>NC_071472.1:13349760-14711546 GCF_028500815.1 Rissa tridactyla | reverse complement strand
TCCTTTGTCCTGCACTTATTTCGCCACCCAACAGTATTCCTTCATCTGGTGTCATGAAAAGCAACTGCATTTAGACTCCACTATCAGGACAACCCACAGTTTTGGGGAGAAAACAGCATACCTGGGGGGAATATCACAGCCAGAGTCATCTAGGTTTTAATAACTCACCCACAAACCCACTGCCAGCTGTGGCAGTGCTACTGCTGCAATCCCCTGCACACAAGCAACTCACAAATGCTCAGCCTTGGGCATGGCTTCAAGCAGCAGCAAGGGGTTGTTCTGCTTCTTGACAATGTAAAACCAGCTTGTCATTTGCAAAATGAGCAGAGCTGGAATAGCATGAAAGAAGGGCAGCCTGTCTCCTCCCTAGGAAAGCACGTCAAGGGAAGCAGCAACCATGCAACAAGAGATGTGACAAATGGCCTCTTTCATTATCTCACTACTATTCTCAATTAAGCATCCTCTCACAGGGCTGATCTTTCTGATTAAAACCACAAGCAGAAAATAAGAAAACATAGAGGTGAAAATGGCTGAAAGTCCTAAAAAGAATCAAAGTATCTTGAGCTACCAGTCAATAGAGAAACTCCTTTCTGTGTAGATGTTGATTGAATTAGCAAAGATAGATGCTTCTGGGAGGGCTGCTCACTGTACTGCATCACTTAAGAATAACTAGAGTACGTTCAGAATTTAGCTTTTGCTTCACAAATTGACCCCCAAAATTCTCCTGTTAGGAAAGGGTATATGGTTGACTGCACTTGTTCTCACCTTCTTGCTTTCTCTCTCTCTCTACATACTTATGTGGCCAATAGCCCTTAGCAATTTCCTCTAAAATTCTGCCTATAGCAAAGTTAAAATGCAGGCACAAAGCCCTAGACTCTTTACACTCTTAAGGTTTTCAGCTTCAGTATTCTTTTCCTAAATTGCTATGTCCTAGAAGCAAGGAGTGAAAACAGCCAACAATTTCAGCCACTTCACATGCAGACTAACCACATGCTTCTGCCTGTGCCTTTTCTAGAAAATATAATCTCTGCTCAATGAGTGGTTAAATTGAACTGTATAATCCATGCCGACAGCGTGCCCTCAGCACTTCTCAATACCAGCTTCACTGACAAAAATGTCTATGCACTTATTTTTCAGGTCCACACAGGGACGCCAGCAGAAATGGCTGGTTAGGCCACGTTTCCAGTGAGCTTAGCAGCAGGAGACAGTGGAATAAGCGGCTAAGTGAATTCTCAATCCATTTTGGACTGTGAGGGTCCAAAGAGTATCCCAAAGACAGGCACTTTCTGAGCGTGTTTCATTCAGCCCTGGTTAATGCTGCTGACAGTGCTCGGGAAGGGATGTTACATCTAAGGATGGTATAGATATGAATAAATACCCAACAAAAGACTTATCACCAGGGCCATAATCTTGAGAATACTATGCAGGACGCTGGAAGTGTTAGAGGTGTCCTGATTCATGCTGCACTATGATGTATAACTGGACATGTATTAATAGATTAAGTGACAGCTTGTATGATCAAGAAGTCATAGCATTAAAGTTTTTTGATATTTTTTTCAGACAAGCAGTATTTGTTTGGCATCATGAGGGGCTGCTTGTGGCAGCTTGCCACACCAATTCACGGTACACTTTGGGACTGATTGTTTTCTGCAAGAGCATCTCTTTACAGGGCTCTGTCAGTGCAAAGCCATTTAATGTTGAGGATTCGCTGCTTAGGGAGTAGAAAATTGTCTTGCTGCAAAGACTGGTTAGCCTTTACCTATAGTCCAGAGGAAGGGTTGCGCAGCTATGTGTTGCTTGAAGTTTTTCTTTAGCAATGAGTGAGACTGAGAGCATCAAAAACATCCAGCTTCACAACTACCGCCATGGCTTTATAAAAAAAAATGTAGATCCAAGGGGCAAAAAGAGAAGGGCTTTTTGACTGCAGCCCCTAACCAAGGCTCAAGTGATGAACTCAGCATGACCTCAAAACTGTAGGTCAATTTACCTGTCTGAGAGTAGTTACCTGGGATTGGGAATGGAGATGGCAGTCTATGTCCAGTCTTTAAAGCATTTCTTATACCCAAACACAATAATTTCAGTGTTTCCATGAGATAATTATTCTTCCCTGAGGATTTTTCCAAACTCCAGAGAACCCCTGGAGAAATTCACAACTGTACTGAAGTTAGTCCAAGTTTTGCCAAAAGCCCAGATCCTGTAAGGCTGCATAATAGCACTAGAAAAGGATGTTATCAGCATCTCAGTTCACAACTCCTTATAGTGTCCTCCAAAAGCTGTCACAGATGCTGCACTGAATCTTGTGGTGCTCACCTGCCAAAGGTCATGAGGGCTGAGCAGCAACATAGCATGAGTCGAAAGGGAAAAATGAAAATAAAACAGAGTTGATCTTAACCTGGAGATGTGCAATGGAGCAGTGATAACGTATGTTGGGAGAAATGCCAAGTCTTAAAAATTGCTCAGCATGCGTAGACCCACTATTTTCCACACCAGTAACAACTGAGAGACTTGGTGGCAGCTTTGTGGGTTCGTCTTTTCTAGCAGACGTGCAGCCAAATGATGCTCATCTATGAGAAACAACTTATGGATAACGTAATCATCCTGCCATTGTGACTTACTACAGATCCCATTGACCCAAAGGTCACTGTAATTCCTCAAGCACAGATAACCTGGTGTTAGTCCATGGCTGGAAAATCACGTATATATATAAAAGCCCTTTACTTACTGTAACAGTAAACTATAGTGATCAGATCAGGCATCACTGCCTCAGCATAGACAGCCTGACTTCATAAAAGCACATTAAATCACTGCTACTACGGCTCTGAATAACAGCATATGGCAGTCCTCAAGAAAGTCCTATGACCATTTAAAATGCGTCAAGAACTGTGCGTATACCATTCTCCTTCCTGCAAGAAAAACTTTTAATTTATAAAAGCAGTTCATTGTTCAATATCCATTGTGTTTTCTTCATTAACTCCAAAGTTTTCCTCATTTCATTTTTCCACCAAAGGGGAAAAATATATTGAGCTGTCAGTGATGTTATCTATGAAGAGAGGCTGCAGATTTCATATATTGAATCTAAGCTTTACAAATAGTCAAGTAATGGGAAAGGCTTTTGTAATAAAACACAGGTAAAAATGAGCTTGCAGAAATCAAAGGGAACAGAAAAGTCTAAATTGTTTATGTAATCAGTTATACTCCCCTGAGTTGCTGATCTGTCTTTCCCTTTTGAATTTTTCTCTTGTATTTTCAGAGTTGGTAAATCAGTACTTGAAAACAACTGAAGAAAAATAGTCTCTCCATTGCTTCACAGATGTTGTCATCCAGTTCTCACCCACGTGAGAGAAAGTTCAAGTGTGCACGCACGCCCTTGCGCGTACTCTTTGATCCAAGATTTGGTCATGGGAAAACTGAAGCAAAGACTGCCAACAACATTAATTCTTTGAGGTCATAGAGAGTGAAAGGAGGTTTGCAGGAAAGACTGGGGCTTGGTCATTCCATTTGATCCTGAGCCATTTGACAGGGACCAACCTGCAATGTGAAAGAAAGGAGGTATGGTTGCAGACAGGCTAGGAGTGAAAAGAGATTGGAATAATTTCCATTAAAATGGCAATTGAACAAGTTTGAGTGAGTGGGAGAACTGTGACACTGGGGGGGGGGTGTACCCCCAGAGATTGGAGGAATCTCAAAAGACTTGAAAACGTATCTTTAGGGAGGCACTGTCAAAAACAATTGAGAAGGAGCATTAAGATGACCAGAAGGCCTGAAATGTGGTCAAAAAGACATTTGAGACTTTGGGAATAGCCATTTCGACACAATAAAAAAGGAAAGATTGAATTTACAAAAATAAACCACTTAGATGGAAATAACTGAGGCAGACATCAGGCAGCCACAGGAGCTGGGGGCAGCATGGTGGCGAGTTTGACGAGGGCCTTTGCGGAGAATGGGCATTGAGTAAAATAATTCCTATAGTGAGATGGCAAAGAGTCATAAGAGGGATTGAGGAATACCTGAGTGGAGATGCTGAACACAGCGGGAATGGGAGGACTAATATACTAGTTCAATGTCTAATGTACAGGTGACTTTGGAGCCTGTGTCACTTCTGATAAATTCAGATGATATAATAAATTACCATATTATATTAAATTTTAAAAGCACACAAGACACTCAGGAACACAGTCCCACTTTAGTCAATGCAACATATGTTCCTGCGACAGGCAAGTGCTTTCCAAATTCCCTCCCAACCATCTTCAACTCTTGGAAGAACTGTTGGGGCACACCACAAAAAGAGTACAAACTGACATAATTATATTATAGGTCTGTCTGCTAAACTGTACAGAAAATCTATAAAGCACTACATGAAATTGCATTTACTTATACGCCCCACGTATTTGTTTCACCCCCCACACCAGTCTTGTCTTCTTAGTAATTCTCTCCTTTCTCTTAAATTTAATTTTCTCTGCAACAATTCAGCTCTAGATGCTACACATTTTTGTTTGTTTTCTTGTTTGTTTAGTGAATAATCATCCAAAACCTCTAGAGCGCATCCCGTTCTAATCTAATGTGAAAAGTTAAAAGCTGCTCACCAGCAAATTAGCTCTTGCCAAACTATATGCACACCAGATCCTACAAGTCAAATAAAATTAAACTGAAGTTTGGTTTCCGCTTTGGTAGAGACAGCTTAGAAACCAGCCCTGGGGCACACAGTCAACTGGCTGTCTGGCTTAATAGCACAAAGCATGTATTGTAATTATGCCAGTCATTTCCTCTTAACCACTCACTGGTGCAAAATGCACACTTCAGAGATGTTTACCTGCTTTTTCTGGGATGAAGTACACCACAAAATTCTTCTGTCCCAGACAGAACTGCAAGTCATATCTTATCCTTATACTGTGCCGCTTTTCAGGAATATACTTGAAGTGTTTGGCAGCTAAACATCATCACAGCTGATTGAGTTTCAACATGAATGACAATACCCCAGAGCTCTCCTACCTCCCCAAGCTTCATTTTTCAACCCTTTCTAACCGTTCCTTGTAGTATCCAGTTTATTTGCACAGTGGCAGGTTAGAACAAGACCTTGTAAAGGATTTGAGGGTTCAGACAGTACCTGATTTATTTCCTGCTTTGATCACAAACGGCTTTTTATTCCTGCATTTTGGGAACACCAAAATCTCAGGTTTCTCTGTCTCACAAACACAGCCTTTGTGTATGGGAATGCATCAGGAGAAAGAACTGTTTCAGCATTGAAGGATAAAACCCCATGTCTGCTGAAGCCAAGGGCAGTTTTGCCATTGATGCCATGCAATCCGTACAGATTAAAGGCATGCAGAAATGTAATGGGACAGGTTAGAAAAGGGAGTTGCCTCACATTCAGAAGCAGCCTACCTGTTTACCACCATTCGCTCCAGACCAGAAACCACCCACAGTGGGAAGAGAAATGAACGCAGAAGGGACAAAATGCGAGAAAGATGAACAGCAGGACACTGCAGCATTTTGTTATCAGTGGTGATAATCAGTCCATAAACTCACCTTTCTTGTTACTACTACACAAGTATGAGCAATTATTAGCCTGATCTGAATCTCACTGAGCATGGTGGAAGCCCTTGGTTCTGACGGGCTTTGGGTCGAGCCCGTAGTGTACGTTACTACCAACACGCGTAGCAACACGTGCAGGTTTTGTAGAACAAGTAAATGCCACTGATCAGCCAAGGTGATTTTGCAAGGACAGAGCAAATCCATATGGTATGCCTTGCCAAAGAACCAGCATGCTATCTATAAGACATTGTTAAATGATTTCTAATAGCTTGAGTTGCTTTAGACTGGATTGTGAAAATATGCTTAAAATCATCTGGGAGGGTGAAGCTATCATAAACCATGATGAATTTTTTCAGCGGAAAAAAAAAATGTAATTTTTAAGAGGTTTTTTTCCCAGGATTTTTCGATCAATCATTTTTATTTGTAAAATTACAGAAGGGAGGTCCAGAATAGAAGCAGCTCCATTTAAGATACACCTGAATGATTTTTTTAAAAAATTTGGTTTATGAGAAAAAAATCAGTTTAGATTAACTAAATTTTAATGTGGATTTTTGTTGTTGTTGTTGTTTTTTAGAGTTATTTTAGTTTGTCCAGAGGTCCATGAGTTTGACTGCTTGGATCCTATGAAAAACGTAATTTTAGAAAACAACGTCTTACCAGAATATGTGCGTAAAATGATGTGGCTTCAGGATATACCTTTAAGACTGAAAGCCTTGTCAGTGATTAATTCAGCCTCTCTGAAGTGGAATGCAAAGCAGAATAGCAAGGAAGATAGATAGTAATCAATCAATATTGTAAATCACCCCTAAATTCCACAGACAGCATAAATGTAGAGTAACAGAAACACTTTTATATGGAATTCATGTCAAAGCAGTACTGCTCTGGCACCCTGGGGTTCAATTATGTCTATGGCGGCTCTATATAGGATTAGTCTCTCATCTCTGGGAGGGTGGAGAGCAGGGGAGAGGAGAAGGAGAATGTCACCCAGAATTGCAAAACCTTGGATGAAAAATGTAGGTGTGAGCGCTCCTTCTGGAACTTTAAAGTGAGTTTAATTCAAATGAAACAACCCAATAAATAACACCTTGCCGCTGACTTTGAAATGTTTGTACCGGTGCTTCTGAATTCTACAGCTGCAAACTTTCATTCCCATCATAAATGACATGCTATAATTATATTTTTTACAAGGCTCCCTATATATGTTGATTTATTTTTTAATTTCTCTTTCATTAATAGCCTTTTTCTTCCTTGGGAAGATAAGGTGATCTGAAAAATGCCCACTGTTTTTTCAGTGACCCGTCTTTTGGCATGACAATGCCAATAATAAAAACTAATTTCCTCCTCTGATTTCCTCATCTGTACAAAGCAAAGATTCCTTCTGCCTGTGCTTGCAAGCTATTTGGAATACAAAGGCCACCAAATAACTGGTCTAAAACACATAACATATTTTTTCATCTCCTCTTTAAGAGCTCACTTTTTAATCCATTAACAATCACAAATAATAAACCAAGTCACGGGTGGTTTGGGTTCCCCCCGTCACAGTATGTCGCTGCTATAATTGATTGCCAGTTAACTTGTGTTAGCCAGCCAGTTCAGTAAGCCACAAACATTCATCTCCTGGAATAAATGTTTGCAGACTGCCTATACTAGCATTTACAAATGCATTATCTAACCAGAGTTAATTCCAGCCATCCTTTAACAAAATTAAATCTAGTCTAGAGAAGAGCTCTGTTATTACTGCTCCTTGTACATCAGCTTCTTGGATTGTTTGGATGGGTTATTTGTTACTGACAGTATTGCATTAGTAACTCTCACTTTTGGGCTTCCCATGGAGCTGGTCTCCTCTGTCTTTCCTTCTTTTTTTTTGGCTGCCATGATTGCTTTTTTCTCTGTGACATCTCTTGAGAGCCCTTCCTAAGCCCACATTTCATGCTCCTCATTTTTTGTTTTGGAAGCCAGAAAGGAAAACAGGAGGTATAAGGGGAGTAGTAGGGTAAGGGCAGGAAGCCATCATGAAAAAATGAAAAAAAAACAAGTAAATCAAGACGGTGTTCAAGATGCAGTTTACAGTAGATCCAGGAAGTGGTACTCATGCTTTTGGTGCCATCTTCAAAGGGTAGAGTGTAGAGGGTTGAGTGATGTAGTAATATCAGGCAGCTCTTTTGTGGGCCAAGAAGAAGCTTTCAATCCCAAGCTCATTTTGAGTATAGCAAAAAAGCTGTGCAGATCTGTGCTTTAAAGCCGAGGTATGTTTATCACTAGGCCTCTATCGGAAAGGAGAGTTTATGAAAAGCAGCACCACACAGAAACAGCTTTAGGAATAAGAAAAGATGATCCAGTGAGACCCTTTAAAGCACAATTTGGTCTCCCTTTACTAAAATGCCTCCAGATGGGCCCAGGGCTGCTTAGGTAAGGGCATAAATGGTTTGTGATGCTGAGGGTCCTAATGACAAATTGCCAGGAGGCTGAGTCACACTTAATTTGCATATAAATTGCAACCATTTTTATCAAATATAAATGCACACAATCGTAATAGAGCATTTGCTTATTCTTCCTTCTCCTTTGAGAGATGCATACAAATTGTTTGCCTTTAAGTTTAATATTAAATAGCTGCACCACCTCAACATTACAAAAAGTAGAGGAAGGGGAGAAGAAGTGGGCAGTGGAACATAATTTAGGACCTTGGCAAAAAAAGTCTGGCCAAGCAAGGGCTTAGTGCATACTCACATGAGCCATTTGATACCTCCAGGTATCAAAGGTGAACAAGTTCAAGCTGAGGGACCTGCCAAAAATTCAGACCAAATGCAAAACTGAATTGTACCTGATATTTGTGTTTAACTCGAATCTAATTACTCCAGTAATTAGAGCGCCTGCAGTTCTGTACTGAAAGGTTCAAGCTTTTTTCCAGAGAATATTCTGGTAGTGGGGATGTTGGCTCTGGTATCATGAGACTTGTAGTCACAGTTTTAGGTAATGGATCAAACACATTGCTTAACAGACTAAATTAGACTGCCCCAAATTCCCAAAAAGGCCCTTGCCCTGACTCCTCCTGTCCCTCCTGCGCTTGCTGACTGGAGTTTGCACAGTGCTAGGGTGTTAATGCCTAATGTTTTACCACTGCTCAGAATTTATTTCGTTCACAATGTAAACACTGTGTCTACTATTAGCCAGATGGTATAGTCTTTGAGTTTTAGTCTTCTTTATGTTTAATCTTGACATGGGTTAAGAATATTGCTATTAGCTTCTAATAATGCATAGTGCTAATAATCCTTTCCTATAAAGTGCAGAGGGCTGTGAAGAGCCAGAAGGAAAGCCAGCTGATGTGAGGCCAGCAGCAAGAAATCGCCATTAGAAGGCCTGAGGGAAGGATGCAAATGGGCAGTACTTGGTGCCTGTGCACCAAGGGAGCCAGGGAGAAGGCAGTACAGCTAAGAGGTAAGGAGAGGGATGCTGGATCCATGAGCCTAGGACAGTGAAAGTTTTCATTTGTGCACAGAAAACCTGGAATTAGCTGAATGTGCTTTGGCAGCAAGAAAGTTTCTCTGTGTGTGGTAGAGAAACTTGTAAGACCTCATCTTTGCCACCTCCGACTGTTACAGAGCAGCCAGCAGACAGGGATTCCCCTTTGCTGCTCGGTTTTCTCTCACTGTTTGGAAGAAGCTCTCTGTCTCTTTTTCCTTTAGCTTACAGCTAACATTTTCTTCTTCCCTGTTGCCTATACACGTGGTTTCTTATTCTTCACAGCCAGTGCTGTGAACATACCAAGGACTGAATTTGTCTCTAAGCAGTGTGTCCTAGCAATCTCTTCCAGATTGCGCTAATATCTTCCCCAGGTTTGTGGAAAGCCTGTCAGGTTTTTCCACTGGCAACAGTGGATGAAACTGCAGCCAAATTACTATCAGTACAATATACAAAGGATGAATCAGTGTATCCAGAGCTCTGGGGAAACCATGATCTACTGAAGCGCCTTTCCCCATCCTCCTCCCCCAGAATAGTGATTGAAAGGAGAGAAAAAATTCAAGTTCCATCATCTAAACATGATCTCCCTCATTGTCACCTCCAACCCTGGAAACATGTGGTGAAATCAAATGTTCACAGGGACTCATACAGCTTCAAGCATAGATGATGCCAAAATAGAGCCCCACGTGCGAATTTCTTTGCCAACTTCTAAATACCTAAGGACACTAATAGCACAGAAACTATCATCTGCCTTCTTTCACAGACTACCATATCAGTTGTCACAGCTGGGGATTTGGTAAAAGGGACGTGTGTTTTCTGGATAACATAAAATTGAAAATGTCTCTTGGAGAACATTCTTTAAAGGCTGCTTTGTAGCCTTTAGTTCATTTCTTGCTTATGTGCAGCAATTTACATCAAAACCAGTAGTCAAAGATGGGTCTTGCTGTGATTTACATGCTTCTAGCAGTGCAACAGAGCTTTCATATATAAATGAGAATCAAGTCAGGTTTTTCAAGCACCTGCCTGAGAGTCAGTATTGCAGGAGAGTCTTTCTAGCCGTGGCTTAGTCTTACTATGGAGAAATAAATGCCACAGGCAAAAGCGGGTGAGACAAGTAAGAGAGCAAAGCAAGGGAGCAAGGCTGCTGCTCTTCTCCCTCCAAAACTGTGGGATTTAATGCCCTCTGAACACCACGCACTGTTGTTTGTTACACACATACACTTTGAATAGTCTTGGCCTTCGGTATCACTGTAACTAGCATGATTAAATGAGGGTACTCTACACCTCAAGGAATAGTGATCAATACTTACAACAATGACCAACAGTCTGACTTTTCATCATTCCAGAGCTGCTCCCTAAAAAGTTTAGACATTTATGTTTTATAATTGCAACTTGTTGCTACGTGAATAGTAAATTAGTGCTAAGGGAAGGAAAGAAAACATTATTATTTACTGCAGAAAGGTCATTCCTTCAAAAGAGGTCTTCTGTCATACATCTGTCTTAGGACAATTTGTTACAAGCAATTTGTACATTGCTAAATTATGTCAACAGTTGCAGAGCTTATTAAAAAAAATTCAAAACCCAGCAGCAAAAACATTAATTATACAAAATGTCTAAATGGAGAATTGAACTGGGAGTCTTATCAAGAGAAAAAATGAATCCTTAACCACAAATAAGTTAAACTATGTGTGTCAAGAAGTCGAATTTACCCAATAGGCAAAATGCAGTGCTTTGAATTCCAGAAATCCCTGAGTAGGACTCTTTAGTGGGTCTGGCTTTATCTTCTTGCCTGGTCTCTGTGACAAGGCTGACCTGACCACCCTGAGGTGGTTGCTGACATGTGTGATGGAGAGAGGGGGGATCTTGCATGGACCCCAAACATCACCAGTTACGATGACACTGTTGCATCCTCAGGCAGAGCTGTTGAGGTTAATTATACATTTTACCTGCAGCTGTAAAGCCTCCAGGCAAGGACAAGCCCAGAGCCCCATCAGCTATGTGATGTGACAGGAGCTGGCAGTGAGAAACCTCTTGCAACTTTGTGCTCTCTACCCTGGAGTGACACCGCTGCCATGCCTTCTCCTCATCGGACCTTTGGGGACCTCTTGGCTCAAAGTATCTCCACAGAGAGGTCAAAAGAGTCTTCTGCTGTGCCTGACACCTTCCTTGGGTGGCTTTTCTCCACGGAGGGAACTCTTTTTATGTTCAGGATCCCAGATGGATGGAGCTGACCCTCCTTTTTCAAGGTGATAAAACCTCTGAGTTCCTTCTCTCCCACCCTTTGGTACATCACTATGAGGTGACACCTTACTGAGTTTTCTATCCCAGGGGTAAGATATTGAGTCCAGTGGAACTGATAGATACCAGCTGGTTGTGGGCACCACACACATGGACATACACACGTGCCCTTTTCCTTTCTGGGGAATGGCAAACGCTACTCTATCTTGTTGTTCAAACTAAACAATATCCCAGGCACTAATCCCATTTCTTAATGATACCAATGTGACCCCTTATTACTTTACCATTTGGGGATTTGCCACTGTAATATTTTTATATTATTCTTAGCTAAGTCTAGAAAAAAAATTAAGCCTTTCTTTCTTATTGTCCTTTTGTGAAAAATTTCTTAATCCTAAAAGAATACGAGAACCTCTTTTTCTCCAGTAGTCTATAATGCATAAATATTTAAAGTAAGTAGACTGGAAGATATCCTTCAAACTTCAGTAAAAAAGTTCACTCAAATCACAGATTTATTTTTTTTAATAGCATAGTTGGCATTAACAATTAATAAACTTTTTTTTCTGAATAATATTAGAGATGTGAACAATGCAAAATAATGACTAATGTTAAATCAATAACAATTTGGTGCACTTATAATTCCTGTTTTCTTTCTGATAGCTAGAAGTTTTGACTGCTATTCTAAAGTTTACGGAATTTGATTCTTTTAAGTAAATACTCTCCATGTAATATTATATTTCAGATAGAGTTCTTTGGTAGCCTTGGGTTTTGACTATTAAAACACAACACTAGTAAATAATTAAACATGAGAGATTGAACTTAGTAAATGCTCTAGTGAGAAGATGGCACATTTTCCCTCACAGGCATGTAATAATAAATGCTGTTTGACCAGTTAAGCAAGCAGCATGCAGAAATAAAATCTTTACTGCCTAATACAAAACTTGCTGCAGTCAATAGAAACAGACACATTAACATCAAAGGATTTTAGATCATCTCTTTACTGAATTAGCATGTGTATTACTAGCATGGTTAGGGACAAAGGGAATTAGTTGTTACCAACATGACAGCAATTCAGCCATTTCCTTTGTTATTCTTGCAGGATGCATTGCCTTTGTGTGCATGGATGTTGTGAGACAAAAAGGCTTCTCAAAGACTCAGGATGTGTAATGTTGAGTTTCTTCTCTTCTCCTTTCCATGAAAATAAATGAGGGTAGTCTCATGTGACATAACAAGGCCACGTGTTTGCTTACCCACCGTTCAGAAAAAGCCACAAACGGCAGTTTTAACTCCAGAAATTAACACATACAAAACTTTATTTGGATGGAAGAAAAGAGAAAACAATGTTTGTATGCCGTGCACACACTGTATTAGACAGCAGGCCACAGTCACACCATCTAACTTTCACGCACAAGCGACAGATCGTGGCTCCTTCTGTTGCTAATGGAGAGAAGCAGAAAGGGAACTTGGGTGTGCTGAATCATAGAAGGCAAGGCCCCACTGACTACATAGCAAATATGCCTGAAGTTAGGGGGTGTGAATAGCCATTTACGTGTAAATCAATCCAGATCACTGTCAGTTTGCTTCAGCATGCCACAAAAAGGTTCTCAGAAGCCCTGCACAATACAAAAGGCACTACCTTTTGAGAATAAAACTAAACACTTTTTAGCTGTCGTGCAGGTTTTTTAGATACAATTCCCCAATTATCTTCTTTGGTTACTCTACTTTATGTTGCTTTCTAATCTAATCTAATCTAATCTAATCTAATCTAATCTAATCTAATGTCAACCATGGCTGTGGGTTGCTTGCTAGTTCACAGACCTGTGCTCCTCTTCAGCCACAGGTACCTGCAGCAATAGTCTTGTCTTTGCCCAGCTTCTGTTCCCACCAAAATGGACAGGTTTGATTCGATTTATTATAGTAAGAGCCTATTGACTTCCTAAGCAAATTGCTCTTCGCCATGTGCTTGAGTCAGTGCATTAAGTTGTAAACTGGAAAAAAGTGAACTGTCTCCCTTGAAAAAGAAAATGGAAAGACCTTTTTCAAAAAAGCAGAGGAAAGTTTCCTTAATGCACTTAGACTGCATTAAACCTGCCATAAAATACCATACTGGTTATTATAGTACTCCTGCCATTTTTATTGAACAAGCAAAAAAATACCCCAAACAAAAAGCCTCTAAAACTTCTTAAAATCTATTTTTAATATTGCTTAAGTTAACATTTTAAGCAGTTTATGGAGTTTCTATCTGTTTTCCTTCCTTTCTTTTTAATTTATTTTTGTATTACTATTTTTTTATGTCAGGAGCAACAGTTTCCTCATAAGATAATGGCTGAATAGGTTAGAGATCTTTCACTCAACTATCCCATGCCCCATCAAAGCAGCAAAATGCTACAAATCAGTTCAGTGCCATTGATATTAGTAGCAGCAGAGGCTTAAACAGCATGATTCAGCATTACACTAGCTGAAAGATCACGCCTTGGATGTATCCGGTACTACAGCAGTAAAAGGAGCCATTAACTAATTGAGAAAAGATGATCAAGGTCTTTTGGGGTCTTTTTAGACTTGGCAAGAGCTGGTGACCAGCTGAAAGTTTATGACTGGGAGAGGCCATTGCTGCTGTGAGACCAACAGACACACACTCACACCCAGCCCAAAATAAAAGCGTAAGGTTTCCTTTTTTGCTCAAAGCCAGCCTGATTCAGTAGATAGATTTGGGGGGGATGATTGCTTGGATTGTCTCTCAATGCTCCATTCGACTTTTAATAGCAGGTATAAAAATTTTATCTGATTTTCTACTTTACTCTTTTGAAATATTAACCATTGATAAATTATTAAACTAAATATAAAGTGTTACAAATGTACGTACATTTCATAAAGAGGTCTGCACAAGCAGGCTACATACTGGGACTGCTTCTGTCACACAAACAGGCCAGAAAACACCTCCCCTTCTCTTTTCTATTTTTTTTGCATGTCTGTTAGCCCAAGTACTTCCACGACAATTACATGTCTGTGTGGTAAAATAAAATGCAACAAATCCTTATTTGAACCCTTGTTTCTGCTTTCTCTCAGCTCATTGCTCTCCTCATCATCTTCTCCCCTGCGTTTTCCCCATTTGTAAAGCCCGTGCAATCCCATATGGACTTCCTGTGAAACTTCACTAAATGTGCTTACTGGAAATGGGTTAGTAAAACTGCTGATCTTGCAGCTGGATCAGAGCACAAGCGTGCCTGTTTGATCTCTTTTGCTTCAGAGGCTCTCACACTCCGTAAGATACTGCTCCTTCACGGACTGGAACTAGAGATTTTAGCAAGATATTTATGCTCAATGCACACTGAAGAAGGCAATACTTCTTCCTTATCCAGAGGATTTGAGATGTTTCTTTTGTCTGAAAATCTATTTCAAATGGAAAGCTACAGCATTTCCCAATGTTAGTATTTTTTGCATTAAAAATTTACACACTGTTGCAGGACTAGTGCAGTAACCGGGGTCAATTTAGGCTCAAAATCACCAAAAGCTGATCCTGTGGACTGCAGAGCACCTCTGTGTGGTACTACATCTTTAATGGTGTTTATACTACAGAAGTAATTTCTTAAGTACATTAGACACTTTACCGTGTTCAATTAGGGTCTAAGTTACTTTGAAAAGAATCCTTAGGACTAATTTTGCCCATTTGGTCCTCAATTTGACTATGAAAAAAAAATCAAAAAGTCCAAAATGAACAACAGTCTTATTGGAAAATTTCAGTTTTCTCCAGAAGTTTCAGTTTTCCATTAATTGACAAAAAGGAAGGAATAGGGAAGATACAGAGTGTTAAACTGTTCATTTTTCTCAAAAGATTCACAGTAAGGTACCCAAAGAAGTCTATTATCCCATCTCAAAGCAGCTTCAGTGTATTTTTGTTTTAAACCAGCCTATATTCAACCAACCTGTTCTTAAGAGTCCTTAGTGATGAAGACTATAAAACCTCGCCTACTTGTTTCTACCATAATAAATTTCTGTCCTTTGACATCTAACTGAAATATATCCCTGATGGACGTGTCAAGCTGGCACTTCTTGCTTTATACACATGAAAAGATTGAAATTAGGATTTCCAGGGACTCTTCTTGTGCTTTCATTTTCACTCTCTTTTCCTTCTGACTGCCCAAATCAGGTTATACCCCAAATACCTCACATCTTTTAAAACTCTGGTCATTCTCTGTCCACTTTCCTGGGGTCCCTTTAACTGGTCCACATCTTTGTGGAGGGAGGTGACACCGTGCTGCCACAGCCACATGGCTCCCATGATCATCTGCCTCCCACAGTGGTTCCGGTCACCCTGGAAAATGAAATCACACTTGGGAGTCTGGCCATGAAAGAAGAGAAGGAACATGATGGGTCTGAACTGCAACTCCTGAGCACTGTCCTGGCAAAGCAAAATGCTGACATTTCATGATTTGGGAGACGTTGCTCCACCATTCCCTGAAATACCAAGAATCCTACCATAAAGAGGAGGAAAAATCCCATTTTCTAGTCATCACAATTGTAAAAAATCAGGAAAAACCAGAAAGAATGAATATTGTGCCAGCTCATAGAGAGAGCTGCATGCACCAGGGAGCAAAACTTGCAGCTCACTGAGATATTGTTTGTATTATGGACTTCAAAGAGACGCTGTGCAAGTCATTTGAGGAAGAGTCTAAATGCCACAGTGGGTATTATTTGGCCTTACATAATTCCAGTAGCTTTAGCACTATAAAGAAAAATGTCAAATCTGGCCCTAAGTATTTGAAACATGGTGAATTACCCTGAACATTAGCTGCATTAAGTTACCATGAAAATATAAGCCTTAACAAAAGTAATTAGCACTCATACCTTGGTGTGCATGGGCAATGCACTTTGTGGATAAGAGCCTAACAGTGGTATTAAAGTTGTGCACGTTGTGCTTTATCAAACTCTTGGATAGTAGCCCTCCAGGTTAAAGGGTTCAGAATAATGGAACAAAATCCAGGTGCAATTTGCTAATGTGGTTTTGCTCTAATATCAAATGCTTGCAGGGTTAGCTGCTTCCTCTGCTTGCTAGGTTACCTACGTGTTTGTGATTTCAAGTTGCCATGAGATCATTTGCAGTACATATGCATTTGTTCGCTTGGTTTCAAGAATTAAGGGAAATGTCAAGTATGAAAAAAGTGGGAAGACAGATCTGGCAGCTGGAATCTGGCTTTTCTTTTCCCATTCTTAAAATGGCATTTCTTACTTTGAGCCCATAGGCAGAAGGATCACTGTATGTTAATGGGGACATGCTTGCACTTCTACCTATCTTTTGTATAGATTATTTTTTTCTACCTTTCCCAACTAAGAAAAGTAAGAGGCAGAGCTGCTGTCCTTGCTCACAGCTTGCCATAGATCATCTCCTTTAGTGTGGCAGGATGTCTACTTTGAAATCTTTGTTATAACAACAAAAATGCTCCTATGTAACTGTGATTGCTGAGCTAATTAAGCCAAGATACAACTGGGCTGTGAACAGGCTGATGAGTATCCAAAGCCAAATCTGAGTTATGTGAGTACAGTCTTTGGAAATTTGACTTACCCTTTCTGCTGTGCAACATTGCAAAATTACTTCTTGAGTCAATACTCACCTTTACTGCTTCAGCTCAACTGAACTCCCTAAAAGAAAGACAAAAATCCAAGGTTGCTCAGAGCTCAAGACTTTCCCTGAGGAGGATATTGGATAATAACAGCATCAGCCAAAATAATCTAGGACCTTTTACCATAAAAAAAATTATTTCATTGATCGGCCATATAATATATCACATTTTCTGAAGCATGGAAAATTAAATGAAAGCTAGTTATCTTTAATGTTCTGGCAACTTAAAAATAAACCTTTCATGACTGCGTTATATATACACCATACATATATTCATGTTTTGTTTCTCTAGAAGCAAGACAATTTTATTAACTGTTTACAAAAAGGAAGGAATTTTCTTATTGCTGCACAAGTATCCTGGGAAGCTTCTTCCCAGAAGTCAATAATGTCACTGTATTGGGGAAAGAATGGACATTCATTAGGCAAGAAAATCTCTAGTCTCCAGAAAATCCTCTGAGAAGGACTTCATAAAACATAGAAGGCTTGAAAGGGATATAAACTCACATGCCTCAGGCTTTAAGGCAGCCTCTAACTAGCAGAGGTTAAAGCAACTTTTGTGGGCAGTCTCCTCCATAATTAACTACTGTGGGGTTTCCTGCACTGTGTTTGCAGGTTGTATCAGCCATTGCTAGAGACAGGATTTATGAATAATCTGGTATTACAGTCTGCTCTGACAATACTAATTTTACAGTAGAAATTGGCACCCTTTATAAAAGAAGAGGTATGTTTTAAGCGGGATGTCAAAATTAATTCCTAAAATAATCTTGACGGTTTGATAACTGTCTTAATGCTGTGTGTTAAGTTTGTTTGCTAAAATGCAATACCTGAGGTAATCCAGCTGGCTTCTGTAACAGGACAGAAGGTAGTCCCAGATCCGTCTCAGTATTAGCATTCAAAATACACCAGTTCTCATATAAATAAGTGTGGGGAGGGGACCATGGTGGGGTGCATATTGGGTAGGAGGTCATGTGTGGGGTTTTTTCACTGCATTACATCCCTGGTGTGACATCTCTGGATATGCTCTTTTCCATCACCGTGACATGCCATGTAAAAGCAATGCATTGTAAGTGAAGCAAGTACATTACCATAAGGAAATCTTTCATAAAATCGTGTCAATGGGAAGTAACACCTTCCATTCAGACCAATCTCCCTGATGGAAAAGGGTGCTTGGAATTAGCAGAGATTGTCTAACTCCACGGATAATTTATCAGTGCCACTAGCTGATCTCTAGAAAAGGCTTAAAAATAACAAAAGACAACTAATCCATTTTCAAAAAAAAAAAAGATTGAAAATGTGTTTCAGAAGCTCATTGGTGCTTCTCGTATTAAAAAGCTTACCCTGGTGCATTCCATCTATGGCTTTAGACTATTCTTCACATCGTTTGCATGAAGAAGCTTACAGCTCTCCCCAGACAGAGAGCGGATTACAAATGTTCGTAAGTCAATAGCCTTCGCATTTTAAAGTATTTGCTTATTAAAGGCCACTTTAGAAAGTTCGGAATCAAAACCTTGCTATTCCTGTTTGACAAGAAAACCTTGGAAGTTTCCTAATGCTCTGTAAAAAAATGAGGCTTTACATTTCTTCAACAGTTTCCCTCCGAGGATCCCCAGGTGCTTTGGATAATTAACATAACTTTAATATGTATCCCAGGAAACATCCCTCTGCAATACAGAACTCTTTACACCACCTTCTTGCAAGAAGAGGTCACAAAGCTGACATCCAAAGGCAACCAATTCAGTGGTTAGATTCCCACTCATGTGAAAGGGGCTTTTGGTAGATTTGATAGATCATTTGATATTGTTAGGGCTGAAGGACTATCCATGGGCACATTGGCTGACCTTCACAACAATGAATGTTTGTGCCCAGTGAATCTCTAAGCTTGTAATCCCATGAATATGGCCCTAAAACTCAGCCTTTCTGCATCCATTTGCATGCAGATGTTGTTCTGGCTTTGCTCAGATCTCAAAGGAGGAAAAGGCAATGTGATGGCGCTGCCTGTGCATCCTATAGTGTGTCCTTCCCCTCCACAACTCTGAATCTATGAAGAATTTTAAGCAATTTTGACTTAGCAAAAGAGACCTCCCAGATGGTCCAATGAATTTTATGAAAAAAAAAAAAAAAATGGGTCTCAGCACTGCGGCATTACTGTGGTAGAGCTCTGGGAATATAAGACGCAAATCCACAACAAACTCTCTACGCTAGCTAGGATGCTCATGGAGCAGGTTATTATACAGGGACAGATAAAGCAGCCCAAATTCCAACACAGACAAGGAGAAATATGTAGGACTAATAGTAAAATAACATTGAAGTGTTTGTACTTTTAATTCTCACTAGAGGCTGTAGCACAATGATTATTCTATATTAAAAACAAACAAAATAAAACCAAAAAAAACAACACAACAACAACAAAAAGTGTTTAACAAATACAGTAAAAATCCTAGGTGCAGTTAGTCTGTTGCAGCGCCAGAGGCAACACTTAGTTTTACTGACTTGCAAGGTAGAGCCGTAACCAGAAGTTCATCCTCTTGTTTAATAGGGACTGACAGGCTGGTTTGAAAAATAATAGAAAAATAATTTAAAAAAAAAAAGCAAGCCAAGATTTAAGAAAAATCTTGTCCTGATCCAAAGAGCAAATATTAGATAAAAAGAATTAGACAGTCTGATGGGGCAGGAGGGAAGTTGCATCCATTTTATAAGTGATGACTTTCCCTCTATTGACTCTGGCCCAACTGAAACATGCTGGTTTCATGGGATTACTAAACTGATTAATAACAGGAAGAGAAAATAATGAGATTCTGCTAAGCAGCCTCTGTGGCTGAGATTTCTGTTTGTCTTTGTGTCATGGTTTAACCCCAGCCGGCAGCCAGGACCACACAGTCGCTCACTCACTCCTCCCTGGTTGGGATGGGGAAGAGAATCAGAAGAGTACAAGTGAGAAAACGCATGCATTAAGATAAAGACAGGCTAATAAGTAAAGCAAAAGCCATGCATGCAAGCAAAGCAAAACAAGGAATTCAGCCATCCCCAGGAAAACATGGCTCCGTCGTGTAACTGTTACTTGGGAAGACAAAGGCCATCACATCCCCGCTTTCCTTCTTCCTGCCCCAGCGTTATATGCTGAGCATGACATCACAAGGTATGGGACATCCCTTTGGTCAGTTGGGGTCAGCTGTCCCAGCTGTGTCCCCCCCCAGCCTCTTGTGCCCTCCCAGCCCACTCGCTGGTGGGGCTGAATGAGGAACAGAAAAGGCCTTGACTGCTGAGCAACAACCAAAACACCATCGTGCTATCAACACTATTTCTCCTCCCAAATCCAAAACATAGCACTTTACCAGCTGCTAGTATGAAAGTTAACTCTATCCCAACTGAAACCATCACACTTTGGATCATATAGATGGGTTAAAAGAATATACAGGATTAGTTTTAACAGTCCTTATTGTTTCATAAATGAACTCACTGGTGGGTTGATTTTTCTGCAGATTCCTTCCTAAATATTAAGGTCTAGGAAAAAATAAAACGGAACTGCCAAATTATCGCTTTCTTGCATCTCTGGAAGAGCTAAATGTAGTTTCAAGCTCTCCTACAAACCACTCTTTGGTCTACTCAGAATTTTTCATCTGTTCTTTGTTTCACTTGCAGGGGACATGATTTTCTACTGCAAGAGTTAAATCAATACCATTTTATAAATTGTATCAGTGTAAAAGTTCTTTGTAGCTGGGTAGTATATTGCACTTTCTGGACAGATATAAGATCTATTACTACAGGTACCCCAATACAAATATACATGACTCTTATGGTGCTGTACCATTTTTATTATTCTAGAATTTTGAAAGCAATTTCATTTTTGTGCTATAAAAAACTCTTTTAATGTTATTTAATACTTGTGTCTCAGTTCTCTCCCTCTTTTCTCCTGCTTGGAGTGAAGACGACTCTAATTTTGTTCCACCCACTGCATGTCATACTTGTCTAAATATATAATTTCTTTAGGTCAGAGTCTTTTATTTAAAGTGAGCATGTGTGTATATTCATATACTCTGTGCTGAGCATCCTGGGTACAGCGATAACTGCTCAGGAAAAGCTGGTGAAGGAACGTACTGGCCTCTGCTCCAATTAACATCTTTAAAGCAATTTGGAAGTAAACTGAAAAGATGCACCCTGGATTAATCAGTAGTCACAGGCTCCATGTAAAATTTACTGAGTGAAACACGAATGTCTGAGAAACACTCAAAAAAACTGTCAATAACTGTAATGGAATGTATGGAGTGTATAATTTGGATCTTATTTAATTAGGGCCACTTAGAAATATTATGGTAATAGAGGAATTAATATTAGGAAAAACCTTAACCATAGTCTAGCTATATCTAGATAGAAATAGGAGCAAATAGATATGGATATGGATATGAATTAGATACAGATATAGATAGATGTAGATGTAGATGTAGATGATATAGATAGATATAGATGTATAAATAGATATAGATATAGATAGATAGGTATATGTAAGCAGGGGGAAATTTCCAAGTACTGAAAGCCCAAATGCTGGGATAGAAATCTGAGTGTCAGAGTCCCCATCTGTGGCATGGGGAGCCACCACAGTGAAACCCGATAGGGCAGCCTCCAGATGTTAGTTGAGACAATTCAAACTGCCTCAAGAAATGTCAGCTAAAACATGTCAGTTGCTGTTCTAGCTTAGCTTCCTAACACTGGCATAAGTGACTTTATAGCCCCCACATAGCTGAGGATACGAAAGGGGAAATGAGACTCTTGACTGGCTCAGTGAGTGAGTTTGTCTACTTTAGAGGATTGTTAATTTTTATCCTTTTAACTGAGACACCCTTATGTGAAGCTTATCATCCCAGGTAAGTAACAGGCTGTTGAGAGAAGAAACTGTCTTTACTTCTCACTTTGACCTTTATTTGACAATTTGTCCTTTAAAAACTTAGACCTACTGTTTACGGTATTTATCCTATTTAATAGTTAATTGCACACCACCTAATCTCTTGGTCTTGGCCTAATCCATCCATGCCATGGATTTTTTTTACTGCTGCCAATACTGACTGTCTTTATTTATCACAGCCATCCTCACCACTTCTTCTGAGGAAGCCACATCAATCAAGTAACCATCCTGATGCACTGCATCCCAGGATAACAAGAAATGGCTTGTTCTGACTGTATATTTTTCACCTATTTTTATTGTTCTTAACAATAATACTTAGCTGTCTCAGAGGGAAGCAGCATGGGCTGTTTGTTGCGTTAGGCTGGGCTTTCAGTGGTGACAGGCAACTTCCACCTACCCTGAATGTTTCTCTCAGGACTTTTCTCACCCTTCCAGGCTCTGTTCCCCGCAGAGGTGGGGAGCAGGTTGGCCACGCACACACGGTGCAGGACTCACCCCTCTGCCCGCTGCCCTGATGGGCCTGAAGGAACCATCCTCTCAGAGGCAAAAACACATGTGCGGCCAACAGGAGAAAGGGCCTGTGATGTCCTCAGTGGTCCACAGCCAGTTCCCAACTTGTCCTCAGTTCATGTCGGTATTTCCAAATTTCTCCAGAATTTTTCCCTGCAATGCAGAAAGGCACCAAGGAGCGCACCAGTGAACCACCAGAGTCCTTGTGCCAATTAATCCACCCTGGTCCTGCCATCCAAACCCCAGGCCAGCGCTGAGGGGTTGGAAAAGGAAGGTGGGGTGGGAGGAGGGCAGAAGGGGGGATCGTGGGGTGGAGTTTTCTTGTTTTGGGCAGGAATTCTTCTGTCCCTGCCAGGGACAGCAAGTCTGACATTTAGGCCTGATCCGGGAGCTCTTCTAGAAAGTCTCACTTTCTGAATAAAAACAAATAAATGTATAAACTCTACAAGAAAAATTATACCCATCAAAACATTCATAAAGCCGCGTATATTCACACACAAATCTGAGGACGTATAAAATTACAGCCTAAACCATTTTCCAAAGAAGTTCTCTTTAATTGGCACAAGGTGTTGAATTATGCAGAACAGATCTCAACAGAGATTTTTTTTTTAATATAAAGTTAATTACTTTATCTTGGTTTGCATGAGGAAGCACAATACTTTTAGCACTGACTCTTTGTATCAGAGACAGCTACTATCCATGTTACTCTGTTCATGTAATAAAAATCAAATTGCATCAATTCCTTAACAAAGCACAGCAGAGGCTCCCCTTAATAGAATCCTTATTAGAGAATCAGATACAGCTATCTCCAAAGAAAGGATTTTTAAAAGGTACTGGGATTTCTCTGTAGTTTATTAGATTAAGCAACGCTGGAATTAGCTGCTGGGAGATATCAGCTTGGAATAAGAACTGCTGTCTGGAAGCAGAGGCAATTACGGTACCCTCTGCTGTTGACATGATTCAATGGATATTTTTGATTTTATGAGCCAAGCTGGAGAGGTGAGAAGGGCAGAAGCGCTGCCAGTCGACGTTTTGACTCTTCCACTGCTATCCGCACAGAGTTTCCCCCTCACACCCCAGTATCGCTCCCAGGTAAGGGCCAGGTTTGCAAACCAAAACCCATTCCACTCCACAGCTGTTCCCAAAGCCACAGCATGGGAAACACAGGGAAAACAGGGACTTGGGGAATTCTACTATGCTGGGATTTGGCTTAACTTCCCTCCTGTGCCCCAAAACTGCAAATATCCTAACAGGCCCAACCCGGGCTTGAGAGTTTGTAAGGAAGCAAGTGAATTTTTCATGCCTTTGTTTTTGTCGAGAACAGTTTGCACAGGCTTATTCCTCGCCTGAAATGGTATTCAGTTTGTGCCCTGAAGCATGAGGATTGATAGCCCTTGTCATTTGCTCCCAGCTAGTATAACTGCCGTTATCTTAGCAAAGCACACCCCATTGCCATCGGACTCCTCTGGAGAACAATTAGCAGAGCTCGACAGCTGAAATAATGACAGTAGGGCAGTGGCAGTGTGGCTGCAGTCAGGCTGCACGAGAAGCGGACCTTGCGTACATCTCGAAGCAGCTCTCCACATCTCCCCAAGCCATGGCTGATGACTCCAGTGGTGGCAGGAGGTTGGCAGTGTGTTTAGAGGTGGCTGCCAGGGCTGCCCAACCAACAGCCGCTCCAAACCCTTCCTGGCGACTTGAGCACTTCAGGGATTCAGGTTTTGGAAATCCCAATTTGTGATAAATCAAATTACTGGGGACAGGCCCCTCAGCCACCACTGTTTATGGTATTCTTGGCCACTGCCTTTAATTTATCAGTCCACAGCGACCATGCAGAGTTCAATCTGTACTCTGAGCTCGTGTCCAAACTGGTGCTGACTGTAAGATGCCAGGCAGCACCATGCCACCCCGGGTTATCCTCCCCCCTGCAGAATCCTCCCACTCCAGCCCTCCAGAGCTGCTGAACTGGGGAAAGTGAAATCACTTCTAAAACGTATTCTGCCTCTTTGGAGTTATATTTTCTCTCCTGGCATGCTGCTACGTAAAAGGCTTTTACAGACCAGGATTTCAAAAGGAAACCAGTTTTCCCCTTTCCTCTCTGGCTGCGGTGCTTTAGAAGCACACGGGTAGCACCTGAAATACAGAGGACATTAAAGATCTAACAAGGCAGCTGTGTAAGGGCTCCAAGATTTGGAGAGGGAAGGGATGGTCAAAGGAAAGGAGCAGGAGCAAAAGCATTGCTTGCCAAAGCTGGGTGTTTTGAAAGGAGCATTGCCCCAATCTCCTGTGGAGCTCTATCAGAGCACACTAAGGAGAAATGGCAGAAAGGTACGCATTGCATCCCCATTCCTTGCCTTCATTCCTCAGACAGGCAAAAGGACTGTTCCTCTTCTTGGGGTTCTACCAAAACCAAGGCAGGAACAGCCACTGGTACCTGGCTCTGACAGCATCAGAGAGACGTGACGAGGTTGATGCCGAACTCGCAACGGCATCAACTGCCAGACTCCAAAAAAAGCAGGCGGGATGCAGTTCGGCAGCACTTTCTGGATTTGTTCCCTCCAACATGAGGTGTCTAACTTCAGCTGTCGCCCTCACACCCTGCTACCACCAACGGGCACAGATGGGACCTTCAACAGAGTGGTGGTGTCTTGTGTGGGCTGAGTCACACTCTGAAGGATTCTCATTTCTGAAACTGTTCTGGATGCAACTGTCTCTGAGTGTAGCAGAAACCTCCGGCAACTCTGACGCTATCTTAGACTGAACAAACAATCCCTAGCCGTGGGTGCAAAGATACAGGTCTAACCACCCATCTTAACCACAAATTATTTGCTTATAATTAAACATGTGCCCTGATGATCTGCACAATTTAACATTAGCTGTTAAATATGAGTATATTATAAAGCACGCTCTAAAATGGCCCACAAGACAGCAGCAACATGACTTTTGGATGGCTCCAGCATCAACCCCTTCACAGTTTGCATTGCTGGGATAGGGCATCTGAGTTTTTGTTTCCCACCTACCTCAGGCGAGCACCAGGAAAAAGTGCAAAGCACTTGCCTCCAGCTTGCAGAGGCATTTGAAGACAGGAGGCAAGTTTAAGTGGAGTTTGGCATCCCGTGGGGTGAACTTTTCCTGGCAGCCAAAGCAATGATATTGAGCACTATCATTCTCTGCTGTGCACATCTTTGCCTGACCTTATCCTGGATGCATCCCCTTTGACTTACTTCTTTAAAGAGCCTAATAGATTTTCTTTAGCTTGAGGCAGAGCAAACCTCTGCTGGATTGAACTAATGTAGAAGTATTAGAAAAGATTGGTGCTGGGAATTTTTTTCCCTCTTCCCCTTGCTGCGCGATAGGAAGAAAACGTATGACCTAAATCTGCCAAGCACCTTCAAAGGGAAGGAGGAAACACATGTGGAAAAGCATTAGAAAGCCACCCAGCTCCCTTTAATTATGATGAGAATGCCAACATTGCTAAATGAATAGAAAATAAACGGAATAAGTATTAAATGATTATGGTTTCCCTCACATATTTCTTTTCATCTATTCACCAGCAGATAGTTTTACAACGTAAATAAATCTTTTCAGATGTAAACAAGTCTCCAGCACATACTGCTGGAGCCGGCGGTGGGGCTGGCGGCGGCGGGGTGCGGAGGGAAACTGCGATCTCCAGCACCCCCTGCAGCATCCTCGCCGAAAGACAGGCTGGGAGCCGGCGCGGCGGGGCGAGGGGCGCAAACCCCGCTCTCCTCGTCAGCATTTCCGGGATTTGAAGCAGTAAAATGCACTTATATGCAGGGTTTAACGCTACCAGTTTCTTATCGGTTCTTGGTTTCACCCCTGTGCCGAAGGAAAACTTATTTTGAAATCTCAAAGCTTTGTAGAGTGGGAAATGCAATTTCTGTCGAAGGCCGCGTTCTGCCATGGGGCCTTTCTGCTTCCAGCAGCCATGGCGTGAGTGTCCTGTGGAAGGGGCCAGAACACTGCAGGGGGAGGGAAGTTTTCCAAATCCCTAATATCTGGGAAGAAAAAACATTTAGAGCTTTTGCGAAACCTGAGACTCTTCCCAAGGTTGGGTGTAGAGTGACCACCGTGTTGCTTTCCACCGGTCTGTCCCCTCCCTGCACCAGAGACGCCATTACAGCCTCCACCCTGGCTGGCTCTTTAGGGTGGACCAAAAAAATACTTAACTCTTAAACTCTTGAATTTCCCAATTTAATCCTTGGCTTGTTGACCAAATGGCTTTCCATTTCATCTGCCCTGATCCAGCATCCACCTGCTGAGCTACTGAAATGTGGTAAGAACATAACACAAGAGCCGTATCCCTTTAAAGTCCCTTCATGTCATTGAAATAAGTTAATAGCAGAGCTCCTACAATCGGCCATACAGCACCAGGTACCCTGTGTGGGCAGTGTGGGAACAGCCCCTGGCAGAAAGCTCTGCAACCCCGCTGTGAGCCGTGCAGACCAGCACCACTTCCTACCAGCTGGGCTCTGTCTCACCCTAATGTCCGGCAAAGAGATGCCCCCCAGTTCAATTTGTCCCCCTTGAGGAGCTACTGGGATGACCAGGCTGCAGAGCTGCCGTTGGACCCCTTTATTTTGCTGAAGTGCAAATATGAACTTTGACGTATTTGTCTCAGAACCAGGATGGTCTGAGCTTGTGTTTTTAAAAGCACAAGGGAAAAGAAAATCCACAAATTGTTCTTTTCTTTGCCAGACTGCTTCCCAGGCAGGTTTTGAGCAGAGCTAATTTGGCTCATCCCCGCAGGCCTCCCCAGTAACAATTACACAACCAGACCCTTCTCATGTGGGGCATTTCATGCTCTCAGACATGCGTATTGGAAGAGGGCTGTTTATAATGTATTTATATCTCCTCCTTTGCATCCCTGTGCTTCTGAGCTGTGTGCCCCCCTCCTGCTGTCCCACAGTGTCCAGCCCTTCCCTCCCACCCCTCCTGTTAAGTGCCTAATGTGACTTTTCTCCTCTGCCCTGTCCTCTTGTCAAGTCACCCTCCTGTGGAGCAGCTGCTGCTAGAGCAGATGTAAAATGGTTCAGTAACAGTCGCTAATATTAGCTTTGACACCAGCACAGCGAGGAAATAAATTCTTTTCTGGGGGAGAAGCACAAATTACTTAATGCAGCAGATCAGAGCAGCATCCGTGACAATGTTGGAAGAGAGCTAGTTTAATATCTCCCTGAATATAACACACACGCAAAGCAGAATAACTCTTCCCCACCAGTAGCCAGAGTGCAGCCCGCCCCGGCTCGGCCTACACAGCCTGTGGTGATTTCTCCCCAGCCTTGCAGGATTCTGGCCATTAATCTAGAATCTGCTTATTAGTCCATAAAACGTTGCCTCCAAGTGCCTTGGCTGGGAGGAGAGATGCTTCACAAGCTGGGCTCTTCCATGGCAGTTACAGCAGGCACTGGCACCAGCGGAGAGGTGGCCAAGGCCTGTTGAGATGGGGTGGCTGCTCGCTGGTGTTTAAGCAGGCGCAGGTCACAGGACGTGAAGTAGGGTGGCAAGCAGCACCCAAGCATGGCCAGTCCCCACCATTTATGCATTTGGCATAAGGCGTGCAACGGTCTGCTTGGTCACGGAGAGGAGTTTGCGGTGGATAGTGAAGATGTAGAAGGTGAAGGACAGAGTACCAGAAGCTGACTTGAAAAAGTCTCAGCCTCCTCCTGGGGCAAAGAAGAGCTGCTCAGGGTTACATGCCTTGCTCGGCAGCCAAATCCCCTCTGTGGTCTGTACCATGGGGCCTTCAGCTCCAGAATCTGCTTTCCTAAAAGCTCTGGCTCCAGCGCAGACAAAAGATGGATGCAGGGCCAGAGCTGTTGCGTGGAGTTTGGGGAGTCTGAAACGCTTCTGCCCACGAGAGTGTCACGTCCTCTGCCACTCCGTCACACCTCCTCCCCAGAGAAATGGATTTACTCTGCCCCAAATAACTTCTCCGAGGCAGTAGTTTGGCCGGTGATTTATGGTGGCCTGAGCTGCAGGGGAATCACATCTCATTCATATGCTGCATGCGGTGAGCCAAGTTTTCTGTGTGTACCAGTCCCCGTAGGAGATTTTTTACCTCCCTCTGAAATCTCAGGTATGAAAGGGATTCGACACAGATGGGATGACCTAGTATGCAAATTATTATGTTTCTGACCTGGAAACTCCTCTTGTTTCTCCTTTGTTCTGTTTTTGGGATGAAAGCACTGAAAGCATTTCAGCAAAGTCAGTACCAGCTGCCCTGGTGGGAAATATCTTCAAAGGGTACATTTTGCTAGTGCTGCGAGGCTGAACACAGCTCCAGAAATAAAGACATTTGGCCAAATTTAGGAACTGCACTCACTGACACCACCAGTAATTGGCCCATTGCCCCTCTGACTAGCTCTAATGGAAATCTTTGTCGGTTGTGGGAGTGTTGATCTGTTAATCACCAGAGCACGCACCGGCCTCAACTGTTAGCTGATTCTGCGGACAATTTCTGCTCGGGTTATGGATCGACACTGCATGTGCAAAGTAAAGTATTATATTCAGGCAGAAAGAAAATAATGAATTCAGCACAAGAAGCAAGAAACTAAACTGTTTAGATAACCGTAGGCTTTTTCTGCTAAGAAAATCAATACAGTTAGAAGCTCAGAATCTACCCATATCGCCAGCAGAGTCAGGCTACAGAGCAACCGAGAACCCAATGTAAATGACCAAAACAGTTTAGTTTCCATTTTTCTTGTTTGTGTTACCTTTTTTTTTTTTTTTTTTTTTACATAATTCGAAGTGGTTTTATGTAGTTTGCACCTGTCTCTTAAGGTACCTTTGCCTGTAAATTTTAATATTTTTTTTTTAACCAACATCTTTGTTCGCAGTCCCCTGTATCAGGAATGCTACAGCACTGTGAGTTCCCAAGTCTTTTGATGATATCTGTTATTAGTCCACAGAAAACCTGGCATGGAAAAGACTGTGTCAACTCGCAGTTTCCCAGCGTGGGTAGTTTATTCTCTGTATTCCATTCACACATTTGGTGTCCTTACCCTGCCAGCCAACATGGGTGCTAATTAGCAGCTTGCACTCCTCGTGGCAGGTTGTGTGGGCACCCATCAAGCAGCACCTGACATGAATTTAATTCGCATAACAGATTAACCGCTTTGTTATTTGCATTGCAATATCACCATCAGGTCCCAGCACTAGCTGGGACCCCAGTGCACAGAAGAGGGAGAAGCAGTCCCAGCAGCCTGAAAAATGTAATTAGGTGTCAGGGCATTAATAGGCCTTAATGACCCTGACCAGCTTCACCTGGGACCCACATCCACACCCTTCCCCTGGGCCCAAGGGATCTATTTAATCTCAGGCCAGGGATGTCAGTCCTTCCTTGAGTTTTGCTGTGGATGTATTTATTTTCAGCTCTGCTACAGAGCTTGTTTTCTGGATTGACTTGCCCCTGTGTTGTGTAGGTGGCTTGTCTCCAGCAGTGTCTCGTGGCTGGACCTTTAACCCAGGCTACAGCCTTGTCTCTGTCTCCTTTTATTCCTATGTGGATTCCTTGGAAGGCCCCTGGACCTGTTGTATCACCTTGCTTTATCTGGAGCTCTTGGTAGACCCTGTTACCACTGATGCTGTGCTCTTCCTCAGCTCCCAGTTTGTCTTCTACTGTGGAGCAGCCCTGCTCTTGCTGCTCCCTGATATCAAGGCAGAGAGAAGTGGGGAGGAAGGACTGACTACAGCAGCACAGGGAATACTGGAGGAGCTGCTACTAAAGAGTGAGGGGACAAGGAAGAAAGCCCATCCTTTGTGTGCCTGCAGTGAGGAAGACGTGTATTGACGAGACCTCATCCCACAGGATGGACAGGAGGAAATCACGGGACTACCTGTGGCTTCTTCTTTCCTCAGGTAAGGATCCAAGGAAAAGGGTGTGCACAGCCACCTCTTACTCCAGCAGTCAGTTGGGATGCAGTCAGGGCAGGTAGCCAGAGACAGCAGTGGGTTGCATTTGCTGTAGATCTATCTTTGATTCTTGTCTAATAACCTTCTCACTGCATCACATCTGGCCACTACTGGGCTTGATCTGATAAGGAGGATACAACCCCTTTCACAGAGGCATCCCAAGCAAGAACTCTAAAACACCTGACCCAGAGGTCCATCTCTGAGTGTATCCAGAGCCACCGTTGGAGTTGTTAGGGTGCTAATAGCAGCTTAGCAGAGTTCACCTCTTGCTTTACCTGGCCTGAGAGGCAAGGTACGTGCTCCTGGTTTCCGTACAGTCACTGCTACCTAGTATAAGGCTGCACCATGTTCTTTAGCAGTGCAAGCATGCCCTTAAGTGTGTGATGACATTAGAAATAACCCTGCTTAAAGGAGGAGGCAAAACACCAGAGCAAAGAGTTTGTGTGAAGTAAATAACAAAGGACTCTAATCTTTGGAGGCAGTTTGTTCCCCGCATGTTTTAAAGCTTACGCTGCAGAGAGATGATGCCAATTGCTGCAAACTTTGTTCCTTTAATTTTTTTATCTTGGGAAGGGACTAAAGACAGAAGTACTCAGCAAAAGAAGTATCTACAGACACTGAAGAGTCAGGAAACAGTGAGATCACCTCCCTTTGCATACTTTATATGTCAAATGGCTATCAGTCCTTGTCAGCCTTGCAGAGTATCAGAGACTGTAGCAGACTGTATGCTTCAGACATAAGGAGAGCCAGCTGGGCTGCCCCATAAGGCAGTGCCTTCCTTCAGTGCTGCTGAGCCATCTACATCCCCCAGCATGAATAGCAGGTTTCTAGAAGCCAAATCCGTGCTCTCCTAACAAAGCTCAGAGGATGGAGTTCAAATCCCTGGTGGGGGTTTCTCATACTCCTCTTGCTGTGCTGCCAGCCTGGAGCCTGCACAGAGCTGCATTGGCCCAGGTGGAAATACTGTGTGAAAGAGCTCTGTGTGCTGCAGGGAGTAAAACTTCAGGAGATTTTTACTGAGCAGGAAACCTTAGATTTCCCCACAGGGATCAGGGATGTGCATACTGAGGTGTTGGATGACAATATAATCTATAAAACTCTCATGCTAAGAGGTGTTTCTCTGTAAAGAATGAGGTGATGCTAAACAGTGGGAGATTAATCACTCCTCCTCCCCTTTCCTCCCACTTACCTTGTGGATCATTAGGTATCAGGAAGGTTTTAATTCTGCCTCTTCCATGTGTACATGAAAAAAATTGACAAGAGTTTCACCTGGCTGCTGACCAGGTCATGTTAAGATCTGTATCACAATCAGCACTCATTAGTCCAAAATAGCAAAGAAACAATGCATCCTCCTGGGAGAAGAGGATATTTATCAAGTCAGGAGGCTTTTATGGGGGATTATCTTGTCAGCTGTGCATACACCTCTTGCTTCCTTCTACAAGAGGTACATGTGTAAGCAAGAGACAGGGAAAACTGGTGTCCCTGAGCATCCCTCTTGCTTGAGTGATCATCCTGTAAACAGCTTTACATCCTGGGCTGCTTCCTTCAAGGAGGATTTCCATCACAGGAGCTTTGGGGTGAGAATTTCAAAATGAAGTAATCGAAACCAAGGTGATTAGTGCTGAAATAACGTCTTGCTCCAGGGCAAAGCCCCTGAGACTGGCCTGGATTGGATTTAATCCAATATGAGCCCACTTTGTGTCTGGAGTTATTTAATGTGACACTGTTGGGGACATCCACAGCAACAGTCTGTGATTTACCTTCACTCATTTATTGGTCAGATTTTGATTTTTTTTTTTATGGCAAATGCTCCTGAGAACCCATTTTTGTCAAGAAGAGATTGGGTGGTGTCTGCTCTTCATGGGTTAACAGTGGAATTCTTGTATCCATCTGCTGGTGCTTCAAGTGATGTTAATCTGTGCAGAGAATAGGGACAATAATATGGCATTCAGGTGATCAAATCAACTGAACTAAAAATCAGAAAGGGAGAGAAACAGATTTGACTTAAATGTTTGAAATGAGAAAATTTAAAGGGTGGAAACATGCAAGTGGGAAAGAAGGGGGGAGAAAAGTCTTTTAAAAATACAAATAGAATTTTTTTTAATATACTGCTTCTGGTTTTTGTGTTATTGATAACTAAAGTTAGAACTAGCTCAGAACTTATAAATCTTTTAAAGCAGTTTATAATCATTGTGACAGTCTATTGTAAAAAAAGAAAAAGGAATCAATCGGATTCTTTCCTCCCAGCTTACCAAACCAGGCATCAAAACCCAGCCTTTCCTTTGCAGATTAAACAAACTAGAAGCAATATTTCACTCTGCCTATTAAGAAGGCAATTCCAATGGTAACTGCTTCCATGGAGGGTGAAGTGTTTTAAACACTCCATTTTTTTTTCAATGAAAAATGCTGTTGAAGTGTATTACAAGCTATTATCAAGTTTACAAAAAAGATTCATTCTGGAGTTATGGTATTTATGCCAACTTTCAGCTTAGACTAAACTTTTATAGCCAGGATATAAACTCCTGAATATAGGGTCTTTGTAATGGAAAACTTGGCTGAGCATAGGGTCAGGAGGAGCAATGGTATAATACAATTTATAGCCTACTCAGCTTGGATTTACACTTCATTACAGTCCAATATCAGGAGCAGATGTTACAATGACAGTCCTCCCTTTTTTGTTACTGTGTAAAAACAACACGTAATATAGTCCTAAAACAGAACTGCTGTTTTCTTACTGGGAGAGCAGGGATAGCTCACACTTCCCAAAAGTATTTTTACAAGCATAGCCTTTGGTACAGCAACACCTCAGACACCCCCAAGCCTCTTCAAAAACAATGTCATTGAAAAGAAATCCTCTGATTTTAACCTGTGAAATAAGAGACCTGAAGGACAGGAAAAATCAAAGGCTGAGCTCTCTTGGGACAGAGGCCAAGCTATGGGGGCTCCAGAAGATGCTGGGAAGGGAAAGCCTATTTTAGAGAGTGGAGACAGGGCATTTACCATGGATGGGATGGGGTCACCGAGGTTGGAAAAGGACCCTGGAGGACTCTGTTCTAACCCCCTGCTCAAAGAAGGGCCAGCAGAAGGGATAAAGTCACTTTCTGTTATTTGACTATGCAAAAAAAAAAAATAGTACTTCTGCTGAACTGCAAGAATATAGCAGTGCAGTGCTTGCTCAGTGCCCAAATCAACCAGTTCGGTGACAGCTATGTCACCCTAATGCCACCTCAATAGAAACTTTTTCCCTAGATCAGAATATAATGTGCATGTTACAGACTAATGAAGATTAAACCTTCTCATGACCCTGCACCCCCTTATTTTTACTTTGCTAGCAGAACAGAAATGAACAGCTGCCTTGAGGCATTTAGTAATCAGAAAAACACTTCAGTTTGAAGCCCTGGGTGTTGTGTATGGGCTTCTTTGGGGGAAAACTGATTTAATATAAATATTTAGATTTAGTCTGACAGAGTGTGTCCAGTGAAAGATCACTGGGACCAGAAATGTTTTTTTTGTTGTTCTGTGCTTGTGCAGTGTCTGCTCTGGGGATGGAATGTTCATACACAGCTCCCAGGCATTACCGGATATCAAATAATGATATCAGGAAAGTCTCCCAGTAGCTTTCAAAAAACTAATTATTTGAGATTACTGAATACTTTACAGAAAATCATGTATGCAATTATTTCTGTGTTTATTTTTTGTTGCTCTCTGTCTTAAAGTCTACAAAGTTTAGGGAAGACCAGTCTATATACACCATCACCTTATGGAAGGATAGATCCCTTCCAGGCTTCAGAACCATGTCTCTTGCCATCTACTGTCCTGTAACTCTGAGGAGAGGACAGTATTGTTAATATTGGCAAAGAAATCCATTCCAGGGTGAGACTGAAGCTTTCTAGTGATTCAGTTTGTGCCTATTATTGCAGTATCATTAACTAATTAGCTGCTGGTGCTCTGTGGCACCAGCAGAATTAGCAGGAAAACAATGAGATTTAAAATATTTTAAACACATTCCACTCTCTTTAATTAGATCCTGGCTGCAAGAAATGCTGTGAACTGTCAGTGAACCCTGGCTGTGAGTTAATGCTTGTGACTTCATGCTTTTGGGAAGGTTCACTGGTGTTTCCTAATGGTGCACCTGGCCTTGAAGGTGACAGATAATCCATGCACTGAGAAGGGCACTGATGTTGGTGTCTGTTAGAGGAGGTCAGGGAGTGGAGGTTGAAGCACTGAAGGGAGAAGTTCAGACTGTGGTAAGAAAAGGAGACTGGGAATATACCACTGTATAATGTGCTGTTATGTGTCAAGTGTGTACTAGAAGGCAGGTACTGGGTGTGACTTGGCTGCATGTGAGAGGCAACACAATTATTCAGAGGGGGATTCAACTGGCCACATCTTGGCTATATTGTCAGTGAGATGTCACTGTGAAGCTTGCAAGCTCTATGTGACTAAACCTCGGAAATAGTGAAGCCTTCTGAATTCCAAAAGGGAGTCCAGATTGGCCTTTTATCTGATAAATCCCTGAATTATATCTTTCTGTCCCTGTAAAGAATTCTACAGGAACAATCTATCCGATGCCATTTTGGCATGTCTGAATTGCAGATCGCGTGTAGACATGACTTTCAAGATATTAGAATTTTCTGAGTTTCTTAAACATTAAGTACAGGGGAATCAAGGACCATAAGAGGGTATAAGAGTTTCTCCTGAACCTATGTAGTCAATTGTTGGTCATAAAACAGCAGAATAGATCTGTATGACACTTGTGACACTGGCTAGTGAGCTGGATGCTAAAGGACAAACCAGAAGCCCTGGATTTCTTCATTGGTTCCCCTCACATTACTGCTTTCCTTTTCCATGACTACTCTGCTTCCAGCCTGACTTCTTACCAAGTCTTCTATGTATGCACGGTTTGTCACTCCATGATAATCTTGATGGAGGCATCAAGGAGCTATCAGCATGAAAATAAGAGGTAGGATGAGTGATTAGAAAATTTCCGGAGGACAGGATGACAGTGTGAATCTCACAGGCAGGATTTTTTTTTCCCCTCCCATAATCCTGGGGAACCCAGGACTTTCAATTAGGGCAGATGTGCTCAGTGTTTTCACACATCAATCTTTCATTGGCCTTGCATCAATCATTCACTGGCTTGTGCAAATAACTTCTCCCAAACAATATTCTCCCGTCAGAAACAGGCACTGTCATCTGCAAACCTGTTTGAATATTTCATTGTTGCCAGATGATGGTTTTTGTTGAGGCTTTTTGTGCATTTCCTGGATGACATGGCAAGATAGTCCCTGTGCTCCTTGCCCTAATGAGGCTGGAAAGCCAAAGTAAAGCCAGACAGTCTCTTGGCCTGTGTCCTAGAAAACCTTTCTCTTGTAGTCTATGCAGGGAGGGACATGTGAAACTGCAAACAGGCAGCACTTGTTCACTACTCTTTCAACTCTAGTTCAGTCAGGTTTGACCTAGCTGATGTTAGGAAGGGCTAAAGCAATGTCAAGGTCATCCTCAGCGGACAGCCATTCAGCAGATGGTGACAGGAGCCATTACAGATGTGGTATATCACAGTCTTGTTTCATGTGAAAACATTTCAAATACTCCTACCCGCTCCCTGGGAATTTTGGGGGATTCACTAATTAATATATATCACAGGTACTGATAATTCTTTTTGGCCTTCACTTAAAAATTATACCCTGATCCTGTTAACTCCAAGGCCTCAGGACAAGGTCATTCTACTGATGTGGTGTAGAGCGGACAGGGGCTCCCGAGGTTTTGGTAGTGGAGTTCTTAGGTGGCATTGTCAGACTTGACTCAAAACCAATTAGCTATTTAGCACCACTTATGCACATACAAAGCTTACTTTGGGTACCAATACTTTCAGGAAAATTTTAATCCATAGGTTACATTTCAGGCAGCTGCTAGATGACTTGTTTTCTGAAGGTGCTATTGAAAGCTCTTTGTGCATGATCTCCAAGAGGCCACGTTTGTCTGAGTCTAGGTCAGCACAGATGAAAAAGGCTATCTGGAGAGAAGCAAAGTGTAGAACTGAGAGGAGGCCTGGTGAAAACAGTGACCCACCCAACAACTTCTGAAAAAGAAATCTGGCCAGCTGTGGGGAAACTGCAGTAAGTTGGCTGATCTGAGGACTAGAAAACTAGACCTATCCAGAAAGAACATCACTGGTGCAATAAACAGTAAATGCCTGTGAAATGGGCTTGCCCGTGCCTGGTTTGGACAATATCGTGTTTACTCGCTTCTCAGTGAAAAGAACATGGTGCTTGTAATGGAAGTGCATCTCAGATAAGGCCACCAATGAGATTTTGTTCTTAATAATGCTGTGATGATCATTACTTTCTGTGATGGCAAATAGCTTCTGCGGGAACAGTGTGCTAACTTGACCCAGGTCTTTTAAAAAGTGCATCAATAGATTAAAACTACAAATTAACACCATGTTCCTATGCTCTTGTGGTCTCAGATTTCCCCCTCAATTTACAATAGCTCCTGCAAATGTATATTGAACTTTTTGTCTTTGTGCTCTCTCTCATCGTGTTTCTTCTCAGTGCTATGCTCTTACAGTAGAAAAGGCTTTGAAATCAATTGCTGAAATGTAGTTCAGTTTATGGTTCATAAAGGACTTTGGGAAACCATTTTGTATAGAGAATGTGATATAAATATAGGCAGCATATTTATTCCTTTCCTTAGCTTTGAAATTATACTATTAAGCTGGCAAACCTGTCAAATATGTAACTTAGCTTACAGAATCTCAACCTACAAAAAGGCACTTAAGTGGATGCTTAAAATTAAGCAAGTGATTTAATCCTGCCTTATACAGCTCTTAAGCACAGGCATAAGTCTCACTGAAGTCAAGGTAAGCACATTAAAGTTAAGTGTATGCTAAGCACTCTGTTAAATCAAGGCCTAACTCTACTTAATTTCATATCCTTTCTTAATTCTGAAAAACAACAAGTATGTTACGAGAGTCGGTGACATCTCGACTTCTGCCCCGATTAAATAAGTTAAAAAATCATGAATCCTAAAGCAATTGCATTGCCATCATACTTCTTTCCTTTTGTGATTAATCCAGAGGTTGATACGTCTTTCTATAGGATTAATATCTTAACAGCAAGGTAATAGGTAGTATGACATTTAATCTCTTTGATTAAATTCCATACTAAAAATGTCCCATAAATAAAAGAAACAATTGAGGCAATCATAAATTATCTTCATTGTTGCAAAGTGATGGATTTAGTGGTTACAAAGGGTAAAATCTCATGACCTCATTAAAAGCTATAAGGGTTTTTTTCCTTCCACAGACCTAAAAGATGTTGTGGCCTACGGCAGGTTTTCTCACATTGCTTTCATTTAATCAGATGAAACGGTAAGAGGAAACAGAAGATTCTGTATATATGTGCCCATTTCATTTTCTGTTAGAGATAATCAGATCCAAAAAGGGATCTCTTGCTTCAGTTTTTATCTTCAATACCTCCTATGGGCTCAGCACTATGTGCCTAATGAAGGCGAACATGGTTTTTTTTGGTTAATAGCCAGGATCAAATTGTTTCAGGATCTGAGTCTGCTTCTCGTCTCTGCCACTGACCTCCACTGTGACCTTGGGCAAGTCACAAGAAGGCCAAATTTTCAAGAGCTCAGCATCAACCATCAGACCCAGCTCAAAATGTATAAGCCACAACCATAGTGCCAAATGAATAAGGTTTGGATGCAGTCCAGTGGACTGTGCTCTTCTGAGTATTTACCTAAAAGCATCACAAGGGAGATGCTTATCTTGGAGTCTCTCAGAAAATCTGCATGCAGGAGTAAGTTCCAAACCTTTTAAGGCTCCATTGAGCTACTGAGATGCACCTGGAGGATTCATTCCTCCCTTTGCAAAATGAGCAAAAGGTTGTACCCAACCAGAAGGGCTTCACTTTGCATAAAAAGGCACCAGTTTTCCTACTCAATCAGAAAACCCTTTTTGCTACAGATACCAAGACAGCTTTTTCCTTTCTGCTCAACTATAGCCGGTAGAAAGTTTAGTTAAGTAACAGAAGGGGAATAAAGCGGACAAGACTTTCATCCAAGTTACTGGGGGTTTCAAGGGCTCTCATTAGCACTTTCTTGGCTCCTGAAATCTGTGCTATCCTTTTGACTCCTTACAACAAAGTGTCATTGCCATGAAACCCATCCTCCAACAAGGACAACATAGATGCACAGGCTGCATTTCAGAGTCCTGCTACACTGTGCTTCTGCTGAGCTGCGTGGTCCCCAAGGGCAGGGATGGACAAGAGGATGCTATGCTGTCTGACAGTGTTAAAAAAAAAAAAAATATAATAAAAAGCCAGCTCATTCGTGTGATTAAGGATTCAAATGAAAGGCTTTCTGTAAAGATGTGGTTTTAATATAAAAGGCTGCCAGCAGAGAAGTCCCCTATGGTGCAGTTTGTAGGATCTTGTAAGAGTTTAGCGAGATTAAGCTCATGTAAATTCCTTGAGAAGCATCTGCACAACGCACAATGTGGTTTTGCTGCATGTTTCACCAGATGAAATGTTGCATTTCAATGTTAAACCTTGTTCAAGGACCCATGAGAATGACAGGGCCAGCAGTGCCAGGAGCACCAGGTTTCCTACGGGGGAAATATGGTGGGAAGCCTTATTGTGGGTGGGGTGGGCCATGAGTGATTTTCCAGCAGAGGCCAGGAAACTCATTCTACTTCAACCTCCTAAAAAAAAAAAAGAGAGAAAAATTGCACAAACTGACCAAGAAATTTCTCTCATTACTAATCTCAGGAGCTGCCTACAGCTTCTGTCCCTTAAATCGTGCGCAGCCTGTCTTAGCAAAGATTCATGGAAGGCAGAAGCTCACTGACAGACACTGATAAATCAATCAGATCTTGGATTGCTTTTTAAAAACTTCAGCCTGTTTTTCTGAAATATGTTATTAAACATGCCCTATTCTGACCAGTTCCTTTCACAATGACCTCCAACACGTTTCTGCTGGAGAAGCTATAAAGGGAGAATGGGCACAGGGCCAGGGATTCTCTCTCTCTCAAAAAAAAAAAAAAGCCTTGCAAGTAAACAGGCAATGGCAGGGCCTCCAGACAGTGCAAAAGACATCAGTGGCCTGAGTTGCTGCATCAGAAACACCTGCTGGTGGAGATCTAATAATGCTTTGGGTGGATTAACAGTGAATTCATCCCAAAGGGACTAAAAGGGGAGGAAAATCACAGTTTAGCTTCCCTGTGCTTTGTTTCTTTGTCTGTCATTTCTTTGTGTCCCTGCGTATTGTAACTGGTTTATCACAGACTGGGCCAGTGCAATCCCAAATTACAGTAGAAAACTCACAGCAAACCTCTAGAAATGCTGATTCTTCGTACCCCCCTTGCCAAACGCTTCCCTTCTATCACCCGTGTAGATCTGAGAGTCACAGGCTGGAGCTGGGAATGGAGATGTTTTGCATTTGGTAGTGTTAATCTATTTTATCCATTCTTACCAATTGAAGCAATGTATGTAATATAGGGTGTCTATTTTATTAGCATCTTCACTGTGGTTACTTGCAGCCTGAGCTCAAAAGTACTAACATCTAGAGTTATTTGAAATGCTCCAGGGTATCTGAGACATCCATGTGGGCCTGGGAGGTATGACCCAGGACATAGGGCTGCACAAGGCCTTCAGAAGTGGCATGTGGAGACCAGGGAGGTAAACTAGGGCTTCTCCTGTGATACGTTTTGGCACTTGAATCCCATTCCCATTGACTGCAGTGAGAGCTTGGGCACCTAGTGCACATCTAGACATGTGCATGTAGACACCAAATGTAGGTGCCTCAGTCTGGGAGGCTGAATCATCCCTCCCCACACAAGCTCCTCCTCAGCAGTACAGCCCATCAGTCCCACCTGTGCTTTTGCAGGTACCTTGCAGAGCTCCTTGTAGACGCTGATCTCCTTGGGATCATTAATATTCCCGGCTAACCTACGAAACTGATCAAGCAGGGGAAAAAAAATCTCATTGAAATCTGGGAAGAAAACTCTCTTGATTCTGAAATTTTTAATTACATTTTAGTTTACTATGAAAGCTACCTAAAAATACAAATTCAGAAATTTCCTTATGGGAATTTTTTTAGGTTTTCACACAAAAAAAGAAATGCTTTTCACTATGGCTGAATTTGATTCAAAACTCAAATTTTCCATAGGGACGGGAAATTTAGATTTTTTCACACCTCCTTTGTTTATCAGGCTAATTGTGCTCCAGGCAAGAACTGGTAGGATTAGGAGGAACTGATAGCTACCAGGACAACTTCAGAAGTCTGTGACATGACCTGAAAATATTATTTATTTGCACTATCCCTCAACCAAAAAAGGTACGTCATGTACAAGGAGAGAAGCAGCCTGGCATCTGAGGTCAATTGACCAATGTTCCCACAGTGCAGAGATGGGGTAGGCTTACATGTGCAGAGCAAATGAAGCAGTTTCTTTAATAACAGGCAATCAGCCCTGTCTTCTTTGAAGCCAAGGGAATTCTCCCATTGATTTCAATGTGTTCTGATTTATATTATAAGAAAAGTACCCACCTCAGATAGCTGAGTGCAGTTGCTTGATTCAAACCAAAGTAAAACATGTCTGACTGCTTTAATATTTGTTTGGAAGGTAATAGTTTAGAATGGGGTGAGCTGGAACAAGAAAAATTTTGATGCAATTAAGCCTTGATTTTTTTTTTTGGTTTTGTTTTGCATTTGTTCTAGTTTTTCTCCAAATAGACCACGTCATCGTTTGTTGGTAATCATGGCCCAAGTTGCTCCGGAGGAGGTTTACATTGGATATTAGGAAAAATTTCTTCACCGAAAGGGTTGTCAAGCATTGGAACAGGCTGCCCAGGGAAGTGGATGAATTGCCATCCCTGGAGGTATTTAAAAGAAGTGCAGATGTGGTGTTTAGTGACATGGTTTAGTGGAGGATTTGGAAGTGCTAAGTTAATGGTTGGACTTAATGATCTTAAGGGTCTTTTCCAACATAAACAATTCTATGATTTGTGGCTATAAATGTAGTCCATACAGCAAACGCAGTATGCTTTTTCCATTACTCGTTTTCACTCTCCCCATGTACCTTTTACATCCTCATGCCATATGTGTCCAATTTTATGTGCACATGCACTTTTAACAAGGGAATTTCCAAGGTTTGTGTGGATGAGTATTTACAGGAACTTCCTTGCTTCCTCTCGCTGTCTGTATATCTATTGAGCCCGGTGCTCAAGAGATGCTGAGAGCATCAACATTCACTAGCATCGCTGGTAAATAAAAATGCTCAACATCATGTAGGCCTCAGTCACCTTTTTTCCAAGGGTTCTGTATCTTAATTCATCCAAGAAAACTGCTGTAGCCACAAGGACTACCACTAGTGTCACCTTGGAGTCGGGAGGGTTAGCACTTTAGCCTGTAGACTCTGAGTTTGTATTGGTATTTAGGGTTGATTTAGAGGTTATTCTCTGTGGGATTTTAGGGTGCTTTTTTTTTCTCCCCCTTAAGCACTGCATAAGTGTATCTCAGGTTGGCTTGAAGAGTTGTTCAAAGGATCAGTGTGCATATTTATTTGCTTTTTTTTCTAAAAGTCATTTAATTTAGTTCTAGCAGATTTAGAAGATGAGGTGTAAAACAGAAATCAGAAAAAGGAGTTCTGGCATTGCTGGCAGTGTCCTGCTTGAGCTGGAGGCTTGAGGAATGGGTGAAAGCTCCAGATATGCTGCACTGTATATCAGGCAGCAACTGAGCAGAACTGAGAATTCAAAAGAGGGATTGAGCTAGAGAGAAAAGGGATTTACTGGATATATTTCAGCAAACCAGGATATAGGATTTGATGGCATCCTAGGATTGACCCCATTAGTGTAGACAGCCTTGAGGACAAACATGATATTTCTGTTGTGTATTTGCAAATACCCTGAAGCATTAGGCTCCAATCACAGCAGGAGTTTTTCTTAGGGTTGACAATAAATACTGATAATACTTGGCATTTATCTGTCAAGCTGAGAATTACTGGTGCTGGAATCTTTGTCAGTTTAGTTAATGAAAGAACAGAAGTAACACAACCTGACTTACCCAGCCATTCACACCTTCATGATGAAGCCTGAGCTTCCAATGCTCCTGGTCCTGCTGTTGTGTAGGCTTTCTTTAAGCTATCAAGTTTGTATGATAAATAGGTTTGAGGAAATCTCTTCACTTCTGTGGATCTCATGAGCAAAAAAGTAGGGCTAAATATATGAAATAAATTATTCATTCTGAATTATTTACTCAGCTCCACTTATTTGTTCTCATTTACTTCCTTTTTACTTAAACTAGATCATTCATCTTCTCTTCCTTCCTTAAAAGATATTTCAAATGTTTTTTTAATCACTTTGCACATATCAAATGCTGTTAGATGCTACCATCGTGCTGCTGTTTGGGAAGCCTACAAATAGTATTCTATACGTTGAAGTAAATAAACCTCATTAGCTTTGTTAACTCCATTAATCACAGTCACTAACATTAATGAAGCCTACTTTAGCATCACTGTCGGAGATTTAGGACTAATTCATCTCATTATTAACTTTTGTGGAATTACAGTCCTCTTCAGATGTATCCCGCAGTACTATCAGATTTTATGTGAGGTCAGCATTTTCCCATGGATTTTTGAAATATAAATTCAACAAAAAAAAAAAAAATAAAGGGTTTGGAAGCATTTTGAAAGGTTTTGAGTTTGATTGCAAAAGGGCCCAAGAATCAGAAAATGAGGAGGACTGGAAATTGAAAGGGAAAGTATACAGAATTAAACATCTACTTTTTTGCTTCAGTTGCTACACTCCAACCCCCATGTGATAGAGGTGTCACCTGAGTAGCGGTGGCCTAAATCCCAAACAGGGCTTAGTCACCAGAGACTTGAGTCTGACCTAAAGATGTTGACTTAAAGGTTCGAAGGCCTTTCCAACATGCAGGTTTAGTTGTCTCCAATGCACATGGAGTTTACTGTTTCCTTACAGGTTGTCTTGGATACTTTTATGGACTAGAATTTCCACATCTGGGGGACTGTAGGAGGGTGTTATCAGACAAGTATTAATCTATTGGTAGGCTGCACTGAGACAGTTATATTTAGTAGATACTGTATTGTGCAGGCCTGACATGGTAGAGTTAATTCTATGTGGAGCTACAGAAAGATGAAGAGTTTATTTTCATTAAAATTTTGTTACTTTTTTGTCCAAATGTTGACAAAACCATTTTTTCTTAACTGTATAACATTTCTAGCTGTCCTACTTGCACATATATCACATTTCCTGAGTGTTTTAAAATTAAAAGCAATACCTTTAATGTTACACTAGCATTGTTTTCTGCTTTTGATAATTTTTTTTTTATTTTCCATATATCTGCCATTCTGTTTTCTGGTATGCATTAGAACTGGCAGTATCTAAAATACCTTGAAAAGGATATGTCTTCCAGTAAATCTTTGCAGCCAAAAGCAGGAATAACCAGTGATATAAAAGAGCCAGTTTTGCACCTAGACTTGCTAAGTATCTGTTCACATTAATACATACCAGCCTTCTGTATGAGGTATCCAAATCTTCCCCAAATGCAACAGCCTTAGTTTTTCCCATTCCCACATCATAAAAACAGATCAGTTGCTCATTTCAAAAAAGCTGATTCTAGATAAACATAGTTCCTGTATTTCAGTCCCCAGTTATAAAGTTAAATGTTAAGCATTAAACATTTGCGGTGGGTTGAAGGTCAATTAGTTTGAATTCTCTTTTAAGAACAAAAACCTGAGGCATCTCCAATGTGGCATTCCCTCAGTCAGGCCTTAAAGCCTTTCCCTGCTCCTCATGCTTTGTAAAATAAGCATTTTTGTTCTTACATAATTATCTGGCAGTAAGATTCAGGAAAAGAGGAGGGGAAAAAAGACACTTTAGAGCTCTGAGTAGTGACTCAGTGACTTTATATCAGGTTTGTTTTTTTAAACAGCTCTGTGGCTAACTTCCCAGGCTTCTTTCAGTGACTAATGCTGGGTATTAGTTTAATGGGTCATAGTCCCATTGGGTAGGTTCCCATAGTCCATAATTGGATCATAAATATAGAAATCCCACCACTGAAGCTTAAAAAGGAAAAAAAAGAGGGGGGGAAAAAAAAAAACACACAAAAAACCCAACCCAAAACAACAAAAAAAACACCCCAGAGCTATTCAAGAGGAAGCTAAAACTCAGCACAGCAATACAACATAGCGTGTTATCTCCTGGCCTTCCCTTAGAGACAGCATTTTCTGGTCTTCCTGCATTTCTCTTATGCTGAAAGGAAGGGATTTTTCTTTTCTCAAGAAATCCAGATGTTATAAACTCTTAAGCCAAATTCTTTTGCCATTTTTTAGAAGGAAGGGGGAGCAAGGCTGAGGGGGCTATCAGTGAAGGTCACCATGGGACAAGCTGGAATTGTTTTAGAATCATGAAGAGCTCATCAGTTTTGCTGGGTGTCGGTGACATTTCTGTTCTACGGCAGGCTGGTACATTGGCCTGAATTTCTAAGGGAAGAGGCTACAAATGAGAGCAACTTCATTATTGCAGTGCTTTATCGGAGTCTTTCAGGGGTAACTAAGAAGCTATTTACATTGACCTTTACAGCACTGGCCTGAGGCTCAAAACAACATGGTAATATTCATTGCCAGTGAAGCTCTGCTGAGATACTTCACACTGTAGCAGGTGGGAAGGAGGCAGATTCTTTACAGCAATGGCTTGAAAGATTTCCAGGGACGATGCCTCAGAGATTCAATGAGCATCAGTGACTGGGGGCTATTTTCAGCCCTACTTGTATACCTTGCTCCTGCTCTGCTTAGGGGCTGAGTTGCCATGTGCTGCAATGGTGACATCTGCTTATTTAAACTTTAATGTTTGATATTGCGGGCCTGTGCCGCGTCTCGCTTACGGCCTTTAGGACTAAGGTGGACAATTTTATGGCAGGGAAAGGAGGCATAAAGATAAGGGACAAAGGGGATCTGAGCCCAGCTTGCAAGCAGAAAGCAGAGACCCAACTTTCAAAGTGAGCAGAGAAAGGAGAAGATCAGACCTAGAGATGTCAGAAAAAAGCGTGACCAACTGCAGGCAAATACATGTTGTGAATCAGGTCCTGAAATTCATGAGACTTTAAAATAAGATTGGGTATTTTAGTTACTGTCTGTCTTAGCAGTTCTCCTGTCAGGCCTCCTGTTGAGGTAAAACAGAAAAGCAGCCTGCAGTGCCAAAAAAAGGGATGGACCTTTCTAACCCATCAACATGGTGATCTTGTACAGGAACTGCACCTCTCTTTCCTGAAGAGATCACCAAATTATTCTCCCTTCTTGGATTTTCTCTGTTTCAGGTGGGTTTTTTGTTCCTTCTTTGCTATTTCTATGCCACCAAAGCTTTCTAGAAACGATGGTCAGTGTAGTCTGAGAAGTCAGAAGAAAGAATTTCCTCTGGGGTTTTCTTTACTAGTCAGAGAGCAGCAGTCTGAGTAACTGTATTGGGCTTCATTTTATCCCAGGGAGCCTGTTCTGGGAGAGGTGCAGAAAAAGGGAAAGAATAAACCTTTGCCCATGTGGATGGGAAGGCAATGCACTGATCTGGACCTGTATGGTCCTTGCAGTCCTGTTGCTGGAGATGTAAAGTGAAAGACCAACTTGCCCCTTCACTTGGTGGGGCCAAAGCAAATCAGTGGGTGGCCTCTGGAGACAGGGAAATCAGGTTGGATTGGTTGGCCCCTCACTTGCCAAGATGTCAGCTTTCCACCAGAGCTTTTCCCTTCCAAACAGAGCCCTCCCGTGCCTGTTCCTGAAGGATCTCTGCTCTGAGACACAACTGTCTGAAGAGCACGTGTTCGTAGTGCCTTGGCTGGCATTTCCCTATTGGAGGCTGCTTTGCCAATTCCAGCCATTCAAAAATCCCACAAGTAGTTTCTGAAAGCAAATCCCTTCTGGCTTCCTTCCATTTGCATTTTGCTTTGTCTTGTTACTTTTAGTTTGTATTTGGTCACATTCTTACAGCTTCTCTTTACAGCTGCAAAAAATGAACTTTAAAAGCAAGTGAAAGTTGAAGCTTGTTTGGCTTTAGAGTGGGGGCTTTAAAATAACAAAATATTTCAAGACAAAAAATCCAGAACATGAGTAGTACCAGCTGAGATGGATCTCTAATGCTCTTTCTGTCATTATTGACTTTCTCAGGAACACTCATTGTATCAGCTACTTGTGTTTGAGTTTTAGCTTTGTGAAAGTGTGAATCTATTAATGAAACATAATTTCGAGGTACAGGTTTCCAATGTGGCATGTGCTAGAAAGGACAAAACAGAATGTGTATATTTTTACTAGGTCCATTGAATTACTGTTCTCAGGGCTTTCTGTGGAGGGGTGGGGGGGAAGCCAACCCCAAAATCTTTCACAGGAGCTCTGATTATTTTTTTTGCAGGATCATCATAATCCTAAAAGTTGTATCTGATAGGCCACACAAGACTTTGCGACAGGGAAGTGGAACACCTGCAGTGCCCATCCGTCACACAGCAGTGGGCCTCCAGTTGCAGAGCTGGACTCTGCCTTTCCTACCAACAGTAGCTTTCACTCCGCACACATTAGAGGGATGCAGTGTAAAAGGACCATGCTATCCATTTACTGTAACTTTATTTAAAGCTTTCTTATCAACCCAAAATTTTAGGATGTTGTCCCATTTCACCATCTGAGCCCGCCACACTAGCTTTCATACAGGTCCGGCTTTGCAGAATTGAAGTAGTTCAGATGAGTTTTCGTCCCTTTTAATAGAAAGAAAACCTGAGTATGATGTGAGGGGCTCAAGAACTTAAAATGAGTTCATTGTACTTTGGATGGAGCAAATTTCAGATTCGGGATGAATGTCCAATTACAATACAGCTTGACAAAGATTTGTCATCTGCACAGAAATGTAAGAGTAAAAGGAATTTCCTGGATGACAGAGTTTAGTCCCCTGCTAATACCTGCATTATATCATCCTTGGTTTGGGTGGTGTTGTGGTTTTTGGTTGTTTTTTTTTTTTTTAAAAAAAAAGGAAGGTTTTACTCTGAAGGGACTTTTATTAAAAAAAAAATAAAATAGATTGGGGCTTAGTAAAAAGGAAAAGACAGAATTGAAAGCTTTTCAGTCCTGGCACAGATAGGCAAGACAAGCCTTGAAGCAGGAAATACAGCAGCCTTAGTGATCTGTGTGAAATCAAGGTCACCGAAGAATTTAAGGAGAGCAAGGTGAGAGGATCAGTTGCATGCCCAGCAGAAGCAGATAGGAGCTTCTGCGCTCCTTTATACTAACTGGAGAGGAATACAGGAGGCAGTGTAGGAAAATACTGTCTGCAGTGATAAAGCATCCTGTAAACCTTGTAATTTTGTGCCTCCTGTGAAGTATGCCAGAACTGTAGCAGAGGCAGCACATGCCAGATTTGATTGACGCTTTGCCAAGGGAAGGCGCAAGCAACAGGAATGAAAGGGCTGCCATCCTCTCCTGGCAGCTCAAATGTCACGCAGAGATAAAGGTTACCGAGAGTAACAAGTCTCGTTTCCCAGAGAGAGAGTGTGCAGCACCACGGCTCTTCACGTATGGAAAACGGTAGTGGAGCACTGAGTTGGGTACACGCACAGGCTTTGAGATTAACAGCAGCAACAGAGCTGACTTCCCTGCCGTCACAGTGCCAGTTGCGGAAATTGCATGCTGTTCCTATCTGATCTCTCAGTAAATCCGTGGGGATGTGGAAGGAAGACTACGCTCTCTGAAAAATGATGCACCCTACAAACAGGAGCCCTCGGCTTGTCACTGGGGGAGTGTGACACTGGGCTCTGGTGCTTTGATCATGCGTCAGGATCAAAAATAGTATTGGCTTCTCTTGGGGGCTAGGAGAGCTTCTGAAGTCACAAGGTGTGGTCATCAGAGCTCCAGTTTTCTTCAGAACTTGCCTCAACCTCTTGTACCTACTTAATTATATTTTAAATGATTGAGAAGCCATTGATTTTGACCCTCACAGTTTCACTCTGCTGGAAACTGAGTTCTTCACAAAAATTAAACTATGAAGGAGAAGAGGGACTTCATTAAATGTTTAGAAGCTTCAGGAATGGATTGTTACATTAGGCAGAATGAACAGTCCTGCATTTTACTTAGTACTAAATATTTCACCTTGATCATCTTTAACAAATGTTAGCTTGCTAACAATTAGCCAGCAAGGCTATCTTTGATGTGCAGATCTTGTCTCTATAAGAAGTCATGAAAACCAGACGTGATTCGACCGTCTCAGGGTTAGTGGGGAGGCAAGTGAAATCACTCTTCTTGTGGTGTTGCCTTCTGCCAAGAAGTAAATCTGGTTGGTGACAGATGCCCTCTACCTTTGCTCTCTGCAAGGTAAAAAAAATAATCCATGAGTAAAAGCAAGAGCATTTCAAGACTTTCTGGTTGAATGTTCTACCTCTCTTGCTAGCTATTTTCCAATCACTGAGCTTGAAGAGCCACTGGCTTTTAGCTTTCCATAATACCTACCCTTCCCTCCCTTCTTCCCTCTGCCTTTTTGTCCGTCTGCCTATCAATAGACTGATAGGATTAGTATAATGCTTGACTGAGTGCCAGTTGTCAATCAAACCTCCCTGCCTTAACCACCAAACAACAGTCATTTAGGTAGCAAATTCTCTCCCAGCTAGGAGGTCCGATAGAGGGGAGGGATCAACACAGGCTCTTAAGATTTGCCCTTATGAAAGAGGGGACAAAATTGCTAATTCTGGTTTCAGTCCTACTTTTAAATCCAGAACGTCGCTGTTGGTCACTTGTGACGTGCGTTATGTAGCAGCCACTGCTCCCCCACCTCTCTGACAGGCTTAGCGGTATTCTTCCTTTCCTAGTTAGGAAAATTGAATTTCCTTATGTTTTTCACTAGCTTTATCCCCTTAGTAGCCTAGTGAACTCTGCAGCTGAAGCAGGGGAAGGAAGCAGGCAGTCTTCCCTGCCTTTGCTGCTCTGCAGGAGGCTGCAGCCACACTCGCGTGTGTGTTGTGCCATCGCGCGGTGCTGCTGCCGCACTGCCACCCCCTCCGCATCCCTGGGACCTGCGCTGAGCACAGCCCTGCCAAGTGGCTAACAACCCATAAACACAGCCTTCAAGCCTGCCTTCATCCCTGTGAGCTGCTGCAGCCTGCAAAGGCTCTCATAGACCAGCGCATTTAAAGCCACGACAGAGAAATTAGCAAGCGGTCAAGGAAGAAGGTGATAGGATCTGTCTAAAGGAGGACTCATGCCTGTCCTGACTCTCAGAGGCAGCAAAACCCCTAAATTGGGGCATTAATTTTTGTTCTATAGAGCTGTTGTTTTAATTTGGATCTGGGAGAGGCACAAGGAAAATGTATTGTTTTTTAAGCATTCATTACCACTATTGGTGAGCAGCCTTTGTCTGCTCCATAGATGATTTCAGGGATGTAGGGCAATATGCCACACAGTTGCCTCCAGCGCTCTGGCTCATGCTAAGTTTTGGCAAACTTTATCTAGTGCTTCTTACTCTGTAATAGTGAGGTTAAAGAGTGTAGGAAATGTGTCTAATGTCGCTCTAACATATTTTCTAAACTGCATTATGTTTTCCAGGAGGCTCCGCCAGGGAATAATCTGGAAATAATAGACTTGAACCTGTACAGTTTATCCTGGTTTTCTGTAGAAGCAAAGTTTTCAGGAAGATAAGTATCTCTACCATTCTTTTCTTCTGTTTGAATATGTTTGACACAGTAGAAGTTTCAAAGATGTGAAATCTCATACATTTTGCAAAAATAAGAAAAGATCAGAGTCTCTATTAGTGCTTTTACCCAGAATAAAGAGCGGAGCATAAACTGACCCTTGATTAGACATCAAAGTATGCACTTGGGAGGGCAGTTGGAAGACCACAGAATCACCATCTCCTTTTGATGTGCTGCTTGCAAAATGAGATGTTATTCTTTCCCATGCACACAAAGACAAAGCAACAGAAAGTGAACATCACAGGTGGTTCTCACGCTGGTGCGATTTGCCAACTTGAGTCATTTTTATAAGGTCATGGTGATACACGGAAATTGTTAGGATGGCATCTGGTCTGCCTTTTTGATCTAGGGGATTCTGTTATCATTCTGTTTTACAGTTTATTGTAGCAAAAAAGTACAGAGCCTGAAAATCTATGATCCAACATTTGTTCATCAGGAATATTTATACCCTTATAAACATACAAAGAAAGAACTCTTCCAGACAATTAATTTGTTCCTTATAAATATTTAATGTAAGGTCAAATACAGATACCCATGTTCCTAATGAAGAATGATCTTCTGAATGAGTTGTCACAGTCAAGCCAGCGAAACACTTTTAGAACAAAATTACCTATTGCCTATAGGTAGTAGGGAAATCTTGAAATAAATTCAGAAAAAAATTGTATCTAAACGAAGAGCATGACCAAAACCACATACCAGAAATAGAGATGACACATTACCAGAAAACTGGAAAAGGAGCCAACCGTATCAAATCGTTCTGGATAGGTTTGATTGTCTTTGTTAATATTAAAATCTTTTGAACCATAGGTTTGTGAGTCATGATGCAACAAGAGAACATGCCCATAATATATGCAAACCCAAATAAGTTATTCCTGTATAGCCATACCTGTTCTTCTTGGTTCATTTCACCTCTTCCTTCCTACGTTAATTGTCTTCAGGAAGTTTTTCTTAGAGTCTCTGTTCTCTGGCAATTTATTTTTTTCAAGTGATGAGGGGCTAAGTTTTCCATGCCAATTAGCAATTCAGTCAAATCCATCTTACCTCTTTTCACTTTTGGTTTTATTTCGTCTTCTCAATTTCATTTGCCTTTGACTCACTGAAACAATCCAGTTTAGCTTGAAGATTTTTTTCTTATTATTAGTACAATGGCTCGTTAGATTAATCTCTGCTTAAAATTCATGTCCTTCTCTCTCACCTCTGAGAGACAACCGCTGAAAAGTGGCCTCCTCTGATGCGTATTTACTAGCTGCTGAAGGTCACTTTCTGAAAAACCCATTTCCTTCCCCAAAAGTCAAAAGACTCAGGGTGGATGGATTATCCAGTCCTTCTCATTTATAACTTGTTGGTTTAGGTTTGAGGTTTTGGGGTTGGGTTTTTTTTTTTTTTTTTAATCGAAGGAGATTTAGAAATGCTTGCTGGAGTTCAGTCTTTGTTATTCAAACTGTGTGTGCCAATGTGTCTTGACACAGCAGCTGTGCTCTGAAAATGATGACATTTCTACCCCCCGGACTGGAAAAGGAAACTTCTGTCCAGGCTCCAAAGATCTCTAGTGACATTAAAAGAGATTTTCATGAAGTGGAAGGCAAACAACATTAAAAGCTGTAATTTTTGCTCTTAAGAAATTATGCATATTTAACAGGATGTCTTTGAACTCGTGCCACCTAAGTAGAAAAACAAACAGCTTTTTTGAGAATTTGAGGATTATTTTACACGAGAATTTAATTTGTTTAAATGGAAATGAATATGGATGAGGATATTTGAATAGGTTCAGTGTGTTCGCCAGTCACAATTGCCAAGCAGGGACTAATCTTGGTGATTAGTAAGGGCAGTGATAAAAATATGCTTGTACCCAATATGTCTCCTGATTGGCAGCTTATCGCTCTTAGAGGACCAGATGTCAAAAGCCATATGCTAATATTCAGCACAGAAAAATCCTCTGGTTTACACTGTACAACGCACCTTCGTTGGCACTGCTGAGCAGGGGGCGAACGGCAGCCCTGAGAGACAAGAGCCCTTTCAGGGGAAAGAAGCATTTGCTGCAGCAGTTGGCAGGGGGGAGCGGGGGCTCCTGGGGCTGCTCCAGGCTCCGCTGCCAACTCCCAGCATCTTACAACAACCATCAGGGAAGGGGAGATGCGATATTTCACCTAAACTGCACTTCATACTTCTTTAGGCTAGGAATTATTTTCTCTTTATACAGCACTTGGCACAGTGTGCTCCTGCCTCGTTACTGGAGGTGCAGCGATGGGGTTGCTAAATCAGTATTAAAAAGTGTGTTATGTGACAAGTATATTAAGAAAAATAAAATAAAAAAAAAAAGACCTGCTGATATCAGTGGCTTAAAATGTCTTGTGTTTCTATAGGATTTCAGTCTGTAATCTTCCTGAGCTGGGAAAGTTTACATTTTACCGGTATCATGAGTTCTAAATACAGAATTAACAGTGAAAAAAATTCTCTATTAACTTGTGCCTTTAAAAGTGGTACTACAAGGAAAAAATAAAAGTGGGGAGGGAAAAATATACTGTTGAACTATTTCACTTATACAGAGGCAATACCAACTTCTGCTTTCAGTTAAACCTTCCAACCCCCAAAATCAAAGTGATGCTACGTTTGACTGAAGGCAGTATTACTGTCAGTTTATTCTGGTACCATTTTCCATGTGCCAAATATATTAATCATAACACTTACTGGTAATGCTAGCCATAATGCTAAGGAAATAAGTGCCAAAGCCACCAGGACTCACGTTCCACGTGACCATCTGAAAGGGGCAGCAATGGGCAGGTTTCTCTCCCCACAAGCCAGGCTGTAGCGATCCAGAGAACTAAGATTTCCAGTCTCCAGCCACTGCCAGCAACAAACCAACCCACCACGCTGCTATTAAAGGCCATGGTGTTCTGCAACACACTGATGCAGTTTCCTTAGGATTATTCTGAAGTTTCAAGTCCTTGTCATTTGATAGTTTCTGAAGGAAAACTTTTCTCTTTTAAAGACCAGTTGGGCTGAACTGCATTCACAGTGGCTGTTCTTAAAGGTTGTTATCCTAATTTTACATCCCATTTTCTTGTACAGAGAGTAAAATGAGCACAGTTTTGTACCTGCATAATTTCATTTCCAATTGCATCTACAGCCATAGCATAAATGAGAAGTCTCTCTAGTTCATCTCCATTCCAGATTCTCTTTTGATGCAAGAAGAGAATAAAAGCCTTAAACAAGAGATCACACAAATTCTTTTCTTTAAGAATACTTGGCTTTCTATGTGTTGGAAAAAGTTTGTATTTCAAACTTTTGGGGAGTTGGTCTGGAGTACATTTAATTTGCAAGAGAAGATACACAGTGATAATCTGGCTCTTCTATAGGTGTCGTACCTCTATGTATGGGGCATGAGCTTCCCCTTCACACTAGGGCTTTGCAGTAGTCTCTTTCTCTCTTGTTCTGAAGCAAGAAGTGATAACATGCTCTGGGTGAAGGAGATAGTAATCCAGTTTTCATGCTGTTTCCCCCCTCCCTCTTTCTTTTTTCAAAGCAGTAATATAGTGAGGTCATATGTTTCTCTGTAACATTCCTCTCATTTGCACCATTTTATTAAATTCTTTTCATGAGCTATGTAATCCCACACTAATTAAAGGAGGCTTAATAGACCATCACATCTCAATTAGCTTCACCTTGTGTTACTCTTGGAGGGTGTGTCATGCACAGGGAGGGTCTAACAGGAAGGAGCTCAACAAGGGAAAACAAGCTCCAGGAGGTAAATGGTCCTGTGTACCTGGAGGAGATAGAAGTGTTCGAGGACTTGGGGATGTGTTATATGATCATGATCCTTAGTACATGGATTTTGCCTGTCTTATTATTATCATTGTTTTCCCCTTTTTGTTTTTAGCTTCACTGGGAGATGATGTTGGCAGAACATGTTGGAAGGCCATGGGCTGCAGAGGATGCTGTTGGAGCAAGAGGTATTGATCGCTGTGGTGGTGCTTTTGGGGTTCTGATGGTTGTAGGAAAAAAAAAAAGAGGCTTGTAATGGGATCTTCCGGGAGTGTGCCTACTCCTGCACAAATGTGGGTGCCCCTTTTTATAGTAAGATAAAGAAAAGTTGCAGACTGTGCTATCAGACAGTGATGTACAGAGCAATACATGGAGGTATTTTACAGGACTTTGAATCAGAACTGGTTTGGAGCCTGCCAGCTGGGAAACGCAGGCAGAGTTGGTATGCAAACCTTGCGCCAGACTATTGATGTGCCCTGTAACACCTTAACTTTAATGTATTTCTTGAGACCTTGTTTAATATTTCACTAAAAGCTTCGATAAGGTGAAACTTCAGTAAGAATGGAAAGACTCACCTCCCACCTTAGGCTGGTGAGCAGAACATGCTCTGAGCTGGTCCAGTGCATTTTTAAGAACTGGTCTTGTTCTGCTTGAATTTTGCCAGTGTTGTTTGGTCTGATAGTTTTATTAACTGCTTTTGTAATATTGTATTACAAATCCATTAATTGATTTGGTTCTGGCTGTAATATTGATGAGTGGTGTTCCACAGTCCTGGTTTTTAAGGATAGTAGTTAGAGTTGATTGAAAAGACTAACAAAACTACAGTGGTTTGTTAATGGGCAACCAAACTTTTTAAAAGGATGTAGGCTACAAAGGTTTTTTTCACTTGTAGATTTTCCTCTTGTTTTATGTGGTGGGGAAAAAAAATCAGCCAGGTTGAAACTTCATAATGCTTTCTCTGTGGTATAAACAAGAAATGCTGAAGCTTTCTCCTACATGTTACAACTAGTCCCTTAACAAAATTATTTATGCTTAAGACAAGCTGTATATGGACACAGAAATTTTTCTCATGTACTGTGGTAAGGTGTTCAAAATCAATGACTTAAAATGTCTAGAGCATTGCATCTCAGAAGAGCCTTGTCCCTGCAAGTGGTTTGCAAAGTGACTTAAAATCTTGCTGATTAGTCTGATTAGGACTGATTAGTCTGATTAGGACTGATTAGTCCCTCTAAATACCAAAATATTTATAAGAAATCTAGCTGAAAATCAGGAGCTGTCAAGATCTAAATGGTTGAGGGACTTCTGAATTATCCTACTATTAGGTTGGATCAAACTTTTTGAAGAGGTAGGAATATAGGGAACCATAACTGCACACAGAGATAATTATCTGTAGAGATGTTAATTAATTTCTGCCTGCTAAAAATCACTTGACTTTGGATTTAACAAAGATGAAACTTCCCTTTCATTTGTTACCACACCATATATTCTGCAGTGTTAGCACTAGTCTAATAGACAAGTGTTATTTTTTCAGCATATACTCTAAGAGGTCAGTTAATTTTAAAGCTTCTGATGACTCCAAGTGTAATGATTTTGGGGAGAAAAATCTCTCAAGTTTGTGTCACTGAATCTTACCAAGTAATACAGATGCTACAAGCCACAGTCCTGTAAGCCACTGTGTTGCAATTGCTTTAAAGCACACTTTTTATGTCTGAGTCACTTTGCCAGCAAGTGAACTTGGTTGAGGAGGCTGTTGCTTTCAGGGGGGTTACTCAGGGTCCATTTGTTAAGCTGACTTAGAATGACACTGCCATGGCTGACACTTTCTATATTTATTTGAAACGCCATTCTTTATCCTGGCTCGACTCCCAGCTAAACCCAGAGCCCACTTCATGATCATAACAAGGCTGCCTTGTGTCACTTCGGGGAGCCCAAAGGAGATTACTTTTTCAATGGGAGCTGGGGAATCCCCATTAGCTGGAAAGAGGCTCTGGCTAGTGCACTATCTCCAGATGTTCCAGAGATGCACTGGGCTGTGCTGAGCTGCCCAGGCTCCTGACTGCGTGAAATGGCAACGAGTGAAGACAAATGACTCTGGGCAGGGGGATGCGGAGCTTTGCGCACTTTCATAACACGGCTTTTGCGACTGAAAACAGCATTCTGCTGTCCTGAGGGATGCCTACCCAGGGTAAAACTGAGAGTGTGCCTGGATATTGGTAGGCTTGCCTTCTGAATGGGTTGTTCTGAAAAATCAACATAGGCTGGACAGGATGTGGTCTCACCATTTTCCTGACACCCTGATGGTTTTTTATCTTAAGGCATTATTTCCTGAGCCCAGAATCACTCCTTGCGGGGTCTTTTGAGAAGCAGCTGTCGTCTTGGCCTACTTCATGTCCTTTCCCAGTCACAAGGGAGAAGCAGATGGAAGCTTTGGGCTGCTTTGCTTTTTAGATATAGTATGTTAAGAAAATAATAGTTTCCGTAGCCAAGGGTGGCTTCTAGCCAGGCCAGAGGCCAAAACATTTGTTTGCACTATATGTGACCCAAGTGCTAAGCTTTAAGAAAGGCCCAACAGCTCAACGTATGGCTTCAGAAAGAGTTTTTTCTCTGTACTCTGTGAGAAAAGTGTAGTGAGATGCTCAGCTGTAAGTAGGAGCTGCGTGTAAGAGGTGGTGGAGAGCTGGCTGCTGTGGGTCTCTCTTAGGTGCTTCCTTCTCCCCAGGTACTCTACAGGGAGCCTTGGCAAACCTGGGCAGCACTTCAGTCCTTCTTTCTATGTATTTAGATCCAAATGTGTCAGAAATCCAAGTTCTTTCTAATCTTCTTATTTTGCTTTGCTGAAGTTATCAGTTATCTTTGTAGTCTGTGTATCCTAATTGTAATAGCATTTTTCTTAAAAAGGGAGGAAGGAAGAGACAATTTATCTATTGGTTCTTTCATTTTGATTTCCCCAAAGTATTACTGGAGGCAGTATTTTCCCAAGCATAGATCTTTGGAGGCTAAAGAAAAGTTAGAAATGTAGAAATACCACTAGAGCTCAACTGAAATAGTTGTGTTAAAACAGTCCTTTTCTAAGCGGATTCTGGAAATTAGCCCTGTGCTCCTGCAGGGTGTTGCATATCATTACACTTGCAGCTTTAATCTAGAAGTACAAGTACTTTTTTCATCTCAAGCCCTGCAAAACAGTTTCTAAGGCAATTCCTGCAGTTTTTGGAGAGTCCAAATTGATCCCAGAGTCAGAGCAGTCTTAAAATCCTCTGCAGGTCCCCTTGCCAGCTGCTGCTCCTGAAATGGCTGGAGTGGCCATCTGTCATTTTTAAGCCTACAAATGTCAAATATCCAGCATGAAAACAATCGGGAGAAGGCTGCAAACTCTTCCCAGCTGTATCTGTCGGTTGAATGAAAAATGGCCTTTTCCTGTATGTCTGAGCTGTGCATAGTCACTTGGACTCCCTGCTCTTCTGCCTCTCAGCTGTCCCAGGTGTGCTCACAGCAGAGCTGCCTGCTCCTCTTCCTAAATTCTTCTCCCCTAATAAGGGAAGAGTAAGGACCCTAGTAGACAACAGATTAAATTTTAGTGCTTACTGATGCCACAGGCTTTCTCTAGCTCCAGCTAGGCTGTTTCCATCCTGCCTGCACTGGGAAGTGCTTGAAGTTGAAGCACTCACACATTAGGTGGTGCTAAACTCTAATAAATGCAGGCAAAGTGATTACTGGAGCTGTTACCCATCCTACCTGCTGCACTTGGCAAGGCTCCGCACTCATCTTCATGCTGTGAATGCTGCCCTGTAGTACCCATATCCAGTTCAGAGGCTTGCCAGTTTGCAGTTAAACTTGCCATCAAATAATTCTAGATGAAAAGCCTCCTGGGTGCCTTTTTTTTTAAAAAAAAAAAAAAAAAAAACTACAGCCAATACTACTAAACTTAGGAACCTGAATTTAATGTTTTGGGACTTTCCTACTCTTAGTGCTGCTCACAAGGTGGGAATAGTTGGGGTAGGGGATGTCATCTTCAACCTGCCAGAGCCTAAACAGCCTCTCCCCCCTTCCCCAGAGAAGATGGTCCTTCTGCCTGCTTCACTTACTAAACCGTCACCAGTTGCAACTAGAATTGACCTTGAACTCAAGCCCCAGTTGGACAGCATTGTCCTAAACCAGGTACAGGGTTGAGGGGTCAGTCTTGCAGATGGCTCCTACAATTTCCGAAGTAATGTGCAATTAGGACCTTCATGCACCTACTTTAGTCACTGCAATGCTGAAAATGTAGATTCAGCTCCTAATTGAAAGTTTGGAATGGATGGGAGGTGAAACCTTATTTAATGGATAGGAATATTGTCGTGGTTTTGGACAAATTGGCCGATGGCCAGCAACAGAAGCTCTCCCCCCACCTATCACACATGGGGAGGAGGAGGAGAGATAGAGATTTGCGAGTTTAGAAGACACTAAACTACTTTACTGAAATACTAATAATAAAATAAAAAGGAAATAATGAAATAGATACAATATATACAAAACTACATCAAGCTCTCGGAATGATGTCACCAGCAGCCACTGGGGAAGTCCCAGACTGGACTCAGTGATGGGTGGGAACTGGATTCCAGAGCTGGAGTCAGGAACCCACGGATTGGGATAAAAGGCAGATGAACAGACAGGGTCCTCCTTGGACATCAGCCATTGAAAAAAGAGACCTGAACCTTTGATCCCTTAGCTTTTATACTGAGCATGGGGCAGATGGGATGGAATACCCTTGTTGGTCAATTTTGGGTCACCTGTCCTGTCCATTCCTCCCCACAGGTGGGACCCCTCTACGGTTTTCCATTTCCGACCCTCTAATGGGGCAAATAACGAAATTAGCTGACCTTGGTTGTTATAGCAATAAGCATAAGCAAGAGCCTCTCTGCATACTGTTCCTTGGCACAAACTGTAAACATTGGTCTTGTTGCTCTGAGAACGAACAGTTTTCGTTCTGTTAATTTCAGAGAGTGCTGTTAATTTCAGAGAGTTATAAGAGGCCTAGCTAAGAAGTAAAATTACTGAACAGAAAGTTGGTTCTATTTTACCTCAAACCAGGACAAATATGGAGATATTTAAGTTGTTGTCATAGGAGATCCTAGTTAAAGAAGCTGCCACTGAGCAAACTTTACAACTGTCATTCACAAAACTACTCTGTATTCACAGTTTTAATAACTCTGCTTAGCTATTGGAGAAGGTCTAGTATTTTAGTGGGAACAGGTACCTCTCAGGAACTGCCTTGCACTTCCAAGTCACTTCTCTACTACTGCTTTCATAAGCATGGAATGGGATCTGAAGGCAACAGTCAGGCTCCTCTTTGGACCAAAACCCTGTCTCTTCTTGCTTTAAACTTCTCCCAGACATTTGTTGAATAAATCACCATTCTATGTGCAACAGATATGTGGAAAACTTATCATTATACTTGTCTTTCTGCATAAGCAAAGCGGAAATTCCCTTTGGCTTTGAAAGTTGCAAGAAAAAAATGCACAGGTGATGTTGGTCTTTTGGGTCAAGTGGGATAATCATAGAGGAGCTATTCTAACGTCTGGACCAGATGAGGAAGATATTGGAAGAGGCAGAAGATGCTGTCATGCTTACCTGACTAAGGACTACCTGCTTGAACTCTCCTAGCTACATCTCTGTTGCATTTGAGAGGCAAGATAATGGTGAACCTGCAGTTGGGTACCCAGTAGAGCTGGAAACTGTTCTGCAGAGCATGAAGAGGGGAAGATGTCTGTGGTCTTCCCTGAAAACTACTAAGCACCCTTTTTTTCATGCTCTAAGCACACCTGAACAAGCCGTCTCCAGGCTGTGTGGAAGGTAGTGGGATGCAGCAAGGGCTGGCATGGAGTACACTGTACTTGCAGCCCCCCATCCGAGTTTGCTGTTAAAACATTTAAGAATCACAGACAGGCTCCTTTGAGTTCTATTGCATGGGCGAAGCTTTGAGTTAGGAGATCAGGACCTTACAGGATAATCGTGGACAGCATTAGAAATGAAGGCATATAAAATAGCTGAAGAGATGCTTTGAAACAAGCTGCCAAATAATGAATAATCACAGAGAATTTAAATGAGACCCATAGTGTACAGCCTTTTGTTTCTTAAGGCAAGCTACCTCTCTTGGACTTTTCTTTCTCCTCTGAGAACAAAAGGCAGAATCAATAAGCCAGTCAATGAGACTACTGAAAACCACTTTGAAGTTTGTGATGAAAGAGAATTTTCCTTCCTGTTTGAATTGCAGATTCCTTAGCACAAAACACGGCTGGTTCACTTCCACCTCAGCAAATCCGATTGAGGCGTCTAAGCTCCCATCCTACCCCACTGCCTGGCCCTCCTGAGTGCGGCTCCACCGAGTGAGTTCAATCTGACATAGTCTGTACTCAGACATTGCTTTTCAAAGTAGGAAGTTTCAAAGTAGGAGCTGAATCTATTGTTTCCCCGTCCCAGCTCTCAGGAAGTTTTGTTGTGCCCATTTTAAAGGCCTTACATGTTATCTGGGGCCAGGGGGGGAAATGTTTTTCAAGCAGTCCTAAGTTCTTTAGCCTTTTGGGTTTTGCTTTTAGTTTGTGTGCTGTAGCACTATACTCATTAGTGGTAAAATAAGTGCTAAGTTGCATGTAAATTAGCACTTGATAGCCCCAGACAGTTAATGAACTATTGATTAGAAACTGATTGGGGGGAAAAATGCCTAAATATGAACAAGTCTGAGTGCTGTGAACCATATGAGTCTTACTTTTAGCTTTTAAATAGGTAACAGATGAAGCTGGATCTCTCTTGACTTTCTAGCTCATACCTGGAGGACAGTACTGCCTTGATTCTGTCAGCGGGGGGAGATTTGCTCACTATTTGGCTCCTACGTTACAGACGCACAGCTTCTCTTCAGCAATTTCAGAACTGCTCAGTGGCACAGCACCAATGGAAGTAACTAGCGTATGGTTATACAGGGGCTATTACATTTTAACCCTACAATGGGCAGTGCTTCTCATCCTTTGCTGTCATTATGAGTTGGAGACCTTGCCAGAGACATGGGTGGTCTTTATTAGTGTGCAGTCAGGCAATACAAGATTGTCCTTGACCGGGGCAGCTCTCATTCAAAGTATCCCAGACAGGGGTGGCTTCTGTGCTCTGCATGTTTGCAGCACCTGGCAGTTTCCTTTCCATCAAGGCTCCTTAATACAGTCACTAATTAATATTTTACTCCATTCAAAGATGAGACCTGAGACATTAGGATAGCAAGTTCCAGCTAGATTAGAAATTGGCAGAGCAGAATTTAGGTAAGCTTCCTTACCCATAAAAATTACCTTGCTAACATTGGATAGTCTATAACCTCTTCTTGCATCTTACTGCACAATCATTCAGCCTTCAGTTGGTGAACTACAGCCTTTCAACCCACCAGGGCCTGCTTTCTGTCTGCAGTGGTTTGTGCTGCTAATCTCGTGGGAGCCAGGAGACCTGGTCACATTCCACCTAGCAGCTACCTGTGCAGATCTTGGGTCCTTCAACTAATCTCCCTTTTAGAGGGGAAATGCGGAATGATAAACCTTGATGCCTCATCTTACTAATGGTAAACTGGATCAAGGATGAACAGTATGTCGGAGAAGCCCAAGAGAAGACATCTCCACCTCTCCTAACTGCACTCCAGAGGACCCAGGTATGCCCCAGGCTTCAGCTGAAGACTTCTAGTGTCCCTGTCAGTGCTTCACTGCTCACAGAAGTCCCTACCAGCCCAGTCATTTCTGAAGGAAGTTCACCCAACAGAAGTGCTTTGCTACTGCAAGTTGCCTTAAACACTTGGGTTCCTGCAGGCTTAAAGTAAAGCAGCAGGGAGTGATCTTCAAGTGAAGGGTGGGGAAGAAAAGGTTAACCAGCTAACTGCAAAACCATTCCCTTTAACTGAAAGCAGGGAGGCACGCTGCATTTTTTATAGCTTGGGACAGAAAAGTGCACAGCATGTGACATTGATGCAGAGTAAATGTTTCATGAGCTGGCCTCCTAACAGACCTCTCCCTGAGAGGAAGGAGCTGGCATGGTGGTGACAGCCCAAGAGCCTGCGGGAGGGGGCCATGAAGTCTCTGGTAGCTGAGGCAGCTTTCTCAGTATCTGGGGATTTTCCCCCTTGGAATTCCATAGCTTTTTGTTAAATAAAGGTTTGGCTCCTTAGCGGAAGGGTGCAGGGCATCCAGCAGATGCTGCACTGACAGGCATTGGAGCCGGGCAGTACCAGTGATGTGTTTGGTGGCAGCTCTGAAGGCTGTGAGCCTGCCTGTCCTGTACTTGTGAACGCATGAATAATTGAATGCTCTGTCAGACCGTGCTCTTATTTCTAGTAGCGTTGTTGCAAATGCCCTATGTGCGACAGAGATCTCTCTCTGAGGAAAAAAAAAAAAAAAAAAAAAAGTTGTTTGCAGCCTAACTTTAACATGGTTAGGAGAGTTTGCAGACATGATAATAGCCTTGGGAAAACTGTTTCTGTGGGAGAAAAACCTGTGGTTTACTCTTGAGACTGTTATTATTCTACCTCTTATGCTATCTCAGCTCTATGGCAGCAGGACAGGTTACAGAAAAGTTTTTGTCACATCTTGCAGGGAAAACAGATGGTGTAGCAAAGCAGCCAAAAAACAGGGATAAGAAAATAAATGATATATATCTCTGTGGCCAGTTATTTAAAAAAACAAACAAAAAAAAAAAAGAAAAAAAAAACCAAACCAAAACAGATATCAGGGTACTCCTTCAGCTTCCTGGTATCTAATATGGATGTAATTTATTATTTTTTTTTCAGAGTAACTAAGTAAATTATTCCACGTTCTTCTACAAAATCACTTTGCTCCAGTTACCAATGAAAAAAAGGCATATTTTCCCCCAGCTGATGCAAGTCCCAAGGTCCTTTCATAGTTCCACCACCAGAAGGTGCTGAAAAATATTCCCCTTGATAACAGCACAGTGATCCTCACCACTCAAATGAGATGTAGAAGTCAATGCTATGTCTTATAATGTCACACTGAATAAACTGAAACAATAAGCTGACCAGAGCACTGAGATAGCATGAAGAAACGAGGCTTGGAACATGGAAGAACAAGGGTTACAATGCTCACACTGCCTGGCAAGGGGATCATTTATTCTGTACGGAACTCGAGCAGTATCTTAGTGTGCTTGTCTGGAGGTCCACAGTGCTACTGCTACATGTGTGAACACTTGTGTGACCATTTTGCTATTTGGTCTGGCCCTGGGCAGCTCCAATGACCACTAAAATTGAGGTATTGTCCCCTGGCCTCCTGCTGAACGGGGGAGCTGCCTTCCACCCAGAGCCACCTGCAAGCTGCCTCGGGCAGGAGGATGTTGTTATATGACTCTCCACTTAGTGTCCTCACTTGCTTGCTTTTTGAATCAGCTAGAAAAAAGGAGCGTTCTTGTTTCAGGCAGGACAGAGGCTGAAAAGCAAGAAGACCTGAGTGTCTGCATTTTTTACGTAAGGAATAATCTGTAAAATTAAGCCCTCTGTAGACTCTGACTGAGCACCTTAGGGTTGGTAGCATCTTCTGATGCCTGTTGGGTTTGAATGGTTTCAGGATGGGACCCACACTTTATGAACATTGTAATCCACGTTCAGGGGCTTGGTTTAGCTCCTCTGAAGCCTGTGGGCTATGGCAAAGTCTAAGGTGTAGGGCCTGATACAGAGATGAAAATCCCTGGGATTCCCTCCTGATCCAAAGAGCATGGCTGTCCCATCGTGGGTAAGCAAGTGCAAAGTTTTGTTTTGCACCGTTATCTGCTAATGAGTTACTGTACAGACAGTATTAGTCTCGGTTTGGGTCCTGATTCTGTAAAACATCAGTGTGTGCTTCATGCTGAAGGCAATTCCTCCCTCGCATGTTTACTGACAACTAAATGGTTAATTGAGAAACCTCACTTAGATCTCTGTGTTTACTTCAGAGTGAAGGAGAGCCATCTGTCTGGTCTTGTTCAACTGTCCCTGTTAGGCTAGTAATAGTGTATCTACCTTTAAACTTCACATAGTTCACTAATCTTACTCCCTAGACATCTAAAGCTGGAAAGAATAAGGTCTATGCCCACTATCTCATGTATTACAATCATCTGCACGTCACAGGCCATTTAATACCATGTGGAATTGATGAGGAATCTCTTCACACTTCCCCTTTGCCCAGTTCCTCAAATCTGAAATGGATCTCTTTTGTAATGGAAATTATTTTGATAAATGTAATGAATGAATTTATTACTAATTTGCTAACTTCAGTATGATAACTATTGCTCACCTTAAAGAAATGTCTTTGCAGCATTTATATTATGCAAATGAGGAGCACATGGACCAATGTACCTGCTCCTAAAGTTTTCACCAGCTTGGACAGAGAAGGGATTGAACCAGAGCCCCATGTTGTGGATCAGCCCCAGGCTTTGGCAGTCTAATTGTTTGGGGGATCTTTCTTTTCTGTCCTTGGGACTGTGGTGTCCTGAAAGCCTTACTTCTGTAGCTGGCGGAATACAAAAACCTATTTCAAAACTGAAGTCTTTCATGAAGGAACAACACTGTATTTCAGATGATCCTAATTTTACCAACTTCCCTATTTTAAGGTTGAGAACTATGGGTTTTTTCAGATCTTATACAAAAGCATCTTGTCTTCACGGAAAAGCACAAATGGGAGGAAATCCACCCTGCCACCAGGGATTTGTTCCAATGATAAACACTGACTTTGGTTTAGACTACTTTGCCTTATTTCTTTTGTGAAACTTTTCTGGCTTAAGTTTGCAGAAAGTTGTTCAAATACTGCCATTCCCTGCTAGGGTAAACTCCAGAGGGATAAGATTTTCTGTTAATGGGGAATATTTGAACGCATCAATTCACGAGTCGGACTTTCACCCAGTAATTCCACCAACAATTTAGTAGCGTAATAAGAGGATTATCTTCTTCAGTCTCCATTCCTGTTCCCCAAACTCAATGCTCATCAGTTCAAAGTCAATTGTATCTGACAACATTTTAAGTCTATTTAAATCCAGCTTAATTTGATCTTTCTCCTTTGCTATATAATTCTTGATCCCTTTTCTTTGTCCAGCTAAATCTCAGGACACGGGCCTCTGACCTGATCCTTTTTCTTATGAATTGTTAGGATCCAGCTTGTGGCTGTTGGGAGCCGGTTGGCAGAGCTGCTTTTGTCTGCAAGATCAGGACCAGAGCTGAAAAAACAGAAGCAATTATTTATCCAGGGTGTAGCCTGAGAGCAGCTGGGAAAGCTTGGGCTGTCTTAGGTGTGAACTACCTGCTACCTTTAACTAGGTGTATCTCTGACAGCGGAGCCTGTTATTCATGGTACCAGCGATAGGACTGCATCAATGGGCCAATTTTCTGTGTAGCCGTAAATCACGCTGCATTTCTTTGAAGAAGAGAAAACCCACTGAGAGAACTGATTCTATTTGGGTGAGTTGTACTGGAGAAATATCGCTGGTTTTTAAAAATAACCATTATTGGTTTTGACTTGATGTGGAATACAATAAAGCCTAAGCCGAATTATGCAGGGTTACTATAATTATTTTGAAAGCTCAGCATGGAAAAATTTGTAACAGCTCATGTGCTCACATCAGGGATCGTTTCAATTTTACCCTTATGAACAGTTGTTCATTCATTGCTGATTGCAACAAGCTTTTAATCAAGGAAACAGCGTGGATATTTTACTCCAGCTGGTAACAGAGGTTGGGGGAAATGGTGAGATTAATTTTACAATCTGAATTTGAGAACCGAATTTCTTCAAAGTAATGATACTTGCTAAATTGAAAGAAGTGGCTTTAAAGCTTCTTTAAAAGGAAAGATGGTGTCAAATTCAGCCTTTAAGCAGTGTGTTGCAAATGTGCTCCGATCCTGGAAGCAGCAATGGGAAGGTCTGTGTCACAGCCAGCCTACAGAGGCAGCTTTTCCCCATTGCTCTTCATGTGGCAGCAATGGGCAGGAGCTCTGGTTTGTTTCACCAGCAACAAATTATAAATCACCAAGTGAATGAGCCAGCACACAACAAAACAGCTGGAAGCCAGGATCTCTCTTTCCGTTCTCCTCGCTCCTCAAATTAGCTCATGCGGTGCTTGCTTATACTTCGGTGCCCAAACCCAGCTCCTACTAAGTAGCTGGTGTTATTTGACAACAAAAAGGTGGACAGACACTGCAGCTGGCTTCCCAGACAGGTAGATGTAGGGAGGAGATAAGATGACAAGTCTTTTCTGTTTTCTCAAAGTCACACATTCCTTGCAGGTTACTAACTATCACAGCTGTCTCTTCTCAAATATGATGGATAAGTGACTTAGCAACCTCATCTGCCAGTTCTCGCAGGACCCACAGATGCATCTCACCAGGTCCCATGGATTAGTGCACCTTCAGGTTCCTGATCTTCTCCTACAGCGTGTGGTTCCTCATTCTCCTAGTCCCTGCCTTTTGCCTGCTGTGACTTGGCCATGTGGCTAGAGCACTTGACGGTGAAGACTGAGGCAAAAAAATTGTTGAATACCTCAGCCTAGGTACTCCAGGTAACCACGTAATCCTGTTTCCTTCTGGAGAGGTCCCACGTTTTCCATTGTCTTCCTTTTAACACTGACATAGCTGTAGAAGCTTTTCTTGTTGCCCTTGACATCCCTGGCCAGATTTGATTCTACATGGACTTTAGCTTTCCTAACCTGATCCCTGGCTGCTCTGACAATTTCTCTGTATTCCTCCCAGACTACCTGTCCTTGTTTCCACCTCCTCTAGGCTTCCTGTTTGTGTTTGAGTTTGTCCAGAAGCTCCTGGCATTTTTGCCTGACTTCCTCTTTGTTGTAACGCATCGCTCCTGAGCTTGGAGGACCGATGAATCCTTGGAGGAATCCTTGAATATTAACCAACTTTCTTGAGCCCCTCTTCCCTCCAGGGCTTTATCCCATGGTAATCTACCAAGCAGATCCCTGAAGAGGCCAAAGTCTGCTCTCCTGAAACCCAGGGGAGTGAGCTTGCTGTGCGCCCTCCTTGCTGTCCTAAGGATCTTGAACTCCACAATTTCAGGGTCACTGTAGCCAAGGTTGCCCTTGAGCATGACGTTCCCCACCAGCTCCTCCTTGTTGGTGTTACAACAAAGCTCCAGCATATCACCTCTGCTCATTGGCTCCTCTATCACTTGGAGAAGGAACTCTGCTTCTATAAATGTTTTTGTAATCTGGTAAGCAGAGAAAAAACTGCATCAAAGATGTATTTTTTAACAGTGAAATGACACTGCTAAGTTATGTACAACTTTGGAGCTTTTCCGTCAGTATAAAAGGATATGGTCAAGATGCTTTAGCCTTTCCAGGCACAGGTGGAGTGACTCCAGATATCAAAGGTGCAGCTGGGAGGCTTCCCTCCTCCCTGGCCCAGTAAACTCTTGGTGGCTTTACTGTGAATCTTGCATAGCTGCAGAATTCATGCTGGGGGCAGTTATTGTTAACAGAATAAAAAGTAAATGAGAAATCCCTGGTTAGGTATGACATTACTACCTGTTTTCCCAGCTTACCTTCCAGACAAATTGGGTTTAGGGGTTGGGTTTTCTACTGCCTCTTCTGGAATGCTAGTAGGGACTGGGAAACTTAAACCGATTCAAATTGTTCTCTTGATATTTCTTATTCCTTTGTAAATTAAGATTATTCCATAATAAGAAAATGCTTGGATTTGTCATACAGATTCAAGCAGCTTTGATATGCCATACTTCATCCTACCCAGTATCTTCTATATGGAGGGAGTATAAATTGACCTCTGTCATGGTGATACTTTCCTTATCTTTTGGTGGCATGAAAACTGGCAAGTAAATCTTCTATAGAAGCTCCCAGCACAAAAATGAAACTGAAATATTTAATCCCAGTGGAATTAGCTTATCACAGATAGAGAACTGCTCCCAAAATCAGATTGTGGGCTTCCAAGAACACATCCTGGAAATGGGGATTTCACATCAAAGCTGAAAAAGGGTGTGAAAAAGTGATAAAGAGAGGAGACTTTGGGGAGAAGGGGGAATCCAACTGCTGGTGTTCACCCAGCCTGTGCAGTCTCAGCCTCTGAGATATAACTCCTGTGGATTTAGTTTACATGTGAGCACTTCCACAGATTTTAAGCACTTCAGGCAGAAGTGCCATTGTTAGGTATTTAATCTGAAAGCAAAGAGGATCATCTTTCTTCCTTTCAAATCTAAATCTCTTGTTAGCCTAATTTCTTAAGAGAGGAATACAATCAAATGGTTTTTCCCTCAATACAATTGAGAGTCAGGCTTTTTTGTTTTTTCTTCGCTCCCAAAGGAAAGTATAAGTTACAAATGAATGCTTATTTTTATTTGTAGCTTTTCTCTCATCACTGAAGTGCGCGTGATGTGTCATCTCCTTACATCCCTTAATTCTGTGTCTGAGTCTGTACTCTTCCAAGTGTTTTATTTCCAGTCTGCTGTGTCATGTTCAGCTTTCCTCAGAGTTTTTTCTTTTCGTTGCAACATTTTAAAACTCAACACCTGCATACCGTCACATATCAAGACCGTCTTCTCTTAAGTCTTAGATTTCCCCCTCCTGTAAGTGGATCTCTACTTCCAGGCAATGATGCAATGCACTCGATTGTTTATGTCATCCTCTAGTGGCAGAAGAAAGGAAAATCTCTCATGAATGGCCCAGACCACTTTCCACAGCCCATGGGTGAACTAGGTCTCACTGTCCCTGCGACCCAGAAATTTTCCTCTGGGTGACTGAATTTTCCTCATATGTCTTGAGTCATGACACTTGGACTTCTCTTTTTCTATGGCTTCTCTGCTTGAGAAATGCTGCTCAGGCTCTCAAATCACGTAACTGCTCATGATCTTTGCACAGCTGAGGGGGAATGGATAGGTCCTAGCTAGTAGCCCACTTCAGAGCCTTTTATTTCTAGTCTTAACGATTTGGATCTTGGCTGGGATCTAAGTACAGACTGACATTACTTGACAGCTGGTTTTTAAATGAGCTGGCAGCTTCTATTTTCTAAAGGGGCATGGCTGATATGGAATACTAGAAATTTTGGTGACATGCTCTCAACAGAAAAGAGGCCAAGGATTGAATTAGCATAGAATCTGAATTACTAAAGCATGCTGAAGCATCTCTTTACGTCAAATTAACTTCTTGTCAGTGCAGACAACCCCCACGTGCTCAAACCCTTTGTATTATTCCTTGGAACCTGGACTGTTGCAGAATTCAAAAGATTATGTCCTCAGATATCAAAACCTGTGCAAGCAACATCCTTTATCCAAATGGATTTCAGAGTGGCAGAATGCCAAGGGTGAGGTGGAGCCTTGATGTGCAAGCAGCTTTGCATATGTCCATGCAACTATATTCAAGCAGACGTTCTTAGAGTAGTAGGTGCCTTCATCAGGAGACTTCCACTGAAGGCCTGTGACCCTCCGCTTTGCTTCTTGCAAAGAGGTATTTGTAAAAATGTATGGCCTTCCTAAACACCACCCAGTCCTTGTGAGCAAGGGGATGGCAGGAGAAAGGCTGGGTACTTCCTCACTTAGGCAACTTATTATCGATTTCCTTCTGAAAAGAAATAGTTCGCTTTTATTAGAAACTGGCAGCAAGAAGTATGAAGAGTAGCACAATCCAAGCAGCATCCCCATAAGGTCTCCACGTGGTGCATGGATGCTGGGCAAGCAGTGACTCTTCAGGCTGAAATCATTAGTCTGTCTTTGAAACTGCTCCAAACTCAACTCCCCTTCAGGAAACACTGAGAAAGAAGCAATCTTGTACCAGCCATGATGGCAATTTTAGTGACTTTCCATTTCAAGACAGTCCTTTTTCGAGTAAGTAGTGTAAGTTTGTGACCTGATCTAATGCCTGGCAGATTCACTGAGGTGCGAGTAGGTTGTCTTCTAAAATTTGCTGTTCTTGAAGGTTTTCCATCAACTACTTGCAAAACAGTGGGGCAAAGAGCCTTTGTTTTCCCATTTTCCATATGTGAAGTGAGATAACAGTCCCTCTGAGGTTTGATTTACTGATGTTTGTAGAGCTTGTGGTAGTTTCTGCTTGGGGATTTCAAAGGGCTGCACTTCTCTCTAGTGTTCTCTCCCTGACTTCAGCAAAGCTATGAACTAGATTAATATCTCCATCTTGTGCTAGTAACTCCTAACTAATCTTATTAAAACCTTTCCAGACCCAGATCAATATTTGAAATGCACTCTGTCCTGTAATTAATCTGATGAGCCATGCTATCCATGTTTACAAGTCCCTTCAAATTTTTCTTTAGAGTTTTTTATTCTAAAATTAAACTGGCTTAGCAGAAGCAGGGTCATGATCTCTGTTTCTCGGTAGCTTTTTCATGCCCTTATTAAATATCCTGTACTGAGTGCACTTAGTAATTCAATGATCCTGCCCTGGTGAATAGAGTTGGATACCAGGGTCTTAAAGACCCTGTACAGGGGCAGGTCTGTCGGTTTGATGGCTCATGTGTGAAAGGCATCAGTCAGACCAGCCTGACAAGATGTATAGAGTTGTCCGTCAGAGACATAAATGCATGATGAAGCATGTGGACCTACATGTGTTAGAGCAGCATCATGTCAGCACTCCTGGCTCCTACTTCATGCATTCATGTGTCCTCACCAATGCTTGGGCTGCTTCAGCTCTTGAGGGTAGGGTCTACCTCTTGGTGAGGATGGTTTTCTGACACCTGTCTCCTCTGGGGCGAAGGGCTATTCAACAACAGCCCCATTGATCCATGACGGGCTACGGTACTACTATTTGGTGAGGGCATGAAAACACAGGCCTTCAGCTTTATATGCCCTCCAGAAAAATGGGCATGTGATCTCAGTTCACTAATAGTATAGATGACCTCATTAATAGTATAGATGACAGCAAGACTTAGAAGAAAGCAGTAGGAACAGAAGGAATTCATGAAATAATATTGTGACTCAATTTTGTTGCCATTGACCAACAGTCACATAGCTCACATACGTGAGAGTGCAGCAGGCAGTAATTAATGCGCTACAGTTGTGTCTGGGCTCAAAACCATGGCTGGCTGGTCTAGTGTTGGCAATAAGTTCCAGTTTGAGCAGGAGGTTTAACTACAGCCTGCCACAGGTCCCTTCCAATATACCTTTCCAGCATTCTGTGACCCTGCCATGTTCCACAGTGCACAAATGTTCACAACCTAGAGTCTCAGAAAGGGGTCTAAGGATGGGGAGAAGATACTGGATATATGCACAGGCAATCATGAGAGAGCTGGAAACAATATCGTAGTGTTGCTTTCTTTTTCTTCCCCAGTCTTTAGCGTGCTTCTTTGGAAGTGATTCAGCTAATCGAAGGCATCAAGAAGGAGGTCCTGGAGAGGATTATGGCAACACGGACAACAGGAAGTGTAAGGCTGAGCCAAAACACTGAGATACTGGGTGGAGAGCAAAGCAGTCTGTACCGACTAGAGAGATTATCTAGTCTCTAGAGTTTTACATGGAATTCTGAAGTTTTTCCCTTCTAAAGAGTGGAAATCACAAACAAGTTTGGTCTTAGATTTAAGGTTTCTCTATGAGACACAAAGAATATTGCACAGCTGAAAACACAGTACTGGGAATCAGTAAGAAAGTTTTGTTCACCTCTCGGCCAATGCAGGAGCTGCTAAAGGTGCTCAAAGGTCCTGTGAGGAGGTTCATCCCAACCCCTTTTATTAGTTGAAGCTTACATGGTCATGGAGAGGTGAGGAGAGAAATGTGCCTTTGTGTCTCTTCTGTAGAGACTGAAAGTGCTTATCAGCACTTCATCTAATGATTCGTGTTTGGCACAGTCCTAGATGGCTCTTGTGCCCCATACAGTCTTGCAGCTAGTACATGTGCTAGTTTGTATGCAGAGATTGTTTAAGAACACGTTCCTTATCTCTGAGGGCATTTGCGTGCATTACTGTTCCCCTTGCAGAGGGAGGCCTGGCTGTCCAGCTTGTGAAGATCACCCCACAGCTGGGGCACTTTTATACTACAATTTTAGCCTGGGTCTTGTTGACCCAGCCTTGACCTGCAGAGCTAACTTGACCAGCCAGAACAGTGTTGGCCTTCCAGGAAAACAGCAATCTCTGCTCTGCAAAGAGCTTCTCATCTGGGCTGCTGCTGTGTGGGATGTGAGGATGAGAAACCCTTCTTGGTTGGGATCTGGCGCTCAGCTTAGCCACATGTGTGCACTTCACTACCGGGGTCACACAAGCACTCCCATTCCTGCAACTAAATTTGGGATAGTTTGAATATCCCGCTGTGGGGTGGGGGATAGGGAGCAGCTCTGGGTCTCCTCTCCCCCTTTTTCCTCATGGGAATTAAACATGAGAGCTAAGTGCTTGCTTTTCTGAAGCTATTATTGGCAACCAATGCAAAATGTCCCTTTTCATGACAAGCAAATGACCTGCTAAGTACAAGCTATAAAAATTCAGGTCATGTTTTCTGTTTCATTAATATGCTGCCTGACAAAGCCTTTGCCTGCTGGGGCTCTCTGCTGGGGAATGGGAGTTAGAAAACCCTTAAGGATTTCTCACTGTCATTATGAGATAGAAAGGCAAACAGGCTTCTAAAGGAAGGAAGGGTCCCAAAAGACAGGCTGCCTTTGTGTCCTGATCTCATGAGCAACCACAGGAGGAGGGAAGTAATGCCATTTACACACACAGTCCCAGTAGTGCGGAGTTCGAATGCTTTTATGTTTCACTAATAGCTGGGCCTGGCTGTCCCAGAAGTCAATAGAAAGGTTTTCCTTGATTGCAACAGGCAGTGGACCAAAAATGTTACTCAGCCACAGAAATGCTTGTAAAGTTGGTAAGGAGGGGGAGAAGAGCAATATGAATCAGAATCCAAGGGAGAGTATCTCTGAAATGCTTTTCTACAAAAATCATAGAATCATAGAATCGTTTAGGTTTGAAAAGACCTTTAAGAGCATCGAGTCCAACCATTAACCTAGCACTGCCAAGTCCACCCTAAATCATGTTCCTCAGCACCACATCTACACTTCTTTTAAATACCTCCAGGGATGGTGACTCAACCACTTCCCTGGGCTGCCTGTTCCAATGCTTGATAACCCTTTCAGCGTAAATGTTTTTCCTAATATCCAATATAAACCTCCCCTGGTGCAACTTGAGGACATTTCGTCTTGTCCTATTGCCTGTTACTTGGGAGAAGAGACCAACCCCTACCTCACTACAACCTCCTTTGTGGTAGTTGTAGAGAGTGATAAGTCTCCCCTCAGCCTCCTTTTCTCCAGGCTAACGAACCCCAGTTCCCGCATCTGCTCCTCATAAGACTTGCTCTCTAGTCCCTTTACCAGCTTCATTGGCTACAGTAGTCTTTGGGACGGTAGCATCAAGAGTTTACTGGAGATAGTTGTTCTTCCCACATAAAACTGTCTTTCAGAAATCAGAGAAGTGTCTCACTGCAGGGGACATCCAAGGTGGGTTCAGAGGGTGTATCACTTCTAGGTGTAACTACAGGGCTTTCCCATCAAGGATGTAGGGATGATGGACCTTCATTCACATGCTTGGCTAAGGCGGGATTAATCTAAAGCTGGATTATGGATACAAACCCTTTCCCCTGTTTAGGGAGTTTGGGCTTGAAGGAATTTGAAGAGCGTTAGCTCTTGCTCTTGGCAATGTTGAGTAGGATGCATCCTGCCCTCTTGACTACTGCATTCTCTGGGCTTGCAGGGTGGTAACTGATGTGCTGGCAGTGAGGTCCTGCTGCCCTGCCAAGGGCTGAGGTTTGGCTTTCCAATTCCAGGTCAGCTCCCATTCTTATCCTGTTTGCTTGACTACAAGCTGATAAAGTGAGTTTCACATGGAGACCATGGAGGCTGAGATGCAGCAGAGAGATCTGAGACATAACGTGACAGGTCAGTGTCTTTCAGAGGATTATAAGTATTTCCTCGAGTCAACAGGTATTTCCAGGTTTGGCATCCAGGTGTCCTGCTGAATCCCTTCTTGCCAGAGGTGGGTTTTAGGAACCAGGCTGCTTTGTGCCCTCCTCTGTGTTGTTCACTACCATGTACCTTGTTCTCTACAGTGCTGTTGCCCGGAATGCCAATGTTTTGGAGCAGCACCATCAGCCTTGTTCCAGGGATACTCAGCCTGCAATGAATACATTGATTCATAGCTTATTTTTAAAGCCAGAAGGAATTGCGATGCTGATCTGCTCTGACCTCGAGCATGCAGTGGGCACAGGAGTATTTATAGCTCTGTTTACAGCGTTCTGCTCTGCATACAAGCCAATAAGGCCAAGTAAAGAGCAGGGTCCCTGCCCCAGTGTAGGTTTGACAGCCACTACAAGCTCAACTGCTTTATCAAGGTATTGCCCTCAGTAAATGGAAGGGCAGACTAGCCCTGCCAATTCCAGAGTGCGTGGGCAGAGTCACCCACTTGCTGCACATACATCTGTGGCCTGTCTGCAGCAGAAGCAGAAATAAGCTCCAGATGCAAGGACAGAGAGCTGAGAAATCCTGGGTCTGTGCTTCAGTGTTTTTAGTCTCCATGCTGAGCCTGTCTTGCGTCTTCTCTTGGGTGATCATCTCCCCTATGTTCTAACCATATTGAAGCAGCCCAAAAGATGCATAAGGCCACTGGATAAGATGGTTGAAATGAGCCTAGGGAATAATAAATAACTTGTAGGGAGGTGCTGGAGAAGAATGTGACAGAGCCACCAACAGCTGCAGCTCTCCCAGTATAATATTCTTCAATGTGTGTTCCCTGCTTTGTATTTGGAGTTGCAGGCTAATACACAGCATGCTCCGGAGCTCCATGGTGCTGTGATGAACTGACCTGCCCAAAGCTCAAGCACTCCACGAAGATAAGCTCCCTTCTATGTGTGGACCTGAGATCATTAAAATTTAAACACTAAAAGTTACTTTGCTTCCCACTTGCCGTGTCCTGTCTTCACGTCTTGCAGCACGCAGACGGTGTCCAGGCCATTTGTGCACTCCTGTGCTTAATTCTGTTGCCTGAGCTCCTGACATGTCGTGAATGTCCAACCAGAAACCTGAACATTAACTAGATAGATTAACTAGATCGATTTGCTAGTTTTTCTTCCTGCTCAACATCAGATTTTTGCGGGTCAATGCCCCGCAACTGCTTTTGGACTGCCAGCACGACGTAAGAAGCCCTTGTCATTCTCTTGGCAATTACAATATTTCTTAGAATAAGATTTTCATAGCTAAATTTTGTTAGTGTTCTGATTGAAATGTGTCCCTGCAGGATCAAATTCCCCTGAGAGCCTGCCTTCTTCACCAGACTGTATTTGCGAGTGAACGTGTAACTGACTGTAACGTTGTACATCCCACAGATGAAATCCCTAAGAGGGAAAGTAATTGCCTTTTTACATGCAGAAATGGTAAAATCAGCTGGAGCTAATGCTTTGATAGTTAAGAGAATCCGTTATTAATATTTCTGCATGGAGGCAGCACAGCCACCGAGGCCCTTGGAACTGTGAATCTCACAATCTTGCTCTTGGGCAAAGTGCATGCAGTCATCTCTAATCTGTTCCATCTCTCCACAAGCAGCTCACCCAGCAGTGTGAACAAATTGCCTGGAAATGTCGTCATCAGGCTTCATCTGGCACTATCTCCCCTTCTGTCTGGGTCATTGATTTCCTCATCTCCTCTGCCTTAAAACTCACATCATACATTAATTTGCGGCTCTCCAGTACTGAAGCAGCTGCGCTGTGCCTTCCCTGCTCAACACCAACAGCTTCCAGCCTCTGAAGTGTCCTTTACTGCTCCTTATATGAAGACCTCCTGAATGTGTCTCAAGTGGCGTCCCTGCCTGCTACATAACAGCATGTGCTCTGCCAGCTTTTGTTTCATCACAAGAGAGCTTAGAGCTGTTCTGCTTTCGGAAATTGGGTAAGACTCGGTCTCCTTCCTACAATGACTCAGTGTGCCGAAGAAATGACTCCTGCCTTGTATGAGCAGCTACCGTGGAGCTCTCAGAGCTGTGCCAGCCTCTGCTAGCCACCCGCTGCCCTCCGGGGAGCCCCTTCGCCAGCAAGGAGCTGGGGCTGCTCCACGCTCTGGTCTTATGATTGCTAAATATAGAGGCCATTGATAAATAACATAAATGCACGAAGGGCGCAAGAACCAACAGTTGTTGCAGAGTCGTCTTAGCTAACACAGCCTTTTCCTCTGTTCTTTTGCCCATGTCCCTGTGGCCTTTTGATACCATCCTTTGCATTTTGAGTAGGTATCTTTGCGCACCAAATTCATACTCAGTTCTCATTGCAAGTGTGTCCAGGCTCGGGCCTTCGGTATGTAATTCAGCCCAGAGAAATGTTTCTGTAAGGGATAAAGTCTTGTCTGGCTACTCACTGATGCCATGGTCACTCTCTGCTTGCACTGGAGGAGCAGCTGAGGGAGACGGGGTTGTTCAGCCTGGAGAAAAGGAGGCTGAGGGGAGACCTTATCAGTCTCCACAACTACCCAAAAGGAGGTTGTAGCGAGGTGGGGGTCGGTCTCTCCTCCCAGGTAACAGGCAATAGGACAAGAGGAAACGGCCTCAAGTTGCACCAGGGGAGGTTTAGACTGGATATGAGGAAAAAATTTTACGCTGAAAGGGTTATCAAGCATTGGAACAGGCTGCCCAGGGAAGTGGTGGAATCGCCATCCCTGGAGGTATTTAAAAGACGGGTAGACATAGTGCTTAGAGATATGGTTTAGTGGTGGTTTTTGTCAGAGTTGGGTTGATGGTTGCACTAGATGATCTGAAAGGTCCCTTACAACCTAGGCAATTCTATGCTTCTGTGATTCTGTGCTGCCATCTTTTAATAGCCCGGTACCGCCCAGATCTTGTATCAGACCTGTTTGCTGAGCTGAAGCCAGCTCAGGCAGCTAAGCCGTTTGCACAGCTATTCCCAAGGATCTGATCTGGCCGGCAGAGATTTACTTTCCTTACGTTTTATTAGGAGTAATAAAGTCCCACCTTTCCTCAACACTTGTAAACTGAGTGCGTCTGACATGGAAATAACTGCAAGATGGTGCGGCCTCAAATGTGAAGCCCTTACTCCTAAATTAATGGTGATCTTAATGGGAATAATCCCAGTCAAAGGAAATGTCAGATAAAATGAGTCTATTTCCTTAGGGAAGTGTGATCTTTTATTATAAAGCTCTGCTGATCCTTGTCTTTCTAGAAACCAAATGGGCAGTTTGTTTGTTTTGCAGCCAAATTCCTCATCGTAGGCCTGGAATACACCCGGAAAAGTATTTCTAGAGAAGCCCCTGTTATAAATAACCTGGAGGGGGGAAGTATGCTATGTATCCTTCCTAAAACAAGGAGCGGCAGGCTGCAAAAGGGTATGGAGAAAGGGCTGATCTCTTGTACTACGGAGGAAAAAAAATCTTGATCTTGAGGCTGATGTTCAAAGTGTGTGCTCAGGGTGAGTCACATGAAAGGCAAATTGAGATAAGAGCAAAAGACTGCTGAAAGAAAACTACTGATTTTAATCTCTGTATCCCTGCTTACAGGGTCTTTGCTGTAGAAATAAAAGCGCTGGGCTTCCCTGTAATGTCTCCTTGTTAAAAGGTGCAGCACCACCAGCTCCCCTGAGCTGTCTGTCCATGCCCTCAGTGTGTGTTTTCTGTGTAAAAAGCCTCTCAGTAGTTTTTTTGTCTGACCTGTTTATAGAGGGTGCTGTGTGGTCAGCCTGTGCCAGCCCTCTTGCAGCTGTTCCAGCCACACCATATCCCATCTTTAGCCACGCTGGCTCTTAAGTGGTCACACGTGAACTTCTATCAGGTTTATGTAGTTGCATGTGAATATCACTAGATGTCCTCTACTGCTAAGGAGCTTTAGCGTAGCCCGTGCCAAGCACCACACAGAAATTCAGTGGAATGAAACTCAGCTGTTTAAGCTGTCTTTTTTTACAGCTTCATTGTTCCTAGTCCATAGATGCACAGCAATATTCCTCATCCATAGCCTGACGGAGTGATCTGCTACCTCTGACAAACTGGACTTACAGTAAAGCTATTGTATTGGTTTCATGCAGATTGGGAGCCATCTGGCATGTTGTAGGAGCACCTCAACTTTTTCCTTTGCAGTTCATTTGAGATTGAGCCATCAGGCAGGGCTCAGGCTTTGGTCTCCTGGTGCTCTTCACCAAATTCACCACCAAAGGCCAAGGCTGTGGGGCTCTGCTCTAGTGAGATCCAATCTGGTGCAGGACGGTGCATGCATCTCTGCAAGGTGCAGTCAGGTACAGCTCCCTGCTCCAGCACAGCCCAGCTGCCCTCCAGGCCGTGGTGCCCGCAGCGCCTTGGGTTAGCTCATGGGAGAGCCACCGAGTGCCCTCAGATCCCATCTCCACCCTCTGCCTTCTCTGCAGTGACCTCTTATCCCTGGCTACGTGGCACTGGCAGGAACTTCTACAGACAAAAATCTTGCCTGATGCACTGTTCCCGCAGAGAAAACATTGCTTTTTTTTTTTTTTTTTTTTTTTTTACTGTGCAAACAGTCCCTGCCTGGCCGCCGTGCTGTGCGAGCCCCTGTGCTGCAGACCTCAGCTGGCGTGCGGCGTGCCAGGGGCGGGCAAGGGAAGCATCCCCAGCCAGCCCGAAAGGCAGCTGCCAGCAAAACAAGCCAAGAGGCTCGTGCTGCATTAACCTGCTCAGCTTTAATATGGGATAATAAACAGCCACATTCAACTCACCCTAATAGTGAAATATTATGCTATATAAGTAATGCATCCTCTTATTTAGAGACAGTTCGCCTGAAGTATAGTCTGACCTGAGCAGTTCAGAGACTGTACGGTCACTTTAATCTGTTAAGTGAAGCTGAAACAGACTGGAAATGTCGTGTGCTTAAAGCTGTATGGGGGGAAATGTTGGCTGAAATTTTAAGGCACTTTTTTTCTTTTAGCTTGGTATTAAGTTCCACAGTTTGAAGCGTTGCCCATCCTGCGCTCGCGTCCCCCCCCAGGGAGAGCTGGTAAAGGGAGGGGGGGGTCTTCATGCCACCGCCTTTGCTGTCAAACTGAACGTGAAGTTTTGTTTGAGGGCTCCTTGGGGTGACTCAGCAGGATACAAAAATGCACTTAAATAGGAGTTGTATTGTGTAAGTGCTCAACCACAGCAGCAATTCCCCTTTAGCAATGTTGTTAACTAATACGCACTACAAGAATTTTAATGCTGCTCCAGATACTGGCTGGAATTGAAAGAGGAGTTTTTGGCTTTCCTCCTCACATAATTTTACTATTTTTTATGAGCAGGAAGGCTACTGAGAACTGAGGAATACCCCAGAGACCTGACATGCAGAGCCAGGCCGTGGATTTTTCCTCTCAAATGTTATTGCCTTCGGTATGAAATGCACCAGAGATTTTCAGGTTTGGGTGTCTGAATATTGGACTTGGTTTGGAAATACGGCTATCTCCACAGAAGCAGAAATGCGCCTGCTCTGAAGCGTGATCTGTTTAAGATGCCCAACTACAAAGCTGGATGCTCAGATTTAAAGATCTAAACCTGAAACCTTTGGCCCACCCATCCCAGGACTGCTCTGTCCCCAGCATTTAGTGACAACATTGCCATACCTTCGAAGGTGTATAAACAACCTGATTTTTTTCTAGACTCACTGATGGGTACCGCTTAATGGCAGCTTTGCCAATGCTGCCCTGGCTCGTGGCAAGATGTGCTGATAGCAGAAAAACAGATTCCTCATAGCCAGTCACCTCCATCGCTGCGCAGCACAAAGCTGCTGCCAAAGTCTGCCCTCAGGAAATTGAGGAGACCATTTTGTCCCGGAAGGAAAATTTGCAACCAACAGAGGAGCCGAGTTTTGCACCAAACTCACGTGCAAACCTGTGACTCCCGTTGACAAACATGTGTCTTACAAACCCAGCTGTTGATTCATGTGAACAAAATGCCTCCATCCCGTGGTTCGATCGGGAAAGCCTGTGGGGGTTCTCCTGGATATGTCTCTCATGTCTCGAAATGGGGTAAGATTAGTGAAGAATTTGCAGGGCGAGCCGGCATGGGCACTGTGGCCAGGCATGCTGTGGGTCTGCTCCCTCTCACCTCCTCCGTGCCGCTGGACCAATGCAGATATTGAGGCACAGACTGGTGTATCTTGTTTGTAAAATGGCAGCATGCCCCTCTCTGCCTCTTTCTTACGCGGTAAAGGCAGCATGGAGGCTCTCCCTTGTTTTGTGCAGGCCACAGTACGGTGCCAGACTGCCTTGGGTAGACATTTTCAAGGAGTACTGGGGTGCATGTAATGCTAATGTGGCACAGGAGGGGAGCTGGGGCTGTTCACTTGTCTGTAAAAACCAGTTCAAGTCACATACATCTGTTTTGCAAACTGGTGTGGAGGTGGGCTCTGACCCAGCAAGGTAAATTAGCAGATGCCCAAATGCAGCCCCCTGGGATGCTCTGGGTGCTTGGCAGGTGCCTGAGCACCCTGCAGGACTGTGACCAAGATGCTCCTGTGGCAGGACACAGCTCAGAGCTGGACCGATCAGTGCTTACTCACGTGGATTATTCTCACGTAGTTACTGCTTGCGTCCTCTGTGAGAGCAGCGTGTGTAAATAAGCAAGTACACAGGCAGAAGCAGGACTTTTGCTCCTGTCAGGGGAAGGTGTGAGGTGGCAAAGGAGTCAGCAGGTGAGATGTGAAGCACCGCTTTGTTCCTGTCTCCCAGCTCTAAGGGTGCAGAGAAGAAGTAGGAAAAGTACCCGCTACCTGAAGTCCTGTCTGGGATGAGCCCTGTTGTAATAAACACGAATTATGTTATTGTGATAAGAGTTGGTAAGGCTTCCTATGTATGTGAGAGCATGCATGTAGTAGCTGGTTCTTAATGGCAGAGCGTGTGGCGCGTTCATGTGGCGTGAACTCCGTTTGCAGGCTCCCGTGTCCTCCGGTTGCTGCCCCGTCCATCAAGCAGCGCCCTCAGAGACGCGGTTGTTTACTCTCCTGCCCCTCCTCCTCCTCCTCCTCCTCCTCCTCCTCCTCCTCCCCCTCCCCCCCTGCGGCTGCACAGACCCCCGCAGCCCGGGGGGTCGATGCGCTCCCCTTCAGCCACAACCCCCCCGGGGTACCGGGCGGGGAGAGGGGAGGCACGGGCCGCCCGGGCGGTTTAAGGTGCCGCCGCCCGCTCCCGCCGCCGCGGTCCACCTTAACGCGGCTGCGGCGGCGGACGGGCCCATTGCCGCGCCGGGGGTCGGCGAGCCCCGGGCACCCCCCCGGGAGCCGCTCCCCGGCCCCGCGCCCGCCGGTCAGCGGCGTAAAAAATGAGTCCAAAAAGTGAGAAACGGGTCGCCAGCCACCGAGCCGCAGGTGATGGCGGGTCCCCGCCGCCGAGGAGAAACCCCCGCTGGCGGCACCCGGCCCGGCCCCCGGCGGCGGGGCCGGGCTATTTATAGCAGCCGCCGCGGCGATATAAGGGATGGCCGGGTGCGGGCTGCCCGGCCGCGGCCGCCGGGGCGGGAGCGGGCAGGGGCCGGCGGCGCTGCCCGGCCGCGGGCGCCTCTCGGCGGGCATGGGCGGGCGCTGAGGGCGGCGCGGCCGTGGGTGAGCGGGGCTTGGGGCGGGGGTGGGGGGTGGCAGGGGTTGGAGGGCTCGGGGGTGGGTGGTGCTTTTGGGGGTGGGTGGGGGAACAAAAAAAAAAACAAACCCCGACCCAATAAATGGCCGTTTCTTTTGGTTTCTCCCCCTCCCACGAAGGCAGGGGGCGCGGGGTAGCCCCGCGAGGAGGTGCGGGGCTCCACGCGTGAAAAGCCCGCGGGAGGCGGGGGGGAGCTCAGCGTGACGCCCGGCGGTGACGGCGGCGGGGCTTTCCCTTCTCTCTTTCCCCCAGTAATTCCCGCTGAAATGCGGTGCCCCGCTCTGGCATGAGCCCCCCCGGCAGGAGGAGCGCTCCCCGGGCTCCGCCGCTTTCCCTGCCCGCGGATCGGTGTCGGGAAGAACGGGCTGTCGCCGCGGAGCCGCCGCTCTCAGCAACGCCGGAGGCCGGGCTCGGGACGGTACGGTGGCTTTGTGCCGCAAGGGGCTTTCGGTGTCCTGGGGCGGGGTGGTGTGTGTGTGGGGGGGTGTCTTTCTTTCCCTGCTGAATGCTTGAAAATTGGAATATGGAAAGCGATGGTTGGACCGCGGTGGGTGTCGTGTCTTTTCTGGGTGTGTGGTGGGGAGAGGAGGTCACTGAGTTACACTGTGTAAACTCTCGAATTACACTGTGTAATGAAAGGTCTTTATAAATTGAGCGTTTTGCTGGATTTTTTGTTGTGTTTGGGGGCTTTTCCCCCCCAGCAGATTGAGAGCCACGCTAATCTTTTACTTTCCAACCCGTTGCGTGTTCTGATCTGCGTATTGCAAGATTTCTTATCTTGCATTGAAGCTGCTTTGGACCACTAAATACTTTGTGAAAGCTTCCAGATTCATTTGTTTGAGTTATTTACTAGACTTTTAGAAGGAAGATATAGATGGTATCTTTAATTACAAAGAAACAGGGAGAGGAGGAGGTACTCTTTTTTCCTGGCTTTACTTTTAAGAAAACAAGCTGAACCGCGGCTGAAGGACAAGGACTTTTCAGCTCTTGTGCTTGGATTGCTTGGGATTAGAAAGAAAATTTGCAACTTTGTTTCTTTTTTAAAGGGCTCGAGATCTCTAGAGACACTGTTTAGAAAACCCTGCTTCCCAGACAGAGAAACAAAGATAAAGCCATGCTGGCGGCAAGTTGAGGAGCAAGTTAAGAGTTAGACCTTGGGTGGACCAGTCTCAGCATCCTGCATTTGGCTGCTCTAGTGACCCTCCCTGTCAAGGTGATGACTTTATGCCTTGGCGGTTCAGGGTTTTGTTAGAAGAGCAAAGTGCCCCGTGAAGTACTGACCCCCCTGTGAGGCTCTCCCCGCAGCACAGGTAACTGCAGCCTGCGCTACCTGGCACTTTTCTACGTTAGTTGTCTAATGTTATGAAAGTGTGAAAATCTAAGCTACCAGCTCCTTAGGTATCATCTTAAATCATCTGTGTTTGGATTTTGGTGGCAGGCTTAAAGTGATGCTATTGCCTGGAAACATTTTATTTATGTCTTACCTGGAAACTGTTGTTCATACAACAGTTGGTACTAAGAACAAGCTTTATAGTCATACCTAGATATAGATGTGCTTTCTGAATTTTCACCATGAAATTATGCAGTTAGCTCAGGCCTCTTCTGCACAAGAGAGATGTATTTCAGAGGCCTAAGGCTGCATGGGTCAGCTGTCATTATTTTTCTTTATGAAAGGTGCGTTTCTGTTGCTCTGAATCTGTCGGGGCACTGCAAAAATGGGGTCTATTAACTGAAGGAAAACTAGGAGAAGATAAGAGAGAGAACAAGGGTGTAGCAAGGAAATTATGAAGTAATAGCTTTAAAAAAACCACCTCTCAATAGCATAGCTTTGGACTACCTAATAGAGCTAGGATTTCTTTCTGTGTACTTGAGGCTGAAAATACAAAGCTGTCAGCATCTCTTTAAAAATAATAGCATGTATAGGAAGTGGGTGTTCTTTGTATTATAGTCCTGCATCAATTTGTTTAACTTTCTTTGATTTTGCTCCTCTATTCCAGGAATTATCCTGTACCATAGAGTGTGCAGCCCAGATTGCAGGGGGCCAAACACCCCACCAGCATGATTCCCAAATCAGAGCAGCTGCACCAGGGGCAGAGCTGGCCCAGCATCTGTTTTCAGAAATGATGTGAAAGGCAGTTTCTATTTATTGAAGTTTTTTGGTGGGTGTTTTCACAAGCTCAAAATTTTTTGCAGAGGAACTAAGAATTACAGAAACAAAGCTTGCCTTCTTCATGAGGGGAGTTTTTGGTATGTGTTGCATTGGGTGATTTTCATTTTTTTTTTTTTTGTTAAACTGGAACTGAGGCTAACAAAAGAGAGGGATAAAACTGCATCATCTGTTGGTTAGAGAGGACTTTTTTCCTTTTCCACATGTTTTTTTTTTTGGCACTGGGGGAGACATGGCATTTGGGGCCTGGAAGGAAGAGGCCAGTCCTGTACCTGAGCTGGCATTGTCACTGGCAAAGTAGTACACAGGGGCAACATAAGGACAAACGAATGCGATCAATCATTATTGTTGATATCGTGCTGTGGACCCTTAGAGCTCTTTAACTGCAGACAGAAACGGTGCCCTGTACCTGGGACCTGAGTGTGCCTTCAGCTCGTGCCACATGCTTGGGGTGGTGTTTCACTGTTGAGACCATCAGGGCAGAAACTCTACTCCCTTCTGCTCTTAATTCTGGAAGGCTCCTTCCTCTGGAGGGAAAGCTGTTTGGCTCCATTCATTTCTGCCCTTTCCTTTTTATCATCCCTCTTTGGGTGTGAAATTTGGGTGTGAATTTTGTGGCTGGATTCAAGCCAAGAGCCTCTACCTACCTCCCCTGGTGTCCAAGCTGGGCATCCCTGCTGACAGGGTACGGGTGAGTCAATTCATTAGGATGAATCAGTCTGCCTTGTGAAAGCTTTAGGCTCCAGATTTCAACTGGACCAGTCTTGATTTGGTTTTGCTTGGTTTGTTTGCTTTGCACTGCTTCTGTGATGCTGTCATTCCTGGTTCCAGCATCACTCAGCCTCCATGGGGCATATGGTGCGATGTGGTGCCCCCACACGTGGGACCTGCCATTGCCTCCACATTGTAACTTTGCCATGACTGCGCATTCCTTTACCTCTTTTACCTGCAGAGGTGGAGGCAGGAGGGATTGCGCCTCAGTGTGGGAACATGCAGCCCTCGACGCAGAGGGGACTGCAGGCTCTGGAGATGGAGAATATTAACATGAATCCCCAGGAACAAAGAGGGGAGTGTTTTTGCGTGGTGGTGGTGGTGTTTGCATAAGCTTTTACTGTCATAAATAAGTAGATCAGGGCTGAGGGAACAGGTTCAATATGGAAAATATGGAATTCATTTTCAGGCTTCCAAGGCAGTACTATAGACAGGGTCGAGGAAGAGAAGTGGTGTTAAAAGATACAGAAATGTGTCTTGAAAGTGACCTTTCAAAGATCAACGATATTATTCTTGGTGTCTGAGGCACCCAGGTTTAATGAAGAATAAAGCAGAAGGGGTTGGGAGGATTTGGTCCAAGTGAAAACAGAATGAGCGTGGGACTGGCAGATGGGAGGAACGTTAGCCCACTCCTTGGTGGAGTTATGCTTCTCCTGTTATTGCCTACAGGAGGGACTTGACAGAAGATACTTAGTGGGGAGGGGAGTACAGCCTTCCTGCTGTACTTGAATGTCACTGGCTGTATCTTTCTCCATGGGGGAATGAAGGTCCAACGCTCCAGTGGGTCACATCCTGAGTGTTTGTATCCAGTGTAAATCTAGAGCAAGTCCATCAACTTCAATAACATCTGCAATAAGCCATGACTGGCTCTTTCTGAACGAAGAGAAGAAATGAACAGCTGTAACTTCAGATGCTGAGTTTCTTGGCGTATTCATTTTTTTGAGATTTATGACTCTCATTCTCCGTTTGAGAATGTGGTGAAGCAATTGCTGATCCATGCATGCATGTGTATATATATATGAGAAAATGTCAGCGGAGGAGTAATACATATTGAAATCTTGCATAGAGATATGGCAAACTGGCCACCTCTTCTTAGATGATGAAATAATTATGCAAAAATATGTCTCCTGAAATAATGATTGAGGGAAGAGGTGGGGGCAGTGTTGGGGGAGGTTAATGATATTTTTAAGTAGTTTGCTGTACTTATAACTGAGTCTCCTGCTAATTTTACTGCTTCAGCCACTAGTTCTTCAGTAAGTGGTGGATAGTGCTGCAAGACATATAGGTTTCATCAGGGAGAGCAGTCCAATGGCTAGAGGTAGCTGAAGAGATGGAAAACCTGCCCCCAGGTGTCTTTTCTGACACAGACCGCCCAAAGGCGGGTAGGCTGAGGTCAGCAACTCCTATAGATACCTATAAATGCAAATCTGCCTCTCATTGAGCCTGCTTTGCTTCTTTTTAAAATGGGGTAGTAGAATTTTCTTTGTGGGATGTTTTGGGAGCACAAATATAGCAAATGCCGAGATACTTCAGAAGGCATCTAAGTATCTGAGATACTCTGGGATTGATTCACCCCTTCCTGCTGCTTTTCTTCCAGACAGAATTGATCAGCAGAATTTCTTAGTGCTTCTACAAATGAGGCTTTCTTAATTAATTTTTGGCTAAATCTTGTTTGCCTCAGAATTTGTTTGCCCTTGATGGGCTTGAGATTAAAATCTTGAACTACTTTCTTCTATTACTACTATAGAGCAGCTTAAAATGTGTGCTGACACCCCTTCACCTTCTCCTAGATAACATAATGCCTGCCTTGCCTTCTCTTTCAGAAGGTCTGCTTCTAGAAAGAATGTTGTACCAAATATATGACTTTATGCAATGTGGTAAAAATGGTTTAATCTTTCTTCATCCCTCTCAGCCCTCCACTGTCTAAGCCTTCTTTGTTGCTGCAGATTCCACGTAGTCTCATAGAAAGCCTCTCTTTTGAATGTACAACAGTTCTCATTCCCGTATTAACCTGCTAAATGTACCTGAAGTAGGTGTTTTATTTCATGGAGGGGAAAATCTCGATGTATTTTCTCAAGCGTGGAGGGAATGCCCCCAAATGGTTTGCTGATCCCTGCTTTCTCTGTGTTTGGTTATTGCTTGGTCTCCCAGCCAACTCCCACTGCATCTCCCTTGTTCTTGCTCTAGATATGAGTGTCACTGAGGACTTCCTGGGGACTGTCCTGCATCTGAAGGGTGACTTGTAACGGTCAAATGTGGTGGGCCAGACCACTGGTTTATGTAGCAACTGGTGTTAGTCCACTGAAGACCCAACAGCTGCTCCAAGTTTCCATCATCTTCAGCAAAACAGAGTACAACCGCGTCAGCTCGCAGGCAGTTTACAATACACCTGCTCCCTGGGCTGTGGGTTAACCCTGCTAAGTGTCTCCTGGGGTCAGGTCTGTTACACTTGTATGTGAAAATAAGTCTTGGTGTGCTTTCTGATTTACTGGAGTGTGAATAAAGCAAGAAGGTCCTTCACTTACAGGCTCACCCATCGGCATATATTAGTAACGCTCATCAGCTTTTGACTGGAACTTTGATGGCATAATTACTCTAAAAGGGTAACATATTCAAAACTACCTGTGTGACTTTGGGAGTTGGATTCCTAAGAGTCTTAGTCATGATTTTAAACAGGAATCAGCTTTTTAACCCACAGATACTCTTGGAAGTTTTAAGAAAAGGCTTCTGTTATCACGTCTTTAAAATGACAGTTTCTAGGACGAGCGTGGCAGCTCTGCCACTCTGCTCATTTCAGATATTAAATAAGGAGGTTGAAAAAATGATTAGAAAAATATGGTGGAAAATAGATTCTCATGGCTAATCTTACTAGAGAGGTTCAAGATGTAAAACTGTCTATTCTTCAGTCACCTGACAGCAGGATGGACGTGAGCATGTATTTTCAGCTATGTGTTGAGGACAGCTAGGAGCATGACTGATGTCTCGGCCGTCGCTGTAGACAGAACAAAACATACATTTCTGCAGACATGATTTGGTGCACTGAATTCAAACAACTTGTGACTGCGGCAGTTTGAGTCACCAGGGCAAACACGGTTATCAGAAGAAACAGATAAACTAAGAAAACAGTCTTGCATACTCCGGTATTTGTTTGTGTAGGTAAGACTTTAATTTGCTATCAGTCTTGGGTTTCTTGTTCAGCAGTGATGGATTAATCTTGGTACTTGTGCAATTTTTAAAGCATTCCTGTGACGCTTGTAATGCAAAATCTATTTATTTTGCAACATACCTGTGAGATAGGGACCTACTATTTATCTCACTTGTACTGCTGGGGAATGGGAGCGTTCAGTAAAGCTAAACACAGCATGCAGGATTACGCAGGAAAGTGCAGCAGGATGGGCAGGAGGGTGCTGAAACTGGATCTCAGTTCCCATGAAAACCACCAAGCTCTGGTTGATGCTCTTCCCATCAGGTTCCTCCTTGGCGCTTGGGACAGTTCCTTGGCTAAACAATGTGGGGTTTGGCTTTTCTAAGGAGGAAAGCTCAAGCCTGGTGATGGAGGGAGGAAGATGATATATATTTGGGGGAAGATGAGGAATGGGGAGCATCCACCAACTAAAGATGCCACCACCACTTCTTCAGCAAGCCTGGCTTCCCCAGTGCAGGCACAGGCTGCTTCACAGTTATCGAAACTCCATTCCTCTGGGCAAATCCCGGTTCTTCCTGTGTCCAGAGCCAGCTCTGCTCTTTTTAATAAAGTTGATGTGAGTGGTTGGGTTGACGATGAAGCCTTCTGCCCAGCTGCTGGCTCCACATCTGCTGCCACTACTACTGTGTCCCTGTGCTGCCTGGGCTCCCTGATGGAGAATAGCCACCCTTGCTCCATCCTGGCCTTGTGAGGGGCGCCAATGTTTTGGTTTTGGGGGAGGAAGCTGTCGCAAAGCTGACAGGAGGAATTTTTTGTTTTGGTTGCATGGTGAACAGTAACAATATGAGTTTTATTGCTCAGAATGTATCCACATTTATAGGATGCTATATTTAAAAAGGAGAAAAAATGAGTCATGGGGAGCTATGCTAATGCTAAGTATTTATGTCTACCTCTTTTGAGGCTGAAGGCAGCGGGAGTTGAGCAACACTCTTGTGAAGTGTCTAGAGGATTTACGGATCAAACTAAAGCCCGCTGAAGTCATCCATAAGTCACGCTGTGCCTTGCTCGGGGCCCATATCATGTACCTTGTGCTGGTTACAGTGAAATACTCTTCTTGAAAAACCTGGGAGCACTCAGTGCTGTTGAATTCCCTGGGCTGGGGCAGGAGCTCGCCAAGCTGGGGGCTGCAGCAGAGATCTTACCCTCCCAGGGGTCGCTGCTACTCAGCTCTGGGTCACAACCAGGAGAGCGACGTCCCTGTGCCTCTCTGGCCATGCTGTACAGCACCACATGAGCAGGTACGTGCACCCTGGGTGGGAGCAGGCAGAGTCTGGGCTTTTCTTGGCTTCTGCCCGCTCCTCTAAAGAGCTGTGCTCCCAAAGAGGAGCATGGCCGGGGTCTGCTGCGGTACAAGCTGCCAGAGCTCTCCATTCAGAGCCTGATAGGGACACAGAAATGCCAGGGCTCAGATTCCTTCGCTTATGGCGTTTATCTAAAAGTTCCTTAATGAAATACTGTTCTGTTTGAGAGTGCCTGTGAATTCACCTTTCCAAGTGGCTGATTGCCAGCATGGCTCAGCTCCGGTCGCAGGTGGAGGAAGGACTGGGACTGGGATTTCACTGCTGGGTGGGCCAAGAACAGAGGATGGAGACGGCCTCGCTGTGAACAAACCCAGACAGCGCGGTGTGCCCGGAAAATGCAGATTTGGTAACAGCAAGGTGCTCTGCAGCTCCACTGTTTTTCCCTCTTATTTGAGATGAGGAGTTTTCAAAGTGAGCAGAAAATAATTACTAAAGTTAAATCTTCAGGTTTATTGGGCTTTTTGGTTGGGGTTTTTTTGGTTGTTGTTTGGTTTGTTTTTTTAAGAACTGGTCATATCAGTATCAATATGAGCATGTTCAATATATTTTTGAAGGGTACACTGGAAAACAGAAAAGGCTGTAATGGTGCAAGGCTGGTTCTGATTTGTGGAAACAACTACGTGCTCATCTTGCAATCTTAAGAGGGACTGAAGAGCTTTTGAATAGGGATCAGTTATTTGCATTGCTGGAAGCACAAAGCCTGGTGGTGAGTCTGATATACAATAGCTGGAACAAAGACCCACCCAACCCAAGTTGAAAGGATGTTCATGGACATTGGTGTAGTGGGAATCTCATCCATTTTTTTTCTTGAACTGGCCTTCCCACTTAAAGAACTACTAAAACATGCACTGTAGCATGTCTCCAGGCACCTGGTCACTCCAAAAAAGCATTTAAAGGATTTTCTTCTGTAAGTTTGTGAGCCTGTGATACAAGCTCTTTACCAGTTGGTTGTTGTGACACCAGAAAGACTCCAAAAAGGTATGAAATGGTAAAAAGTAACAGGATGCAGATGGAATTTAATCTTTCAGGCACATCCAGACATTGTTACCGGGTCTGTCATCTGTACTTAACATACCCAGATAGCTCTTGAGTGGTCTGCATAGACAGCTGGCAACTTAGTAGAGATTGTGATCTTCAGAAAATATGTAGCTGATGTCTTGTGTAATACTTGGTATGGAAGTATTAGTGCCACCAGTGTACATACAAGACTTGCTGGGTGGGGGACATCTATCTATAAAGTAGGACTCATGGGGAAGAAGTTATTCGATACCCGGCACTCGATCCCAGAAATAATCATCGAGGGTATTCACGGAGCTTGGGTTGGGGTGATGAACCAGGAACGGGGAGATCACTGAAGGAATCCCTTTGCTCAGGAGTGCTCACTGTCAAGCTGCAGGCTGGAGGTTGCTTTGATGGCTGCTAGCGTTGGTGGGGATGAGTCCCCAGCTAGCCATGGAGGAGGAGGAGACATGCCCCAGTGCTCTGGCAAAACCCCAAGCTGTTGTGAATTGTTTTTGTGAAACAACAGTGTAACATGAAGTATTGTCATTGTAGCTCTCAGAGCAGCGTATGATCTCGCTGTTAAGGTACTTGCCTAGCCACAAGTCTACATCTGACATAACCATCCTTGGAGAAGAAAGCAAGTATCGCCTGAGCCCATCCTGTGCGTGTCCTGCTTTGTTTCCACCTGAAGAAACCTTGGTGGTAGCCAGTGAAGGATTGTAACTCTGGATGAAAAGTACCAAGGTTACGATGAGCCGTCGCAATGAGCTGGACTTGAATGAGTACTTGCAGCTCTTCCCTCAGAAAATATTTTGTAGCTCAACGGCAGAGCGCTGGGAGACAGGCTTCTCTGTTTCCTCCACATGCTGTGGATGCTTTCAAATTTAATCTGCAAACAGGCAAAATAGCAGGCATGAGGAGCTGAGCGGACCATTTGTTTTTCTTGAGGTTTGGTCTGGTCTGAAGAGATACTGAATGCTCTGTTAAAATGCTCTGTGGAGCATCGTTTCCTCTGCGCATTCTGCAGAATGGCTCCATGCCGCACAGAGATGCTGATAAGGTGCTGCATCACCCCTGTCCTGTGAGCAGCAAGTGTTGTTTTACATGAGATTTACCTGTGGAGTATTAAGTCCAGCTTCAAAAGTTTGACTTGGACTGAAAGCCTGCAGAGCGTGAAAAGTCCTTCATGTTAATCAGCAAAGTTAGCTAAGGGGATATATAATTTCTTATTCTTTTTGCAATGTGGCAAGTCTGTTTTGGCAGACTGAGATTTGAATTATTAAATAACAGAACATTTTCAATCTACTTTTCTGTTGGTAAAGATCTCCAGCAACCCATTTTTATTCCTTAGATTTTTAAATTATGAGCTTCAGAAACTCTTTGAACCTCAGGAGGACGACTTACTGGATCCGGGAGGGCAGAGAAATACAACTCTTATGCTAAGGTCTCCTGAGCACAGCAAGTCACTCCCTCTTGTTTACATACCAGCCTCACAAGAATATGGGAATAAATGTTAAGTTGTCGAAGCAAAGCAGAAAAATTGTGGTTTTAGGCATATCCTGAAGCATCTGTTTGGTTTTGTGCAGCATAAGAATAAATCCTTTTGCCGCACAAAACACTGGGAGCAATTCTCTGGTTTGGAGGTCAGGTTGCCTCATCTGTTTTGGGGTAAAAAAAAAAAATAGAGAAAAATAACAGTAGCTGCAGTTCACATGGGCTTGGGAAGGCTTGCAGAGAGGTGGACGGGTCTAGCTGAGAGGTGAGAAGGGACAAAGAAGAGTTGTCTAAGCCAAAGCGGTGAAGGGTTTTTGAACTCAGGCAGTAGGTGGAGGTCTGCCACCTCCAAGGCAGTGAGTGAGGAGCTGGGGAAGGAGGTGAGGAAGTGCCTGCTAGAGCCCGTGGTGGGGGCAGAGGTGCAGGCAGTCCTGGGCAGGGTGTCCTCATGGGCAGCAGGAGGTGAAGAACTTGCTGACAAAGCCTCTTGGCCCCAACAAGCTCCCGAAATGCCTCCCAACCTCAGGAGCAGTCCGGCTCCCCAGGCCCTCCTGACCCTGGGGTAATGTGCTCTCGCTCCTGTTTGAGACCAGTGTGCTTCAAAAGCCTTGTGGAGTGGAGGGGTGGGTGGACACGGTGGGTGGAGCTGATGACCCAAAATATCATTTCCCTTTCCTACGGTTGGGCGTATACCAAACTTGTGTTTCTGTGTGGTAAAAGAATATGAACCAAAAGTGCTGAGAGATGCAGTGGTTAAATTGAAACATGCTGTGGCAGGATGAAAGTAATCTTGTCCCTTACCAGCCCTTAATGCTTTGGGGCTTTATTTTTTTTTTTTTTTTTTCAAGTGGCTGCAATCCATGCCTTCTCTATCTGTGCTTTTAATAGAGAGATTTTTATATGCAGAAACATGTCAAGACACCATCAGGGTAAACCATCCCATGTTGTGTTATAGCTCACAAGGTCAAGATAAAACATAAGGACATCTATAGTTGTCTTTCAGTTCTAATTTTATTTTTGCAGTGTCCTTGAATGTACTGAAGCATATGAAAAAGACCCCTACATGGAGTGAATGTCCCCTAGGGAGAATCCATCAGTTCCAAGAAGGGCCAAATGAAAATTTCTCACTGTTTCTGTGAGTCTGGTATATAAAATATGACGCAAATGAGAGATTTACCTGAGTTGCCAGGACTAAGGCTAACAGCTCTTTGCTTGCTGTTTAAAAAGTAATGGTACTATGCAGGCATAGGAATGGCATATGAGATCTACCATAAGGTCAGAGCAACACAATGCTGCATTCCACTATTTTTGAGAAAAGACCTTGATGTCTTGACGCCGTTGTGACTTTGCAGCGGGATAGCTGTACTTCACAGCTGTGTGGTGGATGGAAGTCAAAAACAGATCTTCCTGGACTCTGAAGGCGGAGCCTAAACATTTCTATGAAACTTCTCAGCCAATATCTGTAGGGGATTCAAACTCAGGAGACTCTGAGCAAGGAAACCTATTCAGACAGGAGAGCAGAGTAATTGAACCAAAACGGTGCTCTGGAAGACCTAATCAAGGACCAAGGATTCTTCTTTGAAAGTAACTCTTGATGTGACCTCAATAGTCTAGACTCAGAAACTGCCCAGGTGCTTTGCTTTGTTCAGTTTATGTGTGGCCTTATCAGTGAAAGACCCTTCCCATTGCCCAGGTAAAGCAGAAGTCCTGTACACTTGTGGGACCCAGCTGTCTGTACCACTGCAGCTCCAACTGCTTGTAGGACCACTCATGTTTAAGGAAAAATGGGCGTGTCCAGCCCCAGTAAATGATAAGCAATGTGGTGATATTGGTGTTTAACCAATGTTTTATCCTCTTGTCCCATCAGAGGTCCTTATCTGCCCCTTTGCCAATACTGAGTGGTGTGTTTGCTGTCCACATTGATGTGGGGAGGGAGCTCCTCGGTAGGTCGGATCCTCATCCCTCTGGAACGGCATCCCCTCGGGGAATCTGACTGCAGAGTTTCTGGAAATCTGTTAGCGCCAGCCTGATGATTCAACAGAAGGCATCATCTTTGGCGTGGGGCACTGGGAGGCTGAGCACCTTGAAGGCTGAGTGCTGAAATGAGTATAGCCGTGTGTGGTGTGTTTCTCCCATGTGAATGCTAGAAACAGTTCACAGGGCAAAAGCAGATGGTTTGGTGTGTGTGAAACATGCTTTGCGGCAATGGCAGTGGAGGGTGTGCCTCTCCCTTTTCCTTTAACTGGGGAGATACTCTGCTATTCCTTTTCATGTGGCAATTGATTTTTGAGGGGGTTTGTCTTTCCCTGAAGTTTGTGAGTGAATTTTGATGTGATTGCACAGAGGTAGTGGTGGTTGGAGCCCTGCTGTTGCCTCGTTCATCGGAGGTGCTTCACGACAGTGCAAAACACTTTTGAGGGATGATTTCCCATAGCATGCTAATCGAGTGAAGTGCTGTAGACTCACTTGCTGGCACTGTTTAAATCCATAATGCAGCACCACCTGCCAAACCACGGGGCATAATGGAAGTGTTAATGAATGTACATATATATGCTCCCACGCGGCTGTAAGTTGAATAACTTAAAAGTTGAGGCAGAGGGTTTAGACTGAGCACAGAAGGAACAGGCTTAGGGTATCCTGGTGCCAGTCCGTGCTGAAACTGGGGGGTAAGGGGTGCCCACAGGGGTGACCTATGGTCAACCTACCCATAGGGTGTTTTCAAAGATGTGTTGATTTCAGGCTGCTGTTCTCCAATATATGGAATTGTCCACTTGTGACAGCTAAGAAGAAACTTGAGCGTCCAACAGCAAAGTGCAGGTACTGAGCAACACTGGCCGAGACCCCAGTACCTCTTTTCAGAAGGGGTATCCTTGCAGGATGCTTCTCTCTGGTGCTGGCAGGATGAATGCACTCGATTGGAGGGAGGACTTGACTCGTGCATGGGTAAACTCTGTTCCTCAAGGGTGGTTTGGCCAGTTGCCTGCTGGTCTGAGTGTCAAGGTGTGCGTTTGCCACCAGGAGGGCTTGCCCAGGCTGGCAGGGAGCAGGAGGAGGATAGCAGGGAGGGAGGTGAGAGCCGCGCAGCTTGCCAAAGAGAAAGGCTGAGAAGAGGCGCTGGGGCTGGCCTGGCACATGGCTGGGATGCTGGTGGTGTATGTGCACCCTGTCCTCAGGCGGGGACGCTGTGGCTTCGTGGAGCCGTGCGTCACCACGTGTAGGACAGAGGAGGGGGCCACGCAGCATCCTCCCCATCCCATCCCTCACGCTGGTACCCAGCCCTGAGCTCTGCCCACACTCCTCTTTCAGACAAGCCCATTGGATTTGCCAAGTACAGAGATGCCTGCCCAGCATGTTGTACGTAAATAAGAGGCTCATGCTCTTGGCAGACACTGTAACGAGCCTGGAAAAAATGACTTTTATGGTTCCGGGCAAGTGATGAGATCTTGGAGTCTTCCAAGTGACAGAGTAATGACATGGACCTGGGAAATGCCTGGAAAATAGCCTTCTGCACGATTCTGGGATTGAGGGTCATGAAATTCTACCTAAAATCTGCCAAGTGCCTATTTGGCTAAAACTGGGAGATGGCTGTTCCTTCATCTTCTGAAGCCCATGCTGGTGAAGCTCTACTAAAGCACCAGCATCACAGACAAGCATGTTCTGTGCTCTTCTATAGCTGTAAATGAGTATCAAATGGGTTGCTGGGAGCCAGGAGGACTGTCCTCAGCCCAGGAGCCTGAGAAAATTGAGAGAGCACCCTACAAGCCTGCCCTGTGCCCTGGGGTGTAGAAGCGTTGCAGAAACATCTGTGCTGCCCCACAGCTGACAGGTAATTCCAGGGAACACTACAATGCAGAGAGAGAATGGTTGGTCTGTCTTTTTTTTTCCCATAGGATAGAGACAATAATATTCCTTTTTGCCTAGAAAGGACATAGTCATGGGTCAAGTTTTGGACATTTGCAGTAGAGCGCATAGGTTTGGAAATAGCCAGGAGATCCCTACTCTTCTCACCTTCTGCCCCAAGAGAGGGAGCATCAGCCTAGGACTTGATAGGATTCACCTATCCCCTCGTGGAAATGCTATTACCAGGGACCTTTACAGCCTCCAGCTCTTTAGAGCTGTCTGAAGAGATGCAGAGTGTGTTTGCCAGGAGGGAAGGGTGTCTTTAAAAAGCCATTTACATCCCAAAAGACATCTGCTAGCAACACTGGAGATGTGAAAAGCATTAAATACCAAATTGAGCCTGACTGAAAGAGAAACTTGGAGCCAAATGTAATGATTGATTTGTGGAAGTGTGACAGAAATGAGATGGCCCTGTACCCTTTCTATCCATAAACCATCTCCAAAGCAACCGTAGGTGCCATGAAGTCTGTGCATTGGCTCAGCCGTGCCTGCCCCGTGCACAGCATGATGTCCATAAGACCACAGCGCAATGAGCCGGCAAGGAGCTGGGTGGAGGGGTGGGTGCACGGCGTGGTCAGGATACTATCAACCGCCCCTTGTTTTGGCAGGGGGCTGCGGGGCCGTGGTGGGGAAGGCAGGCTGGAGTCCATGGTGGGCAGTTCTTGGTGCTGCTCAGGATCCCCCCACAGCTCTGTGCTGCCGTGCATGAATTCATCAGATGGACCACTTCCGCTTGCCCAAGGCGGCGCTGGCCGAGGCCAGGAGGGCTGTGCCATGCACATCTGGCTGTGCCACGCACATCTGGCTGCGTCGCCAGCAGCAGGACCACGTGCAGGCAGTAAAGCGTCTGGCTGCACACAGAGCACTGGCGCAGCACTGGGCTATTGCTTTGGAAACCTTGCTGAGCAGCATAAGAGCAGCAAAACCACCCAGGGCAGTGGATTTGGGGTCTTTTTATTGGCGTGTCAGCAGGCTGGGATGTGTAGGAGGGAAGCTGCCCATTTCCAGGGATTGTGCAAGCAGGAAGGGCAGCTATTGGAATTCGAAGCCGCTTCCTCCACTGTAAATTTGTTCTTGTTGTGTTATCTCTGGCTGGGCAGGGCAGGGGAACATCTTGGCTATCTGATTTTTTGCTACAGTATGTTTAGGTCAGCTTCATCAGTTCCATGATAACATAGGAGAGGCATTCCTGGCCTCACTAGCAAAGAATTTTCAAGAGTAATGCAGGAATCTGTCATCCTCTGATGTCTCCCGAGAGCTTTGGAAATAAATGAGTAGGGAAAGGGCTGGTGGATTTAAACACATGAGAAGCGATGGAAGTAAAAGTAGGTGAGCCATCCGCTTCCTCGGGCCCCAGTTACTGTGCAGGGATGCTCTCCTTTCACGCCTTGGCAAAAGGCTTGGATCAGCCTCCAGTGGACACCCCTAAACTGGCAGCCATACAGTTTTAATCAAGGTCTGAGTGATACAGGAATGGATCTCGCATAAGCTGCTTTCTGGTCACATATCTGGATTCTCCTACAAGACTGATAGCAGCGGGGCTGTAACTGTACAGATGACCCAAATCTGACTTCAATGTTGTTTTAATTAAAAAAAATAATAATAATCTGGCTTCTGCATCTGACTGTTAGCTTGTCAGAGTGACAGGAATCTTCTTACGTATGTTGAAAAGGGCGCTACATCACCAAGAGAAACGGGCTGAAGATTAACGGAGCTGTTGTGGGAGGTGGAGGAGGAGCTGGGGGAGGGAAGCAGAGTATGTTTGGGATGACATTTGTCAATATGATTGACGCATTCTGTGCTGCACTTACATACAGATCAGGACACTGACAAGCACATGCTTCCAAGTAAATATGAGTGAGCCCCCGAGCCCAGCCTGGCCATGGGAAAGCTGCTGCTCAGTGCTACAGCAAGGGCTCCTTCTTATCGTTTAAGGATTCGCGGCGGGGGGAGACGGGGGAGGCCGCCTACCACCTAAGCAATTTCCAGTGACGTGGCTTTTTATTATTACTATTTGTTCAGACTATAATTCCATGTTTCCTGAAATAACTAACAAGTATTCATCAGGCAGCTACTGCCTTTAGCTGCCTTTTGTGTGAATCTCAAGTGCTTCATTACTCCCCTGGTGCGTTTTCTTTCTCTTAGAGTAAATCCGAGCAGCATCTGTGTGGTGGGGGAGGTGATGCAATCTTGGGTGGAAAAGGAGAAAAAGTCTGGCTGGGATGGGAAGCCGGTGAGGAGATCAGGGAGCACAGCCCTTGGGGTACAGCATCTTTTTGCACTGGAGGAGAATTCTTGAGGCCACTTCCATGATCCACTACCACATCCCCTAAATTGAAAACCCAACCGGTTGCAACTCTTTGTTACTGGGTTGAGTATTTTATTTTTAAACAACAGTTGGTTTACAACTTTTTTTTTTTTTTTCCCCCCCTCCTCTTTAGTAGCAGTCTGATAGTGCTTTGATCACTGCTCCAAAAGGAAATGCTTGTAATTTCCTGTGCAGGTCTTGCCAGGTGCTGGGCTCCATCAGATCCCCTGGAAGCTGATGGGAGTTAAGAGCGCTCTCACCTGGCAGGATCCTCCTTTTTAGAAAACCTCAGAGAGTTGAAATTTGACTTGGGTTTTGAACGACTTAATGCCAGAACTACAAAGCGCGTCAGGCTCTGGCTTCCCACATGATGGATCTCTTCCATGCTGACTTCCCACTGAAGACTTGCATGTGGTCCAGCTTTTGCTTGGTGTGTCCTTTTTGAGGCATTGACCAGGCAGGAAATCTCACAGACTGGAGGAAACCTGGCTAAGAGTTAATCATCTTCATTTAATAATAATAATTGTCGGTCGTTGTTCATACACCTACAGGTCCTTTGGCTCTTGAAGTTTTGGGACACGGTGATGCCAGCTCAAGGGAGAAATTCCTGAAGTTCATTTGGTCCTGATCAGCATGACTCAAGGGAGGCGGCTGCCTCTGAAATGGGCATGTCCCATATTTCAAGGGTTCTGAGGAGCTCCCTGTCCAAGGGTTTGCCTGAGATGCAAAAGCCTGAACTATTTTGGTACCTGGCGAGCGTCTCTGGGTGTGTCGTGGTGGTTGTGTGGCTGCAGCCAGCAGTCTGCAAGAGGAACAGGGAGGGAAGTGTTCAGATCTTGCAGAGTTTCAACCCTGGAGGCACTGCATAGAGCTGCTAGTGCTTGCAAAGTGGACGGGTAAAAGGGCGTAATCGAGTGAGCTGTGGCTGGAGGAAGAGTTATTATTTGCAACCGTAGGAGTAGTTGGCAGCCTCAGTCGCTGGTAGTCTTCCTCGGCCTCAGGTGAGGTTGGTGTCTTCAGCTACGCGGAGCTCTGGCAGGATGTATGTGAAGAGCTATCCATGGACCAAAGCAAGCCGATGATAGGCAAATTCCTTTGGCCATGGGCTGATGGAATTGGCCAGTGTACGTACATAAGTATATGCTAAATCTCAGCCTATTGCTATAGAGGCCACAGGCTCCTTAAAGTTGTCAGTTTTGGAGAGCTGCAGCAGAGGAGGAGGGAGCTGGTGGTTCCCACACAGACCCTGCTGCAGCTTTTCTTGAGGTTTCATAACAGAATTAAGCAATTTGTGTTGCATGTTGCCGTGGTGACCGTAAATCACTGTCATACTGAGCTTCTCTGTTAGGGAGCCCGTGTGTCTTTAATTGCACTAACCTCTCCTGCAAATCCAGGGCTTGGTTCTGAGCTCGTTTACCTGCTGTAACGGCTTTGCCCTGGGAACTGTGCCTCCAGGAGAGCAGAGCTGAAACCAGGGATAGGGGTGCTCGCACATCGAATATCAAATACCTAGGGTCGATTTTATTATTGTTGTATGTTGAGGCTTGGGGGTCTAATCACACAAACTAAGCTGAATTTCTTCATCTTTGGTGTTTTTATATTCTGTGGCTGCTCCAAGGAGGATAGCTGAGCCCTTCCATTCCATCCCCATGTCCAGACAGGTAAATGGGGTTTTATGCAGTTTATTCTGCCTCCGTAAGAAACCCTTTCTGCAGAGGAGGCTCAACCTCAGTGACACGTGGGTCAGTGTTTCTCTTTTTTTCCTTGCCACCTACCCTAGAAGTAGCCAGATTTCTGGCTGTCTCAGCCTTACTGGCTTGTACTGTCAGGACACAGAACTTGCTGTTGTGTACGAAGACACCAGTATAAATCAGCCTCCTTCCAGTGACTTAACCAGAGCCCTGACGGCATTTGTCTGCGTAGGGTATGGATCCTTCTCTTGGCTCCTTCAAAATAAACAACTATATAAATTGTAAGATGATTACCATCAGAGCTTGTTAGCTTATTACCACATGCTGCTTTGTATTCAGACAATAGATAAAAACGTCTGTGCTTCATTTTTCTCAGTCAGATCTCCAGCAAACACGCTTATTCTTGCTCCTGTCTAAGGATGACTGTGTCAGGACTCTTGCCAAAAACACATGAAAATGAGCCCAAGTCTTGTGCACTTGCCCATAGTAACGTAACCAGCCGGTGCAGAAGTTCTGCACACCTTTGTGAGTGTTTAATATTTTCCAGGGGGTGACATATGTTGTTTTTAAGGTTTGATTTATTGGCTGGTTTAGATGATAATCTCATCAAGCCATGAGCTGTCATCTTGCGTTGGTTATCAGGGCAGGTGGAGGTGTAGAGGGATTGATGTACTTGGCTTTTGGGGGGTTTGCATTACACACTTGCATGTTGGGACCATGGGACCTGCCATCTCAGTAGAAGGAGGAGCGTTTCCATGAGCATTAACGGCTCTCTGACAGAGAGTGTAGCTGTCTGGCTTTGGGCATGAGCATGTCTTTTGGGTTCAGAGTGCACGAATACCCTGCTTAGCAAATACGTGAGAAATTAGGGCAGTTTAATGGCAGTTATCACTGCAGGGGACCTCCAGCGGTGTGCTAGGGACAGTACCCAGCAGGCACTTGCCCGGCCGAGCAGTGTGTGCTGGGTGCTGCCGCTCCAGTGGCTGCTGGTGTCATAGAAACAGCCCTGCAGAATCACAGAATGATAGGGACTGGAAGGGACCTCTGGAGATCATCTAGTCCAACCCCCGTACCAAAGCAGGTTCACCTAGAGCAGGTTGCACAGGAACACGTCCAGGCAGGTTTTGAATGTCTCCAGAGACAGAGACTCCACCACCTCTCTGGGCAGCCTGTTCCAGTGCTCTGCCTCCCTCAAAGTAAAGAAGGTCCTCCTCATGTTTAGATGGAACTTCCTATGCTCAAGTTTGTGCCCATTACCTCTTGTCCTGTCCCCGGGCACCACTGAAAAGAGCCTGGCCCCAGGCTCTAAACTTGCTGCCTTTTGACACTCAGTAGAAGTTTTCATCTGTTCATGCTAGTATCACCTAAAATACATGTTGTTTTTGCTCAACAAACCAGCCTACAGTGCCTAACTTTTTTTTTTAATTACTTTTTTTGAGTTCTGTTGTTGCTGTTTCTCCCCGAGCTCAGTCTGGTTGCATAGACGTACGGTATGACCAAACTTCTGGAAAAGACAGGAAGCAAATGCCCCGATTCAACCCATAAGCGTGTTGGGCAGATTCACAGTTTGTACAATGGGCTACGTATTATCCTAGTACTTTGGGGAGCATTTCATGCAAGATAAGCTTGAGGCTTCTGAGGAGCGAGTTAAAGGGGCTGGTGCTAAATGTCAATGAAAATGTAATGCTTGTCTGCCGAGCAGTAGCTTGTGGTTTTGCGATAAGGTCAAAAATCATGCACAAATGGAGTATGGTTTTCACATCCGCGGCCTGTCCCTCGACATGTCACTAACAATCGGCCTTTCATATTGCCCAGCTGGAGCCACTCCGCCGTGTGAAGAAGGATGGGGTGAAATCTTGGTCACAGGCACAGCGAAAAAATTGTTGACAGATGGGTTGGGGGTTACAGGGTTTTAGCCAGGGTCTCTGTACTAAAGGGCCTGTGAGGATCAGCTGACCCAAGCAGGATTATGCTGAAAGAAAACTTGGTCTTCCAAGCAAAAATGAGAAATTGAGTTGAAATTTGTAGGTTTCTGTGCAGTTGAGCATTCTGCCTATTGATGTGTGACCTTGCAAGTATGAGAAAGTTGCTTACTCTCCCAAAAATGCGTGTAAGGAACTCTTCCTTGGAATTACGGTGAGGAACTGCGATAAGACTGGTTGGGAGGTCAGCTGGTGCTTGGTCTCCTTTTCCCTGTCCAGCAGCTGTTGCTTGCAGTGGAAATTCTTGCTGTTCTCAAGAATTGCTCCAAAGATGGTGTAGAAACAAGCAGACTTGATCATGTTTGTTCTTGCTCTGAAAATTTTGGCTTGTCTCAACTTGGACGAGAGGCCTTTGCAGTTCTTAAAAGCCTCAGCAATCTCACCTCTGTGATCATCCTCTCTCTCCCTTACAGGATTTTAGAGGAGAAACTAAGACAATTTCTATACATTTGGCTCAAGGAGAAATATCCAGTACGTGACCTTAATCAGAGGTCAAGGCATTTAACCCGCACAACATGTAGATTATGCATATGGGAATTTATTCCTGTGTTTGCAAAAGTTCCTCAAGTGCAAGCTGTACTTTATTATACGTAATGTGTGCTGGGAAGGATGGAGGAGAGGAGATTCCCTCATTTAAAAAATGGAGGTGTTTTCTCTTTTGGCATTGAGCTGTGACTGTAGGTGGGACTATAGGTAGAGTTGGGTCCTGCTGGCACTAGTCGGATTATGGTATGGTGATCAGAGGCAAGAAGTAGCAAAGAAGCCTTGTTCTCATGCCTACGTTGTGGACAGAAAAAGCATACCGTGAATCACTCAAGTTTCATAAGTTATATTTTAGATTATGGCTCAAATTCCACAGGCTGCTTTGGCCTGAGGATGTTTTTCCCATAATTAAAACTTAAATTCAAATGTGAATGTTCAGAACTGGTTTTATTTTGTCTTCTTTTGCGCACTTGCCTGCGTGTGTGGGAAGGTGGGTATGTAGTGGAGGGAAAAGCTGGTTAGAAGAGCTGTGAAATGACTGTGAAAAGCCTTTTCTCAAAGGATGAGGTCTCCAGTATACAGTAAGGAATGTGGGACCCCCAGGCAAGTGCCTTTATAGTTCAGTATTTTGGATTAAACTGAACTAGTGATTTAGGAGAAAGGGATTAGAGAAACTAGAAAATAAACTTGGAAAGCTGGTATCTTCTTCAATATGAAATCAAACCATTATGGGGTTATGCTCTTGTCTTTTTGAAAAATGGTCCACGTTGGCCTTTGGGCCTCTTTGGAAATGAAAAGTTGAAGTGTTTTATTTGAAAAATATCAAAATGAAAGAATTTCTGGGAAAAAATATATTCTATACTATAGGCTGAAATAAAATTATTTTATTTGGTGGCTTAACTTGCACAGTGCAAGCAGCAGCCCTGCAGCCTCGGCTCCTGAGCACCACCTGGGTGAGCTGTGGCACTCAGCACATCGGCCTTGCTCGGTGGTCTCTGAGAACAAACAAGTTAAAGTCCTCTTCTTAATGAAGAAAAATTCCTATGGTTATTGGGAAAGCCTCCAAAAGCTTGTGTGGGGAAGTGTGGATACAGATCGGGATGCCGACAGTTTATGGGGGCTTCCCCAGAGCAGGTAGTCTAGAGCAGTCCTTGTCCCCCCTCAGTGCTGACCCCAGCCAGCGCCTGCAGCCAGAAGGGCATAAGTAAGACCAAAATGGATGGGAAAACCAAAATGGATGGGAAAAGGTGCCTGCAGAAAGCATCACCACAGCTGCTCCCGTGCTGGATGGCTTGCATCAAGAAAACCGATACCAAGGAAGTCAACTGCCCTCTCTTGAGCCAAAACTCCATTAAGATGGAGTTTTTTTATTTTATTTTTTTAATGTCTGAAGACCTCCCTGAAAATGCAATGGCTATTCAGATTTGGGAGATGGCCACCCATTGTCCGTGTGATTTGAGTGAGCATCGCTGTTGCCCATGTGTGGCAGGTGGGTGGAGGGTTCTGCTTTCTGCAGTCTACATACCAAACCACTCACCTGGCTGCTTCTTAAATAAGCGGTCACTGCTGTTGAGTGTTGAAATGGGCCATTCAGCAATGGCTGCCTCTTCTCCTTTCTCCACATACGTGTGCCGTTGGCCAGTTGCAGCCAGTGAATTTTTTTCTTCTTTCTTTGAAGAGTCAGTTCCTCCGCGGCTCAGCCGAGGTGAGGGGAGCGGTGTGACCGGGCTGCAGGGGAAGCTGCTCTCCTGCCTCTCCGACTGTGTCATAGCCGCAGAAACCAGCCTTCCTGCCACAGCAGGGTTGGGTGGGTTTTTTTATTAAAAAAAAAAAAAAAAAAAGAAAGGCGGGTTGGGGGGGGCAAACCAAAAACCACCTGTTGTTCCTGGCCTGCTGCCTTCTTGTTTTCATTTCTCAAACTTGAAAACTTGTCTGTCGGCAGAGCCAGGGCTGGGCCTTTAACTCTGATTTCATCCATCACCACCAGTTCTGCAGGCAGATCTGGCCCCAGGATGTAATACACCATTCAGTGTTTGCTGTACCGGGTTAAGCAGTGAAGAGCAGCAAGGCTCTGGCTTCTCAATGGCACTGGGTCACTGCCAACTGGAACTTGGCAGCTGCCCTGGCCTTTGGTGATTTTTGGCATGGCCGCATGGGCCCAGTCCCTATAGGAAAGGTATTCAGATGATAAAAGTTTTGCACACGCGTTTGGTGGCAATTAGCAGTCCTTGTAGACAAGGCAGGAGCAAACAAGCCACAGTGGGGGGGTTGTCTACACTTCTAAGTGATGGCTCTGGGTTGCAGTAGAGCTCTTGTGGAGGGTAGGTGCTGGATGTCAGTACTGCCTTTGTCCTCACTGCTTAGGCAGCAGGTAAAAACCATCTTGTGCACGTTGCCCTCTTTTAATTGCTAATGAGTGATCGGAGATGATCTCTTTCTCCAGCAGGTTTAGCACACTGGAAGCATGGCTACAAGTGCTGTTCCCAGCGAAAACCTCCCCACGTACAAGCTGGTGGTGGTTGGAGATGGTGGCGTGGGGAAGAGTGCTCTCACCATTCAGTTTTTCCAGAAGATTTTTGTGCCAGACTATGACCCAACTATTGAAGACTCCTACCTGAAACACACGGAAATAGACGGGCAATGGGCAATCCTCGATGGTAAGCAAGTTACTCTCGTGGTCCCCTTTCCCCTCCAGCTGAGCAGAAGTGCAAATAGACCTCAATGCCTCCCACAGCATTGTTGTGCCCTCGTGTCCCTTCTACTCTGCCGTGGGCTGCCAGGAATTTGAGTGCAAACTGGCCTGTGAGCTGCGACACGTGGTCCCCTGCTGACCTCCAGCAAAGCTTCTGCTTCCAGTTGTGTTGGTTCCAGTTCTGCACACAAACATTTCTTGCCAGAGTGTGAAAACTTACAGATCATCATAGACATTCGGGGTGGGCTTCTACGAAGGATGAATTATAGCACTGTGAGGTGACTATTGCTAATGATATTTCATTGTGGTTAGGCTCATCCCCTGGGAAATAACAGTGAGTGGGTAACTGAAGGAGGGTTATAACCAGAAAGAACATTTAATCAAAACTGTCATCCACTGACAGTGAAGAATTGTAATACCTCTGAACTCCTGTAATTCAGGCATGATGTTTTCATATCTAGTTATCTGTTTAATTTAAAGACGGGTAGGGTACCAGCCTGGAGAGCTGCTGTAGCCAAGATCTTTTAGTTCTTTGAAGAAAAATCACTTTCTTTTTTTTAAAACAAACAAACAAACAAAAAAAAACCAAAACCAAACACCAAACAAAAAAAAAACCAAAGCAGCCAACCAAAAAACCTTGATTCTGCATGTGAGGAAAAAGCCCTGTATTACCTAAACTGCAACTTATTAGTTTGTGCTGCAAGAGTCAGACTGACCACAGCCATAAGGGGAATATTGCTGTTAATATTATAAGTTTTGTTTGGCTTTATACAATAATTAGGTAGTACATAAAAGCAAGCAAATATTTTGTGTCTTAGTTACCCAAGTGCATGTGGGTGGCCACTAACACAACTGAATGAAATTTAACCTCACCTGTGGCGAGTTCCTACCTCCATCCTCTTGTCCTGAAGGTGCTCAAGATCTTTGGTGTCTCTGCGTATGTATCACTGGTGTGTGGGGACAGAAAACTGGGGAATTGGCATGAGTGGTGGAACGTGGAAGCTGGTGGGGTTTGCTGTAAAGACCTTAAGCTCGGTCTGGACACTTGAGACCTTCATTGCACTCTTAAGGATTTATCAGATCCAATTTAGTGAGTACAAATGGCCCCAAGGTCCTTAAAGAACAGCCTTTACTCAGTATTTAAAAAAACCCAAACAATTTAATCTTGCCAACGTTTTTTCATTTAAATATGTTAGTAGTTGATATCTGATATGAGGGAATATTTGTGAAATTGGTGCCCAAATGTGTTTCTTCCTGTCATCTGCATCAGAGATACCTGCTCTCAATTAACCAATGTACACTTTTACTTTTAAAATGACAGTGTTGTATAAAAGAAAAATCCAATCCCACTGTAACTGAAATCCATTCTTTCTTTTTAGTCAGAATCCAGCCCTCTAAAACAAGCAACCTTTATCTTCGCTGGTATGCCCCATCTTCTGATATAACAGTACCAGCTGCTGTAAACGTTGGGTTTGGCTGAAACAGCCTGGTTTTTGTAAATTATTTGGAAGTAGAAAAAGCATCTTTCACTGAATATTTGGAATTTTTGTTTAATCAAAAAACAACCCAGACTTGAGTGGGAGTGGAGAAAGAGGTTGTTTTTCAACAAGCAGAAACTTAACCCTTTGTTTTAATGAAAAAGCCTTTCTTTTGCTCAGATGGAGTTTAGTGGCTGTAGTCGGGCTGAACTGAATTCAGCTGTGGCCTCGAATGGCATGTTGGGAATCTCTGACTTTCAGAGTTTGTGTGCCCACAGATGTCTTGCGGCCACAGAAGTGAAACTGCAGCTTCTCCTTCTCTTTCCTACCGCTTGAGATTTTGAACAACCAGAATTTCGGAAGAAAAGCCATATTCTTGCTTGGAAAAGCATGTGAGCCTGTACCGTCTGCGTAGTAGAAACAGGGCATAAAGATTATCACACGTGTCTTCTGCCACAGCTTTCTATCATAGGCTTTGGATCTAGGCCATTCTTGGAGGTCACCATGTACTTGGACAGCTGCTCTTGTTGTGGTTACACGGTGGTTGCATGAATCACTTATGGTATAAAATTAGGGACAAACATGATAGGAAGGGTAAAGATGCATCATGATAAATTCTAGACTTTCCAGTTGTCCTTTATGACCAAATCCTTTAGAAGCTGATGTTCCATGCAGTGCTTGGTGGGAAGAAGCAGCTGCCCACCCCCAAAGTAGGAACTCGTTTTAGAAGATGAGACTACCAAGTGAGGATATAGTGTTAGGGGCTCCATAAGTTTCTAAGTTTGCAGAAATAGTTCTTAAAAAAAAAATAAAATACATTGGCATCCAACAACTTAATTTAAAAAAAAAAAAAAAAGAAAACACAACCCACCCTCTTCCAGGCTGTTGCCTGAGCAGTTCTGTACAAAGCGTCTCTAGCATTTGGTATCCGCACCAGCATTATGTTGTAAAAAAACCCTTGTGCTAGCCAGCTTGCATAAAGCATTTGGCTTGCCTCCACGAAGACCTCCACGTACATTTATTCAATAGCACTAACTGGCAGCGTGATGAAATGTTTGACTTGCATTTTTCTTTTCCTTTGCTGAAATGTCTCGTTGAAAGTAGATTTAAATGGAATAGGCTTTTATTTCAGATTTTAGACCTTGGAGCCAAACCTGCATTCAAACTCTTCTTTCACATATTTGCTCTCTGGCTTGGGCGTGTCTCTGTGTCTATTTTCTCACCAAAGAAGAGTCTATGATAGTTCCCTGCCTCACAGAAGATTGTGGGGCCTGTGCTTGGTGTCTTCAAGTCCAACGCTACACAAAAATACGTATGAAGTTGGCGTAAATCTAGCAATAAAGACCATCAATGCAGTGTTTGGAAGACAAGTGTTGTAGAGTGGAACAGGGCACTTAACCTGAATAAGGGATGCACATGCAATTTGTGGCTAGCCCATTTTTCCAGTTGCTGCCACCCCAACGAGGCTTCAAGATCAGCCTCCAATTTTCTCTGCATACGTTATCTTCATTTATCCCCAGCTGTCCATGCTGAAATCAGCACACTGATGTGCTTGGTTAAATGCATTCACACACAGGTGCAGTATAGACACACCAGGTCAGAATTAAGTGGGGGCCAGGGTTAATCTGCTTTGATTAGCTGTTGCTCCAATTGAGTTGCTGTCATTAATTTTGTACACTCCTTTCTGTGTGCTGGCTATCTTAGCAATTAGCAGAGGATTTCTTTTGGTGTGGCTGCAAAATGCCAGTCTGGAATTATTAATCTGGGCATGAAGCCAAAAGTGGAATACTTTAATATGGCAAAAAATTCCCAGTGGTTCAAAATTCCTTATGGCTCATGAACCGCAGAGATAAAAAAGGTGGCGAGGAAGAGGAGAGGAAGAGATGGCCACAAGCACATGCCTTGGGCACGTTGATGGATTGGACTAAACTCTTAGCTGTCGGTAGGGCTGTGCCAATTGGTACCAGCAAAGCAAGGAATTGTGCCTGCGTGTTGGGTGGAAGGAGGCTGTGATCTCCCTCCTCTTCCCTTGCCTTCCCCGGTATGATTTAGATGAAACTCTCACTGCCTAGAAGTTGTATTCCTGCTCCTGAGCTTCAGTTTTCCATTTTATTTCTCTTCTTCCCAAGTCCCCCTCTTAATCCCTGGGTGCCCTTGTGTTGGGCTAGATCTGCACAGCCCTGGTGTGCATCCCCGTGGAGTAACACCAAGAGCCGTTCCTTCCCCCGGGCTCCCTCTCTGCCCTTTCCACCCGCGTCTCCCATCCATCCCTTTTTGCCAAGGGTTTTTGCTGCTAGTCATCCCAGGACAGGCTGCCTGCTTTTCTGCTTTTCTCCTCAGGAAGCTTGGGAACAATTCAGCCAGGAGGCCAGAGAGAGATCAAAGGTCACTTCAGACTTGGAAGCAGAAAAGTTGGTTTGCAGCTCACTTTATTTTTTATTTTTTTTTCTCTATTTAAACTTCGGGTCGCGTCATTGAAAGAATTAAAATTCAAATCAAGTTTATACTTTCATTCTTTTATTTGTGTGTACAGTATTTTCCCTCCCCTAATTGCTGGGATTTTGCAACCTTGAAAGAGGGGTTTTTGTCTTTGGTTGTGGGGATTTTTTTCCTGCCAGGAAAATTTTGATGTTGCAACATGGAAAACACAAGGCTTTGAATACTTGTCCTTTGTTAGAGAAAGAGCTTCTTTAAGGGCTCCCATCTTTATTCTGTTTATTGATGTGGAAGCCTTTCTTCTGAAAGCCCCTCTTTTTTTTTTTTTTTTTTTCTTAAAGAAAGGGCAAGAATTCAAGTACTCGGGTTTTCCATGTTATAACATCTGTGTATTTAGTTAGGGCACAGAAGAAGGGCTCATAAAAGCCCCAGTGTTTCCCCGTCGCGTGTTTTTCCCTGAGGAAAGCTCTCACGCCAGGGGCAGTGTGGCTGTGTCTGAGAAGGAGCAGAAGCATCAGAGTGGCCAAGTGAAGAATCTACCTCGCCCTGCCCACCGTATGGGCACCCCATATCTCTTCAAGTGACTTGGGGTGTGGGAATACTGAATATGAGCTGTGGCCCCTGCGCCCCGTCTGCTCAGCACCCAGAATACCAGTTCTCCATCTGAAGCCAGTGGTCGATGGGGGCTGCCCTCTCCCACCGCGCTGCTGATGGAAGGAGGATGAAGGCTGTGGGGATGGCTTTCCTCAGCCTGAGACTCTTTGGTTTGACTTGTCAATTCAAGCTAAGTTTTCCCTTGAGCTTAGCTGCCAAGCTGCAGGGCAGCTGGGGATGGAGTTTCTCTCCGGCCCCACCTGTTGAAGTGGAGCTGCAGTGCCAAGACGAAAGCAAGATGTGGTGAGAGAAGCGCCATGAGGAGCCTGGCTCTGTAGCCTGTGGTCTCCTGACAGTGCCACATTCCCAGTTCTCCTCTTTGCTCCAGGGATTTTTCCTGTATTTCATATTAAGAAGCTATAGAAGCAGAAGACGCCTGGGGTCAGGCTGCTTTGTGCTGCTGCTCTCCCTGGTGATGTGAACCCAGGTTTCTTTCTGCCCTCTGATCCATCCAGCCCCAAAGGCTTGCACATACCTAGCCAAAGGGATTTCAACAGAGACGGCTTGCAAAAATCAAGTTATACACATTGTGCTTTCCTTTCTGAGGATGAGATCAAGGAAGGCACAAATAACCGCTTCCTGTCCTGAGCTTTCTGAGACACAGCCACTCTTCTGGATGCTGGAGGCCAAGGCACTCCAAGCTGAGCTGCTTTCAGGACTGGCTGCAGCAATGTGCAATCACTGCTTGGAACAGGCTGCTGGTGCCTGGTTTGGGCAGTGAAACCCAAGGGCTGAAGGACAGAAAATGGGTTTAACCTGCCTGTCTGATCATCTCTGGCCCCTTAGGTGCCACGGACAGTGGAGAAACTCACTTCAGTTGATCTATACACCTAGCTGCCCAGCAATGTAAGGGTAAAGACGTAGGAGGGAATTTTGCCTAGGTATGAAAAGAAGAATGCACCTGCACAACCAGATCTGAGCTCCCCGAAGGCTGGGAATGCTGCATTTGAATCTGAACTGAATCCAGCCTAGGCTCTAGAAAAAGCAATGGCGTGACTCAGATTTCATAGTAGATTTACATGTCTGTGTCTCTGGATGGGCACTCAAATCACCGTCAGTTACGGAGACATTGCCACATAAAATACCTGGAAGCACCAAGTGCTTCTGTTCCTGTGTATTCCTGGGCTCCTGTGTCTGCTCAGAAGTGCTCTCTAAGCAGCCTCACTCTTGCCTAACCCATCAGGATTCAGAGGAAAATGGTGCGTGGAGCTCTAAGATTCAATTAGCAAGGAGTTCATCACAAAAGTCAGGCTCATGTCCACTGAAACGTGGAAAAGGGCATCTCTTTGCTGAGCAACCTCTTACCTGCCGAAGCAAGAGACTTCCCCGCTGGGCTCTCACAGCCTAATTGCTCTTAGTTTAGTCTCCAGCTGATTGCATGATAGCTCTGTAAAATGGCTTTGCCCTCTTTAGATGTCTGTTCCTACGTCAAACATAGTCCTTGGCTTCTCCTCATTCTTCACTCAAACGCTTTTGTTAATGCTCCCTTTTGCTGCTTCTTCTATCATGTTTGTGGGAACTTCACCAAATTTGCTGTTGGAAGTCCCTGACCATGCGCTGCGCAGCCTATGAATTTGATTTCAGTTCTTGGAAGAATGAGGTAGGGGAAACCCGCTGCGCTTTGGGCCAGCCTTGTTCCCACACTGGCTTTTATGCGCTGCCAGTGGGGCAATTGCCAGTAAGAGGCAACTGCTGGTTTTCAAATGGACCAGGGGAGGAGAGTTCTTCTCTGCTCATGATTATTTCTATGTCTTTTGGCATCCTGTCTGCAGAAACAGGGATTTTAAAAGAAGACAAATGCTGGCTGACATCCTAAATCTCCTCACCCCTTTGGGAAGCCAGTCAAATCACCTTTCCAGTTTCCCCTTCCCAAGGTTTCTCCTTGCTACTTCCCCATTTCTATAGATAAGAGTCTTCTTGAAGCTTGTATGGCACAGGATTACAGCAGGAGAACAGCCACTTGCATGTGGCCCTTTTTCGGTGCTGATGCGTTCCAGGATGTGGTCCTGTCCTGCCTACAAAGGATCCAGATCGCACTCTTCTCTCTGTTTGTTTACAACTCTTGTAGTACAGAAGGGTTAGGATGGGGGGGGGTTGTCTTTATGAAGAGCACATTTAAAGTTTACAGCAAGGACCTTCTTTGGCCATCCACATGATGCTTAACTTCGCATGAACAACCCATCTGAGATTAAGCATAACCTTCACTGCTGCATGTCTTTTACTTGCGTTTCCAAAGTTCCATTTTTAAATGCTGCCTGGACTTGCTCACCTTTCTATGAACACTGCAAGTGAATTCCCTTTAAATAGCAGCTGCTGACACAGCAGCGCTGCCTGTGTTTAGCGTGATGCCATGGCCAAGATCCAGGTGAGGTAGGAGTGGCAGGACCACAGCCCTGTGCTGTCTCTTGGGTATCCCCACAGCCCCCCACGGGCTCATCCCCCACCCGCTAGCAGGGCGATGGAAAGCTTTGGAGAGGCAGAGCTAGGGATGGGTTGATGGGTGCAGGAGCAGAGCTGGATGCTCCTCATGCGTTTCATGGGAGGTTTGCAAATGTGCCAGAGCAAGGGGAAGTCCCTAAGCAAATTACCATGCAGGATACGGCACATCCATCTCCACCTTCCTGCCCACGGCTTGCGCTCGGGCACCTGCCCTGTCTCGGGGGGAGGGAGGGCAAGAGAGCCTGGCCCCCTGTGAGAGGCTGTCCCACTCCACCACAAGTTGGGTATGTGTGTTGGAGAAGGGAAGGGAGTGTGTGCATGTGTTGGTTGTCAGCTCTCGGCCCTGCCCTGATGCTGTGTCCGGCTGGTGCAGGAGTCAGATGAGGGCAGCCCAGCCTCTCCTTACAGGTTGGGCGGGTAGGAAGGATTAATTTCCTCTTCCGTCCTAGCCACGCGGTCCTGGCCTTGTTCCATGGTAGCAATTCTGCCCAGGGCATAGAAATTCACCAGCACATGCAGTGTCTTTGGGTTGTCTTTCTGTTTTGTTTTTTCTTTTTATAATTTTTTTGTACAGTCCTTAAGAATAGCCTGGATACCTTTGAGCTGAGACCCTTTTTTCCTAGATTTAGAGGGGGGGAAGCAGGATAAAAGGGTATGAAGAGGCTATGAATCCAGCAAGCTCCAGCTACTTGGCAAACAAGCCTAAATCTCAGGGTCTCTGCAGGAGCCTAGAAATTCTTTTCACCTTAAGGGCTCAGGGAAACAGATGTTCAAGACCAGCTAAGGCAGATGAACGAATGAGGCTGAATGCTTTAAAGGGTCTGCCGTCACCAAGTAGGGTCTCCAGGTCCTCCAGCATAGCTACCTTTCCTCCAGACATATAGTGAAGGCGTGGGGTGCGCTGTGACACGCAGCATGTCCACCCATGGCCACCCGTGCGATTCAGCAAGTAATGCTGGCAGCAAAGTGGGCTTTATCCTGGCCCCATCTGGAAATTGGGACAGCCTGAGTACGTACCCCTACAGGGAACACCTTGCTAGGGCTGTGAGCCTGTTCAGACTAGAAAAACCCGTATCAAGCCCTGCTGCTCTGTCAGCAGTACGCTCCTGCCACAGTCGCCATCCACTGGTGCCCTGGGCTTTCCCCATCACTCGTGGGCAGCAGATGCTAACGCTGTGGCTGTACAGTGGAGGTGGAAACAGTTTTCCCACCCAGCCCAGTTGGCTGGGATGTGAAAGCGTTCCCAGTCATCATGAAGGTCCTGCATTTGCCTCTAGGATACAACGATGCATTAGGACTATCACTGCTGAGCAGCTGATGCATTTTGAGCTAACACTGTGTTTGTACTGGCATAACCTAAGCTCATGAATCCCTCATGTACCCTCCTCCTGCCAGCCAAAATCCTGGCAGTGTATAAAGCTGGGGCCCAAGAATTGATGTGCATCAGTATGTGGTGTTTACCCAGAAGGCTCCACATATGGTCCATGATGTAGCTGATGGGACCCCCAACAAGGCAGTGTGATGGAGAACTAGAGAGTTATGGTCATATTAGTGAGGAGGTTAATCTAGTGGGGAGCACCATCTGGGTTCCTGCCACAACTGGGATGTTCTGCGGAACTGAACATAGATCTAGGCATTGTCAATGCACAGAAACAGGATTGCTGTATAGGATATGCAAGTCACTTAAAGCTTTTTCACCTGCTTTAATTAGCTTCTCAATATCAGCACACCACTTGGGACTAAATATTTAAGGTGCGTTCCTCAAGGCTGTACCGTCTTGCTTTGAAAGCACATAATTGTGTAAAAATAATACCCAGGTATTGAGAAAAGGAAAATGCTTGTAGCTGTTACTCTGGGTTGTCTCCCAGCTTTGCTTCACTGCACAGTTTGTAGATTGTCTCTAACATTTAAACTGGCATTTACTTACTCTTCCAGTCTTGGGTTTTTCCATGTGGGGAACAGAGGAAGCTGGGAGAGGGAAAGATGGAGGGCTGTGAAACACTTTGAGCCATATCTTGCCAGAGGAGCAGCTCCCCAAGTTCAGCGGTCGGTATTTGGTACTGGAAAAGGAAAGTAAAATCCATGTAGTCTTCTTCCCTTCCATCCGCTCCCAGCACAGGCACATGGTGATGAGTGGGGTCAGGGAGTGGGTTTTGGTTTGTAACAAGAAACCACCTTGTCCATCCATGTTCCTCTTGTCAAATCTTGCAGCCTTTGAGAGGACCAAGCCCAGTGGAGGCAGAAAGGCCATGTAGGACACATAGCAGTAACAGCAGCCACAGGTCCTCACAGTAACTAAAAACCTTCATTTTTTCTGTCCTAGTTCTGGATACTGCGGGCCAAGAGGAGTTCAGCGCAATGCGGGAGCAGTACATGAGGACTGGAGATGGTTTTCTTATAGTCTACTCAGTGACGGACAAGGCTAGCTTCGAGCACGTGGACCGGTTCCACCAGCTGATCCTCAGAGTCAAGGACAGGTGGGTGCTGTGGAGCCTGAGTCCCCCCTCCCGCTGCCCTGGACACTGTGCCATGGGGGTGGTTGCACTTCTCACCCTGCTTTTTACTCCCCGGGTATCCTAGGGCAAATCCTTGTGACCTCTACGAGGAATAAGAAGTGTTTTACCTCTTCTGATAAGCATGTAGTGCTTTCCACGTGGAAAAGTTCAGTAGTGTTATGATGGAGTGAAAATGGGTCTGGAAGGGCAAAACTCCTGCCAGAACAGTCTGACAGAGCGGTGTTAGAAAGGCAGACACCTCTGAAGGTAACCCATTTGGCTCTGAAGAGGGAGAAGGATGCTCTGTGCACAGTGCAGGCATTTGGGGAACACCAGCAGGGAGTCAGCAAGTTTTCATTTGACCCTAATCCTTCAGCGTGTCCTGGCAGCATCCTCCTTTCCCTGGCTTCCATTTGTGCCAAACAAACCTTAGAAGGTCCTGCATGACCATAGAATCATGGAATGGTTTAGGTTGGCAGGGACCTTAAAGATCATCTAGTTCCAACCACCTTGCCACGGGCAGGGACAACCTCCCACTAGACCAGGTTGCAGGTATGATACGGGGCTGTGAACAGGTGTCTTGAAGGGGAAAACGCCTCACGTTGTAAGGAAATGTATTTCTTACAAAGGGGTGTGACGCATTTAACGCGTCGTGTTCTGCAGCAACCATTTTCAATGAACAAAACATCTCTGCGTGACTGGGGAGAAAGCAGGAGAGGTCACCCGCTCCCCTCCTTGCTGCAAGCGTGGGAGAAGGCAGCGCTGAGAGTTTAATCGTGGTAAGCAAATGCGTCCTGACAGAGCGAGGGGAAGCTGCCAGGGTGTTATCTCCAAGATAACTCCCGCTTCCCATCCTGGTTCAAGAGGCGATGAATCCGTCCTCACTGGGTGGGGTGTGAATTAAGCCCTTATATGTCTGCAGCTTTGAAACACTTAGTTTTTCCATTCATAATGGCTTTTAATTATGGAAGTCATCAAGAAAAGCCACCAGAGGGTTCGGGCCTCGTTGCTGGCTTCCTTTTGCAGCTCTGAATAACTTCCCCACAGGAAGGGTGGACTCGTATCATGTGAGGTTCACAGCTGACAGCTCTGCCAGTAAAGCATCTGAAGCAGAGCCCACAAAAGTGAAAAGTAAAGGAAAACCCACCCTTTGATTTCATCTAAATGAAGAAAAATGTCAGTCGCTCAGACTGCCTCCCAGATCACGCCAGCCTTTTCTTCACTGCCAGCTCAGCTTGGGGCAAATTAAATCTGTTTCTGAAAGCTGAAGAAGACGGGACAGCGCTTCCTGTAGTCCTGTAGTCTGCCCCAAACCGCTGTCGGTTTTATCTAATTTAACTTTGTGACAACGAGATGCGGTATTCATTGTTTTGCCCTGGACTGAAACTTTTACCCCTCCGTATGCCATGCAAGCAGCGGGGCCGGCGTGTGAGAAGCAGGAAGTGAAACAGGCTGGGGAGGTTGTTTTTGTTCCGCCCCCCCCCCCGCCCCCTCCGCCCCCCTTCAACGCCACCGAAGCGCAGAGCGCGAGGAGCTGAATGCTTCGCCCAAAACCTGAGCTTGTTCTGAAAATCGCAGCGTGAATAACGAAACCGTCCTGCCAGACCCGCGGGTAGCTGGGAGCAGAGCATCGCTCTGGTTTTCAAGCCAGCAATCAGCTTTGGCAACTTAAAATCCAAAGGAATTGCAGGCTGCCGCTTCAGCAGAGCTGTTCAAAAGCTTTTCTCCTATTTCCTTCCATAATGTTCATTACAGTAAAACTTCCAACTGTAGTAGCTTTGTCCAACTAGCAATCGTACGCCCTGCAACAGGGAACAAAGTCCCCACAGAGTTTTATGCCTGATGTAAACAAGGCAAAAGAGATACCGTACAAATGTAGTCCCTTTCTTATCAATGTGCTGCAAGCCAAAAAGGAATCATATAATCCAGAAAAGGAAGTGTTTTGCTCCAGAACGATCAGAGTCAAGATATATCAATGCTCAGGTATTAAAATTAAATCAAAGGCACATTATCAGAATGAATAACTGTAAGACTCATTTAAAATGCAGAGTGCAGTATGGTATTTTTCCAGCCAGAGCAATGGGGCAACGTGCCAGAGAGAAGATGGAGCCCTTATCATCTCGATGAAAAATGACACAGAAACGCTGTTTGAAAATCCAGAGTTACTCAGGGAAGTGTTTTATGCAGAAATGAGTATGGCCAGCTGCTCCTTATCCCAATAAAATCAGCTCTGTTACAGCAGAGAACACTGGAATCATTTTAGGAGGGTTTAAAGTTAAATATAAGAAAATAACATTGCAATAACTGTCAGTTATCAGAAGGGACCTCCTCCCTCCTAGCAGTGGGTAAAGGCCCTGCAGCACGGCTTTGCTCTCTGCAGCCGGAGGAGAGGCTGCCACATGGGAGTGGGCTGAGGTGGGCAGGGCCACACTGCCAGGACATCCCATGGCACAAGCCACCTTGGCTCTGTTTAATCACCAGAGCTACAGGGATTTCTAGTGACCCTCACACCTCGTCAGGAGAGCCTTGCATTGGTTGTGCTGTGGATAGATGGGTCTCTCCTCAGGCAGTGTCCAAAGACAGTCACTTACATGCCCAGTAAAGTTAAAGAAATACTGAGTATTATTACAGAAGTAGATGGTTTTGGTAGAAAAGGACTATTGTTCAGGTTTTTGCTATAGGAACAGAAGCAGGTAATAGCATCTAGAAACTTAGCAAGACTATTCAGTTTCCTCCAGCCTCCTTCCAGCTACCATTGCCAGTCTTTCAATTGGACTTGGGGTAACAACTGATGGGGATCTTTGCCCCCAGACATTGTCATCCCCATGAGATGCCCCCCTAAGTGCCAGCTCTCTCAGAGTCTGTCTTTTCTTCCTGCATGGTTGCTCTTGGTGGATGAGTGTCCACCAGGACATGAACAGACACCAGTTCCTCCACCATACCTCGTTACCTTGCAGTGACTAGCAGCTGCCAAGATAGGCAGCTGCTCATATGCCTTGACTGTTACGAGAGTTCAGTTCTCCTGTTCAAGATCTGTCTCTGTGTCTTAGTTAATTTCCTGCCTAATTCTGTAGTTCTGTCTTCATCTAGTTGTATCTTCAGTCTTAGCTATTATCATTGCAAAAACAATGACACCAAGTCCCTGCAAATAAGAATGAATATGTGGATGCATGCAAATTGTCAAGTAAATTTTTACAATATGAATATATGTGTAGCACAGTCTGGGGGCTGATGTGTGTTCATTTGGTCTTTATATTTCTTCAAACATATGTGGGATGTCTGTAGCTGAAAATGTTAGATGATGTCAGCATCAGAAAGTGAAACTTATACTCAGCGTTTTTTATTGTAGTCTGCTAGTAATTGGGTGGTGGTTTTGATTTTTTCCAGAGAGTCCTTTCCAATGATTTTGGTGGCGAACAAAGTTGACCTAATGCACTTACGGAAAATTACAAGAGAACAGGGAAGAGAAATGGCAACAAAACATAATGTAAGTTTGCGGAATTGTTTAATTGGTTGTTGTAAGTCCCATTACAGGCATTCGGAATTGAATTCTCTGCTCATTAAGAGCTGAATTAAAGCATTTCTCTTACAATCGAACAATTGCAATTACATTTTCGACTACTCCAAAGTAGTAGCTATGCAGCTTCCTTTCATTAGGGCCAGTTCATCATTGAAACTAGAACTTCTGCTGTGCACCAGGCTGTAGCAAAGCAGCGGCCGTCACGAAGCCGCGTGTACAAGGTGTCTATAAGTGGTGCCAAATGTGGAATGTTCAAAATAAGGGAAGAAAGTGAACCCTCCCGGAGTGAAAAAGCAGAGTCAGGCGTTGGGAAATATACCCAGGTGTCCGTAGGAAGTGAGCTTGTTAAAGATAATGAAGTTATAAGCTTGTTAAGCCTATCTAAATCTGCCCCACCATCTTAGCTCTGCATTATTCATGCCAGAGTTTAGGCCAAAAATTGGTCTTGGATGGGGGTAGATGACACAATACTCCACTAATCACCCCTAAATGCCAGCAGCCCTGAATACCCAGAGGGAGACAACAGCTCCCGTAGGAGGAACTGAATGGAAAGGTAAAGGCGAACAAGCCTGAGACCTCTTGGCAGCTTGCTGTGCCGAAACAGCAAGCTGTGGGGTGTTTCTAAACAAGCCATGATGGGAGTTTGGCAGGGCAGGTTCGCTCCCTCCCCTCCCCGAGGAATCTCATTTCTGTAGGAGCCAGGACACCTAAACTGCAACACAGCATGTTGCACCCATCTGTACGCGCGCGCTTTGGAAAAGGCCGTGTACGAAAATATCTTATCAGAGGCAGTTTTATAAATCTGCCGGCGTGCTGGACAAGCACTCTAGGAGGCCCCATCTGGCTGTCAGACTTTGAAGGAGAAGATCATTTTACACTGAAGGGGAATTGTAGTCATGAAATATTCATGCAGTAGTCCTAATAAAATGTGGCAAGCAAGAATTTTTGGCAAGTGCTCTTCTTTCAACAACCTTCGGCTATTTTCTTGTCTGCAAGCGCAGCTTAGGGGGAGAGAACATCTGACGACATGAAGTCTGTGATTATTCTTCCCCAAACCCAGAGCTCTGATAGCAGCTGGTTTGCCCGGTGTTTATTCCAGACCTTTTGTTAGCACTTGCTGACCTTGCGGTGAGCGTGAGGGTGTTGATAGCAGTGTCATGACAACACTTTGTTTACCTGTATTTCCCCAGTCTCTTAGGCACCCGATTTCTCCAGCCTTTAGGGTTTTTCGTTTTGAAACTGGTTTGCTACCAACACGTAGGCTGTTACTAATCTCTCTTGTGATATGCTTCTCTCCTCCAGATTCCCTATATAGAAACTAGCGCCAAGGACCCACCTCTAAACGTTGACAAGGCCTTCCATGATCTCGTGAGGGTAATAAGGTAAGCTGCAAACTCTTCACTTGCTCACTGCTCGTGGATGTGACCTGAAGGACTCCTGGTCCGGAAAGCCAGGAACCAACTTTTGGGGAGCGGGGGTCAGGTGGTTTGGTTGGGGGTGTGAGATTTCTAGGGTTTATTAAACTTTCTCGTCCTGTATCTGTGAGGGATGTTACTAGGACTTAGTTACCCTTGCAGGACATCAGTGCTAGGCAGGTCGAGAACTAGCTGTGGCCACGCTGAAAATACATTATTCCATGAACAGTGCAAAGCCGACTATAATGGTCAGCTTTAAAAGCTCTGCACCAGTAATTTGGGTTTTCATAGCTCTGTCCTCTCAGGGTCTTACATTGCCAGAGGTTAAAAAGGACTGGCACAAAAGTCTACAAAATTCTACTGTTGTAGGTGACTTCCAACATTTTCTGCTCACTAAATGGAAAAAATTAAGCCGCTTTGTATGAGAAACAGCATGACCTAATGGCTAAGCCACAGGTTTCCTCCTCAGACTGCAGAGGTTTGTTCCCAGTTTTGGCATGAGCTGCCTTTGCTCGCTTTGGCAAACGCCCGCTCTCCGGGCGAACCCCTGCTCCGGCTGCCGGCAGGTCAGGACCGCCTTCCAAAATCCCAGCTGCCCTGCAGGAAAAGAGCTGCACGCACATCTCGGCGTCTCAGCTGATAACCTCAAATCTCTCAGAGAAGATTTGTTTTTCTGGCACCAGTTGCCTGCCAGATTTTTCTGGGCCCTCGTTTTTCGTGTTTTGGGAGGGTGCTGAGCTGAAATCATGCTCCTCCCCACCATGCAGTCAAAGTGCCTCACTCGGCGATTAAACCACGAGGCATTTATTCACAGTGGATCTGTACTTATGACTATCTTAGCACAGCCTCAAGTCAGCCTCCATCAGAAGCAGATGGTACTGCCCACTCTTCCCACATGTCTCAAAAGCAGGGGGCAGAAAGTCTTTGGAGAACTACAGAGCTGAGCTGGAAATGTCCCAAGATATTTCCCAACTGTTCTGTAACTCAGCATACGCTCTGGCTAGATATTACTTTTGTGTTACAGTGAGCTCTTACCACCATCTATTCCACTCTGGTGGGAGAAAAAAAAACATAGCCAAAATAAGATGATAAGGTTCTGTTTGCTTTCTTTACATAACGCAACTCCAGACAGGCTGGAAGGAGTGTTGTAATGAGACATCACTAAATTCAGGCCCTGAAAATGCCCTCCATAACCTCAAAAATAGGTGATGCACCTCCGTTCCCCGAGTGGTCACCGTGAAAGTCATTGCCAGCCAGGTGAAACCCTCCGTGGCATCAGGGGCACCAGAGATGTTCCCAGGAGCTTGAACTCGGGCAGGTTAAGTCAGAGAGCGGAGGGATGCTGCGCGATCTAGCTGGCCATTTCCCACAAAGCAGCTTCGCTCGGTCCTTGGATGTTGCAAACTGTCCAGTCCGCAGCCATGGCATGGCATCACCCACCAAGTAGTGCTTTTCTTTTTTTCAAATGACCTTTTCCAAATAAAATGTAAATTTACAGCTCCCTAACATCTGTGTCGTTCCCTGACTGCTTTACGTGAGTAGAGGCTCCTCAGGGCCCGTGTGAGTTTGCAGGGCGAGGACGCTCGTTCAGGGTTGGCACCGTTTGTGCTCCTTGCACTTGGCTGATGCCCAGCTTATTTAGCTTCATGCAAGAAGCTGTTATCTGGAAGTCATCCAGAAGGGAGTGGGGTGTTTGAGCCCACCCGACAGATCTTTTACATTTCCTTGATACTGCTTTTGTGCTGCAGCAGCGCGTACACAGGGACTTGTCACAGCAGAAATCTTGAGCGGGCACGGGACATGGTTTTCTGGAAATCTAAAACAGTTCCAGAATGCTGTGAACAGCTTGCAGCCGCTTAGTGTTTATCCAAATTGACTTTAAAGTATTTTTTTTATTTCAGCTTTCTAGTTTTGAGCTTTAAAGTTTTGTTTTTCATGCCTCCAGCCTTCATACTCGCTGAAAAAAAAAATCTTATTAGTCAAAGCTGAGTTTTTCAGGTGGTTGCAAGCATTTGGGAGCTGAGGCTGTAAGAAAAACACCGACTAAAGCCATAATGATTTGTCCCCCAGCTATGTCTCGTCCTGGTCTGGGTAACTTGGTGTAAACACTCAGTTTAGTGCCTGGCATATTACATAGCAAAGAGGCTGCTTTTGAACTATTCAGACTCTCAGGTTGGTTATTTAGACACCGTTTGAGTCTACGGAAGCTGCTGGTGTTTGTATGGTTTATCTTGCAATAAAATCTAAGTCTACGGGCTGCCTATGGGCTGTTTGAACTACAAAGCCTCCTGCTGTTGAATTTGCACCTCTGGGCTGCTGCAAACTGGTACGGTTGCAAATAGGCATTTGGGCAGTGCCTCGTCTTGATGAAAAGGTGGAAGTCCCCAACATAACATTTTTGAGGTCGCTCACGACCCACCGGACCGCTGGGGGCTGCCGGGGTGCAGTGCCGGAGGGCTCTCAGCTGCCTGCTGCTGGTGGCTGTGACTTCAGATGGCCAGGGACATCTCTGGGCTCAGATCACTCTCCATGCCCTGGTGCTCTTCACCACTTCTAGGGGACGCCAGAGCCCCATCGGCAGCAGACTCTGGTTTTTCACTATTATTATTATTATTTTTGAACCCCCCTCCATAACCAAGTCCACAGCAGTGCAGCTGGCCAAAGGCAATGCTGGCTGAAAGCAGATCGTTCCAGGAGGATTTATTTCTCTGTGTACTCCGTATCTCTTTCATCCTCTTCCCTAATGAGCATTAGCAGCAGGGTGATGGATGACGTTGCGTTGCCTAGAGCATCCCTGTTTCCCGGAGCAGCCCTCTGGCAGGGGAGGAGGCAGCAGTTCACCCAGGGCAACCGGAGGTATAGTGCCCTGGCAGGACATACATCCCTGCCATTAGCCTTAATGTTGGCTTATGGCTTCTTTCCTCCTTCTTTAAAAAAGCGGGCAGTTGTCTTGTTAGCTCTGTGGCATGAAAAGCCACATGGTGGTAGAAGGGTATATGGAGATATATATATGCAAATCTACATATGCATGCCAAAATGCTCTTCTGCTGCCGGCCTGTGGTTCTGGATGCTGATGTCCAACCCAGCCTTGTGTCCCACCTGCTCATTTTCCTCTCTGTCTCCCAAAACAGGCAACAGATCCCAGAGAAAAGCCAGAAGAAGAAGAAGAAGACCAAATGGCGAGGGGACAGAGCCACAGGCTCCCACAAACTCCAGTGTGTAATTTTGTGACGGGACTGCCTGGGAGTGCCTTGGACGCCTCCCTTTTCCCCCCTTGACCCACCGCCAACCCAGGCGAGGAGCAGCAGCACGACACTTGCTCGACCCTGCTGCCCCCCCAGGCTCCCCACGGCGGCTCGGGCTCGGAGGAGGCAGCTCAAGGGGGTCCGGACCCCTCCAGAGTGGGGCTGCGCGTTGGGGTCGGCATGGGAGCCACGCAAACGGGAGGCAGAAGGGATCAGCAGGACCTCAACTCTCGAACATCCCCAGCGCCTTCCAGGGGCCTCCATGATGTTTATTTAAAAAAAAAAAAAAAAAAAAAAGGAAGAAAAAAAGAAGTGTTGGTTTTATCTGCAAACATTTCTCCTTGTGACCCATTTCTGAACAGCCATGAATAGCCCCCCTGTTTGGTACAGTCATCTGTGTATGTGTGGGGGAAGGGAAAGGGCTTTTCTTTTTTTTTCTTTCTCTAATTTTTTTTTTTTGTCCTCTTCTTTTTCGTTGTTTGCCCAGCGAGTGCTGGGTTGCAAAGAAACACGGCCGGGGTTAGATTTTTTGCACTGAACTCTTTCTTACGCGGCAGTGCCAAAACACGACTTCATATGAAAGTGCGTAGATTTGGAGGAAGAAAATGAATTCCAGCTGCTCTGGGTACTCCAGACATTGTGTCAGACTCTGGAGGGCAGCCAGCTCACAGACCATAAACTCCAGCTTAGCAAAGGAGGTTGGGGCTTGGATTATTTTTTTTCCTTACCCTTTGTCAAGAGGTTTTGTTTCTGTTTTGTAATTTGGGGCATGTCGAAGTTAAGGCGTTTTGTTAACCTGGAAGTATTTAAATTAAAGTAATTTACAAATGGAAGGGTATGTCATCTTTAAGGGGGAAGAAAGAGAGAGAGGAAGTAAAACCTGAACTGAATTTGTTATCTGGGTGTTGAATTTCTCCCTCATAAATGTGTGTAAAGTGGTGTGATCTAAATCCTTCTTTATTATTCCTTAACCTTTCCCTGCAAAGCCGCTCTTGGGTAGATGAATTGTTTTGCTTTTCCCAGGCTCATCTTGCACACACAAAAAAAGTCTGTTTATGGGCTTTGGCTCAATGTTTCTTCATTTCTTCTTCTCCCCCCTTCGCTGAGAGTTGGTGACTTGAAAGGAAGAGGTGTTTTGAAAATTACTCAAGTGGGATATGTCTCTTCGTAAGCTTAGTATATCTAAAACGTCTCCCTGAAAACAGCAGAGGCTAAATATCTTTATGCCTTATGAAAAGTCAAGGCAAAAAACCTGCAGCCATTCAAGCCGCCATCTGTGGCACCAGAAATATGGTTCTGCACATCCTCGAGGGGCCACATTTTCTCTCACACTTTTGCTGGCAGTACGAATTGCGGTGGCAATTTTTTCTTTAATTTAATGGATTGTCATCTGCTGGAGTGAAGCCATCAGCTCCATTCACAGGGTCACCAAACCCCTTTAAAAGTAACAACTTGCTTTTCATCAGCTTGAATCCTACTCAAATATGCTTTATGGGCATGACTTAAAATATTGGCAGAGTATGAATGCCTGAGATTTGTGTGTCTGAGCGCAGAAAAGCCTGGTATTGGATATTGAAGATGTGTTCAAGATGGCGGATCATCACAGACTTAGTTGTTTATGTTTGTCTTTGCAATCCATTTGCCGCCAGATTTTGTTTCTTGACTCTCTGCCAGGCCACCTGGGAGTTGGCTGCTGATTATTTTTCAGGTGAGTGCGGCTAATGAAAACATTTTCCTAATTTGTCCAGTCTTCATCACAGCCAGAAGATGGCAAATGTCTGCGGCTGGCTCAGCAAGCTGCTTCCCGTAAGGCTGGCTCCAATGCCTCCGTCCCCTTTTGTGTGATGACAGATGCTGGGGCTGCATTAAGGGGGTGGATATTGGGAAGGAATATTTTTCACGGACTCTTGCGCTGGATGTGGGCCACAGGCTTCAGTAAAGTTGCAACACCCTGTGTCCACTGAGATCTGGCTCTGGACCATCGCAGCGTTTCTCCCACTGTATCGTTCCCGTGTTGGCTGAACTGTGGCGACCAAAACCATACGGGTCAAATCCTGGCTCTTGAGACTTGCCACTGTCTTCTGGGGGTGAGGAGCTCACTGTAGGCATCTAATTTGTTCTGCCTTGAAAACCTCTGGTAAATCGGAATGTGTCTGATATGTGCAACCAAGCCAGTTTGCTGCAACCCCCGCTACTGCTTTCCTGCCGGAATCCCTGTCTAGCCTGGCTATTAGTTTATTATTTAATTACACACAACGAATGCTATGGGATCCCCCCCACAAAAAAGATGATGGCATTTTCAGGGAGCCCTGCTAATAACCCCTAGAGCCCTTCCACTTAAAAAATAACCTGATGTCTGCTGAAACCCCTCATCCTTATTATTATTTTTATCTAAACCCTTGGGAATACTTGCTTGAAAACAGCATGTGTGTATCTTGAGTCACATCTGCTGGGTACTCAGCACTGCATGTGAGAAATTATCTGCTTTTCTGAAGCATCTTAATTGTTTTCTTCAGCTTCTTGAGCGACTAACAGATACTGCAGAATAATGCGGGGAGGAGGGGAAAGGAGCAGATTAACAACTGAATATGGGTAGTGGCAAATGGGGAAAGTATGCCTGTTTTCTTCCACGTTCATCAACTTGTTTATAGCGTTTTCCAACAGGGATCGCATCTGTTATGAGTCTAGGGTGCTCAAAATAGTGAAGGGATACAAAGCCTATTGCCATTTAACTCACCCTTTCATATTCAGGGCTGTTAGTGAACCAAAATCACTTTCCCTGCTATACACAGCACCTAGAGACCTGGGTGGAGAGACACTGCTCGGTGGTATTTACATTACCAAAAGCACCAACCATGTTGGTGGGTGGCTTATTTTTTTTCTATGGAGCATCCAACGGAAAGGGACTTCTTTGCTGTGGTCAGAGGCAGTCTGGAGAAGGAGGATCCTGTAAGGCTGCACTTGGGGCTCATATTCCAAAGAGCTGATGGTCCAAGTGACCTAACGTCACCTTCAGCCCCTGGCTAAATCTGCATTCACTTGTGTCACAGCAAACTGCTTGCTCTTCTGCTAAACGGGAATTTAGAAAGGAGAGCTGGCCATAGCCTCACCTTTCTTTCAATAGACACCTACAAATAAAACAAAAAGAGAAGGGGGTAAAACCTTACAAATTCACTTGTATTTGATAACCAAATGGCCTGCTTTGTTTCATTTTAGGCACTGAATACTATTTGTAAAACAAGAAAAAAAATTCTTAAGCTACGTAAGTTTTGTCTTTATAAAGGCATAATTCACCTTCCCAACCTGGGATCTCATCCCAGCTGTACCGCTGCCTCCAGGTAAATCGTGTTGCTGTTTCATCCCTCGGGTCCTTCTGCCTATAAAGCAGACACTGGCTTGTTTTCTTACTGGCCTTTGAGACGTGTGGCATTTATTGTACAAGCAAAGTCGTATCTGTCTGTCTGTCTTTGTCTCTCATTTAAGGAACAGGGGGCGGGAAGGAAGAGAAGGAAAAGTACCTGGCTAAAATAAATACATTTTCCTCTGGCATGAGCAGGGGATTTAACTGTCCTTCCCTACCTGCCAAATCTAAATGGACCAAAAGCCTGATGATAACAATAAAAACAAACAAAAAAATCCCAACCGTGCAGCCCTACAGGTGGTGGGCTACCTACAAACCTGCTTTCTTGGCCGCTATCGCTGGCAAAGCTGCTGAATGACGGTCCGGGTACATCTGAGTAAACCACGTTCAGATGATGGTGCTCAGCAGAAAAATGCTAGAGATGGTGAACGAGACAAGCAGGAGCTTAATGAGGGGCTGAGATTGCTTGGTTTGGGTCAGATGTTTCAGATTAACAAAAGGGCATTGCAGTACGTTGCTCTGTTCCTTAATCTCTCATAATTAATTTTGGCTGGCTCTTTAAACTACAGCTGTACCAGAATTTGTAAACTGGGATAGGCTGAGGGGTTTAGACATACATGATGTGTCTCGTCTCGAGAGGAAATGAGCATTATTAGGCACAGAGAGGACAGCATTGTAATACTGGCTCAGACTTTTCGGGGTTTGTTTTTTTTTTTGGCTTGTCACCATCCTGAGGCCAAAAGCAGCTGCCCAGAGCCTTGCTCAGCTCCAGCGACTTCAAGGGATGATCACTGAATGCTACTGAAGTGCTTGGGAATGAGGCGATCCCCCCAAAGCTCTGCTAAGGGTAGACTATAATTAGGAGTACAGAATATAAGAGTGTTTTAAGAGACACAACTTGTGGACTACTCCAGATGTCAGGGTTGAGATATGTATTTGCTAATGAGAGAGAGGGGGCTTGAGAGAAGTTTGGCGTTAGAGGAATATCCGAGCCTCCGTGACAACTGCCACATCGACCCATGTACCTGGGACTGGACAGAAAAACTCCGTGTCTGGAAATCCAAGTTCTGTGAGTTGGGGTTCAATGGCCATTCCATTCTACCTGCTGTCCCTTGGGCAGAAAGGACCTTTAGCGTATGCGTGAAGTACCCCATTACAGCTACGTGTCCGGCACTACAGTAAGAAGGAGATGAAGGATGCTACGCCGCAGGGAACGGTGCAATTCTTGGTCACTGCTCCCTGTGCTGTGAGGTCTGCTGGGGCCAGCGGTCACATAGGCTCAATTCTGTGTCCTGCGTACATGTATTTTATGCCATCTGAGATGCCTCAGGGTATCCAGGGCGTTTGCCTGGGAGTTTCAGATGTAACACAAGACCTATGGGAGACCTGTGCCCTTCCGAAGCAACAGCTAGCAGCCAGGTAAGATTCACCCGAGTATCTGAAATGGCTCCAGATGCATATTTTCGGGCCGCTAGTTGCGCCCATGGCGGTTTGAGTGCCCTTTCCTATTTCACAGCAGCGCTCTGAGAAAAGCCTGTGGATACTCAAGTGTCTGTGGATATTCTAGCTCTTTTCCTGCAAAGTGATCTCACCTGGTTTTTAGGCACTCACCGATGCATCAAAACAAAGTCTGAAGTAGAAGTCACCAATTTTGTGAAATGTATTAATTGCATCTTGCAGCCTAAGTGATCTCATGAGTATCACTTGCACAATTAGGCTGTAAATAATTCAATATTTGGCTATCAGGGATTCCATCGATATTATACAGGCTTTTTTGCTTCTTTTTCTCCTGCATGCAAGGGGAATAAATATTTCATAGATGATCTCACAGACACAGTTTCTGGGACGACGTGGGACTTGCTTGCAGCAGAACAGAGCAGGGAGGTGACCCTGTGTGTGCTGGAGCCCATGATGAGGAGAGAGAAGGAGCGGCAGCAGGGAGCTATGCCCTGGTTTGGGGGGCATTTCTCACTACTGTGGCAAATCCCTTCAGCTCCAAGAAGTCACCGGTAAGTGGCCAGCAGGTCAGGCAGGCCAAGACTTCCCGAGGCAGGAGAAATGTGTGGGCGCTGTGTGTGGCGCCAAAGGGAGGGGGCCGGGGCAGGAAGGCTCATGCTCAGTCAGGGAGACCCATCAGGTGGGTGAGCACGGGGTTAGTGTTCCCGACAGAGATGGGGACGTCCAGCAGTGCCGAGTGCAGAGCAGAGACGGGCAAAATCCCCCAATCCTTCAGGCAATTTTGGGACAGCTTTCTTATTTCTTTTGAATTCAAGGCTCCCTTTGCCGAATCCTGGGGGACCAGCAACATCATGCCAAGCCCAACATAACAGTCTGACCTGCCACAAGCGTTACTACTTCTCTGGTTTCCATCCTCCCCCCCAGGTCTCTCTCATGCAGACCAGGGCATGCGACATAGCCTGAGAGCTCGGACTGGGCATGCGGTCAGGTCCAGCAGCCAGAGAGGAGGGACCCAGACAAAATCCTGGATTTGCACACTAAGAGAGCAGGAGCAAGAGAGGGAGGGAGGAGCTTCGTGAATTGGGAGCCTGTTCTATAAAGCCAAATCCTCTGCAAATCTGGGTAAGAGACATCGTACAGTCTGTGATTAGGACAATCTCTGCTGAGGAGTCAGCCCAGCTGAACAAGTCACGAGCTGGTCCTCGGACTGCCGCACACAGAGGTGGTTATTGTGGCGCTTCTGAGACGGCAGCTCCTCTCGACTGCCGTAGTCATGCCTAACCAGCCCAAGAACCAGCCGGGTATTTGGCATGCCTCTTTGTATCTCAATAGCCCATGTCCCCTTAAAGCGGGAGCCCTGGCGCTGGGAACCCGCTGAAAGGCCTGGGCACATGCTTATGGGGCAGAGGTTTCTTTTCTGCAAGCCCCATAATAAGAGCCGTGTTTCAAACAACAGTTCCCGGGATGCGAACCGACAAAAAGCAGGAAATTCAAAGTGAAGGCTGATGCGCCGGGCTCCGCTCGCACAATTGTGGAGGTTGAACAAAGCACAATGGTGTGAGCTGGGGACAGGGTGCTGCCCGCCCTCCCCCGGGAGCTTCCTGCCTTGCCTTGCCCTCATCCCCATCTCGAAACCTTCACAAGAGCTTAAGCCTGTTTCTGGCACTGAGTTTCCCACAGAGCTGGTCACAGAGTTTCATTCCCACGTTTTTTTGCTCAGCTTGGTGAAGTTTCTTTGTTTCCTTTGGCCAGAAGGGTTAGTGTGTTGACGGGGGGGTGCTTGGGCAGCCTTTGGAAGAAGGTGTTTCATGGGGAAGAGAAGTCACACCAACAGCACGAAATACTTAAAGTCAGAGATGATCCTCTGCTACTTTTCTGGTGGTTTTACTCCAACAGGTAAGAATTATTTTGGGAAAATTCACACCTGCTGCTGTAAGAATAGAGAAGTGGCACTAACTATTTTTCATTTCAGGATTCAGCATTGATGGATCAATCCAACCACTTTTCAGTCAGGACACTCAGAGGCAGCAGATCTTGTTCTACAGGCTGCAGAAACGAGAGCGCAGAGATCTGAAGCATGCAGAAAGAAAGAGCTGAAGTTGGTGAGATGCCCGAACACCTAGCGCTGCTGGGACTTGCGCTCAATTTGCATCAAGCTGGGAAACTACAGTTAGCATAGACTTAAATGAAGATAAATATTAAATGCTGAAAGAAGACATCTAAGGCCAGCTGTCCTGAGAGGTTCAGTCCCTCATGCAAACTGTAAATACCGACTAGATACAGGCTGCTTCCAGAAGCAGTGTATTTTCCAGTCTTTTCAATTGGTTGGGTTTTTTTCCTAAAAATTCCATCTCCTTCCTAATTTGGGATTCAGTTTATCGCATCATGGAGATAAAATAAAAATGGAAAAGGTCACAAGTTCTACTTCATTTAGGGAAAAAAAAAAAGTTTACTCTGTAAAATGCCTTTGGACTTATTTACCTAACTGCTTTGGTTTTTCTTACAGAACAAAAGCTTGAATCCTGCTTGTCCCACGGAGTCCCCAACACCAGTGACTGTATTCGCGATGGGCCACCCTGGGAGAACAAACCCGTGAGCAACAAGCGTAAGCCGTGTGAGCCCACAGCTGGGTGTCTGTTTCAAGTTTCCAAGGGAGAGGCTAATGCTTATTTTTAAAATAACAGGTCCCTTAGTGATGTTGTCCTAAGGGACAACAAACAAACGATGCTATCTAACGACACTGTGGCCATTCCTCTTAGCATCCAGAGGCCTTTCAGAACTGGATGTATAAATAATATTACTGATGCTTCTCCTGAATAAATTACTTCTGCTTCTTGGGCCAGAGTTAGCATCAGCCTGACCTACAGGGAGAAAGGCTGCCTATATGTTTCCTATACTTTATCGCCAACTAATGCCAAACTGCAGGCTTCTTCAGCCCTAGCAATGGTCTCAGTTGCGCTTCCTCTTACTGTGACCAGTATGGGACTTGTAGCGTTGAAATATCACTGGAGAGCCAGTTTGGCTATGGCAGAGCATCTTTTACTGCCCAGCTGCCTCTTCTCTGCAACCGCCTTTTCCCACAGCCTCTGTAAAGGTGGGACACAGCTGGTGCTCCTCCCTGGAGAGAGCCTGTGCCTTGAATTTGATGGTGTGGGCTTGGGTTTGTGGCTACTTCACAGAGCAGCTTCAAGGACAGGGTCAAATTCATCGCCAAGCTGTATCACTAAGATTGTCTTTGGGGCAATTTGGCTGTTTCCCATAAATGAATCCCCTGTGTTGACCAGATGAGGACAGGAACACTTTGTGTTCTCACGTGGTGTCATGATCTACTGTTCTATAGACAGGCTGGAACCCAGGAGAGCATCTGCGACGAGAGGTGGCCTTACCTACCACGTGGACTGGCCTTGTCCCACCGCTCTCCCTCGGTCCCACCTGCCCCTTGTGACAATGTCCAGCAGCAAACGCAGACAGGGTGAGTGGTGCGCGGTCCTTTGGATGCAGCCAGCCGCATGGCGTCTGGGTGCATGGGGAGGTCAATACGCCCTTGGGACGCCTTCACGTGTGTGCAGGGTCCAGCAGGGTGCTGGGCACCACTGGGAACCCGCTGGGGATTTCGGTGAGGACATACTACTTTTTTCCAGATCCCTCCTGCCCCCTTCTCTTTCCTACTGGTGCAGAAAATAACCCAAGGAACAACTAAACAGCAGAAAAAGCTTCTCTAACACCTTAGTCCTTTGTGCTCCTTCTCAGCAAAGATTAGGAGTAAACCTGCCCCAAAAACAATGGTAAAAAAATTTCCGAAAGGGGGAAGTGTAAAAGGGAACCTAAGCAATCTGCACTTGCATTAGTTGTGGATTTTTTTTATTATTGGCTATTCAAACACTTACCCAAAAAGAGAAAAGGAGAAGTGGAGGCGGCAGCTTCAAATCAAACAGAAGATTTCAAACAGTTCACAAAATTTTTCTACATATGTTAATCTTCCGAAGTCTCTGTAGCCTGTTAGTTAGACTTAAATAATCATAACCTAGTACTTACTAAGTAAAATCTTTTGAGATCTCACATCCATACTGCAGGCGACCGTTGTAAAACTAAGGGCTGAAAAATCCCCTTTGGATGTTAATATTTAATACGGCTGTTTGGAAAGCTGCTGCACTGACATTAATTCGGGCAGATAATCAAATAAGTATTAAAACACACAGTTATGTAGAGACAAAATTAGAACAGGGAAAAGCTCTAAGTTAAGCCAAAAGAAAATGGTTTATAAAGACCTTTTGACGGCGGCCTTTCAAACACAACTGGAACTAAACACCAGAGTTGTTACTTTATATTCAAGACTATAGATCGGCGGCGGTACCAGTAGTACCTGGTATGTAAACACAGGTTGGATGTTGGGTTTGTTCCTCAGAGACCCACTTCAGAGCCCGTGAATGTTAACCGGAGCCTTTCTGTTAAGTCAAAAAGGCTTTGGATCAGGCTCCATCACCTTCTGACGAGGGAGTCCCACAATTCCTTTAATCGGCAGCTTGCAGGAGAAGTAGAAGCGAAACATATTGCAAAAGCCAAGCTCCAACAGGAGTTCTGTTCAATTATATCTTAACATTAAACTGTAGCTAATGTGCTTTTACCAGATGTCCTGATGAAATACTATTAAGAGCTGGTGCATTGCATTAATTAAAGTGAAATTTCATAATGAATTCTTTTTGCAAGGCAGCAGAGATGAATCGGTGACCTACATAACCTCCCTTCCCTCTGGAACAGCTCTCTGAACTAATGAAATGAATCCCCCTGGTCGTGGCAGGAGAGCGGAGGGAGCCGCGCTCCGCGTCCCAGCTACACGCTGCGACACGAGAAAATCCCGGCCCTCTCTGCAGAGACTATGGCTCGCGTTTCATTGTGTCTGGCAACAAGAGGGAACTTTCAGAGGCAGGAGGACTCTCCATTAAGGGCACCTTGCGTAACGGGAGGCTTTTGAAAGCGCCATTAAAATTCTTGGACGGTGCCTTGGCAGAGATGCCGGGGCATACGCTGGCTGACCCTCCACCTTATAAACCGGCACTAACGCACAGACAGTTAAAAGCACATTCGTTTGAGCGTAAGAGGCTTAGGGTATGTCATTAAAATATAATCCACAACACACAGCAAACACACAGGCAGCTGGCAGGCTCAAACCCGTTTTTGCAAGCGCTTTAGGAGAGAAGCAGGAGAATAAGCGTTACACGGCTCGTGTACGCGGGCAGACGAGGGGAGGAGGGGCATATGTTCCCGGGCATATGTTTTCAAAAGAGAAAATATGCCTGTGAATTCCGATTATGCCTGTGTTAGTACATTTTTATCCACGGTGGTTGGAGATTAAAAGTGATTTATGATGTTCCTAAATCTCAGCAGTCTATGTTTCACTAAGCCACCGCAGTGCAATCACAACAGTGCCTGTACCAATGCTGGATTGTGCCAGCGAGTCCTAATTGCCTGAAAGATAATGGTGTCATTGAAGTCTCTTGCCCCTGTGAGCCTTGTGCTCCTCGACAGAAAAGATGCTTTTATTGTTGGTTTCAAAGGAGCCCTCAGTCACTGCTAAAGCACATTGTCCATTCAGAAGTACTGGGAGGCTGTATTCTGTAGCTGCTTTATTTCTCTGCTTTTCCCTTCATAGGCAGAGGACAGGGGAGGGCAACGGAGAGAAATGCAGAAAAAATGTTGACTTTTCATCAAGAAAGCCAAAATATAAATCAGATATTATTCGGTCAGAAACCATGAGGGGAAGAAGTGGCTGAGGGCTTGCACGGGTTAGGCTTCGAATAACAGAAACGGAGAGGGCTTCTGTGAAAGGACACACACTCCACAAAAAATGCCAGCTTCACCAATAACTTTGAATTCAGTAATCATTTTGACAGAAAAGCTGTGACCAGCTTCTTTATTCATACTGAAGTCAGGTGGCTCTGCAATTATGCCTTAATTCGCAGCCATCTTTCTTACTGGACAATTTCAATTAAGAAATGACCTCTCCCTAAAACATTCAATTCTGCTACATAATTTATTCCTGTCTCCATCTGCTAACATCTTTCTAAAAGGCAGAGAGATACGTATGCAGGTAAATCAATCACTTGCCAGTTTATGGGTGTGGGTTTTTTTAAACAGGAGTTTATTTTTGTTCACCTGCACTCTGAGCCTTGCTCGTTCTTGTGCTTGGAGAATCACCTTTCTGTTGGCTTTGCGCAGTGCCCTGCTCAGTCAAGGAGCCCGTCTTCACTGGGGTTAGCAATAGAAGACCACATAAAAAGGACAGTGACATGCAGAGGTAGCCTACTGGCAAGCATTTTCTGCATTTTTGCCATGCTAAACTGAACAGAGGTGTACTTAATCTCTAAAACCTAGCACAAGTAATATCTGCTGAGTAGAGTAAGAGGCTTGGTTTGCAGAGGGGCTGTAGTCCATCTGACCTGCTACCCTCATAAAACCATCGCAGTTAAATGTACACTCAATTATGCTTAAGAGACTTACGGTAGGCCATTACAACATAATCCAGAGTGCTCACCAAATGCATGCATTACAGAGAAAATTGCTTTGCAATCTCTGGCGCAGGATACTTTCGAGCAGGGCATCTGTACTTTGCAGCATACAAGAGTAAACCAGGTCTCCACAAACCAGCACTTAGATAATTTTTCTTTTCATGCTTTCCTTCTCCTTTTCTGCCCTTCATTCTCCATTGCCTCTACTCCTCTAACACTACCTTTCTATCTTCCCTCCGTATTATCCACCAGAGCTGGTATAAGAGCCTTTCTTCATTGCATCACCTTTCTGGAACATCCCGTGGTGTAGTTTTTGCCTCTGACTCTCCATCTCTTTAAGACTTACTGGCATTTAATGTTTTTTCTTTGCTGAAGCCTTTCTGAACGTAGGATCTAAAATGCACTCCTGCTGCTCAGGGCCGTGCCTGTAAGGTGGCAGCGGAGCAGGGGCTTCATCCCAACAAAGAGGAATCTCCGTCAGTTGAATGAGTAGAGGGACCTTATAGGTGGAGGGGAGGTGGTAGGCAGACAAAGAAGAGCTTAACACTGCTTGTCTGAAATGTGAGTTGGGGAGAGAGACTCTTTAAACCCAAAAAACAAATTTGGAGACCTGCCCTGTATGTATCACGCCACAGCCTGCAAGGCGGGGGGATCCCAGCAAGCCAAAGGGGCTCATTCACGACCGCGCTGGAGACCCCAGGGCAGTGGCATGGGCAGTGGCGTGGGCAGCTCTGCCCACCCTCCCGGACCCTCTGGTGCACACCGAGCCCTGCCACGGGCTAGCTCCGATGCCCAAACCCTGCAGAATGTGAGGTCAGATCTTAATCCAGTGTATTCAAAATAGACACTGGTTTACTTGTTTTTATAAAGGACCAGAGCACAAATGGCAGTAAATCTATGAGCCTTTTGACTTAATCCCATTTCAGACACAAAAAAGAAAACCCTGCCTGACAGCCACAAGCTCTCTGGGAAGAGTCGGCTCTTCCTATGTTTCCCTGACTATAATTTTACTCAGTCATGTGCTGTCATCCTCCAATCCTCCTCGAGTGTCACTTGAAAAAAAATAATCTGTTGTCAATTATAATGACAATGCATTGAAGATGGTTTACAGCAGAGAATGGCGCTTCATAGCAGCCGGCTGTGACAAATCTGGGTTGCGAGAGAACATTGTGTGTGTCCTAGAGATTATAGCTTTTAAAATAAAAACCTTATTCTAGTTCCCTGGGGCTTTTCAATGAATTGCCACATGCAACAATGCTTTAAACGAAGCATCGGTGATTACCCATCTGACTGCAGCTCACTTGGTAATTACAAAATAAAAGAACAGCCAGCACCCTGAAAACCCTAAACCTGCTTGAAGAGCTCTACTGATGCTAAGAATACACCCCACTTTAAAGGCAATGAAACAGTAGTCACCTAAGGAGCAAAAGCTTTCAAAGAGGTGAGACTTTGGAGGCTGCCCCATGTTTTACCACAGTTAACGTTACTCAGAGGGATGATACACCCACCTCTGAGTCATGGACCAGTTGCACCACACAGTCCAGGAAACAGACTGATGGCAGTAGGTGCCAGTCACATCCCAGTATTATTCAGACACCTGGATAAAGGGAAATCATGTTTTACACCACTGGCAAGAGCTAGGATGAGGGCAGCAGCAGCGATCCTGACTGTATGACCCAGCAGGAAGCGGCTCTTCTTGGACCGTGAGGATACAGTTCAATGCGGGTTAGGGGTCTTCTGCCTAGGGCCAGGGATGTCCTGTTCCATCCAGGCACCTGTTTAAACACATAAGCACTACGGCTTTTCCCTCTCAGATAGCTGTGTGGCATTTAACTCTGTGCATTTGGCTTAGGCGTGCAAGTGAGGACTCCAGACTGCCATGGCTCCCTCTGCAGTTGTTGGATGAGATGGGCTCCTCTCCGAAGTAGTGCAGGCTCCGCTGTGGATCACCCCTCAGGAAAGCCTGCCTCTCTCCAATGAATACACAAGGGCCTTTGGAGACCACAGTTCTAAATTAGACACCTCATTTAAATGCCTCAGGTTGGGTTGTGCAAATACTTGTCTCAGTGCCAAGTGTTAGTGGAGACCTCTGGCTCCCCTGTTCCATCTTAACCACCCTTCCGTGCCCGTGCGCTCACTCTGCACCCTTCGGGGCTCTCCCAGTCCTGTTACAGCCTGTACGCACAAACCTAACAATGCCTTCAGTTCCAAAAGTGTGTTTTAAAGAATCCCAAACTGCTCAGAATAGCCTCACTTGGAAGGAGACACATCCCAGTGCATCAGCCTTGTTGTGCACGGGACACAGTGTCCCTCTGCCTTTGCCCGGGATTTCCGGATGCCCAGCAGCCCAGGCTGGCAGATACCCAGACATCCACTAGCTCATCGCCCGTGTCGCTGGAGAGCTGGCAGGTCCACACGCTTCCTCGACGCCCGCCCCGCATTCATCTTCTGTTCTCCTGGGCTTGGCGGCTTCCAGGGTAAATCTGGGTCAACGTCTTTCCATAGAATTTCTGTTCCCTTCCTGCCCTGGTTGGCAGAAGGGGATGCGCCAGGACAGTACTGAGGGGCCATTGACTGATGAGGAAGGACAGGCAGGGAACGAGGGGCTTTGGTTTAACTGTGCCGAAGCCGTGCACAAACGCACAGACAGGCATTGCTAGCAAACGTCAGTAAAAATCGGAGGCTGATGTAAGAAAATCTTTTGTTTTCTCCCAAAATTGCACAGATCCATTTGAATCAGTGGGAAATTCAGTGTTTGCTTTCTCACTGTGGCTAATAGCCACTCAGGTTTTCATAGTTTTAAGCCATTATTCCTAATATATGTAACAAGCTAAGTTTAAAACCATCCTTAGACCAATGCTACTCTGACTGTTGGGAAGCCCATAGATAAAAAAGTCTCATCCCTATTTCAGTAAGTGTGCAGGAGGACCAGTATGAGTAAAAGCTCTTAGTTCTCTCACGCGTTGCTCTTAGTAATTGGTTGATATTTTGGGGATGGAATAATCTGTGGAAGCCGCTTTCTGTAGCATGTGCTGCTAACCCTCTATTTTACTTTTTTTTTCCAGAAGATCCTTTTGAAATTAGACACAGCTTCTGGAATCAACCCAGACACCGCTTTTCAAGCCAGAAGCATTTGTATAAGCATCATCAATCATGCCACTGGCTCTTATTGCTACTGTATATTCACTTTCTACCTGGTTTGAATTCCTAATTGGCCCTGCTGCGCAACTTAAAGCCCTGAAGAAAGCGGTGGAAGGGAGGTGGGGGAGAGTATTACTTCCCCTGCTGGGATCAGGAGGGTTTCTTGCAAATTACACTGATAAAGTCCATTTCCTGGAGAAAACAGACAAGAAGCAGTTGGTAACAGGGTGAGTAAGAGTCGGATGCGATGGGGTATGATGTACGAAAGTATGTACAACTGGCTCGATTATCATCAGAGCAGTTGGCCTGGCAGCTGCTTATATCATGTGTTTCAGGCTCGTGTACCGTAACGCAAGCACATGAGAAGTCATTTGGACAGGAATGGAGCAGATAATTCAAGACACAAGTCTGTTTCTCTGATTTAAGTACAGGAGAAGCTCTGAAAAACGCAGATGATTTTCTGTGCCGTCTACAGCGGACTTTCTCTTTCCCTGCCTAGGAAATCACTGCAGCTCTCCTCGTCCTCTAGCTCTCATTTATAGCCAACTCTTTGTTACAGTAAGGTTCTCTCAAGCTGCCTAAAGCGATGTTTGGTGGGTGGGAGCATCCCCAGGGCACAGGGATGGTCTGAGCTGTGCCAAGGAAAGAAAGGGGTGCCCCCTCCATGCAGCGATGGTGGGTCAGATCCCCACACAGCCTCAGGTAGGGCAAACATGAAGGTGTCTGAGACCATCTCAGGTGCAGAGTAAGTATGAATTGGAGCGCCGTTCACATATAGTACATTTATTTCACTGCTTTGCATCCCTTACTGTCCCCCACCCTATTCCCATTAAGCACTCACACATGCTGCTGGAAGGCAGGGCAGCTGTAGTCATCTATCAAAGCCTGTCAGCTTGAGAGCATAGGCTCTTCCCATTAATTAAGCAAATGTAATGTGATTAGCTAAGGCTGTAAATGTTTCTAGGCCCACTTAGAAAGCTACAAAACACTGAGCATCACAGCCTCTTGTTTTCATGCACTTGCGTCATCTGAGATGCTCCTCTCGGGCTGAGATTTTTGTTTGGAAATTCCTGTGTGTGAGAGAAAATAGTGAGATGTGATAGAAAGCACTGGCAATGGGTCATATTTTTATAGTCCTTAAATTGCTGTTTGAATTAGAGAAGCTTGAAGAAGAAATTAATTTCACTTTAAAAAAAGCCTTCTGCCTACACGTTTTTTTAAATGGATATAACAAGGACTGCTGAAAGCTGAAATTTTGGTAAGAACCTATACCTCCTTTAAGTTTTCTACTTGCTTTGGTGAAAAATATATTTTACTTAGCGGTTAAGGATCTAAATTAGGATGCTTTAGGTTGTCAACCTGAAAGCAAATGGAAATATCATTGGGAAGCTGGACATAGAATAAGAAAATTCTTGAAGTTAATTTGGGTGATGAACAAGATCCACTTAAGGACTTAAACCTAAAGTGGGATGGAGGTGCCCAAATCTAATACTGTGATGCTGAACCCCCCCTATTCAGCATTTAACAGACTTTCAGATGTGTAAACTCTAAAGGCGCCTCCCTGTTAAAAGCTCCCCAGATGTTTACAGTCGTTGCGACCTCTGGGTCTCAGAAGTACTGCCATCCCGTCCAAGCTGAGCTGCTCAGCATGTCATGTGCATCTACTGCTCTTTGGGATCCAGAAATTTAGCATTCCTTTCCCTAAATCCCTGTAGCAGCTCAGCCTGGTAGGCATGCACTAAGAATACCTCGGACAAAGCGGCTGTGCCTACACAGGCAGCTTAGGCCACTCTCCAGCTCCTAAAAGGGCTTCCTCGCAGCTCCCATCCACACGTGGTTCACAGCAAGTTAAGATCGGTGCCTGACATCCCACCCTCTGCGGCTTCTGGGCAAGAAATCGAGATCAAAGTCCTGGCACATCACATACCTTGGTGTGGATGTAAAAAATAACCAGGATTCAAATGGCAAGAGTCACTTCCTGAAGACAAATTAATTTAAAAGAACCATTCCACCCAGCCCTGATACCCTCTGTGCAATCTTTTAGATGACCCAAATTCTCAACTTTGTTTCCAGAAATCTGCTGGATTTTTTTTTTCCTCCGTGAGAGAGGAAGAAGTTACCATCATGGCAGGCAAGGCAAGAGTGGGGATGTGTGCCTGGTAAGTTCTTCTCCTCCAAGGCAAAAAAATCTTTAGTGAGTAAGAAAGTGCTCCCTGCAATCCCTATCTCCTTGCTCTCACAAATGGCCTGGGGGACATGGGGAGGAAAATGCTATTTGAAAGCACTTTAACTCCTGCCCTGAAAGGGTCCAGCACTGCAGATGGCCGCTGCTCTCAGCAGGCAGAAGGAAAGGGCACATGGGAGGAGGTTCGGCAGTGGCATCTCACAGCCTGCTGCTTTCCGAGGGCCTGGCGCTCTGACTGCCCCAACCTCCTCCCAGGGAGCACTTCTTACTGCCGAGGCAGAAGTGGAAGGGGGAGGAAGGCTGTTGCTGCAGTTATCCTCTCATATAAATGAGCGTGTGATTAGACGTCAGGTTTGCCCTTATGGTAGGTCTGTGGCGCTTGAGACCAAGACTGGACTCAAGCCTAATCACTGCCAAGACCTGTTTGTAGAGATGGAGCCACAAACACGCCTTCTCTTATAACACAGAGTCGCAGCCGCTGGAATGGCAGCGGCAATGCCATATTTTGTATAATTTCCTAGTGCTGGGATCAGCAAGAACTGGTAAGCCAAGGGCTAATTCACCCCATGGCTGAAAGAGATTCAAAGAACTCTCTCATCAAGACAGTGTCTCACCGCAGGTTTTTTTGAGTTTTTGAATGGAGAAATTCCCCATCTCCCGTGGACCAAAACCAGAGAAAAGGACTATGAGACCCACATGGCCAAGAAGCACTTGCAGAATAGGATGCAACACTGGAGCTTCATGTTTTGGGCCTTCACCTGGCTGTTAGTATATTTGAGAGTAAACAGATTTACAGAAACACTGCAGCATCTCCTAGCAATTGCTGCAGATGTTTCAAATCCACCTAAGAGGCAGGGGTTATCTTTTTTCATGCAGTTAGACCCAAGCCATCAAAGGTGATTCCAAGGACTACGAGATACCAAAACATCTCCCGGAGCCTATGACTTACTAGTTTTGAAGGAAGAACAGGTTATCAGCCTGATTTCTGAGGGCACAGCAGCACCAGAAGAGACATGCGGAAACCTAAGTGGCATTCTGACAAGCTCTTAGGTACCCAGGTCCAGTGAAAACCACGAGAGCCTAATGCATGGAGTGTTGTGAAATTTTACTAGGTGTCCCTCTGCTTCTCCAGGCAAGACCCTCTGTAGTGTTTCAATGCCTTTTTAAATCCGTGGTGATTAGATGGCCGAATGCTTTCAGAAATCCGGCCTCCACCAGTCTCAGAAATGGGAATTTTTCCCTACAATTTAAGCTATTGAGGTGCAGCCTCTGCCAATAATAGTGGAAACCTAAATGTTTTACTTGGAGGACCAAAAGAGCCTTTTTCATACCTCAGTTTGATACCGGCATTCAGTTAACGTTGATGTAATATCTTCTTTAAAAAGATTGTAATTCTATTTACCAACACAGTCACCAAAGAGCTATTTATAAATTGTATATATAGTTGCAATTCAGCACGTGCTGTGAGTATTTCGTTGGGTTAGTGCTAACATCACAAGCTAATAATACTGAAAACAGGGATATGGGTAAATCACAGAGGACCCTGCACTCAGTATATAGCTAACAGTGATTAAGTAGTGTCTGCTTTCAGAAGAAAGATAAGGGCCAAAAAGAATAGGTCCCTCGATAACATCAGGTAATTCTTATATATGGTCCTTCATGACACAGGCATAAATCACAATAAAACCCATCTGCAGATCTAAGGGGTGAAATCATAAATCCTGCTTTATAAATGAGACCTGCACATCTGATAGTGTACATTGTTCCAGATTTACGGCAGCTGTAAATGATGTACTAAGGTTCACAAACCCATTTGCACACTCTGGCTGGGAAGAAGTGAGGCAAGATTTTTCCAGGGAGGAGAATATATTTCAAGATGTACTCAGAAATGAGAGAGACCGTGTGTGCGAGTGAGAAACTGATGCTTTACACAGACTTGTCATATTTTGACTTTATACTTGAGATTCTCTCCTCTGGCTCCAGTTTCCACAAATCCATGGCACTGCATTATGCCTTCTTTTTTGCTCCCAGGTCTGATGGGGTAAATGCAGCTGATGGGGCCCAATGCCCAGCTTTGGCTTTTGCTGGAGGACACCGGGCTCAAAGAAGCCCTTTCATGCTGGCCCTTCCCCAGGCTGCAGCTTTGCATGCCAGATTCTCCCATCAGCAGCAAACGAAAGCCAAGTGGTCAGTTAAACAAGTGCAGGACCAGGAGCTGGATGCTCCAGCATCTTGCCCGGGTTATAGCTCATCTTCCGGATCAAGTTGGCCAACGTGGCAATCTCTCCTCTTCCACTGGAGGAGGTCTCACATTTGTAACCCCTGTTCCCCACTCAAGGCCGTTCACCATCACATTCACAACATGAAGCACCTCCCAGGGGCTGCTCTCACTACGGCAGGTTTGGGTTTTTGGCTTACCCATCTCCTTGTGCTGCTCTAGCTCTCCCATGACTGCATTTGGCAGTGCATGTACTTGTCTTTGCTGCTGTCAGAGGGAGACAGGTTATCTCCCTGGTTCTCTTCTGTGGTTTGATGATACTAAAGACAGGGTAGAGGCTGACTCGGCAGCTTTTCACATACGTGGCATATTCTTATTTGGACCCTCTCTCCTTCACACCGACTCCTCTGCGGGGGCTAACGAGGAGTAATGTCTCCATGCCCACGCTTCCCTACACGCTGCTTAAGCCCTGGCCTGTTAAATGGAGGCATCATCTAAAATGCATGGCAGATTATTTCATGTTGTGTTCATTGTTGGGACTGGGACCTTGGAAACGACCTGAGTTTCTTAAAACATTTACATTTCACGTTCATTAGGATGTTATCCCAATGGCACTCTCGGACTTTGGCTCTGGGCAGCCAGAGGAAGGTGGCTCTCCCCACACAGGCTTTCACAGCAAAACATCTTCTCTGTCCTTCATTTTTAGTGTCTTTACTGTGAGCTTCCAGTACACTTTGTAGCTAAGGGTGGCACAACCCAGCAGCACCAGCTTCTCTCCCTGTTTTGGTATTTTTGTTACACCAAATTTATATTTCTATATAATTGAGTCCTGCAGCTTTACTTCTTTCAAAGTAGTGGGAGCTCCCAGGCGTGAGCTCTCTGTGTTTCCAAATGTCATCTATGTAAAGTTCAGTACCTCCTGAACAATCAAATATGTTGCTGTGTTTTCCTGTAAAATGCCTCAAGGAATCAATGTAACCAAAATGTCAGTCTGAGGAAGAAGCGTCTCCCAAAGGGTGTACGGAGCACGTAGAAATACGGACTTTGTTTCTCTAAGGGCACCTGCCAGACATCTGATGATGCACATAAAGCTATTTGCTATCTGTCAGCTCCCCAGAAATCTTTTTTTTGACGCTAGTAAAAAACCCCGTTTCTTTTATTACAGATTTCTTCATTTTTTTCAGGAATACATAAACATAGTGTTCCAGTTTTTTAACATAGCTCTCTAAGATGAATAGAGTCCCTCTGCCTGTTTCTCTGTCTGCCCGTGGTAATCTTGTCCATATAAACATATTAGGCAGACGGACGGACGCCTCTGAGAGGAAAAGTTTCCATAAGCTCAGTACAGAAACCCATGGCTGGAGAGAAGAAAAAATTTTTAATGCCTCTACTGAGGGAAAAGTGAGGGCCATCACTCCTGCTTGGTGGCAACTGTCTGCCAGTTAGCCCTGCATAGCTTCATATTAGCCACATCCTGTGCTGGCTTTTGACATGCCAAGAGGCAAAAAAGATGATGGAAGGCAGGGAGGCAGCTGGGAAGTGGGCTTAGAGGCCACGTGAGGGAGTGAAGGGCCCAAACGAAAGAAATCAGAGAGGGGTGAGGAGCTGGGTGTGCTCTTTGGGATGTCCCAGAGAACAGCAACAAGGAGCTGGATTGCAGTGGGACAGTGCAGGGAGCATGGACCTCAAATCCCCGACGGGCTTGCTGCTCATGGAAGACTTATTTCAGTGGCGGTGCAATGCTGTTTCCATTGCATCATTAGCCTCTGTACCTGGGTTCAAAGCCCAAAAGCTAGCAGTGTTCCAGCTGCTTTTAGGCAAACTGTTTCTGTGACCCTGTCCATGGCTCCTGGAAGGAATTCCTGAGTACTACCGGTGCTCCTCAGTCTCCTCCTCCCTGCTGTGAGCACCCAAGTGGCACCTGAAAACCCTTGCAAAAATGATAGTGGGTTTTTTATAAGGTTTATAACACGTTTGTCTCCTTTTCACGCTCTCATATCTCACGTCAGCATTTCCATAGTGTAGCTCACAGCTCGCCCCTTTGCCTGAGTCAGCTGAAAACTATTAGATTTGTCAAGCAATTCAGAACCAGTTACGGTTGCAAATAAAGCTGCTTTCTCACTGCCGGCTTCGTTAGTTTTGCTGGCACTTGGAGCTAACAAGGGCAGAACAACAGAGGGTCCAAACCAGTCGTCTTCCGCATTTCCAGAGTTTCAAATCTAGAAGGGCTATTACCTGTTCCATTGCTCCACTTAGATGATTATCTCATTTTCTTTTATTAGCAAGTACCACAAACGGCTCGCTCAGGGCCAGCAACTGTGGCCGAGGCTTGCCTTTCTGCTAGAGCTCTCACCCATCAGCCCCCTGCAATGCAAACCTTTGCCCAGCGTAACACCCAGCCTCCGCCTGCTTGCTGCAGCATCTCTGAAAGGTCCCAATCTCAATAATAACCTTAATGCTTTCAAAGCAACATTTCATAGACCAGTTTTGCCCATAGTCCCACAGCTGGAATAGAGGGTAAGAGCAGCAGGGTGGGTGCAAACGCTACGCTGAAAGGGGCAGCGAGTGCAGTGGCGTAGCTATTTGGTGAGCAAAGACTTGCTATTATTTCTAGTAGGTGCTTGTCGTGGTTCCTAGGAGCTAAAGGAGATGTGTCTCGTGGATCAGGAAACACCAGGAGCAAGAAGGGGGACTTTGCAACTAGCCGAAACGGCAGCTGGCGCAGGGCAGGTCCTGGTTGCGTGCCCGGCAGCAGCACTGCTCTGAGTCACGGCCGGGGACTGTTTGTTTAAGTTGCAGTTTGAAGTTGGCTGAGGGAAGCTGTGGGCAAAGCTCTTTTGTTTAGAAGCTGGCTCAAGGTCTGCCTGGACCGGAGCTGAGAAAAGAGCTGGCCAGGGAAGCTGGGCAGCCTTTAACCCCTCCGGTGGCCACCACCTAAAGCTGACAGGCATCACCTGTGCTCTTCAGCACTATAAAGCAGGGGGAAGGTGGGCTCTGTGGCCCTGAGGGGGTTGTTACTCCCTGTAGGTGTTAATGAGAAATGCTCTTGCTAGAAATCAAGAGGATAGCACATGCTGTGCCTTGAGGGCCTCACATTATCAAACTTGAAGAACAGTGTTCCCTGCTTGTCCCCATCTCCCAGCCCACCACTGCTCTCCCAGTGCAGCAGGGATAACTCCAGCTGGCACCTCTCAGGACTTTTCCATGAAAATGTTAAGCCCATGGTTTAGCACTTTCTCACCCGCCAACCTCTCCATCCACCCGCACACGGTTTGCTGGCAGGAGTTGCTGCTCATCACCCCCAGCCAGGAAAGGCCGGATGGAGGTGGGATACATTACAGTTTCAGATTATTATTGATCTTCAAAGTGCACATTTAACACTGCTAATCCACTTCAAAGAGAAGCAGTACCTTGCAGCCCCCCCACCCCGTAACATCTAATAGCTTTCTTGCACTGTTATTTTCCCTGAAGATGCATTCCATAGCCTTATAGATGTGTAGAGCGTCTTCACCCTCTTGGATTTCCAGGACCTCCCAACCTTCAGCTACCAGCTGCCTGAAACGTGACCTGACCTGTTGGCTTGGCTCCTGCACCTCGCTTTGGTGGATCTGTTCAGCTTGTCCTTGATGACTTGGGCACAGTGATTCTTCCTGATATTATGAGCTGGCCAGTATGGGAGCGCCGGACCTGACAGCTGTGGGCACTGTGGCCGTGATGATAGAATAAACAAAGACTTTTCTGTTTCGGAGGCTGCCAGCCTGTCAATCTTCAGGCGGGGAAAGGATCGTTCAGTGTTTCCTTCCCCTCCTGTTCCTTACATGAATACAATACCCCATTTTAAACGCGCAAAACTCGCCTTCCCCCCTACAACTGAGCATCTGGGAACTTAAAACAGCCTCCCCTAGTAAATAAAAAGAAGCAGCTTTATTAGTTTTATGGCAGCAAAAGTGGGTTAATCACTAAAACTGCTTCTTATGCTGTCATGGTTCAGATAAATGGGTTTAGCGCAGCAAGCAGCCAAAGGGCACACATTAGTGGCTCCTTCTGCAGCAGAGGAGGCAAGTGTGCGCAGCGATCGCCCCTCGGAGGCACCCGCCTGCTGCCTGTGAAGTTGGTGGCAGACTTCCCACTGACTTCAGTGGAGCTGAGATTGTGCTGTAAATAAATGTATCTGCTTCCAAAGGGTACAAGAGACAGATCAAACACAAGTGAGCTTTCCTTGTATCTGCTAAGATCTTTTTCTCTCTTTCCTCCATGGATTTCTACAGCATTAAAGTTTCATTAAAAAGAAAGCGATTTAAAAATTGCATTTACCTAGAGTCTCTGACCATATGCAGCCATATTGCCACTTTAAAAGCATGCATAGTCTCAGCTCCTATTGGAAATAAAGCTATCTGTGCTTCAGCTGTGGCATGTATAGCACCTGGGTACAGCAATATCCACTCTGGCTCCACCTATGCTAGCCCTAGATCCAAAGCACCAGCAACCAGCTGGCTATTTGCGCCACAGATAATTTAGGATAATTTTGTTAATCTGGATGCAGGACTATGTTAAAAGATCAGGTGTAGCCTGGATTTGTTCACGCAGCAGTAAAAAGGTGACAGCCCTGGGGAATGTGAAGTACAGGGGGAAATGAGTATCACCTCCCAGGCAGGAGGGAAAAATGCACAAAGGTTTGCTTTAATCTTTGGAGTTCGGCTAAAACTTTCAAGGGGAAACTTTGAAATATAGAACACTATGAGCTTTTTTGATGGTCAGCCTACTGTTGGTATTAGGTAAAGCTGTTGTGCGGTTTGGTAAGCTGGTAAATAATTGGTAACTAAATATTTGGGAGTAGTGTATTCCATTAGCATATTGCTACAAGCCTTTCAAAAGCACTTTTTACGGGGTACGGAGAAAATGTAAGGTAGTTTTCCATTTCTTGAGTGAATAACTAACAGCTCCTCTAGAACAAATACTTGGATGGATGGATATAGTATTTGATTTCTGGCGTTTCTTGTGCAACAGAGGCATTCCCTCCTGCAAAACAGAGTCTCTGCTCATGTGCGTTATAAACACGGCAGAAACTCAGAGTGTTGTGGTGCTTGTTGGTTTCAGTACTGGCTTCTGTTGTGTTATGCTATTTATCCATTGCTCTGGCACAATTAAGATGCATGAAATTACTAAGTTGTGAGTCTCATCTCTTGTCATTTCACCACCGCGTCAGCCACCAGCAGCCCCTTCCCTACAGCATGCTGCTCCCTTGGGAGGCTCTCCGTCCAGCTTTGCTTCTCCTTGGCCCTGGACATCTCGCCAGACCTGGAGAGGTGGCTGTGCCGCAGCCACACCATCCTCCCCTTCTTCACAGAAAGCAATAAACCACATCTCTACTTTTTACTGACTGGAGCAAATAAGCAATTTCACGTGCACGAGAAAGAGAAGCCATTTGGTGTGGTTTTTTGCTTCAGCACAAGCGTTCACACCAGTTGCAACCCTCAGCTCTGCTCCCGAGCCCTGCACAGCTCTTCCCTTGTCCCCTCCTTTTGCAGTCCCGGTGCTGAGCAGGGAGATGCTGAGTAAATCCGCTGTCAGAGCAGCTCCCCGGGCTGGTGGGAACTGGCAGATGGCGGCTCTGAAATATTTCCAAAAGAGGGAAAAAACACGAGCCTCCCAACCCACTGCAAGTCCCTTGTTACGGCTGCTTCAGTAAGGCAACATGCTTGAAGGAATCAGGGGAAGCAAATGAAACAAAGTTAAAATAGACACTGAGGTCTCAAATCAGAGTCCTCGATGCAAATTTTTGTGTAATCTGTTTACTTTCTCTTCCCCAATTGCTTAGCTGTTGCCCATTTTATGAGGGGAGCGGACCCAAGCAAATACGAAGCAGAAAAGCCTTGCGAGTCTTGCTGGGAATCACTGTTTCTCTTTCAGCCATGGCATTTAGATTTCTTATTTCTTCATTTGCCCTTTGGTTGAAATGAGGCAGTGCATTCTGGCAGCTGGCACAGGAAACGGGCATGAACGCCGGTGACGCTGGTAGACACCTCCGGTGTCACAGGGACTCTCACCCCGGCAGCCCTGGGACAGCATCACACTGCCAACAGCTTTTGGGTGGAAGATGCAAAGCTGCAGGCTCCAGGGCGGAGGGGACCTGTAACAAACCTGGGGTCTCCCCGCTTTCCCCAGTCTTGCACACGAAATGGAAGTCGGGGGTTGAGGGGGGCTGTGGTGATTATGATGTCCCCCTGAAGTGGTATGATCAAACCTTTGATAGAGGCTGGGCAATAAATATATTGTTGGGGCCGGTAGCACCAACCCTTTCCCTCTACAGGTAACATTTGCACTCCCTGATATATGTGTATTCCCTTTCACAGGCTACATGTACTGACCAGGAAAGGCCTCCACAGAGGTTTCCCACCAGGTTTCTTGGTGCACCAACCCTCTCCTTCCCACCTCCATCGTACTGCAGGTAAATCACCCCATATTCACTGGAGGGAGGGAGGGCAGAGCAGAGGAAGACTGTGAGGCTTCACCGAGAAACTGGGACTCCCATTACTACTCAAACCAGCTCTTCCTCCCTGTGCTCATCCTCCTTTGCTCCCCAGCTCTCTCTCACACTGTTGGTTCAATACCCCGGCATCTCAGCTTGCCTGTTTGCTTGTAACATCCTGCACGCACAACAACACACTACATCATGGATTCCTCTAGGAATTCACCCTTTGCTGGGGGACGTTTTTATAGAGAATACGGGGCAGTCCAGCTGAGCAATCATGTGTGCAACACCCACATTCAGGTCAAACACCCAGAGAGCTGCTCTTGCTGGAATCAGTACTGTTTTTAATTACGGCACCAGGTTGCAAACTCTTCAGAGAAAGTGGTTCTGGTCCCAGTTCTTCACTACCTCCTACTTTTGGGCAAGCAAATGGGGGCAGCTCAGCATATTGCACGGCGTTCATTGCGTCCTGGTAATGCAATGAGAACAGTTGGTGCTCTGCTCACAGCTGCAGACTGTGCCCAAAGTGTTACATGAGGGACAAAGTGTGTGCGCTGGGGTGGAGGGTCAGCTTTGGGGCTTTGAAATCCTCCAGCGCAGCTGCAATCCTGCCTGCTGGCGACTTGCATGTGATGGTCCTGATCTGGGCTAGCAGGGCAGGGCAGGGCCACAGGGGAACGTGATGCCGGCCCTCGCACGCAGGGGCTGCCGAGCACTCGGCAGCTGACCCGCTGCAGGTAGGTGGGAGTCCGGGGAGCATCTGTCAGAGCCGCCGGACCCTGCTGCAGAAGTAATAGTATTGCCACTCTTAATTAGGGTTCGTATCATGGTGAGCATCCTTACCGCATCCACACTCCTGCTGCTCTCATCATCCCCTCCGTGCTCTTGCTTTTCAGTATATTTATTCATTTCTCTCCATTTCCAGAGCATAATTATACTGAACATATTCCAAAGCTCACAGTAAATCCCTCCCTGTCCTCAAGGCTCCCCCAGTGCGGATCTTCCCAGCACTTTCCTCAGGTTAACCCCTGCACTGCCAGCATCTCTAGACCCCTGATGAAAGAGATGCTCTAAAGACTCCACGTCCCCTACTGAGTACTTTGCCTCCCAGTATCTCTCAACCAATTCAAAGTGGATATGGAGCTATTACAGCCCAGGAAAAAAAAAAAAAGGTTGTTAGCAGGGATGGGTTTTTTTGAAGGGAGTAAATATCAAAACATCATGCCTCTCTAGCCCTGGGACATACAGAGATGTCACAATTCTTTGGGAACAGTATTATGCCACAGACAAAAGCTATTTTAGCTTCTCTTTCTCATTTTTAATGATATCAAATAGCATTCTCTCTCTCTCCTTAGGATACATTCTGGCTAATTCGTATCTCACTGTAAATCAAAAGCATTTCCAATAATCTCAGCAAAGACTGACTCAGTGGAGAGTAGCATTTTGGCCAGGTAATTAGGGCATGAAAAATAGCATGGTCATGAGGCTTCAAAATTTCTCTCCAATATCTTTGCAATAATCTCTCTACAAAGGTGATCAAGCAGCAAGGGAACCTGCTTAATAATTAACTAAAACCAAGATCCCTCCCCTATGTAAAAGCTATGTTGATAGCCAAATTAAACAACCAAAAGTCAATCTTAGCTTCGCTACTTTGTTACGCTGATATTTGTGCCGATAAAACCATGGTCTATTTCAACACGTTTTTACCGTGCTTCTCATCAGTAGAGGTTTGACGGTGTCTTCTGATAATTAACAACATAAAATACCAGACTACTCAACTTTTAGCCACATTTCCTTTTGAAAACAGGCTTATGCAACAGCACCGTCTGTCATCGACATCCTTCTCCTCCCGATCCTGTCGCTCTCAGGTGCATCACCCAAATTTAAACCAGTTGACAGGGGAAGGAAAACAGAGACCTGAAATGTATTGAGTGTCCAGAGATTTCATGAAATGAGTGGAGAGGATAAATGCTATTAAGAACCTCAGGCTGCCACACAGGGTGTAGGGAAGAGTGGGAGGGAGGTGATGCTTCCTAAACCTGGTAGAGCCCACGCTGGAGCTCTGCCTGTACACGAACCCATGGGAACAACAGGTCTGTGGTTTCATCGTTTGAGCTTTGACATCTCCGTGCATGGTTTTCTTCCCATCCCCCTTAATTTATTAGTTGAGAAGGCACCCTCCTAATGTGGGCTATAATCTCTATTATTTCCACAGGTCGCCGATGGGACCATGGGCAAGTAGTCCATTCCTCTGGGTCTCTGTTCCCCCACTTTCCTCCCCCTTCAGAGCAGCAGTAACAGCCCCTTCCTCCCTTTCCCACCCCACAACTGCGAGGAGCCTAAACACAGTGAACATTGTGAGCCACACTCATCTACCACCTCTCTTTCCTCCAATCCCAAATATATTTCTATGCTTACAGCAGAAATGTCCAAATACTCTTTCACTGTAAGTCCCCTCTTACGAGGTGAAGTATCGGTGCCAGAAGTAGCATGTGCGTCCTTGTACAGACCTCGTCGTCCAAGCAGGTACACGCATATGCTATGGGCCTTTTGGGACCTATTCTTTACAGAGCAAGTGCATTTTATACGATGCTTATACATGTCAGCACTTCACACTTCCTCCCTCCCCCCCGCATTAGTTAGCTCGGGTGGGTAATTCACCATTGCTTTGACATCTGGCAGTACAATCAAAGCAGAATCTCACTTACCGAGGCTGCAAGGCAAGCAAATCTGTGTTTCCTTACAGCTTTGTCACCTCATCCTGTTTCACAGCAGAAAGCTCACGGCTGCCCCTGGGACAAGGCTCTTCTGCTACTAAGGGGATGGTTCCACATTGGGATTGCTCCAGCAGCCAAGCCAATGTAAGAGGCTTGTCTGAGTTCAAGCCCCCACCTATGGGTGCTTCACCCCTTTCAGGTGTGCTAACTTATTTTTTTCTGTGGTTATGCCCTCAGACTTTTTTGAAGTGGATTTGCTGCTGTGGAAACCATGAGGTAGCCTGTCACACAAATTCAACTACTCTTGCCAAACATGTAAGAGTACCTCTTACTCTATGCTATAAAATACTAATGAATGCAGTGAATTCTGGACTTTAAACATAATTGCCAAAAAAAAAAAAAAAGAGTAAATGTGACGTGTTGTTTTGTATTTTTTGGATGGAAGAGGGGCTGAGCCAGCTTCTACTAAATTAAGGTTTATTCCTATGCGTCCTACTCTATAGTAAAGTATCTTTATTTCCAGACCAGAATGTGCACACAGAAACTTACTCTGCCAAGCACAGATTTATCCAGCTGAGAGGGACAGGAGAGGATCTAACGAGGACTAAGCTCGATGCTTCCCACCGTGCCCGTTCATAGCTGGGTTGTTAAGTGGGACTAAGTCACAAGACGCAGTTGTCCACCAGCATGACCACACCTGACCCTGCTGCAGGGGCTATCCTGGTCAATGCGCTCAGACAGGCAAATCCTTCGTAGCAATACGAGAAAGTCAGTGGGGGAACAACGCAATATACAAAACAGTTCTGTATCCAACAGGTATTTGTTGGGATCTGACATCACTTTTGTTGAAAACAAAATATTTATTTTGGCAATAGCTTCTCTATCACATTATATGAAAAAAACCCCTTGAAATTATATAAGAAAAACAAAGCTAGATAAATTTTAACTTTCCTCCATTACCAGTCTTTTTTGGGATCTCGCTGATTTTAATTCCTTCCCCTTCCCCACCCATGCCCTGTCTTATTTCAGTCCATTTGATGTTGAGCAGTGTGGTACTCCCACTAAGGGGTAGGACCAGGCTCTTGAATTTGCTTTATAGCTGTCAGTGCTCTGTGTTTTCCTTGCTTTTCGTATTATCTGCTGCTCGTGCTTTGGATTTCTTTTCCCCTCTTTGTTCCCAAATGCTGCAAGTACAAACCAGCTATCTGTAATCTTACAGTCACTCCTTCATTTACAGAGCAGGCACCAACACATCTGTGAGATCTGTCTGCAGCATCCAAGGAAAAATCAATTCCAGACTTATTGTATCAATTTCAACACTTTGTAGGAACTGGCAGAGTTTAAATCTCTTAGCTCTGTATGTCTTGAATCAACTTTGCCTTTCTCTTGCACAGACACAAAGGCAGAATAATCCTCCTAACTTTGAAGGAGTTTAATTCAAGTGTCATCTGTCTAAAGAAACTAAATAAGTGTGTTGCTCCCAATTCACATACTTTTTCTGAGGGAGGGGGAAGATGTGACCGCTTGCTTTTGGAGGCCACATTTTGATACTTCTAATAAGCATCAGCTAACTTTACCCTAGTCCCACATTCTGCAAAGGAATCTCAATGGAGCAAAGGCTTAATCTTGTTCCCATTCACATCAGTAAAAAAATTCCCATTGGTTCAAATTAGAGCATGAGTGATCCTAAAATATGAGTCAGAATTGCCCAACCCAGCATTTCTTGGGTCAGGCTTGAAGGGTCTCTCTTAAACCACACTCCAACACACACTCACCCAAGTTTGTCACGTGCAAAAATATCAGTTTACCAAACGAGGTCCCAAACTCTGACTCATTCCTTCCTTAACTGAGCTCCCACTGCAGTACTGTAAATATTACCTAGGGAGTTAGAGATCTGCTCTTTTACCCCTATAGCATCATCACTTTTCTTCCTTCCCTTCCCTGAGTCTTCTACTCTGCAAGCCCTCATGCTTTGCCCTGTGCCTTTATAGATACAGCAGAAGCAATGAACTTTCATTTCCCTCTACAAACATTATGAAACTGCTTAATTATTAAAATGTCTGTGCTGTTTCACTGGAGGGAAAAAGTCAAGCCCTGCATGTTCTAATTGTTTATTTTCTTCTCAGTTTCCTTGGCATAGGGTACATTCTTTTTTTTTTTTTTGAAGTTTAAACAAACATTTCTCTAGACTCAGCATTCAAGAAGTTCCTGGTGAATTAAACTGGTTGAGGCTCACCAACCTGAATCTTTCAATGGAGAAGTGATGAGGGGAGGTGATCTCATTTTACAATGACATGTCTGTAGGACATCTCCTGTGAATCTCTGGAACTGGAAGAATTCAGTTTGCCTTTTAAATCCCAAGAGTTACAGTCAAAAACCTTCTTGAATCTGTAGCTGAGCTCCAAGAAAATGCAGAAAGCATTTTCTAAGCAAGACTTAGCTAATGCTGTAATAACCTGTGGTTCCTGAGATCTTTGTGGTTGCCAGGCCCTAGCATGGGGCGCTCTCCACAGAGGCAGTGGCCCAGGGAGGCTGTGCAGGCAGAGCTGCCTCCCCACACCTCGCCACGAGCACACTTCGCAGCAGTGATGCAGGACATCACCTCCTGTCTGGAGAAGCAGCCTCCTGCCAAAGAGCTCGGGCTCTTACCTCCTGCCCCAAACCTCTCCTGCCCATGCTGGGAGCTGCCCATGGGAGCTGCAGGCAGGAGAGAGTTCTCAGTTCCCTCTCCTGATGAAGGCTGACAGTGCTAAGTTTGAGCCCCCCTCTCTTTCTGGATTTTCAAGGCTGTGCCCCAGCAGATGGGTGGCACAAACACGGTGATTCAGGCATATCTGAAGCTACCATACAGAGGACCTGAGGATGCTTCATGGCTCCAGTCCAAGCGTCAGCCAGCCTGGGAGGGGTTCCAGACACACACAAGTTCAGGACAAATGGCCAAAGTCTTTTTTTCAGCCTGAAGAAAGTTGGCTTTGTGAAATGTGTCCAGTGAAACCTGTACATATGGTGGCTTTAGCTGTAGAGAACTTCATGTGCATAATCCGCCTTCCCGCACTTCTGTCAGTGACAGCTGGGAGGTCACTATAATTATCCTGAATTTGGATGCTGAGCGGTGCTGAGCACTTGTCTGTTTGGAGGAAGAGAGAAAACTTGTTTGCAAATGGCTTGTAGCTTAATGTCTTCAAAGTGTGCCTGACCCTTCTCGCTTATAAGGAACCGTGCACTAGGAGATCAGGCAGAGGATTAATGAAGTGGATACTCATCTCCTTCTCTACTCTACTCGAGGTTTTGTTAAAGCTGAGTCAGTAAACCTGATTAGTCGGCGGGATGTCCAGGCAGGATTAATTTGGGATTGGAGACAGGCTGGTAAAGAAATGCTGGGTGTGTTTCTCCTCCTCTGTCAGGGGTGGGAGTTGGGTTTTTGTGCATGTGGGACGTGGTGTGACCAAGCAGGCAATCCATGAGGGAGGTTCTCAGCAGTAAGTGGGATGAGATGCGTTGTTCTCTAAGCTACAAGGAAAAACAGAAGGGAGGTCACTTTGATCTCTCTTTGCACTTTTTGCTTGCTATTTTATCAGAATTGCAGACCCCTTCTCTGTTAAAGAATTATTTATTGGTACCTAATTTGGACTCTTGATAAGGCCGTGGAATTTTAAATTAGAGGGAGTCATGCCAGAAGCGTTCATACAGTTTCCCAAATTTCTGCACAAGAGCTAGGTCCAGTTCAGTTATTTACCAAGTAACACCCAAAAGATATTAAAAGAAGCCCAGAAGGATCCAGACTGAAGGCCAAGAAGACAGTGGAGTTGTCCTGGTCCTACTTACCAGAGGCAGAGCACATCACCCTGTGCCCACTACTCAGGTTATAGCAGTGTGAATTTTTTAGGACCAAAAAGCTTGGTGGATGGGGTCAATCAGAGTGGAAGTGCACAGTGTGCACTCTCAAAACTACACTTTTGTGTCCGTCATTCCCTTGGATGGTAGGAGCGCTGGAGAAGCTGAGGCAACGGACACTACAAGTCAGCAGGCACCTTGGTATTTCGTGAGCAACTCCCAGGGTGACAGCTTGCCGCATTTACTATACCCAGGAGCTTCTCCAAATAATGATGAGGCTTTCCAGGAAAGTTCAGTTATACAGAGTACATACAAAAGCGTGGTGTGGTGATCTCCGTGAGAAGACATGGCACTCTCTGCTTCAGAATTCGTCCTTAAAATGTCCAGCACCTTCAGACAGACAGAACTGGGGCTTCCTACCTGGGTTTTGCTCTGCTCCTACTAAAGGGCCTTTAAAGCGGTTAATGTTACCTGCTCTCAGCTGTGCAGGCTTACTGTGTAAGCAAGGTACTGTAACACGGAGCAGTGGGATGGCATAGAGAGGAGTTTTTTTAATTTTTGACTTGTTAATTACCCATACAGTTAATTTCAATCATTTGTATAATTGTGTTTAGATAGTATGTGTTGATGTTTTGCTCTCTTAAACCCAGAGGGCATTTTTAGGATCTGTTCATACTCTATTTCAGCACTTTACCAATGCTTGAATAAGCTCTCTGATAATGACTCCCAGAGTACAGTGTGAAATCAGAAGAATCCACTCCAAAACCATTTTCCATCACCTGTCAAATAGAGGTACAGAGGGGTACAGGACTGTAAAGAACAGATTTACAGTGAACTGGCATTCCTGCTCAGGGAGGAGAGGAAACTTTCTGGGTTAGCACAAAACTTTACAAAACAGAGGACCGAAACACAGCTCTCTACCCTGACATCTTCCCGCAACAGTCCCTGGAGGAAAGTATCTGTTATGAAGCATTGAGCCTGCAAATTACATGAGCTACGTTGTGTGATCTGTGCCTTCAAAAATGGGGTCACTTATATGATATGTGTGATGCCGCAGGCTTCTCCTAGAGAAATAAGTGACACTCCCGGACTGAAATGGTTCAGTGTTTCTGCTTTCCAGGTCTTGCTATTGTGCAGACACTAAAGGATGGAAGAGGTGTGGTTTGATACATTATTGTGCGCTTGCAGAGAAGCTCTTACCAGTCGCACAGCCAAATTTAAAGCTAAATTCAAATGAAAAGCAATTCATTTGAATAAGGAGAAATTAAAGGTTGCGAAAGACAGCACTTCCCAGACAAAGCTGCTGAGGCAAATGATTTCCTCATCATCCTTGGAAGCAGAAACTCACTTGGGAAAAGGCGAGTGGAAATTAATCAAGAGTGTCTGTCCCACAGCCCTTCACAGGGAACCAGCTCAGATTCAGCTTTGGTGGGTGAACAATGGCAAGGGACAGAGTTCTGCCAGCTGCCCTTTCTCCCTCCCTGCCCACAGGGGATGCTCTGAAGCCTTTCTCCTAAGAATAATTATCAGGTAGAAATCCCTATGGACTGCTCCAAATTCCTTAACTACAACTAATCACATCCCTCACTGCGTAAGTGTGTAAAATGCTGTCACTGGGGGTGACAAAATGAAACCAGACCTGAAGAACTGATGGGGCTAAGCTCATGCTGATGCTCCACCCTGCACTCTCATCACATGTGCTAGTCAACGGCCATGCCACAAGCAGACACATTTCTCTTAATCGCTAACTGGGAAACACAGAGATACCCATTCCTGTTGACTGGATCATAAAACACCAGGAAACCTGGCAAGGAAAATCTGGTGCTGGTGCCTCTTTTCACAGTGCCATATGGAAACCTCCAAAAGGTGGAGGGTTAGAACTACCTCTTGCAGCTGCTGCCTGTTTTCAGAGGGCTGGTGGCGAGCGCTGGCTGACAGCTGGTGGAAATGGGCATGTGTGGTACAGAGCCCAGCAGCCGGTGCTGTGGGGAAGGGGTCACTTGTGCAGGGGACAGGTAAAATGCCAACAGGTCGGTTGAAAGAGCGAGATGGCATGTGTGCAGTAAAGGGTGACTGAAGTGGGAGAACTTTTTAAATCATCGTAAGGTGTTTCCCCCTGAACAGAAGTTCTTTGCCGAGCAGAGGATACGGAGATGAAATTCAGGATGAATTTTGAAACCACTCTTGTCCATAACAATGCAACAATAACCAGGTAATCGCATTTCTTTTCATGCTCCCCCACCATGGTGATCTTACTTGGCCCACCTACCGTTTGGAGCCTCGTGTCTATCATTGGCTAAGAGGTGTTCAGGGCTCTGACCATGTCTGGCTGTTGCGTAAAGTCCCTAGCTACTTTAAACTAGTATTAATTCAAGATCAGCATGAGGAAGAACTGGGGTCAGTCTGTTTTCCAAAAGGAAAAAAGTCTCTTTACCTGGACAAGTCTAAGCAGATCACTCTTCTGCTTAAAGAAGGAGAGTAAAACCCAGTTTACATAACTGGGTGCACGTGCAATCCTAGTGACCTCCTGGGAAAGATTTTGAATTTAAACTGGTCTATGTGTTGTTTATCCAGAACTCATTATGTCAACACAAATGCACTTATTTTTCTCTGCTGCTTTTCAAAAGATGTCTTTTAATTACCTTGGTTTGAGATAGCATGTAATAGCATCTAGCAGCTGAACAATCCTGATCGTCACCTCTGATTACAAGAGACTAGACAGGGTGGGAAACTTGAAGTTTTGCCTTATTTGCTTTAGAGCTTTTATTCTTTTTATGCTTGATCCAAAGCCCACTGGAGTTCAAACAAAAGTTTCCATTTCTTTTAGGCTTTAGTTCAATACCTTTGCCAATAGCCATTTAGTCACAGCCTGACTGCGAGCACATGTAATCAAAACAAGTCTTGCAACTAGATGGTAAACAGTATTTGTGGACAGCAGGGGCTCAGCACAGACTTTCAAGCCGCAGAAAGAGTCTCTCTAGGTCACTCCTAAGGTACTTGGGCAGGGTGAAGACAGTGGCATGAATGCTCAGCTGGTGGTGTCGGTCTGGCACGATCTGCCCAGACAGATTGATTCTAAAATGACCTGAAAGCAGCAAACTTTCCCCTAACAAACCCCTTCTGACATTTCTTGCCTGGACCTACAATAACTTGGGAATGCAGGTTGTTAGAGCTGAGGCATGTAGTCTCTGAAAAACTGAAAGCTTTTTTTTGGTCCACTGCAGCCAGGTTTTGTTACAGCCATTTAAATGGATGAACTCCATGTTGGCTGCTCTATTTATTTTTTCCCCTGTTTTCACAAGTATTAACTTACTCCCTGCAATCCCAGTGGAACAGAAATCAAGCATCTCCTCATTAAAATTCAAAGCTATTAATTTTGGCATCCTCTGTGCAATATGCAGCTTTATTTCAGATTGCACATTGCCTGCATTTTGTACCATAGACAGCTTTACAGAATAAAGCAAGAAATACAGCAGTTAATAGTAGAGGCAAAGAAAAGATGAAAGGATCAGGTTGAACCTTTCAGGCACTGGGGATTTTTGGGTAGGAAACAGGCCAGGACCACACTATCCTTGTGGTTGTTAGTAACCAAACAGGGTTTTTTAGGTTCAGAGTTTTTATTAGATTCTTTCCTCTACACGAACAATAGTAAACATACAATTGAGGTCTTGATTTTTCTGTAAAATGACTAACTAGCCACTGATTACATCCTTAGAACTGGTGCTCAAAGTTTATCAAATATGCAGGTTAGAAGGAAAAAAGGCTCAGGTGGCCTGGTTCATGAGAGGAATCAATTAATTTGGGGGAGATTTAAGGCAGACAGAGAACTCGCTGGTAAATCAAATGGCTGTTTTGGAAGAAAGGGAGAACACAGAGAAGAAATTGTAAGTTTAGTTTTTTTCCTGGTTTGCTGGGTTTTGTGCAAATGAAGCTTTTGTCACTGCTACTGACCTATTATGTTACTGTGGACAGCCCTGGTGCACAAACAAGTTTGTTGATTTTTTTTTTTAATTATTTTTTTTCTTTTCCCTGAGTTATAGTTTCTGTCTGTATGCATGTTCCCATATAAACTGTTCATTCTAGTTGCTCCTTTGCACAAAGCAAAAATAAGTAACTGAAAGTTTTGCAAGTGTACTTAGTAACAGTCTTCCTGTCCTGTTATTCTTCAGTCGATAAAATATTGATGTCTGTGTGCCGCAAATCAGAATATCAAAGTGATCTGTAAACTAACATCAGCTCTTGCTGGTTACAGTGCTGTTCTGTAAGTTCTCCTAAGCTTAAATCATTCTCCTGTTATTTTGTATGAAGAAATACGACAGAAATAGATATATTTATTAAAATTTTATTCTGTTTTTGAGCTGAGGACACCATGACTCACTCTCACCTGGTTCTTAGATGTTGTCACTCATCTGTGAAGCTGCTCTCTGAAAACCACTTGGATATCTACTGCACTTGAAATGGCTGCTCTCAACTTTGTTTTTAGCACTAAATTATCTATGGCAAGCTAACCAACAAGTAGTTACCATAATATATGATAAGTTTCCCTTTGTCTTTATGGATAACGTGGACTGCTCCTCCAAATGCAGCTTCTGGCTTCTTGATTGACTCTCTGCTTTGTTGGCTCCCATGTGATTCTCCAGATGTAACACGTGAGATCAGTCACTGTTATCAACTCCAGATTAGTAGGAAGACTACTTCTGATGAGTGCAAACCATTCTTGGCATTTAACAATTTCTGTTTCAGAAGGTGGATTATCAGCTTCGCAGTCTTCTGAAGTGTTATCCCTGTGTCTTCCCTTGTGATTTGTGATATACAAATGCAAACTAATGTGATAATAGGCTTTTTCAGGCATGGTCTAACAATTGCAAGGTTCCTACCTTGCATATTCTTTGTCACAGTATTTCACGCTTATTCATCTGCACGTAGCATGCTATCCTTACCAGAGTCCACAGACCTTCTCAGCCCCTTGTTTTTATTTTTAACTTGGAGAATACCTTTAGTTGGGGGAAAACAACAGTTTCTGTCTTGGATTCGATTAATATCTCATGAGGAGACTTGAAGAGGATGTAACACCCTCTTGATAAGACAATGATACAAACAAGAGCCTCTTTGGAAAAAAACCTGTTTTCTGTAAACCAACATACATTCCCCTTTGCAGGATGCTGGTTGGCTTAAAGTTTGTCTTGGGGATTTCACAGAAGTTTCTCCTCATCTAGAGTTATTCAGTGGATATGAAAGAATACAGAAGTGTTACTGTTTATACTATGACCATGCTTTATCACTTTCAATGATACTGAACCTGTGGTATTTCACTTTTTAGTATTCAGACCTGGGATACGATTGCAGTTTTAGGCAGCTCTTAGAGGATGATGTATAAATTTGTTCTGGAGTGACTGTAGGTGGCAACTGGATCTTTGGATGCTGCATCAGCTGTGTAGGTCTTCAATGCTAACTTTGAAAGGTATCCACAGCATCTTTCTTTAGAGCTTACCTTTGCAGATAGAATGCTTACCCTTCAAGCTAGCTATAGGAAATCATATATAGTGTAAACTTCATCAGACATCACCAGCAACATAATTGGAGCAACACTAGATATTGTGGTATCCAGACTTCATTTCAGCAACTATCCTGAAAAAGCTATTGACATGGAAAGCTAGTACTTAAATAAAGAGATGCTAGTAACCTATGTAAACAAACCTGTCCGTTCCTGATCAAACTTATTTACTTAACCAGGAATGAGTCTCTCTGGATGGTACTGATGCCTTTAGACTTCTAGCTGAGAGGGGACCTCTTCAAAACTTAATTCATTTGCAAGGATGCAGCACACACAAGTTGATCCAGTCACATTTAAAGCTGCAAGATGCCTAGTCTCGGAGATCTGTGCAGTCTGAACAACAGCTCAATAATGTTTCTTAAAGTACTGTAAGATCTTTAAGTGACTGCTGCAATAGAAACACAGACTGTTCAGTGGCCAAAAGTCTTCTGCTTTTCCCCAAGAAGAGAGTGTGGGATCAGACCACTTGCCTCCTACACACAGACACATACCACAGTGTCAAAGCAGGCATATTTCACCTGGTTCAGCGGAGCAATTGGTTTATAGAAAACAGCTCTGGCTTACTGTGGCTGCTCCCTGCTTCACACGCTCCTCATAAGGCTTGATCAGCTCCCACACAGAAGCTGTTATTTGTCTCCAGTTAAACATGCTGTCCAAGAAAAAATTCTGTGGGCTACAGCTATACGTGATCCCATCTTCTCATGATGACCTTTTTTTAAGTTTATTAACTATTAACTTATTAACTTTATTAACTATTTTCTAACTGAGAAAAAAATTAGATGCCACTTTGAGAGTGGAATAAAAAAAAAAAAGTAGCTCGATAGAATTTCTTTTTAAATTAGAAACTCCACAGGTTGGGACTGGGAGTCTCCAGCTCTCCAGCAAATCACTTTGCAAACTCACACTCATTAGGAAAACATAAAGAAACTGCTCTGTTTCCAGTGGTGATAGAAAATGATTTCTGCATTAACAGAATGTAACTTTCCCTTCTATTATGAGCATGAGCCTTCCTTCCCTAGACAGTACAGACATGGATCTGGGCTTTGGTTATAACACTAAATAAGTTACGTCTTAAACCGATTGGGTCTGTATTCATTCAATATGTTCCAAATAGATCTCACTTTAATATTAAACTTGCATTTCCTCTTCATTTAATCCACTTATTCCTATTGATAACTCTCCCCTAGAATGGGGGTGTCTTCTCAGCTGACTTGTGTCAGGGTGGAAGCTGTGGTCTGTGCTTGTGCCAGGAGTATGTACTGTTTTCATAGGCTTCAAATGCACGAAATAGAGGATTTTCATTGAAAATATTATGGGATCACTGATTTGACTTCCTTTGCCCAGCCTCTCCTGGGATAATCTGATCCTTAAGAGTTAAAATTACTAGAGGCAGGAGAAATATCCTTGCACATCCTTACATAAAAGGACCCCAGACTTGTGCATATGCTTTACTGAGGCTCTGAAGACATGAATCACATGCTTTAGTTTCTCAATGACTCTGTAGGTGCCAACAAATTCTATGTTTAATAACCATGGTTTGTTTCTGAAATGTAGCCTTAGCAGATAACAGCCTTCTTGGAGTTTTTGCTGTGATCAGTCAAGATTATTGAGAAATCAGTCTGAGGGCATGAAAAGTTCAGCAATTCAAAAAGATAAAAAGATGCCCACCTGATTTTTAGATACTGTCTTTGTGTTTTGCAGGTTGATAACCTCCAAAGCAGACATGTACTAGGTCTGGTGTACAAAGTCATGCCCTGTTGAGAACAAGTGAAAGAAATTAATTGCACATCATCTCCAGTATTGAACCATACCACCATTCTGTTTCTCTTAAGCAAAGCATATATTTGCAATTCTTTGGGAGCTGCATCCGTATCAACACTGTCAGATACTGCTTATGAGAGAACACTGTATGTGTTACAGCCAATCTTTCTGATTTATTGATACACTTATTCCTAGGACCTGTACGTTGTCTTGTTCCAGGTATGTTTCTTCCCATGAATCATTCTAGCTAGGCATAAAATGGAATATTTAATAACAATCTTCTTCATGGTATTTCCACCACAGAGAAATCCTCTGAATAAAATTGTGCTCTGCCTCCCTGTCTTGCCAGCAGGAGCCAGGACCAAGTCTACCTCTGGACCAGGATTATAAACATTTTAAAGTTTTGTTCCACAACACAAAACAGAATCCAAAGACCTGGTCCACAGAGTCTCTGCGTCCTGACCCTCTCCTGCCAGAATAGCCCATGTTCTGTTTGTACCTTCCACAGCTGCTAATGAGATAAGAAAATACATCCTTATCTGTGGCGAGTCTTGGAAGATCACAGTGTTTGCAAAGTACCCTCACCACGGAGCAGTGCTCGGTGACCACGTAGGCTGGCTGACTCAGTGAAACAGCCCTAGTTTCTGCTTGCTGTCAAATATCATTACCTTTGCAGTACTGTAAATATTACCAAGGTTAGACAGTATGATTAAATCTGTTAAATATTATAGTATTGCCTCTACAAATTGGCATCCTCCCCCCCCCCCAAGACATGCTGCTTCCTATTCTGAAGGGAAATGGCACTAATTAGCTGTATTATGAAGACATGTGACAACTTAATTCACTATAGTTACCTTCCTTTCACTACAGCTAGCTAATTGCAGGACCAGAGTGCTTGAAAAGAAAGACTATATTAGTTATTGACAATGCACAAGTGTCCTGGTTACCAGTTTGGCCCGTATGCACTGGCAAGGAATCCCAGGCTAGACAATGAAGTTTGTGAGTTTTGTTCTGATTTCACCAAACGGCATCACAATGATGTCTGTAATACAACTAGACCCCAAGGCAATTTAAATGCAATATGGTATAGGGTCTGTCTGCATCATGTGGACAGACCCAAAGCAGTTTTAAATAGCAGTAGACTACGTGCAGGACCACAGAGTTCAGCATGAATTGATTTGCCCAGAATCTGTAAGTGGTTTTGCTTCTCAGCTCTCTGCTGACGGTATCCAGATTTTCCACCAGCATCCATGTTAACCTGGACACGTGTCTGCTACCCTCAGCAGAGATTACAAAGTATATTCAGATCAAAGATTTTTTTTGACGATTAAACTTAAGGAGGCCTTTTTGAGAGAAGGATTTTCTCTTTTACTGCACAGGATGCTCACTCTTTATCACCAACTTTTGGTACACACAGCTAGAGATGAGGGAGCTTGGACAATTAGTCCCAGGATCTGAAAATGCGGTAGTAAAGCAATAAAAACGTGATCACCTGCATGTTTTCCCTTTCCCACATTTGCCACCACAAAGAGCCTGCCTGAGTTTTAGGCAGATCTGGACCAGCAGAGGAATACTTCAAAATGTAATGCCAAGGGTGTTTGAGTGGAAACAGAAGTCAGTCCCGCAAAGTCATGTAGCCAGCCAAATGCCTCACAGCCTCTTTGCTGCCTTCTAAAATACTGGCTTTTGATCCCTGACAAATTCTGAGCTGTGGTACATTGGGAAGAAAAAGACTCTTTGTTTTACTTTGATTGCTCTGATCTATATACCTGCCAATCCCAATAAAACAACTAGCCATCTTTTCACTTCTCCTTGAATACTGGGGTTTGAAGGTCTGATTTGAGACCAGAAATAGAATTCCCTGTTCTGTTCCCACAGCTGTGTTTCTGAATGCTCATCCTTTATTATACTTGTCTATATATCGCCCCTCTTGAGAAGGCTGCACAAGGTATGTATTTAAGAACATATGTATGTCCCAGGAATAAGACAAATAGTTGGGAATAGATCATCTTTTTCTACAGAAAAGGCTTAACAAGGAGACAGGCAATTTCTTATCCTAGTACTTTTTACACATGGCTTTGACTATCAGCATAAGACTGGCAGAGCTTTTGGCATTCCAGACAAACCTTAATGCGAAGGAAAATGTGGATTATAACCTGTGCTATCTAGAGAGCCCATAGCAAAACCTAGAGTGCCCTAGAGTACAGGCAAAAATTGCAGTTGTATCCCATATGGACAACATGAATGTTCCATCTGGGATGGAACTATAAGAGGAGCAGTGGGAATGGGACATGCAAGGAAATCTTATCAATATTGGCCAGTATCTTCCCTTTTCAGCAAGTGGAATTGTTGAGATCTCAACAGCTGCACCTTTATGCTTTTGCTCAACGCTGTGTACGCTTCAATCCCACTGTCACTTTGCTATTAGCTGCAATATGGATATGTGCAACTTGCTCAGCGTGACAGGCTGGAAAGCCATTTTGCCACAAGGTTTTCTTCCCCTTCAGTGCAGTAAGATGATGATTTAAGTATGAACAGGCTTGGCCTTTTGACACCTGTCAAGAACCTTAATGGTCGCTTAATACATCAGTTTTCAGTCCATTGTCTGCTGCCTCCTGCTGAGTTGGAAGTACTTCCAGCACAGGTCATTGTAAGCCACCTTAATACAGGTACTTTCTAGGTGTACATTTTGCTTAAGAGCTTTGCAGTGATCCTCCACACACTCACCACTCATTACTGAAGCACCGCACTCAGCAACATTGAAAAGCGGTCCAGGCAGCTGCACGAAAAAGCAGGCTGACCTGTCATGCCCTTCCTTCACAAGAAGATCTTCCCCACATCTGCCAACACATCTCACTTCAGCATCTTTTTTGCTCTAACATTTCCTCTGCAATTCATCAGACTTCTTCTCTATCCTCATGTTTTTAATTAGACAAACACTCTTGAAGAAACTCATAATGTCTACACTATCCAGTCCCTTGTTTTTCATGATTGTTTCCGTAGATAATTAGCAGATGATCCTTGTCCTGCAGACTTTATAATCTCTCTCTTCCTGCTACCAATGTTACTCTATGCTCATAGACTCACACAGTACGTTTTCTTAGTCCCAGAATCCTGCAGTGTCTCTTTCATCTGACACCTGCAAGAACTGAACTACATGAAGAAGTGTTTGGGACACGTGACATTGCATACACTTGGGCCAGAATTGCAAGGCTCTTCGTGCTACCCTCCGTTACGTTAAAGCTTATGTTTGGAGGCTGGATTACCCCAAAACTTGCATAAAACAGCAGATAATTGGACTCCATAGAGGAAGAAGAGGATGAGGGAAGAAATGTATATATCTCAGACTGCTGGACATTCACTGACCACATTTACTTTGGAGACCACATAACCAAAATAGACTGTGAAGCACACAAATCATTAAGAGAAGGCAATGACTTTCAGTTCAGTACTTAAAAATCAACCTTTTTGCTAACATAGCAACAAGACTTCATATATAAAATTGTAAGAGAGGCAGGTGATGGTAAGCACCCATATGTCTTCTAGTAAAACATCAGACAGAACCGTAATATACCTCCGAATAAGTAACTTAGAGCATGTCCTGTAGCACCACCTAGCAGGCTAATTTAAAAGTGGTCTATGTCCCTTGATCCCTGACTATAACGATGTGCTTATGCAACAGAATTGGTGTGCACTTCAGTCTTCTTTCACCTTCCTTGCTGTAACAGCTGCTTCTTGAAACCAGAATCATATCAACATGGCCATTAGTAAAGTTGGGGTCTCTACTTTTCACAAGCATATTTATTATAAAGCTCTTAAGAGAAACCATTTCTCTTTCATTAAGAGAAACCAGCGAATGCAATGCTGTGCCAGCCTCTTGAGTTTTTGCGTAAGACTAGACACCTCCAGCTGGTAAAGAAGCCAGAAGCACCTTTCAGAAAGTCAGGCTGTACAAACCCATCCAACCTTCCCTCCGTATTCAACAGTAGGTTAAGTAAGTCTTAGTGACTCTCAGGCTTTCAAAATCCATCATGACACTGTGTGTTTTGGTTAGGGAGGAGTCTGGTTTCCAGTTGTCCATCATCATCTGCATGCATTTTTTCTTTGTATGTCTGCATGAAGTATGACTATCAATGCCAACTTGCAAATTTTAAGTTTTGGGACATGATGAAGCTACATGCTGAGGCTGCAGACCCATGGCTATAACAGCTCTCTGATGATATAAAGGGGGAGGTGAAGCTCTCCTCTACTTTTTTTTCTGGCTGCCTCCCACCTTGTTACAGCACCTTTTCAATGATCCCACTCAGCTTGCTAACTTGGTAGAAAATGATCCCTTTTTTCCCCTGGTAACTATGTTTTCTGCTGACAGTGAGTAAAAAACAATGCACAACAGGGTCTGATGGGTGCCAGATCTGGCAAAAAGTGGTTCAGAGGGAGACAGAGAGGTGGGATCTTTCCTCTGACTTTTCCCTTTGGGTAGCAGCAAACCATTCACCCGTCTTGCCACATTGCATAAAACCATAACCTATGGGTAGAATCATGCCCTCTCCCAAAGGAGTGTTTTCTTAGCAATTATCAACTTGTTTACTGGAAGTTAAAACCAAGGTTGTCATTAACAGCCTCTGCTCACAACAGGGAAGGATGCTGGCTGTGCCTAGCCAGGCCTGTTTAGCACGAGCATTCCTAAAATGCAGGATATCATCTAGTAGGAAAAAGATGGGATAAATATCTTCATTAGGGTACTTTCACATAAGTGCTGGAGGAATACCTGAATTTGAATGAAAATTCTTAAGTATCCAGTTTACAATCTTAATCCTTTTAAGTGAAAGCAAATCTCAGGCTAAAAGGTCTATAAGCTGAACCTTCACTGCTAAGAGATGCCTCATTCGGGGGCTGCTACAAAGAAAGATTAATTTGATAGATCTTTCTAAGTAGAATAATAACCATGGCTTGCTTTTATTTCTATTCTGCTGTCTCTCAACCCACTGCAAAGCATTGTTTCCACTTGGATTGTGGAAAAAATGGTTACCTCATGACTGCCTGGTGCAAAGGGGCATTTTAAAACACCCACCGAGCACCAACGTGTACCTCTCCTACAGGTGAGGCAAAACCCAATCTTCTACTATCCACTACACAAATAAAATCCTTAGCTGGCCCGAAGCTGTTCTCTGCCCTTGTTTTGCAAGGACGGCCGTGAGGGAGCCGTGCCCTCGGAGGCCATTGCTCTCCACAGGCTGCTGCTCCGTCACCCACTGCCCTCCTCACCACAGCCAAGTGGCGCTGCCAAAGAACGGGCAGGCCTTACCGGGGCTTTCCCAGGGCGCCCGTGTTGTTCTTTTTCACAATAGGGATGGGATCTCCCCGCTATGGAGACTCCTGCCGCCGATTTACTCCAGGGCACGGACCGCAACCCCCATTCCGCGCTCAGGGGACTGTCGTGTGTCGTCCGTCCCCCCCAGCCCCGTCATGGCGTCGCCGCCCGCCCCTTCCGCCCGCCGCAGGGAAGCGGGGAGGTGGCCGGCCCGCTGGAGCCCCGCCTAGGCCGCGGCGCCGGGAGCCTCGGTACGTGCGGGAGCGGGGCGGGGGGAGGCGAGGCGAGGCCAGGCCCGGCCTGCCTGAGGCGAGGGATCCGCTGAAACCGTCCCTCAGCGCCCCCGGCGTGGCGAGGCATGGCGGGGCGGGGGAGGGAAGGAGAGGGAAAGGGCGGGACAGGGAGCGCAGAGCCCGGGGCCGGTCGGGGCTTCACCCGTCCCTCGTGTAAAGCCATTTTTAGCCGCTCTCCCCGCCCCCCCCCCCCCGACACTTTCTTATATTTTTATTTTTCGGCAAGTAGGCCTTGAAGTACTGAGCCCTGGAGGCGGGTCCTGCTTCCTGACTGATACTGGTTTAAGTTGGGCTTTCCCCTCGGCTAGACGTAATTAGAGAAAATAAATTTATTCAACTGGCTAGGACAAAACCTGCCTAGATAACCCCGTTTTGAACTTTATTAAAATTCTCAGACATCAGTGAGAATGAGTGCCCGTAATACCACAGAGATAAATAGTGTTTCGGCATTTGAGGGAAACCAACCTTGTAAACGTTGTGGCTTTATGGGAGCTAAGTTAATGATTAATTTTTCAGGATATGGTCCGCATAAATTGCCTTGAAGTTTCCGGTTGCCTTCCTCGTACATAAATCACACAAAGTTTATGAATGAAAATAAAGATGCCATATGCGATTAGGGCTGCAGCGGGATTTTCTGCAGGAGCTGAGAGTCCGTGCTGACCCGCGGGGAAGATTTGAAAGCACAAATGCTAAAAGGTATTGAGGGCAAGTTTCTTTTTATTTTTGGTGACTGTTGACTATTACGAGAAAGTGAATATTCTGTGGCATTTGCTGCTTACTCTTGCGTTAGGCGTGCGGTGGGACTGGTGGGTGTCATCCAGTCAAGAGCATAGCCTGGGCTGCAAGGGGTCGGCCACAAAGGTTTGAAACCACGCCTCCACAAAGGATAATTTAATGTAAAAAAAAATTTAAAAATACTTAGCAACTCTTAAAATTTTTGTGACTGAAGCCGCAAAAAAGTTAGTGTTAATGCATTCAGGTGTATCCTGCCATTATGGCTGTTGAGGAGAAGTATATGGATAAGCACAGCGCTTCCTGGCCTGCTTTCCTGCTTTTCGCCCGTGGTTGTGTCCAGGCGTGCTTCCTGGCATCCCGAGTCACTGACCAGGAGGAGCATTCAGCATCCCGTGTGCTTGGCAAAGCACCATTTGGTCATGCAAGAGAGTAGAGTAGATTGGTTTTCAGCATGGTTTGTCCTTCCCCACATTGGTGTGGTTTCTCCATCCAGTGTTCCTAATCTTAAAAAGGTCTGTTAGCCAGTCCGAGCGAGAGGGCTGTCTCTAATACGAGTGGGAGAAACTTGGGAAGTCCTTGGCTCAGCTTCACATGTGGATCAAGTGATAGTCTTCATACAATCATCCCCTTAGAAGTGCTGCCCCCCTCCTTCTCCTCCCCCCCCCGCCATAAATGGCATGACCTTTTCAATCAGATCTAGACTACCAGATTTGCCGAGAGGTCGTTAACTCCAAAGAGGTCATTTGGGTTTAGTATTACAATTTTCTGGTTTTTAGCTCTATTATCAAGGAGGTTTTCTCCCAAAATTGGGTTTCATCCAAGCTCTTGGCTCTTCAGCATGTTTTTCTTAAATAATTTTGTCAGACAAATCACCACCTCCGGTCTTCAGCAGAATGCAAGAATACCACCACTTATTACACTAAGAAATACATATTAAATTATTGTATACTTACATGCATCATTGTTTTTATTAAGCACTCAGTATGTGTTCAGTGCAGTATAAACATTAAACAAGATTATTCTTCCCCTGATGAATTTACAGTCTGAAAGAGCTTCATAGGAAGGAGTAGTAATAACATATCATTAAAACACCGCCTTTAATTTAATCCCTTTTTGTTTCCCTGTGGTTAATACTCATTTGCTGTTGATGATGACTGGTCTATCCTGGCATGTCATGCGGTGCTGTTTTACGATGTTACAGCCCCCAGTTGTCCACTCTGCTCCTCTGCGGGAGGTTCTTGTTCAGCGTGAGTGGAAGAGAGCATATGTCTGTGTTTCAGCTGCTGCCCTACAAAGCCCAGCAGCATAGCTGAAACCCACCTTTGATGGTACTCTACACTAAGACCTTGGTTGTTGTATCAAAGCACGGTTTCCTCTTGCCACCTCGGCTTCCTGTAAGGACAGCTGGAGATACTGATGTCTTCAACAGCTGCAGCAAGATTCTCTGAAGCTTATGTGTTAAAGCCCTGAGAGAATAGGCGTTACAAGATGCAAATGGAACCAGGGGCATCCAGTTTTCACTGATGTGTGTTGGATTTAGGTGCCTAATTCACTTTTATGTCTTTATAGTAGCATCATTATAGAGAAGAATTCTGTAGTTAATGGGATATTTTAAGAGATGGGAGCTTTCCTGGGCAGAGCATATCATATGGCGTGGACTGTAAAAGGAACTGATACTCCCCAAGGGAAGTGGGACTCTTGAACTGAAGGAGTTGGCAGGTTGGAAAGTTTTTAAGTTTATCTGCTTATTTAAAGAGTCACAACATAGTTGTCTGCCCTGAAACAATTTCTGTTCCAGTTTCGTCTCTGGATTGCATGTATTATTTGTCAGAGAAATTATGTCAGAGACAAATTTTTAGAAGTAGCCACTGAAAGCATGCTGCTTTCTGAAAATAGCTTTATGCTGAGTAAGCTAGAACCAATAGTGGTTTTAATAGTGAGGTTGACTATCCACTAGAACAAACTCTAAAGGAAAATTCTGTCTCCTGAACTTTTCAAATCAAAATGCAATCCTATTTTGGAAGTTGTAGTTAAGCTCAAGTTACGGAATTTAGTATGAGGTTACTGACTAAAACTTTTGGAGCTCTACTGTAAGAGACGGTTAGCATAGATTAATCTAATCATTGGGTCTTGCCTTATATGTGTAGTTTGTGTCTGTAGTGGATGGAGTGCAACAGTAGGATTGTGCTGGCTGGCAAGGACTAGACAAGCATGTTAGGGTAAATACAGAATGTGTATTGATTGCTGGGGAAAGGAGGAAGTATGGTGGCTTTATTATTGTCTTTATCACAGTAAATTGATTTACTGGAGGAGAGGGAGAAGTTAATTCTTCGTATTAATCATCCTGTGTTCCAAGGCTGAAAAATTAATGAGTATGACTTTCTCTGTAAAGGTGTTTTGTTAATGTAAAAGAGAGAATGCTTCTTTGGTTATTGTGCTCCGTGCTCTGCTGCTTCTCTTGGTTTTTGCCTTTTTTTTTTTTTTTAAATGCTACAGAGATGAGAGACCCATTTATGATTTATGCACACTTTAATTCCTGATTTTTGTGTTGTAAACAGGTTAGGATTTGACTATGGCAGTGCAGTTCCTGCGGAAGGCATCTGTGTGGTTAAAGAAGCGCAAGATCACTTTGTTGGCCATTTCTTGCGTGGGACTGTTTGGCGCTGACCTTTCCTATCATGTGTTTCCTGAGCAGACATTCAAACTGTTGCATGAGTGCTGGTCAGAGGGGCAGCCATCTGAGCTTTCACAGAGGCTCCGTGGTGTCTTTCAGGATGTCCTTCAAGACACTGATGTGAAGTCCAGTGACTCCTATCGAGCCTTTGCAGCTTCTGGCTTCCACCCTGTGAGTGCTGGAATCCCCTGGCTGCCTGCAGGCTCTTTGGTGGGCATCCCGCCTAACTTTGATAGCACAGCTGAGGATAAAAAAGGAATAGTCAACCATGTTGTTGTGATCAATGGCAAGGCAGTAGACTGGGAGAGCAACGAAGGTGTTGCTTTGGAGGAAGCTCTGACGTTTTCACTTAAAGCTCAGAAGTTTGCCATTGCCAGAGAAGTTGCATATTTGCAGAACGGCAGCCCTTTAGCAAGCGCGGTTGTGGCTCCAATTTGCTTAGCTGGCACATTTCTCTGTGGGAGAGGTATAAAGCTACTTCTGGGTTTATCTCCTGGCCCCGTGATACTTCGCAGCATCTGTAACCTCATAACTGCCGCTGGTGGACTAATGTGCTATTACGTTTCTTACGACGCTATGACCTATCACCTAGACTGCAAGGCTGACAGAAAGGCAGCTACTGTTTCCAAAGACTACGCCAGAGGTGGGGTTGAATTTTATGATAAAATCTTGTCCCGCAACAGGATTCTTCGTGGTCTGATGGGCAAAAAAGGGGCGAAAATGTATTCCCCGAGTGGTAACATTTTCCCAAGGCACTGGTTCAGAATAAAGTATACCCCATACACTTACCGAAGAGATTTGATTGTTAATATTTTAAGAGAGCTCCAGGCATAGGAAGGGAGAGCTTGAATTTTAAACTTGTGAATTACGTATTCTCTTGGAACACTGCTGTGCTGCCTTTTTTTTTTTTTTCCTGTATCTTCATTAGAATTGTATGGTTTATTTTTGCATATAGTTTGGAAGAAGTTATTGCACATTCTGTGAATAAAGAATTCTCTCTTAAAATATTAAAGACTTGCTTCACAAGTGCTCCGTTCTGTGTTCATCTCAAATCACAAGACCACTGAGATACTGATCTAGAAGTTCTGCTTCTCTGCTCTGGAAAATGGAAAGGGTAAAGTCCAACGGAGAGTTTATCGTTTAAACAGGGGTGTTTGTATGTATGTTTGCCATTCCTCCTATGGAACAACCCAAAGATGTTTAAAAAACTGGGCAGTCTGTATCATGCTGTTACATAAATACCAAGCCACAGTGTTTCTGTTCTGTGTAAATTCTTGCGCCATGTGAATTCTGATGCTGCAATCACCATTCTTCAGTAGGGCACGCTAGTTATGCTGCAATTCATACTAATATGGATAGATTATTACCAGCACTTACATCATTTTGTTTAAATCTAGTTCTGCTCTCTACGTGTTGTGATGACTGTAGCATGCATATCTTGAATGTTTCCCACCAGTGGTGGTACGTAACATGTCTGTCATGGATTGGCTGTTTTCTCACAGGTGGGATAAGTGTGTTCAGGAGAGGGTTTTCTGTTTGCTTTGGTACAATTTTTGTTTAATTTAAAAATGCATATAGAGGTATGTCACCTTTTATGTCAAAAAAGGCAAGGTATAAGAAATAAGTCTGGCATTTGGTGCAGATACTGGTGAGGTCTGTGATGAAGACTTGCCAAAGGAAATTTCTCTCCTGTTTCAGACTAGCCTAAGAAGGTTTTGTCTGGCAGAATCCGCCTTTGCCCAGGATTACTAATATTCTGGAAAGGTCTTCAGTGTACAGGCAGTAAACTTTCCATTATAGCCTCACATGGGACCTTTTATGTGATCTCCAAGACGATAGTTCTCAAACTTTGTAGTTCCCTCTCTTCCATGCTTCTGTCACAGCCATTACAGTAGCCCTCCCTGGTGACATCACAGCAGTTTTCCTCTTCTCATCTCCATTGTCAGTCTTACAGCAAACTTCTATTATTTTATATCTTCTCAGTCACAGATGCGCCAAGTGTCCTCTCTGCCTTGGTTTTGTCCTTTCTTCATCTGCTACAATAATAACTGTCATGCCTGTGTTTGCTCAAAGCATTACTGAGTTCTGTTTTCCCTTCGAACCACGCGGTGACATAAAGTTTACATACTGTCTGCTGAGGTACTGATGTTGCTTTACGTTGCTGAAGCCATATATATAAGATGTTTGGATTTCTGCTGAAGTAATCTGTGTCATGTTTTTCTGGACCACCACCTATCACGGTTATCCTTGAAGTATCAAGTCATGAGATGCCTCTTAGGTGCATTCTGGCTGTAGGGCCTAAGGTTGTTTTTCTGGTGATATTTGTGAAAGAGTTTGACAAAATCTCCTAGTCTGTGGAATAAAAGGAGACTTTACCTTTAGGCAGGGCGCTTTCAAAGCTTCAGTCAAATTTATTTGACTTCACTTCCAGGTAAATCCAATATAACAGGTCAAGATAAAGGTTTTTTGGCTGAGTGATGTAGTGCTCAAGATTGGAATACAACTCCTGTTTTAGTAGCCTGTGAGTTCAATTCATCCTCATATTACTCCTTCAGACAAGTCTAAGCTCCATGAAATGTTCTCAGAGAGATCTTGGCCTACTTGTTTTATGTGGTTTAAGGAGCTGCTGCTACATAGAGTGGAGAGAGGAAACAGAGGCCTTCTTTGAGATTTACAATAAGTAGCAGTTTAAACAAAATTAAATTAAAGAAATCTGCTTGCCTCTTACCACTCCTTACTGCTGCTTTTCATCAAGGTGCCTGCAGCTAGTGCTGTTATTTAACGTTCTCAGGTTGTAAAACCCCAGTGATGCTAATGGTTTTTGCAGTTGTGCACTTTGCTTTACTCTTACATCTGGATTCTCCAAGAAGCTCCATGTATCTGTAAATGCTGTATCTGATTTACCCTTCTTTGAACTTGCTGTGGCATATTGGTGTCAGTAAGGGAGGGCTGGCAAGTATTAAGACATATGCCCTTACCTTCCAAAAAGATGTTCTTGCTGAGGGCTTATACATCTCCTTCTCTGTATAGTCAAACTCCTATTCTGTCGCCATCTGTGTAATCTGGAAGCATAGTACTGTCAGTATAAGGGAAATGTGAGTTGAAATCACAACTGCTAATTAAGATTTCCCTGAACTTTGGGAATGTGTGAGTTGTCTTGGAAAAGGTTTGTGTTGTGTGTGTGTTGCCAAGTAATTGTTGCTTGCAAGATCACCCATGCTATTTGGCAAGTAAGACTAGCAAAAGTCAAATATATGGCTGTGGCAATACTTATGCAAGGTCTTATAATATTGCAGATGTTTTCCTGTAGGTGGAACTTCCGATGAAATCAAACAGGAGTTCCACATACTGGTGATAGAAATGGTCTAGTTTTGGGAGGATGACAGAAGCAAGCACCACAGAATTAAAGGTGTAAACATTGGTTGTTCGTGCTCTTCCATGCAAAGAACAGTCTGATGTGGGAATGCAACTTCATTCAATGGCCCAGAAGAGCCCAAGTGAATCAGTATGTAACTTGCGTCAGTGAATAGCGTTATAGTCTCCCCCAGCTCTGAAGCTGAAACTCTGAGGAGTTCAGAAAACTTGTTAACGGGCTTCTCTTGCGCTGCTCAGATGAGGCAGACCGCACAATTTTTGGGGTAGAAAAGCAACAGAAAATGCTAAGCAAAGGGAATTGCTAGGAGATATGGATATAAGAAGTCTAAGACAGGAAACTGTAGAAGTGAAGGCGTGAATGTAATAATGACCCCTCATAAAAACGGGTATTGTCCACAAAAATGAAGCTCTCTTTCTTGTCTGATAAAGTGATTAAAGGATGAAGTATGAGTAGCAAATGACCAAAATGAGTTGCTAGTTTAAATTTATATACAATCTAGTTCAAAGAGATATTTCCTTGACTGGTTTATTTATTTTATTATCCTGAATTGTCTAGATAACTGAAAAGAAAGTGATCCTTGTAATTTAATTTTTATATAAATGCAATGCTGCTGCTACATAAAGCTTTAGTGAATAATGCTGCAAGAGACAAGAGCTACCTAGGTGCTTTGCTCAGAATTCCCACTGGCGTGCAAGAAATGCAGGGTCTGGCTCACGTCTTTCTTTCCCTATCCTAAAAATGGTGGTTTCTTGTCATGGAGATGCCTTCAGCTTGTTTAACGGTCAAAGCCATAAAACTGTCAGAAATAGAGCAAGACTGAGAGCTACACGGTTTTCTTGAAGACAAACTGTAGAAGTCATTTGACTTAGAGATTTCGGGATCAGCTGCTGTGGGTATCTGGCTCCTCTTGCAGTTTACAGAAAGAGTGAGCTTGAGAGGTGACTTCCAAGAGAGAAATCTCCACCCAGGTGGCACGTGAGTAAAGAATGTCCCCTGTGGTCTTGCCACAAGGGCTTCAGTTGAAGTGTAGCAGTCCTTTAGAAAACAGCACTTTTTACTACAGTAGAGCACTGTTATCACCCCTTTTGACGTTAAAGTGGTTTCCAGAACCTGACAGAGAAGATGGTGAGAGAGCTGACTGCGAAACTGTGGAGCCAGGGTAAGCTGGTGGTGTTGGGAGAGGTGGTGCTGGAAAGTGAGCCTACTGCTGTCATTTTGCCCTTGGCCATAGCAGTTGTGAAACAACCACAGTGACAAAGTGTGGCTTGGGTGGGAGTGAATTAAAATGTATGAATCAAATCATCATGACTGAATCACAGGCAGCTTTCATTAAAGGAAGAAATGCAGAGAATCCATCCCAGAGAGAGTACTGCTATATGCAGCCATTGTGGGCATCATTAAAACAACGGTAGGCATCTCCACTATGTGGAAATGCAATTCCTAGCAAGTAGCAGACGCTGAGACAAGTATGTGGGCCATATCCTGCAACTGTTATCCGTTCGTGTTCATGGAAAGCTTTGTGTAGCAGGTGTGATTACATGAATATAAAAATGATTAAGTTGCAGACAACCTGCCATCCGTGCATGCACCAGTTCCTCCTTGATTTCATTCATCTCAGCTGGAAATGTATACAACTGAAAGGCAGAACACACTGGTAAGCACAGGAATGCTGATGCAGGAAGACATAATTAAGATCTCAGAATAAGGAGAACACTGTCAGGAAGAAAGGGAAGCTGAATTTGGTTGTTATCAAAACTAGACTTAAGAATAGAAAAGCAATATAATTATTCTCTAGGAATTGGTATGTTAGACAAATTAAATCTGAAGGAGCTGAAAAATGGCTTATGGATGTTTTGCTGGGCTTCTCTTTCACTGAGAATATATCGGTTTGTTTAGCTGAAGTGAGTATGTTCAAGCTGCTCAAACTGCCAAATCTGTAAAGTGGAGAAAATTGCTAAAATTTGGCTAGAAGTCAGTCTGTCTTTCCCATCTGGAAAAAAAAGGATTTTTTTGGACAAGCCAGACTCTTAAGCTTCATAGCCAGAAATGAACACTGAAGTGCCTCTGCAGTTGGGAGCTCTTGCTCTCCTCAGTCAGACCAAGTTTGCCATGATGTATCCTGGTCTCCAATCTCAAGAGAAGGAGTGCTCTCAAAAACTCAGTTTGTGTCCAAAAATGCTCTCTAGAAAACACAGCCAGGTGTATGTTTATTTCCCCCCACCTTAGTCTTTCGGTACTCCTTACTGCAGGAACCATTTGTGGTACTATCTGCTGGTGCAGTACTTACTATGATGTGACCTCTGCCTAATAGTATAACAATGAGCATTGGGCCTATGGTTTAAAAAAAGAATTTTCCCCCAAATCATGCTTCCTAGAGAACTTTTATTTTATTTTATTTTATTTTATTTTATTTTAATTTTATTTTTTTATGGCTGAACTTCCATCATCTGGAAGTTGGGCCTTTTTCTAGTCTGAATCTGGTTACTCAGAATCGCTAGCTACTTTGGTCTGCAGGAGCATTACTGTGTTAACATAGTCAAGGCGTTAACAGCTTCTTTCAATATAAATGAATAACAGGTGAAGCTGTGTCCTCCTTCGTGTGTGGCCAAGCTAATTCTGCTGTAGATGTCTTGCAAAACAGCAGATCTCATTAGGATGACTAATGGTACTCAGAAAACATAAGACACTGTGAGCCCCATCCCAGGTTCACGGTTCCAGCAGTTCTCGCAGAGGGAACATTAAGAAAGGATATGCGGTATCCCAACAACTTTTCTCTAGTAACTGTCTCGTGGTTTAGTGCAGACCTGCTGACCTCTGGTAGCTTTGTTTCTATCATTTGCTGAAATAATTTTCCAGTGGGAATGTTGTTGTTTCTTCATTCTCTGTTCCTTTTCATTTCCCCTCACTCTGCTACTCTAATTGCCTCTGCTGCTGCTGACTCATCTTGCAAGCTGCTTCACCTCACTCAAACAAGATTTATGAACTTTTTAAGCTCTCACTTGCTGTTTGCACTTTCATTTGCACTACCTGCCTGCTCTTACAGTACTTAGTAGCCAAAGACCACAGCAGCTTGAACTTCTCTTTTGTTGTATTGGGTTTAGTCTACCTGGTTTTGCAACGACAAATGCCTTTGACTAAATGGAAAAATTGAGGTTAAAAACCTTCTGTTCTTGTTTTGCCACAAAAGAAGAAGGATTTTTTTTATTGCTTTTGAATTTTCCATTTAGCATTACTTTATGAAAGATGTATTTCTTACTCGTTGCCTATGGCACCCACTTCACTTTTGATCTTAATTTGCCTCTTGCAATTTTAAGATGTTGCTAGTTCCTTTGAGCCCTTAGAAGTTTTGTTTCCTGTTCCTGAAAATTGCAGGGAATTTCATTTACTTCTATGGCTAGGTGACATACCGTGACTTGAGAAATAACAACTAATGTTGCATTAGCTGCTTGTACCAATGTTGAGCTAGCTCAGGCACATGTGTTACACCTGAGTGCTGCCATATAGAGATACTGGATGCTGGCTTTGGGACCTCTGTCTTTTCAAGTTGTTTGTGTTGCGAGTTCCACTGGGGAGTTTATAGATGTGTTTTAATCACCTGCCACTGAGCAGAAGCAGAGGGATCTGTTGGGTTTTGTCTGATGAAAAAGAACACTTACTTGCTTTTGCCAAAAAAAATATTTTGAATGCTTTTGGAAGGATGAGGGGTTTGGAATGCAGAAGAAAAGCCTAGGAAAAACCAAGGAAAATAACGCTGTGTTGCATAAATTTTCTATATCTTGATGTTGTTACAAAGCTGTATACTGCACAAGAATTGCAATAGACTTCTGTAACCAATTGCATCTGATTTCTGGGTTATCCCTTTAATAGGGCTAAGCTTTGCAGTCCTGGCAGTATGCACAAATACTTAGCTGCTCTTGAGTAGCGTCTTTGTGACCATGTCAACTACAGTAAAACTCCATCTGCTCAGTACATCCCCAGGTAGTCACCTTTTCCGTCACTTCCCAGTTCCTTGTGTGCAGCCATATTCCGGGTACTCCAGGTAACACACAGACACACACCCCCCAGACAAAAGCTTCTGCTTCAGTTCCCTTATCCACACCAATTCCTCGTCCACGCTCCTTTGGACTGGAGGCAGTTACTGCGCAGCCACCAATGATTTCAGTGGAGCAGCCCCTGATTTAGAGGAGTTGAGAACCGAATGTGCTGGTTCCCTGAAGCAACAGGGTGTTGCTTCACTAAGCAACATGTGCTGCTTCACTAAGCAACATGTGACAGTTCAATACCATGCTGGCTCTACCAAGTATGCTGGTCCAAAAAGCCTGTGCTACTGCTTATTTCCAGCCAGAGAAAATGGAATTTTGCAGAGTTCTGTTACCACAAATATCACTATCAATGTGAATCAGCTGAGACTGAAGCCATAATTTGTGATATGAAAACTATAAGTGGAATTTCCAGAAGTGAATACTAGTAAATCACTCAACTGTAACTATAAAGAGGCTTAACAAATGTGAAAGTAAAGATAAAACTACGATCTGCTTTACTATTGTAAAGCTATATTCATTCTTAAACAACAAATGAATTACTACACAATGGAACACTAGATCTGTTTCTCAGGGAAGGTTGAAAATTAGGATCAAGCCATGTTGTAAATAACGATGCTGGTTTTGAAAAAACTTTATTTTTTCTTAATTTCCTGACTAGACTAGAGGCAGTTATAAATATCTCAGAAAACAGAGCAGGGGAAGAGTTGCTCTGTAGAAAGTTTTCCGTGTAAAATCTTTTCTCATATGGGATGAGCTCCACTGCGTCGGCGACTGTGTTCTAAAAGCGTGTTATATAATTCTCTGTAGATACCCATAGACAGATGTATTTATGGTTTTTGGAAACTTCATGTAATTTAGGCATAAAACTTGAAGTGTGTTTTATAGTTCCTCATTAATAATAGTTGAGAATTATGCTCATCTAAGGCAGCACACATAAATTCTTAATGTTCAGACATTCATTATATGCCTGTGTGATGGTTAGAAGTTGTGATAGGAAAATAAAAGCCAGTGATCCCAAAGGTTATTTTTATATATATTCTTTTAAGCAATTTGGAAAATTGTGTTCATCCCCTAACACTTCTTTCCCTTCTGCTTCCACAGTCTTCCACTTAATCTAAAGGTATAATAGGGAATATTGAAAAAGTCAAATCAGGAACGAGACGAACTTTTTAGTGATCAAGTTTCCATTGAGCATGGCAGCACCTTATAAAAGGAAATGCTGGATCCATCATTTCATAGAGGTTATAAATCCAGGTAGTTGGCTTGGAATCACCATTTACAGACCTTAATAGTGTTCACTTGTATCATATGTGATGATGGCTATGGCATAGTTGCAGGTGGCTAAATGAAAGCTTAATATATGTATGTTGGCTTTACACCTATGCAGCAGGAGAAAAGGGAGACATTTTCTCTTACTTTCCTGGTCAGAACATAATTTGTGTTGCAGATTAAAGTCATGCTTTAGCAATTGCAAATTAACTGTAAAAACATTTCTTACAAATTTTTTCCTAACTTTCCAGCAGCTGAACTGGATTTGTAGAGCCATGAAAATGCAAAAGTTTCAGTCTAAGAACAGAATAAGAATGAGGGTAATTGGGATTTTCTACATATCTGGGATTTCTTTCAGTGAGTATTAAAGAAAAAATCTGGGCTGAAACCTGGCTAGAGATAGGTACATTTTCTTCTCTAGCCATGTTGTGACCAGATGTGGTGCCGTGTTCCGAACAAGCAGTTTGGCTGGTACCTGTACTTTCTGTTTCTGTGATCCAGATACAAAATTGCTTGCACTGGAGAAGTGTTACCTGGAGAACCTAAAGGTAAGTTTTCCTGAAGCACGAATTTCCCAAATTACATCATGGCTGTCTCTGAAGTTTCTTTTATTCTGAGACTGGAAACAGATTTGATGCAGCTTTGAACCCTGCAAAATACTCTTGCGTGCGTGTTGTAGGATCAGATGTGTCAGAATTCCTGCCCCTTTCACTGAACGTTTTCATCTTGGACTTTCAAATCTGCTGCCTGGTATGAAAGAATTGTTCCTTATCTGGTATTTTATGGGTATCAGATGCATGTTGGCTTCAGCTGAAACTGTGGGTATGAAAGCCTTTGGCAAAAACCCAGACCTACAGCACTCTATTTTTGTTTCATGGTGTTGCTCTGGTTTTAATCTTAAAAGTTTCTACTGAGTTTTGCCTTGAATGGTATAAGTAAAGCCAATATAGATGGCCAAATCCAATAGAGGTGCTTGTCTAAAACCTACAGAAGGCATGACTGATGCAGTGATACGAAATTTGTAATTACAAAACATGCATCACCCAAGCCTGAGCACCTCTGGTTACTTGGCTGGCAGAATTGAACAAGGGTCTGGAAGGGACCCAGTCGTGCTGCTCGGTGCCGACCAGTGATGAACCCTGCTCATCTAGGCATTCCCCGCTGCTGGATCTGCGGAGGGGATGGGTCTGTTCATGTGCTCTGAGCCGCCCGAAGCTACACTGCATCAAACCCATCGCAAAGTGCAGCTGGGATGTCCTTTTAACACATGGCTGGAGGAGGTGACACCGTGCTCACTGTGTTGTGTAACACGCTAGTGTGCATGTTGAGGAAGTAGACCTGCGCTAATTCGTCTTTTCAGGCTTACGATTTGTAGGTTTAAACCATAATCTCCTGGAGATTATTTGAAGGAGGGTGTTGAAGGCAAGGATGGATGAGGGGATCCCTGCACTGGTTAAATTGTGTCATGGTGTGGGAGGAAGTGCGGGAACTGTGAGTCTGAAAGGGAAAGAGGCAAAAGGAAGAATATTCTAGCAGGTTAAACAGGAGGGAGCCTGGTCTGCTTGTATCATGCAATCCAAGGAACATTTACATCATATATTCATTATAGCTGATGTGGAAAGTGTTTAACTCCTTGGGACTGAAACCAAGTAATCCCTCAAGGTGGATGACCTAACCACAAAGCACTAATCCAGCTCTTCTTGACCAGATTATTTTCAGCAGTGTGGAACAGTGTCCCCTCTGCCTACTTCTCAAGTCTTATTTTGCCTTTGCTTTTCTTTTAATGTTAGCTTCCTAGAAAAGAAAGGAAAAAAAAAAAAAGGGCAATTTTATTGCTATTAAAATAGGTTGAGAGCAAAAAGATGCTAAATTTTTTCATTATGATCCAAAAAAAATATCTTTCCGTAGACTGTGGCACAGAAATATTATTACCTCATGTGTCTCTTACAATTTTTCATCTTTACAACAGTATTTTAGCACTTTGTAACTTCCTTTAAGTCAGTCTCCATCCAGGCTATCAAAGAGCATGCAATATAAATATCCTGTTGCACAAATATGTTCCCTGAAAAGCAATGCGTAAAATACAGATCATGTTGCAGCTGTTTTATTTGCTGTCATTTAATGTGTGCATCCATCATGCCATCATAAACTCATCAAGCGTTTTATAACTCGGCTATTAGAAGTTCTTCCACCCTAAGGTTGGTGGATGAGTTTGCAGGCTGTCAGCTGTGAAAGAGTGACTCCCTAGTTTAAAAATTAGTCTGCTCTGTTCAATGTCCCTATAAATAAATTAAGGAAAATCACAAATTCAGGGGTTTTTCCCTGCCCCTTTTCTGATGATAATAACTAATATTGTGGGCCAAAGAGCAGAGATCTCTCAGGCAGGGAACATCCTAGGTAAGCTTCTGTGTGTCAGATGTGAACTTTGTGTACCTCTTGGCAGGCAGTCACTCACACAAGCGCTGGCAGGGAGTCAGTGAGCATATGTGCTTGAGTAACTCCTGCCCAGTGGGGATAGTGCTTGACATTCTCTCTGAAAGGGAACTTTTTTTTCAGGAATTCAGCAAAGCACATAGACTTTGAGGACATGACTGCTTTTCCTGGAATTAACAGGCTGTGTTGAGTTGCAGGCTGAGATTCTTTGGTTCAGCTAATGTTACATCCGCTGTTCGTAATACCTACTGGGTTTTTAAGTGCCAAGGCCACGCTGGTAGGAAAACTAATGACTAGCTGGAGGGCTTGATTATTGGGAGTCTAACCAAGGGGAAGGGAAACTGGCCCCAGATTGCTGTCATCTATTAATAAGACCAGAACGAAGTCTCCACACTGTGGCAACTATGAATTATTTAGTTACCACAGATGGACAGCATGCCATTTGAGTCAATGGGATTTGGCCAGAACCTCCCATCAGAGACCTGGCTTTGCTTGAAGCCTGGTGTAAGGCATATGCAGAAGGTGTCTCACCAACCAAGACATTTTCTTTCGCCCAGTGAGCTTTGGCCCTGTAGCAGCATGCTGGTTCCTCAGAAAGACTTGAACCACCCTCTACTAAGAAGTGTGATTTTTATTTGTGCCAAGTTTGCCACTCAAGGAAATAGTGGCAAACAGACAGTTGGCTGTAGATCCAAAGTTTCTACCATGTTCTGTCCCTAGTTGAGGGGAAAAGCCCCTGGAAGGTGCTCTTAATTTGTGCCAAGTAGCATCCATTCCTAGAGAATCCTCCTTGAGCTAAGTATAGCTCCTTCACAGCATCTCCTCCATCCTCCTACACAGCTCCAGCCAGGAGCTAAGGGAGACCAATGGACAAGCAGCCAGTGACGACAGCTCTACACCATTGGAGGAATAGCACTGGGATCCTTCTGGTATAGCAGGAGGAGTGTATAATGGGTAGGCTGAGATGAAAAATGTGGTTCAAACCAAGACCAAAATTTGTATTTGCGCTAAGTGACCCCTGACAGATGTACACGCCTTAATTTGTACAAGTCTTAGTGTTGCTCTGGAGACTCTACTTGGAAAAACACATTTCATAAGAATTAAATGGAACTCTGGGCCAATGTATCATTATTTTGTTTGTGAGTTACAGAAAGCCTGTACTGGGTCATTAACAACAATAACAAAACCCAGATGCCTTATTTCATCTACAAAACAATCCCTAGAAAAATCCATCTAAGCAACCTAGTACTATAACATAACATACACAAGGTTCTGGTACATCTACACTAAGTACGTAGACTGAGGAACTTTGATTTCTATTAAGCCTGCAAAGTGCCTACCCATGGCCTGCCAGCCTAAATGTTGAGTTCATTCACATTCAGCCTGGAGAAGAGAAGACTCCAGGGAGACCTTATAGCAGCTTTACGGTATCTGAAGGGGGCCTACAAGAAAGCTGGAGAGGGACTTTTTGCAAGAGCATGTAGTGATAGGATGAGGGGTTATGGCTTCAAACTGGAAGAGGGGAGATTTAGATTAGGTATTAGGAAGAAATTTTTCACTCTGAGGGTGGTGAGACACTGGAAGGGGTTGCCCAGGGAAGTTGTGAATGCCCCATCCCTGGAAGTGTTCAAGGCCAGGCTGGATGGGACTTTGAGCAACCTCATCTAGTGGGAGGTGTCCCTGCCTATGAGTCCAACATATAGTGTTGGAACTATATGATCTTTAAGGTCCCTTCTAACTGGAACCATTCTATGAATAATGGAAAAAAAAATGATGAGCCCAGTATTGCTATTGCTCTGTGGTATCTGTTGGCCAAACAATGATACTGTAGGCTTGATGAGTATACTATTTTCTGGCAGCTCTATGTTTGTTCTTACTCTGCGTTATTTTGGTAAAATACAGTTCTAACCACTTGCCATAGGAATGACCTATATAACACAGGAGATCTGAGTGGTTTTGGCGAGAACGACATAAGGAATAGGAGAGAACGTTTGAGCAACCTGACATCCCGACTAATATGGTGATTCTTAGGTTGAACCAGTACCTTTGTCCAGACTGTGGGGGATACTTCTGGAGAGCCTCTGGAGAGCAGAGCCTGCCAGCTTCCCCGGACCAGGGCCTGGCTGAGCTCCGTGTGGGCTGGCAGAAAACTCCCATCCCTGTGCTGTGAAAGGTAGGATCAGAGGACAATATGCAGCTGCAAGATGGGAGTTTGAAAATGAGGCTGAAAGCCACTGTCTTGACTTTTTGGCTCAGCTAAAAGCGCTAGAGTTGAACTTTGAGTCCCCTGCTGCTTTGGTTATACAGTTTGGTTGGTTTGGTTTGGGGATTTAGTGGGATTCAGAAGAATAACTACACACTTCAAATGAACATCTTCAAGAGCCTGCTGAGGTTTATTGGCATTAACATTACGGTGCTCCTGGACTGCTGAGATCCAACCCCTGACTCAATTTTAAAAGATAACATTCAATCACTCTGGCTAAAGGATCTCCTTCACCTCAAGTAGCAATTATTCCCCTTCTACCATCTTTGTGTATGAACAGAAGAAATGTCACGATTATAACTTCCATGGATGCAGCCCAGGGGATCTGGTGGGCACAGCATGCATCACAGTTTTCAGTGTTTAATGAGAGCTGCATACTAGCTTTTTTCATTGAACGTGTGCAGAGGTGCCAGGAAGAGGCTTAAACCATTAGAGAAAACAAATAGTTTGAGAACTACTGTTGAAACAGATTTGTTATGCCATTGCCAAAGGTATTGTCTGCAGAAGTCAAGGGTGTTCTTAGCTTCTCTACCCTTTCAGCATCGCTTTGGGTGATTCTCCTCTGGACTTCGCTATTTTTAATCTAAATAGACATAGTCTCTCCTGGTATTCTCAGCTGGAGATGTTATTTGTCTTCCTGGGCTCAAATGTTGTGAAGTGGCCCTTAAGAATTGCCTGGTGTTGCCATGGAGGCGTCTATCTTTTAATGATAACAAAGTGATTCCAGTCCTTCATAGGGCATAGATCCCTGTTGTTGTCACTGACAGAATAATGGGGGGTTATCAAATGAAGGGGACCAGGTTCACTGGTTTTGTAAGGTGTAATTTTCAAGTTACACAAGAGGTGCCGTATATTTTGCCAGAACTCCTTTTGAAGCACGTCTTTAGTGGAGGCCTTTTGTCAGAGGACCCTCAGGAATATATTTAAAATGAAATTTGCTTCCACCTGCACTGTCCTTGTTGGATATTTTCTCCCTCAGGCCATCCTAAAATTCAGAGGCTGAAGTTTTAATTTTGTTGGTATTTATTGACCTAAAGTTTTGTAACATTTAATTTGCTTTCTGCTTTTGGGTGGAAGTGGGATGGGAAGGGAAACACACTGATGGGGGTAGTTACGTGACAGCTGCCCATGTATTTTGGGGGTTGTCCATCAACAGAGACTACCCTTTGTGGGACCTCTCAGTCCAAAAATGATGATGAGAAACTGGAATGGTCCAGCAGGAGCTACCAAGGTTATCAGACACATAGAGCAGAAGATCTGTAAGGAGAGGTAGAGGGAGCTGGGCTTATGTAGTCAGGAGAGGAAAAGGCTTAGGGGTAAGTCGTGACTGGTGGCCAAATGAAAGCTGCATGATCTGAGGTTGGATCTCACGTAGGACAGTTATGTCAGACTAGGACTAATTGCCACATAACACTGCTAATATGTTTGTAACAAAAATTGGGTCATATATAAAAGCAATCCTGTAAGATTTTGTAAACCTATATTGTGGATTAATACCTTCTTTCAGCTCAGCAGTGTATTTTCATATACTTCTTTATGGTGATTTTCACCGGCAGACCCACTCTTTAGTTTTGTCAAACTCTATTGAAGTTTTTTCCTGGTCCGCTGACTTTTCCTGCCTACAAAATGCTGTCTTTCACCACTCTCTCCTTACTCATTCATTAATAAATGTAGCAAATCAGATTGGGTTTAGTATGGTACATAGGGGTATTTTGCAATCAACCTTATGTGACATAGAAAAATGACCAAATATTTCTATTCTTTGTTTTCTGTCTCTGAACCAGCTTTTCATTAATTGGTATCCCTTGACCACTTCTCTTCAAAAGCAGCTTTTTGCAAGAAGAGTATAAATTTCCATTTAAATGGTGATATTCATTTTCTGATCACTGTTTTATTTACTGACTCAAGGAATCATAGAAGACTAGAACCAGAAAAGCCACGTTGCGTAACCCCAGCCATAAGCTCCATCTTTTTTGGATCTTCAGGTGATGAAAACTAGCATGACTCCACTATTTGTAGTGGAATAATGCTGACTTGTGTCCAGTAAGAATCTCAGTTTTTATTGGCAATGACCATAAATGGGTAGGAGTTATCCAAGAGGCAACGCAGGAGTTATCCAAGAGGGGCATCAGAAAGGACAAGTGGACCTGGTGCATAATAAGAAAGGATATATGCACTTTTTCTAAGGTTTTCTTATGTGGACATGGATTTAACATGTTCTGTTTCTTACTGATGCTCTGACAACAGCATCTTGGCATTGGGAAAATAAATTTTTCTGCTCACAGCTTCCCACAACCATTTAATTATTCGGTATTTGAGAACTTTGAGATTTCCTAAGGAAAAGTGATAGGATAGGGTAGGAGTGAAGAGAAGTCACAGCATGTGATGCCACAACTCATGTAAGCTCGGGCATAAGAAGAATTATTTATTTTAAAAGAATGCAATATCCATCCTTTTATTTATGTTTTGCACATTTACTGTGGGTCTATAGGACGTAAATCACCTATAAGATTTATTTTCCATTAAAATACAGAAATTACAACCGCATTTCCACTTATGAGTGTGTATGTTAGAAGCAAGTCACAAATTTTAATCATGGACTAGAAACTCGGTTGACGTAAATCGCAACAGCTCCTCTGAAATCAGCAGAGTTACATGAATTTATCTCACCACAAATTTTGCACCAGTGTATTTTAAATAGATTCCAAAGTGGTAGTCAGTTTCACTGTCCCAAAAGCTAAGCTAATCTAACCAGAAAGGTCTACTAGCTGACAAGGAACAAATAATGAATATTTTATACGTTTCTTCCTGTTTCTTGAATTTGGTCTCATGGTTATTACATAAGGTGACTGGCAGGTTTATATTCAATACAACTAGACTTCCAGTAGATGTCCTTTTTCCTTTTCAAAGCAGCAGAGCAGTGGCTGTCACACCAGTATAGCAGGGGAGCAGTTACCACATCCTGGCCATCCTACCTGGATTTTCAGAGTGCCGTACATGCCAGCCTGGCACAGGCTGGGGAGAGCGGCAATCGTCAGGCTAGTCCCCTGACCTCAAAGCATAATGCGTTTTGTTCACCATCAGCCTAAAGGTATTGTATTCGGTCTGTTTTGTTTGGTGGCTGGCACTGGGGGGTTGGAACAAAGTGATCTTTAAGGTCCCTTCCAACCCAAACCATTCTATGATTAACAAAGATAATTTTTTTAATAGGATAAGTATTTTGCCCTGTTAAGTATTCGCTGCCAAGCTGGCTGCTGCCATGCAAATTTCAAAGTATCTCATGTAACTTCATTCCTGTGTGAGGATGAGGATATCTTCTATTTGGGGATGCTTCTCTGATGGCTGTAGATGGGCATAATCTACTTCCTTTATGTAAGTATGTATTCTGAGTCACCTTAAGAAGAAGTAGAATGGTTGCGTTGGAAAAGGCTTGTTAGCTCGAGAGCTCAGTGACAGAAGGTTTTTGCTGCAGAACAGTGAGAGAGCTTGAGACTGTCTAAACCTATAATCTTTTAATGTGCTAAATCTCTGTTACCTAAACTCACAGTCTTTTTATATTATGGTAAGCTTGTCATAACTTGCAGATGTAGGCTGGTGAATAGTGCATCTTATATTTAGTAAATAGGAAAAAGAAAAAAAAAACCAACATTAAACCTTCCCTGTAGAATTTTTTCCACTACAGTGCTTAAGCTTACTGGAAAAATCCAAGATGGCATAAATTGTCAAGTGCTGAGACACAGTTAATACAGTGCAGCTTTTTCCCGGGGATAAACATTCAAGGACATTGTAGCCTTTCTGCTTAAATTCTGAAAAAGATGCAGACAAAGTAAATATTAGGTTTGTGCTCATTTCTTTTCTTTGCACATCAGGTATCAAGGCTCTTGCCAGTTTTTATTTTGGCAAGCCTGATAACCAGGTTTGCTGGCCGAGGCTGTAGAGAAACATCCTTTGTTGGCAAGATGGACTAGATGACCTAATGCTCATAGCTGTTCCTTTCTACAGCTTCTCTACGTCTGGTAAAGGTTGCGGCACTGTAGTGTTGACTTACTGAAATCCTGTTGTTGCTATTACTTCTTGACTACTGAAGTTAAAGATACTTGCCCATAACAAAATAAAGCATGTTTTATTTGAAAGATGTGAGCATTTATCAAAGCTCTGTCACAGGGTTTCATGTCTGTGGGCCACATTTTCAAAGGTCCTCCTAAGGGTGTAATAAAAATCTACTGAAACTTGTGAAGTGCTGGAGAAGATAAGTGATAGTCTGCTCCTTGAACACAAGGTAATGAACATCATCTCTTGGTAATGAGCATTTCTCTACTGAGCAAAAGGACTTGGAGGGACAGATTTCCACCTATATTACTAGGTGAGAAAAATCTATTCAGCTCTCTCTTCCCTCTGCAGGAGTGCTATAAATGCACCAAACCGTGAAGTTAAGTGTTTTTTATACCTTTTAATGACAAATTGTCCATGTTACAGACTTTCTTTTAAAAGCAGGAACTATGTAAGGCACTTCTTCAGGAAATTGGCTTTCTCCTCATTAAGCTAATCTTTTGCCCCAGAACATAGAGTATTCCACACGGTCACAATTGCTGAAACATGCTCTCACCATAAAGTCATTAACGAAGGCAGCTAAGTAAGAGATACCATTAGAATCATTACCTAGTGACAAGATATAAAATCATTCTGACATCTCCTCTCTTAGGCTGAAATCTGTTCTCATTTGGTGTTTCGTTATCAAGATAAGAATTAAAATAGGAAAGACAGAGTTTAGCAAATTTGTTTCTGATCTTGAAGCCATATGGTCCTACTGCACGATGGTAACTGCTGCAGCCTCCATGAGTAAGGCAATAGCAGAAGAGTGGCGGTAAATAAAAATGTGGGAAAAAAAACATTCCCATGGTTATTAGTCTAAAAGACATGAAGTAGGTGAATGCAAAATTGCCCTATGGTGGACAACCACCATTTGCCATGGCTGTCACTGGGCCTGAGTATCATATCCTAATCCACTATCTCTGCAACAGCATCACCTGGGAATCGCATCAGGCCAAGACCTGTGCTGCCATTGTCTTTTCCTTCTCAATGCACCAAAATTTTCTTTTAAAAGTAGTTACAAATTAGATTTTTCTATGCAGAAAACCGACAAAGTCATAAATATCTGACTTTACATATGATCAGAGACCAAGACAGAGTTTAAGTAGCAGGCAGAGTAGACAGAGCCCCTGTTTTATGACTTTGCTTTCTGTTTGTTTTTTTTTATTTTGAGGACAAGGGAGACATATTTAACAGGTAACTCTGCATTATTTTTTAGCAATGTGTACATGTGTTCTATGCGTTTCTTTTCTTTTGCTTCAGTGATCAGGAAACACAAGTGCAAAGCTAAGTACGATTGTGTAGAGACAGGGATATTGTAATGCTAGTAAACAGTTTGCCAAAGCCTCATCACTGCAAGGAAGCAATAACGCCAATTTTGAGCTAGAAGCTGTTTTTCAAATGGCGTTTCATTCTAGCAGAAGGGAGCATGATCTGCTGCAGGAGGGTAACATCTGTGCATAGCACTGTAGGGTGCTTCTGCACCAGCGTTTTCGTTTGGCTCAGGAACACGCTTTTGAATTGCCTCTCCCAACTCTGCCGCCATCCCATGCTTTGGGACGTGTTGCAGGGAGGTCTCACAACACGCCAGCTCCTTTCCTGAAGGATGTGCTCTGAGATGCACGCGTAGCTCCCGTCACCTTAACTGGTTGGCCAGGGCTACCCCCCGAGCCCCCACATTCATGCAAACCACACACCAGGCCAACATCACAACCATCCTGTGAAAGCCTCCCTCTGGAGGCATTATTTCACACGCTGAACTGAAACAAATCCAGCTCCTTGTTGTTGCCATGATTGTGGTAATAATAATAATAGTAATAATGACGATGATGATGTTTCACAACAAGAAGGGTCATCATGCACTGTGGGCATGACCTAAGAGGGAGGGAGCTCTGATCATTATGGACACAAGTCAGCCTGTGTCTCCAGGAACTGGGAATCACTGTCTGGCCACGTTTTATTTCACGGTATGCACATCCAGCCTGTAATTTAAAAGGGGAAATACTTGCCCTGAAACTTATGAAGTACAGGCTGTCCATAAGGTTTTGCACCACAAAATGCCATGGTGATCCTCATTTGGCCATTGGTGATAAAGGTGAATTTTGTTCAGGGTGACTGTGTGTTGGTATTTGAAAGTCAAAGCAAAGATGACAAAAGCAGCACCTGTGTTGCGGGGCTATGTCTTGGAGAACATTTGCACGGCTGCAGAAATATCTGTAGAGTTTGTGTGTTTGCAGTACTGCAAGCAGAGCATTTGATCAGAGACTGGGGACTAATAACAAGCAAATATAAACAGTCAATCTTAAACAGATAGATAAGAAAGTAATGGCAGACGGAGTGCGGTCAGGAATTAAAAGAAGAAAAGGGCAGAGAAAGATCAAAACCAACCTAAACAATGTCAGTGGAGTAAAGACATACCAACCAATATATAACCAGTGATTTCATATTTTGAACTTTTGACTCATTTTTCTTCCTTGGTTTCCTATGTTTCTTTTATCTCCATTTTGGTCCCTGAAATATTGTAATAGTGCAGAAATCCACTTGTGTGCAAGAGCTTGCATGTCTGAAGCTATGATTTTAAGTACTTCACTATGTCTGTTTATTAGCCTAGACAGAACCAAGCTCAATGAATAAATAACAATAGTTTATCCTAAGGAAATTGATTTGGAAATAATTATTCAATGGAGGAAAGTGCCAATATTTCAGTGCAACATTTGCATGACCTATCATTTGCAGAGCATCATTCAAACATATATTGAGGTACTGAATAAAGAAAACATTTATCCATAGTAAGTATTTGATAAAAATATTGCCCAGATTTGCAATGAATAATTCAGTCTGCATTAGTAACATGCGCATGACTGTGCACATTATTCATACCTTTATAAATGCTGTGCTAAATTGCTACAGGTTAATAGGTACTTATATCCTTTTCTGTGTAGAATGCTATTAGGTCCAATTTTTCAGAGATACTGAGCCACCCAGAAGTTTAAATATGATAATGAGCTGCAGATATTAAGTGTGTCTGTAAATGAGGCAACGTTAGTCACAGGGAGGCTGTTTGGGACCGGCACGAAGGGATAACGCAGCAGCCTGAACGACGGGCATATTCTGCAGGGCTCTGCGGAATTACACATGTATTAATTGCACCCTAAATATTCTTTTCTCTTCAATACACAAGACATATTTAGAATGGATACAATTAAGTGTTTAAAAGCTGATTAGAAACTGACCACATTGCTGGTGGAAGTATCTAAAAGACAGACAAGACTGATTACTGGACTCTGCGATGAAAGCTGACGAACCCCCATGAAAAACAAGGCACAATAATCTAGAAAGCTCACTGCAAAAAGATCTCCCCGCCATGCTTCTACTTTGTTTCATTATAATTGACATTTAGGCAGGCAGTGGGAGTCAGGCAATGTAAATAGCTGTGAATCTGGCATCCCGTTGTTAAGCTCTGGACAGGCATTGAAAAAACCCATGCTCTGAGCCATGGAGATGTATATGAGGCGTATATAAGAGAAGGGAGAAAAATAGAATGTGAAAGAGTAATAACATTTTCTTTAGATTTAGCTTTTTGCACTGATCCAAAAAGCTCATCATTTTAAAGCAAACTGGAGTTGTTTGATACCATAACATATGTGGTTTCAGAGAGGATTTAAAGTTAAGCTGGTTCAGTTATTCACCCTTTGACTTCAAAGAGCTCTCCAGACTGTATCAACCCATATGTCTGGTTAAAAGTTCGCATATGTTGTAAAGCAGTTTTGATAACACAGCAGTAATATTGCCATAACCAACAGATATTAATAACAGGTCATTAAGAAAGCATTGTATGTATTTATATCACACTCTGTTTATACACTCCTAACGGACCATTATTTCAGTACATCGAGCTAGCCAGTGACCCTAGAACAGGGATGTGTGCATGACTAGATTGTGCTAATAAAAACATTCATTATTTTATCAGGAAGCCATGCCTTGAAGTCTGCTGAAGAAAAGCAGAGGATTATAGCGCAGGCCACCAAGAGCAGAAGACCACGATGGTAGCGGACGCCTTGAAGGTACAGGCACAGGACGTTACGAGAAGCCTTAAGCGCAAATCGCAAGTACTAAATTACTGATCGCAAGAGAAATGCAATCTTGGGAGCTGGGTAGAACCAGTTTTAGGGCCGAACTGGGGCATGTGTTGAGTTGTGTAACAGCCTATTGCAGCTGGCTGGCAGCACAGGTGGAGACATCTTTAGATGGTACACAAGATTGCAAGAAAACCGACTAGTTGCACAGGAATCTTATTTCGGAATTGGGTATGAGAATTGATCACTCTGATATCTTGTATTGATACATATGTAAAATTATTCACAATGATATTTGCTCCGGTGTTGTATTGCTTGTGTGTGGTTTGAGGCTTTGGTTGTAATTTGGGTGCAACATGCAGAAAGCTGTATGTTTTGGTTTTCCTGGAAAAGAAACATCAACGCTAATTGCTTTGTTTCTTAAAACACCTTTGCTTTAAACAAAGCTTGCAGACCTTCATCATCCCAGATGACGTCATTCCATATGTCCAATTCGAGCATAATCTGGCATTGTAAATATCTGAAAATGACTTCAAGAAGCAGATATGTTTAGACAGAAAATATGGGCTTAGAGCCTATACTGTCTTTACAGCAACAAGATTATGATCTTGTGACTGATCTTTAAGCTAAAGAAACCTGATTTGCCATGTCTGCCTGCTATTATTTTGTGCTGACGTAGGCTTGTAGAGCAAATCAATAAATAATGTTTACACAAAGCTGTACTAGAATCATGTAGGTTTTATAACATGGTCACACCTCAACAGCTTGATGATGTCGAGTATGTAAATTAAAGATGTTCCTAGTGCAGAAAATGATGTTGCATGCTGTAAGTGAAAAAGCTGAAATACTGACTTACAAATTAGCTGTACCATCCGGTGAGCTTGTTGAACAGCATCCCTCCGGAAGACAGCGGTAAATGTGAATGATCAGCCATGAATCCACTTAGTGGATATTCTGTAAGAATGGATTTTTGAGTCCACATTTTTCATCTGCCAACAGTTCTGAAAAAACGGTACTTGTGAAATGATTCCTTAGTGCAGACATTTGGTGCAGGGCTGGTGTTACAGCTCCAGGACCCCCTTTTTCTGACAGGGAGAATAAAGCACTTGACTAGGAAATAATGTGAATGGGATTTTCATCCACCATACATTGACAGTGCACCTCAGCTGGGTGTCATGGGCAGCAAACCTCCCTTGGGATCACACAGGACACTGAAGGTTAAGGCAAACCCACTTTTCTCCTCCTCCTCTGGGACAGAAGTTTCAACCTGTAGAAACAGCATAACTTCATTCTTCAGCTCACATTCACACCTCATTGCTAGAGGCATTACTCTTTTGTTTTGAAACCTTCTTATCACTTCACTTTTCCAGATTTCACCTGCTCTCCTCTCTCCTCTTTCTCTTTTTTTTTTTTTTTTTTTCATTTTTGAGAGCTGGCATTACAGTGCTGCTCTAAAGGTGAGAGAATTACCCTTAAACAGTCTCTGAGAGATGCCTCATTCTCAGGTGGTTCTTTTCCAGTGTTATTCCTGATGTTGTCTACACAAACGTTCTCTGTTTCTAGGAAGTCGTTGATCTCCGCCGTATCAAATCTTAGCATCTCCCTTAAGGACCAAGAGTTTCAAACAGGCAGAATTCTCTCCACTTTCCTTTTTACTTTCTATCCTTGGTATGTGCCCTCCGGCTGATGTATTCTGGCTCCCCACGCTGCCTCCCTTCCCTCAGCACGCTTCATTCTGGAAAGCGTTGCTTTGCAAGTACCTGGCTTCCTCTGAGGAGCAGGAGTCCTTTGCTTTTCCCCTCACTCTAGGGGAAAACGAGGTGCCATTGGCAGCTCTCGGGAATAAATAGCTGCAGCCTCCAGGCTGAGACGGAAGGACACAGCGCCTTCAGACCAAGCTCTGGGGTAGCTCGCGCTGTGTACCCAAGCAGGTCTAACCCCCCCAAAATGGGCTTACGTAGGCCACGTCACAGTTCTTGTGTGCAGTTTTACCATTAACACTTCAGTAAGTGATGGTTTGTGTTGCTCACTTCAGATGTAACAGCTGTAGGTCGCATGATGTAAAAGCACAAATGCATCTATTTTGCTGAATGTCTGCGTGGCTGCATTTTAAATATAGTTTTTCTGTTTATATTTTCTCTTGAGAGGGTATTCATGCAAGAATTACCTGCATCGGTTTGTAATGAAAAGACCTAAGTTATGCCATTTTTCAGCTTCAGAAAAGATGTTTAAACTTTATTCCAGCAGGATATAATTCTTTATTTCACTAAAGCAAACCCAAGCTGTTCAGGCTGTTACAAACAAAAAAACCCCCACCCAAACCCCAACCTGGCAGTTTCAGCAAAAATTTAACAGCATTAAATGATGCATTGGCTAAGACTTCATTACTTTTACCAGGCATAGCATGCTGCATTAAAAGTATTATTAAAACCGGCCTACAGTTGTCAAATTAAGTTAATAGGTCGGAGGCCCATTTGGCCAGACCCCTACACAGCGTTTGGCAGGACGGACCCCTGGGCTTGGAGACGCGCAGCCCCTTGGCAGAACTGCGGCGTGTCGGAGCTGACAGCCCAGAGCTGGCCTGGCACTTCCTGCTGCCGAGGAGGGAGGTGAAGTTGGAGATCACAAGCGATGGGCTCTGGGCATCTCTCTGTATAGAGCTTGTTCCGGGATTAGTGGATTTTGGGCCAGAGGAGGCCACAGGGACCAGTCCATCTGACCGTCCGCCTAGGGAATTTCACCCACTGTAGCTGGTAAATTTGTCTTGTAGAGCTCAGATTACTGCATATTAATTGAGCACTGTATTAAAAAATAAAAATCCCTTTTTATTTCAGGCTCAGCTTTTGCAAATCACTAATATGCAATGACAAAAAGCTTCAGGAAAAATGTTGTGAGCCTTGGGTTAGAAGCCGAGAAGTGTAATTACTGATGTGCGCAACAAGCTATTGCACGTGTGGTGAAAGTGTGATCCTGGCATTGATTTTTCCATTACTGTATCAAATGCCATGTGTGAAGCGTTATCAGTGCTTCAGCGGGTGTGTATAAAAATCTGTCATTTGCTACAGCTGCCTCAGTGCCTGCCCTCTAACAGCCCGAAACCTGCCACATGCCCCCCACCGGGTATTTCGGCAGTGTGAGAAGTGATCACTTTTGACACCCGACAATGAGAGAGAGAAAGGGGAGATGGCAGCGCATCCTGTCTGCAAGATCCCACCCTCTGCGGCGCCACGAAGGATGCAGGGAGGGGAGTCCGGCTTTTGCAAAGGGAGCAGAAATTAAGGGAGTAATTTATCCCCCGATGTTGTGGTGGGAGACAGCACCCGGGGAGCGGCCTCCTTTGCTCGGGGTTGGGTGAAACACTCTGTCTTGTCCTCTTATTAAGCCACTGATCCAAGGCAGACATGAAAAAGAGCCTTTCTGATCTGAAATCTGAAACTTCCCACAGTTCCAAATTCTACATAAGGACATATTCCAAGTCCCCAAGATACAACTGCTGTGTTACCCACTTGATCCACCAGCCAGCAAATTTGTTTTTCAAATGCAATTGGTAAAATGGTTGCTCGATCAGCTGTGTCACATCATAGCCATCCTGTGCAAAGCCTTACTTCCTTCTCTGCCCCACCATTAGAGATTCTTTACTTTCCCTAAAACATGGGTGAGGTGCCTTACTAGGTCCTCAGGGCCACAAGAAAGGACAGCAAAAAGAGTCAGAAACGGCAGATAGGAACCACCACCTTTCAAAAGGTGGAAATTTTGGGAGGGAGAAAAGTATAACAAGATCCGGGGAGGTGGTGTCAGAGGCTGCGGTTGGAGGGGTGGTAAGTGGAGGCAGGGGGATGCATTAGGATCGATGCAGTGTTTGGATGAATCCAGTAATAATGATCTTGTACCAGCCCTACATCTGCTCAGTCTGGAAAAACTGATCTGAGTTCAAGAGGTTACAGGCAAGAAGACAGTAAGCAAAAGACAGGGTGGAATTGGGAGAGAAAGGCACGATCGGGGGAGCAAGAGGGGATAATGAGATAAGGTGTCACAAAAGCAGTTCAGTGTGTCTCTAATGTGTTACACAGAAAAGACAGCGAAAGACTGCTGAGATTTTCTATCATAGGGTCAGGCGCTCTGGTTTTGTTGCTGTATTCTGTGTGGTTAACTGGGGCAAAAAAGCCTATATAAGATTTGGGGGTTTTCCTTACAAATAGCGAGAACAAGCTCTAACCCAGAGACGTGGGAAAACTAAATACCTCCTCCCCAGTTTTCCTTAGCAAGCAAAATTTCTCCACCTGCAAATGCTCTGACACTGCCCAAAGAAGCTGGCAGTGGAGGAAAGGGAACATGGGAATATTTTTTGCTTTGTTTCCTAGTACCTGCAGAGAAAGAGTAACGTTTCCCTGCACCCTCAAGCTTCTTTTAAGTTTTACAATACTCCGTCAAACTCACACTCCTCCCACCTCCCCCAAATATTGCCTTATTTGTGGCAATAACGTGCCACAAAACTAATTCCGTAAGAGTCACGCTGTCAACTGACCCCACTCCTGCTCTGGTCATGGAGCATAGTGTCTCTCTGTCAGTCTGGCTCCACGGGAGCCGCCTCTCTGGTCCTGCCTGGAGTTCCCCGCAGCCTTACTGAGGCACTGGGCAGGCAGGGCTGTGGGGGAGGTAGCCCGTTTGCCATCTCTGACAATGACGGTCTCTCTCTGGGCTGTTCACTTGCCAGGAATCACATCTCACAGGGGAGACCTCAGAGCCGTTCTTCTACTTGCAAATGGTGCTGCTCCACCAGCATCCAGAAGACTGAAGTCCTCTGCCTGACCACCAGAGGTGTGTATTTTGAAAAGATGACCTGAAAACCACCTGCTGCCCTGCCACATTCACCTTTCCCCATGGCTTGTGCCCCGGGTATGCCTCCAGCTTGGCCAGGAGATACTCTGGTCTTTATGGCTACTGCCCAGCGTGACCTCTCTGTTGGAAGGCTGACAGCAAAATTAGAAATTAATTTCAAATCTAGTGGTGGTTTTATTCGATGCAGCTGCCCGTCCGCTGGGAACACTATTCGATCCCGAGATAAAGTCACTGGGCACTGAAAAGACTGTGCAGAATAACAGTTTTCAATCAATACTGACCTGAGCTGAAGACAAACCCACCCATAAGAGACAAGAAGCTCCGCAGAGCTCCCATTTACAGTTCCCTTCAGCATGATGAATCCCTATCAACAGCAGATCCCTTCTTACCTAGGTTTGTTATGAAGCAAGCTCCATTTCATTTAGGTCATGGCCTTTTGTTTGATTTTTCAGAGAATTATGACCTACTTGGTGGCACGGCTTTGTGCTTGTTTTCGGCTCTTCGGAGAAACTAATAGGTAAGTTAAGTACCAGATGACAAGCATTTATTTTTAATACTAGCCTTTCAGTGTAACCAACTAGAAAATATTTAGGGTTCTTCCTTGTAAATTTAACAGCTACTAGTTCTGAATCTTTTTCTCCTGACCTCGATGAAGTCTCCTATACCTCACTGCGAAGCATTACCTGAAATTCTGCCAAAATGAAATCTCTGGCCTGAAACACAGTAAAGAGTCCATAGCTTAGAATAATGCCAGCTAAAGTGATCTAAGCATTATGATATGTTCTAGAATAAAGAAAAAAAAATTGTGGTGTTTCCCCCCCCCCCTTAATCCACCTTTCTCTATACTAATTTGAAGATGAGCTTGTGAATGGTCAATAAGGAGGCCAGGGCTCAATGACAGTTTGCTGAGCATCTGGCCTTGATCCTCAGCTGATGCAGATCACATATATTTTGAAGTTCATCACATCAGCAACAGACTGGGTTCCTGAATAGTAAATATTTACTTCTATAAGGCCCTATTCAGCTTTAACAAGACACCATTTTCTATTCCAGCTCTTGTGCCAGATTAATTTCAGATAAGCAAATTAAAGCATGTTACAGCAAGACAGGGAAACACAGCGGTGTTTTGAAGCCACATTTTGATTTTTGCTGGAAAGGACGCATGTCACTGATGCTGTACCTTAACCAGGTCATATTGAAGTTTCCCCAAATTATACTTGCCCCCTTCCTGAAACAATAAAAGTGCTAGCAGTTGGGCTGTAGCACACAGTGCGTTCCTGAATAGTGTGACAAATGTCAAGGTATATATAATAAGCGGACCTCGAGGAATATTGGGTTACCAGAGACTTGATAGAGACACAACTCTGAAGACCTTACTTTGCTAAAACAGTCTCTGAACTTCGCTTTTCTTTGTCCAGGTGGAGACTCCAAGACAGGCTGTATTGCATTTATCCAGTAAACTTGTCACACAAGAAACGTTGTGCAGAAGTGCTCGGTCGGGTCCGCCTTCGCTGAAAGGTAAGAGGATCCCAGGTTGTTTACTAGAAGGTATTGCGCAATTTGCAACCCAAGTTAAAAACCAGGCTGGCAGGCTCTGTGGGAGCCACGCTGGATAGCACTTCCCCAGCTGCCTGGGTCAAAGGCTTCTATAACGTCAGGAAAAATAATGTTTATCATCTGTGATATTATTTGAAGTGTAAGCTTCGTTAAAAATTTCGTCTACCGTAATTTTTTTCCAGTTAAGTATGTGATTTTGGATTTCTCAGATATAAAGGGAAAAAAAGGACTACCTCATTGTATTGACGTGTATTGTTCAGTTAGTTTTAGATTTTGTGGCACTCTCTTGGTAAGCCATTTCACCCATTCAGGTAATTATCTGATACAATTGCACGTGAGTAATAATGCCAGGATGCACAGAATTGCTTTATCCCTCTTCCGTGCGGCACCAAGTAAGAAGCTCGGATGAAGTCAGCGCTGTTACTCCAATGTGAGATGCATTAGTCCCATCTTCATGCCACACAGATACATAAACAGAGCGATGCTGTCACTGTTATGTTTTAAACACTTTATTCTGTGCCGAGTCTTCAAATTTATGTTATTTGACTCAATAAATGTTTGATGGTCTCAGTGTAGCATCTAGTGGAGAAAGGGTAAATAACAGAAAAAACGCAAAGCAGAAACGTGCCATTAACCCTTGTGCATGGCAGGGATGAAAATGTCAGCTGTTGGGGACAGGGGATGCTCCCTTCCCCAGATCATTCAGCAAAACGCTTCAAGGGTGTTTCTCACCTGCTTTACCATCAGTTTTGCGTTTCTTCCGTTCATGCTAATGCTGTCTCCAGTGTAACTACAGAGCTACTGTTCCCCAAATTCTGTCCTGTCTCATTCCCTGCACAACCCAAAGGGTGCCGGTGTTGCTGCAGCGGCTGGTTGCACTGGAAACACCGCAGCCAGATCTGGCTCAGAGTGGACTTGGCTCAGGACTAGTTCTGGACTGGCAGCGCAGCCAGACCTGGTGGGGCTCGGGGAAGTTGGGAATGCACAAGCAAAGCAGGAATTGTTCTCGCGGCCTTTCTGCAGATTTAATCTGGGATTTAAAGGTTTAGCTTTTGAGACATATCAAATCTCAGCAGGTCCTGAAAAATATAATGTCCTCTGTGTAGTTACTTAAAAATAGCAAAAAAAGCTTAGAGTTACATTTTTAACATTTTTTTTTCCTGAATGTCCTTATTATCCTGTTTATAAACAAATTAGAGTAGAATATCCATGGCAAAGGATAAGAAAGCTTAATTTTCAATAACCATGAACTTAACAGAGTATAGAATAGAAGGCTTGTTTTATAATTATTTTCTTCAAACTTTATTGGGATTTTTTCATGTGCATAATGTCTTTAGCATTTTATGGGGAGGTGAACAAAGCAGCACAAATCTGTACACCAGAATCTGCCTCTAGGCACAGTTCATAGTGGAGAGCCCTCCAGAAGCACCGCTGTTAGAGGAGGGAGACAGCTATGAAATTAATGATGGGGCTGCAGAGCTAGTTCCTCATGATACGGCATGGAAATGTGCTGCCTTGGGCAGGAATACAAAGTAGAAGGTAAGTATGTCACTCATTAAGAGCACCTCTAGAGAACACTGTGATTAATCCAAAATTATCTGAGATAAAATTTCTTTGCAATTCATGAGGACTCTGTATATTGCCACACACATGTAGCAGGCAATTACAGAAGCATCCACATTAGCCTGGTTGCACTAACCAGTATGTGGCAGGAGACTCAAGAGTTACCCATTCTGTATTTGTCCTTGCTAAATCTTCCAAGCAAGATAGAGATGTGTTCAGATCTTAAACATCTCCTTCATCCCCACTACCCAACTGGAAGGCGTAAAGTGGGGGGATTCTCATTTTCCTGCCTTGGTGCTGCCTGCGAGCAGCGAGGCTGCGAGCTCATCGCCTGAAGTGCCTTTCAGCTCTATCCTAATCTCAGTCCAGCCCCTCGTTACTTGATGTTTTCTTGTTCCTCTGAACCACTGGGGGTCCCATCGGACGATCCCATGAACAAAAGCTCACTGGAATCAGGATAACTACCCTGTTTTCTGAGAACTTAAGAAAGGGCAGCAGACATCACTGAAAAACTATCTCACAGCAGTCCAGTAAGTGACAGAGCCTGGAGCTGGAGAGCTCCAAGTTTTTACTTCTTAAAAGTGGAGAGGAATTACTTTATGTGCGCTTTCCTTTGTCCTCAAGGTAACTTGGGAGTATCAGTAGCAACTCTACTGGTAAAGCCAAGCATTCAAAAAAGAGTTGGTTTCCAAGATTGTGAAATACAAAATACAGATGCGTTTTAATTTGCATTCTGTTTTTTCTAGCTTTTTCAACTTTCATATTTCCAAGTCCCTGCAACTATTATGACTAGAAACATCGTCATTATCATTCTTATCATCAGTACTATGGCTGCTTATAACAGTAGTACCTGAAAGCTAAGATTCTTAGATAATAAGGAAATTTCATGAGCTGTGGGCAACATTACAGACCTGCTATAGATCAGATAAAAGCCACATTAAATCTGCAAGTAATTGGTAGCCTTGCTGGTGGTGTCACCAGAGAGATGAAGCCATCCTGTCCTCAGTGTGTGGTCCCTTTGCGGTTAAGCAAGATAGGTGCAGGTAGAATAGCGATGTCAATGCAGTACAATGCTTCATTATTTTCAATGCAGACTGCAGTCCATAGGGCTGACACTTCACCCTGTATTGGCTTCTCTGTTCTTCTATGCCTCTGCTAACCCACAAGCCAATATTGTGGCTGTGAAAGCATCTCCATCCATACTATTTTAGGGTACCTATATTTTTAAATAAAAAGGAACACATACAACATTTTTGCAGTCTCGATCTGAAAATAAATTTTTTCACCCTGTTAGAAAATGCAGTGAGCTGAATTTTGTGTAAATGGTGATGGTTTTTATTACAATTAATCTGGCTAATTTCTATACAATCAGCCCAAGCCTTCTAATCATTTTGGCTATTTATAACATGAACTTCGGAACTACTTCAGGAAGCCAGAAAGTGAACATTCTATGAATCAAGAATTCAGAACGAGTTGTACAGTTCCTGGAAGAACTTAACTGGTCAAAAATCTCTCTTGACAATTTTAATTACTTTGCAGGGAGGCCAGAATGTGGGTGTACCAGGAAGAAGTTTGCACATATGTTTTGTTTAGCTGAGTTGGTGCTGTGCCATCTTTTGTCTTTTTCTTAGGAAAGGTCAAATTTGGCCTTTGTACAAAATTTCTGTACTGCACACTCAAATAGATGGTTAATGCAAGGTAAAAGCAAACCACAACAGTCAATAAACACTCTTTTATTTTTCTCTTTAGAGATACTTGTAAAGAACGTTTACTTTTGAAACATGTCATGTTATATTGCAATGAAGAAAGATGTTTTCAGGACTGGAGTTGCATTTCTGGCTATGGCTTACCAGTAGGGGAGAAACCTTTCACTGGTGCTTGCTGTTGGCAGACAATGTCGACCTCAAAACCTCAACTGTGAAACTGCGGAGCAGTGAGAGGTGACATACGGCCTCCTCTGTGTTTCAGATGAGTGAGTAGTTCTGTACAAACTTTTGTAAAGAAGCCTGTGAAAGGCCAAAGTAACCAAACACTACATTATTTTTTTAAATCCCCAGCAACCAAACGGGAAGGGATGACAGAGCAGCCATTTTCTCCTCCCTTCTTTTATATGTATTTGCGTTTTTCAAAACATTTCCCAATGTTTTACTTGAAACGGACCTCAAATATGAAAACTGCCCATCTCAAAGCCTGAGCTCATTCTAATGCTTGCCTTGCAGATCAAGGAAACAAAACCAACAAAAGCAACTTCTTTACAGAGGTGGAATGTGTATTGCTTATCTACACAGGCTGCATCAACTTAAGAGAATAAAATGTCATGGCCTTTGCTCAGAAGTGGAGATCTTAGCAACAGAAATGTAAATAGCATTGAGTACAGAATGCAAGCTGCACACATACGACATCTGTATTAGAATCACTGCTATCTGACTTTTAGCTTTGAAAGAAAACTCTCTACGTTCCTGAAAGTTACCTAGAATTCAGCCAGATACAGGTCAGTGTAAAGTTAGAGCAATTTCTCAGGATAGATATTTACAGAAGGAGAAAAACAATAAATTAAAGCCTGGGGACCTGGAATCTGCATGCCTGAGCTGCTCATTTCAAAATACTCATTGGGTTTTTAATTTTTTTTTCTTTTCACTACAGAAAGAAATTGATAACAAAATTGAACAAGTTCTTTAGAAACTGAGGTCACCAGTACTCTCTTGCTTTTTGAATGTTTCTTTTTCTCTTCTCAAATACTCCAGAAATTTTCTGTCAAGTTGCAAAGCCAGGTGGCTTTGGTGGCAGTTCTTAGCTGAATTGCTTAATGATGGACCTAGAAAAGGCAAAAACTATTTTAAAACATGCAACATAGTTCAAACCAAAGTTATAGGCTCGCTGCAGAAATTACTGGGTGAGGTTCTTTGGGCTAAGTCAAAGTGGAGGTCTAATTAAATGGTCATTTTTGGCTTTATATCCATGCAAGTGGTTTGCCTAAAATAAGATCACTGTGGATCTCATCTCAAAAGTTTGATCAAATCCCTTTTAAGGTTCTAAAAATGTTCATTAGATGTTTCATTCCTTAAAATGTTTTATCAGGATTTTTCATGTTCAATACCCACAGGATATGATAGGAAGCAAAAAGTCTGAGATAGACGTCTTTCTGCTTCAGCTGTAGTATAAGAAATATAAGGTGGTGGGTCACACCAAAGGTCCAGATAACCTGGTGCCCTGCAGTTGCCTATAGCAGAAATATAAGGACAGAGCAGTTACAGTTTCATTTCTCCTCCTATTTACCATCTCAATTTCTGGCAATCTAAGGATAGAATTGGAGCCTCTGCCCATCTCTCTGAAAGCAGTCTTCCATTAATTTGTCTAGTTACTTCTTGCAGCCCTTAGTATTTTTGGCATCTAAAGTATCTCATGACAATGAATTACCCCAATTAAGAAGATGTTGTTTAAGTAATACTCCCATTTGTTTGTTTTACACCTCCATCTGAAAAAAATATTAATAGATTCATCCTAGTTCTTATAAGAAATGAGTAATTGCTCCCATTTGTCGTCTATTTTCCAGGTAGTCCCAGAGTACTTCACCTGTCGTACTTAGAAGGCACTCCATCTTTCTGATAAATCCGGTCACTCTCTTTTGTGTTTTTTCATATGTTATTCTGATGCTTAAGATGCTACCACATGTCGAGGTGCTATAAGCAGAATTTTGTGTTGTATTAAAGGAAAGAACATGATTTCTGAGGATTTATAAAGTAGTAGTATATTTTATGTTTGCTTTTTCATTCTCTTCTTATCAGTCACAACTGCCTCTCTGAGCACCAAGATAACAATTTCAGAAAACTGTCCATAGTGACTCCAAAGTATCTTTGCTGACTGACATGAACTAGTTTAGAGCCCACTATATTGCACAGGTAGAGAAGCTTTTTGTTCTCCTCTCATGGACATCTGTGATCATTGCATTGTAGCTGCTATTTTATCACCTACTCAGTCTTTATCGTGATTTTTTTCTTTGCTAATTTGTGCCAGAAGTCTTGGTTTTGGTTTTCCTGAATAATTGTGAATCACCGGAAACCACTGTCATCTCACTATTCAATCCTGTTTCACTTACCACTGGTGAGCATGTTTTAAAGCATAGGGCCCTTTGGAATCTCACTGGTTACTCCCTTCTTTGTGATCATTTACCTGTTACTGATCACAAAAGGAGCTCCCCTCTTGTGCTTTGTGAAAATGTTTGGGGAAATCTGTGTACAAGATTGCTTAATCTAGGCTGCATGTTAAATGTTTTTTATGTCGTGTCTATAGTCCCCTTATTGTTCAGGCAGGGAAGATACACTGAACACGCTCTGTCTCCCTCTGTCCCATACATTTGGATTTCCTTTCTGTGGAAATCAGACTGAGAGAAAAGGCAAGCTGGGAAGAGAAAGAGAGGAGGCACGAGACAGCAGAAGATGGTACATACTTGGTCTTCTTCCAACAGGGAGTTGGATTACAGCTGACAGGGACTCCAATGTCCCAATGTTTATAGAAAGTCTATATAAGCCAGCTCCTCTTTATCAATGTTTGCTGACATTGCTGGCATTTTTAAAACACTACCAGATTTGCAGTTTAAATCTCTTCCCATTATATGGTGATGAGCCATATGTTAGACTGACTGGTCTGTCATTTCTAGGTTTCCCCTGAAGCCTTTTGTAAAAATTGGAATGTCATATGCCACTTTCCAGTCCTCCAAACAAAGTTCACTCCAAACCATAAATTACAAAACACAGTTAATAGCCTGGCAATTTCAGATCCAAGTTCCTTTAGAACCCTGGCAGGCAGGTACTGTACAATTTACTGACTGGCTCCAAAACCATACATACTAGGTTTTGTGAATGTTTTTTTTTCTGATTGTGCCCCTAAAAAAGATTTTGTTATGGCAATCGCCTCAAAGTCTGCCATAAGGAACAGTGGTAGAAAAAAAAAGTACTTAGCTTTTCTCCTGTGGTTTCTTTGAGTGCTTCTGATATACCTCTGTTGCCTGCTAGTTCCACATGTTCTCTGGCAGATCTCCTGTTCTTGATGTATTTGGAAAAGTTCTTATGCTTCAAAATATTTTTTTGGCCTGCTTTATTATGGTTTTATATTTAACTTGCCAGAGTTCTTCCTATTCCTCTTTTGGCAGAAGCAGAAAATAACAGTATTCCACAAGTGCAAATGCACAGATGGCATTCACAAAAGGCTCAGGTATTTGCAGTGGGTATCTAAAAATGCAACCTTGTGCTACTTTGATGCGTGTTAAAGGCAAAGGAGTTTGTTGAAGGCTGGATGGAGAAAAAAGGATTTAGGAAAATGTGGTCTAGCGACTGTAGGTACTGATGTTTCCCATCAGCTTTCATTCTCAGTGTATTCCTAGAGGGTTATCTTTTAAATATATTTTTAAGAGAAATACAACCAGCCTCCAAACTGGGTAATAGCTGCAGCAAGCTTATTAACACAAATTATTATTTCACAGTATTCTAACAACTAGTATTGTGGAGCCCTATTGCACCAGGTATTGCACAAATGTAAAGAGAAAGTTAGCTCCTGCCCCAAACAGCGACGTGATTCTGCCCCCATAGCTCACCTAGGACACCGCTGAACAAGCACGCTCGGTATTTATGTCAATACTACATTTTAACAGGGATACCAAAGCCACGTTCAAGCACAAACTTGCCTACCATTCACACTGATCGGTGGAACACTCCACGTGGTTATTTGGCCAATCTCACTTTAAGGTTGTGCCTGTGCCCCTGAAGTTTACATGAGCAAGGCGTGTATGTCTAAGTGTTTTGCTGAATCAGGACCCCACTTTATAGAAAATGGTATCCGTTATTAAACATACATTATGCTTGATCTTAGTGTTAAGTGCCTTGTCTCCTGCCCCTTTCCCAGCTAAACTCCACCTGTGGTGAGAGTCATTCATCCTGAATTGCTTTAATGCAGTGTTTAAGTATGTCATCTTGGCAACAAAGCAGTTTGCATGGTATTTCACTGAGAGGTTTAAAATCCCATTCACATTTTTAATATACATTTCCCTCACATAAATTATCACAGCCTGGTTGGCAGGTCTTGCACGACTAATAAGGGTTTTGGCACAAACACATACCACAGATCTATTAAGTAAAGGAGAAGCTTTTGTTTGTTCCTACGTTTATACGAGAGCTGTGGGGTTTAACTTGTACAAAATAGTTTAAGATACTGGCATTTTACTAGCAGGACATTGCTAGTCATGAGACATCATATCCTCCCCAAAATGCATAGCGCCAGTACAGATAAATCCCCATGCACTGGTTTGAAAATTAAGCTCTTGCTATGTGAAGCATCTATGCAAAAGGCAGCTTTCCTGGCTTATATGCGCAGGCAGACTGTAGACGAAAACTTGCTCTTTTATAAAAGAGACCACTGCTGAAAGAGAAGTGAGCTGAATGCACTTTTTACATATGAAAGGAACGTGCTCTCTTTCGAGTAAATAATGACAGAGTGCGTTTCAGTTTGCTTTTTCTCATTCATAATTTTGGCAAGTGATCAGTCAGGGTATATAACACGTAACTCAGAAATCAGAATTCTGCAAAGTAAGTTCTCTGCTGAGCTCCACGTTATACGGCCTGAACAAAGTCTGTACGCAAACATCCTGCAGTGCAATTTTGCTCCATTGATGTTGTAAGAGCATGAGCTGGAGAACTTTGTCTCAATATCTATTTTTAAAACATTTAGCGCTCTTGCAATGTAGGCCTGACCTGAAGTACTTTGCGCAGGGTGGGAATCTTCCACTGCCTTTATTTAGGGCTTTGAATCAAGCCTTCTGTAAACAAGGAATTATAGGAATAATAATGTATTGCGAGGAAATAACTTTGGAACCTTTAATATCTGTATGTGTCACCAGTTTTGTGTTAGATTAGCAAAACATATCCTTTCATAACAGCTTAAGGTTACATTTGCCAAACAAATGTTGTGTAGTTCTGCAGTCACATTGAGTGGTTTGGATTGCTTCTCTATTACATGCTTTGTATAAAGTAATGTATTAATTATTGTTATTCTCAAATTGAACATAACTGTATGTTTGATATAAACCAGGCTCAAGCGAAGAAAATTATACGAAAATGTGAGAGGCAGACTTTGAAGCTTATGTGCAAAGGGATTAAAATGCATCTATGCAATTTGTGAATAAATTTGCCATGATCTGAAAGAGAATTATCAGTAAACCAAGACAACTCTGCAGCCAAGAATCCCTTTAATGCACAGAAGAATATATCTTGTCCAGTGCTCGAGAGGCTGGCAGTAGTTCAGAATGCAGTTATTGGATGTCTTTAGGTGCACCGCAATCAGTTTGTCAATGTAACTATGGAAGTGTTTGAGAAGAGCTGCGACAACGTGGACACAATAAGGAATGGCATTACTGATGCTGTGTGTGTTATTTTGGGGCTTTATGAAATCATTGGCCTAGGAATTGTTCAATCCAGGGGAAACATTCACATTTCAAACTTTGTCTTATTTATAGATTTTCATTAATAAAGTTTAAATAACAGCATTTTGAGTGTTTTCTAATAATAATAATTAAAAAGTCTATTATTCAAAAGTCTTCCAGAGATTGTGCATTATCTAAAATTCCTGCTTGACTACCTGCCCCTAATTCAGTCTTCCAACCCTCGATTCAACTTAGTTCTGAAAGAAGATGAGACAACTAGAGATCCTGCGTGTCCTAATACTCACTCAGGAAAAGTGAAAGGAGGCTAAAAAGTGTTTGGATTATTTAGTCCATTGAAACAAAGAGGGTGTAACTGCTTTCTTAAAAATAATTGGGGGCAAATACCACTAAAAGATAGAAAGGTTATTTAAGGAAAAGAACAAAATTGGCACAAGAACAATTCAGGCTGAAACCGTACAGAAGGTTCCCAAACATCAAAAGAATGAGATTTTAGAAAGCTTCCTAATTAGAAGAGTACATGCAAAGTCCCTTAGTATTATTCTGTATCTTGCTATGGTTAGGAATTTAGTTGTGAAATCCAAGAACTCATTCCCAACCATATACTCTATCTCTGTTATTTGGTAAGGAGCTTGTTCCAAGAGGTTGTGTTTTAATAAATGGACATTAAAGACATTTTTAACCAAACCCTTTGACACATAGTATAAATACATGAAAGGACTGAGTTGTGTTAAACCAAGTCTTGCAAAGCCAATCTTCCCATGGGCCACGTATGAAAATCTTTACATGCCCAAGAGGCACCGTACACCTCGTACCTTGGAGAACTCCGGCAAGGACTCAGAGGCAGAAATGACTCTAGAACATTTGCAGGCTGAGGCTGGCTGGACACGTGGTCAAGACCAAGGGCTACCTCATTAACACTGCCCCGTTTCCCCCTCTCTGGCTCATTTCCTCCTGCCGTGGGGGATTTTGACTACCCAGCAGCCCTGATGTCAATGCTGCCATTTAAGGGTCATCGCCCCAGCCTGGCAGTTGCAAGCCAGCCCCAAGAAATTGACAGCCACATTATCCACATGTCGCTGAAGCACATTATTGCTGCTGCTGAGGCAAGCGGTAGCTCACTGCCCTTGTTAAATGCCTCCCTCAGCTCTGCCTTCCCATTACACTCTTGGGTTCCCGCGGCTCAGCCTGCTGCCCCGCTGCGGCCCCGGGGCTGCCCTCCAGGGCGGCTTCGACCCTCCACAGGGGGGTCCCCAAGCTGCACCCCCGTCAGGGGCACTAGCAAAGGAGACGGGGAAGGCCGAAGTTACACCCCGCCGCCTCACAGCCCCACTGCTGAAGGGGAAGGGGATTCCCGCTCTCCCCGGGCCTCGCCGTCCGCGGGCCCCACGGGCTGCCTGCGCTGACGGCGGTCATCCCATGGGGGAGCGGGGACCGGGAGAGCAGCCCGGGGCTTCCACAACCCCCCTCGGGAGCGATCTCTTCCCCCAAGCGAGGGCAGAGCGGCAGGAGGTGTCGGCCACCGCGGCGGGCCGAGAGCTCAGCGCCCGGTAGCGTACAACCGTGACCGACGGCTCAGGCGACCAATCCACGCTCACGGACGGCCGTGGAGCACCGCCCCCTTGACTGACGGTAGACTCACCCAATCAGGCCGCGGGGTGGACTCTCAGCCCTGCTTTCTCTCTTTTACTGACAAGCAGCTGGGCCAATCAAAAAGGAGAGCACACTTCCCTTTCCACTCTCGCGAGTTTTCATGACCTGGCTCCCGTTCCCCCCCTCCTCCCCCCCGCCGCCGGGTGACTGCGCAGCCGCCATGTTCGTTGCTATGCTGCCAATGCTGCCCGTATGAGGCGGGAGGGCGGCTGTGAGGGGAGGAGGCTGCTGTTCCGTCCCCCTTCTCTCCCACAGACTCGCTCACTCGCCGGCAGGGAGGGTGCCTCTGCAGAGCCCCGCCGTCTCGGCTCTCCTCTCCCCTCCCCTCCCCGCTCCCCTCCACCTCCCGGCCGGGGCTCCGCGCTGCTGTGTGTGAGGCGGCGCCGTGCCCCGTGAGGGGACCCCCGGCCCGCGCGGCACCCGCCTGCCCCGCCGTCCCCTCGCTGTGAGGAGAGGGGGGAAGGAGAGGCCGGAGGAGGGGGTCCGCCGCCTTCCCCCCCGCACACACTGGGGCTTCCCCGTCCCTTCCTCCCCCAGCTCTTCCCTGACCCCGGTCCCTCGGCCCAGCCGCCGCAGTAGGATGTGGCCCTCGCCGCTGCGGCCGGGCGCGGGGCGGCCGCTGTCGCTGCTCGCGGTGCTGCGGCCGGGCCGGTGGCTGCGGGGGAACTGAAGGCGGCGCGCGGGGCTGCGGTGCGGGGCTGCGCGCGCGCCCGCCCCTCAGCGCGTGCCCGAGAGTCTGCGGCGCGTGCCCGACAGCGCGCGCGCGGGGCTTGTTTTTTGGGGGGGGGGGGGTCGCGGGGCGGCAGCGGCGAGCGCAGCCCCCGCGCCTCTTCCCTCCGCCGTCCCCGCTCCATCTGGAAGGACGTGGCTGTTATATGAAGGTAAGGCGGCCGCCGGGGCGCCCGTGTTTCCGTGCTGGGGGGAGCGGGGTGGCCGCGGCAGGAGGCTGGGGCGGGGGGCGTGCTGCGCGCCGCATTCCTCTGCTGTGGACCCCCACCACCCCCCGCCGGCTGTGGGGGCCCAGGCGCCGCCGCTCCCCCGCTCTCAGCCCGGCTCTCCCACACTTCAGCCCGGCTCCCCCTCCCCTCCTCAGCCCGGCTCTCCCCGCTTCGGCCCCACTCCCACCCCGCCTTAGCCGCGCTCCCCGCCTCCTCAACCCGGCTTTCACCCCTTCAGCCCCGTTCCCCCCCCCCAGCCCGGCTCTCCCCTCCCTCAGCCCCGCTACCCCCCCCGCCCCCCAAAACGTCTCTCCCCCCGCCTCAGCCCCGCTCCCCCTTCCCCACAACTTCGCGCCTAGGTCGCCGTTGACGGAGAGCGGCTCTGCCGAAAGCTTTTTTGAAGGAGGGGGGCCGTGTGTGTGTGTGTGTGGGGGCTTCCCCTTCTGCCCCCTCCTCCGAAAAGAGAGGAGATCTAGCTCCGCTCTGGCGAAGGGTGTTGGTTTTTTTTGGGGGCGGGGGGGGGTGGTGGTGGTGGGGGGGTGTTGTTGAAAGCGACCCCCGGCCCGCGGAGAGGGCTCCTAAACAGCCTTCGGGGGAGCGAGCGGCGGGGGCAGGTCGTGGGGGCCTTTTGGGGTCTGTAAAAAAAAAAAAAAAAATGTTGTAAACTCAGCTGAACGCCCGAAACGGATTTTTATTTAAAAAAAAAATATATATTTTTAGGTATGTTTAATATGAAAGTTTGCGTTCCTGTGCTTTCTAGGCACATGTGCACGTTGCCCTGGTTATGGGCAGGGAAAATGGGTTTGAGCGCTGGCGTTGCATTCCTCTGGTACATTTTTAGTATCTCCCGCAAGCAGAAGGCTTGTATAATCGCGTGTGTCTATATGCGACAGAGGCTTTGGGTGTACCTGGTGATGGGTTAACGCGTGTGTACTGTTGAAGCACCGGCTGGAAGAGGAATAACGTCTTTTTCCTTTCAAAAATCTCCAAGAGCTAGTTGCTAAAACTAGGTAGCTGCCAGTGTAGGTGAAATGTTCCCACCGCTTGCCTATGCAAAGAATATATGTCGTTCAGATGTAAAATAAACGTGAGTGAACTTTGTGCTGCTACTTATACCCTTCCAGGACTTCAATGTGGCCAAGCTGTTATAAATTTTTTTTAACTGTGAGATAGAAAATTTTCTATGTGATTTGTGTATTACAGAAGTGCTAATGGATCTCAGCTGAAGAATAATTGTCAGACTAGAGTATGCACATACATTTTTCTCACCCATGGGGCATTTCTCTTGCCCAGAGCTAAGCTCTGTGTTGAATGGTTAAGGGGGTTTTGTGAGTGCACATGTTTGCCTGCTGCTTGTTGGCAAATAACAGCCCTGTAATGTTGGGAGCCACTGGTGTGTGTTCACACACATGCAGACGTTTATGAGCTTGTCACATCATAAATGTGTGTTGCAGGAATAGAAGAATGAATTAGATGAGAATTGGTAAAACTATTTTCTTATTAGATATCTCTGTCTTAGAAAAGTTTTCCAGTTCATTGCCTAAACATAAAATATTCAGTATCGTAATCTTATGGATGCCATTTTCTTGACAATGGATTTCTTGCTTCACTGACCTAAAAAGTTGTTTTTGCATATTGGCATGACTCTGGCTTGCACCATGTTGGTAAAATATGATTCTGGGTGATAAGCTTACAAATACGTAAGTGTGTGTCTGTATGTTTCCCAGGCACGTTTATAAACTCAGAAATGTAACTGTTGGTCTGATTTTTTTTGAGGTAATTTTGTTGTCATTACAGTTTCTGGGTATTTTTAGATTGTGTTCGTGGTTTTATTTGTAGGTCTTTTAAGTTAGATCGAACATTGAAATACAAATACATTTTCCTCAAAAGCAGAAATGCATTAATATTTTACCTTTTGGTACTTTTTTCTTCTGTTTGCAGTTAAGTTTGTTTGGAATCAGGTTCACCTACTTGGAGTTTAGTTTCATGTTTATTTCTTGTTCCATAAAATTTTCCATGAATTGTATTGTTTGTTGCCATGCTTTACAATTCTGTTGTCCTGCTAATGTCTAATTTGGGTTGTACATGGCAGTATTGATTGAACACCCTTGCTAAAAATACTTTCAGGGTTGGGTATACTTACAGTGTAGCAGCAGGAAAGCTAAACCTACACTGTTTTTCTGTGGCTAGAATTAATTTATTATTAGCAGCTACATTGGTAAAACATGAATAAAAGCAAAATCCTGTAATCTTGGAAGTAATTCTAATTACTCTATGAAGTGGATGAGCTCTACTAATGAACAGAGTTCATGGAGTACTATTTACATGTTACTGCCATTAGCATATTAGGAATATATGGTAAGTTAATACCCAGGGTACATTGTTTTGGCTCTGATCCTGCAGTGACCCCTCTTTGGGCAGAGGGATCCACCTACACAAAACTGTGCAGGAACTGGAGCTCAGACATTGGTTCTGTAGACACTAGGCCGATGTTTATCATCAGCATTTGCTGCGTGTGAATGTTTTGTACGTTTTGTTGTTAGCCTTTGTGTTTGTGTGGCATGTCATATAGGCTGCATGTGCGCAGAGCTGCAGGGTTGATGCCCAGAGTAACAGCCTCATACAATGGTGTGTGACATGATTATTTTGTGAAAAAGAGGTGTTTCTTGTTTTTTGTTTGAAATTGTTTTCATATTGTACCTTAGTGCTGCTGAAAGGTACTGATCAGCATTGGGGGGGTCTGTATCACTAGGGTCTTGTTATCCTTGGTGGGTTATTTTATGAATGTTTTGTTGAACGTACATGGAAGTTTTGTGCATTGATTTATGTTCACACATAAAAAGTGGAATGTGTACTCTACAAGCATGTTCTGGAGAACTGGCTGGAAGTTGTAAGTTTGAATGTACTGGAGGGGAACATACTCAGGATGGTTCACTTGATCCCATAAGCTAACCTGTAGATGGGAAACAAAGATGGAATGGATTGCTCGTCGCAGCCTAGAGCTTTGGACAAGGTAAACGGGTTGGATTAAGTGTCTTCTGAAAATTATGGATTAAAAATTCTGACCAAAACTTAATTAAAACAGATAGTAGGTGTGTGCATGCATTTTTGTTGTTGAAGTCAATGTTAGATTATTTTTCTAAAATTGATAAATAGTGTGTTCCTGTAGTCTGTCATCTTAGGTTTTCATACTACCATTAGTTAGAGCCTTTGATACATCATGATTCTGCCTCATCCCTCCCTGCTCCTCCTCGGTTTGGGTTTAAATTTGGTACAAGATCACATGAATCCCATGCCTTCACATCCTGTTTTTGTGTCACCTTGCTTCCATTCTCACCAATTATAAAAATGGTCAAACAAGAGAATCTTTCAGCAGATGGTTAACTGTGCTTTTTTTTTTTTTTTTAAATACCACACTTTCACTCTGGTGCTGTCACTTTTCATAAAATGGTCAGACAAAATTCTCATGGGTTTTATTGTGCTCCAGTCTGAACAACTGTGAAAATGGTTTGAGTGTGTGTATAATTGTTTGTACTGGAAAGACAAAACTGTGAAGGTGTAAGAAAAAGGGGGAGGATGGCCTGAGCAGGAGGCAAAACCAAAAGACCTCAAGAGTGGCCTGGTAATACAACAGCAGGTTTTTGCCATCTGGGCCAGCTGTTCATATACGCTTGTTTGAGAATAGAGGCTGTTTTTCCTTGAGGACTTGTAATCCATTCAATTGGTACAAAAATAATTTTATGTAGGCTTTTGAAAGCCTTCATAGAATAACGTATGTGCAGGTACATATTCAAAATCTCCTTTCTTATTTTGGAGTATTTCATAATTATTAGAAAACTATTGCTATTTATCATGTACAAGATAATTTACTTCAAGTTTGCAGTAGTTAATGTGTACACAGAAGTTTTATTGATGTGTCGACATACCAGAATTAGATGTCCAGATGTAGGTTACAAGAATATGCTCTTTTTGTGGTCATCTGGGTTACAGTGTACTAAAGTCTGTGCTGATTGTACACACGGTGTCCCAGTATATGCTACAGAATATTACGGCTGATAGTCACATAGTTCCTTGGGTAGGTCAGATGAACATAACTAGATGAATTTTTGTTTGAAATGTGAGAATGGAACCAGCTTCTCCTTTCTCAGTTTATGCACCTTCAAAAAAGACTTGGTAGGGTGATGCAATTAGAGCTCTCTTGGCACACTTCTCTGTCTCACACTGCAATTACTTCTTGGACAAGTTATAAGGCAACTGTTGGATGATAAATGAATTCCATTTGCGTGGCTTATGAGATACTGCCATCTATACAGTTAGACGGGGAAGGGGGAAATGGCTAATATCCATTTAAAAATAAACAGTCTTTTAATTATGAGTACTTATGATCTGTAATGAAGAATGCTCTGGTAAATATTTTCACTGAGTGGGGAATGAAGTGCAGTTGCCACTTAAGAGTTTTCAGGCCATCCATAAGATTTAGGAGGGGAAAATTGATAATCCACTTCCTCTGGTATGTGTGTTCTTATATTGCCTTTCTGGGTATTCCTTATCTTCTGCAGGATGACTAGCTGAGAGAATAATGACTGAATTATTCTGCATGACCAAAAAGCCAAAATCTTCAAATGAAAATCAAATGTAGTGCTGCTAGAGATTAACATTTTCACACTTGGATTTTTTTTTAATTAGAATGGTGTAGATTAGATTGAAGGAGGATGTATTCAGTTCTTTTATCAACCTGGGATTTATACTTTAAACTAAAAATTGCTAAATATCTGGTATTAAATGCTAAAAACCTTGTTCTAACTAGTGCTTTTGGGGAGATGATGTTCCAGTCTGGGCACCTTAGTTGCGTATAATTTTGCTATTTTGTTTGATAGTTTTCATAAACTAATTAAAAAATTTATTTAAATGTAAGCTCTGTTTTGGTATTTGTTAGGAGTAACAGTATAAATTGATTTGGCTTTATGCCAGTTAACTGTGTTTGGGTTAAACAAATGATCCTCACTTATTTTGTCTCTAAAAGGATACTAACTTTTAAGACAGTTGAGTGTACTTTAGCTTTTCCTGAGTTCTTTGGCCAGTTTGTTGCATTTGTATACCAACCTCTCTCTACTCTACAAAAAAAAACCCAAACACAACCAAAACCCAAACAATGTTCTGTGTCTGTTGCAAAAGACAGAAATGAGAGACAAATTGTATCAGTACTGCCCTGCCCTGAAACTAAGTGTCTATTGAGCGCAATGAAAGTTACATAAAAGGTGTTTTCTCAGATGAGAAAATTATTCTTAGATGAGTCTTAACATTTTTTAGTTTGTTTGTTTTTTGTTTGGTTTTGTTTTTTTTTTTTAATGGCATCAGTCAGGTTTAAAACCAGAAATTGAAACTGTAGCTGCAGTAGATAGCTCTCCATATAAACCAAAGCAGCAGCTGGTAAAAGATAAGAGCCTGCTGTGTCTCTTTTGTCTCATAGGGATGTGCTAACATACTTTGTCTTGGAAAAAGGCTAAGAAGCAAGATTTCTGTGTTTTCTTTTTGCAGTGGAAGGTGGTATTTGCAAAAGAGTCAAGCAAGTGGATTTGGTAAAGCTGTGTTTTTAAAAGAAGAGGATCAAGTGTGACATAGCAGAAACTTGTGCTCCCTCTTGTCTGTGCCAGTAGAGATACAATGATGAACTAACTTCATAGTTCAGCTTTGAATAGAAATGTTGCTAATTCCACTGTCCTTTAGGTAGAGAAATGACCACCTTTTCAATAAGAGCACGTAGAAATATACCAGTCAGTGTCAGAAGAGTTATTGCTAATAATGCTCTCTGAATGCCCAGGTTAGCAGAGTTTTGTCTGGATGAACAGATAATTTCTCAATCATGCTTTGCCTTATATTTTCCTGAGCCATGTCAAATAGTTGTAAGTTGAGAAACATGTTCATTTGTAACTTACAGCTCTTATCATAACTGATTTGAACAAAAAAAAAAATCCAAAATGGGATGTATTTCACTCAGGACAGAAAAATATGCTTCCCAGATCTTACAACTGTGATTCAATGCTTTTGCTTAACACCCCCAACCCACCCCCTTCCCCCCCACCCCCCCCAAAAAAAAAAAAAACCACCCACAGTTTTACTATGAACCTCGTCAGTGAATTCAGAAATATTTTTGGGAAAAAGCTGCAGTCTTTCCATGAAAAATTTGCTTTGGAGAGAGTTAAAATTAACACGTCACTTTTCATTTGTCTGTCTTAATACTTGCAACAAGTTTTTAGTGTCTTCTGAAAGAGTAAGGAGATATATTTTTGTCTTCTGATGTGTGAATAGGGTTAAAGGTGGCCGGTGCTGATGACCAGCGATGTGCTGCATTGTAAGTTGTTTTTTCCCCCATATGGATTGTATATGTGCATTGTATATGCCAGCTTTCTATTGTGTCTCTAAACTGCATACAGCTTCAGTACTGTTTTTAAATGTTTTACTGAGTTTATATAGTGTCCCTAGTTGGAAAAGGTATACTTCAGGGGAAGAGATGTGTATCAAGTGGTTTGACTTCTTAAAAATAAAATTTTACAGAACTTGGCATTTGAGTTTTAAATCACTGTGGCCTGTAACCTCCAAACTGTGAGCTGCTATTAAGGCTTTCCTTGGAAGAGGTTCTGGGCTTTTTTTGGGAGGCAGGCTGCTGTTATGATTGATGCCACAGTCTGTTTTTAGTACTTGAGTGCAAATGAGGCTATGGGTGAGTCTTGGGAATCCTAATCTGCAAGTAATTCCCCACTTACTATGTTTTTGGCTTGTGTGTTGACTCTGTAAGAAGATACTGCATCCTGTTAGATCATCTGAATGCACCTGCTTTCTGTGGAGCTGATCCGTTTAAATCTAATGTTTGGAAGGACCTTTCCAGATATAATGCCTATGAAAAAGGGGTGGTTCAAAAGACTAAAATGTGGCTGCCTCTTTAAAACTGAAGGGATGTATTACCTTTGTCTAAGTCTGGATGGAGAAGAGGTGAAAGAAGATTTTGAAAAACATAATTAAAAAGGAAGGTGAATATGTTTTTGGTTTTCAGTAGCAGAAAATCTTATGACCTCATGGGAAGCTTCTACTGAAATAACTGTGGTACACCCAACCACAGGAGAGGGAAACTGAAATACAGAAGTGACACTACAATGGAACAAATAGATCAGTCACTATATTATGGGGTCGTACCTCCAAATTGATTGGATATTTTTGGGCTTGTTTTCTGTGAGCTTGAATTAGACTACTGATTTAGATGTTTCAGTATAGGGCTAACAGTTGCTTCTAGTCATGCTTCTGACATCTCTTCTCAAGTTCACTATATGTGCAACTAGGTAAGGAGGGACAGAACATTAATGGTGGTAAGAGTTTTTTACTTTTTTTACTCTTTTAACCCTTCACTAATTGATATTTTGCTTCTGTTTTCATTTTATGAAAAATTAAAATATACCATATAAGTCAAATTCATAAGCTACTCACTTTGGAAGCAGCTTGTTTTTAAACCTTCAGAACTTCATGTCTGTGACTAAGGAAACAATTTCATTTTGAGATCTTTGTTGGGAAAACTTATTTTTTGCTTTGCTTTCCTGTGTGGTGTGATCTGCTTACAATTTTTTTGGCATCTTCACTTAACAGATTTGCTATTACTTTAGAGACTTAAGACATTGGTGATACTGTCTTTTCCCTTAGCTCCTGGTATAGATTTTGAGTCCTTTGTTCTACAGCTCTCAGATCTGCTGGGGGAAGTGACTTGGTGTGAGTGTGTGTCTGGGGAGGGGCAGAATGCGGTGGATGCTCTCTGGGCTTTCTTTTTGTAAAGCCATTTTTGACTTTTCACCATCCCTGTGGTTGCAGAAACTGGATAATTTTCAGATTTTGTAATACTTAAGAAGATTTTATTGAATTGAATAATAGATGTAATAAATATATTAATTAAAATATTTCTGCTTTCAAAACCATGCCAGTTAAAAAGCTGGGAGAGATAGGGTAAGAAAATGAGGCATGGGTAACCACTAAGGATATATACAGTTACACTTAGAACACAATTCCTCTCTGGAAGACTAGAAAATAGACTGAAAATTAACAACTGACAAAAAGTCCTCCAAGAGGAAATTCCTACAGGAGAACTTCATTCTTGAGATTAATTAAATGAAAGATTAGAAATTCTCTAGATAGCTATAAGCTATTTAATAAAACTGAAGTAAGCAATTAAAAGACTCAGTTGTAGTTACCAGCAGAGGCATTGCCTCCTTTTTGTATGATTCTGGTTCTACATGCCCTGCCCCCCCCCCCCCCCCCCCCATATGTTCTTCCTCCTTTTACAGGAAAGCTCTGCGTGCAGCTCATTAATGCTAGATGTTTTCTGCAGAAGGATTTTCATAAAGAGCATCCCTCTCTGAATAAGGGTGATGTAGATAATAACTTCTTTGGCACTGAAAACAACATACACAGTCCTGAGAAAACAGAAATAAAAGTGCTTTGTAGGAATTGTACTAATGAAATGGTATGTGAGAGAGTAGCTTGAAAGAGAAATCTGATTAACATCTGAAACTTCAGATAACATATAGCCACCTTTGAATAGAACTTACATTTCCAATAAAGCTACTTTGTTAAATCTCTGTTTTTTCATTCTAAGCTACATTGATGTAAGCATTTTTTTCAACCCACCTCTTTACGGTATTATTTTTTTCTTGCTATATCTTCCAGACAAACAGATTAATCCTAACTGTTCTGGGAAATGATTGTCATGACTCTGGTATTTGCAAAAGGCATTTTAAACTCAAGTCTTCCATATTCATTATGAATATATTTTGCATTCTGCTGCACCTGGTGTGCTGTGACAATTATGTGTGCTCTAGCAGTTGTGTAAAATAAGCTGGGATGTGTTATATCACCAGAGATCCATCCCTCGTCTGAGGGCAGTGTGTGATAGCAAATCATGTCGTCATGTTAGGGAGAAAAATGTGTAGCTGCAAATTGGCAGTGGCTTCCCCAAAATTGAAGTAGTTGCCATAGTTCAACAGAATTACTGTGCTACGAGCAAATGGGAAAAATAGAAAAAAATGAATCCTTATGTGTACCAAGTGGTGCTATTATAATAATTTTAAGTTGCTTCAAAGTAAGTTACTGACTACTTAAGTCGCTAAAGGGAAGAGCACTCTGTGATGTGATTTTTTTTTTTTCCAGAAGTGTTCATTATTTTCCATTCTAAGTGTATGAGAAAACAGCTGTAGTCTTAAGTGAAAATAAAGATAGACTGATACAGAAGTTCTGAAGGTAAACTTCTTTTTGCTGCTATTTTTCTGCTGCAAACAGAAAGCCAATTGGACTTGAATAACTATAATTAGAGCTCAGAAAAAGCCACAGTGAAACGTTTTCTTTTGGCCATGTATAAATATCTTTATTTTCATAACATCTAACACTAAGACATAATCCATTGACACACTTTAAAGCAAAACTCCTGAAAGGAAGAGATGCCTTTCTTAGTGGCTGTTCATTGCATTTATAATAATCCTTTGTATCTAAGTTACAATAAAAAAAAAAGTTGACTAATTATTACTAAAACAAATTAATGTTATTTTTGTTGTAGCTTCCAAAGTATGGGAATGGGCTTGAAGCCCACTTTGCAATGTACAATTAATAGAAAACAAATTGTGTTTTGAAGGCCTAACATTTTTGAAGTTGAGGTATAGTTCCTCGTCAGATAACAAACTCATCTCCTTCCAGTGTTGGTGGGATATCTTGTTGCCCTGCAGATGCTTCAAAGGCTATGAATAATGGTATAAAAATGAATTAATGCATATGAACGAGAGCATTAGCAACCCGGATCTCAAGCTTTCAATGTATTTCTAGCACTTGCAGAGAATGTTTTATAATATATGTATTCGTAGTAGCTATGTTAACAGATGTGGCCTATAGTCAGTAGGGAATTACCTTTTCAGAAGTGTCTTTTGTCCATAATATAATTAGTGTTTATTGTACCCTTCAGAGGTATCTGTACACATGCTAAATAACATACTGTCATATTGGTGTGCAGTGGGCAAAATTCTGTAACAGTAAATCCCTGTTTTATTATAGAACATATTTGAAGAGCATCCCAAGATTTTTTTAAATAATACTTGAGAAGCAAATACCAATGTTCATGCTTCCTCTTCAGAAGTGATAGGGAAACGTATTTTGTATATTTTTTTTTGTAATAGAGTTAATAATTTCTGCCAAACAGCATCGTACATGCTTGCACTTCAAAAAAAAAATGCTGAAATGTTCTGTTGACTTTTTAAACTTTTTTTGGCAACGCTAGGCTTTCCATTTATTTTGTCCCTTGTTTAACAGTTTTTGTGTGTGTTTTCAAAAGCACTTCCATTCAACATTCAAGGAATTCAATAGAATTCTAATAGGAACTGCACATAAATAACTACAGAAATCAATGCTTCAATTCAGCCAAGAGTTTTTTTTTTACTTCAAAAGCCACAAGAGCATTTATTATTAGAAACATACAATTGACTTTTCTTGTATTATCATTTTGCATAGTGATTTGGTTTTTACCACCACAACAAGATGTTTGACGGTTTCATTTGAAAATGATGTATTTACATTCAGCGTTCCAAAACAGTGTAATTTTTATCTTTTCTGTGAAGCTCTATTCATGTTAATTTGCATGTTCAGTTCTGTGCAAAGATTGTCAGTGAAGTACCCACTGGTGGATTTCTCCTCAAAGGTCAACCACATGTTAAGTGTAGTCTCTTATTTCTGTATTGTAATGAAAATATAAAAGAAAACTTTAAAGAATGGAGTTGTTGCGTTAATTTTTGTCTGTTCAACTCATATAATGCAAAGCGTATCCTCTCCTCCAAAATGCTCAATTTCCTGAGTATAATGACCACAGAAGTAACCAACCTGTGAGAGTACAGGGTTATCTTGGAAGTACTTCCAGCCTTTGGTATTTGCATTACACCTCTGGCTACGTCAGCTGTAACAGTCCTTTTGATCCTGAAGTTTTAAGGTGGGTTATAGAAAGTGAAATGGTCTTGAAGGAAGTTGTTTCAGCACACTAGAAGGCTTAGAGAATTGGTGCTTCTTTTCTTTGGAAACAGTCTGAAATTGATAACAAGATGTCGTGCCATGACATACAACACTCTGTTCAGTAGTGCTTACTGCCTTGTAAATGGACCTTTTTGAGTGCTGTGGCTTTTGGGCAGCTCTTACATGCAGTTTCTGTCAGGTAAGAGTGTATTGTTCTCACCTTGGGTGGAAAGCACATCCAGAAGAGAACAGTGTTTTGTTCTGGTCGTCAGGAGAGTACTCAGAGATCAATGGATTTTTCTGCATTTTGTTTTTTACTGTTGCTGATAGTTTGAAAAACAATGTCATGTTACCAGCAGGGGCTTTTAGGTGGCAGTAGCCTTCCCCTACCCCCCCAATCTCCTAATTCCTGTTTACCAGCCAAGCTGGTTCTGTGTGAGGAGCATGAGGTGGTGTTAGGAACCGTTTTGTGGAATTTCATCTTGTGAACCAACTGGTGCTGAGGCTTTCCACCCATCCTTCTGGTTACTGTGAGATGAAGACCAGCAGTCCCATCCTCATCTACCTTGTTGCATGAGCAGGTGCTGGTGGTATATGTGTGTTTTGGCACTTGGGAAACGTTTCAGCTAGGTGGAGAGCTAGGGAAGCATGGCCTGTCTCTAGTCCTTCCCTCTCCTAATGTATGGAGTGGACAGACTATTTAGGTGAAACTTACACTGCACCTTGAGAAAGATTTTAGTGGTGATGAAGGGGAAGAGAGGTATGGTAGATCATGGTGAGGAGTAAGACTGGTAGCACAGACAGCGTCATAACTGCAGTTCCATTAGTGTTCAATGTTGTCACTTGGAATTATATGCATTTAGGATTTGAGTGCTGTCATCGTATTACCTTAAAAAAAAAAAAAAAAAAAAAGGAAGTGAAGTCAGAACTTCTGTTGGTTCCTCAAAGTTCTTCCCCATTTCCTTTTACCACTTCTGTCTAATTCAGATTGCATTTGAGTCAGCTGCTTTCATCTTGACACTTATGTCATTCAAGCATCCACAAAGTTAGTGTGCTAATGTCTGCATTTCAACTGACTGATAGGTACACCAAAACCTATCTTATTTTTGTCACTGCAACATGAAGCTTCTTTTAATTTCCCTGGCTGTTCAGCATTTACAGAAACAAGATAATGGAACGTTTGCTGGCATAATCTGTAAGCCTAATGTCTGAAATTTATTAAACATGGTTTTCTTCCTGAAACACACTCTGGCCCTTCCTGTGTTCTTGCAGATGCTTGGTATTTAACTGGTATACGAGCCAGAGTGGAAGAAGTAATAACGGGCATCTAAAAATCATGGTTTTGTAAGGGAAACTTGGTTCTGTAAAGGGTCAGAAAAAGCTTTGTCTGAAAGCAAGCATTCCTATGTATTTTTAGGTTTGCGGGTTTTCTGCTTCTTTATGAAACCCAGCTTATGACAGTAAGCAAGACGAACTAGACACCTCATGTTTTTCTTGAAACCATTGTGGGTATTATCCGTCTCCTCTTGCACTGCTACTTTTACGTAGTCAATCCCAAACGTAATGGTGGAAAGGAGAAAAACATGTTACTTGTTTTGAATGCAGCAAGGAGAAACAGAAGAGAAAAGAAATAGATAAGAGATTTGGGGAAGACTGGGAAAGAAACAGTCTTCCTAGCTCTTGCAAGTAGTTGCCAGAAGACCTGAAGCATGGATGTATTAAAATATATTATTTGTATGGAGCAACAAAGACTTTATTGCTTGATACAGCACACTGTGTTTCGTAGCTCCACCCTATCGTGTAATCCCTTTGATTGAATATTGTTTTGAACTGCTTGAGGTTCCTTATGCTCTGTTTATAGAACAGGTGGTTAGAAATTTACCTCAGAGACAAAAATATAGTCCTAAATTTGGACTAAATTCTTCCCTGACCACTTCATTTACTGTATTATGTACTAATCATTCATTTTCCAGAAGTGCTTTTTTCTCTTGCCTGGGCAGTATGTCTGTGAGAATGTTGCTCTCCTCCATATAATTTTAAAAAAATAATATCTAATTTGTGTTACATCTTAAGCTTCTTAATAAATATTCCATTAGCTATATATGGAGAAAAAATTGTGTTTCAAAGTGCTTGAAAACTTTGAATACATACAATTTTTGCGATTTTAGGTTAAGTGATCTGAATTATTTCTGCTTTATCATTATTGTGCTTTTTCAGGTATTTCATTTTGGTGCTGCTTGGTACTGGGGCAATCTCTTGACTGTTCTTAATTGATCTATGTCTTTTTTTTGGAAGCTTAAGAGTGAATCCATTTGAGCTTTTGCAATACTGAGCAGCATGAGAGAGGACCTTCATCAATCCCGTGGGCTGTGTGCCTGACTAAGCACCCTCATATGAGGAATTCCCTCTTTACAACAGCATGACATAGTTGGTTTATGTTTGTATCTTATGACCTACTAAAAATATTTTCTTTCCTTCCCACTTACCTTCTAAGATCTTCTTCTGCTGAATTGGTGTATAACCACTTTGTATGCAATTTCTGTACTTTTGCAGTGGATTACGCCTGTTTGATAGAGTATAGAAATTGTCCAAACTTATAAAAGAAATGTATGTTTTCAGAAAATAGTTTTCTAACTAAATTTTTAAGAATAAATGTTGTTCTTATGTTCTGAAGACACTAATGACAAAAAAAGATTTTTTTTTTATTTTTTTTGCCTGAATTTACACTTGTGTTACTGGGAATGAGGTAGATCTTATCTAAATTTCAGTAAATGACTGGATAGTTTCCACGAGGGGTTGTGAAAACTACTGGGATTAGTAGAGAAAGCATAAATTGGATCAGAAGCTGACTAAAGAGAAGGCTGCAAATGGCTATACTGTAAGAGCAGCCAACAGGATGGAGAGAGATTATTAGTCATGCTCTTCAAAAGTCAGTCTTGAAATTAATCCTGTCTCATTACGTTCATTAATAACCTTGGTGCAAGAATTATATCTCTTCTTATTAAAAACTGTAGATAACATAGTTTAGAGAATTTTTTTAGTATTTCAGAGGACTGGATTATCCTGTAAGGAAAATAAGATAAATTTATAGATTTGAGTACTAAAAGAATTGATACCATTTAATAATATGAAATCAAGTACTTAAGGCATAAGAACATTTCTTTGGTTTTAGGAATCATGAATTGGTAAGTAGGAGAGTAATTTGGGAATGTTGCTGGTAATGTAAGTAACAGCTCCCAATATGAAGCAGGAGCGAGGCTAACCCACCGAATAATTATCAGTGGTTTACTGTCAGGGCAGAATGTACCTAATAGTTTCTGCACACAGTCTGTGTTGGCTGATGATTTTTGTTACTGGCTTGGATAACAGAAGAGAACTAAGTTTCACCCACAGCACCAGCTAGGGGTGACCGTGAATATAGAATCGTGGAATAGTTTGGGTTGGAAAGGACCTTTAAAGGTCATCTAGTCCAACTCCACTGCAATGAGCAGGGACATCCTCAACTAGATCAGGTTGCTCAGAGCCCTGTCCAACCTGATCTTGAATGTTTCCAGGGATGGGGCATCTACCACCTCTCTGGGCAACCTGTGCCAGTGTTTCACCACCCTCATTGTAAAAAATTTCTTCCCTAAGCTGGAGCAAAAGTTTCAGTGGAGAATTTTTACATGTTATTTTGTAAACTTGTCGAGGTAAACTAGGGTTAAATTCATTACTGTCTGTAGAACATAAAAGCCTGGTTTTTAAAATGTATTTAGAAAACTGTTTTCTAAGAAATAGATCAGTCTCTTAAAAGTTTAGACAGTTTCTCTTGTGCAGTTGTTTTCCAGACTTTCTTTACCGTTTTGTATGAGACTACACCTGGAAACAGATAACATTCTTTGTGAGTTCTGAAATGTCTTTGTTTTTAAAAGGAATCCAGTTCCTTTCACATACATCGTATTCCAACTCATAAGACATGTTTACAATTTTAATATAAATATTAGAAACTTAGTTCTTACAGTAACCTATGTTATAGGTAGATATCCTGATTTACTGAGCTCATGGCAACAAACTGATATAATGGCCTCTTACTTCAGGAGATTTTTGCTGAAACAAGCTGAGGTAATAAGAGAAATTCTAGTTCTGTCCCCATTTCTCTGAAAAAGAATGCTGCTACTCAGTGCCTTATTAGGACAGACAAAAGGCTGATCAACAGGAACATCTGGATCTGACTGTCCTAGTGTGGCAATACAAGTAATTGCAGCTTGCTCTTAATATTTGTGTCCTAGTTCAGATTTACAGCATTTGCAACAAGATTATCAGTCTGGTATGCTTTTTTTTATATATGTTTGGAAAAAGAAGCCAGGAAGGTGAAAAAAAATTAATTTGTTTCTGAGCAATTAATGTAATTTTAATAGTTGTGAGGAGTAGACATCCTTTAAAGGCTTTAATACATCTACTCTATGGTCTGTTCTGGCTGCTTTAAACATGTTTTTCAGTGCTGACAATGTGCCAGGGTGAGCTGATCATATGTTTTTTTAAACCTTAAGGATGTTTGGAATGCTTTTGATGGTTTGTATGTCTATATATGTTATATATACCAACAGGATTTCTCAAAGTATTATGCATTTTAGTTAAATGCTGAATTGCCTTTCCTTTAGGATTTCTGCTTGTGTTTAGTGCTTACCTGTATCAGATCTATTATGATATAAAAAAATGCACAGGATTTGTCTACATAGGAATTTCTGCTAATAAGCAAGATCGTTATTCCAAGCCTGTTCTTGTGGATGTTCTTATTCCATATTGAGTGTCTAATTGACTTTGGTTGAATTCTCTTCTAAAGTGAAATAAAGACACCCTTACTGTTGAATAAATGGGTGCTGTTTTGGATTATGTTAGAGAAGGAAAGCAGAAAAGAGAAGAGGAAGAAAAAGATGTTTTAGATTTGTAGTAAACTGGATTTAAACCTGAACATCTGAAGTGATTTGTCTTGAGCTTTTGGGGGAGGCATCTTTTATTTTTTTTCTTTCTTGGGGAAGAAGATTTTGTGGAGTCTTTTATGCACCTTAAATGTCTTAACTATCAAAATACATGAAAGCATAAAATATCAATATGTATAGAATGTAAAATTAGAATAGGAAGGAAGTGAATGTATTTCATGGGATAGTTAAAAATTTTGTATGACTTTGACTCCTAAGCACTTACAGCAGTTCTGAAAAGTAAATTTAAAGTATTATTTCAATGTTAATCTTTGCGTTTGTTTTAGAAAGAAAACTTACGTTTCTAAATAGTTAAATGGTTTTGAAGAGTTCGTTTGCCATCTGAAAGACATCTCACAACTTGTAACCTCAAACTAACTAAGCTGTCTACTAGATAGGTGCAGCTAAAAATACGTAGGGATCTTAATACTTCTCCTTTTCTTATGCCCAGTTAAACATTGGCTACTGTGTATAAGTATTTTTCTTCTGTAGCAATTACTGTTCCAAGACGTACACCAAATGCCTGGTGTAGTCATTTTCCAGAAGATGTTAATTCAGCCACACATAGTTAAACCTCTGTCTCCTCAACTCTTATCATTGACTGTAGCAGTAATACATCCCTTGAGCACCGTAAACCCTCTGAAGCAAGGTTCTCTATTGCTATGCAGATTCCTAAGTGTATTTTTAAATGGAATTATTCTGAATGTTATTAATACTTTGTATTTTCAGAGGAATGTGTACATTCACTGGCATCTTAAGAGTTGTGTTCATACATGAGAACCTTTCTGAACAGTAATAGTAATACGTTAAATCTTTCACTTGCAAAAGTTTTGGCCCTTACTGTTGAGAAGAGAAATTTAAGAGCATATGTATAGGTGATGCAGCTCCACAAACCTGTAGGGAGCCTGCAGCAGTTCCTAGAGGCAGATTGTTTCTTGCATTTTAATTGCCTTTGCCCTTCTAATTCCAATGCCACCATGTCAGTACTTCTCATGATCCCCTGTGGTAGCCAGGGTGTGATAGAGGTTTGACAGAAGTTTGGAAGGGAAGAAGCAGATTCTGCTTTATAGCTTTCTTCTGCTGTTTCTTCTTTTCTGCTTTACCCACAACTAGACATCGGTGCAGGTCTTTGGAGTCCACCCCTTACAGCTACATGGTGTTTTCAGGTAGGAGATACATCATCAAGCAGCTACAACTTGGCCTTGTCTACCCCACCCTTTACTGCCTGAGCTGAAAGTTTTATACCAATTATATTAGATGCACTGGCATGAGATTCTTCATAACAGAACATCTTTAACCTCTCTTGTATTTTCGTACATCAGAATATCATGCCTGGTCTTTTGTTGGCAAAAGTAACAATGATTACTTTCAATACACATTTATCTAATTGGACTTGGACATCTACAGGATAAGAAAAAATGACTGTGAGTTAGAAGTCCAGACTCCAGCAATATTCTGACAAATAGTAAAACTGAACACGCAGCAAGAAACTTAAGTGAAAGTGTCTGCTACAGAGAGTCTAATTGTAGAAAAGTGTATTAGCACCAATTACAACAGGGAAGTCAGTCTTTCTGGAAAGGTCTGCCAAAGTCATTGATGAAGTCTTTCCTGAGCTGCTTTGTGTGATTGTGTGCCAAAGATGATATGCTAAGGGGATCATAGACTTTATGCCAAGTTCTGTGGGATTTAAAGATTGCTTGTTAACTAGAGGAAATTTTTTCTTTGAGTTGCATAAATTAACCTTTCTTCTAACAATTTATCTTTTGTTTATGTATTGCTGTTCCTTGTTCATCTGTACTGTCATCATCTTTCCCCCCACCCCCCACAGCGTACTAGTCACTTTTCATACCACGGGGAGAAAAATTCTGCATCAAAAGGACTGGCACGGCACGTGCTGCAGATAAGAACCTGAATGCTGTGGTTGGATCAGATTAAAGATCCAGAACTCAGTAATCCTGACAGTGATGAATAACTGGAAGTGTAAGATGCAAGTCCTGTATGCAATGAACCTTCCTTGGTGCAGCCACGTACAAACTGGTTATAAATCAGTTTCCTGGTTTTGTTTGGTTTTGATATGTGGGTACTGATGGCTGTAGCTTTCATTCTGTAGAAGATGTAACTATTTTCCTATGTTCACGGTAAACCCAAAAGCATTTCCAGTGTCTTTCAGGCAATGAAGTACTGGACTGAAAAAGGAAGCCACTAGAGTGTTATCTTTTAAATAGAGCGCATTGTATAAGCTTTAGTGTTCATTTTCATAGCAAAAGAAAGAACAAGCATAAATTTGAAATTGTGAGGATCATGTTAATACATATGGCATGTAATTATTATAAAAGACCTTATTCTAATGCCAGTACCTGATAAGAACAGCGAGAGATGTATGACCAGTGTGGGCTGCTGCCACTGACTCACTGTGTAATGACAGGCAAATTACTCAGTTTTCTGCATCTCCTTCTACTCCTTTATAAATGAGAAATATTGTTTCCCAGTAAAACTCTTTGAGATCCTTGGATAAAATGAGATTTTTTTTTTTTGTACGCCTACTGAGTATATAAATTTGAAGTGAGAAAGTGCAGCAAATACCAGGTTCTATGCAAGTCCTTCACCAGTACACAGTATGATGCATCCTGCTGCTCATTACGGATTGTATTAACGCACCTTGTACTTCTGAAGACCTCTGTAAAGGACAAGCAAAAAGAGGTGTTTAGGCCAGACCTGGCACTTGAGTCTGTGTTCTGTTCAAGCCTTCTTATAGTTAAGTACAGCTTCAATAAAACTGCTCTTCTATGTGCATTGATAAACTACAATTCAGTTTTCTTTGATACACCAGACACGGTACCACCTTCAGGTGAAATGGTACAGGGAGCCTTTTAGAGTGCTTTTCCATCAATCTCCATCACCCTTTCCCATTGTGTCTTTGGCTATATTTTATCACTGAATTTTCATAATGTTTTAGGAAACTTGACCTTTTCAGAATCGTCTGTGTTAACACTACAGTCTTAATCTTTCCCCTGGCACCTCCTGAAACAAAATACAAATTAATGATTCAGACACCACAAAACAAATCACATGCCACTTGTTTCTTCACAACTATTCTTCATTGTCATTGTTTGCTGTATTGTATGCAAGTCCTTGTGTATTCTGTGGTGAAAGGGACCTAAATAATGCAGTAGACTTTAAGGGGGGACAGTAGCAGATAAGTAGAGAAACGATGCAATAGTTTCAGGTATTTACAGAAAGCAATTTGGATAAACATGAAAAGGCGGCCATTATTTTAGCACTGACATGTGGAAGTTAACTTAGATTTGATGTATGGTTTGGTTTTTATTAAATTCAGACTTATTTTGTGATAGTCCATAAATAGCTGTGGAAGTGGTAGAGGGTACATGAAATGTCTGGTCTCTGGTGCTTCAACGAAGAATATGTTGTTGTCTCTCTTTGTAAATGATTGCCCCTCTGGTTTTGCATCTTTATCTCCTTCTATTCCATTTATCATCATTCTTCATCCCTTTTTAATTTGCTGACTTCTTTAGACTTTTTTCACAAGAAATGCCTCCTTTAGCTTCATCATTTTAAAAAAATAAATAATTCACCTCATCAATTACTCTAGCTATCACCGTGTTTCATCTGATCATGCTCCACCCCAAATTAGTAAAAACACAATCTGAAACTTCTGGTTTGCATTTCTCTTTACATTTTTCCCCACCTTTTGACCATGTTCCACTCTTTTATCCTTCTCTTGAAATTGCTTTTACCAAATTGAATGATTTTCACTTGGCTGGTTACTCTACTCCATTTTCCTCGTTTTTGACCATGAAAGAAGCAGCTTCCCAGTGTCGTGGTTTAACCCCAGCCACCAACAAAGAACCACATGGCCGCTTGCTCCCCTCACCCCCCTCTGGAATAAGAGCAGAATCGGAAGAAAAAGGCAAAACTCATGGGTTGAGATAAAGGCAGTTTACCAGAACAGTGAAGGAAAGAGGAAAACAGCAAATTTAGTACTGACAGAGGAATATACAAAACACAGTTACTGCACAACCACTTGCTCACTGGAACCTGAAGCCCAGCCTGCTCTCAAGTAGTGATTTCTGTCCCCTCCCCATGCCAGCTCCTCAGATATATACTGGGCATGGTATAGAATACCTGTGTCCTGTCCCAGCTCCTTGTGAAAATTAACTATTCCTATGAGAACCAGGACAACCCCCTTCATGGCCACCTGCTGTCCTCCTTGTGCTGCTGTAGTGATTATGCCACTGCACAGTGAACCATATTGGGGAACTGGTCTGACTGAAAAATAATTTTGCTAAAATTGCGTTCTTTGTTAATTCCTCACTCTGGTTTGCCATATGGCTGTACAAATGGCTATGTCAGCAGTAGGGGGAGGATGATGCAAGGCTGGAAACTGGTGGCCAGGCTCCGGAATGGGTTGGGAATGTTGCTTTAGCTGGCATTGCCAGGTTATGTCAAAACAAAGAGTTCATCAGAGTAAAGTCTAATTGTCTCTGACTTGATCACATCCTACTTCTAGAAATCCTGATCTCTGCTGCTTTTTTCCCTTAACCTCTCTCCCTCTCCCCCTTATTGTTTAACATATTTTCCAAAGCTGCTTGTTTGTCTCTTTCGTATAATAGGTGATCAATAACAACATCAGCAGAAGTCTCCATTTCTCAGTGTGCGCAGGAGGTGGAGCCTGTCATCCTTAGGACATGTTGAAAACCTCCTGTTTAAATCATTTGGGTGGGCATCGTTAGTCAAACCTGTACCATCATTTGGAAATACCTGTTAAATAATTATGATGAGGTTTAGACTGATAATCTCTTGGAGTTGGATACATATAAGTTTCAAAAGAATTATTTAAATCAGTCGTTTCCAAGGCAGCACAGTATGATACCTGTTTAGTATGAAATTTTAAAGACTTAAGCCATTTTGGTAGAATCATTGGCAACAAAAAAGATGTAATATAACCTTATCTGCTTTCATAGTGTCTTTCTAGCAGGGACCAGATACCTTCACAACAAATAAGTTTGTTTTTCATGTCCCTGAAATCACAGGACGCTCTTTGTCTGTAAACAAATGAACTAAATAATCCCACCCTTTTCCTTAGTCTACAGAGATGCACTTTCATTAGTCAGTCAATTAGGCAATCAACTTCTTAATAGCAGCATTTTTTTGTGGGGGGTTGGTTTGTTTTACTCTACACGTTTTAAACTGATTCTGAAGTGGTGAAATATACATCTAAATTTAAGTTACCTGCAAAGCTGGGCATTTTCAAATCTGAGCCTAGGTTAAGGCCCACAGAAATATGAATTCACATCTAAATCCAGTTTTGCATACTCCTATGGTGCCGGGTAAATAGATGTTCTGGCTTGATTCAAACCTCTATGTAATGGTGCATCTGCATGTGTTTAAGTCTCAAAATGTTTCAGCTAACCTAAGAATATCTTTTTGTTGTTGTTAAAAATTCATGTAAACTATGTTCCCTCTATTCCTTTATTTCCTTGGGAAAAAAAGTGTCATTGTTTAACAGTGTGATACACACCATTGAGACGATTTCTACAGCTCAGCTTTGATATTCAGCTGTGTTGTCCTTTCATAAAGGAATGATATTAATTACCCTCTGGTCAATCATATGAGCTGTAGTTCACTGTGTTGTTCTTGTCTTCTTTCTGATCATCATAACCCTGATCATTGACTTTCAAAATTTCCATTTGTTTCTAGGACAAAAGGATCAATCTTTAGTTCTTTCAAAGATCAAACCACAAAGTAAAACAAAAATCTGAGCTTACTGCACCGAAACAAACATGAGCTCGCTGAGGCTACAGATGATCATTCAGTATTAGGGTTTTTTCCAGTAAATAAGTCATTTTCCAAACTTTAATACCAGGATTTGATGAACTGCCCTGGTGAAGGCGAACTGTTCTAGTTCCAGTCTCTAGAAGTATAACCCCAAATCAGAAATGGAAAACAGATTGTTCTATGGCATGTAAAATGTAAACAAATACGACTTTTTGTGGGTTTATGTCCCATGATCTCTACGCCTTCTCCCAAAACATCCTAAGGTCTTATTATCTGTGTACTTGAGGATCTGATGCCCGTGTCATAAGGCTGGCAGCTCTCCTCTCCCTGAGACTTCTTATCATCACCTTCCTCCTATTCTCAGTAGTCCTATAATGTCTTTTTAGCCTGTATCTGTTCCATACTGCTGGTAACTGCCGATAATATGCCCACTCTTTTACATAAGCCCTTGAATGCTGTTCTCTTTTTCCCTACTGAAAGGAAGGCATGATCTTCATTCAGGAGTTGCTCTTGGATTCCTGAGGTAATATTTTTCTTGAATTGCTGCCAATTGAGATAGTGATTTTGTTCTCTTTACCTAAATGTTGCTGTCAAATAGTCAGTTTTCTATTTCTACCCTGTTGCCTTGCCTAGATTTTACGTACTTTCCATAGATGTCACATTTTTATCTGTAAGTGTTCTGAAAACAGGCATTTCAGTAAGGCTCTCTGATCTCCCTTAACTCTGATATAGTTATTTTGGAAAGCGATTTTTGTATTCTCTTAAATTCTCTATCAATCATATTTAATAGAAAACTAAAAGGAGCTTCTTAGTGAAGCCAACAAAACAGGAAAACAAGCTAACTACAAAACTGAATTTCAGATGAATGTTCAAACTACTATAATTTTAAGACCTTTCCCATCCCATGTGGTTCAGACTAAAAATTCAACAGTCTATGGAATTGCAAGCTGAGATGTAAGAACCAGATTTGCAGTATTATTAAAACTTGCCATGTAATGGTGGCATGGCTACTTCTGCTCCAGCTACCAATATCTCCCCGTATCATGTTTCAGAACAGTGTAAGAGCAAGTTCACAAAATGACTTAATAGAATATATAGTGGCAAAAATATTAGTGGTCGTTGATCGATAGTTATTTTGCCGTAGTGACCACCATGTGCCAGAGAGATGTCCATGTTGTGTAGCCCATATATCTGTTTAAAAAAAAAAAAAAAAAGCCCACCAGAAAGTATGCATAAGCTGTACGTTTGGGTATCTGTGCTCTTCAGTTACTTATTTTGGATTGCTTGAGAGCTAGATGAGATTTTTCTGCACTTTCATGAGCTCTGTCAGCACTTGTTCAGTCTAGTTGGCACCTCTTCATTTCTCTCTGTTTTTTTTTCAGCAGATTTTCTTGGAGAAAGGCAGATGATCTAACACTGTGAAGAAATTCTAATTTGCGTTTCTCTTTATATCCTTCCAGAGGACAGATGGACACGTCTGTTATTTAATAAATCTCATGTTACATCCTTGGTAAAGAATCAGAATAGCTCCTAGCAGTCTGCCTGCCTGTCGGTAGCAGACACAAGCTTCTTGCTAGTTTTGTGTTAAAGAGCAGGGATTTCTGCTCTCTGGGCTCCAGCTTTCAGTTTGAGAACAGTGCATTCTCAGATGGGCATTGTAGATTCCTCATACTCTTGGCTGCTGAGAAGTTCTCTTTCTTTGAGAGATTTTTGGGTCACCTTCTGGTAAATAAACATGCTGTGCTAGTTCTTGGAGAGTGGGAGTTACGTTTCAAAAGGATAAGGCAGTGGTAATGAACTTCATAAGGTAATGAACTTTTTGCCATTGCCCCTCTTGCTGATGCACATAACATCACGCTCATTCTTAAGAAATTGCTGGAGCATCCTGACACCAGCTCCTGAATCTGGAAGGGACAAGCTTTTTCATTTCTCTTCTTTGAATAGTCAGAATTGAAGAACACTCAGATATTGCTTGGCTTGCCTTCTGAGCCACCCCACCATCAACTAACGCATGGTGCACGGCACTGGCTACCCGCTGTTTTCAGAAGTGGTGGGTAGCGTTCCTGGGAGCCTTAGCTCAAGTAATCAAGTAATCTCTTTTGTTCGCTGACTTGAACAGTCTCCAGCTTTGGACCTGCTAGGAGAGGACCTTTTCCACCACCGACAAAGCTGTAAAGGGACCAATTGATCTGTGTGTTTCTACACTGCAACTTCCTGGAGCCACAGAAATCTTTTCTGTCATGGGTCACCGGGTTCTCCTTGTTGTGATCTAGGGACTAAATTATATGCCATTGCATTATATGCATCGTGCCTTACCACGGAAGATTTCAACAAGTTTCACAGTAAGCCAGGATGGTATTGGTGTTACTTGGTTTCCTGACAGTTCTGAGACTGTTGAACTCTGATATTGGTAGCCCCTTTCGACAACTTCAATGGTTGCATCTAGATGACTAGTCAGTATTTGCCAACCCATAGCCACAGATACTTGCTGAAGTGTCCTTGTTCTGAAGTCAGTATTGCTAATGCCAGTATGGTGGCTGGAATTCAGAAGGGATAATATGGACTTCGTCAGCTAGAGTGCTCCCTATAATCGTAATGCAAATGTAACATATTCAGTTCTCCTTTGTATACTATTAAAGAATGCAGTTTCTATATCTGCTCCCAGGTTTATTATTCTGGAATGGGAAAAGGAACCTCTCTATTTCATGGGTTGAAGTTTTTTTGCCTCTTTGTAATATGGCAAGCTTGTTCATCTTGTCATGGATCCACTACCTATATCAGGAAGGACTTAATCGGGAAAACTGAACTAAGTGGCTAGTGGTTTGGTTTTAGTTTGGCACTCTGCATCTTCATAAGCCTTACTATTCTGGGTTGTCCCTTTTGGAAATACTGAATTTCCTAAAGTCCTTATTTAAAGTACTTGTAGTGAAAGACTTGGTCCCCCAGAAGGAATGAATCTGATCTGTGATGCTCTGATGAGAACATGTTGCTATTTAGAAAGTAATCGCATCCCGTCATTGAATACGGCTAGTGCTTGTGTAATAGTAGTGTCTTTGTTTTTGGAGAATATCGCTTCTGAACATCGGTGGGAGTGCAAAGAAGAGCTTTGTGCCCTCAGCTGAGCACGGTATGACCGTGCAGAGAGATGCTGCTCTGCAGAACAATGCTCCTGTGGCTTTCACCTGTGGCTCCTGCAGCTGCTTCCAGGGGAACTGGGCTGAGCTGCAGAGCTGCCGGCAGCGAAAAGTGTGCATGAATAGACATTGGAAAATAGAAGAACTTGGTTACTTCGTTTCTTTGTTAATGTGCACATTCCATACCCTGCCATATGTCCCTTTTCTTCAGCCTTTTAATTCCGGGATGTTGTTGATGATGCCTTCAGAAGTGCTTCAGTAATGTTAGACTGCATTCCTGTTGTAAAGCACCATTAGAACATATTAACAACAAAGTTTTTTGAATGTTAGGGTAATGTTAGTGTTGATACAGCATGGAAAAATTAACTAAAATCAACAACAACAACAAAAGACCATTTGGTTTTATACTTTATAGTGGTATTAAATGGGACTCCTTAAATTTTCTTATCTAAACCCTGAGAACCTATCTTTTCAGCAGTTGGGAGGAATAATATTTTTCATAGGCAATATAAATAAACTGTGCTTCTAAGATAATATAGTTTAGCTCTTAGCTAAATAGCTTTTTAGCTTAGTGTATTCCTTTTTTAAGGATATGAATTCTAGATAATGAAAAGTGTTGGAATAAACAGTCCAAGGCAGTATTACTAATGTTGTCTTACAATAAAAGAAGTCACACAATAGCATAATTTTTATGATACCATGTCTTTGCCTCCAAGGGAAAAAAAATAGCGACACTCTGTATGAGGTACAAGTTTCACTTTCTGTCATGTAATGCAGAAGGCAGCAAATAGTTTGGGGAAGTCGAGTTTAATTATAAAAGATTGCCTAAAGAAGGGGGTGTAAGGAAGTGATTGAGCCTGACTGCAGAGGCACATGAATGAAAAGAGTTTTTAAACATAATGCCCAAGAAGAGCAGTGCAGGTGTGCTGACTCAGGAGAGCGCGTCACCTTTTAATGCCATCTTCATGGATTCATTTGTATGTTGTTAGACTGTTCCTGTACAATATTTTAGCTTTAAAGAAAAAATGAATGTAATCTTTTATCTTCTGAGTGTCTTTTCACACTTGATAGAAACTGTAAGTTCTCATCTCTTTTTTTGTATCAGAAAACTTAGCTACTGGAAAGCTGTATTGTGTCACTGTCAACATGTTTGTGCATGTTGAGAATAGACTTGTACTTAATCAGTTTTCCTGCAGGGATTTCTCTTCTCCTGAAAGTCTTGTTTTGAAGGAGGTCGTCCCTAAACATTACAGGCGTTGAATTAATTCTGTTGGTGAAGATAGAAAAATGAGGCAGGGCTAAGTTCTGAAACCCAGAATTAACTCAGAATTTGTGCATCTGGGGTACTGTTAGGGGGAAGTCACTTGACTATGCAGGTCCTTTACAGATTTTTCTGATGGTATTGGAATCTTTCTGTACCTCATGTTAAAATCTGTGAAATTTGAAAGCCTTTTAATGACTTTTGCTAATGCTGTGTAGGTGATGATATTGCCATCCATCCCTTCCATTTATAACCGTGTGGAAAGCATCTTAGCAGAGCGCATCAGGCATCTTACACCTGTGGTGTTATTCTGACTATAGATGTACCTGGCATCTCTCTTTTAAGCTTGGGAGCAGACTTGGGCATGGTTCTTGTTTCTTGGCTACAGTTTTTTGTCTTGCCTCCAGGTGGTACAACATTGGTTTTCTGTGGTTTTGGGGGACGTTTTGGGAATTTCTATTGCCGTTCCATCTTCTGTTAGAAGGGGGACTGTTACAATCTTGAGAAGTGAAGAAGGGACATGGAAGAAGACTGAAGTACTTGAAGGAGCAGAATGGTACAGAACTGATGGTTTCACGAATAAAAAAAATCTTTGCGGTTTCAGCATGGCTACTGCATCAACCTGTGAATCTGTAACCATCGGCTTGTGAATCTGACCTGTGTTTGTACCTGCCTTTCCAGGGAAAACAACAGGAAAAAGAGCCAGGCTATTTTAAGACTACTTAATTAGTATATTTTTTTAAATTGCCTAATGACGCCTAATGACTTTTAAAGTGCTATTAGTAGCCACATTGAAATGTCTGAAAACATAAACTGAATGATGTGCTATCTCCACTATCCACTGTTATCTATTATTTCTTTCAGGCATCATAACATGCACTTGATAAGACAAAAAATCTTGCATTTTATGTCAAATATTCATAGAAGAAGGGCTCTTGCAAGAGAGACTGTCTTTATAAAATGAGAAAATATATTGAGAAAATTTTCTTGTTTATGTTTTCAACTTGATAGATTTTTTGTTTTGTTTTGTTTTCTATAATGGTATTCATAAAAGTAACTTAAATATTCATTATTGTAACTTGTTTTCATTGCTCTGCAAGTCTGAGCTGTAGGTTTTTATTGTGACTTCCTGAACTCTGAATATAAGCAAGAATTGTAGTGGGAAATTTTAGAACTGCATTTTCTTTTAAATAAAACATAAATGCGTGGAGTAAGCTCTTTTAGAGCTTTTTGGGAAGCTAAACTAGATTCTTCATAAAGCTTACCTCATATTCATTATTTTTGAGGTTTGATTACTGAATTGATCTTACAGGTATGATTTCTCATTTGTGGAAGTTAGCCCTAGTGGAGACTAATCACATCTGATCTAATGAACTTTTTTCTAAGGGGTGCCCGTAATTTTGAGATTGTTGACACCAAGTTGAATTCTAGATGTTCCTTCCTTCTACCATCGACAGTCTCTGCACATGGTATTATTCAGAGGGAGACACTGCACAGATACTCAGTTTTGCTCTGTATTTTGAGAGGTGGGGGTTTTTTCCACAGTAGCTTCTGTTCCGTTTTAGAAGAGGGAAATGAATCTGTCCCAAAATGTTGACTTCTTGGCAGCTGAGCAGAAAGTGTTCAATGATGGCCTCAAAGGAAAGGTATTTAAGGAAGCGATGATTTTACTTGCTGGCAGTTTCTCTTCCACTACTTTTATAGAAAACAGCAAAGATTTTGATTCTCACCTTTACCAAAAGGACAAGAAGCTGGGAAACTTGGGTACAATCTGCAAATCTTTTCCTTGTTAGGACACTTAAATTTATCATTTCTGTCAAAAGGATTAAATCTTTTTGGCTCCATGGGCTTGGAGGAATTTCACAGTTTCCTTTGTCAGAGATTCACGTCTCCACATACCAGTGCACACTGGAAGTATGGGTCACTTTATACATGTGGATCCTTGGGAACTGAAATGCCAGGCAGAACTCTGTACTGTGTTTGGCATGGACCACAATTACACCTGAGGAAGTAGTTACTTCCTAGATTTAAGAACTGCAGCGTTATTTCCATGCTTGGTTTTGACTGTGTGGAGTTACCCTGTCTTTGATAGGGGTTTCTGGGTAAATGTCAGCTGTCTACATAATCGCTTGTACTGAATTTCCAAATACTACTGCTATCATAGAAGTACATTGACTGTTGTCTTACTGAGATGCTCGTCAAATAGCTTTGGAGACAAAATTCCACCCCTCGTACGGGGTATGAATATGGTAGCAGGGTGAGTTTTATACTGTGACTCTTGCTTAGGCTGTCGCTAGATTGGCTACTTAAACTGTGTGTTCCTTACATGCTTTTGGAAATCATTTGTATTGTGGATAAGTTTGGGTTTTTTTCTTGCAGATTTACATTACCTTTTTGTTTTGACTGTGAAATCCCTTTCTGGCATTTGTAGCATGCCAACTTTGCTGAAAACATGCTCACTAAGCCTTGTGTTAGATCTCTGCTGTCGGGTTTGCATAGACTACCGCATGCTTCAAATGCTTGTTACGAATTTGAAACAGATAGACATTTAGCATAATCATTTATTACTTAAAGTACTTTTTCAGTAGAATCAAAGGAGAACTGAGAGCACTGGGGGACTTTGTTAAAATCTGCCATCCAGCCCTGCTGCCTTGTGCAGTCTCTGGCTCAGCAGAGCTGGGGCTCTGGAGCTTCACGCTTGCACCGAGGGGCAGAGAGAACTGACTGCAGTAAAGATGGAACAGCCTTGCAAACTTCTGGTTTCTACCAGCCTGCAGATTATAACTGGTTTTGTTCAGTTACCATAGTATCTGTTAACTGCAGTATAGTGGAAGAGACTATCCAAATGTTTTTTTGCTAAGCATTTTGTAAAGCTGTTATATGCTGGAAGGTGAATTAGTTTGGATAGAAGGCTCTTAAATCAGCCTGCTGCTTCAGTCATTTGACTTCAAAGAGAAAATAATGCTATATCCTCAGTTTTAAAACAGTGGGAAAAGATTGTTAAAGGCCAGGATGTCTCAGTCTCTCCAGTATACAGTTGAACAGTAAAATAACGTGTTCACTTTTAACAGTAATTTTTTTTGCACAAGTAGTGTGAGCTTCATTGTTGCATATAAAGCAAAATTAATCATTCAGTTAACGTTTACAGTTAGATTATTTTATTGTGAATAAGTAGATGTCAATTACAGGCAATGTAGTGGAATAGTTTATTTATGTTTCACTTACCCAAAGTTTAGTGACTAGATATGTATAACCACCTCTGTCAGCATGGTTTTCTTAGAATTAGGCTTTGTTGTAAAAAAAATCCAAATAAAATTGGTTAATCTTTCATAACACAAGTTTGAGAAGGTTTGCTGTGATGACGTGTGGACTTCTGTATTGGGCTGTGGCTATGATCAGGTTGGCATTTATGGTTCTGATAGGGAAAAACCCAAAACTGAACTCTTCCCCAGCCTCTCAGCTGAGGCATGGTAACTGCGTGCTTGCGGACTGCGACACAGAGAAGAGGCTGAAGGTGGGGATTTGAACAATCTTACGGTTTTACTGGCAGAGAAAATATTTTAGCAGGGTAATTCCAGAACTCCGGTTGTTTTACAAAGAAGAATAAGATATAATTTGCTTACTGTCAAGGTATCGCCAGGGCTGATGGGCTCTTCTCGTGTTGGTTTGTGGCAGGAGGTAGGTACTAGCTTCTTATCAGGAAATCTATTTGGCCAGATGAAAGTTCTCAGGAGCAGCAAAGAAGTAAGTAAATAAAATTGAAGACCCTGTCTTCGTCTGACCCCAGGTGATTAAATTGCATTCAGGGTTTCGTTCTTACTTAAAAGCAGTAAATATGTGAGAGAAACCCTAAATAGCAGTGTGATAAACAGTAGTGTGATAAATAGTAGTGTGACATTATAAAGGCTTATAAATAGCCTTCTATAATTTTGTAGTACTTTCTCCTTTTAATAGCCTGTTGCTCTTTGACTTCAGCACACACTAACTCTGCATGTGTGTGTTCATTTTTCCTTCTCCACGTTTTATTCCAGATGGAGGTATGATATTTTTTATTGCTTTGTTTTTAGTTGAGAACAGAGCCAATATGATAAAGAAGCATTAAAGCCTATGTTGTCTTCCAGAACATGCATGCTTTGGAGGTGATTGTAGAAGTAATTTTCCTACTAAAAATAAATTCAGTAAATTATAGAATAATTGAGTTAATTAAATCTCAAACCAACAATGATGAAAGCTTCTTTCTGATTCTGAATGGCAGTTGGTTTTAGAAGTTTTCAGCTCCAACAGAAACGGCCAGATAATTTTTCTCAGTCAGATGCTTTATTAAAAGCAATAACACTAGATATTTTTTATATAGAAAACGTATACCCTATACCTGGAAAATAATTCACTGTTATGTTAGTAAAAGGAATATAACTTGTAATTAAAGGTCTGAGATGCAGTTGGGTGGACTGAAATTAATAGTATATAAATACACTGTTTGTCACTGAATTTTAGTTTTGCTTGGGTGACATGGTGTGACTTCATTTTAGTGCTGTAGTGCATTAAAATAATTCTTAGGTTTTGTGCCTGTTCCAGTTGCGTACCTACAACTTTGTGCCTTTACTTTTTGGGTGTGGAAATGCGGGGATTTGTTGTTGTTGTTGCAGTATATTCATAGTTAGCCTTGACAGTGTGATGTTGCTTTTCGCACCATTAATAACGTCTGCTATTTTTGTTAAGTTAATTTTTAATTTTGTGGAAACTTCGACATCTTACTGTGTAATTCTATAAGGAACAAAACTATAAGGAACTAATCACTCATATTCAGAAACAAAAAATAAAACTGTAAAGTCTTTTCAGGAGTCTACTTTGATGAACCCTCGTGAGAATTATAAGCTTTTTATGTAAGTTTTGATCTTGTTTTTCCTCTTGCATTACATTTTCGTCCAATACTTTTTTTTAAGAAGCTTTATATGCTTTTTGTAAGTTTATCAATTTAATTTCAGAAGAAGGAAGTGCATCCCAAAAGGAAATAACTCTGTTAGAAATACGCATGACAGTGTTTTTTCTTCTTACTCGTATATGTACAAAATTGATTACAGTTTAACAATTTACAAAACTCAGAATGTATGAAGAGAAGTGCACGGAACCTGCAGTCTGGCCTTAAAGTTTTGTCATGTCATAACCCCTGATGGGGTGCGACTGTTGAGGTCAGTATGCCACAGTTTTGGAAAACTTTTGGTTTGGCTTTGAGTTTCACTTTGTAAGAAGTACAGATAGAATCATCCTGTCGTTTTCAGGTCAAGATCTTTGAAAATTATCCTTTTACAAAGTAGGTTTGTACAATTTACAAATCTGGGGAGCTTAAAGCTCTTTAAGCGACTTTGCTAAAGAAACTAAGATCCCAAAACCATGATTTGTGTATTTTTTAAATTTCACAGTAGGTGAGTGATTATCAGATTTAACTGTTTAATCACTCGAACATGAGTGATATTTTCATTGCCAGATTCACTTAAATAATTTTAAACTTCTAGTCCTCTTGAGCTGGCTTGAAAATGGAAATTCTTTCCTATAAAGAAAATCTTTGAGAGGAGGCAGAGGCGAGTCAGAAAAATACTTACCTGAGCTGGGCTGAAGTTGTAAAAATGTGAGAGCTCTTTATAATAAATAAATAAAAGGAGAATTTAAAATTTGGGATGATATAAATAGGATGATTCTTTTGCTACTGGGCAGGTCCATCAGCGAAGCTGCTCTTGCCCTGCATGGAGAGCTTTTTGCTCTAGTGCCCAGAAGCGCTTTGGGGTCTCTCTCTAGTGCACACCCCAAGAGCAGGCGAAGAGCTCTTATATTCCAGGGCCAAAAAGCTGGGGAGAGGCTGAATTATCCCAGTGCTCGGGGAAGGAGTGTGAGGCACACGGCTGAGAGCCAGGGGCACGGATGGAGTGAGGTCACTTCTCTGGGCAGCGCTGCTAGAAGACTTCCCTTGGTTTCTGTCCTCTTGGAGGAGGAAGTGGAGTTGACAAGCGTTTTCCAGGCAGGTAGCCAGACAGGCATTATTTTAATGTTTCCAGCGGAAAATCGGTGTTTTTTGGCAAAACTGAAATTTTCCATATGAATATTTCTTATTTTGTGGAAATGGCATTTCTGATTAAAAACTAATCTTGATGGAAAGTGTCCAATTGGTTATATTCAGCCTTAGAATTAGCATCTGCTGTGTTTAAGTCTATTGAAGATAATTTGGCTTAGGTTTAGCAACTCTGAGCAGAATATACAGAGACAACTTTCCTCCCTCTGTCTAATACTTCAGTTCTAGTGCCAGCCAAAATTAAACTTGAAGTTGGCTACGAGTAGAATAAAAGCTTTTTCCGAATTTTGCCAGTTTGTTTTCAATTCAGACTGCCTTCAGCTTCAAAGGCTTCACAACACAGATGCCACGGCTGGAACTAAAGCTGCCAATTCAGCCAAGTGCTCTGGACGTGAAGATCCTGCTGCGTGCAGCAGTATTGATCTGTGGCTGCTCAAGTGGTTAATAGCTAGCCCACAGATTTTCTCCATCGGTATGTTTTCTCAGATAGTTGTGGTTGAGGCTTGTACGGTGTACCAGATGTGGAACTTCTGTTCATTTACAGTCACACCAAGTTAGAACATGTAACTTTTCAGCATTTGTTGTTTTACCCCAGTTTTATCTGCTTAGTTGTATACAACTCTTGAAGACCAGCAGTTGTTATTTACATGTAATTTCTTTCTTTTTGGCTTCTTACATTGTGTTAAAAACCCCTCCTATTTGTAGATGGAAAAGCTGAAATCAAAACTGAACTCTCACTTGCCACATTTCCTTGACTCAGTGTGTGTAGTCAGGCTGTTGCTTAAGTTTAGAGCTGTTAATTATTAGTGTCCTGAAAGGTTATTCTAGCTATACAATACAGGCAGTTGTACGTTGTCATTAAAGGCTTGAAGATTACTAGGCTCCTTTTAGATATTAAAGAGCTTTTGGTTTCTACTAGGCCTGTAGAGGACCGTAAGCTCCTTTTTGAATAGGTAAAGAAATTGTTTTTGGAGTCATATAGCAAAGGGGAATCAAATTTATTTACTCCTTGATACTTCTGAGGAAAACTGTAAGAAGTTTGGGGTTTTTTTGAGTTTGTTGGGTTGGGTTCTTTTTCCCTTTCTTAAGCAAGATATGAAATACTAACTTGTTGTTATCACCTGGTGCTTCTGGTTTTAGTTTGTCTGAACTTGCACTGATTTCAGACCTTTTTTCTTTTGGTGAGTAAATATTTAGGCTTCCTAATCTTAGAGTTATATGGGAGCCAGAATTTTCTTTTAATGAAAAATCTATTTAAACTAGTTTAAGAACACATTTTTAAAACTACTGCAAGTTTATTTTGAGAAGTTTCTATCAAGAAGATATTTTAGTAATGTTTCATTATAGTCTCCATTTATTACATCTTATTATAGCATTGAGTCATAAAACCAAGAATAAGAAATACACCTCTCCAGGAATGGGAAGACTTAGATGTGGTAATCATCTGTGTGAGGGTCATGGGCTACCATTTTTAAGGCTATTTTCAAACAAGGGCAGGTTGTGGGTATAATCGAGTTTAAAATATTGGAGGTGGAACTCACTTGGAAAACTTTTCTATTTATTCCTACTAATCTTTGCACATTATAAATGCCTCCAAATATCATGACAGTTGCGTACTAGGAAACAAGGTGGTTTTACGTCTTATCAATGTATTTGCATATTTGTTTAATTTATAATTTTTTTTAATATAGAAGGGTAGTTACATTCACCATTTTGTGATATTTAAACAGTACTCCTCTTCCTAGTTCTTTTTCCTGGCAGCTTTATCATTTTCTGACTGCTTCAGCTATTTGCCCTTCCACAGTTTGGTGTGCATTTTTATTATTATTATTTTTTAATAGTTAGATTTAATTTTTTTCCCTACTAGCTTTGCCATTTTGCGTCCTAAATTGCTTATTCAAGGAGCATGGGCTGCTGCTAAATCAGTGCACACATTTCCTTGCTGTCCATCACGCTGGCTGAAGTGGTTATATAGCGGTGCAGTGGCCTCAGCTGTGCACCCAGGGGCTCTTCCTGCTGTGTGTCTTCACTGGCTCATGAGCCGGCCACTGCTGTAGCTGGTGGTTGCCATCAACTTCTGTCTTCATATTACAGGCCTTAAACTATACCGATACCTTTACTTAAAGACATTTCTAGCTGCAGCTGCCTGCTCTCTGTTTCTTCACACCATATTACACCTTTCCTAAGCCATTCTATAAAGTGGTTGCACAACGATCCGGGTGACTCCTGAAGATCAGTTGTAGTTTATTGCTTAATAGAGGGATAGGTGTGTTTTTGTGGTTCGCTGTGGTGCGTATGGGTTTATTGCTATCATAAAGAAACTTTCTAGACTTACGCTGAAAATAATCTCTGAAACCTCACATAAACTTCTTCACACATCTTGATCAAATCTATGTGTGACTATTTTTTCATAAAACTTCCCTTACCCCTGAGCATCACTTGCAAATTAAAGGTCTCCAGGTCAGAAACAATATGGCTGCACAAATTCATATGATGTTTCAAGTCTGATTGTGGCTTCAGTCCATCACCTGTAGGACAGATGGGTTTGTATTTGTTGTGAATAATCACAGGCACTCGATATGAAGTCTTTTCCTAAAGGCATGTAGACTCTGGACTTTTTTTTTTGCATCATTTGGAAGTGATGCAAAAGTCCTGTACTGTTACCATCAGGCCAGTGAGTACTCAGCCTTGAGCTGGCAGGAGCTAGCTGCAAGGAGGTTTTCTGTTGTCTTTGCATTCATTCACATTATGACCTGTAAGACTGTTGCAGTGAAAAGGGAAATGGGTTGAACCTGCTGAAGTAGGATAGAATTTAAAGAAAAAAAAAAAAGTCTGGCTATTTTACTTCTAGATTTTTCTTAGCTGCAGACTTCTAGTGTATTGGGTATATTTCCTCAGCCTTGATGAAGCTCCGTTGCCTATGTAGAAATCTGGTCAAAACTGAAAAAAGAGATCAGATTTACTATGAAAGGATGTGCTACGGAAACCCAGTGCATTTATCAGGCTGCCAGTTGTAATGCGGTGTGGGCAGGTATTCACTAAGAATAAATTTGAAACTTAAAAATGGGTTTGAAATCAAACATATTGAACTGTTTGGAATCTGTAAGTCTATTTGTCTTTTTTTGGTATCTTTTTTTTTTGCTCTCCAAAAATTGTTTTAATATCTTCTCAGTCTGTATCTAATCTAGAGTCCTGCATAGCAAACATGGTAGAGTTTCTTCATGTGAAAAATGACTAGGCCCAGAAAGGGAGGACATAAAGGTTTTAGATTCAAAATAATTGGCAGTGTTGATGGCACGGTTTCTAAGAACTACTTTGTTTATTAATGTTACTTCTAAACTGTGCCAGTAAATATTGTAATCTCAAACTAATTAATTTTATGTTGCTGCTTTTGTGTTTCCTGAAATGTTACATGCAGGGGCAAAGAAAAGCAGATACCAGACTTCCTGCTCTGTCCTACTTCAGACCCAAAGCAGAGAAAGGGAGCAGCTGAATTTTAGAGGCTCTTTTCTGCAGTGTTGTGCATACAGTTCAAGCATAATGAGTATTGACATTTAATTAGATAGAAGTGTCATTTATAATAGGCTTTTCTGTTAGCTATGCTCTTGTTCTTGGGGGAAGGGAGGAGCAAAGGAGGGAATTGTCCAATTATCAAAATAGTTTATTTTTCAGATGAAAGAGAAGATTGCTACAGTACTACCAAACTAATTTGCTGTGTTCTGGTGTATGTTCTCCAGCTTTCTCTAACAGCTTGGCCACTATCCTGTGTAGAGGGACCGAACACTTGTTAATTACTATTCTTATGTTGGAAAAAATGAAATTCTGGGAGTGACAGAGCAAGGTGTTTTGCCTTTAACCTTTGTCTCCCTTAGTAATGATGTGATTAAAACATGAAAATCTTGCTTGATATCACACAGCAGTTTAAATTTGAAACCTCTATCCAAAGAAGTAGATAAAAAGCGTTATCCAAGGAGGTTTTAATTTAAAAAGAAGTTCTCAAATAATTTTTAAACTGAGAGTAATTATTAATTTAGGTGTCAAACCTGTACTGAAATCCACAGTAAACCCTGTGAAATCCTCATGTTTACAAAACAAGATGAATTAACGATATTAGAAACTTACCTGAATAAGTGGATAGAATATTAATGCTCTATTACTCGCTTGTGTATAGGAGAAGCTGATGGTTGAGGAGAGAGGTTAAATTCAAATTCTCTTCTCTTGGCTCTTGAAGTTCAGGCCCAAAATTTTCAGGAACCGTCAGATGTAGTTTAAGAATTAATGTTTTTTGTGTTGGATTTGTCTCTTCTCTCTTGGAAAAGAAGGATGTAAGAGTAGCTCATTCAATGAAATGCAGGTGAGATTATGGACGTTTTTGTGGGCATGTGAGTGTGTTGCTCTTTATTGCTCTCAAGAATGAAGTACTTGCAGATAGGAATTTCTTTTGCTTTTCTATACTTCTTGCATCTGTGAGGGATTTAATCAAGCAGCTCAGAGTGCCCGCAGATAATAGAAGTCTTGAGGGAATGTATAAAAGCAGCTGGAGATTAGATAAGTTCCGTGTACCAGTTTTGCATATGAAGCATGGAGGCTGCCCAGGGCCAGGCTGTAAAGAAGGGTGTGGGATGCCCTGACAAAGGAGTGGGGTGAGCTTGGAGTCCCGGAGCTGCCAGCCCCATGCAGATATCTGGGCTAACGAGAGCACAGTCTGATCACCCACCAGTGAAGAGAAGTTGCTGAGGTTTTGGAAACTTTACCTTCCTAACTTCTAATGCCAACGTCTCCTTGTATCCAGCGCTCTCCTTTGACAGCTCTTTGGGAATGTAGTAAGCACTGAAGAAATAGTGTCTGTAGTTACATTGTGCAGTCACTGTAACTGTCCCAGTTGATTGACAGGAAAAATGCGATATCCCTCTTTTCCAGTGGAAGTTGGGGGAAGAGTTTAATAAGTGGCCATATGATAGCTTTACAGGAGTATGAATTACACATAATTAATAAACTTACAAAGAAACAGAAGATTTCGATAGAGCCCAGGATCATTAATGATGCTGTTGCCTGGCTAGAAGTCTAGTTCAAGTCTGGCTTGAACCTTTGCACCTGGTGACAACAAAGTGAAATGACCCAAAGTTTACATATCAGCTTTCAAGAATTATGGATACTTTCCATTGTTTGGTCAGCAGAAAGCAGGAAGAAATGAATGAAGTATGAATCATTGGAATGAGTTCAGGGTTGTAGTGCATGGGTTGATTCACTTAAATGAAAATGCATTTCTACTCTGATTTTATTCATAAGGAATGGCCTGAAGCTGCGTGCTACATCAGAGTTGCTTTCACAGCTTTCAAAACAAAGTTTTGAAAGATAAAAAATTTGAACTTTCACTTGTTGGACTAGTGCAGACTTCCCTCAAGAGAGTGCACAATCAACTAATGTTTACCATTTTCGAACTGGTTTTGGTTAAAACATTTAATGCAGTTTCACTAACATGTTTTCAATAAATGTGTATGAAGATGGGTTCTAGGTATAACTCGGTGTTGTTTGAAATACAGTATGTTGTATTACTCTGTTTAAACCTTCAAAATTGTCTTTGTGCTTTTAATAGTGGTTTTTTCCTCCTAATTAGATTGTCTGGATAATTGTAGTAAACATAGGGTCCGCAGTCTATTTAATGTATTCAAGCTACAGCACGTTATAAGGATGTGGGTTTTGTCCGAGTCTGTCCTACTTTTCCATCTCTTCAGTTTGTGTAGCAAATTCATGTACTGTGTTGGGCCCAAACCAGCAGGTGGGCTACAGTGGAAATACGTGCCTTCTGGGTTGCTAAAATACCGGCTTCTAAACAAATGGAAATCTGGCAATGCATTAGCTTCTTAGCTGCTTTAGATTAGCCATGAAAAATGGCATTTCTCACGTCCTCGCACGCACATGTGCATACTGTGCTAAGGTGGTTGTCTTTGTGTACAGTACATGATTCGAACTGTCTTTAAAAGAACTTTTTACTTCAAGTCAGTGAATCGGTTGCACTCTTGGATAAATTATATTTCAGTTAATTACCCTCTTAACCAACTGCTTATTTTTTAAGCTGCTTAAAATTGGTTAGTTTATTGTAAGCCCAAGCAAATTGTCGTTTTGCTGTCTACATTTTCATAAAAGAATAGAGGATGCCGAAAATTCATTTGTGAAGCTTCTGTATGCTCTTTAATGCCCTAACCAAGCCAGTATCCCAGGAATGTTCTGCCCTTTGATAGGGAACACTCCCTAGAATTGCCTCATCTCTTGAAACCTGAGCTCAGGCAGGAAATGTTCAACTTACTCCCTCCACAGACCTGAGAGGTAAGTGGAGTTTCATTGCTCAAGTTCTGTCCTTCTCCAGTTGCTGTAGCAGCATGTGCTTTGGATTGTTAATTCAGGTGTCTAAATATTACATACTTGCAGAAGACGCTGAAAAATTGTAAGCAGAAACCTTCCTCTCATACAAAAGTTAATCCAATTTAAATCCAATTGCATATAGAAAGATTCTAGTGTAAGTACCCATGGTACTGTCCATGACATGAATATGCACACACAGTAGTACCTTGCTTAAGTTAAGCTGCTGTTTAAACCAGTTGTTCTCAAACTTTTTTGGTTTGAATCTCACCTTTTATCTTTACTCCTATTTCTTTTGAGGCTGCAGATTTTACTTTGGAGCTTGAAGTCAGTCGCTTATTTGTTCCATACTAACTTTAGCTATACCATATTTTTGTTGCAGCAGTTTGCAACCAATGTAGCTGAATTTTTAACAGCTTTGTCATGTTATATATCAGTATTTGCTGGGAAATCAGATAGTTATGATTTACAACCTCATAAACAATAGCTAGCCGTCTCCCTGTTTTGCTGGTATGTTTTCAAAATGTACAGCAAGAATGGCAATACATGGTCAGGAGAAATATTGTTGTCTGTGTTCTTGGTGCATGTATTTCTGGAAGAAAGGAGTAGTAAAGATGTTATGGATACAGTTCGAGGCCAATTATTTTGTAAAACAGGTGTGTCACAGTATGACCAGTAATTGCAGGGTCTGTCTGCGCTTAACAACTGTGTCCTTTTTGTATGTACATGTGCTGATAGAGGTTTAAATATGGGTTTTGTACACATGATTGGCCACAAAGCAGTTAAGTGTAGTAGCCCTGGCAGATTTTAGGAGGAGTATTTTTGAGAGAGCGTGTGATGATGAAGGCGTTTTAACATAATCTCTACATACTTTCATAGTTTCTTTGCCGACACATGGGGAAAGAGTAACTTTGCATGTGGTTTGCAGAAAATAGTCTGTCTTTTGTCACCTTCCTCTGTTACTTTCATGGCTGTTATATTTCCATTTTGGTAGAAGTATTTCAGTTATTATACTTAGTTGTAAAACTGTATTCTGTAGTTGCAAAAGCCTCTTAGTTTCATGAAAGAAACTTGTCTACTACAAGATGGCTGTTCAGGCTACTATGTATTTTGTGTGGGACATGAAATATAACGCTTCATTGCCTAACCTGAAAGTTCAAAGCATGGTTTCTTAAGTCCATGAAGACAACATTCATGAATGACTGATGTCCAGCATGATGTGAATATGAGCTCCACACGAGGAAGGTGATAAACTCCAGACTGTGGGAACAGTATGTGAGAAATATCTTTATGTGTGTGTCCTATTCCTCTCTTCCCTCTGTAAAGAGAGTGAGAAGGCATTGCCCTTCAGGTCTGCCAGCTAGAGGAACTGTTGTTATGACCCAATATATCTGGTCCTGTTTCCTTAGCGACCTCATAATACAGTGTCTTCTTTCTTGAATTTGACCATTTCATGTACGTACGTTGAGAAAGACCCAAATCACTGTCGGTGACTCTTCAGTGTTTTTGTTTGGTTGGAGTGAAGATCATCTGTGTTACAGCAAGAGCCTTGCTGCATCTGCAGGTTGGGCCTGTTGAAGGACACTGAATGGTTGCTTGGTATTAAAGGATTTGTGAGGATCGCTGAGAGCAGATTTTCTCCTTGCTCACTGTTAAGAATTTGTTGCTCCGTTTGAAACCCAGAAGTTTTCTGTCTAGTTTAAGGCAGTGATGAGGAAGGAAGCAATACTGTTGGTCTTGATCAGCAAATAAGACAAAAATAAAGGAGAGAACAGGAGGCAAAGGAGAGATTTGTCTTTTTCTTTCCTTAAAGCATGATGGTTTCTGGCCTTTAACAAATCTATTTGTATTTTTTTTACTGCTGCAAAATTGTAGATTGTTGAGTTAAACCTTCCTATCTCACTACCAAATGGTTTTGTGAGGACCGCAATACTTACTTGGAAACTAAACAGCCCTACTTTGTGCACTGGTGTTTGTATTCGTGGGAAAGGACTCTAAGATAAACCCTCACTGTGTCTTGGTTGATTTGTCACTTATTCAAATCCTTGTAAAATATGCCTGTCTAAGGGTTGCTTCTGTGGTATGGATAAACTGTTTTTAATCAAATGGCATGCTTTTCTGAAACCTTCTTTGATTCATTTCACAGGCAAATACCACTCTAAAGTCTTGGCTGTAGTTACTGGTTGTGTAGCTGCACTGATAAAGATGCTGATCTTTATGCTGTTGTGGCTAGTAAGGTGATTGACTTCTAGATTCTGTCTACGTGACAAAATATTGTTTGTAAAATATTAAGTTGTTGGCTCAGATCACTGATATGGAGGTTCAGTTCCTGTTCTTCGCTGTTAAAGGTTTTCTTCTGCCTTTTATTTTTGGGACTTGTAGAAGTCATAGCAGAAGCAGTCTCTTCATGAGGGGTTCTCAAACATGTACTTTCTTGTTAGGCTTTACTTTGGAGTTTTAATGTTTGTGACACAATTTTTCATTATTTTATCATTAGGAGAAAGTAATGAGTTTAGCTTGCAGCTGGTGGGTTTATCTGGTATCTTTATCTTTTCTCAGTTTGTCCTGTTGGTTTATCAAAACAAAAATAAACTTGCTGTAAATCTACATGAATACAATTCTGAAGCCAGAGTGACTGAGTAGCCAAAAAAAAAAAAAAGCTGTCTGGTAAGGAAACAAATACTTTTTACTCTGAAAATGCTGTTTAAGTCAAAACTGAAACATTTTGCAAGGATGGATTACCAACAAAAAGACTTTTTTTGTGTCTGAGTTGTGTGGTCATGCTGAAAGAGCTGAAGACATGCACTAGAAAAGCAAAATACCTCAGGGATTTTTAGGGTGGTCCCTTGGGAGGTTGGCTGCAGGTGGAGGGTGGAAGGCTAAACTGCAAAGTCCTGGCCCTTCCTGCTACAGGCAGCTTGGATCTTGGTCTTCCATTTTCCCACGAGGGTCTAAGTATCTAGGCTATCATCTAGGAGGGGGTTGATCTTTTATTTGTTACCTGTGTTCATTTGTGTGTATTGGAGCACAGATACCTGTTTATGTTCCAGGGAAGCTCTCTAATCACTGCTGGGACGTTTGCTGTCCTCTGCTGAATTCACCTTTTTTTATTATGATACACACCCACCCCCCAAAAAATAGGAAGCACATGTGTAAATGTTTTTGAAGTCTTAATAAGTTTTTGCAGAATAAGGAATATTCAGTTTTGAGAATACCTGTTTTCTTTCACTATTTTTAAGGTCTTTTAATTTTCTATCTCAATGTATTATCTACTTAAGTTATGAAACTTTGTTTGCTTACACCCTTGTCAGAGGATGTAGAAATAGTTTGCTTAGAGTGTAATTAAGTGAATCACAGGCCCTGATACTGTGAGGTACTTAAGAAGGTAACTAGTATTGTTGGACAGGGCTAATAACATCAGGTGTGCACATAAGTACCTTGCTGGACTGGGGTTGCATGATAATCATTAGCATCTTAGTTTTGAAAAGTGAAAGTCACATTTCAATTCTTGCATTTGATTTATCAGTCGGGCGTAGGCTCGTGCTGGTCATGGTTCCTTATTTGGAGAATAAGAATTGCTTGTGCTTGCAAACTAGATATGTAAATCCAATCAAATTGACCTAGGCAGAAGATTCAGTAGTTTGATAAACTTTATCTATTAATGTTGTAATTATTAAAAAAAAAAAAAAGGCAATGCTAATGTTTTTGTTATTATTGTGTATTCTCATGTCTAATCATTATACAGTGAATGCATAGGCTTTGCAGAATAATGCATCAAAATAATTGTGTATTTATTCTTTTCTTCATGCCTTTTCTCTATAAAGCTTTTTTGTGTAAGCATTTTTTTTGCTATTTTGCACTGAAATTAATTACTTAATTGCCTCTAATATTGGGAGCCTAGTAGCCGTGATGCCTAGCATTTCCAATGCTTTTTGAAGTTAAAATGTTGTTCTGAATATTTAAAAAAAAAAAACAGAACAAACAAAAAACAAACCCACAAAACAACCTTAAAATATGGAGGGAGTGGACAATGGACAGAAGGTAAAGGACTGAGTATTTTGGAATAAGGTTGTGTTGTAATTGTAAGACATTATTTTGTTATTGGATGCCATGAATTTAGTACTCATTTTTCTTTTGTCTGTAATGGAGTTTTTTAACAAAGGATTTGCTGTGTGTTGACGTTTATTTGAAGTATGACATTCTTCCTTTGCATTTTTTGATCTTTTTAAATTTTATTTTTGTTTTGCCTAAAGACCCTGTGTGGACAGTAATGACCGCACGTTTCCGATTGCCTGCTGGCAGAACCTACAATGTACGAGCATCTGAGCTGGCACGAGACAGGCAGCATACAGAGGTGGTCTGCAACATTCTTCTCCTGGATAACACTGTACAAGCTTTCAGAGTTAATGTAAGTAATTTGCTTATTGCAAATCAATATCACTGAGCTTGCTTTCCTTTGCTGGATTTGTATGGCTAGAGTTTGACTTTCAAAATAGTGTTAAGTACAGAAGAGAAGGGGAAGTTATGCTCAGGCAGGCAAGTTTGTACACGTACATACTAAGTCACTGTGAACTTAGTCATTCTGGTATCCTCTGTAGTACTAACACATCTTCATTTCAAAATTGAATATACAAAGCATAATTTATTTCAAGTAATTCTCTTCATGGACTAAAGTTGTATAGTAGAAACGGAGAGCAGTTTTGCCGCCGAGTTGAATAAGAAGTGAGCTTTTGTTTTCCTCTGTTCTGGTTTTTGCATTTTGAGCATGAGTGAGGTGTAATGGTAACTCTTCTCACGTAGCTGACTATGTTAGTCGTGTGGATGGTTATATTTGGCTACAGCTATCATCTTAAAGTATCTCTTTGCTTTTTGCAGATTATATTCTTGTCCTATGCTTTCCCTCACTTAAACTCACTACCTTCTAATGCTCTCATGAGGATGTCAGGAAAGAAAATACGAAGTTGGTTGCTGAATGCTGAGGACTGTTACTGGGAAAAGTGAATAACTTTTACATACGAGCCTGGAATTTAAAATAGGTTATTCATCAGATTTTCTAATCAGTAATCCTTGATAAGGAGTTAAAATGAAAATGTACGTGATTTTGTGCATGTGTTCATACAAGTGCAACCATTTCTTTCAACTTCTTGATGAAAAAAAAACACAAACAACAGGCAAGGACCTCACAAGAAAACATTAAAGCATTTAAAGTGATCTTTGTGTGAGAAGAACCAGAACTCAACAGGAAAGCAACTGTTGCATGGCCTGGGACAGGAGAACTCAGTTTTTACCTCGTCAACTATAGAATTCATGACTTATGTGGAGAAAGGTTGAATACTGTGATGGTGAAAGTTGAGTTGACATGAATATTAGCATTTTTCAAGAGGAAATTGAACTTCAGCGAATGGTGTGAAGGAGTAGCTCAATATCAAATTAGACCGTGGGACTTCAGATGGGAAGCAAGGGAGAAACAAGCAGTTCTCAAATTTATGTGAACAAATTTAATATGGACTATTTGAAAAAGTTCTAATGCTCAGTAATTGGAATGAATTCTGATATCCAGTGTTCAGTGAGGATATTGATACATTTGAATGTTTTAGGGTAGATTTGTGAGAGCGATTGTGTTTCTCTGCTCTGTAGTCAGATGGTTAGACCCTGTGCAGCCTGCAGCTGCCTATCAGAGGAGCAAAATCTCTGTTACCTAGCAAAAATTTGCAAGGATCCAGTGTTGCATGGTGTAAGATTTAGAAGTAGACTTGTTTAGTTATTTGTTTTAGATATTTCAATCAAGATGGAAGGTTTTAGGATGTTCTCTTAAGGCATTTTTGTGGTTGTATCAGGAGCTGTTTAACTTTTTGGGATTTCTGTGTGGTTAACGGTGGGAATTTTGGGTGATGGAGCTGGGGTAGGGATGACCAAAGACTTTAATTTATCAACATCAAGCCTCACTTCCTGTCTGGGATAATTTCTTCTGTTTCCCTTTTTCCTTTGTCTCAAGAATATTCCCCTGCTCTTCTGTATCTCTTCTTATCATTGCTAACAGTTTCCCAGTCTATACTGCCTGCCAAAAAACAGTATGTGCAGAATGTAGTTGGACACAAAGCATTAAAAGTGCATGAGAAATTGTAATGTGGGGTTTTTTTCCCTTCAGGTGCATGAATCTTCCATTAAAATAGCTGTCTTGCAGTTTTTTCTTTGTTTATAAGCGTTGGCTGAAATACGGAATAATTGTTGTACAGTAGGTATGGGAGATTATGCTTCTTTTTGATCTAGGTGTTCAAAAGCTGTATGTTGTTAGAGAATGCCTACTGCCTGTCTAGAGTAGAATCACTAGTTATAAATCCTTAACTGCCTCTTCATTCTCTCCCAAGAAAAAAATTACGTAATATGTTCTCACCACCTCCCTAGTGTACTAAATATTTTAGTTGCATGGATCACGCTTTACTGCTTATACAGATCAGCCTGCAAGTTTGTCTATTAAAACTGAGTTTAGGGAATAAAAAGTTCCTTGGTGCTCAATGTTTTGATCTCAGGTCTTAGCCTCAATCTGTATTTTTAAAAATAGGGAGGAATAAAGTATTCAATCATAGCGAATGTATGCTAACCAAATGGTATACAGGTTTTCAGGGTTTATAGCTGTGTTTTACTTTATTGTGGTTGACACAATACTTGGCAATAAATATTTATGGAATTGTTTTCAAAATAGGAAGAACAAAGGTAACATCAAGTAAATTAGCAAGGTTTTTTTCTCCTGGTGATTGCAATAGGTATTCTGTATGCTAATGATGGTAAAGCTTAATCATCTGGAGTATGCAGTGCTGTATTAATGAAAAAGTACTCAAATGCTATTTCTTCTCCAACAGCAAAGTAATGATCACTGACAATGTCTCTTGATAATTTATGTGACGTGTTCTAAGTTCACATTTCAACCAGCTTTTCCCATTGATCTGCAAAATAGGCATTCTTTGTGCTAAGCCTTACCTTGTACAGAGTGTAAGAAATCAAATCAAATAATCCCTGTGGATTGTAGCCAGACAAAGGTTATTTTGGTTGCTGGCAGAAGAATCAGTGGGAACTAACCTGTGCATATGATCGCAGAGTAGAAATCCTTTCTATAAAATGCTGTGCTTACCAAATGAAGAACTCCTACTTTGACCCTGAAGAGCATACTTCAGAGAACGTGTAGCTGGAAGAAATGAGGCTCGCTTGAGTTAATAACATGATCAGGATGATTTGCATTACCATAAACCTGCTTCTTCAAGATCAAATTGCTTTAATTGTTTTTAATTAAGTGTTTAAACACCTCAAATTGTATCTTTTCCACGCAGGCTGATTAACTGTATTCCCCGAAAGCCAGTACATAGATACAGAGATCACATGAAACTAGAGGGGAAAACTAAGTTGAAGTAGCTGGGATGAGTTGTTCTGTGACCAAGGCTAGTGGGTTAGCGCTCATGGACAAATGTTTCAATTTGCAGCCTTTATTGTCTCAGAACTCTCCTCAAAGTTAATGAATTTGCACTCTAATGGAAGTAAAACCTAAAAATCTGTAAAATAACGCAAACCAAAACAAAAAAAAAACCTATACCAACCCCCCTGTAATTTCAGAAGTGAAAACTTTCAATAATTTAATCTTCAGTTTTACTTAGTTGATTCCCTTTTTTCTTTGACCAAAAAATTGAATAACCTGCTTGGAAACTTTTTTTAAAACAAGGTAGCTTTTTGCAGTGCTCACATAAGGTGTAGAATGAAAGGAGACAGTAGTGCAGTGCTGGCTGTTTGGGGATGTGCTTGCTTAAGTTGCAGCACAAGTATTGGGGTGAGGTGGGAGAGGAGAGGTTCCAGTGTTGTCATTGGTGAAGGAGCCGTGCAGCCTCCTGCAGACGTGTGAGCAGCAGAGCCGTCTGACCCCCTCCGGGAAAGCCTGGGCCATGTCATCCCATTCCTCCGTCATCAGAAGTCCAGATTTGTTTGGACTGACACGCCAGCAATGTCTCCTGGTGTTTGCTGTAGATGCAGCCAGTTCTGTAGGCCAGCAACGAAACCAAAATGTCACTAAGATAAATTGGGAAGACAGTGATAGTTGGTAAGCAGGCATTAAGTACTTAAAGGGGGTCTACAGGAAAGATGGGGAGGGACCCTTTATCAGGGAGTGTAATGACAGGACAAGAGGTAACAGTTTTAAACTGAAAGAGAGGAGATTTAGATTAGATATTAGGAAGAAATTCTGTACTGTGAGGGTGGTGAGATGCTGGAACAGGCTGCCCAGAGAAGTTGTGGACGCCCCATCCCTGGAAGCATTCAAGGACAGGCTGGATGGGGCTTTGAGCAACCTGGTCTAGTGGGAGATGTCCCTGCCCATGGCAGAGGGTTGGAACTAGATGATCTTTTAAGGTCCCTTCTAACATGAACCATTTTATTATTAAACCTGTATTATTGCAGATCTTTTCCTAAATTTTCAAACAGGAATGCTTGCAAACAGCTAACAATCATTTTGCGAATGGAAATTAATGTGTATATATCTAGTGGTACTAGATGTTAGCCACTAAATGGTAGATACTTCATAAAGTGCAGTTAATATATTGATGTCTGCTGTTAATGTCAGATTTGTTCTGAAAGGCCAAAATTTGTTAGACATTTTGCCTCCAGCAATGACTAATAAGAAGTACACATAACATTCTAATATTCCAATTCAGAAAAAATGTTGATATGTTTCCTATCTAACTACTGTAGTTTTATGCAGTAGTTCTCATTTTTCATATATTTCCCATTATTCCCTGTTTTAAGAAGAAATATTAATGTTTAACTTTATCCGTAGGAATGAGGCAAGTTTCTTTTTATGCTAATCCACATTTATTGGTTCTGGTTTTTTTATTAAAAAAAAAGGCAAAAGTAGAAACTTGTTACATGCTTTTTATAATTTATAGCAGCTATTCAGTGGTTATGATAGTATTGCAAATATTTTGGACCTTTCATAACAAGCAGGATTGTGACCTTCACCTGCTCTGGCAAGCTGCAACATCATTATATAAATAACAGAGACAGGTTAAACTGAGGTCTGGTTTTACTAGATGCTTATCTTTATTTTGCACTGAGAGTAAAACATTGTGATCAAAACAAATGCTTCATGTTGAAACTAGTCTTCTCTTACCAAATTTGCTGCTCTGTTGCAGGAGAAATACCTTCCTTGTGGTCGTGAAATGACGTTCTGTATCACTAAATTCAAACTGATCAGCAAGTTCTAATCTTTTATCATTAGGAAACATCTATCCAGATATTTAAGAAACAGTATAAAGTCTCAGGTTTAGATTGGAAAAAAAGCAGCAGAATTGATATCTGCATATTATTTGAAGAAGTAACATGTCAGCAGTGGTAAATGTAAGCCTAAACTTGGGTTCCAAACGTCTCCTGTTTTCTGATAGTTACCGTCATAAGTTCTTAGTTTGAGTTCTGATTTAAATCTACATGGGGAAAAGTGCCAAGAAGCAATTAGTGTTGCTATGTAATTTTAAAATTAGTTTTATGTGTTGAAAAATTTGTACTGATTACTGGTTTATTTCAAATTATATCAGAAACTCCTAATTTAGTAAAAATGACTGTTTTTGGATTGTACGTAAAAATTGCCTTATGCATTTTTACTGTTGTGTATTTATTATGTTAACATCTGGGTTGGGGGTTTTTTTGATTGTTTTTAGTTATTGGAAAGTAAATTTTTCAGTAGCGAACTTTTTAACAATGGTGCTCCTAGTAGCTGTTCCATTTTGTTAAACATCAAGAAAGTCTCTGTATGATTTAAAAAAAAAAATAATCTTCTTTCAAAGTAAATATAGCAATTCTTAGATCACTCTAACTTAGCAAAGTTTACATGGGACCTGAAATACGTGCCTTTTGTAATTTCAACTTAAATACACAGAGCCATGATTATGATTGTCCTGCTGGGACCATTTTAAGCATAATTTTTTGATAGCTATTTTCTAATTTCTTTTTATTACTATGAAATAAATTATCAAGCTTCTTGGAGTTTTTAGCCCCCAGTAAGTGGTTTTGACAGTTTACTCAACTTCAGTGCAATTTCAGCTGAACTGAACTGAAATTTCTATCAAAATGACTTTTGATAGAATGCTCTTAGATGTTAAGAAATGTCTGGATGTGATTTGTAGATTTTTCCACACGTGGATATTAATGAAACTCTTGCAACCTTCTTTTGACCTGTTAGTTACATAGTTCTGTTTTAATGGCTGTAAAATCATAGAATCTTCATGGTTGGAAAGGACCTTTGAGATCATCAAGTCCAACCAAACAACCTACAATCTCTGTCACTGGAGCATGCCCTGAAGTGCCACATCTAGACGTTTCTTAAACACCTCTAGGGATGGTGACTCAACCACCTCTCTGGGCAGGCTGTTCCAGGGCCTGACCACTCTTTCAGTAAAGTAATTCTTCCTAATATCTAATCTAAACCTCCCCTGCTGCAACTTCAGACGCTTTCCTCTGGTCCTGTCATTATTCACTTGGGAGAAGAGGCCAACACCCACCTCTCTACAACCTCCTTTCAGGTAGTTGTAGAGGGCAATGAGGTCTCCCCTCAGCCTCCTCTTCTCCAAACTAAACATGCCCAGCTCCCTCAGCCTCTCCTCATATGACTTGGTCTCCAGACCCCTCACCAGCCTGGTAGCTCTCCTCTGGAGACGCTCCAGCACTTCAATGTCCCTCTTGTGCAGCGGGGCCCAGAACTGAACACAGTACTTGAGGTGAGGCCTCGCCAGTGCTGAGTACAGAGGCACAATCACTTCCCTACTCCTGCTGGCCACGCTATTCCTGATACAAGCCAGAATGTTGTTGGCCTTCTTGGCCACCTGGGCACACTGCTGGCTCATGTTAAGCTGTCCGTCCACCAGCACCCCCAGGTCCTTTTCTGCTGGGCAGCTTTCCGGCCGCTCTTCCCCAAGCCTGTAGCGTTGCTTGGGGTTGTTGTGACCAAAATGCAGGACCCGGCACTTGACCTTATTAAACCTCATACAGTTGGCCTTGGCCCATTGATCCAGCCTGTCCAGGTCCCTCTGTAAGCAGATCAACACACTCACCTAGTTTGGTGTCATCTGCAAACTTACTGAGGGTGCACTCAATCCCCTCATCCAGATCATTGATAAAGATATTAAACAAAACCAGCCCGAAAACTGAGCCCTGAGGGACACCACTGGTGACTGGCCGCCAAGAGGATTTTACCCCATTAATCACAACTCTCTGGGCACGGCCATCCAGCCAGTTTTTAACCCAGCGAAGAGTACACTTGTCTATGCCATGATTCGCCAGCTTCTCCAGGAGAATGCTGTGGGGGACAGTGTCAAAGGCCTTACCAAAGTCCAGACAGACAACGTCCACAGCCCTCCCCGTGTCCAGAAGGTGGGTCACCTGGTCATAGAAAGAGATCAGGTTGGTTAAGCAGGACTTCCCTTTCCTAAACCCATGCTGGCTGTCCCTGATCCCTTGGCTGCCCTGCACTTGCCATGAGAGCTCACTCAAGATGATCCTCTCCATGATCTTTCCTGGTACCGAGGTCAGGCTGACAGGCCTGTAGTTTCCCAGATCCTCCTTCTGACCCTTCTTGTAGATGGGCGTCACATTAGCCACCCTCCAGTCATCCCACTTGTAAAAGTAAACACTTGTATAATATCTCTGAGAAGTGAGGTCATTTGGGAGCAGAACAGCAGGTTTTTTTGTTTTAAAACTTTAAAAATATCTTATTGCATGCAGTAAACAAGGCAAGATGTATCAAATCCACTGTATTATCAATAATACTGAGCACCTAGAAGATCGTTAGAAGCTTGCTCAGTGCCAGAGAGGTAGAATATCTGGGTGGAAAATGTATCAATCAGCTCTTTCATCATTTTTTTATTGTTTGACAGTTGTTCTTGCAGAATTTTTCCTCATCTTTTGTACTTCAAGAAGCTATGACACTTTAATTTCTTTGGGAAACTCCCTTCAGATTTTACCAAATGTACTTATGGAGTCCTGTCATAATGGCACACTTGGTGTTTCAATTACTGTGTTGGCAGTATTTTCAGGTTAGGCAAAAGATTGCTAGGCACCAATAGCTACAGATTCTTTTTATATCATTTTGTGGGTAAGATTTGTCCCTGTAGTATAAATAAAGTTTGTTCGCTTGTTTCTGAAAAGTTATGTTACTGTTATTCAGTTCATTTGAATTAGTTCATTTAAAGTGAAGTAATATCTTTAAGAGAACACACTGAAATGAGACTTCTCAGTTAGATATTCGGCTTCTTCATCTGACTGTGCCATTTAACTTTGGAAATATTTTCAATATGCTGGTTCATTTAGATTCAGAGATAAAATAAGTAAGAATAACTTGTACAGACCTGTACTTTTACATTCAGTGACCCAAACAAGGCTACAAAATTCTTTGTCTAATCCTAGCCTTTTCTCTTTTCTTTTTTTCAGTACTCCTTTTAAATATCAAATTTGGCTAATGACTGGCTTTCAGGAATAATCACGTAGCTAGCTAAGAAGTGAAGAATTCTTACTGTCAGAAAATGACAAAGAGGAAAAATAATAATTCCTTACATATGTTTCAAAAAGGGAGATGAAACTCATTTAAAAATAGTTCTCCTGGGATACACTTTGTGGTATTTAAAATCTAGGCTGCTAGAGCACATCTGAAAGAATGTTTATGTTCTCTGCCTGTCTGAAGTCTGTGTGTCTGATTATATATTTGTTCATTAAGCAATTTATGTATTTGTTCTCTGCAGAAACATGATCAGGGACAAGTTCTATTGGATGTAGTCTTCAAGCATCTTGATTTGACAGAGAGAGATTACTTTGGTTTACAGTTGGCTGATGAATCTGCTGATAACCCTGTAAGTTTATTCGGTTTTATAAAGACAATTTTATAAGTCATGGTCATGTTTGTCACTGTGCCCTGTATCATTGTAAAGAAAAGTAAATAGAAGCCATTGCAATATTCTGCCACCCTCTCCAATTGTCTCATTCGAGTAGTTCAGTATCACCTTGCAGTTGTAATAAAACTAAATGTAAACAGTTACAAGTTTGGAGTAAGATGTTGAGATTTTATTAAATAATTCCTTAAAAGGGGTGTTGTTTGTTTTGTTGTGTCTATTTACTAGACTGCATGATCATTGTCATGTTAAGTATTTTTAATTTTTTTTTTTCATTAGGACTTACAAAAAAATAAGGGGTTTTTAGATTGTCCTGTATGGTGTTTCTGTTTCTAGCCCAGATAGCTGGTAGATCTTTTAACAGAGCTTCATATAGCGCACTATCTGACATGGGCTGTCTGCTTATCACCTTAAGAGGAAAAAGAAGGGACTCGTTTGAAAATGAGTGTTTATAATAGTTCATGCACTTTAATGGAAAGGGAATTCCATAGGACTGAAACTTTGTAAATCACTTTATATTTCACCAGTGGAAACAAATATCTACAGCTCTAATGTGCAGTGGCTGCAATAGTTATAGCTGTACTGCTGAAATCATGATTGCTTGAAGAATAATTCTTGAATACTTTTTTACAGGTATCAAATGTTCAATACTTGTTTAAAAGTGCAGTTTAAGTATTATTCCTTATAATACAGTTCTTTACCTAATTCCCATTATATGCATGTCATAGTGATGGGGTCTAAATTTATCTCCCAACTTATGTGTCAAAAGTAATTTTTGTTCACAAAATGTGCAGAATGTGATCTATAGAGATAAGTGACGCTGTAAAGTGTTAATGATTCAGTAACGAAGGTGAATTTCAGAAGATAGTGCAACTTTCTTTGGCAAGTGCAGATTTGGTCTACTGTTGTTTTAGCATCAAGAGTGACTGTTCTAAATAGAAGGAATGCTCTTTTTTATCTTACTAAAAGGTTGGGGTTTTTTTCTTTTTACTTATTTTTAATGTCTTTTTTAATGTCGTAGAGGAAGAAAGAAGTCACAATACAGCCATAATTTTTCTTCTGCCTAAGCAGTGAACTACTTCCATGTTTCTTTCTTCTCTAGAGCAAATTATTCTTAATTATATTCTTTTTCTAAATTCTGGTAACATTAAGATTATTAATATGAATAAAGCTGTATAGCACAGTTGTAGATATTTAACAAAGTTTTCTTTTGTAACTTGTGGATGGTTCTGTTAAGTCATTGGCAAGCTGGCCTCATTTAATCTTTTTATTCTAACTTTGTTTCCAGGCTGAAAAGACATAGGCATGCTGTAGAAAAGACTGAATTATTTTTCAGCTTTGTTTAAGAAGTACTTAATTGAACATCACTCAATATTTTACTCAACATTCAGAAATTTGTAGTGCTTCTGATTCTCATTTATTTGGCTTTCGAAAGCTTAGATGTCTAAGATCTCCTTTTTTAGTTTATCTCTCAGCAGCTGAATACAACAGCAGAATAGAAGGATCTGGTTAAGAGTTTGTCTGAAAAAAGAATGACTTCACAGCTATTTGATATAAGCACATGCTTTAAAGATTTAGTACTTTGATTTCTAAATATTTTGGCTTTTCAGCACATATCTAGTTGCCATGAAAACAATGCATCAGAGCTAAATAGAAATGTTACCTATATTAGTCATGTAAGCTTGAAGAATTTAAGGGTTTGACTAATTTCAGGTTTTGATATCAGTTTACTTTTTACACTTGGTTCATTTGGACAAAGAAAACAGATCAGGTTCACATATTCTAGTTACTTGTGAAATAACACAGCAGAATATTAGTAAGATATATTCAATGCAGCAGGTGTCAGATGATAAAGGTGATGGGGAAAGGAGGATTCTGCTAATTGCATGTGAAGTCTCTGTTATTGTGCCTAAAGATGGATTTCAAAAACTGCACAAGCTTTATGTTTTTCTGTAATATTAATGCCACGGTAAAAGTCAATGCAAGAAATCACTGCTGCTGTATAGAGCTGAAGTGGTTTATTTGGCGAGGGTCTTGGGCTGTGGGTGTCTGAAGCAGTGCTGAGGAGCAGGTGAGGGTGCATAGTGGGGGTGAGGGTGCAGCGAGTACTGTCAGTGTGGGTGCTGGAGCGCCCGCGAGAGGAGGAGAGAGTACCGAAATTACTGTCCAAGGGACTGGGGTACAAATGGATGGATCCCCAAGTCTACCTGCCTCTCAGACTCACTGGGATGTAAATGGGATCACACGTCGTGCTAGCAGCACCTTGATTCGTAAAGTTCTCAACTTCAGCTTCTTTACAATATTGAGTGGTTTAACCCTCTGCAGTTTCCCAGAGAGAAAATCACCATTTGCATTTGGATCCAATAGATGTTGCCTGTTAAATGTGGTTTAAAAAAAAAAAGTTATGTTTCTGTGGTTTGAGCTATACTAGTATATACCAAATTGATCTTAACAGCCAGAAGGAAATGTAAATAGAAGCTTTTCTGCTAGGCATTTCAATTCCAGGTTTTCTGGATTAACTATAATTGCAAACAGTTTTTCCCACCAAAAAAACCCAACAAAACCAAACACAAAAATAATTGCAGGATTAGATGAGATCTGTGTATTTATTAGATATAGTGGATCATAACCCCTTGCTTAAAGGTACTCAAGTATCTTTCAACATGTTTTGAAAGGTTCTTGTGTAAAATTGACATGTATCCCTGGCTGAAGAGTCCTTTCTTAAGTCATCTACTACAAGGATAGAGCATTTGGATGTAGTCATCATTGTTTGTTATTCAAAATGAATAAAATGACTCAGAACTAACTTCAGATCCAGAGTGTGTCAGACAGCTCAGGTACTGTACCTCTGTGTGTTTTCCTCCTCCCTCACATGAAAAATATTACAAGCCCCATGATAAATGTGACGTAGTTGTATGCCATACAGGGTTAGGCCTCTGTCACTTCATAGGAATTGTGGCCATGTAACTGTTTCCTGAGGTTTGTGGGTTTGCATTGTGAGGCAGGATGAGGAATCGAACAGTATTTATAACAAAGATAGACTTATGAGTTAACTGAACTACAGTGGTATGTGCAGAGTCTGCTGGGTTGGTGTTGGAGAGTGTTTTAAACCACTTGTGGGGCTTTTCTGAAAAGAATACTTCTCCTTGAAATTTGATTTCTATAAAGATCTGTCTGTACTTCCCCATAGCAGCGATGTCCCATAGAGAGGATCAAGACTGGGCGCTGTTTGGTAAAATTGTTCTGTAGTCCTTAATCCATTAAGCTGAGCGCTGAGCTTCTGGTTTCCAAGATCCCAATTATGGATTTACCAGAGATGACACTCAGGCTCACAATTTGAAGAGGATCTGTGAGCCAGTGGGAACACTCCCTGGATGTGTCACACCTGCAAAATGCAGAGTCAAAAGTACTGGAACTAGTTTAAGCAAATTAACGTCTGAGTTGAGTAAATTAGCCAGCTCATAGTTCTTCACTGCCACAGTTAGTTCACCTTAGATAATCAGTGTAAAGAGTACCCGAAGATTGTTAAACACACCATGGTTGAGTTCTAACCTCTCAGGCTCATGTGACAATCAAAGAACCCAGTTCATAGTCAAATTAGCACTGTAAGAGACAGATATCTGGACAACAGAGACTAATCTCAGGGAAAAAAGAACAATTGCAACTGTTGATGATAATGTTAGTGTCTTTCCGGAATCAGTAAGAAGACTTTTGTATGCCAGTAAGACATTTTGGTAAAACACCAAGTCAAAAGTAATAGAAAAGCAACAGTTACTTGGCGTATAAGGCTATAATTTGTACTTTTTTGTGTCTCTAAAATTGGTGTTATAATTTGTGTCTTTCCAGAGGTGGTTGGATCCAAACAAACCTATCAGGAAACAATTAAAAAGTGAGTACATGTATGTATTTGGTCAATTCATATATCATTATTATGCTGTTTTTCCAGGGTGCCCTGACTAATTAGAAATAACTTTTCTTGGCTGCAGGAGGATCGCCTCACAGTTTGAACTTCAGAGTTAAGTTTTTTGTAAGTGACCCAAACAAGCTCCAAGAAGAGTATACAAGGTAGGTCTAGTTAATTTATCAATAAAACATTTTTCTAGAAGGCTTATATTTAAGGGGAAAGCTATCATTAATTTTTTTAAGGTATAACATGGAAATTTTCTTTTAAATCATTTTTGTGTCACATTTGCAAGCATCTAATTTTTGCCTAATAATTACAGATATGAACTATGCAGTTGCACCAAATCAATATAGCAAAAAGCCTCTGTGAATAAATTTACAAATTTATATGCAAAGTGAAGTAACTACCTGAAGAAAATACTACCAAGTAGAAACAGAAAAGGGAAAGTAGAGAAGAGAGGAAAAACTTAAGCCCACTGTTCACCAATGAGTACAAATTTAACTTTATCCATACTTGTGTTGTCCTTTGTGATTAAAAAGTTCCTGAGCTTTCTGCGTTCTTTTATTTGTCGTGTGTTCCACCCCCCTCCCCCCCCCCCCCAGTTTTCTGTTTGGCACTAATAAAATTAATCTCTGTTTGTATGGTTGTAGTCCTAGTTTGAAGCATGTAAGCTTTTTTTGACAGCAGTGTGTTGAAGTCTGTTGAGGAAAATGCTCAGTGTGACTCAAGATAGGAGGCTTGTGAGTTGCAATTAGTCCCTGAAGAAATGCCTCAAATTTTCACTATTCTTAATTAGTTCTGGTACTCTACATAACTGGCATGATTTGACAGATTGGAATTTTTGGATGTCAGCCATTCTGAAAACAGGTCAGCCCCACTCAAAACCCAATATCTAAATCATTAAGGATAGCTTTAGAAACATAAGTACCAAAACTGTGAAAATCTGAGTCCACATTTGTTTATGATTTCTTTTGATTTGTCATATCTTGGACAAAATCTTGCACCCATCTATGCAGACAGAATTTACTAAAATGAGTCCCAGAGATTCTGGATCAGGCTTTGTTTTCTTGAAATATTTACTCTGAGAAAATTTGGCAATTTACTATATCCGAATAATGAAAAATGTGGTATTTGAATTAAAGGACAACATGTAATATTCCTAAGGAGATGGGAGAAACAGTAAATGTTGATCAATATGAAGTAAACAGTAAAGAAACGAGAGAACTGTTTGCTTTAAACGTTATGTGTAAATACAAAGCTATAAATACAACGTCCATTTAGATGAGAATAATGTATGATTGCTGTATCTAGGTCAGCTCTGCCTTTTTTGCTAATAGGCCTAATTGCCCCTGAGAAAACTCATTTGTATTTGGAATTATTATAAAGAGGGAGTTGTTATCCATGGGTTTTTTTGGAGTGAAGTTAGGATGCCATGTCACAAATACGGGTCCTTTCATATAATCATTATTCACCCCTTTAAGAAAAAAGGAAAAAAAACCAAAGCACAAGGTTCTGACAATTCCAGCTCAAGATGAGACTTTTGGAAGATGCTCAATTTTTATAAATTTCATGAAAACAGAGGAATGAGTCAACATATGAGGCAGTATGAATAGGTGTCAGGGAAAGGTTCAGTACAAGCTTGCGTATTAGACCTCTGTGAATCTGTGATAGGGAGGCAGGTTATGAATGCCCCAGGTCAGAAGAGGTCAGCAGGAGCTCAGCTCGTGTTGAAGAGTGTAGCTTTAGGAACTTGGTCGGAAATGGACCTTCATTAGTTCTGCTTAGGGCAGAAAGACTTGCTTATTAACATTCACTCCAGTTAGCAATAGCTCTGTCTTACCCTTTTCTATGTGTGTGTATATATATATAAGGAAGATGAAAACATTGTAATGCAATGCCACATTTATTGTTTTAGCTGAATTTGCTGTTCAGGCTTTTTCAGATCTACATTGCTAACACTTCTATTGATTTCCCATTTTGCTCAATAATATGCGAGGCTTCCATGTTCAAACTGGGGTGGTTAGCTAACAAGCAATTAACTTCACTGTTTGCTGAAAACAGTGGATAGAAAATGAACTCTGCTTGGTGTTCCTTAATCATGAGGTCCCTTAAGTAACATGGAATATTTCTAATAAAGCATTACACCAAAAAAAGTAAAATAAAATCAAAGTGGAGCTGCACACACGGGATGTTTTTGTCCTACGTTTTTGCAGGAAAAATTGGTTTATTCAGTATATTTGTGAAGAGATGCTCAAGCGCTAAGCATGTGAAGCGTATCCTTTTAATATATAAATTTAACTTGGCGTTTATTGCTTTTTTTAACAGGTAAAGAAATTTTGCTTTATCTGTCCCTTTTTTGGTTTCAATATGCATTTTAAGGTAGAAAATGAAAAAGTATTTTGAGGTGTCTAAAACCTGACTACTGTCTCAGTTTTAACTTTTTGAGGTTAATACCTTAGAACCTCCAGAGGGTTTTGTAGGAGTTGAGCACATGGGCTAACATCTTTGCTTGTCAGTTTGCAATTATTTTCCTCCTTTTCTTTCAAACACGGAATGTTTTACCTCTCCACTATATTTAGCTTGTAAATGATTGGATTTCTGTGTGTATACTTTTAAATGTTTGTGGCAGTCTTTAAGGTGGTAATTAATCCACTTTCTGAAGACTGCACAATTATGAGAAGTCATATTATGTGTGATAAAGTGTTATATTTTATTTTTAATTTCTTAGTGAAAGTTAATATTGGGTTTAACGTTTCATTTCAGTCAAATTTGAACTAGGTGGTTTTGATAAGTAATTTTGATCAATGTTGATAATCATAGAATAGAATCATAGAATGTCTTGGGTTGGAAGGGACCTTTAAAGGTCATCTAGTCCAACCCCCTGCAGTGAGCAGGGACATCTTCAACTAGATCAGGTCGCTCAGAGCCTCATCAAGCCTGGCCTTGAATGTCTTGAGGGATGGGGCCTCCGCCATTTCTCTGGAGAACCTGTTCCAGTGTTTCACCACCCTCATTGGAAAGAACTTCTTCCTAATGTCTAATCTAAACCTACCCTGCTCTAGTTTAAAACCATTGCCCCTTGTCCTATCGCTACATGCCCTTGCAAACAGTCCCTCCCCAGCTTTCTTATAGGCCCTGCTCCAATGGGTCCATGTCCTTCTTGTGCTGAGGGCTCCAGAGCTGGACACAGTACTCCAGGTGGGGTCTCGCGAGAGCAGAGTAGAGGGGGCGAATCACCTCCCTGGATCTGCTGGCCACGGTTCTTTTGATGCAGCCCAGGATGTGATTGGCCTTCTGGGCTGCAAGCGCACATTGTTGGCTCATGTCCAGCTTTTCATCCACCAGTACCCTCAAGTCCTTTTCTGCAGGGCTGCTCTCATAGTGAATGGATATGGCTGACTCTCTACAAATTGGAATTACAAGAAGGAAACCAGATTATTTTCATAATAATAATAATGTAGGAGGTCCCAAAACAGAATAAATTTATAAACAGGAATGATGTTTAAATTTTCCACTCAGTGAAACTGTTTTTTTAAATAAAAAGGCATTAGAACCTAAATTCTGCAGCAGCTTTTATGCTCCGTTACAAGGGATTTTTGCTGAAAGTTCAAGGTTGTGCTAACATCCTGCCATCTCAGTCAGTCTTGTTTGGTGCCCCACTGCAGGCTCTGGGTCAGTGGAGGTTTATAGCAGGTGTGATTTGACGCTTGATGTAAACATTTATATTTCTATGAAATTGTCTAAAACCTTTGAGTGAAATATGAAGGAACTAAATTGAATGAACAAAAGATTCATTCTGAGATGTTAACAAAATATTTGGGTTTTGTTGGAGAAACAAAGGAAGTAATTTAGAGGGAAATCTGTTTGCAGTTTCAGGTTTGTTGGGGTTTTTAAGCGCCACTGTTTGGTGGGAAATAGTTCTTGTTTTAAAGTGTTCATCTGTTCCTTTTGCTGTTTCCGTCTCCTTCCTGACTTGAAAGAGTGGGCATGGGAAGATGAGATGAATTTCTAAACCAAGCTTTTCTCACATCATAATTAAAGAAAACTTCAGAAGTTCGAGGGAAGTCAGTTGGAAGGCGTTTGACATAATAGAATCCACAACTTTTATTTAAGAATGTAATTCCAAATTACTAAGAGGAATTCTTTTCATTGAAATGAAAACAGAGTAATATCAAATACTCAATGTGAATAATTTTATCTACTTGGAGTAAAAATCATGCTTATTAAGGTACCTTCATACACAGATGCAAATTTTAACTTTTGGTTGCTGCATTGAATAGTTCTGTTGTTCACCCTCATTCATTATGAAGGCGCTTTTTCCCTTCTTTTAAACTTTAAGTGCAACATAAATACTGGGAAATAAAGCAGGTAGAATGTGAAATTTGCAGCCTTTTAGTGAAATACAATGTGTAACTTCATAGACTGCGACCAGTTTAGTTTACAAAGTTGTATTATTATTTTACTAACCACAGTTTAATTTCTTTCCCATAGGAGTTTAAGAAATAGCATGCAAAATGTAAAGTTTTAGTTTTGCACTAACTGAAAGCAAAATGCATTAAATTGATGTAAATTTATTAAATAATTTTAATTATAGTGTTTTCTGTTTGTTTTTTAAATTAAGGTACCAGTATTTTTTGCAAATTAAACAGGACATTCTTACTGGAAGGTAAGACATTTTTCTTGTGTTAAACTTTAAATACAAGTTAATGGTGAGGGATTTTACCTGCAAAAACAAAAGTATATTTAAAATAAATTACTGTTTATGCAAGTAGAAGTGTGTTTATAATAATTAACTGTCCAATTTGTTCATAGACTATGAAAGATTAGGCTTTTCAAAATTACCACATTTCATGTGAAATATGTAATTTTATTTGTTTCTTATTTTAAAAACAAAACAGATTGCCCTGTCCTTATAATACTGCTGCTCTTCTGGCTTCCTATGCTGTTCAATGTAAGTATAGTTACTATTCATGTACATGTTAGTCCTGAAATATATAAAAAGTAGCATTGATTATTTTCTAAAGAATGTAGTTTGTATAGCATTATATTGTAATGTTTGTGGACATGATGGTACTTTTCTCATCATTAAGGGAATACGGTTGATTCGTTTTTCTCCCCCAGCATGTTTTGCTGAATTAGATATAGAAAAAATACTGGTAACTCTTTCCTTCTTTAAACCCATGCAGTAAATAAACCACAAAACAACCCTCTTGTGTGGGTTGTTCTGAAGTGTGTGGAGGAGTTGTTTTGTTTTTTTTTATGTGAACTATGTACTACAGCATTTTTTTAGACACTTAAACTTTTTTGAGATATCATACATTGAACCTCCAAATAGGTGTGGAAAAGGGAATTCTGATCATATCTGGCCAAAAAGTTCAATACCCGTGTTGCCAGTTTTAAGCCATTCAGGGAGTAGATAAGTCTTGAAGACTGAGATTTAGCCCTCTTCCTCTTACCCCATTTTCCTTCATAAGCTTATATTGTTCAGTGGAAAAAAAAAAAGCCCACAAGAACCAACCAAGAGACTGGTCAGCACCTAGTTCTTGAAATTTGTGATTATCAGAAATTCAGTTTTCTAAGCAATCCTGGTATATCCATCTATGTTCATGTGTTTTTCTGCTATTGAAGATACTTCTGTCTACAGTTTGTACTATGTATAGTCTGTACATATCAGAGAAATAGTGTTAATATTTTCAGGGAAAAAACATATAGTAATGCTAATGTAATGTTTTATGCAAATTTTTGATAAGTGATCACTTTTTTCCAGAGCAATCAATTAGAGCAATTTCTCTTAAACAGAACCCTGGAAACAGCTACTTGGAAATAGAAATGTACTGCAAGTGCTGTCATGCCTTCGGGTTTTGCCTTAGAAGAGATGAAGTGTTTGATAATGAAGCAGGCACTATGAAAAGTTTATAACATTTTAAGCTTTTAGGAATGCAATTTTTTAATTTTTCAAATATTGTAGAAGTGGTGGGTACACGCAGTGCGTTGTACTTACATATACATGTATGAGTTCCTGCTGCCCCTAAGTTCTTCAGTGTGCAGATCTCTGTGTAATGATTTTCTCTGTACGTGCCTATTACTAAACTCTTTCTGGGCTTAGCTCTTGGGATTCTTTATAAATATAGGTAAATAGCAGAGGTAGATCTCAGACAGTCCTATGTTCTCCGTAGTGGATTTTACCTGGTCGCATTTTCCAATTTTTAGATTATTTAAAATAGGATCTGATTCTGGCAATGCAAGTGCCCCCCAGACTTCTTTCCTACCTTCCCTTTCCCTGGCTTATCTTCCTGCTCTGTAAATGCCTTCATCTCTCTTGTCAGTTCTTCCGTGCCCCATAAAAGTGTTACTAGCCCTGCCCAGGACCTCACGTCGTGCTGTGTTGCTGTGAACTTTCCAGTTTTCACGTGTTATGTTACTTATCTATCACTGTAGATCTATTACATGGATTGCAGATACTTAAAGCTGCCTTTTTTTTGGATTATAGTTAAAAAGCCTCAAAGCCTGTGTTTTTAGCAAATGTTGTTTGTATGTTTTTTTTACTCTGACAATAAACGTGATTTTAATTTATTTCCTACTCATTTTAAGAAAGTGTTAGAAATTGTGTAAATGCACTTTTTAGTAGTTTCAATGTAGGTGTATGTATGCATACTTTTTTCCCATACATACAATTGAATGTGCAAAAAAATATTTTTCTAATGCTTCTGCATATATCTTGGTACAGAATGAGTTGATGGGTTTTGCAGATCTTAATGAAGAAATAGCAGTTGTAGTGTTAAAAATATATATATTGCATAATCACATGAAAGCAAGCAAAGGTAAAAGAAAAAAAAAAGAAAAAATCAAATACCTTGAAGTGTATTTTTTTAGTGATAGCCATTATGACAGCATTATGAATTAATTTGTGTATTAAAAATTAAGCACTTTATGAACTTCATTCATAAGTACCTACTCAAAGCTCTCTTTAAATGATCTCCATGGTATTCATTGAGAACGTGATTGTTTATTCAAAAGGGAAAAGGGGATTTCAAATGTCTTCTCTATTTTTGTTTGCTGTAGATCATAAAGTATGTGGGAGCAGACTCTTGTGAATTTGGGGGCATTGCACAATGCCAAGTACATCAGTGATAAACAATAACCTCTCTTTTTAATATTTTAGCCGAGCTGGGAGACTACAACCATTCAGAAAACTTGCCAGGCTACCTCTCAGACTATTCTTTCATCCCTAGCCAGCCTCAAGACTTTGAAAAAGAAATAGCAAAATTACATCAGCAGCACATGTAAGGATTTACAGCAGAAGATATTGACTGACTTTGTCAAATCCTGACTGCTGGTGCTGTGCTATTGTATTAAAAAAAATGAGTATTTTGTCTTAAAGGTTTCTGGGGTTTTTTGTTGTTTTTTTTTTTTTTTTTAAGAGTACATTTAATGTGATTTTTTTTGTAGATTGTCTGTATAATAAGTACCATTGATACTCTGCACAGATAGAATATCTATGACAGAACGACAGGGAAAATAAGTGAAAAAATGAACATGTTAAAGGTACACTGAAAACAGTATTTGTGTGTATTACATAGACTGTTAATTTAGCAAGATATAATTTCTTTAAGAGTTTTTTTCAGTCTTTGAGAATGCTTTGTGCATAAAGCCTTTGTTTTCATGGTGCTCTCACCAGTAAACAAGCATTAACTTAGAAGTAACAAAGTCCTTTTCTTCGGTATCTGCTCTTTCCTGTGTGCAAGTCTGTGACCTTTTACTAAAGAGGAAAAGGCGATGAAGCAATGGAAAATATTTTTTTTTTCAGTGTGTAACATTGTGGTACTTTTTCAGTGATGGTTCCTCGGTATTTAGAACTTCAGAGCTTTTTGTTACAGTTAATTTAACAAAATGTAAGCTGTTTCCAAATACATTTGCTTAGTTGGGGCATGTTGTTGACTTTAGAAAATACTGAATGTTATGTTACATTTCAGCCAATGGCATAGCAAATTCTGTTAGGTGTAGGGTAAAGAAATTAAAGTAAGTTGATGGTAATTTAAACTTCAAGGGTGAGCCTTGGAGAGAATTTACTATTATCAATACAAAATGCAGGACTGCATAAGTAATTTCCAGATTCTAGAGCCCCACAGACATTTAAATGATGCAATGCGTTAGAAATAAAACATGTACGTTTGCAAACTGTGTTGTGGACTTTTGTCAAGACTTTGTCTATGTGGAAGCACAAGTCTTTTTCTGTTAAATTTTTTTGGCTTACAGTTTGTTTATGGTGAGAAAGGAAATTCAGATTTCAGGGTGGGGGTAGAAGTAGTAAAATGAATGCAGATTTTCTGTTTGAGCTCACTTGGGAGCCTGATGTGGGGGGTTATGTTAGGATGTTTCTGATTTAGCTTCTTTCTTTCAGAGGGTTGTCTCCTGCAGAAGCGGAGTTCAATTATCTCAATACAGCACGTACCTTAGAACTTTATGGAGTTGAATTGCACTATGCAAGGGTAAGTTTGGATGAACTAGTAATGTAAAAATGGATTCCTTTGAGATTTATGGAAAAATAAATATTTATTTTTAGAGAGCCTTCCAGGCTGCTGCTTACAAGGTAAAGGAAAGAAAATAATATTATCTTATTAGGTACCAATTTCAATAGCCACTATTTTACTTCAGTGAGGTTATTTCTTTGCTTAAATTTGGCCTTAGTTATACGTGTGTTATTCAGGTTGAGCCTTGTCAGCCTGAATGCCAGTTCAGTTGGCTGCTAGCGAATGAGAAAAATGTACTTGTTGAATGTGCGTTTGGTGTTTAAGGATCTGATTAGGACAAAATTACAAATAATAATCATTATGTAATATGAACAGTTAATGTAAGGTGAGCGTACTATAATTTGATATAGTGTCAGCTTTATCTGGTAAAGCAAATAGCTCAAAGTCTTCACTCAAACGATCTTAACCTGTCAGTACAGCACTACCATTTCTGCAAAGCCTCTGAATATAATTATTTTTATTAAATGTTCTTGTCCTACTCCCCAAGGTTAGAGAACCTTGCAGTAGAATTCGAAATGTACCCCACTTCACTGGTCTCTGTATCCTGCTGTTGTTGCACGCATATTGAGAGATCTATAGCAGGTGTTTGATTAGAGTGCAAAGATATTTCAGGAGAAATGTACTGGTTAAATATGCTTACGATATTGTTTGTTTTAGAATCTCTGCTCTCTGTGTTCTGAGATTGCAATTTCCTTTCAGGTAGGAATTTAAGTTGCTGGTTGTTTTTAGTGTAGCTAACGTCAAGCCAGTCTATTAGTGCTGTAATTTGTAATAAACTGCTAGAATACTCTATATTTTATATTTCTTCGAAGTTGGTGGAAGACAGAAGATCTAACTTAAGAAATTAAAATTCTGTGGTAGCTTATAAAGAACTCGGAGCAAACATTCAGGCTTGTCCTAAATAGGAATGAATAATTTAATTCTTACATGTCTTATTAAAACACATTTCTTTCCATGTTAATTGAAATCTGTTTTACTATGGTATTTGTGTATTTAGAGAGAGAAGATGAGAATGAATATATATGAGGTTTCAAAGATATTTATATTTTTCTTGAAGTAATTTTCTGTTTTCTTTTAAAGGATCAGAGTAACAATGAAATAATGATTGGAGTGATGTCAGGTGGAATACTAATTTTCAAGAACAGAGTACGAATTAATACCTTTCAGTGGTAAGGACAGCTGTTTAAGCCAATGTCTTGTTTGGTATTTCAAAACATATTTTTACCGCTAACAGTGTCACATGCTTTAAAAAAGACTGAAACTTGGTTGTAGTTGCATGGGTAATTTTATGATGGGGTTTTGTCCTGTTCCGCATGCTGCGCTGTTAAATTATTGTGGTGCAAACTATAATGAATTTTAATACATTTTTTTTCTTCAGGAGTTTTTTAGCTTGCACTATGTTTAATTAACCAGGGCCAGTGTTACGGTCAAGCTCACAGTCTTTAAAGAGACAACTGAACATAAAATATTAACCTGGAAAGTGTTTGCTCTTATCTGTTTTGTCACATAAACTTAATTGGGCTGCATGTGTTGAATGTAATGTAGGTGTGGCACTTGAGGGTAACTGAGGTGGAGCGCTCAGGATATTGTCATCTCTTCATCTATAGATAACCATTTTCATGATAAGGATCAAAATCGTGCGTTTATTGCCAGTGAAGACTGAGGCAAAAAAGTCATTGAGCACTTCAGCCTCCTCCATATCCCAGGTGACCAGGTCTCCAGTTTCCTTCTGGAGAGGGCCCACATTTTCCCTTGTCTTCCTTTTAACACTGACATAGCTGCAGAAGCTTTTCTTGTTGCCCTTGATGTCCCTGTCCAGATTTAACTCTATCAGGTATTTAGCTTTCCTGCTCTGACAATTTCTCTGTATTCCTCCCAGGCTACCTGGCCTTGCTTCCACCCTCTATAGGCTTCCTTTTTGTGTCTGAATGTGTCCAGGAGCTTCTTGTTCATTGATGCAGGCCTCCTGGCATTTTTGCCTGACTACTTCTTGTTGGGATGCATCTCTCCTGAGCTTGGGGCAGGCGATCCTTGAATATTAACCGGCTTTCTTGGGCCCCCTCTTCCCTCCAGGGTTTTATCCCATGGTACTCTACCAAGCTGATCCCTCGAGAGACTGAAGTCTTCTCACCTGAAGTCCAGGGTAGCGAGCTCACCACCCTAAGGATCTTGAAATCCATCATCTCATGGTCATTTTCTCAGAATTCAAACTGATACGGGCAGCTGAAATCCTTGGGGTTTTGTTGTTTTCTGCTAGCACAGGGTAAGATCTATTATCTCTAATCAGTGACCGGTTTTCTCTTAGTAAGTTCTCTTGCAGAGATTCAAGATGTTTTGATGTTCAACCAGTCGTGATCTTCAACCCAATAAATTTTTGAGACATTCTGGTTTTCTGCGCTGAGCTTAGTCTCAAGTTTTATTGTAGGATGTTACGTATTCTGTGGTTTACCATGTTGAGAAACAGTTTGAATGGTCAAATTTTAGTAGATTTTTTGGAGAGAAAGTAAGCAAGCTATGACATAAGTGTTATCCACAGCCAGATACAATTGATCACGGTAAACATTTTGCCTGTAAGCATTCAAAGAAAAGTAAGTCTGAGGCAATTAAGGAGTATGTAAATTTTCAGTTTCCATGGTTAGCTGGGTAAATTAAAACCAGATCTTGCAATGATACATCTGGAACTACTGTACTAGTCAGTCAGACCTGTGTTTGTAATAGTGGCAAGTCCTAAGAAAGATACCCTTCATCTGGTAAGAGTTTTGAAGTGTTAGAGCCATTTCTGGGTTTAGGCTGCTTTATAAATGCAATGCTGTAATAATCAGGAAGGTTTCAATTCAGACTGTTTTATGGCTTTTTTTTTTTTGAAAACAGTTATAGTAGAAATAGGTTCTATAAAACACACCAGTAAATTACTGAGAACGTACAACGTAAGTCATAATGAAGCTACATGTCCCTGTTGGAAGCTAGAGGTTTCTGTGAGCTCTGCTTCATATTATTTGCATGCCAGGCATGCTGATCTGAACTCTTAGTGTGTGGGGGGTATGTGTGTGTAATTACCTAAACAGTTCTTCTTTGTATTCAACCATATCAGCTGACGTCAGGGATATTAATTTCTTCCAGTGAAGACTATAGTACTAACATAATTGATCTTTAAAAAAACCCAATACAGCTCACTAGTAGACGTATTGCGTTTCCTTTTTATCCAGTCATTCAGACTCTCCGGTGACACCAGTACTGATGCTTTTTCTTCTTCCTTCCGCTTATTCTTGCTCCTGTGAAACCGGAGCTGTGTAATGTCTTCCCAGTGCTTTATGGCTACAGTGAATGTTTAGATATCCCTTTTTTCGGTACTCCTGAGCAGAGTTTTGAGACAAGTGAGAGGATAGACATGCGTGTATGTGGGAAGAAATAAAGTTTTAACTATATTGCTCAGAGAAGAATCAAGTAAAATGTCTTTGCCCTCTCCCTCTTAATTTGATATGATATCTAAATTGCATATTATGAACTTTATGATCATGGGGAGAAATGAAACAGGAGGGAGCAAGGCAGGAATAAGGTAAAACAAAGGAGACTGCCTTTTATCCAGTGTGTCCTAACTTGCTTTTCCTGTACTGTGGGTAATTCCTCTTTTCCCCAAACGGTGCTACCAGACACAGAGAACTAGGAATCCAGGCAGCAGATCTTGCCCTTGAAGACCAAAGGAGAAGAAAATGGAGTACCTCAGTCTTTCCTTTGTTACTAGATCACCTGTTCAGCAGGGGAGACGCGCTTTCCTTTGCCTCTCTTTTGTGGTCAATGTACCCCTGGAAAGCTTTGTTGCCTTTCACATTCATTGCCAGTTGCAACTGCAGTTGCACTTCGGATTTCCTAGTTTTATTCCTGAACGCCTAGGTAGTACTTCTGTGTTCCTCCTTGGCCATCTGATCCTGCGTCCACATCCTGTATACTTCCTTTTGTGTTTGAGCTCAGTCAGCAGTTCCGAGTTCATCCAAGTTGGCCTCCTCCCATGCTTGCATGTTTTCTAGCACATGAGGGTTTTTCTGGATTGAGAAGATTGTCCTTTAAGATCGGCCATCTCTCCCCAGTTCCTGTGCCCCAAAAGGCAGCTTCCAAGGGATTTTGCCTGCCAGAGCCTGAATCAAGCTGGAGTTTCTTCTGAACTCCAGGGTTGTTTCGTCTGCTGTATCCCTCCTCGCTTCCCTCGGGATCTTTAGCTTCACCATCTCACAGCTGCTGGAGCCAAGTTTGTCTTTGACTACTAAATCTGGATAGTCCTTCCTTGTTTGTGAGTTGTGCTACCAAGAGCATCTTCCCTAGTCCAGAACCTGTGTCAAAGAAGTCTTGGTCAAGAAATTTGCTGGATTGCTTGTGTCCTGCCTTATCACCATACTGGCAAGGGTTGGGGCGATAAAGTTCTTAGTGAGAACCAGTGCTTGATATCATGAGACTCCTCCGTGTGTTTGAGCACAGTCCTCGCTTTAGACTGGGACTTTTAAGTATTTCTTCATTTAAAAAGATACATCTTATGCTTTAGGACGTCTGAGATGAGTGGAGACTGGAAAATCATACCACAAAAATATTACTGGTGCCTGCCTGTTCTTACCCTTTTCCTTGAATATGCACCATTGCCGACAGTCAGAGAAAGGAAACATAGGCAGACATGCCTTTTGCTTTGGCCGAGTATGGATATTCTTATTTAATGACTAGCGGGGTATTAGCTGTGCATATGAACGCTCTTATCTGCTGTATTTTTTTAAAATAGCTGAGATTCAGCTTTGCTGAGTCATTTCTTTGTACTTGAATGGTGGCTCTTATGGGTTGAGTTAGACTTTATTGGCTAATATTACAGTTTTGAGTCTGTTCCAAGTGGTTTCAGGCTTAAGAGGCAGCTGACCTCACTCTGCCTATATTATGGGGTGAGCTTAAAAAACAGCGTGTACAGCTTTCATCCTCATCATTCTCCTTGAGTCTGTAAATCACCAAAGGCAGTAATTTTTTAGCAGAAGAGGGGAAAAAAGAGTAAAAGGTAGTAGAATGTTTTTATAAATGGAATAATTTAATTTATTTTCAGGTTTTCTGTTGGCATGCTAAGCAAATCTGATATGTTGTTGAGTGCATGCAGTTCTGTTATAGAAAAGGTGTATATTAAATTGTTCTTTTAATTGCCCTATACCCCAAAATTTTGGAAAATTAATGATAACATGCTTCTGGTTAACTGCAACCTAAATAGTCCAATACAACTTTTTTCTGTTTTTTTTCCACAGTCAGAGTGCTATAATCAGTAGTGTCTATCCCTTCCAACAAATTTAGGACCCATCCCTAATTATTCTTAAGCAATTGTTTGTCACAGGAGGTGCTAAGAAAATTGCTGCATTGCCAGTGGAATAATTTGATTTCAGTAGATAACTTGTAGCCCCCTTTATAGTTTCTGATCCTTGAGAAACTAACTTCAACAGCAACAATTTGTTAATTGAATTGGAAAAAAATAAAACTGGACGGTTATAACAGTTGTCTTCTTTTTTCTTTTTCCTTTTTTTTTTGTAACTAATGGCAAAGCTAGGAAAGAAAAAGGAAATGGGAAAAGATTTAAGTAAGCATAATTTAAAGGCTAATATTCACAAACTGCATTTGTTATTTGAGATAGGAACTCTCTCAACAAATTAAGACATCCGAGTTAGGTTCCTGCTCTGAATAATCCCCTGGAGAAAAATGTCTCCATTTGATTTAGTTAAGATAATTTCTATATATAGATATCCAATTTAGGTGTCTGTTAATGTTCTGCTTCTCATCCTTCATAGTCTACAGGGTTTTTTATTCAACAAGGGAATTCATATACAAGTAGTAATCCCAGTCACTACTGAGGTCCCTGTATATTCTTCATGAATAAGCTTATCTCAAAAATTGTAGCACTGTCTTCACTGATGTGTTTTTTTTTCTTTGTTTTGGGGTTTTTGTTATGTTTTCTTGTTGTTTTAGGTTTGTTTGTTGCTTTTTCTTTCTTTCTTTCTTTCTTTCATGGCTTTACCAAACCAATATAATAACTCAAAGTACAGGGACCATCAGAGATGACAGTTCAGATTAGTAAGGGTGCTCTGTATAAACATGCTGTGTAAAAGGTTGACTGTAACCCCTGAAGAGTTCACTGTGTAATTTCCTGCAAGTTAACTATGTGATCTAGATACTCTTTTGCTTTGAGTTTCATAATGGTCAGCGAAATCTCCTTTGAGTGGGACAGCATTTGCATTTAGTGTTCTATAGTTTGCAGTATCATATCAGTTGTTCCTTTTCAACGTCATAGAAGTTACTCGTTTTTTTTCTTGTTACAATTGTAAACTTGCTTTTATTCTTGACCAAAATAGTACTCCTGGATATTTAATAAAGATGTGTACTATCCTAATACTGCATTTCTTTGAAAAAGTATATAATTAGATTTTGATGGGAACATGGCCTGTCTTTTCCCAGTTAGCATAACTAGTGTTGCAGTGACCATGCAAAATTGCCTGGAATTACTGCCAGCATCTCGTATGTTTATAGATAACCTGCAAGATGAAAAGATCTGTAGGCTGATTTTTCTCTGTCATGTGATATTTTAAAATGTTTTTTTTTCCTCCTTGCAGTGTGATGATTTTTTTTTTGGGTTTATAGCTGTTTTAGCTAACAGGCTTTTAGCTGTTTTACTAAAACAAATTCTGGTTTTATTTAAAGACATGTAAGAACATAGAGAAAGAATGTCTTTCAGGAATCAGGTGAAGTTCAAAGTATTTTTTGATACTCTAAGGGATAATGAAAGCGGTCTTTGAAAAGACCAGCCATTCTGGTTGGAATGACCTGGGGATAGACTAGCTCTTTGGACTTTGGAACTGGGGAAAGATACCTAAATTAGCAACTGCTGTGCGTTCAGGACGGAAACAAGTGAATTTGGTAGATAACATAAATATATGGCTTATAAATGTCAAATTATACAAGCTATTTTGTATAATCTTTGCTATCTTAATTTTTGTGTATGGAAATTTCATGGAAATGAAATTAAAACTGTTCTCTCTAGAAAGTATATGTTCAGTAGGTGTATTTAAGCCTTTAACCCTGATGCAGTGTATTAAGTGTTTAAATATTGTGATTTTATTTTTCATTTAGGTTGAAGATTGTAAAAATTTCTTTTAAGTGCAAACAGTTTTTTATTCAACTTAGGAAAGAATTGGTGAGTACTGTCTTAAATTTCACCTCAAAAAATGCGAGCAATGAATTTCTCCATACTGCACGTCTGCATTGTACTGACTGATATTATGTTGATTCTTGCCTTTATCTGCAATTAAAAGTCCAGTTTCACCAACATTCTGGCTATTTCAGTTCTCAAATGGGCCATTACATTGTGCTTTTTTATTTGATTTGCCTTATATTTTAAATACATTTAGTTCTACATTCGTGGGCAGGAAATATAACCTGCTTATATAAGAAAAAATGTTGAACAGATTGAAAATAAATCAATATTAAATTTAAATTTCAGAAGAAACCAAATTAAAATTAAAGGTAATGCTTAATGCTGCTTCAGTTGTATATGTGCTTTTAAGTAAATGTTTGATTAAAACATGCTGATTTATATTATTCAGATGTAGCAATACAAGTTGGCTTTATTACTGATATTTAAGCAGATGAGATAAGAATGTCTTTGCAGTTTTAAAATTACATATGTTAATTTTTTATGCCTATTTCTAAATTTGTTGGGGAAAAAATCGAAGCTTTCTGTGAAGAATGTGTATGTTTCACTGCTTGTGGTGTGTGTTTGGTACCCTGTAAGGCACCATAGGACCACTGCACGTTTATTTAATTATTTAGTATTTATTTAATTCAGCAAGAAATGGATTGTTCTGTGTCTCCAAGAGATTATTCTAAACCCATCACAGACATATGATGGAGACACTGGGGAAAGATGGAGGAATTAATTTAAAATATGACTATATGATTTAACTCATCAGATTGGTTAAAAGGTTTTGTGCGGTTCTTACCGCTGAAAGGATTTGGAGACCTGAAATGCAGAGTTACTGACAAGATAAAAAAGATGGATTCCAGGCAGAAATGCATCCTGAGTACTATAGAACTAGTCTAGATTTAGAGATAGTGTGGTTAAACAAGAAAAATAAAAGGAGGAAACACCTGTTGCGTCAGATCAGGCAAATGGCTGGTGACTAGTACTAGTACTGAAAACAGGAGTCAAACTCTGTATCTTCAAAGCAGATCCTTTAAAATGAGGCCCAGGAGTTTGCAGTTTTCCCAAATGGAACTACCTGACCACATGCAGACACTGGGTTGTGTATTAGTTGACAGCAGAAGTTTTAACCCTGGGTGCTCGGAGCAGTGTGAGTAGCTATCAGTTCAGAAGTAGGGTAACAGGAGTTAGAGGATTTGGGAGTAATTATGTGTAGAAAGAAATTAACTTTGGCTATTACATGAAATAAACAGGAGTATCTGTCAACATGAGCAGACATCATGCACTGTGAGCAGAAAAATGGTAATGATACAAAAAAGGGAAGGGAATATTTCATTGTCGTGACACACGTATTTCTTAAATACCCCACAGGAGCTATAGACTAGTGCTCAACCACAAACTGATCTCTGACAGCCCAGGGGTCAAATTTTGTTTTCATACCAGTGTGTCTAACTTCCGTTACAATTGCAGGCATGTTCTATGTAGATCTGAGATGAGAATTTGGATTTTTATTTGGAATTCAGAAATTATGAACTGGAGTTGTTTTTTAAATCAGAACTTGACGAAAAGGCTGTAATAGCAGAGTTCGGGACCTTGAAGATTGAGATACCTAGATATAACATTGGATTGGGTGCTGTACTTGAGTGTTTTCTCTATTTTCTGCAGAAAAAAATAATCTGCATATAGTTAAAGGTAGTATAACGATAGCTTTCTCACCTTGTTTTTTTTCCTGTTGCTTTTTAATACTCTGCATATTGTTACTTGTATCAGAATGTAGTATACGTAGCTAATGTAATTTCTCTTCTGAGACATCTTATCCAAGCCAAGAAATTAAAAAGCCTTGTACTGTTTTTCTTTAAACTCTATGTATCAGATGAAAAATGATGGCAAGAACTTCATTTTCATTCATTCCAAGTCATGAATATCTTAAGATCAAAGCTCAAATTTGGCTTCCAAAGAAGGCATACTTAAACTAATTTTTTAATCAAACCTAATATTTAAATTATTTCCAGAGTTACTTTCCCTGAGTAGACTCGTAGGATACGATTCATCTCACCTATATTCAGCTTCGGTTAGGTTAAAAGAACATATTTTCTGTTTCATGATACTTGGTTAACGAAAGCTAATAATTAGACTTCCTTTATAGTAACTAGACACATGCAAAGGGTGAAACATCTTGCATGAATTGGCAGTACGTTTTAGGATGGAGTAAGTTGCTCTTTGGTGGTATATGCTTACTTTTGCTTTCACTCCCATTAATGACAAAAGGAGCCTCAATGGCACTTTTTAGGCAGCAGAAACTAGGTGAAGTGACTCAGTGATTGCATATTTGGTATGTAAAATATCTCTGGTCTAGTGCTTTGAGTGTGTATTTAAAAGCACCAATTTATGATATGGTAGCGAAAATACATTCACGCTATGCTGATGATGTGTTTCAAAGCCATGTGTAAATATATAACGAATTGTACAGCTGAGTAACCGTATTTGTTTGGATGCAAAGCTGAGTTCCTATGGGATATTAAATTAGTGGACTTGGGAGAGGGATTTTCCAGTGTATTTATTTTTTCCAAGATGGGCTATATATGCTTTTAAGTAGTCCTGAACAGATATTTTTCAAATACAACTAATGAGTGTTGAGAGCTTTTAATTGCAACTGTCCTCAAAAGTGCAAATGCCTTATCTTTTAATCGCCTATTAAATTTATTCCTTTACTTGGCATTGCTTAGAGGCATCAACATAAGTGAAGAATTATTTGTGTACTTTCAATAGATTATATCTGTGTTTAAATAAATCACTTAAAGGAAGTCAGATGAAGCAGTTTAAAGTCAGTCATTTCCCACTGGCAGCATAATATAATCTTGAATGGAAGCTGGTTGTGTATTCTGACAATTATGCAGCTGGAGCACACATCCACTGGAGTAGATTTTCTTTCCATTGTTTCTTTATGATTTTGTGGGGGGAAAATAATGTTATGTGCATGACTTCTTCATCCGACATTAGAAGCCCCCTGAGCCGTAACTTCAATGGCAGGTTTTTTTCACTATATTTTTTTTTTTATTCTGCCTGTTTCATGTGCTGCTTCCCTTATGTGCTTTGAAGCTGTTTGAGGAATAATTCAGTAGTTTCGTTTTTCTAGATGTTTCCCTAAACTTCTCTGGTTTTAGTTAGTTGAACCCTTGGCTGTTGTAATGTCAATAGCATCAAACTCTTAATACTGTCCAGCATACTTCAGTGGTCTTGATTCTTCAACAGCCAAATAAGTTGTTCAGCATGTTCTTTTGCTCTTTTAGAGTCCAGATGTCCGCTGAAAAATTACTTGAGTCTGTAACAAAACGATATCATAGGTTTTGTCCATGACCAGGACCTGGTTTCTGTGAGTGGCCAAAATGAATTTTATTTTTTTTATTATAGATTATATATCTGAAGTTTGTGCTTTGAATTTTTTGTTCTTACTGACTTCCAGAAAGATCTTGGGCTAGAATGACAAGGTGATACATGGCTTTATCTGCCTAGAGTACATACTTGATCTTAAGTAACACTGGCGTTCATTAGATGCTTAGGTGTTTGTTGCCCGATCCTACTGAAGTTTCTGCTGTTGTTTTTTTGCGGGAAGAGCAGATACTCTTGGCACAATCTGTGTTGCATTTAAGCTTTCACAGGACTTTTGTCCACTATTTGTGGAATATTTTGAGTCTCTGGAGCATCCGCCGCTTACAAAGCGCAAGTCTTTTTGTCTCTGTCAGAGATGGGGGTAGGGAATTTTTGCTTTGTTCTGGGATTTTTCTTTGTTTAGGAAAAGAGAGAGAGACCCAGTGGAGAATATGTTTTTCAACCCAGTTTCTCTGGGTGCAAGAGATCTGCTCTGAAGTCCCTGTTTCAAGTCAGGTAAAGGTGGGTGTGAATGAATGTCCCCACCCAAGGTGAATGTTCAAAGGCTGAGCTGTTGTATGCGAGAGGGCCACCAATATCCATTCAGCTTTATTTGTTTGGGTTTTTGTCCTTTTAATAAAAGGAAATACAAACATGAATTAGACTTTACTTTGCTCTATCCCTCCAGTGTTTCTTGGATTCTGTAGGTAGCCTGCAACATAGTGTACATTTGTAAGGTTAGGATTTAAATTAACTTACATGGTGGTATGTGGCTTACCTGTAGTTTCACACTTGGGCCCTGAGCCTCATCGCCTGTATTGCATTCTGGCTGCTTCACTCTTCTCCCCCTCCACAGCAAACAGACTGTTTTCCTCTCTCTAATAGGAACCATGGACACAATTAGTAAGATAGTCATTTCAGAGCAGAATCCAACTGTGGCTCCCTGACACGGTCTTCTCACACTGTCTCAACAGACCTAAAACCCTGAAATACCTGTATGTGACTGTCATACGGCATGTCACTGAGCATTCGGCATCTTCCTGGAGCCTTGTGCTATAAAAACATTCTTGTAGGCTGCAGTATAACCATCCTGTTATTTTATGTGCTTTTGGCTGAAGTATTACAAATGTTGCCGTGGGGTCTTACGCTGAGCTTACATTGATTCAAGCCTACTATTTTCAGGAAAAACAGGGGCAATCTTATTTTAAATCCAGCTACCAGACAGCAGCAGAACCAGGGTTTGCACCCCAGAGTCACTAGCGAAGATGAATTTCAAGGGCCCAACTTACGTTTGGACATTACAGAACCTGCAAGGATGGATAGGAAAAGGATGGGTGCACTTAGGAGCCAGTATCTTATACTCTTCTTTACCTTAAAGATTGATTCTTAGCTCTAATTGAGATGAAGGGTAGAGTTTGAGGATCAGTTCACTCTGCACTGCAATGAAAGCCTTAAAGGCTATGAATAGAACTATTGTTAAGGTACCTTTAAAGCTGTAACACACCAAGTTCCTGTGAAAGTGCTGTTTCGCATTACAATTAAGCTGATCTAGCTGCAGCTCCTTCATGCAGTACCAGCTCCTCCTTCATGCTTCATGCCTGATCTAGTGATCAGATGGTGGCATGAGAATCAGATCAGCTCATTCTCTGGAATACAAACTAGGGGAAACAGCAGGGTGTTTTTTTTTTCCACACCAACCCATAATATAATGCTTTGAGTGACATGAAAATGCATGATCATCAGCTCATACAACTTGTCAAACTCTTTTCCAACAGTATAAAAGGCTGATAGAGTATTAAAGTTTGCTACATCATGAGAACTTTTTTGCTGGAATCTAAAATCTTAGCTGGTTTGTCCTTTACTGGATCCAGATGAGGCAGTTTGTAATTTTACATAGTTGCTCTCTTGCAGAATATTAATGTATCTTGTTTATGTTATTGTACATTTACATTCTTGATAAAGCCTTTTTTAACTGAATAAGTAATGGGCTTAGTTTCTGTTACCTTGTTTGTGATTTTTAATTTTTAAGTACTTCTGTTAACACGTCTAGAAAATACAGGGAACAGTTGGCAATACTTGAAAATTAGGAGAGACAAGTAATTTTTGTAAATGGAAGTAAAACACCAAGTTTTAGTTTCTTGCGTATAATTTCTTGAATTTCATCAATACATACTCAGAATTTGCTGTTTACTTTTAAATCCATTTTGTTCTTTACCCTAAATTTGCCTTGTGGATGAAAACACAGTGTTGTTCTTAGCCATTAGTCACGATGACTTCCCAAATACAACACTGAGATAAGAGTTGCAGGTCTGTGCCCCAGTATCTCAGGGCATGCTCTAGTGGCAGAGGTTGTAGGGGTTTGGGGTTTTTTTTTGTGTGTGTATGGTTGGACTCGATGATCTCAAAGGTCCTTTCCAACCATGAAGATTCTATGATCTCAGCAGATCTAAAAATGAGCAGGCCAGCAAAAGCTTAACTTGGAAAAGGAATTTACTACTGAGTGAAAACAGTTAGGTTGTGCTAAGCGCTAAATGTTGTGGAGGATGTAGTACTGTAAAAAGAAAGCAGAGTGCTGATGATGTTTCTGACCTACAAAGGTTGTAATCAAGCTCCCTCAACAGGCAGAATAGCTTAGCTTGCTTTGCAATTTTGCTGCTTTCTTTCACCAGGAACCTAATTAATCATTTAGAAGTAGGTACATCAGTTGCTCTTGAGATCAATACCTGTTCCCAATCTCTAATTGGCACATGTGCATGACAATTCCTTGTCTTAATTGTAATCTTGAAACAGGGAAGCATGATGTCTTTGAGTTCTCAAATTGCAGAAATTTTTTAGTGTAGTTTGGGTCCTACCTTTTGGGACCATTTCTTCCCATCTAGACTTGTTTCAATATTACTAAACAGACTGTTAACCTTTAAGCAGGCTCATTTGGGGACAAAAAAAAAAAAAAGGAAAAAAATCTTTAAAGAAAATTTCGAGGTATTTTAAAAGGGTTTATAATACATAAATTTAATGTAAAATTAGAGAACCAGTTCTAAAAGCATAATTTAAAAAAAAAAAAAAAAAAAACAAAACAAAAAAAACCAACAAACGACCAACCCCAAAGCTAACAGTATTTTTCTTAATTTCAGAATTACCTGGGAATAATTTTTGTCTGAAATACATTTATTTTTTTTTCTTATTTTTAGCATGAATCTAGAGAAACATTACTGGGATTCAATATGGTGAATTACCGTGCATGTAAGAATTTGTGGAAAGCTTGTGTTGAACATCACACGTTCTTCCGTTTGGACAGACCACTCCCCCCTCAGAAGAACTTTTTTGCACATTATTTCACTTTGGGTTCCAAGTTCCGGTACTGGTAAGTGCTGATTTGAAATGTATGGGAACGAACATAAGAGAACAGGCAACTCATCAATAACCATAGGGAATTTAGAATCTATATTAAAAGATGCCATAATACAAATAGCTTGTGAATCCTGCATCTGTTCCCCTCCCCTGTTGACCAAAGTTTCAAATGTTGTCAGTAATTTTCTAGGATATCTTGGACATATAATTAATGAATTATTCACGGTCATTATTGAGCTAGTACTCTGAGATTGTCTCACAGGCTGGATGTCTTTGCCTGCTTACCTGCTGCATTATGTTTATCTTCAAAACGTTGTCTCAGAACTTCAAAGTATTTGGCCTGGTGTTTTTGAAAACTGATGGATCTCAGATCTTGTGTGCAGCTACAGCAACAAAACAGACCTAAATAAAGATCAAATAGAAATCAATGAAACGAAGCTTGTACAAGTATAAAGCCCACTTAAGCTAGATGCATACAAATAGGCAACTAGGTGGAGACAGAAGACATACATGCTCTGCACCAAAACCAGAAGTTTAGAAAATATGGATGAAATTAAGTCCATAACTTTTAAGAATAAACTTGACATAATAGGCAAAAATCTTGAAGGTGCAAAGAATCCTGTGGAATAACTATAATCCCCAAGTATAATTTCTGTTCTAATGATGGAGCGGGTGGTGCTGCTTTTTAAAGTGTTTTATGCTTTTCATAAAAAAACCCCAAACTTCTTAGTTAAGTAACTGAGTTAACTGTCTCTGCAAGTAATGCAGAATGCTGATGGTTTAAATCATGCCTGGAGTAGAGAATAATGGAGCTACTACTAATCAGCTGTCTAGAATGGCAACAGTGTCTGTGACGTACAAAGAGAGATGGTGAAAAGCTAGAAAACACAATAACAGACTATTTCTGTTACACTTGTGAATTGCATAAATGTATAAAGAGGAAAGTAATTCAGTGGCTCAATTTTTATACCATCTGGTTTTTTTGACCAGTGTTCACAGCACCCATTTGAGAAACAGCATTCTGTGATCTTGATCAGTGTTTGAAACTTGCTTCAATGTTATTATAGTGAATTTGAGGGAGCTTTTTCATTTCTGTAAAGATTTTGAATTTGAATCATTGTGGTTACTATTACAGAATAGCTGTTTGATGATGACATTCAACTTATGTTAATGTAAGATGAAAAAGGGAAACTGCATAAAAATGAAGAAGGTCATTAAAGTTAATGAAGCAGCCAAAAGGCTAGAATTTCTGCAAGTAGTTTGAGAGTTGTTTAAAGGCAGCATAATAGTAGTATCATGACACACAAGGAGAGGTTAAGGGCACTGGGTTTGTTTAATCTGGTGAAGAGGAAGCTCAGGGGGAATTCAGTGGCAAGCCTAAAGCTATTCAGGGGCAGTTTCAAAAATGATGGAGCCAAACTTGCGCTGGCAATGGCAGGTAATAGAACAAGGGTCAAGAGCCACAAATTTCACCTTGAAGATTCTAGCTGGATACCAGGAAAAGTTTGGGGGGTTTTGTTTTTCTAGAAGGGCAGTGCCTTACTGGAACAAGTTAGCCAGAGAGGTTGTGGGATCTCTGTTTTTGGAGGCTTTCAAAACTGGGCTAAACAAAGCCATGGACAGACACGACTTAGTGTTAGCAGGAGATTGGACTAGAGACTTCTAGCCAACATTTCTATGAGTAAAACGAACTAATAAAATACTAAACTGCCAGGGCTAGACAGAATTATCGCCAGTTCTGAAAAAATCAGAGACATTAAATTGTTGAACTATTAAGAGTTATGCAGTCTGTTATTTTCGTCGGCCTAAAAGATTCTAATGCAGCAAATTTTAAAGTAAGATCTTTTTTAACAAACAAACAAACAAAAACCTTCCAAGGAGGGATCAAGAAGACTACGGATGAGAAAATCTGACTTCTGTACGCAGTTTTTGGATTTTCAAAGTTCACCAAACACTTATTAGAGAAGTTAAACTGCCCAAATATGATGAATTCTATTGTGTATTAGCAACTATTTTAACCAGATGGGAAACAAGTAGGGCCGTTCTTCACAACAAAGGTTACCACTGAAGTGATACAGGCTTTTGTAGTAAAAGCTGAAGTTGGCTGGAGAAAGTTTCGGTGGTATGTCGCAATGACGAGTGAGTAGGCAATAAAATGGTAGATCAAGTGCTGTGTCCAAAAATGCAAAATAATCTACACAGGGAGAGAGGAGGAACATAAATAAGTTATCACTGCCTTGGAGCTTTGTAGTTAGTTCTCTGAAAAAGTTAAATCAATTATTAGTAGCCATTAGAGAAAGGCAAATAAAATGTTAGAGTTATTGGAAAGAAATAAAGGAAATATAGATGACTTACTGCTTGTCAGAGTTAAAAATGTGTAACTCCAGGAAGTTAGCAGGCAGCAGGTTTGAAAAGAGATTTCTTAGAATTGCAGCATGGTAGAAGTTGGAAGGCAGGTCTGGACACTTGTCCAATGCCCTGTTCAAACTGGGTCCACTATAGCAGGCTGCCTAGGACTGTGTCCAGCCAGGTCTTGAGTGTCCCCAAGGATGGAGACCGTCCACTATCTCTGAGCAACCTGATGCAGTGTTTGACCACCTTCACAGTAAAAAAGATTCCTTGTTTTGTGTGGGGTTTTTTGTTGTTGTTTTCCCCTCACTCTGTTTAAGTAGGATATCTCATCTTTCAGTTTGTGCCCATTGCTTCTTTTCCTGTCTCTGGGCTGCCTTGAGAAGAGTCTGGCTGTCTTTTTTGCTTCTCCCTTCAGGCATTTATACCCACTTATTTGATCCCCCTGAGCCTTCTCTCCCTAAGGCTGAACAGTCCCTGCTCTCTCAGTCTCTCCTCCTATGCCAGATGCTGCAGACCCTTAATTACCTTCATGGCCCTTTGTTTGACTTGGGGGACCCTAGAACTCGATGCAGCACTGCAGATCTGGTCTCACCAGTGTAGAGTAAACCAGCTTTCCAGCCAGTTGGCCCTCAGCCTGTGTGTGGGCTTATTCCTCCCCAGGTGCGGGGCTTTGCATTTCCCCTCACTGAATTTTGTGAAATTCCAGTTGGGCCATTTCTCCAGCATTCACACATCCAGTACATCTGTAATATGAATGTGAAAATAGCAAATTATTCTTTGATTTCAGAGTGTAAATGTCTCTGTAAGTGTTGTGGTTTGGGCTGGGCTGGTCACCAAACAAATGACAGATTTAGAATTTCAGAGAGTGCAGTTAGTTAGAAGAGACTTAACTGAAAGTTAAAATTACTGAAAAGAAAATTGGTTCTGTTTTACCTTAAACCAGGACGGTAAAGGACAGAAATGAGCAGAATTTTAAGTATCAGTGTCCTTTCAGGACATGTATCCTTTGAATCTGTGCCTTGGTATGAAGTCATAAATGGGGAAGTGGCTGCAAGAGGGAGTTTTGCTGGTATCTTGCCACCAATTCTTAACTGCTGGTAGATGCTCAAAAGAAAAAGTTGAGGGTTTGTTGTTGGGTTTTGTTTTGTGGTTTTTTTTGGAAACAGAAATTATTAAATATTATAAAGGATCTTTGTTTTGACACAAGACACATGGTCTTATGTGAAAAGTCAGCAAGTTCCCAAGTTCTAATCTTGGTTTTGACAAGTTGCGTAGAAGAATGCAATCCTGATGTGCTTATCTAATTTCTTTATGATATTTTGCTGAACTAAGTAGCGACTAAGTTATTAGCAATTCAGGGAATAGTTTAGGAGGAGTACGGAGGAGATGCTGTAATCTTTGGTTGTGGCTATGACAGGAAGGATTATAGTCGTCTTATCCAAAGATCCAAGCAGAACTTTCTTACTGCTTTGGATAAGAAAAAAAAGGAAGAGAAGAGAGAGGCTTTATGTTATGCCTAAAATTAATAAGACTCTAATGGGAAAGATGACCTACGCTTACCCAAATGCTGTCTAAAGTGACAGTGTACTGAAGTTAGCACAATTGCTTGAGCATGACTGAAAATAGAATTTTGGGGTTTTTTGTTGACATGGTTGAATTTTAAGCAAGAAATTGTTATCCTAAGTTTGTTGCATTTAGTGGTTTGGTTTTGTTTTGTTTTCCAGTGGGAGAACAGAGGTCCAGTCCGTGCAGTATGGTAAAGAAAGAGCAAATAAAGACAGGGTATTTGCAAGGTAAGCAATTTGCATTCCTATAGGATGAGTAAGTTTTCTGTTTGTATCTCTTAAGATGTTATGGGATCATTGTTTTCTGTTTGCAAAAATGTAAAATAAAGAGCAACTGTTGTTGACTGTTGCTGGTGGCTTGACTTAACCATATTAAGGAGTTTAATTTTTATATGGGAGGATGTCTCTCTGAGGCAGCCAGAAATGGCGGAGAATCTTAGGATGGAAAAGTTAATAAGGGTATTCTTTAATATTTCCGCCTTTAAATATTTTAAAAATTCAGAATTGCCTTCCATCTGTGCAGTTTGTTGTTATATGTACCAGCCCTCTTTGTGCTGTCTTTATTGCAAAGGACGGTCTCCATTCCATGAAAATATTGAGTTATTTGGTTTGTTTTATCCTTGATAACAACCTACAACTGTACATGCATATTTCTGTTAAAATAAAGTACTGTGAATGCCTGACTTGGTGAGAACACCTTTATCATCACTATAGTCCCAATGAGGTATTTTACTATGAAAAATTTGACTCGGAGTGAGCTGCTTCTGAAGGTATTCTGTCACAGAGTAGTTGGCTAATCATGGGATCTATTACTTAATTGTGTTTCAGACTCCTGAGGGGTTTAGTGGTTACAAGAAAAACACTCAAGACATAGATTTAGTTCTTCATTCAGAAATTATGACACAGTATTCAAAAGTAAAACTGCTGCTGCATCTGTTTAGATCATTAGTAGAAAGGATCCTTACAAGTGGGGAGGCCTGCTCTGTGCTTTTTTTTATGCATATACTTTTACTGAGATGGGGAATGTCTTTTAGCATAGTTAACCCTTAAGGAACTCTGGAGTTCAAATTTACGCTCGCAGACTTTTAGTAGCAAGCCCAGCAGCCTTTCTCAAGTACCTGCAAACACTGTTTTTCAGAGTATTGATTAATTCTGCTTTGATTTACTTCCCCGCCCTTTCCCCCTGTGCAATATAACATAATTTGAGTTTTTAGCTGGGCACAGTGTAGATACCCAGCTCCATATTAGAATGCTTTGAGGGCAGAAGTGCTGTGACATGTTTGTTCAACAGGAAGATTTCTGTAAGACCAATTTTTTCTGTGTGCTGTAGAATTGTTTTTTACTCTATTTAATTCACTTTGGGCATCTGGTTAGATTTTTACTTGGGGCAACTTCTTTAGTACTCAGAAGACTCAACACTGTGACAACTGAGTTTTATTTATTTAAATGACAGTTATGAATCAGATAAAAACTATTTTTCTTTGTTGTACTCGGAACTTGACAATTCCTTCCAAGTAAGTAGGGTGGAGGAAAGCTGATACTTGGTTTTCAGGAGGATATTTATCATTTTAGAAACTCTTATTCAGTAGATGGCACTCTTCCCTTTGATTCAAAACTGAACAAGTGGTGCTGGGGTCACTTGTATTTTGTGATATATACTCTGAATAAAATTGAAAGCCGTGGCTAGAATTGCTCTGATGTTTTCTCAAGTCTTTTTGGCTTTTTTTAGTTAATAAAATACTTGGCTCTTCTGTCCTCAATAATTTTATTTTCCGCTGTTGCTTTTAGATTAAGGAATATGGCATTCATCCTCACCTTTTGAGTTGTTCAGTAACATTAATGACTGATAAATGTCTGAGGCATACATGCATACATCAGTGAACTGAAATTAATGGCCTATTGTAACAAATACACCTCAAAAGCCTTTTAATAGATCGTCTGTTTCTTCCTTTTTCCTCCCTATCACAGTGTGCAATTAATGCATTTTCAGTTTTAAAGATTTTTATTTTTTTTTTTTAGTATTTTCAAGGGTGAAAAAACTTGAAATATAAGACATTTCTAGAACACCGTGTGGTTCAGGAAGCTTAATTTAAGAACATTATCCTTAATTCCTTGTCTTCTAAACATTTACATTTCAAGTTGAAATACTGAGTAGATGTTACCCTTTTGTATTCATACAGAGGATAAATTTTGCTTTTTAATGTTTTACAGATATAATGTGGTTTTTGTTCCTGGAACCTGCCTTTCTGTTTCTCAGTGTGTCTTCCTCAGACAAAGTCACTGTATTGTTGAACAGCTTTTTAAACTGTCAAGCAATAGGCTTTTTTCAGTTGCTTTTGAAAGTTCTAATACGTATTGGTTGCCTTTTGCTATGAAACCAGGACCATGCTAGCATTATAGTCAGGTCTTCCTTGAGAATTAAGCGGACTTGTAAAAAATCTTAAATAATTGCTGTTGCTTTTATTATTACCACATCAGAAGATTTATTCAAGATCAGTTAAAAAAAAATCTTTTTTTCTAGAGCTGTCCAAATGTACACTGTTTTCTTATCAGTATCTAACTAGAGACTGCCATGTTTGTGCTAATACTGTCTATGCAAATTTTGAATCCTTTCATTGTAAGAAAATAACACTGATAGTTATATTGAGATGTTTTGAGTGATCTATTTATTCTAAATTTGGAAGTGGTGATTGCCACAAGTAATGATCGTCTAGCCTTTGCACGCTGAGCAGAACATAGATACAGAGCACAAAGCATGGAAATAAAATTTCTTAACAGACGTTTGAATAAAACAAGCAGCCTACAATTAGTAGGCTTAGCTGTTTGTCCTCAGGTTTCTACTTTAAAATTAGCTGAAGTAGTAGTCATGGTTTGGGTTTTTTTCACAAATCATAGAAACATTTAAAAATTTATTTTAAAAAATGGAACCTATTACTATGAAGGAGATAGTCTGTAATAATTTTGATACATTTTTTAGATGCTATTTTCTTAATCTTCGTGCAGCACTAACTTCAGCATTTAGAAGAGTGTTGCTGCAGTTGTTTAGATTTATTTTTTTCCATCTTCATTATAGCTGTTCTCTAGGCCTCATTTGTTGCAGGATATTCACAACCCAGGAAGACCTGTGAGAGTTCCCAGGAGCATAATAAAAATGAAAGTAGATAACAAAAGTGGAAAAAGTTAGATCAAGGCATCAATTGGGAGACTTCTTAAAGAGCACTGTTCTCGCTTGGAGTCGTTGCAAAATATTCTAATTCTGTTCAGTTCTGACGAGTTCAGTACTGGAGCTGAGACAAGGTAGTTTATGCGCATTGTGTGATAGTGAGCAGGTATCTCAGTCAGTCATTTGTATTTGCAAAGTCCCTATCATTAAGTTGCAATCTCTGTTTCCAAAAATCCTTTTTTGCTTCAACCTGTGCATTTATTCAGTTTAATTAAATAATTCCTCGGTTGCTTTAAATTGCATATGTTGTTTGTGGTGCATCTGCAGATTTGTATACAGTTTGTCTCTCAATCTGAAGCAGTTGTTGCCAGTTTTGCTGAGAAACGCATTCCCTGTCCTCCTTGTCAAAGTACAAAACAAGGTTGTGGCCCCAGGTTATATTTCTTTTTGGGACAGAAATGATTGAAAAGATTCCCACCTGTATTCCTAAACAATACCCTCTTTCTTTCCCAGCTCCTGCGAGAATTTAGCACTTCAGGTGTGGGATGCAAACCAAATTCTGTCTTCGAAAGATTTTGTGTACTGTGGCTGAGCTAATATAATTTGTCATGCTTTTTTTTGTTGCTCGTCCCTGTTACTCATTTTTTTTGTATTTGACAAAGTGTCACACCTCATAAGACTGTTCTTGATTTTTGGGGGCAGGGTAAAGTTTTTGGTCTCTGCGCCTACTCAGATAGATAGGACTTCCAGCTTTTTTAGAAATGTCTCTGCAGATACACCAAAAATTAAATCTGAAAATAGTTTACTCTGTTAACTAACAGTGCCCTGTGCTGGGGTGCAATAGAAGCATACAGACTGAGCAGGCAAACATGGAATTTAGAATTTCAAAGTTTATCAAAGCATTTCAAAATATTTTTTCAGCTTACTTCCCCCTTCCCGTCTCCAGCTGCACTCTGGCATGAGAAAGTTATTTGAATGTTTTAAAGAGTTAGTGATAGAGGAGAAATTTGCAGGAATATTTCAGAACGTATCTTAAGTGTTAATAAAAAAATAACTTATTGTTAGATTTAGAAGTGTTGGGAGGGGAACTAGTATCATAAAGCCACACCACTGAGAAGTTCAGTGCTGCAGTGTGGTAATTTTTTCTTTGAAATTTCTGCAAATACAGGAAATGGAGGCAACAAACATGAGTGGGTGGGACCCTGAGGTTAGAGCTGTTAATAAAATAATTGAAACGAACCTTTGCTGATAAACGCTGCAGCTGTTTATCATGGTAGTAAGGTGTTATTTCTGAAAGATCAGACCCTATCCACAGTAAAAGGTGAGTTTTCTTAACATTAGATTTTTTTGATAGGGAAGAAGGTGATGCTTTTTCTCATTTTAGAGTTGTGTTCATTTGTTGCATAGATTGAGGAAGTATTTCAAAAAATGTAGCTGCAAACTATGACTTAAGATACCATACAGTGGGGGGTTTTTTTTTAAGCAGTCAAAAATGTGATTTTTGGAAAAACTTGTTTTTTTTTCCACCTCCCTATATAATTTTATGTCTCTGTAATTTAATTTGTTTTCACTGTTGTTGCACATTAAAAAAAAAAAAAAAAAAACAAAAGAAAAAAAACCAACAAACGAAACAAACCCCACCAACTTTCCTATTTTCCACTTGCTGCTTTTTCACTGAAGGTAAATAAGGTTCAATAGCTGCCTTGACATGTCTGTCAGAAAACACTGTATCTGTAGTCCGGTGTTTACTTAATTTAGCATTGGACATATTCTGTTCCTTTGCATTTTTCCCTCTGCCTGTTCTTTGGTTACTAGAAACCACCTCTTGGTGCTAATCTTCTGGCTGCAAGCATACTATCATCAAAGTCTAGCTAGTGATACTGTTGATTAATAAAAGAATAATGAATGGATAACATTAGATAGACATTTCAGTTCTGCTGGTTTCTTGTTATTTTGCCTTTTTGGAACTGCTCAAACATGCAATATTTGTGAAGAAAAATATCTAAGTGGTTTGAGGTGCTCAGTTACATACAAATTACAGAAAATTAAATGTTGGTTTAAATTGACATGGTATCAAGCTAATTATTTTTGGAATCAAATTAATACTGCTTAAATACGTGCTAAGAAACTGGATGTGTTTTTCCTCAGGAATTAAGTAATTGATATTTTCCCTGTTTTCAAATATCAATATGCTATTAGATTTTTTTCACAGGTAGAATAAGACCTGAGACAGTAGCATTTAGAACTGCCCGTCTTGCTTAACTGTCTCAAATTTCTCAGCTGTTATTCAGTAAGTCTTTAGAGCAGCAAAGCAGTGTGCAATAGATGTTACGAACTGCTTGGTGGTATAAAAACAAAAATAAACCCTCCACACACAGATCACCGTCCTTTAGGATCAAACAAACACTGTTGACTTCAGTAGGACTACTGTGTTTCTGCATGTGAAGATAAATTATTTGATACGATGCTTGCTTGTAGTTGTTGTAGACTTTTTTTGAAAATATTGAGGACAGTCTGCTTAGGGTGGTGGCTTGCATCAAGTTTTAAGTTCCATGAGAAGCAAAAATGTATTTGTAACTAAGGTTCTCATTTTCAGAAGGATGTAATTTGTGTGTGGCTAGTTCCCTTATTTCTCAAAGTTCCTTCTTTCTGGACTTGCACTTTCAGTAAATCAGTAAGGTGATAAAGATGAAGATAAAGAGCAGTTACCATGTGTCCCCAGGACAGCAAAGGGCAGAAGTTAGTTTGGGATATGGGGAAAGAAATGGAGGAGTTATGCTGATGCAATGATATGTTGTTACCTCATTGTGCAAAGCTGGAGAGTAGAGAATAGTGGTAGAATGTAAAGGCAAATGGGAATGAAATGATCATGACACAAAAGACTGATGAAATTATCACTGGAACAAGAGAGAGCTGGGTAATGACAGAGGAGAAATTTGAACTGTGTAGCACCATCAAAGTAGTAGAAGTAAAGTAAAAACCCATTAACACAAAATACACAGGAAATGTATTTAAGAATTGCTTAAAATAACTTCTGTTGTTGGATGAACAATTTTCAGTTGAAAACAACAAACGGCAAGAGTCTGGGTATGTTTAGTTGCAGGATGACTGAACCATCCCGTGTGATGTTAAGAAAAAAGCAACCACAATTCTTGGATGATTCATTTGATGATTTCCAGTATAAAAGGGAAATATACTATTTCATGAGAGATTGCAAGTATGGTCTCATTTGTGCTTAAGAAATAGGTGAAAGAAACAGCAGAAGGGGATTGTAGTTATCCTGGGATAACTGGAGAATGAGAAGAAAAAATTCCTCCATGTTGAGAAAGAGCAACGAGTAGAAAATACAATTCCTTCTGTATAAAAAAAAACTTGGCAATAATGACCTTTATCCTGAAGGATATTTCTGGCGCAAAACCAAATGAAGTTTCATTACCCACAAAGAAGTTTAAATAGGATGATTGCATCTGCCTTAAAGGTGACAAAGCGCATTCTGGAAGAAAGCATGTCACCTTGATGGAAATCCCTGATGAGTAAACAAAACCCAGCAGCTCTGTTGCCATGTTTATGATTACCGCACTTTCAGTTCTTCAAAGTCTGCGGGAGCTTTTATGGGGTCATGTTTGCACTGCTTAGTTTTTCCTGAGTTGGCTGAATAAACTTAAGAGATTTTTTGATTTGTTTTGTTTTTTATTTTTAAGTTCTGAACTTAAAAACCTCTCTGGCTATTCTGTCACAGTCAGATTCTCTTTGAGGCATTAGAAATGCCTGGTGAAGTTTAGTGGGTTCCTCTTCCAGTCTATCTGTCTCCCTCCCAGCCAACAGTACTTCATGACTGTATTTCATTGATGTTCCTTGTACAAAGTACAGAAAATGAAGTACGATATATTGAGAAAATACAGAACTGCCCATGTAAATATATTTTTTTGCATTATTACATTTACTTTTGTCCGTGTAATTGGGTTTCCTATGGTAGAAAATCCACAGTGTCATTGTGGTGAATTTTATGTAGTTTTGTTCTCACCTCGTATAATTTTTGGTTAGTCATTTGACTTTCTTCTTCTAGATCCCCCAGTAAACCCTTGGCACGGAAATTAATGAGTGGGATGGACTGGGAAGTAGTGAGTAGGAACTCACTGTCTGATGACAGGTTGGAAACACAGAGCCTACCATCACGGTCTCCACCTGGAACCCCAAATCAGTAAGTAGCATCGAATCTTCTCTTCCTAAAAGTGGCTGTCTACCTCTGATGCGAGTGACCCACTTGTGTAGTAAAAGGATTAATGCATTACAGAGACAAAAAACTTCACAGATTATGTGCTGAATGTTTCTCTGGGACATTTGGCTCCAGATAAGAGAAACTATTTGGGGGTGAATTTTAGGTGCTTCTCACTCGATCTGTAAAAAGTGTAAGATGTAGCATGCTACCTTAAATTAGAGAGCTTGAGTTTCTCAAGCACAGCTAAAAGTACATTATACATTTGGCTAAGAAAAAAACTGATAGTAAAATCTGTGTGATATTTTAGAAGTAATTGATTCTGGTTAATACTGCTTCTTAAAACATTGGGGGAAATTACGTAATCAGAAATCCTTGCAGGTTTATTCCCCTCAATTTTTCTGCATTTCCTTTCAAAGCTCCCACTTTTAACATGATAGAGCTTTCTGGTTTATGTTTACAGTTAGTGAAAAATCATTCCTGATTTCTTTTGGAAAATAACCAGTTTTCGCAGTGTACTAAAACTGGCTTAAGAATTGGTATTATCCAATTTTGTACTGCATAAACCAGAAGGTTTTAAGATTCCTTGGCATTGCAGCATATTATTCAAAAGGTGGTTGTTGTAAATATCTGCAGCGTTTAAAAGTTATTGCAAAAATTGTATAATAATGATGCTTATAGTATAGCATAACTTAATCGTGTGTGTTTCAAAGCATTTTAAGAAAAACGTCTATGTCACTATGCTAGTTCTCAAACGGGAAAGTTTTGGGTCACAGAAACACAAAGATCCTCAGTGCAAAGCTTGTGATTTTTCTAGGAGAAGATGCAGGGGATAAAATGTTCACCTCAATGAATTCAGGTTACATTCTGCCATGAACAGAGCCAGGATTTTTCTTCTTGGGGATTCATTTTTCTTCTCATTGACTGGACTGTCAGTCCAGTACCCTGTTCATTGAACCATAATACTGTCAGGCTTCTTTAATTTAAAAAAAAATAAAAAAAATTAAAAGAATTAACCATTTAGTGTTTATGAAAATATTTTTGAACACTTTTAAAAATAAAATAATGAAATATAGAATGTTGATCTGACAATATAATTGTTTCAGTGATTTTTGAAACCTTAAGTTATTTAATAAAAATATGTATATGAACATATGCTTGCATTGAGAATAAATAATTATTTTAGCAGGCCTTTGTAGTGGTGTAAGAAATGTAGATTAATAACAGTGTTCTTCTCACATTGCAATGCTATGCTTTCCCTCTTAGTCGCAACTCTGCCTTCACTCAAGAAGGAGCCCGATTACGACCCTCGTCAGTTGGACATTTAGTGGACCATGTAGTTCACACTTCTCCAAGTGAAGTATTTGTAAATCACAGATCTCCATCTTCCACCCAGGCTAATAGCATCATACTGGAATCATCACCGTAAGTTCTCTTGGTTGTTACTCTATGGTAGCATGTGGGGCTTCTGAAAATAAGTCAGAAATTTTCGCCATTAAGAATTTAGTGTTAAATGTTTGGGTCAGGGAAAGCCAGACAACCTAATAAAAAACGTAGCTGTCGTTTAGGGAACATTAGTATAGGTTTTACTGAAAATTAAATAAGACAGAAGTAAGATTTGAAATACTCAATAACTTTTGGCCAGAGTGCAGATTAGTTGGGGAAAAAAGGTGCACAATATAGTTGTTAACAGTGTCACTGGATGTTTTTATATGCAGCTATACACATAATGCTAAACTTGCCCTCAGAATTTTGTATAATCTCTGTTAGCAAAGAAGTTGTGCAAGTGGTTTCAAAACCATTTGAGATCTATAAAATAACAAATACATAATTACATGTTTATAAACAAATCATGTGTTTCAGGAAAAATTACTCCGGGAAGGTATTTGAACACAATTTTAAAACCTTGTTTGGACTGTAACTTCGGTTTTTAGAACTGTGCGTAACTTTGGGGAGGGTCATAGAAGACAAACTCTTCAAAGTTTTGTTAAATAACACAAGATGCTTTTTATGATAGGGTACAGTAGTCATCCATCTGATCGTCAGCTAGTTATTTAGCTTTCAGAGTTATAAAACAGTAATTTGGCCTAATAATATAAAATCCCCTTTTTTGTGGGCTTTTTTGACATGGGAAGGGAGCCTTAACTGGAACACTTGTCAATCGTTTCTCATATTAGAGTTTTACTCTGCAAAGGCCACACAGGGTCAGGTTCCTTCTGTTCCAAGACTTCCAACTGAAGTCAGTTATGAGAAACACTTGAATGGTAGAGTGACACAGTGAAGTAAGCAAAATTCTTAAATGTTCTCGTTTATTCATCTGCCTTTACTCTAAGTGAAGTTGTAAAAGTTGTTCCTGAGTGTCCTTGGGATTTTGTTTATTTAACAACTGATTTCTTGTGTAAGTCACCATAGAAATCAGTCTTAAAAAGTGAGGAAGTGGTTTTGTAAATTAGTTATGCAACTATGGCTGTTCTTTTTCATGATTTTGTACTTTTTCTGCCCAAGCAGAAAACTACTGCTCTTCCATCACTAAGTTTTGGGGTTTTATTTTTGTTTTTTCCCTTTTTGGAAGCTTAAAAGTGGAATTTAATCTCCCAATATAGATATCTAGCATAAGATATTTTTAAGAATGAGGACGTTGACTGTCAAAAATACACGAACCTCATTTAGGGTCCTCTGAAAGATTCTGGTGATGTCATTGATTTAAGGTTGGAGATTTACGCAAGAAAGTAGTAGTCATGAAGTTCATATTAGCTATATAACTTAAACTGGTTTACAGTCCAAAAAGCTATTTCTTAAACAATTTGACCTTTCAGAGTGAAAAAAATTTGAGTAGTCCATCTGCTAATTTGGAGTAAACATAGCAAGAGAAATTAAGAGTTTCAGTGCAGTTCGGAGGGATATTATGGCTCAGCTAATACAACCTTGAATTCCACTTTTTTTTTTCATCCGCATGTGCTATTCAAAACTAAATTGAGAGATTTCTGCTTGTAGTTCCCTGAGGTAATTATAACCTTAAATTCCAAAAGCATGTGATGCATGGTTAGTTTAATAAATTTATGGGGGTGAGTATGAAACTTTTGCTTACTATATTAAAATGCCAGACCGGATATCTGTAACAAAAATACCCAAAGCCTGTCAGTGCTAGGGTTTGTGTGTTATTTTATTGTTATGTAAATTGCTGAATGCAGTAACAGAGGCTGCTTTGCCTGCAAAATAGGCTGCTTTCACTGCCATTGTCTAAGCATTCATAAGGAAATTCAAAGCTGACTGGGCAAATATAAAGCAATGAAGTTTTTGCCCAGGGCTTGATTGTTAGTTCTCACAATTCATTATGCTAATATATTACAGTACTTGCATTGCTGCTTCTAAAATGCGCTTTTAAGTAACTTTTCAAATCTTTTCTATAAGTTTATATGTTTGGTAGGAATTTATTTGTGTTTGTTGACATGTATGTACAGACATCTAGTCAAACATAAGATCCCATCTTTTACTTTCATCAGAAGGACTTATTTTGTGTCTCTACTCATGTTTTCTGTTGCTTTTTTATTCAGTTTAAAACTCTCAGGAGTAATTTTTTGCAGGAAAATACATAACAATGTTGCCCTTCACTTAAAAGGCTGAATAATCTGTGCTGGCCAGACTTGAATGAATAAATATATAGGCAGTTAAAAAGCTCTGGGTGACCTTTGTAAGTCAATGTCTAAATAATTTATAGCTGCCTTGAAAATTCGTTTTGCAAATGTTGGCAATCATTATTTTTTCCTTTTCTCCACAAAAATTAATTTAGAAAAGCTGCTTATCCTGAAAAATAAAATATAAGGATGCTTTTTTTTTTTACTGTCACTTGCATTGAAAATTGTTAAGAAATATTATTTTTATTCCCTAGTGTGTTTTGAACATGAGATTCTTCAGACATCAGATATTGAATAATTGGTACTTCTTTTTTCTTTTAACACTGCATGAAAAAACCCTATTTTCTGAAAGTCGAAATTAAGCAAAAACATACAAAAGAAATATTGTTAGGATCTTTTCAAATGTACTGTTTCCATACATTGGCCAAAAAAATTATCAGTATTTCGTTTTCTAAGAAAATAGACTATTCTTTTTAAAACTGAAATGGAAAACTTGTGGTTTTTCAAAGTGAAGTGTTCCGTTTCCCATTCAATTTTCATCTTTTTTGAAAGAGGCTCATCCTTTATTTGAAATCACTGTAGACAATTGTGATCTGAATTTTTTGTTTTTATTGGAAAACATGTATCTCGGGATCTGCCTTCCTTTAATTGCCTAGAACCAAATTACACGGTGTGGAATTTGATGTGTGCCTTAGGTTTTCTAACTTGCAGTGACTTGAAATGTTATGCTGTCTCATAATGAGAGTCTTACTCTGCGAACAGTTTACTGTGGCTGGGCCAGTTAAATACAGTAGGACAACTCACATGGTTCCCCGTGCTTTTTAGAGAGATGTTATGCTATGAGTTACCGCTACAGCTTGCTGATAACGAAAGGGGCACTGTCCTATTTCTGGCTTCTGGGAGTGTACTTCCCTCCCTGCGCGGTGTTTGACCCTGTGATGAACCATTCACCTTATTGAACCGGCAGAGAGCTACCCAGCCTTGTCCAAAAAGCCGATTTATTTTTGCTTGCTTGGTAAGCTGCCTTAGCCAAGGGAGGAGCACCGGAGCGCTTCGAGGAAGGGGCCATGGGTGCGAGTGAAAGAAAGAACGGAGGCACCTATTTCTGGTAGCTGTAACCTGTAGCTTCATTCTTGGTGGTTTTTGGATTTGCCACTAGTATCAGTGGGTTGTTGTCATAAGTCGTTAAATTACTTAATAATATCTTTTAATGTGGTTCATGGGGAGGAAGGCATGTATCCTCACTGGTATTTAGAAACTGGCATTCAAACGAAGTTAATGGGAACTATGTGCTAACTGCCCTTTTGGGCCTCTCAAAATGTTCTTAATTCTTAAATATAGAGCCATATAATGAAAGATGAATCATACGTTTATGTAATACAAATTATACAGCTAAGCTTTTATTCCAAAAGGACTAATAAAGGAAATTATCCATATTACACATAAACACAGAGAACATTTTTATTAATCTGCAGTAGAGTGCTTGCAGACCTAAAACAGAAATAGAACTTTCTGCTATTTCATCTTCAGTAATGGCGTTATAACTCAACTGAAAAATGCATGCAATGAATGCCATTTTTACAAATGTTTCAAAGCTGTGCATGTTTCAAAGAGGAATATGTTCGAGGGGGGAAAACCAAAGTTTTCTTGAAATGCATACATATACTTTTAAATTGAAAAATTAAAATGTAATGCTGGCATCTCAGTGGGCTTTTCCAATAAATGCAGGGGGACAGTTGAGTCGTCTTCAACTTGCACTCCTCCTATTTTTAAATCAAAAGCCAAAAACCAGTGTGGGAGCACTTTATTATGCTGCTTGTGCCTGTTTTTAGGATTTAAACTGCAGGCATTAATTTAAGATGCAAACTAATTGATTTTCTTACTGAGGAAAACATATTAAGTGGCATATCTATTTTAGAAATAATTTTTTTTTAGCAAGAGTACAGAGTATAAATACAGTGAATTTTATAATATTCCCATATAAAGTGGGTTAAGAGTGCTAAAAACATTTAAAAAAAAAAAAAAAATCATGTGTAGAAGATGAACTTACTGCTTCTGTGTACAATTGCTTGTCAAGAAAAAAGCAATAACGTGTCCAGACATACACTTCCAATATATTACACCACAGTACATTTTTGAGATTCTAAAAATACATACAGATATTCATCTCTCAGACACTTGCATTTTGTCTAGCATTTGGAGTTTATTTGGAACCCTGAAAAAACTGTCAATATCTCATGATTGTTCCACTTCATGTTTCTATTTTGGTATTTAGATCTCAAGAGACTCCTATAGATGGGCAACCTCCTGCGTTACCACCCAAACAATTTAAAAAGAACAGTTGGAACCAAATTCATCATTCGCATTCACAGCAAGAACTGGATAACCATATTAATGAAACATTTGATGTTCCCGCATCACCTGAAAAATCCACAGTAAGTTTTTGGATCCAGTTTGACCATTCTGCTTTTTGTTGGAATAATAGTCCTACCTTTCATGAGCTTAGTTTTCATGCATTTCAGAGAGGAGTTGTGTTTGTGCATTACCTTGGAGCATTTCTGTTGTACATACTGTTTCTTTGCTAGCACTCTGACTGTTTTTTGCCACCTGCTGGAGTGGTCCTCGGTCAGTTATCATCAAATGACTGCGCTGGGATGGATATGCAAACATTTTGAACATTACCATTTCAGCACATGCAGAAATTTCTAACTATCCTCTTCTTTGAGAAGTCATTTACCATCACTTTTAAAGAGGACGTTACAGATGCTACCACTGGTGTTTAATCTGGCTTTTATCAGAAAATCTCTTAGAGCAGTTTTGTGAGGAGAGGCTTCTTGAATCTGTGGTTGCGTTTCTCATCAGAATTTCCAAGAAAGAGACACTACCAAGAGACCTGTGACAAGGAATGTAAAAATCTGAGCAAAAGTTCTTTTTCCACACGCAAGCACGTGCTAGATGAGTAACCTAGTCAGTGGATTATTGTCTGAATGAGGTGAGATCTCACTGACCACTTCTGTGATTTTTTTCCTTCCATAAGTTTTTGAATGTTTCTTGGTACTGATGTGGGACAAGAAATGTTCTGCAGGATAGGAAAATTATTTAACATCGAGATGTAGCAAATACTGTATAAACAGTTTTGCCAATGTCAGACATTCAAAATTATGAGTCAGCTCTCAAAATTGGCATCTTAGAAATACCCTTGGTTTATTTTTATTTGCATTCTGAACTCTAAGCCTAGGGTGGTCTCTCAGGCCTCATTGCAACGTTAAGATTCCCATAAACCCCATATTTAATATCATAGCTGGCGTTTTAATAAAACACGTGAAAGTGAAACTTGTAAATTTATGAGCATTTTGGGAATGTAAAAAATTTTGCTTTCATTAAATAATGAAACAAAATTTATGACTGCTTTGTCTTCTGTCAGTGCTTACCTGGGCCGTATTAAAGTACTGTTCTGTTTTGAAAGATAACGCTACTTTGCTCATCAAGTTTTTCTGCTCTGTATTCAGTTATCTTTACCAAATTGACAAAAATAACTTTCAGTTGTGGTGTTTTGTTTTTTTACACTCCTTTTAGTTCTGAAAAACCCACACAGCTGCGTGAGAATGAGATTCTTTTTTTCCTCTGTGCATTGTCAACGTGATTGTCTGCTGTGAGCCAACGGGCCACATTTATGCAGCCTCGCTTAAGGCAGTACACTATTGTAATTGAAGATCTAATTTCGTCTGCTGGTGGCTTTCTATTTTGGGTATTCGAGAAGAAGGAACACAGCATGACTCTGAAAATTTGTGAAATTGTAAATTTAGGATTTGGAATCTGTATTTTTTTTTTTTTTTTTTTTTACCAAAGTTGCTTTTCTGACCAGAATGCACTTCAGGTTTCTGCACCACTAAAGTCTCTCATGCTGTTCCATCTCAAATATTTTAAGGAAAACCCCTCACCATTTTGACTTCATTTAGCTCTTGAATTTCCTTCATCTGTTGTATTTATGGAGAGTCTATTTAGAAAGGTAGTAGGACATGTTTGGGAATGATAACTCTTTATTCCATCTTCAATTCCTAAGTATCCAGTCCAAGAATGTCCAGAAATATTTGAAAACAGGTGTGGCGAGGAGTACTTCAGTCAAACAGAGTAATGATGATACACAGTGCTCTCTTCAGGTTTTTATTATAAACTGCTGATCGAAGTGGCCTGATAAAGCAGGAAATTATTCTTCCCTTTTTGTCTGGGGTATGCAATGGCACGAAAGTTGCCAAACACTGCAGGTGAGCACTTGGTTGTTGTTCATTCTGCACAGGAGCCCAAGTCTGGTCTCCCGTGCCGGTGAACAGGCTGAAATGATTGGCATATGAATAGGCTTCCTTCTCATTAATGTATCTTACACTGTTACTTTCCTCTGCTTCCCCAAATTTTTCATTTTTTGTTACTATGAATGTGTTTGGGGGGTCTGTTTTGTTTTAACCAAGAACTTAAAACATCTAGAATTAAGTTAACTGTTTATGAGCCAAATTGAGCAAATTTCTTTTACCTATTGAACCTGCAGGTTTTGAACTTTTTTACATGTAGAAATGTTTGCTTTAATAGTTTTTTGTCGTCTTTTCTGAATGTGAGTCTTATGCTTTGGCTGTAACTGGTAACATTGAAAACTTCCTTGAAACAAATTTCTTTAATAATACTTAGCATCCTCGCCATAGAAACCATAGAAATACTAGCTAATGTTCAGTCTGTGAAATAAATATTGATGGGAACAAATTAAAAATCACTTCAGTGGCACTAAGTTGATTTTTCCAGGTTAAGAAAGTATCTAGTATTCTCCAGTTTATTGGTAGTTCCTTTAACAGTGTTACTGAGATCAGAATGAAACCAGAAAGTAAACAGCTAAAATAGTGCTTGATCAGCGCAAAGCGTGTGTCACATCTCGTACTCCACTACACTACAAGTGGAACAGGGCATACGGAACCAAAATTTTGTTGCCAAACTTGTCCTTGCTTACTACCGTCATATTGCTATTAATAGAAAGAAAAGTATACCTCCAATTAACTTTTCATCATACTACATTCTTACTGCAGGCTTTTCACTGTGGTCTTAATTAAAACAAATTTTACGGAGCTTCTATTTAGTAAACTGTTTTTCTTAAGACTGCTTGAAGGCAACTAGTCTTTTCTAATACTGTTTCTTACTTTGAGCTTTCTTTGACAGAACACACTTTTAACTTAGCTATGTCCAAGGCTTTTAAATGTGTAATTTTTCCCTTTTATGTGAAACTCAAGATAAGACATTTGCACTATTACTTGATGTTTTCTCAAGTGTCCAGGAGCAATTACTTGATGAGGAAACTGAAAAATTATTACATACAATATCCTCAAAGTCTAACTATGAATAATATGTACATTAATATAATATCACTTTTGTTTCCTAGCCCAATGGTGGTGTCCCCCATGACAATCTTGTTATGATCAGAATGAAACCAGATGAAAATGGAAGGTTTGGCTTCAATGTAAAGGTAACTACATCTATTCTCTTTATGCCTATTAAGATTATTTTCTGACATTTGTGATTTATTACTAATTTAATTTATTTTTAAAGGGTGGATATGATCAGAAGATGCCGGTAATAGTGTCCAGGGTAGCTCCAGGAACACCTGTAAGTTATCAAAAACACCAAACTTGGTAGCAATATCTGTGTATCTTGTGTATTCAAAACTGTAAATTATTTCATAGCTGCCTATGAAAATTAGTTTGTGCTATAATATTATCCTAACAAAGCAAATTAAGCACAGTAAAAATTTAATGGGACTATATAACATATTTTTAAAAGTTCTTCAATCCTCAAAAATATTTTTTTCTTACTGAAACAAAATTCAGTTCCTGAAAATTACAGGATTACAGATGTTCAGTATGCACTGTTTCTTGAGCTGTTATCCTAAAAATACATTTACTTACTTTTTTTAAAATTTTAATTTAGGCATTCATAGAATTTCACATAAATTATGTATTGAAAGAGTCTTTTAGTATGTTAAAAATAGCTAAAGTAGCAAATCTCTCTTATTTTAGTGACAGATGTAGCTGAATAAAGCCAAGGTTTAGATTAAAATCAGACATCATGAATCATTCATCAGGTCTGATTGTCTGTTGTTACTGGTGTTTAGTGACTATCAATACCATCTTCAAACCAGGCACAATATTTTGTCAGCTGATTGCCAAAAATACTGACCTGGTATTCAGCTGACTGGAGTCAGCTCTGTTTGTACCTTTTAGAGTAGAGTGAATCATTTATTTGCTAACATTTAAGAAGTACAGCTTTTTTTTTTTTTTGACTATTTGAAACTATTAAAATGTTTGCCAAGAACATTGTTCTTGTCCCTATTAATTATTATCTCAGAAATATTTAATAACATAATTTTGGCTGAATGCTTTAGACACCCACTCTCTAAGGAGAAGATATTTGGTGATGGCACATGCTCTTTCTTTTCTGCAACGATGCTTAGACTATGATTATAATAATGATTTTTATTACCAGATTCCTCTCTCTGGGTTTACTGGGTTTTGTGCACTATTTTCGGTCCTTGTCTTATCGCAACTGTAATGACAAGAGTATTTCACACCTGAAGCATTTAAGCCTGTGAAATTGATTTGGACAAGGCTCTGTCATGTTATTCCCTTCCCTTCAAAGATAAGAACATCCTGCTTTTTAATTGCTTATACAAAATGCGATTCAAACAGAGGAGCTTCCTACTTCAACCAGAGGAGTGGAGTAACAGCTGCCAAAAGACATGTTACAATGACAGTCACCTCCCAGTTGCAAATTAATTAGTTCACGTGAATGGCACTGTCTTATGTATTGTGTAACATTTAAATTTATCATTTGAATACAGTGCAGCAACCATAGCAACTAGACTTTTAGGATTCAAGTCCCCAAGTATAGTTACTTTAAGCTGCTATTTTAAGGTGAGAAATTGGAAATGGCTTGTTTTACAGATTAGCTTGTTTGTGTGTTTTCCTTGCAGGCTGATCTCTGTGTCCCTCGTTTGAATGAAGGGGACCAGGTTGTACTGATTAACGGCAGGGATATAGCAGAACATACCCATGATCAAGTTGTTATGTTTATTAAAGCTAGCTGTGAGAGACACTCAGGGGAACTTGTGCTCCTAGTTCGACCCAATGGTGAGTGATTTGTCTATAACAATAATTTAAAAATAAAACATAAAAAAAATCCAGACCTTGCTTTCATTTTCTAACCTCCGTTTTGTTTCCTGAGATGGAATGCTTAACGTCTTTGTAAGAGCTCCCTTGCTTGAAAAGGAATTGCAGCAACACAGCGTATTGTACGTACCATTAGCTGTGCATAAGTGTTGAAAATTAACAGGGAAGTCAGAGATCAAATACTTCTAACGGAGAGGTAACTTAAGTTTTGTTCTCTCATTGATAAAAATGTCCAGGAAGCTATATGGATATCGAATGCAGTTTCTAAGGTTGCTCTTAGTTCCCTTAAAGAAAGTAAAAACCAAACACAAACAAAGAAAAAGCCCCTCGCCAAACACCCAGTGTTTGGATGACTTCAGAGGCCGATGTATGCAAAATCCTTCCATAACATTTCTCCTTGAGGAGCCTTAATAGAAGAAAGTGTTAAAAATGCAATCTCAATAACAGCTTGTGCAATATAGTCATGAAATACATTGTTAAAGCGTTGCCAGCAGATGGTCACTGGATTTAATTCTGCTGCACATCCCAATTATAATACACTTGAGGAGGAAAAAGCATAATGAGGAATAATGATATTTAATCGGAATAACTGAAATTACTTTAGGAGAGTACCTCAGCCACCTCATAAACAATTTTTCCTTTATTCACTTATTTGCACTCCCCACTTACTTGTGCTCTTATTCTGTGTGTAAGTTCTCTTGCAGCTTTTGTGCGCTTGCTTTCTTTTTCAGATAAAATTCTTAACTTTGTTTACAAATTCACTAAAACAGTTTCTGATTGTGTGTTGATTATCTTGGTATTCTGGATAAAAAACATATGAGTTGTGGAAGCGAGGAGTTGGCACTTTCCTCCTTCATGGTCATGGGATATCGTTTTAAAACAGGCTTTCAAACAGTGTATGTCTCTGTTATGTATAGTAGAAGATGCATATTTTCAGTTTATTTATAGGCTGGGCACGCATACAGCATTGACAGCATTATAATGGCATATATTAATGCCATTTCCTCAGTTGGCCTGCCCATCTTGCCCTAATTAGTGGAGCCTAAAATCAGTTTAAAGTGAATTAAAAGTAAAAATGTAAATGCAACTATAATGACCTGAGAGGCCTGATGTGAAATCTGAGATTAGGGAGTTACATCGGACAAGGTATGGTATAACATGAGTTTTGATCAAAATTTTAGCAGTCAGCGATGTGCTTTCACCTAAAATTACTATTAAACAAAAAAAATTCATTTTGTCATGCATTGTAACGATCAGTAAAGGCTACTTGCCCTTGCTCATGGGGACTAACATCAGTTTGTTCGTAAATGGGGATTTTTCTACAGGAGAAACACATGGGGTTTTCGCTGTTTTAAAAAGATGACTTAGAGTTAACTTTACTTGTCAAACAGCGTGTTCAGTCAGAGCATTCGTATTGTTATTTGTTATAGCTGTCTATGATGTTGTGGAAGAAAAGCTGGAGAGCGAGCCTGATTTCCAGTACATCCCTGAGAAATCTCCACTTGATGGTGTCCATCAAGATGATAATGCTCTGAGGGAATCCATGATTCAGCTGGCAGAGGGGCTCATCACGGGAACTGTTTTGGCTCAGTTTGATGTGAGTACTGTGTTGCCTGTAGCTGTGTGCAAGTTCCAAGTCTTTTGGGATAGTAATTATTTTAAGCAGAGCAGATTTCAGTTAAATTTCACTGGAATCGGCATCTTTTAGCAAAGCAATTGTCTTACACTCTCAAAAGAAAAATAACCCCCCAAAAAATCCAATGATGTATTGTATGTGCAAACTTATGGCATAGAATAATCCTAATACTAGTTTTTAATGTAATTTGTTATAAATAGCTTTATTGATTACTAACAGCTTTTTGTGGTTATCAGGGACCTATGCTAATAAAATACTTCCATAGAGATGAAGACTGAAAAATGTAAAACAAAATACATGCTCTGAGCTCAGACCTTCATTCCATATCTAAGTTCCTGTAGAAAGTGAATGACCGCTGAGCTGTTGACATTTTATGGACAGTCTCAGTGAGGGAAAGTAAAATTACCAATAGAAAATAAAACCCTAATCCTAAGGGCTAGTGTAACAATATCTTTTATAAATAGTTGATTTTTTTATGACATATTTCCAAAGAACAGTGCAGTTCCTGTGGGGTCCTAAGCTGCTGATAGCTATAGTCTTTCTTTTTCCTCCACTTGTGCCTTGCTGATACTCCATCTTTTATGCATGAGGTCAAGTGACTTAAAGCAGGAAGCGGTAGATTTGTAAAACACAGCAGCGTGAATTCCTGAGCAAATGGAGACCTAGCATTATGTATTACAACGTATATTTATAAAATATATACTGTTCTTTAACAATTTTGGTGAAATATATTGTTATATATAGAAAGAAAAAAATTTCTCAAAGGGATTTAAAATCCCTCTTTAGCCATACATTTTCAGTCTCCCAAACAGGTTCAGTATTTCAAAGTTTTTAAAATGCCTTTTACTGAACCCAGATAATTTCACTGATAGAGGGTTGTGGCAGTGCATGGCTAAGGCATGAGAGGGCAGGAACCTCTCAAAGGTGATTTTGTGCAGGAAAAGCACAAGGTAGCCCAGGATTCACTCTAGTTATTCAAATACAGAAGGACATCTGAAAAAAAATAATAAATTGAAACAGCTGCAATGTAGGTAGATGCCTATACACAATACAATCTGCTTGCCCCAAATGACCATGAGGAATGTCAGTCAGTTCCCTTCCCAGTGTACAACATTGACTTGTCTCTGGATCAGTGTTCTTATGGAAGCTTGAAGTTTAACGTTCAGTTTGTCTTTAAACAAGTTGTGATGAGGTCTTGATTATTTTCAGTGATCCCACAGCATAAATAAATTGGTAGTGCTTTCTTTTGAAAAATATTTTCATGTGTGTTGAAGTTACCATTGCTCAGTAGTTTATGTTCTAAAAAGTACCTCTAGGCAAATAATATAATAACGGGTCTTTTGCATCTATTATGGTCTGACCATCAGTTTTGTCTTTTAGCAATTGTATAGGAAAAAGCCTGGAATGACAATGTCTTGTGCCAGATTACCTCAAAACATTTCCAAAAATAGATACAGAGACATTTCGCCTTGTAAGTATGTGTGTTTGTATATGTGTGTTCTAAAAGTATTTTACTGTGGTTCGTAAATAAGTAACATCTTTCTAAAATTTTTTTCAGATGATGCTACACGGGTTATTTTAAAAAGTAATGAAGATTACATCAATGCAAATTATATAAATGTGAGTAATATTTTTTAAAAGAGCTTCTGACATTAAGTAATTTTGCAGGTTTATAATGGAGAAGTTGATTAAAAAAATAACATTTTCATAAATCTAGTTCAGACTAGAATGGCTGATAAACTTGTAGTCAGATGGTTTGAAATTTACTGTAAATATACTTATTTGATAATGCTTTGTGGCGCTGTTTTTATAAATCAAACCAAAAAAAAAAAAGAAAAAAAGCTAAGAGAAGCTAGCCTTCTACCAGAAGAATGAAGTCTTCTTTTCTGCTTACTACTGTGGCAGTAGTGTTCAACATCAATAAAGTTTAATCTGGCAGCACTTTCTTTTATGTCTTTCCCCTACCACCCCCGCCTACTCCCCTTGTCACTAACAACAAAATTACAGCTACTTATTTTTCCTTTCAGGAACAAAAAACAGAAATTAAATTCCAAGATCATTATTTTAAAAGCTAGTGTCAGAAACCCACAGAGTGTGAAACATTTGCACGTGAATTATTTGCCAACTGGTTTATCATTTCTTTCTTCAACCATTAATCTTGATTATGGCAACTACATAACTGTCAGTTAATATGTGAAGTGCACTTGGATCTTCGTAATAATTTTGTGTGTGAAACACTTTGAAGAATTTACCTGTGCCAATCCGTACTTACTGACTTACAATAAATAGAATTAATGTAGTTGATGCTTTTTAAATGTATTAGTTATTAAACACTAAATGTCTGATGTTTGACTTACATTTTCTTTAAGAATTAAAATAATGACTTTGTCTTCTCTTAGATGGAAATCCCTTCTTCCACAATAATAAACCAGTACATTGCTTGTCAAGGTCCATTACCGAACACTTGTCCAGATTTTTGGCAGATGACTTGGGAACAGGGCTCGTCTATGGTTGTAATGTTAACAACTCAAGTTGAACGGGGCAGAGTAAGTAAAAGATTTCCCTAAATACTGCTTGCATAATCTTCTAAACATCTGTTAGTGATTAGCCTTTAAAAGATTAGAGGAATATACTTTTATAGCATATGATATGACAAGAGGTAACGGTTTTAAACTAAAAGAGGGTAAATGAAGACTAGATATAAGGAAGAAATATTTTTAAGATGAGGGTGGTGAAACACTGGCACAGGTTGCCCGGAGAGGTGGTAGATGCCCCATCCCTGGAAACATTCAAGATCAGGTTGGGCAGGGCTCTGAGCAACCTGATCTGAGGATGTCCCTGCTCATTGCAGGGGCTTGGACTAGATGGCCTTTAAAGGTCCTTTCCAACCCAAACTATTCTATGATTTTATGACTCTTTTTCATAAGGACGGTGCATTCCTAGTACCATTGCAATGATGACTGTTACATTTTAAACCTTCTGATATTGTTAACGTAGCTAATATTTAAACTTTGTTCAGTTCTGAAGTACACTGAAGTCTTCACATATTTCTTAAAATACTTTCAGGCTTCTTTGATTTTTATTTTTTTTTTGTAAAGTAAAAAACAACTAGAATTTATCTTCATAGGATTTTTTTTCTCTAAACTTCAAGTGAAGGAACTCCAAGAAGTTTCATCAGTTTTTGTAGATTTGCTCTTCGATATGTAGAGAGATTAATTTTTTAAGGCAACCTAAGACACCTTTGTAGTGTTAAAATGCCATGCCCGGATGGCTGTCTTTAAGAGAAGCCTTGATAAGCTTGAAATCTAAAATTTTTCATAAAGTGTTCTTCTGTGGCTATAAACATTTGTTTAACCATATGGAGGAATCTTTGTCCTTTAAGTCATTTCCGTATAAAAATGTGTAAAAATAGACTGCTACTAATAAAGTAATCAGAGTTATAAATTACGAAAAATAATTGTGTATGGTCCTGTGAAAGGCCGCAAGCGTATTTTGTGGTTTGTTTGGATTTGGGTTTTGCATTTTTTTGTGTGTGTGGTTTTTGTTTTCGGGGTTTTTTTTAAGCTACAGTTTCTTCTGTATAGCTTTGTTTGTTATGCAGCTTTGTCCTTTGGAGACAGGCAGAGCAACCAAATCTAGTCATACACACAGTGTAATTCCAGAGTTACTGGGTTTTAGTCTGGAGCATTCACAGCAGCACTGCCTGGATGAGTGTGTGGACAGAAAGGACTGTTTGGAGTAATAGTTCAGTGGAATTTCTCCGCAATCATGATTTCTTTTGAAGGTGGATTTATAGTAGGTTGTGGGTGTTCTGGTCAACTCGGACTGAAGTTCAGCTGTCTGTATACATTCTAACTTTTTAATAACCATATATTTGCTGGGAGGCCAGGCCTCTAAATATAATTAAAATAATTGAAGGGGAGTTCCAGCATTTTTAAACCATTTTTCAGTGACTCAATGTTAGCGTGATGCTGCCTGCTCCCAAATAAGCATGATTAGAGGGAATTTCAGTACAAGTGCCCTTTTAATTTGAATTTTCTTTGCAGATCTGCTAAGAACAGACTTGCAATAGCAGTTCTCTGAGGTTCCCCCACCCCTTCAGTAACCATATTTGTGGAGTTCTTTGGAGAGCTGCTTAATAGTGAAATAAAAGGACTTATCTGTCTTATACCCATAGGCAGACTCCCTGCTCTAAAGCTGATCATGAGGCTACTGACATCACTATCCCACTGCATGCCAGGATGTCTCAGTGGAGCAGGAAGTCTGCAAATCTGGCTGCTCTTAAAGAATCGCCAGGTGGGTTGGAAAAACAAAAGTACACTTGAGCTGAAATGACCTCGGTAATTAGGCGTTTAGGCAATATATCTGAAAATCTTAGCATTTGAAGTTTTTATTCACATTTGATAACTTGATCAAGAGTCTTTCAAGTCCACCATCTGCATCCCCCGAATTTCTGCATTAGTCTAGCAACTTTTTTGTTGCTTATTGCCTCTTTTTTCATTTGTTCTTTTCCTATATAAATGTGCTTTGAGAAGATTAGATTGGGATTTTGGAGGTCAGAAACATTTATAAAGCATATTTGTCAATCAAGTGTTAAGATGGAATATTTATAGATACACTTCTTAAAAACTGTAATAAACGTTAAAGGCATCTATCTTCAGTTAAACTAACCTCAAGACCTGGTGCACGTGTCCTCTTGAAAAGAGAGAACCAGGAAATCTCTGCGATACCTTATTTTATAACCAATAATTAGGTAACACTGTCTGGTAAGTAAATTAATAGCGATTGCAAAATGATCAAAATAGTCTTTAATGAACAAAAGTGTAAGGAACTAGAGAGTATAAAAATAATACTCTGAATTTAAACACAGGCATCTTTAAAAATGTGTTGACTTTAGGTTAAATGCCATCAGTACTGGCCAGAGCCGTCAGGAAGCTCATCCTATGGGAATTTCCAGATTACCTGCCATTCAGAAGAAGGAAATCCTGCTTATGTCTTTCGAGAAATGACATTGACTAATCTGGAGGTAAAATCATAATATACGTTTTTAAGTATTGATGTGTGGAATCCTCACAGACTAGCTAAAACTTACTTAATCAGACTTTCTTTTCAGCTTAGTGGCATATCCACATAAATAGGACCATTTATTTCTAGGAGCCTTCAGAAAACTACACATATTGCCATGTACTTACCTAGTATAAATTCTGCCCTTAGAATGGTAACAAACCTTTCTTTAACAAAATATCACAAAGATTCAGTTTCCATAATCATATTATTTGGTTTTAAATCACATAAAAGATGTATTATTTGTCTTTTCTGGTGTCTTTCATGCCCTGACCAAAAAAAAGAGTAATTAGAGAAGTTGAGAAACTTGTTATTCCCTTGGTGTTTTCAAAACATGAGACACTAGAGGTATTTCATTATTGCAACTGAAAGTCTGTCTTGTTAGAGGTAAACAGTTCTTAATAATTCCATCTCGGAGAATACGTGCAAGTAGATAGAAGATAAATCCTGCTGAGAGAAAGATGAATTGGGATTGGCAACTACATGTAAACAAGGACCTTCTTGAACACGCATTGCATGATTTTCAGGGCATGTGTAGTTTTCAGAGCCTCCCCAGCTAGCATTTCAATTTCAGAAGTGTTTGGAAATTAGTATCTGGAATTTAGTTCACGTACTCATTTCTCACTGCTTGGGTTACCAGATGAGATGCCAGTTTTATAGAGCTGCCTTTTAGTCAATTTGCAGTTAAAATTCCTTTCCCATTCCCTGTTGAGACAATTGCTCATTTGTTATCAGTAGTGGAACCTCTGTAAATGATTCTGTGCTTAAAGGTTATTTAAAGTGTGGTAACTCCTGTTCTTTGAAATGCTGCTTTTACACTGAAGATGTGGCCTGTCCCCTCCACTAACCGGAGGGAGATTATGTTTGTGATATTAGAGCGAGGGACAGGAGGGAGTGGAAAACAAAGTCGTCATGCATCTTATGTATAGTATGTTGGATAAAATTAAGAGGTGCAGATAAAGCCAAAACAATGCTGGTCTTCACACGGAGTCTGAAGGAAAGCTTTTATGTCTGAAAGTCCTGTCTCTCCTCTCCTAACCCAGTTCTGTCATTTGATCTAGTAAGATAGTACCTCTTTCTGTTAAATTTGTTTGCTAAAAATTTGACCACCTTCTTGTACATCTAGTGTTCAGGTAGATCATTGGTATCCTTGGACTGTTTGCTATTACATGGCGTGTAGTTTTTTTAACCTGTTGAAGAAGTAAACATTTGTGGATTGCCTTTTTTGTTTTTAAGAAAAAAGTCATTATAAAATCTAGGTTGAGCAGTGATTAATACTAATAAAGTGCTGCTAGTTGCCTGAAGCCACTTCTGTTATGGGTACAAGTTGCTGTAAATGTACCATTGATTTTTTAATTTTGTTTTGTTTTATTATTTTTGGCTTGGTTTGGGGGGTTGAGGTTTTTTTTAATGGGACCTGAATTACCCTGGAATAAACTTCATGTTTCTGATTAGAAAGAGGAAAGCCGCCAACTAACGCAAATCCAGTATATAGCATGGCCTGATCATGGGGTTCCTGATGATTCCAGCGATTTCCTAGACTTTGTGTGTCTTGTGCGAAAGAAGAGGGCTGGCAGAGAAGAACCTGTTGTTGTTCATTGCAGGTATCCATTTTTCTCCAACTTTGTTAAATCATCAGACTGAACTTATTTGTTGTCAAATAGCTTTTCTGTGCTTTGTTGTTGAAATAAACATTTAGTTCTATCTGCTTTGGGGATGACAGGAGAACTCAACATTTAAATGAAACAATTACTTAAAATTAAATCACATTTCAATAAGCAAAAGCTTGAGTATCTACATGCATTGATCTGTGCAGGGATTTTGTTGGTTTGGCGGGTTTTTTTTTTGGTTTTGTTTACTTTAAATACTTGTGCCAACAGTCTATATAATAATTCAGGGAAATGGCAGTGGATACTTAGGAACCTTTTACTCATGGTGACTATTGTACAAAACTCCGTAATAGTTGTATAAATAACCCATGGCAGAAAACATGGGTGGTATATGCAGTGATCAAATAAAAGATGCTTTCTCTCAAGTCTGCAGCCTTAGGCTACATGATATTTTGATACATACATTAAGATGACCCATTTTTCTCAACAATTTACTTTTGTCCTGCGTTAAAATGACTGTTACTTGGATTTTTATGTACACGTGAGATGTGTTTTTCTTTATTTTCTTATGCAGTAGCTTTTAATAGCATTCTACGTTCCTATAGTAAATTTCAAAATATTAATCCTTTAAAATACTTAATTAGTAAACTATAATAACGCATAATGCCAAATATCTTCAAATGAACGTGTGCTATACCCGGACAGTCAGTGTTCCTGAGTCAGGTGTGCATCGTTCCTGTTTCAGAGGCAAGATGAGGCGTTTAAGAGATAAAATCAATTTAAAGACTACCTAATCTACGAGTAAACTAGACATTTACTGCAGAAGATGAAGAAATTTTTTTTCTCTCTTTAACGCTTTGTGTGTCAGAAATTGTATTTAATTGGGTTTGCTCTCCCTTCTGCTTTATGCTGGTCAAGGTGAATCTTATTAACTAGGGAAAACCGTACCAGAATGCCACCATCTTAAATGGTGTTGTTTCTCACCTTCTGTTATTGATATACTTTTGGTTGATATGGTTTGTAAACAAATAGTGAAAATATCAGCCAAATACACTTTTACACTATAAAATGTGTAAGTCTGCAAGAGGCACTTGAACAACAAATTCGGAGAGTATGAACAGTTTCTTTCATCTCAATGAGATGTCAGTTCAGTTCCGCACTGATAATCTCAATACCAACATTTATAACAGTTTTATGCTTCACAGAAGAAGAGAGGGATATATCACAGTTCAACATAATTTGCTTAATTTGCCCAACTTGGTGGCTGTTGGGAAGTACAACCAAATTCCACCAGTGAGACAAGCTGAAGTAGCCCAGGGGTTCTTCCATATGGTGTGTGCACACTATTTTTAATGTCTGTTCAGTGTAATAGGACAAGGCATTAGTGCAATAAAATGGTAAAATGCCATTTTCAGAACTAAGCCACCAGCTTTAGTATGGGGAATCCGAGTAGCTAGTAGAGCACACTTTTACACAATAATAGTTTAAAAACAAAACAAAAAAAAAAAACCAGAGAGACTGTGAAGCAACAAAAACCTTAAGAAATTGGATAGGTTTTTGTTAGGTTAAACTACTTAAAACACTAGTTTCCAAGCTTGTGTTCGTGTTTATTTTTAGAAGGCTCCTACTAGTTTAGTCAAACAGTTTCTAATTCTTGTTCTAGACGGTGAGCCACCCATCCTGTCCGTGCCCTTCTTGATTTTCATGTCCTGTCTCAGTGTTGCCCTCCATCAGTCAACGATTCCTTTTCCAAAGCTGAAGAGTCCTATCCTACCTGATATTTATCATATGGAAACTATCACACTTTCCATCATTGTTGTTGCCCTTCTCTGAATCTTTTGAAGTTGTAAAATGAGTCATTAGGTTCTTTGACAGATACTGTTCCTGTTTGGATTTGATAAAGCGTTCTGCGTATAAATTCTACATGTATAAATTCCAGAAATACAAAATGCTATTGAATAATTATATATAACCAGCACATTTACATCTTGTCGTACAATTCTCATGACATCGCTGAAACATATAGTAGCTTTAATGCCACCTTCTGGGCAAAGATTTAAAGTAGTGGTTTGGTCAGGCTTAATTTGAGCTTATGTGTCAAAATCAGAAGAAGTAAGTTTCAAAGTTTGGTATGTTTATATTAACTAATTTAGAAGCAAACGCTTTCATTTATTGACTAAAATACTAGTTGTATGGGTTTAGATAATGCTGGCATTTGAAAATATCAATTTGGTCCTGTATTCAAATATGGAGAATCATTGGGTTTCTATTCAAAAGTGAATATGAAAGATTTTAATTTGAAACTGATGATCAAGTTCAAGGTGAAATATTCAGTCTTTGAGGATTGCTACTTGTGGAAAAGTGTATGTATATGTAAAACAAGGCAGATAAATCTTTATATTTCTTTTATTTTTAAGCTAACAATGATTCATATAAGCTCTCTTGAAATTTTTGCCATTCCAAGATGTATATGTTATGGTTCTTCCTTGTCTTGAAAGGGATTGCTATTAGGTATTCTTTTTCAATCTACACAAATTAGATCTCTCTTGTGCTTTTTATACTAAGAAAATTATCATTATTGTCATCCTCCAAAGGTATCTAGTAATTGTTCTATTCCTTAGTCTGAAATATGAAGGTATGGATCACTTCAAGAACATAAACATGGTTTTATGAAATCAGCCCAACATTCCAGTAACAGTTATTCCAGTAATGGTCAAATTGACACAAGATGCACAGTGTACGCTAGTATCTGTGTTTTGTTATCTTCTAGATATTAGTATGATTTATAATATGATGGGAATAAATATATGTTTGTAAATTCTGCTCAAGTGAATGGCTGGGTTAAGACAGTCCCTCTTCAAGGCTTGACAATTCTGCACTGATTGTTTTTCGCTCGGTTCAGGCAGGATTGTGGCTTCCACTGGCATAGAATCAATCCGTCTTAACCGCTGCCCTAGTAGTATGGGAATCATAACGATCAGTCATGAGAATCCTTTAGGAGGAAGGTCTTTAAGTACGAACTATGTTCCAGACACTTTGTTTCATTTTTCATTTGGGGTTTTTTGTTGTTTTTTTCAGTGCTGGGATTGGACGGACGGGAGTTCTTATCACTATGGAGACAGCTATGTGTCTCATTGAGTGCAATCAGCCTGTTTATCCGTTAGATATTGTAAGAACCATGAGAGATCAGAGAGCCATGATGATCCAAACACCTGTGAGTATCATACTTCCTGTTCTATGTTGCAGAAGAATAATTTCCTATTATCTAGTCATGTAATTAGATGGATTTTTAATATACTTGCTGTTGGTCATATGGCAAAGAGATCACCTTTACTCAGTGTAGCTGCAGCCTTGGCTTCAGACAGGAATAGCTCTGCCCTGTAGTGCCTCAATTAAAGGCAAATAATCAGTGAAATAGTATTTTTAAAAATCAGTGTAATTAAATCTGATGCAAGATATATCAAAGTAGTTTTAAGTGTATTTAGTCTAAAAAAAGTAACTTGCTACCAGGATTCTTTTGGTGCTCTCTTCACATTTGATATATCTTAAGATGCTAGAATTTTTCCTGAATCTATAACGTTCGGCTTTTTTGAGATATTTGCAATGTTGCTTGAATGTATTATATTTCAGAATTGTAAAAGTTTTAGAACAGATTTAAGAACTTTTTATTTGTATCAGTCAGGTGTTGCATATCTCTGAGAGAAGTTTGCATTTACATTTTTAGAAAATATGTGAACAGGGTCAAAAGATGGAGTTGTATTGTCTTCCAAAAGGAAAAAAAAAAGGGAGCCTTGGTTGTTCCAAGCTTTGATCAGTTCCAGGTTTTTTATTTTTTTTAATTAGCAATCAGTTGTATAGTTTTACTTGTAGTATATAGCATTTAAAGAGAAAGTATTTTGAAGAAGAAAAGGCACTAGATCCAGTATCAAATCTCTCCCATGGTTACCTGACGGTAGTTACTCATTGTAGTAATTTTAATGTCCCTGCTGCTGTTCCTCTAATCAAATTTGAATAAACATTTTGTGTTCTTCAGAGTCTTCAGACTGACAAAAAGTATTTAGGGTCTCCATTTCTTGGTCATCTGTCATTCAGTGCAGCTGTCCAGTATTCATGTTCCACTTAAAAAAACACTGTGTTATTCAACTAGCACAGGAAGGATGAGGAAGATGATGATACATTAAAATATAGTAAAGGATGGCCCTTGCTGTTTCGATGACTATACGGTATGAATAGAATATCTCTCTCTAGCGTACACAGAGAGGAACACAGTTTTATTAGTAAAGGTTTTAATTGTATTTTTTCACGGCACGTGCTAAGTATCTTCTGGTCTTCTCATTTTTCTTAGAGAAACCAGAATTTTCAAGCCTCAGTGAAAGGCAGGTTTTTACTGCATCAGAGGGAGAAGGGATAATAAAAGACTAAAGTGGGTTTTTAAAAAAAATTTCATAAATATTAGCTATTATAATTTCTCCTTTGGCACACTCTTCCCGTTTTTGTATCTCCTGAAAGATTCCCTCAGTGTCCACAAGATGGCCCTGTGCGTGGGTATCTGCTGCGTCTGCTGTGTGAGGGGAGTTCAGAGCCTCCGTCAGGAGGCACTGGAGGCAGAAGTATTTGACACAAATGTGTACAAATTTAAATACTTTAATGCACATACAACAATACAGTAAATAATGATGCTGTTACTAAGTCTGTTACTGTACCAATTTAAGGTCTGACATCACTAATTACTGCAGAGAGAGGGATATTCCACAACACACAAGAGGCAGGCATGCCAGCTTTCTGACCAGTTTATACACCGTTATGCACTATTCAGTGTCAGTTGTGGGGCTTTACAAAACCGCGATTTTATTTAAATTTATTTTCATTATATTCTAATTTGATTACTGTTGGAGTTTTTAGCTATTATTTGTTTAAAACAAAATATTAGTGGCCTCTATGTACGCAGGTGCTAGACTTGCATACATTGCAGAGTTAGATAGTATATAATGTTGAGAAACTGGAGTTCTGGCTTTTTCAAACGTGGAACAATTTTCTTTTTTTATCAAATTCTGAGAGGGAGGTGCCAGTAACATGCCAGAATTAATGTGATTATGAAAAAGTGCTTTGAAACAATAGCTTCTAAATGCAAGTGCATGGAAACCTCAGGTCTTTGAATCTTCAGCAATGAAATGAAGAGCAGAAAATTACCAAATAGGTGATGTTTTAATAATAGTACTGGTTTTGTGGTTATGACTTTTGGTATATATTTCAAAGTGACATTCATCCCATTCTTCTGTTGAGAAACAAGACGTTCTAATATAAAGTTCCTGTTGTTTTGTGTTTCCTAAACTAACTTTGAATCCTGTCAAGAGAATGGGATGGGGGAAATCTTAGAGGCCTTTTCTGTTTCCAGATGACACGGTTCAATTGCGTTTCTTTTCAATTTACTGATTCTACTTTCCTTTTCAGAGTCAATACAGATTTGTATGTGAAGCTATTTTGAAGGTGTATGAAGAAGGATTTATTAAACCTTTACAAGCATCACTGCATAAGTAAAGAGCTAAAAACCTAGAATATCAGTTGAGGAATCCTGTCCTCTCTAAGGAACTGGCAGCATTCTTTGTGCCATAATACTGCTTGCAGGAAATGATAGTGAAGTACAGCAAAGGATTGACAAAGGACTTTGAAAACTTCAGCACTGTTGCACTTTATGTTGAAACAAAATCAGTCTCTGAAACTCTTCTAACCTTCATCTGTTTGAAGACTTTATTTTCGTGCTTTGCTCCGAACAAACCATAAACTGAAAGAACTAATTGTGTTCAGGGTAATCTACGATATTTCATTGTAGTGCCATATACTGCGCTTCTGGTTGAATTGCTACAAACAAGGCTTGGAATTATTTCACTCTGTTTTACACCCATGTCTCTTAAAATGAAAAACAAATGAAAAAATACACTAAGCCATGGTCTTTTTCCAGTGCTAGGTTTATTTACTATGTACAGATTCTCACTGTTTTGTTTTTTACGACATTAGCAATATTGCCAATACTTAGATAGGTACACACTGCCTACTGATGCAGCACACTTTGTCCTACACCCTTACTAGAGACCAGCTGGTTGTTAGAGGAAAGCTGGAGTCTGTGGTAACCCAGCAGTAGCTGCATACCGCCCACTTACCAGCATCTTGTACAAAATAATAATAAAAAAAAATTAAAAAAAATAATAATAAATAAACATCATTTCTTTGACACAGCTTGTGTGTCATACACTGGTGTATTCTGATTCGTGTGACGTAAGATTACGTGATGGGAACTAATGCATGCATTATGTCTTAACCCCTTAAGTGCCTTGAGACTTACAGCGTACATCCAGTGAAAGGCACTCATGATTCCGTGGGGGTGGTATTGTCCTGTCATATTTATCTTAATGGGTTCAGATTTTAAAAACGGCCCTTGGTGCTTGGAATGTGTTACCGCAAGGGGTCATGGAAATACCGTTCCCTCTTTCCTTATACAAGTACCTGAGTGCTGTTCTCGGTAGCAAAAGCACCTCTGCCAACTTAATGAATGAGCATTGTATGCTGCTTTATTGTAATTATGTGAAAAATCTGACACATTCCTTCATTCCTTCCAACTAGTAACTTACTAGCAGCTTACTGTGAAGTGCTGGTAGGTCATTAGAAGCTGATACTTTATTTTATCCTTTTATTGAGAATAGCTGTCTTACTTGATTAGAACATAACTCTTCAATAGCACTGATAATTAAGTTGAACTTACAATCAGATGTGATTTAATTCCATTATCCGCTAACCAATTACTTCCTAAGCCCTCATAGTTGATTTCAAGCCATGTTCGTACAGGTCTATCTTCTTTTCTTTTTTTTTTTTTCTTTTTTTAATTGTTTGGGGGGGGGAGGGAGGAGAACACTATGAAGTTGTCCCAGAACTTTATTTTAATTCCATAATGACCCCAGTCACCTTCTGTTATGCTTGTGCAAAATTGTTCCAGTTGGTATGTGTTGCTTCTTTCTTAGTAGGTAGAAGATTTGTAAGAAACGTCTGTTTGATACAGTATCTGAGCTCATTCTAAAGATACGTAAATGTCCCAGTTTTTAAATATTTTTAGGGTATAGGAGAAACCAAGTCAGAAGCAAGGTGTCCAGTGTAATATACTGTAAGAAAAAAATCAGTCACTTCTTTGGCTGCCCTGTGACAACATAACTTTGTGCCCTCTATTTAAAAGTTTTAATTTATTGTATTGGTTTCCTGAAAATGTTTATCCAGAAAAATGTTGTTGTAAGCTATATAGAGCATAGAATTAAAATGGAAAGTTCTACACTAAATAATTTTTAACTATTGAAGAATTATATTATATAATATACTGTGTTCTATGGACATTTGAAAGAGATCAGCTGTGGACTATTAAGTGAAAAAGGATTCAGGCGAAGTGAAATCCTGGCTTACGACTTAGTAATAAACGTGAACCACAATGCCAAATGGAAGATAGAGTTTTAAATATTTTTAGAAAACAAAATAGTACTAGGTGGCCTGTGGCCCTGTTACTTATATTTCTAGATTTGATGCTTAAATCAATATTATCCCTCAGTGAAAAATGAATCTCTCAAGAATCTCTGGATCTGATGAAGTGAAAAAGAGTAATAAGGTAGCTTTAATCTCAGTTTTATTTTAAGCCATTTAGAACAAAAGAAAATTCTTCTTTAGGAAAGTATAAGCTTTAACTTCCATGTGACGAGATTATTAGCTGAGATGCTGGCTGGTTGGAAGGTTATTTTAAACTCAGCACTTACTGTCTAAAAATTAAAATAATTCATCCATTATATTTAAAAAATTTTTCTTCCTAGTCAGGTTGTGAATGAAAATAGCATTTGCCCTTTTTTTCCGGGGGAAATCAGAAATGAAGTTTATAGCAACATATAGTGTTGGTATGTCACATATTTAAATATTCTTATGTAAAGTTGCCAAAGCAGTTTGAGTTCAAAAGACCCATTTATACCACAATTAAGTGTGGGATATTTATTGGTCATCTGTCATTATTGTTGCGATTACAAAACACAGGCAAGAATAATAGGTCTCTTCAAAATCTTCCTTGCACTGACCTAAGCAGATTTGTGTCTATTAACTAGTTGCACTGGGGAAAAAAATGGGAACAAAGTAACTATTCTTAGATAATTGGCCTCAGCAACTCAGTGGCTTTTTGGCTTCTCCAAAGCCAGGATAGTGGTAACCAAAAACTGACTGGGAAAGAGAAGAGCATTGAAGCCTTTCTGCCCCATAAATCATTCATTCAAGTGTTTCTACCTGTTGTGGTATAAATGGCCTTTAAAATATTTTTATATGGCCAAAAAAAAAGCGAAACTGCTAAATATTTTACTTTGGGTTATGAAGATCTGTATCATCCTTAAGAGTTTTTTAAAGAAGTTTTTGTATGTTTCATGCTGTACAAAACATGAATGTATCTTTCAGACATAATGACCTATAGACCTATATGTGAATGGTGTTATGATTGTTGGATTTTATGAATAATTATTTTCATACCATTTGATTAGGAAAAATGTTGGCTGGGTGTGGAAAAGAGTATGTTTGTAACACTTCCATGATACAAATCCAGTTTAAAAAAAAAAAAAGAAAAAAGTTTTCATTGTAAATAAGAGCAATATTATGACAATTTTGTGCCAATGTATAATGTTAAGACTTTTGTTTTCCTTTTAGGTTCGGATTGAAAACTACCACTGCCATCTCTTGTTTAAAGTGGATTTGAAGGTTTTTTGGTTTTTTTTTTTTTTAGTAGAAAGACATGGGGCTCTAGTGGGGGCTTTGAGTGTTGCGGGGGCTTTGAGTGTTGCGGGGGCTTTTTGTTTTTTTTTTTTTTTTTTTGCTAAATATGAAATAAGATGCAGGTATTGTTTAATAAACCACCTCCAGATTGTCAGCCAATCCACTTTGAGAAATACTGCTCTAGATATACCAGATAACTGAAAGATGAAGAATTGCTTTTTCCTGAATTTGGAACCATTTGGTATTTAAAATAACTTGCAAGTCTTAAGCAGTAAAATGCTGCTTTTACGCATTTTATTTTTATATATTCTTTCCCAGTTATGAAAAAGAGAAAGCCTGATTTTTTTTTTCTTCTTTTCTCTACATTTAATGCTAGGTGACATTTCTTCCACATTTCTCTGTTAAATCTTGAAAGCTTATGTCCCATATAGATAAAGCAGTAACACTTCTAGAATATCTGATTGCAGTCTGGCACACCATCTATTAGAGAAAGGGTGAGAAAGCAGTTGGGAGATTAAGGAACATGAGAAGTTTGTTATGGAACCCGTGTAGCCAGCAACTTTCCCTGTCGACCTTCCAAAAAGCTTCGCGGTACCTGTAGAAGGGCCAAAAATGCAGCAAACCTGCTGCAGTTGCACTGCCCAGGGAGATGGGAAATGGGGAAGGTCTGGCATAGAGACGATGGAGCTCCAGGTGTGCTGTGGAGCTGAATTACGTGATATTTTTATGCTTCTGCAGTGTGTGTGCAGGTGGGTGGGCGATGTTTGATGGCTCAGGGAGTTAGCATGAGCATGAAAAACTACAGATCCACCAATTTCCAAGTGCAAGCAGGTTGTCCAGTAGGTATGCTGTAGCTTTGACTGTAGAGCCACTATGCAGGCAATCTTCAAGACCCTCAGCCCTGAGGATAAAGGGAGGGGTTGGGTTATGGTCCAAATTAAAATTTTGCTGATTTGGTCTTCCACAAAGTACAGGAATGGTGCCCTTTAACGTCATTTTAGTCTTCTTGTACCTCACATCTCAGGTCCCCAGTTGGCTGAGTGTATTTGCTAATTTAAGTACTCACCTTTTGCCTTGAGACTCAAAACGCTCTTTTCCATTGCTACTTTTAGTGCTAGGATCCAATATCAGAATCTGGTAAAAACACATTCATTGATTAGACGTGGATCTTGCATGGCATTGCAGGGATTGTAATTAGTGGTGATTGGGAAGCTGTTACAAGGGGAAAAATGGTTGGTTTGTTTCAGTATAACTGTTCTGTCCAGTCTCTGTTCTCTCACTGCAGTTATAAATTGAAACTTTTATTTTATTCTATTTTTTGGTTTAGCAGTCTGCAAAGGAGGCCAGTTTGTTATCACTGGATTTTATGTCTGTGCTGGTTGCTACCACGAGTGTGCATCTTCTCAGTTCATAGGGCTTTTCCAGCTACAAGCTTTTAACTGGTGCATAAGCTGTAAGCTCTGGCTATTGGCTTTGGCGTGTTTTGCCCATTGAGAGCTCAATGGTAAAAAAATTAAGATAACGCCACTTTTTAAAAAGAATGCTGACATTGTAAATTAAAATAAATAGGGACTTTTTGATTTCTTTGAACCAGTAGCCTCATTTAAAAAAAAAAAAAGCCACTAAAATATCTATCGTTCTAGTCTGCTGTAGCATGAACTATGGTTTCACAGACTGGCTGACAATTAGTTGGTTGTGTTTGTTTCGTATTTAGCAAGCTTAAACATTTTAAAGGGTGATTTTTATTTTATTTTTTTTAATGTTTTGATGTTTGAATAGTAGCACTTTATCTCATGCTTACTACTGACTGAACTATTGGACAAAATAAATTGGGCTTGGAGAGAGATGCTTAATGGGTTTCTGTACAGAGATGATTTGGATTACACCCTGGTACGAATGCTTTCTGTTTTTCCAACAATTTCTGGTTTATTGTGCATGCATTTCTGAGGGACATTCAGAAAATAGCTATTAAGAAGATATTAATAATTCTATCATCTTAATTTTTCTGTCTTAAAAAGAATATAAAGCTTGCATTTAAAAAAAAAAGGTGCAAATAGAAACTACAGGGTACTTGTAAATTTATCTCTGTGATCTCTCTCAGCTAGCTGCAAATTAGCTATGTTTACTGTAAATCTTTCTGCTAAGCATTATTTTTAACATTAGATCAATTACCTGGAAATCAGTATTTTTTTTTTACTTAACTTATTTGAATTTTGATAACTAAAGATAATGCACAACAAATTTTAAAGAAGTTGTCACCCTTTTACTCCTAGGCCAGGGGCCTGAGACACGAGTGAAAGGGTTAAACAGTTTACATTAAGCTGTTGTTTTCTTTAACTAGAATATATCCACAAAGACTAGACTATAAATGATCTAGTGCAATTATCTCAGTAACAACCCTTAATAATTTTACAGGAAAATCAAGGTAAGAAAACAAAGGGTTTATTTTATCCAGATTTGTTTTCCATTTGGTTTGGTTCGTTTACCAGCGATCCCATTTTAACCAGTCAATTTGGCAGGGCTGTTTGTGTAAGATTTGGGGTTTTTCTGTAACAGGTGCTATACTCTGTGTAAATACAAAGGGAAGGATATTATTTAGATCATTATTAACAATCAGATGGTGGCAATATTTTTTGCTAGTTACTTCTGGTAATTAATTTGCATTTCCAGCTGTGGCTTTTAGTTGTCAAATTTCATCTCAGTTTCATACTGCTGAATGATGGACTGCAAGTGTGAAGTAAATCATCTCGGAGTTGAATAGCTCTTTTGTTGTTTAGACTAACTCTTGTGTATCTTTATTAATGTTGGAGGGATGGGAGGGTTCTTCCCATAGGTAGACTTTTGCCTATAAATTTGTTTAAAAGCACATGAAGGGGAGAAAACAAAACAAAAAACAAAATCTAAATGCAACATCTTGGCTAAACAGCCGGGGTGGTTGATTGAAAATGGTGGAAACTTGAAATTGGTCAACACTGGACAATGTGAAAATAAATTCAGCTTTTGTCACTGCAGCTACTGTATGCTTTAAAGGGCCTTATGTATTTGTCCTCATTTTGATAAAATTAAATTTCTTGCCATTAAAATGATACACTAACTTCTACCGAAAACCAGCAGTTCCCAGGATAAATATGCTAATAACATTTAACAAGTCTTGTTTTAGTCTTAAGTAAAATTTCATTCTATTATGTGAAAAAATGCTGTTATGCATATTTTGTGGATATATTTAATTTCAGTTGACAAATAGTTGTCTAGGTACAGACTTGAAAATATATATATAGTTTACTTGTGGATCTTAATTGTTTAATTGCAAAATAAAGATGTGCTTTAGTAATTTAAAGTTTAATTTTTTTGCGATTTTCTTGCTACTGTACACACAGGTTTGCTATGCTACTTTTAGTACACTTCTGATGCCAAATAATGTTCATCTTGTGTTTTACTTTTTGATGCTTTATGCCGTAAATACAGCCCTATGGACTGAGCACTAGAAGAGGATGCTAAATTATCAGGAATTAAATTGCTTGGCTACAGAAGAAGCATGACAATATCAGCCAAAGTTTTTTATCTGAAAATATATACTGCAGTTTTTTCTCTAATGGAAGAACAACTCTATTTAATATCTCTTACACCTGAGTGTTTTGGAGACAGCGTTCAATAGAGATTATAGTCTGATCACAAAACTAAAAGCATGAGGAATACCGATGTGAAGAACAAGAATTCCAGATGGAAGCTTGTGATGAAATATTTGCTGCCAAAAAGTGAGGAGATGTTCAAAGCAAAAGTAGGAAAAGAAGATGAAAGGACTTTAGGAGGCAAGACAAAAGTCTCAGGAGGGTTAAGAGTCTAAGAAAAGAGAGACCCCCATATGTTTTTAATTTGACTGATTAATTTAGGACTTTAAAGTGAGGACAAGCTGTTTGGATTTGAAGTACAAAAAGATAAAACAAAAAAAAAAAAACCCAAAAGATAAAAGATTTAAAAGCATTCAAGGAGAGAACACGAGTAAGGAGAGATATTAAGTAGGAAGAGATCTGCTTAAGCTGAAATGGGAAGACTGGATAGAAGACAAGTCACAGACAGATACCAGTTTCATGGGCATCTACTTGGACTGTATCTGAGTAGCAAATAGTGAGGAAGGAGTAGCAAGAGGCTGGTGTGAAGTAGAAAAGCAAAAACGATCAAAAATGTTTGTGTCACTGAAGCTACAGAAAGGCAGCTAGGAATAACGGAGTTCTTGGTGGCAACAAGGGAGCTTGTAGGTGACAAAGCGAAAAGAAGCTCAATTTGAGGAAATGGTTGAAGATGGACAGAAAACTTAGGGTCAACCTCTAAGACTCAGGTAATTTATTCTCCAGAATGCTTTGTCTAAAATAGGAAAATATAAATTGTTGTAGACTTAATGCAATGTCATTTACGTGACAGAGATCTCCACTAAAAACTAATCATCCTTGTTATGCAAATGATCAGTTAGTTGACCTGCACAAAGAATTAATCGGATATCTGAAAACATTCAACATAATTTTTTTTTTCACTTTGAATATAATAAGATTTTGTATGTTTCCTCTGGGAACTTTATTGCATGCTCCCACATGTATTTCATGACAGACTAGCGGGAGCAAGTATAGTCCCTGCTCCACTGATAACAAATACCTAAATTCCCCCATTTTGAGAATTGTGTTCCTGAGTAAATAACGAGGTATGAACCCGAATCCCACCTTTCCCCAAGCTTGCCTTGTACCTTCTGCTTGTGGTAGGAGGGTTGGTCTGTTGCCAACATAGGGGTGCTAAAATAACTAACATTTAACATTAAAATCAGCCTGTTGCTTTGTCAGCAAATACTGGGCAATTACCTGGCAGGATGGTTGGTTTGTTTGTTTGTTTGCTATTTCAGCAAACGACATCAAGATAACTCAATGTATATTCAGGCACCTGCAGCTGATTTTGCCCTGTCGGTGTATGAAGGGGTGTTTCTTTCCAGTTCCTCTGCGTGGCAGATGAGTGACTGGTTATCTCAGCCCAGATTTCGTAGCTGAAGGTAGAAAAGGTTGCATTACCGTTAGCAAAAGCGGTGCCAATAAGAAGCCAAAGTCTCCGCTTTCTCAGGCTGTTAGATAGGCTGGATTCCCAGTTTTCCTGTGATTTTGAAGGAGGCTGGAGCAGTGTCTCTGTTAGCTGGCACTAGACCTTGCAAGCAGAGATGATAATGTCATTGGTGAGGTTTTCTATTTGGAGATGCTCGAACACAAATATTTACGTACTCAAAAAATGCGGCAAGGTGCAGCCCTTTGCAGTTGCTGTGACTGATGCCAATGAGTGGGGCTTTTCCCCTCAGACTGGAGGAACAAGTAAGAAAAACTATAAAAATATCGCTCACTGGGACTAACTGTACTTGTCTTTCCAAAGGATTTTCTATTACAAACTGCATTTTGTCATCATAGTCTGTCCTAGTAATTTTATTCCAGTGGATTAACACTAACAGTGCTAGTTTGTGGATAGTTCTGCTTTATTTAATACATCGCTACAGTTAATCCTGTCAGGCCGTGCTTAAAGAGGCGTTTTTCTTCTAAATTTAATGGTTTCAGAACGCGTTTGCCTGAGGTGCCTTGTTGGCGCTGGCTAGCTGAGGGCTTCTTACAGCAGTTCTGACGGGAACCGCTGAGGGAAACTTACACTCCGTGACAGCAAAAAATTCAGAAATTTTGCGAAATCATTTGAAACCCACCCCCGGAGGCTCCCATCCAAGCGCCGCCTCGTTACCGGCTTCCCTGCTCACGCCCGCTGTGCCCCCCTCAGGCCGGTCTCACGCCGCCAGGCCCCAGGTCGTACCCCCCCCACCACCCCCCGGGCAGCACGTGGGCCGCACCGCCCCCCCTGCGGCGCCCCTCCACTGGGCGAAACCACCTGGCTCGGGGCGGGGGCGTCCCTGCTCCACCGGGGCCCGCCCCTTTAAAGGGGCTCCGGCGCCGCTGTGTGGCGTGAAGGACAGGGCGCTCTCTTTACCGCGCGCCCGGACGCCGCTTGCCTTCCTGACGCCCTTCTCCTCCGCCTTGCCGCCTGCTCCCAGCAGCAGAGAGTCGCAGCGGAAGCCGCCAGGTGAGTAAGGGCGGGCGGGAGGAAATGGACGCCGCGTCGTCGCCCGTTTAAAGGCCTCCCACATCGCTCCGCCATGTTCGCGGGCCCGCCCCCTCCCGGGGGGCTCCCTCACCGCCCAGGGCCTTGAGGAGCCGCCGCGGGGACGCACTCTCGCCGCCCCCGGCTCCGCCGCTCCCGCCGCCGACCGGCCCGCGGGGCCGCCCCTCAGGTGAGCGGCGCGGGGGAACCCGCGGCCACCGCCGAGGGTCGGGGGTTGGGGGGAAGGGGGCAGAGGGCGCGGCGCGACCCCTGAGGCAATGCGGGCCGGGGCTGAGGCGGACGCCGGTGTCGGGGCCTTATGTAAGGGCCGGGGCAACCCGGGATGGGGGATTTGAGCGGGGCGGGGGCCGTTCCTTGCCGGAAGGAACGGCCCCCGCCCCGCTTAAATCCCCCATCCCGGTGCGTCGCTCTGGGTTGCGATACGGGGCCACCGGAGCTGTGGCTTGTCGCCCGGCTCCCGGAGGCCGCCTTCCCCTGCCCGGCGGTGGCCGCGGAGTGACGGGAACCGCCGTGCCCAAAAGGCGCGCTCTGCCTCTCCGTGCAAAGCCCCGAGAGGCACCGAAGTCTGTCAGCGGAGTTCTGGGGCGGGAAGGGCCGTTCGTAACTTTTTTTTTTTTTTTTTTCCCCGATGAAAGGCAGCGAGTATGTCAGACAAGAAAATAGCTGGTGGTACGTAGTTCTTAGTCGCTTTCCAGCTTTTAAGAGAACATCACCCTCTCATTGAGGAGTGCGGTGGCATTTGTATTATTCAAAGATTGCGATTAGTTGTGTGAGATCTACACAGTCACTGTTTTTAGCTCCCTAACGTACTTTCAGGTTGTGCCAAAAATCACCCCAACTATCGCTGAAGGTTTGAGCTGAGTTGTTTTTTTTTTTCAAAGTAGTCCAAGAGTCTGGGTATTTAAATCCAAAGAAGTCAAACAGCTGTTTGAGTCTCTAACAGTTCTTTATCAAAGCCTGGCATTTTCTAAGAACTTTTTCCTGTGAAAAACTAGAATCGTAGAATGGTTTGGGTTGGAAGGGACCCTACAGATCATCTATTTCCAACCCCCCTGCCATGGGCAGGGACACCTCCCACTAGACCAGGTTGCTCAAAGCTCAGTTCAACTTGGCCTTGATAACTAACAAGTCCTTTTTCTGTCTTGGATTTTGCAGCAAAGATGCTGAGCTTTTTCCGTCGAACCCTTGGACGACGGTCTATGCGTAAGCATGCAGAAAAGGAACGGCTAAGAGAGGCCCAAAGAGCTGCAACCCACATCCCTGCAGCTGGGGATGCAAAATCCATCATTACTTGCCGAGTAGCGCTGCTGGATGGAACAGATGTCAGCGTGGACTTACCGGTACGAGTGATGCAAGTTTGTATTTTCAACCTCCTTGGGTTGTGTCGATCTGATTGTGCTCTTTGCTGTTTAGAAGTTAGGTAAAGGCATATCTATTTGTCGTAGCAACTGACCCTGTGACTTGATGTCCACTAAGTTACTGGTCATAAAAAGGTACTGAAATTATTCACTGAAACTAGAGAGTGTTTTGTTAGAAGTCATTGCACCTTATACATTGAACTCTTTCTAGCATGTTAATGTAGTTGTTGTGCCAAAGCTTAACTTAAAGAGGGTGACATTTCGGATGCATTGGATTTGCTTTTCAGTGAGCTATGTATGTATCTTGGGAAGGAAGGTAAATCTCTCAGTGTAACTTTCTTGAAGAGGAAGGATGAGCAGAAGTACTGGCAGTAATTTCTGTGTGGGTTTTGTTTGTCTTGATTTTGTGTCAGAGATGGATGCAGTTTTTAACGCTAACTTAAGAGGGGAAGGAAAGAGATGAATTCTACTTCCTTCCCCTCCTCAGGGCAGATTATATAGCAGGGATTGTCTCATAGCATAGTGCTTTATTGGGAGTGAGGTGTTAGCCACTGTTTTACATTTCTAAAGCTCCCTTTAATATACACGTGTCTGTTCTGCTCTGCTTAATTATATACCTGTTTTTCGCCAACAGGATGAACAGTAGGAATGGAAGTGATGTGCTCTGTTTTTCCATTACCATGTGTTATAGTTGCTACCAACTTGTTTTGAGCTCACGTAGCTGAGTTGGGAAGCTGTGGGTCTGTGAGACCTTCTGCCTAGTTCCGTAGGATTTTGGTTGCACTAACAGTTGCGCAGACATTGGAGCTGCTGGCTAGAAAGAGTGTGTGGGGCAGCCATTCTTGAAATGGCTTTTCATTCATCCCTTTCTTATTTAAAGCACAATTCTAGAGTGTTTATAATGTTAGGTAGTCTGAAGAAGGCTCAACTTGTTAGGGTATTAAGCGGTGTTGTTGACATGGTAAGTGGAAGTAACTCTTGTGATATCCAGAACCCAAAGTAATCTAGAGCTAAAGAAACAGTTTGGCATCTTTTTTTTTTTTTTTTTTTTTTCCAAAATTACTATAGAGATAGGTGCTTGTAGAGGGCAGTAAAACTAATTTGTGCACCTCTGAAACAGTGCAGTGAACATATCCAGTGCTGCTTAGTGCCTAGGATGTTTGATTTGTGGCCAGGAATGCCCACAAACACTTTATAGCAAGAGTTACACTTAAAAAGTACTCAAGTTTAAATTGGTGTCTCCACATAACCAGAGCAGTGATCTTTGGAGCTGGAGTTGGCTCTGTAGGCAAATTCCTGGCGCCTCTAACAACATTTCTAAGGCTTTGAGGAGCATAAATAAAAACCTGAAGAGGTGTCATGACCTGCCATCTGGGCTATAAAACTTAGATCAGGATGCAGTAGTAACTACTTATTTCTAAAGGAAACTTTTTTCCCTCTTGCTTTTTTTTTATAAGGTAACATAAAGCCTTGTCTGTGGACATCTAAGTTACAAGTAACAGTAAACAAATATGTTAAATCTATATAGCTATATGCAGTAATTACAGTGCATCATCAGTGGATGATATGTACCTCTTCCTTTGGTGATTAAAATACAATAAATTAAAAGTAGATTAAAAGTTTAATTTCAGGCTCCTTAGTGTGTTTGTTCTTGTGCCTCCACTTGCATCATTCATATTTTGGGGTTAACTCTTAAAGGGAAAACAAAAAAGGAGCGGGAGCTGGGGGATGAATGGAGTGTACAAAATCCTGGTAAAACAATGTTGCTTTCTAAAATCTAAAGCTAAGTTAAAAATACGTATGTGTGTATATATAGATTTTTTTTTTTTTTTTTTACAAAAACTTTTCTTGAGAATTGTGTCCCTCTGAGCTGAGAATCATCGTCCTCTTTGAGCTAATGCCTTTTCCAAGACTGGTTCTGTTACTTTATTGGCAGCAGATTTGGTTTAAAATGAACTATTGTTACCTCAAAGAGGTGCCCTCGAGTCTGCCAGTTCAGTTGTGCATAGTCCCATTGTCTACCTAAGTTCTGTGAAATTGTTTTGTTAAAAAAATAAATAAGAAAGTGTTTCTTAAGACTGTATCCCTTAGCAAACAGGTTATTTCACAGCCAGAGAAAGAGTTGTCTTGGCAGGAATGAATGCCGTACCTTTTTTAATCCATGGCTACATAAATACTTTACAGTGGCATAAGTTGTTGCTGCCACAGGAAGAAAAGATGTTGCTTTCATTATTGCATTTGTCCTTGTTTTCACATACCCCTTGGCAGAAGAAACATTTTTTTGGCAGCAAGGCAGTAAGCTAAGTCAAGAAAATGCTGTGGCTGAAAATAATCAGTGTAATTTTGTTATGTTAGTTTCCAGCTGGAGCAATTCTCCAATCTGGTTCCCCATGTGCTCCCCAAATGTGGTGAAGAAGCATTTAGAGGTGATATCAGGCTTATGTTTGCTTAAAATGCTTGTTGAGCTGTACCCTTACAGTGAATTTGCTACTGAAAGAAGAGTATTCTGGAATTATGGTCCTTCATATAATTGAATCTGAGATTGCTGAATTTCTGTTTAAATTTAAAAAAAATAAGAAAAGGGGGGAAAAAAAAAAACCCCAACCACAGGGAACGTTGTCATGTAAGCCAAACATGTTTCAGAATCTTTGTAAGCAGCAAAGACTGATGTTTTTACAAATATTGACAGTGAGACAGAAGGGACATGTTGCAAATGATGCGGCTGAGATTAATTTATTAAACACAGAGCCAGGATTTGAGCAGTAACTCTGCTTTTTGTCCACTGATCTTATCTATGGTGTCTGTCAAGCCACTTAATCTGTCTGCTTTTCTATTTCTTCTGGGTTGTTTTTTTTTTTCAATTACAAAATTGCCTGACTTGAACTGTTCATCAAAGCTACGGTCCTACTTAGTATGTAGACTGCAGTCTTCTTAAGAATCTGGTTGTTCAGTAGCCATGTCAATGACCAAAGAATATTGGTGTTATTTACGCTATTTACTGTCTTTTTGGTATGTTTAAAATGGAAGGCATGAACTTCATGCGAGTTACCAGTGTTCTTTTGTGGCAGATCGAAAGGTGTGGGGGTTTTTTCCCCACCTTCACCTCAGATTCTAAAGTTGTGTTTTGACCTGGTGGTTTTCCTCCTCTGTTACCACTTTTTTGAAGCTTTATATTTGTCCAAATGCACTCAGTGATTTTGACAGACTTATGTGCTTAGTGACACACTGAGTAGCTTATTTTTTTTTTTTCTAATCTATGAAAAGTTTTTATAAAATAGATGATGTCTGTTAACTGTGCTGCTGTTGCTGTTGTTTGTCGTACATGCCGTTTTACTGTTAACTTACCTTGAGTTCAACTTTGGGCAAAAGTTGGGTTGTGCTCTTTCTTCTAATTGTTTCAGATTCGTGGGTGGAATGTTTGCTTAGTGGTATGCACGGTGAGAGGACAAGAACTCTGTTCTGCTGACATCCCCTATCTTACTTTTAATCCTGTTCCCACGCGAAACTAAACTGCATCTTCCCCCACTGCACCTCTGGAATTCTCAAAAGCCATGAACAGCCCTGGTTTAGTGCCCAAAGACTCCATCAGCTCAGTCATACCAATCTGGGCTCCCAAGGGAACCCATCAACAGCTGGAATACTGGCTTTTCTGGTGGTCATGGTTCATGGGGAAAGACAGGTTGGGGAGGAGGAGGGCGTGGTAGCAGTGTTTTTCCTTGAAAGCTGTTTTTAATTGGAGTCATCAACAGCTTACGAAATAACTTGTGAACAAAGATGTTTGTCAAGAATTTCAAATAAAGTGCTGTTTTGAGTACTGAAGGGCTCCAGGGGATTTTTAAATCAAAAGATAAAAAAATTTAATATTTATTGTAGAGATAGTCAATTCTATGCTATTCATAGTAATGATTGGGAGAGGGAAAGATAACCTAGACCAATAGGAAAAATGTGAAGATAAACAATATAAGTTGAATTAGAGGGTTACACTTGGAATATGCACCTTTTTTAAAATTTGTGGATAACTTTTTGTGGGTGAACAAGGTCAGCCTTACAATAGCAACAGATAGTAAGTATGGGTGGGGTTGTATAGAAGCAGCACTGTACTTTGTGGAAGCCAGCGGTGTTTTGGTGAAAAAACCTGAACCTGCTTAACCCACAATTTACATAATCTTCTCATGGATAATAGAGTGTTAATTGTATTCCAGTTTCTGTATGTGCAACCTAAGTTTTGGGCAAAAGCTTCCTAGCGGTATAAGGTGAAAGACACAAATGACGAGAATGGATGCTCTGTGATGGTTTTTCATCTTAAAATATTCCTTATTTATGCATACATGAAATTTAATATGGAGATTGCAAAATGAGATGGTTTTGTCCTTATTATAATGAAGCATCATTAAAACAAGGTTTTATATAAGCCAGTCCAAGAGCTCTGTGGAATAGCAGGAATTAGCTAAGCTGTTTACAGTTTTGGAGTAATGCTTACAAAATAAGATAAAAAGGTCTGTATTTGTAGTGATTATTTTAAATGAAATTAAGACATCTATCTGGAATGCCAAAAACGTTGCCAGCAAACTGTTAACGAGTGCTGATGGCTTTTTGTGTGGAGGGAGATGATCTGTGTTGATCTGACTACAAGAGCAGAGATGTATTGTGATAGTTGTTTTTACTCCATAATCCTGTTTTTTTAAAAAGCTTGTAGAATATTTGTGGCTACTTGCTGAATATTTGTAGCTGTAAATATGAAATACAGAATGCTGTCTGTGCCACAGATGCTGATTAAAAACAAAATTTTAGTAATGCTAAAAATGTTGGAAAATCAGTCTTCGAATAAAATGAATAAACTTAAGTGTTCAAGGCTGGCCTTTAAATTTTTCAGAATAAATCTCAGCTGACAAAAGGAAGAAGTAAATAAACATTTGCTTGTGTGTGTGTGTTAAGACTATAAAGTTTTGGATTAAAACTTTTCCCATATGGTCTTTGTCTTAATCGACTGAAATTCTTTTGACTATTTGCTTAAACTACTGAAGGACCTTTAGGGGACTGAAACTGGAAAAATCAATCCTGAGCTGAGTGTTACAAAGCAGAGATGCTGTCTGTGTGGTGTAAGGGGGCCCAAGCTGTAGCTCAGGTTGATCCAGTGCTTCCTGGGTTGCCAGATTTAAATGCATATTGAGATTGAATGTAAGACACGTATAGTACATGCCGAGTTGTTTCATCGCTTCTGAGCAGCAGCAGAATCACAGACTGCCTGTACCGCGTTGTGCTGGGAGGCCAGTCGTTTTGGGTTAGCAGTAGCTGAGCGTTTCAGGCTCCTTGTGGTGCTCGATGCCCTGGCTGGGTTGGAGAGGGAGGAAAGGCGCAGCTGGAAGCGAGCTGCAGCTGCTATCAGAGTAATTTGTTTGGCCTGCAGTGTTTCTGGGGATGGTGCTGCAGGCTGGTTTAGTTGCCCGAAGGTTTAGCATTCCTAACTCGCAGCATAACAGCAAATTTTGTCTGAAGCCCTGCTTTCCTGCTGAATTGCCCCTGTAAAGAGCACAAAGACTGAGATTCTCACGTGCTTGTAACCAAAACTGCTCCTGAGAAACCTGCAGGTGGAACACCAAATAAAGCTGAAATGTTTTTTGAATATACTGGGGAGAGGTATTTAGTCTCTAAAGCTTAATGCTGAACAAGCAGTTTGGATATATTCTGTATCAGAAAGAATACTACAAAATAGACTCAGAAATGTATTAGATCAAGTGTGTAACCAGAAGAGATAAACTTTCTTGGAGAGGAAAAATAAGACTTCTGGCAAAACAAACTGACAAGTATGAATGTTTTGAATCTTTATCTTTTTATGTACTGGGTCAACAAGCTTGAGCACAGTACATTAAAATCCTTCTCGATAGTATTCTAGTAAACGTACAGTTATGATGGATATTGACATCAATTCTCTATAAAGGTTTTTGGGAGATGCCTTTTTCTTTCTGCAGAGAATAACAGAACAAGATGTTTAATCCCAAATGCATATCTTCCTATATTTGGGAGAGATTGAGTAAATAGAGGAACTGGTAAATTCTGTCTCCAGAGGTAGAAATTATTCTCCGCAGCCTGCTTTTTACTCAGCACAAAAAATATATGGTGCTTGTTGTCAAAGGCTGTGGATAAACCAGAGAGAGTAGCAGAATTGGTGTTTCACTGCCAGTGACATCTTTAGATGAAGGAGAAAATTGACTGGGGAGTTTGTAAAAGTTATTTGGAAGATTGATGGAGTTTGAGGAGAGGAGCAACTCCATTTGTAGGTCAGTACTTAAAGCCATAAGAAGATCAGGGTGATGCAAATAATGTGTACTTCTAACATTGCATTTGTAAAGATAAGGGGGTTTAACCCTCCAATTCTCCAGCAAATGGTGTTAATGGTGTTAACTGCAGATACTGCTTTCATGATACTGAGAAGAAATCTTTTTTCTTTAAGGCTCAATGTTGGAGCTTTCTCATGGCTTATTTTTTCAAAACGTGTCATTTGGGAGAAGAGGGATTAACTTCATAAAAAATGGAGAGGGTCATCTGCTCCTGCACTGCCAGGGTTTGCAAACGTGCATAGGTGGCAACTGTGTATCTCTAAGTCCTGAATAGGGTCTCTGGCCTCTCCGGGGAGTAAATGGGGTCTTTCTGAGGAAACTGGTGTTAATGTGAATGGTAACCCTCCTCATGAGTTGATAAAAACCAGGAAGGAAAGATTTTGCCCTTCAGTAGCTACCAAAGGCAATAGCTACTCATAATTATCATTAATACGCAATATTAACATCATAATTTTAATAAATCTTCTGATAGAAAAGTACAGCTGCAAAGACACAAGGGATAGTAAGTCCCGTGAAGTAAAGCTTATTTATCTCTTTGTTTCAGAGCTCATCTTATATAGCAGCCTCCTTTTCTTCACAAAGAAAAGAAATTGAGGAGAAAAAGCCTTTTCTGATAAGCATTTGAGATAGCAAATTCATTAGGTGGGCTTTTTGGTTTTAGTTTTATTTTTTTCAAGTTTTAAAGGTTTGAAGTACTTCGCTGTGATTAAAAACCTGATTAAAAACCTTAAAAAGTCAGCCATTTAGCAGGTGCCTGCCCAGCACTAGGCTCGCATCCCCATCTGTTGTAAGCCCGCGTTGCTTCACCAGCGCTGGTCTGTTCTGGCTGCTGCCAGTACTGACAATGGCTTTTACATCAGGCAGGCGAGTTCTGCAGCACCGAGTTGCTGGTTTGTGTTCTTGAATGCATGTCCTTGAAATAACCTTTAACTCTGAGACCATGAGAAAAGGGTATACAGGCTGCCTCTCTAGTTTTAGGCAGTGACTCAGATGCCTGAGCCAAGGCGAGTGTTTTTGTATCGCCTTATCCTGGACGATGAAACCAGCCTCGCTGAAGTGAACACTGGAGTTGGCTTTACCCGTTCTTGCTGCTGAGTTACTGGGGTTAAGTCCAGCCTCTGTAACACCCACTCAGCCAGCAATTGCAGTTATTAAGAGTGGCGGGAGATGTCATTAGGACATAGTTGGGAGCATCCCTTCCGGTTGGGGGGGGGAGGACGGGGACACAACACACATGATTCATACCAAAGCAATCAAAAGATGCTTTTATCTCATTCCAAAATGTGGCAAAACCACTACATGCCCTGCCCTGCGTAAGTGATGTATTTTATTTAAGTTTCTCACTTCAGTTGTTGATTCTCCTGCTGTGAGATGTTTCCTGTTGCTTCCTACAGAGTAGAGCAAACTGTATAAATCAAGTAGTCAGGTTTTACAGAATTACAAACCCATGAGGAGTTTAATTTGTGCCCTGAAGGGAGGATCAGCCACTGGCTGGACTGCTTGTGAGTGGAGTCGTTAATAGTTCATCGGTGACCATTAAGCAGCTTGAAAATATTTGTCCTTTGAGAGTAACCTGAGCTCTGCTTCAAGGAAAGAAAAAAAAAAAAAAAAAAAAAAAGGAAAGGAAAAATAAAAGCATAGGGTAGCAGCAGGAGGATAAAAATAGCATTTAAATTTAATGTTGCCACTACAGATTTAGGGCTAGCTTCTCACCATCGGGGTAATAGAAGCGTGTCTTTGCTATGTCTTTTGAAACACTTGAGATCACAGTTTTATTGAATACGGAGAAATTAACTTTGATTCCTAAAAACTGATCTGTTACAAAGTAATGCAATTTTTGGCATCTGTTTGTTTCAATATAAGGAGGAAGGACTTTAGTAAGGCTTTAAAGAAAGAATTTGAACTTAACATTAAAGCACGTGTTAAACTTTTGCTGATTCGCACCAAGTAGAGCAACTGATGGTTTAAGTCATATGCAAAGTATTGCATAATTAATTCCATGTTGACAGCCCTGGTGATTTAAGTCAGAAAACAGCCAGCAGCCCTGCAAACCTTTCCACAGCTGCTCCACTGCTATTTTTCAGGGACTTTCTCCCACATTAGTCATTCTGGGTCCACTTGATCTCTGAGTTCTTTGAGATTACCAAAAACGTGAACATGCTCCAAAACTAATTTGACACTGCAGAATTTCGAACAATAATAAGTTTTGGTTGTTGGTAGTCTGAAATAGTATGTGTAGTAATTCCAGCCTTGAAATAATTTCTTTACGGTTAGGGTGACAGAGCACTGGAACAGGCTGCCCAGGGAGGTTGTGGAGTCCCCTTCTCTGGAGATTGCAGTCCTGAGTAATGTGCTCTAGGCAATCCTGCTTTAGCAGGGGAGTTGGACTAGATGATCTCTAGATGTCCCTTCCAACTCTGAAGTTTCTGTGATTCTGTGAGCTGAAGTGCTCCATTGCCTGTCCCTGGGAGGGAATTTAACTGAGATAACTGGTCAATTACGGTTTTAAGAGATGACTTACTGACGAATTTGGAAGGATGTAAAATGTTCTGTCCAATAAGAGGAGATTTTCCTCGAGTTTTAGACCAGGTCCAGGAAGCTTCATGCAAAATAAAACATTTTTCTTGTTTTGCTGTTGCAAATGCTGAATTGATTTCACTTATATTAGTATATCTTATTGTTTAAGCAGAAGATATCCTGTGCTGAGAGAAAATTTCCTGAGTTCAATGTCTTGCTGTTTGAAGAAAGAGGCTACAGACTCAAATAATGGAAGAAATGTGTGGTTTTATATGTAGGTGATTTGCCTTAGGGCTTCTCTTAGGAGAGTCTTGCTGGTGTTTAATAAATCTGCTATTTCCTGAGAAGTACTTTTTCTTGAAGTCAACAGAAGAAACTTGCCCTGAACGAGTTTGATGAGGTCTACATCTCAGTATTTTTGTTATACAACGTTTTGTAGATGCTGTGTCCATGTGAAGTTGCCCATTGATCTAATCACCTTCCATTCCCCCTACCTCCCCAATACTTGGGAATAAATAACTGTGGGAGAACTTGATTAGGCACGTTAAGTTTACAGACTTCTGAGATTTTACTTTGGACTGCGAAATGTCATGTTGTATTTTACTAAAGCATAGAGTAAACCAGTGATTATGATTGCAAAGTATTTGAAGATAAGGGTAGAGGAAGGTGTCAGAAATTATGCATGCTGCTTTTCTTACATGGATATGACTTGGTGATTATTTCTGAGAATAGGAATTCGGGCTGGCCCAAAATTTTAAGGGGTGGGCTAAATCTGCTAATTAGTAGCTTACTGTAAAATATGCTTAGAAAGTTAGCCCATTTGCCAGGTTGTGAACGTGTAACTATTAAAAGATTGCAAGATGATAGCATTATGTAAATGGAGAAATCCTTAAATTGCTTGCAGAGTAAGCATAAATCCTTTCTGCATTTGAAAATATTTCTTTGCATTTGAAAATATTTCTTTTCAACACTGTAACTTGTATTTTGACCTACTAATTTATTAACGTATTTTATTACATTTAGGCATCTCAGGTATTACTGCTAAGCTTTTTTTTCAGTGTATTACTATAAAGGAGTTCATAGCATGAAAGATGTATGTTGTGTGGAAACTGCCCGGTGCTATTTACATGCCTTCTCTTCAAAAACAACTGTTTAATTTTTTAGATCATCACTGTAAAAATGATGTTTACTTGGGGCTAAAGCTAAGTTTTTTCATAAATTATGCATGAGCATATGCAGTGGCTTTTTGCACCTACAAGTGAGTTTTACAAACTCACTTTTGTTAAATGCATTATCTAAGTACTATTTGTTAAAGTTGCTTGTCCCAGACTATTTCCTGTGTGTTGTTAAAAGCACTTGCTAATGGAATGCTATAATTCAATATACTTTGCTACCTGCTTCAAAACTGGTGAATTGCCTCGATATCAAGCAGTAGTAAATTCTTAAGCAATTTACTGTACTTTGCTCTGAAAATTTTCCAGTGCATTAGTCATTGCAGTTGTTCTAGCTGTACTTCCAGTTCTATTGAACTTCAGTGAGTAAGGAAAGCCTAAAAGGGACAATGATAAAATGACATTTTAACTCTCTTGGTCTTGTGCAAGCCAGTGATGACATTTTCCAAAAAAGGAGATTATGCAAGTCCTTTAAGGATGTTGTGTCCTTCTTGTGGGGTATACATTTGCCTTCCAGAAAAACAGACATCAAAGATATGAAAGAAAAAAAATAATTTCCACCTTATATTTTCAGGAGTTTAATTTTGGGATTCTCTTACATTCGGAATTACAACATAAAGTATGCCTAGAAGAAAGTAGATGCTACAATAAATCTACCTGCTAAGTACTAAATCCTTCTGTATTTCCAGAAAAAAGCCAAAGGCCAGCTCCTGTTTGAACAGATCATGTATCATCTGGACCTTATAGAAAGCGACTACTTTGGATTAAGGTTCATGGATTCCGCACAAGTGGCAGTGAGTAGCAGTGCTCTCTTTTTTTTTTCTGTTTTCCAAGCTATAGTCTAAAAGTTAAATTCTAATATTGACAAAAATGCTATACGAAAGCTGCCTTTTTTGAGTTAAGTTTTGTGCAGAAGCTCTGTGATGTGTTAATCTGTGACCCCAAGTTTAATTCCACCTCGAGCACTCTAAACATATGACAGTGCTGTTGTGTATTCCTTTCTTGTTTTTCACTTGTTCCTGTCACACCTTCTGTTGTCAATAGACAGGCTGATCCAGTACGACCCCAGAGCCTGGCGTGTTGTGTAGAAATTCTTGATGCTGCTAATGCAGAGAGGAGGGGGCAAAACTAGTGTGTGTGCTTGGCCCTTCGTTGTTCTGCAGAGTGGAGAAAGTTTTCCTTTGCCAATGCCATCAACTTTCTCATCAGCAAAAGTCATCTTGTTAATGTCTGCTTGGGAAATAATCTTGGCAAGAGGGGGGTATACCTTTGATTTGCTCAAATTGGTTGTGATTCAGCCCTGCAGCTCGAAATGTTTGGGAGGATATAGGTGTGTTTGTATGTACCAGACAGTTTGAGTAGAGGATTCTTGCAAGCCTGAGTCTGTAACTGCTTATGAAAACAGAGGCAGGGCATTGCTTGTCAGAAGCAACCATGGTTCTTTCACTTGTGGGCTGTGCACTTTTATATAGACACTTCTAATGGACAAGTACTTAATACTTCCCACAAGGATAGTGGCAAGTTAAGTGAGGTGTTAGACAAGGAGTGGATTTTTTTGTCTCTGTCCTGCATCCCTGTAACTTAACCTGTATTCACGTATCCCAACACCCCCAGGTAGAATGAGATATGAGTTTTCATACTGTGTATATCAATCTTACTTGTTAATTGTAGGACCTCATTGTTTCTGTGTTTCAAGTCCACTTCAGAATTATTTCATGATTAGGATGGCAGAGTGGAAGCACAGACAGTTGCTACTGAGCTAAATACTTGAATTTGTTCGAGGTCAGCATACAAAATGGAGGCAATGACATATATTCCTTTACTTCTGTGAGGGTTTATGTTCAGAACAATTTGAAGGTGACATCTTAATTGTTACAGCTTTGTACAGCAAAAAAATCCCTAAAATTGAATCTTTGCAAGAAGCCAACAGCTTTGGACACAGTGTTGTCCACCCCAAAGCACACTTATAACCTGATGGCTTCTTTTCAAAATTATTGTGATTGAGTTTTATGCTTAGCTTGAAATTGTAGAGAACATTCTCTTCTGAGACAATACTTTGCATTCAGCATCTGAAGCGAACGTCATGACTAGTGGGATTAGCTGCTGCTGGGCTGCAGTTTCCAGTGGTGCAAGTGGTCTTAAACCTTTTTCAGAACAGAGACATTGAATACTAAGGAGGAAAAGACTGTGACACTAACAGAGGGATGTCATTCAGAAACATGCAGACCTCCTACCAACAGAAATTAGAAACCAGCCCATTGTATACCATTTTATATTTATAAACATCATGTTTGCTGTGTTAAGCATGTGCAGTCTAGGATGTTGAATATTGATAGTGAATGACTCCACTGCATTTATTTTTTTGCTTCAGGAAAAAAAATATCTGTATGTTTTAGGCGTCCTAACTCAGTTTCTGTCACGTGGCTTCTGAAGTATTTCCATGTGCTTCTGGGATCTCATAGGAGTTCACAGTGGGTTAGTTATAACTGGTGAAAGTATCTGTATGGTAAACTTTTTTCTCTTACTGTTAGCAAATAATATCATTTCATCTTGGGGAAATGGTGAAATAAGAGTTAATTTTTTCTGCTTCAGCAGTGGCTTATGTCCAGCAAATTGTTACTTCCAGTCCAGACAGCACCTGAACATTTGATACTAAACAATCTAGTAGGTACAAGTAATTTTGATTTCAAACTTAGTTTGCTTCCTTTTCTTAACTATGTGTGACTGAAAAGAGGCAGAGCAGAGATAACAATCTGTTTAAACTGGACTTTAATGATAGGCTCTGTATAAAGAAGCAGAAAAGACTGCATTTTGCCGCAAGAGCTGAACATAACAGCCGGAGATAACTGCTTTAAGAAATGAAGAACTGTTGTGATGGCTGCCGATCTTGCAAAGAGGAGCTGGCACATTCTAGCAGAAACACAATCTGCATCTGGAAACAAAGACAGAGACTAATCAAGTGACTTGTCAAAGATTATTCAGGAGACCTGTTAAATAAACAGCGTTAGAATCCAGTCCCTTACTGTGGACAGAATTGTCCGCTGGCTCTGAAGGAGATAATCTTTCCGCTACCCAATTTGAATCTAAGTATATTGCCTTACTGGCTAGTTGCACCTGGTGATATAAAAAGTGGCAAACTAGCAATGTGTAGTTAAAAAGAGATTTGAGAAATTCTCTACTGGTTTTAACCAGAAATGAGTTTTCAGTAGATTCATGTTGAATAACTGAAGGGTAGCTTTTTTTTCTTCTTTTGAGCTGCTGAAGGGATTAGTAGTTAGGTGTTTGAGTTTATGATGTACTGGGCAGTGGGGGGAACCCATATAATACAAACTCTTCCTGACATTTTGGATTTTAGGATTCAGATGCTAGCTTCTTTAAAGAAGTTCTTGAAATAATTTGTGAAGCGGAAGAATTGTTGTTTTCTTGTGTTTTCTGTGTTCATTGCTAGTTTGATTGTTAGGAATGTATTTCCCCCCCCCCTCCAAGTAAGGGGCAGGAGATGGCAAAGGGAGTTACTTGCAAGATTGTCCACTGTAGATCAGGCTTGGTCTGGCAGCCAAGGGAACAGGCTTTTGTTAATTTGAGTAACTTTGATTCAGGCTGACAATGAACAGCACAGCATGTCCAGTGACACAAAAGATAAAGATTGCTGTTAACTTGTTGGGCTGTTTGGCTTTCCCTCTAGCAATGCTGGAGAGATGTTTCTAGTAAGGAGGCATTGAACACTTAACATGTGGCAAATTTCTAATCCTAACAGGTTGCAAACATCAAAACCTTGATCTTCTAAATGGAATTTTACAACACATCAGTTTGTTAGTCTGCCAGTTTTATCTAATGTGGTGCGTAATGCTGAAAATTGTTTGTATAGCGTTGCACTAAGTATGCACCCATTAATGCCATAAAGCGCGGGACTGCATTTAGCCTCACTGTTCTACTAAAAACCCCTTGTTTAACATACCTTCTTGAAATGTTGGTGGGATTTTGCGTTTTTTTGTGTGGTTTGGTTTGTTGTTTTTTTTTTTAATTTCTGAAGCAGCAAACTTGTTTTAGTAAGGACTTCCAGTATTCCATGCAGTCTGTTCTTCATATTGCTTTTTGTTTAGCAAATTTTATCTCTGGATTTCAGCAGTAGACTGTGCTGAGCAAACTCTCATCAAAATGTAAACTTCATGCCAGGTCCACTAGAATTCCATTTTAATCACTTGGACTATATCTTAAGTTTCCTGATGTCTGTTGTCTCTGTGTGTCCATGCTTTTGGGGTGTTTTTGTGTTGTGTTTTGTTTTGTTTTTCCCTCTCCATTTAAAAGCAGTTCTGTTTCCATTCTTCCACACACACCCTCACCATTCAGTTGGGGCTCCTGTAGGCAGCAGTGGTAAGACTCGAGCAGAGTAAAACGCTATCAGTGCCTGTTGCGGGCCTCTCGGTTGCCTTCCCATGGAATGTGGAGGAGATGAGAGAAAACAGGAGGGAGATGAAACAGGCGTGCACAGCCAGTCCTGGAGTCTAGAAACGGCTCTCTCTGCCATTGCTGTATGTAAATCACCTGCAAGCATACAAGTAGGTAGTTAATATATTTTTTTGGTGGAGAAAGGAGTAAGTAAATTGTCTCTTCCAGGAAGTGAGTTTATGGAATAGGAAGAGAGATTATATCATTTTCTTAAAGACGCAAAAAGAAATTAAATTGCTCAACTCCATTTTTCTGGTAGTGTAAGCAAACTTGACATAAATATTTGCTTCATTCTTCCTTAAGCTTCCTATTTTGTTTAAAAAATATATATATTTGATACATTTCAAACAGCTTTCTGTAGCTACTTTGTTTTAGGAGGCAACGACAGCATTTTCAGCTGTATGCACAGCAGCAGTAGATGCTTCGCTTGTTCTGATCTACAGCTAATGTATCGATCGCTGCATGTCCTGGCTGTATTAGAAGCTGACTTCACGTACTCTCTGCAGAAGGCAGGGCTGCTATAAAGGCAGGAATGTGTTTGCACTTGGCATTGCGACCTGAAAATACCGGTTCTTTCTCATATCCCTGGTTGCTTTTCTGCCTTCCGTGGGGCCCACTGTGAACTTTGTGGCACGTAGTTTAGCGAAAGGAGTGTTGCTAAGGTTATAATTTATCTGTATGAGTTGCGAGGTGACATTTGGGATTGATGAAATGAGGTGGTGTTACCTGGGTGCTGCGAACCATGCAGGGCATGGCATGCTAGGCAGTTTATCTGGCTGTTGAGTCAATGCAATTATGTTGAATAGGGCGCCGTGTTTACTGTTTAACTGAGTCACCTCCTTTGGAGGAGGGAGCTATTCACTATACACAGCACTTGGAATTAGGTCTCTACCGCTAGCTGCATGTTAGCTTTACAGCTTTATCTTTAATTTCTGGTATAAACTCTTCACCAGTGTGAGTATATGCAATTATTTTCAGGAAGCACAGCGTATATGTATAGATGTTTCTTTCAGCCTGCCATCTGTAGCTTATTTTTTACATGTTGTTGTGCGCAGTATAAGTGAAGCCATTATTTTGGCTTCATGTCTAACATACAGCTTATAATTAGCATTAGTAGGTAGTAACTTCTGTCCTCCCATGTGACAGTTGCTAAAATGTCACCTGTGAATAGATTTTGGAGAATTAGGTAGAGCTGACCCTTATGTTCAGGCATAGACACCATTGCTGTTACTGCACTTGAGTCATCTAAATAAAATGCCTGAAAGCCAACAATATTTATTTTTCTCTCCTCTCCACCCCAAGCGAACATCACAGCTGAGTGCCAGAGTCTCCAGCTATGATTTGTGCCTCTCTGGCACGTTGTCACTGGCTGACCTACTAATGTGTGAATTAAGTGTTTGTTTGTTTCAACAGGATGAAAATTTTAGTAATCAAAGTGGCTTGTCAGTACGTTATTTTTTTTTTTTTAAGTAGATAATGCTTTCTTGAAGATTGGCTTTAAGTAAGGTACTATAGGATGTTTCTGTTGTTCAAAATTGACATTTTTGCATTACAAACTTTGAGATGAAGGGATCTTTGATGAGCACTGAGAGCTGTGAATTGTAAAAGGTTTGGATTAGATTGTTTTAACGAACTACTTGCTATTCCAAGATGGTCTTCACTAATGAATAGGGTGGGGTTTGTTTTTTTTTCCTTTTTTGTTCTTTCTGTGAGATTTCTTTATTGATAATTCAATGAAAGTAATTTATTTTTCAGCATTGGTTGGACAACACAAAAAGCATTAAAAAGCAAGTTAAAAGTAAGTGTGCTTTCCCTTTTCTCTTGGGATCTCATATGAACATACAAGAGGCACAGAGTTGAAATGGGTGGTGGGGGACAGTGTCCTGTGAGGGGTGACAAGACCTGGAGACAAAAACCTGGCATGGTGCTGCTGATTGTTTAATGACCGCTTCCCTCTGTAGCTCATATTACTTTAATGTTCTTAATTAAACATGTTAGAGGCTCATTAATTATGGCTTAAATGGAGTCAACGTAGCTGAAGATGCTTTAGTGTTATAGATTGTTATCCTGACTATGGAAAAAACTTGTCATGGATGCTCTGTCCTTTGGGGCAGTCCTGGTTGCCCAAATCTATGTTTGGTCCACCAAGTCCTTACCTTCTGCAGAAGGGTTTAGTGTGGCCTGGTTGTTTCAGTGGTGCGTCCTTGGGTAAGCTGTGACATCAGCTGATTTTTGTTCAGCAGCTTCCTTGCCCTCTGCTGTGGAAAGTCTTCAGGGATTTGTGGTGCTGTGTTAATACAACAGAGGTTTTGGAAGCACTGAGAGAGAGAAAATTCCTCCTGTCAGATGCAAGATTCAGCAGAGCGCTGCACATTTTTAAAGAACTGTTAATCCATCCTTTTGCTGAATTAACTCTTTGCCTTCCAGAAAAGACGATTCTTTCACAGAAGGGTCTGTTAAATCCTGCTAAAATATATCTAAACTTCTGTGGAATTAAAGGGGCCTGAGTTGTCAGCAGTGGGTATTTCTCAGAGCCCTGGAAGTGCATTGCAGAGACCAACAGAGTGCCTAGTGGTTTAGTCAACTGCAGAGCCAAGATGCACAGCATTCTTGGTGATGGATAGAGTCCTTATATATAGGGATTAACCTAGATTCGTTTGCTTATGGCAAGACAAATCAACTTAATGTGATACAACTGTTGGATTGACTTGTAACATATAAAACTATTTTGTGCGTTTATTTAAGTGTCCTTTCACCCTGATGCTTTTCATGCATTTCCCTGTCACAAAGGAATTCCTGCCTTAAGACCTTGTGGTAGGACAGAGCCAATATCAGTCAAGTTTTATGATGTGATTCTGTGTAATAAAAAAACCAAAACTGTCTCATCCAATAACTGTTACTGTGTCTTGAATGAATTCTGCTTTGCAGTTGGCCCGCCATATTGTCTGCATTTTCGTGTAAAGTTTTACTCATCAGAGCCCAACAATCTACGTGAAGAGCTGACAAGGTAAGGGGGATTTTGTGTGAGAATGAGGTATGCAAATAAGGCCAGGAAGATGTTTTTGTGGTATTCATTTAAACAGTTGTATGATGTTTTGGAGAATTCCTTAGAGGTGTTTGCTTACTTGGCTTTTTGTAAATGTTTCTAATGTAGCTCTCATGAAATAAATGAGCTCTAATACAGAGATTTATATTAGTTTCTATTAGATTTCTATATTAGTTGATGCACCATTTTTCAATAGGCAATTCTGGCAACTGATGTGAGTCACTTATGCACAATGGATAGAGGTTTTTACTGAAGAGAACAGACATCGTTCCTCTCTCTTAATTCTTCTTAAGCTGCATTTAGCTTCAACTGTATGCAGTCATCCGGTCTCTTTCAGCAGAAAAGCGTTGAATTGCAAGTTAGAGCTTCTCTTTGGCAAGAATAAGTTCAGTGAACGTTTCGTTACTTCTGTGGTCTTTGCAGAGCTTATGCAAAGGGAAAATAGTATTTTACTACCATGCTGAGATAAGAGTTGACAGTAGTGCATGTGTAGGATTGTAGTATCAGGTGAGCAGCAGTTTCTCTTGATTAAAGCAGTTCACAAATCCGTTCATAATGCTGCATGTGATGTTGGACTGAGACATACTTGGGGTGCTTTGAAAGAGAACACAACCTACCATCTGTCAGTAGTATAAATCTGTTGGAAAAGGCAGCGTTTCTTTGCGTTGTCACCTCTGCTGATGATATGTTTTGGAGAGAAAATGAAGTTGTTATGTTTTCTTGATAGCTGTAGGTGCCTCATACCCTCAGCCATTTGTGAGAGCATGAAGTGCATTTATTTGTTGTTCAGGTTTATGCTGTGTGGGTCTTCGATCTGCACTTTAGCCAAATCCCTGGGAGTGCTACCAGGAAGATTACAGTAGCATTACTCCTTACAGCCATATGTACCCTGTGCAGCTTCATACTTACGTGTGTTAACATAATGTTATAACTGCTCTTCTTTAATGCTTTCCTGCTGATCTGGGAAGAATGTTTTACCTCCCCATTCATGTTTCTGAATAAACATTTAACTGTCTTTAAAAATAGTAACCACAAGCATAATTCAGACCTACATCTGTATCTACAATTATGAAATATTTTCATCCATCCTGACTGAGTTCTGCCAGTCAGACCTTGCTATACAGGTTTTAGCATGGCAGACCCAAAACCTGAGGGCTTTTAAACCCTGTCTGTCTGCTTAGCTAATCCCCTGGAACAGGAGAGCAGCAAGTCTTTCTTCTGTCTTGAGACAATTTTATGCCTTAAAGAAGCAGTGGGAAGGGAGCTCTGCTATGGGTTATAGGTGTCACTAGCAGGGGCTTTCTGTGGCTTCCACCTTTTCTTGGTGCGGCAGAACACCTGGGGAAGTCCCTTTTCAGCTTCCACAGGTGCAGCTTGCTCACATTTTCTGCCAGCTTCCCATCAGATGCCACCAGTCAGAGGTCATGTATCACAGCCTAAGCACGGGAAGTATGCTTGAATTCTTTGCAAGTGTTGTGTGGCTGATAAGCATGGGCTGGTCACACCCACTGTATACGGGAGGCCAGTGCTCATTCTTTTGATATCTAGGGTAAGTACTAAACAAATTTATTCCCCATGTAGGGGCCAGTGTTCAAAAGGCTTTGGATAATAGATGGTTTGTCAAAGTGTTTGTGAATTTCCAAGGAACCTGTAGGTAAAATGCCTGCATCTGTTTCGTGTCTATGTGTGTGAGTATGAGGAGACATGGGCACACGTTGAAACAGAAGCATTGTCTTTGGCTTTGTGCGTAAGGCTTCTGTTTATCCATAGTAGGATTCAAACTAGATGCCATCGCAGATGCCAGCATTTTAGTTGATGAGACGACTTCTTTTCTTGTTAAAAGAAAGCTGTGTACCATAGCGGAGCAAGAGGGCTACTCTTTGTGGGTATTGGATCGGAAGGATTGGTGTTGCACACCAAAGGGATAGGAGCTTTGTATTCAATATTTGCCCAATTTCTAAGCATGAAGAGCACTGAATAAGCAAGGCAGTGAAGGAAAGCTGGCTCTGAAGAGTAAACAAGTTGAAAAGGCTGCAGCCTACTGTTTAGTTTTTTGTCACTTTGCAGTCAGCTTTCTGGGTTAGATTCTAACTAAGCAGTTCATATTAGGAACATTTATTTTTGAGGTACTTGGAAATATTCGTTCTCTGACGAGATCGATATGTTTATGAGTAAGGAAGAAAATGCAGAAGGTGCAAGTTGTTCTTTGCCTAAGTAGGATCAGAAGAGAATAAATGAGACTTGGGTATCCTGGTTCTTTTTCCACGCAGCACTGTATTTCAACTTACGACAACTTCTAGTTTTGGGTTTACCTAGTTTGAAATGTGTGCAAAGCATACAAACCCAACTGATAAAGCCTTCAAAGATCACAATGCAGTTTCTTCAGTCTTGAAAACCCATGTAAAAAGCAGAAAATGTTTGTATTTGTCAGGGTCTAACTTCCTCCTCTTGGCTGAGTAATGCATTAGAACTATTAATCACTGACTTTTCTTTCTTATTTAATCCTATAGGTATTTATTTGTTCTGCAGCTAAAACTGGATATTCTTAGTGGAAAGTAAGTATTCCCAATAAACAATCTTTTAAACAATTACAGTGTGTTTAGCACAGGATTTATTAAACTTATATTTGGATAATTAATAAGTTTTGCTAAGTGACATAATGTTATTTTTTCTCTAAGGTAATACTTTTGTATGCATGAGTAGCAGCAGAGGAATGCTTAAATAATGTAGTGCTTATCTCTTGTTAATTTGCTGAAAATCTACTAATCCTTGTCACTTCTTATCTGAAACATTTGCAGTTTCTCACTGTTGGGTATATGAGTTGTCTACTAATAGTGTCAGCTAAGGTTTTAACAAAGTGTTTCTCTTACGGCAGACTGGAATGTCCTTTTGACACAGCCGTCCAGTTGGCAGCTTATAACATGCAAGGTGAGTAGGTGGGGAAGGATGAAGTTGCGTGAACAGCTTTGTGTAGGCTCTTATTACCTCTTTTAGTCTGTCCTTGTTATGTCCAGAAAATAGATTCTGCCCAGACATTAGTGATCCAATGTGAAACACAGCGCGCTCTGCCTGTAATTTTACTGAAAGCGGATGTAGAAAATTACTTGATTCCTCAGGGAAACAGAACAAGGAGGTTCTAAATATAAACAGCTTTGCCCCAAACTTGTTTTCTCAGGTGCTTATGTGCAAGCCTGTCCACTTTCATGCAAGACACGAGGCCTGCAGTCTTCCTGAATTGCTTTGATGTAGTAACACAGTTCAGTTGTTTTCATCATGCAGTTTCTGCCATGTGTTTTGTTCATTGTACAAATCAGATACAAAATTACTTTGCTTCTGCACTCAATTGAAAAGTCTTATGTATAAACACCGCCCAGCTTTTGACTTAAGCTTATTTGTAGGAACACGTTAGTGCCCCACGTCTCATGCTCATACTTGAGCATTTATGGTTAAACTACACTTGTTGCTATTTCAAATCATTTTTCAACCAAAAGATTTGACATACTATATTTTTTCTCAGCTATTCAGCACTATGCTTGATAATCTGAGACTCTTATTGAAGAGTTGTCTTTGATTTTTGCTGCCAGCTGAGACTCCAGCATCCACAGCTTCTCTGAGAACTGTGGTCTGACCTTCAGTTACTTGCGTAGGTCGTGTATCACTGGTCTTCACGGCCAGTGTCTTCTGTTGTTTGGATGAGGGTTAACAAATGTGAAGTTTTCTGTGGTTTCAAGCAAGGAAACTCCCAAAAGAAAGAGGGGAGGCTTGAAGTTCTAGAAATGCCTGCTAGACTAGACTTTTGGGTTCTTTTTGGAGCATATAGCTATGTGGCCTCATTCAACCCAGTTTGAGTCTACAAAAAATAAGAAAACCTTTGCTGTGAAACTGTTGTACAGTCCTTTTTGAAGAGGGAATTTGGAAATGTACCATGCATTTAAGCTGCACAAATTCTCTACACAACATTCATCTTATAAACCAATGCGTTGTTGCACTTATTTTGCCGGAGTTAGGTAACAGGACTGTCTCTGAAATTCTTTTACAGGTATTTTCCAAAACACACTTTATTCTTCAGGCAGGAACTACTAATGGCCCTGATGATGTGTAGGTGTAGAGAGTTGAGATTAAACTGTAAAGGTGCCTGCCTTTTTAACCTGCTCTTTTGTGTGGAAGGAAAACAGTTAGAATACATTCCATAGTCAAAAATATTAGCATTGTTAGAGCCTTAAGATACAGGTTCAGTGGATAAGTTTTTGGAAAAACAAAGTGATCTAATTAGGCCATATATCCTTTGCTTTTTGTGCTGGTCTTTTCTTTCCTCTTTCCACAATGAGGCCCGTAGCAGGGCTTTAATCTTACTGTCTGACAGCTGTGTACTTTTATTTAAATCAGCTGGAACCTAAGCTGGCTTTGACAGCATTCCTTTCAACAGAGGCAGGCGTTTTAGTGGGAGTAAATTATTATAGAACTACAGACTTCCTCAGTCAGCATTTAAAAAAAAAAAAAAAAAAAAAAAAGGAGGAGGCAAAGAGACTATTATTATGCTTGCAGCATTCAGAATTCCAAGAAACAGGTTTTTAGATCATATGTAGTTTTTGTCCTATGGAATATTGTGTGTATCTATTTGACTTTTACAGGTCTTCCCAAAGATAACACTATTTTTTTCCTACATGAACACTTGTAGTTTCTTTTTTCAGACAATTATTGGCCTGTATCAGACACCCAAAGTTCAAGTTATAGAATTATTTCTCATTTTTTGGATATGAGCTGAACATTAAGAAGCCACTTGAAATTAGTGGAAGGAGCAAGCGCTTAGTGACTCTGAAAATCAGGACATTTTTATAGAAGATTCTAACTGTGACTTTGAGCGTTTTAGGCCTACATCAGTCTTTAAAAGCTGGGCTTGTTAGCATCTGTGGGAAAAGGAGGTTGTGCTTTTGATGTGACACACCCATTGACAAGTATGTTCCAGTATGCTCTCTAAATAGCATCTCGTATTGCCCCTGTTGGGCATGCAGCGGTGGACTAGGTGAGCCATTTGACTGACCCACTGGGGCCTTTATTATGTCCTTAGATGAAAGGGGGAGCACCAAATAACAGCTGCATGATTGTGCCCTGACACAGAGTAATTTTAGCAGGACAGGGGGATTTATAGTCATAAAACCAGAAACTGATTATTAGGATGGACAAATAGTTTTATGAAAAGTGTCAGAACTGGTTTTCCTTTTTACAAATCTCCAGAGATTTTGTTTTAATAATTTAGGGCAAAATTCCATTGTAACTTTAGCTGTTGTCTCAGTGAAGACTTCAGTGTTAAAAATGTTGAAAACGTTCTACAAGAAAGAAAAAAGGTGAGTTTCAAGGATATTAACTTCCATTTATAGGAGGCTTGTTAACAAATATACCAATAGCACTTTCTAAAAATCAGTGCAAAGCTCTTGTGCAGACAGCAGAACCATTCAGTGTCCGTAATTTCCCTGTCAAAAAAGGTGACACTTCAAATATTGGGGAGACTGGAGGAGAAGGGGAAACACAAAAATAAATTTAGTGTTTTAGATTAGCTAGAAAATTAATATCCACTGTGTTTATTGAGAACACTGTTTAACAACGCCTCTCTTTTATAGCTGAACTGGGAGACTATGATCCTGCCGAACATGTCCCTGAACTGGTGTCTGAGTTCAGGTTTGTTCCCACTCAGACTGAAGAGATGGAACTCGCCATTTTTGAGAAGTGGAAGGAATGCAGGTACTAGATCTTCCAGTGCATGCTAACCAGCTGTTTGCACTGATTTTTCTGTGAAGAGAATGTATTAGCTGACGCTTCTTCTGTTGTCTTGTTCAGAAACATAGTTCTAATGATTCTGTCATATTTTGTAAGAGGATTTAATACGAAAAATGAGGCTTTCCAAAGGTCTGTGTACAATAATGAGGTGGCAGAATCTTGAAATGCAATAATTTTTGCAGCAGCAGTTTCAGATTAAAACTTACAAAACTGACTTTGATGTTCATGAAAGTGAACAATTGTCAGCAGCGTTTAGTTTTTTCACAAACTCTCGGGGATTTCTTTTCCTCTTTCATCATGTACCAGTTTTTCCTTTGTGTGCTTCTTCAGGCATCTACCTAACAGCAAAAAATTTATTTCAGGGGGCAAACACCAGCACAGGCTGAAACTAACTACTTAAACAAAGCTAAGTGGCTGGAAATGTATGGTGTAGACATGCACATAGTCAAGGTATGTTTAACCACAGCATGGTGACCTTTGGAAATTATAATGTTTGCTTTGTCCCAGTTTTCAACACTGTTTTTGCTTTGAAGGTGGAGGGGGGAAGGAATATTGTTCTAATCTAAACTGTGAAACAAGCGACCTGGCTTTTCTTCAGCATTCCACTTTATAGTATAGATTTCTAGAAGGTATAACTTTAGTCCGAATGTATGTACTCTGTGTTAAATATGTGATTGGTGTGTCAATATGTACTGTGGTTTGTGTTTAGACTAAGAGCTATGTGAAAATCATAGTAATTAAATTAAAATTGGCTGTGGTCCAGTCAGCCACCAACTGAAAAACTACAAGTAAAAATAGATCTCCTGTGGAGAAGGAAGTGTAGAGAACTCCACAAGGAGGTCCTTATTACACAGACAAATCAAGAAACTTTAATTTTCCACTTTAGTCAGCCTTATTGAAGGGTTGCAAACTAGAAAAATTCATTGCATAAGATCATTGAAACAGGAGAGTTTTGTTGTATAAAATAAGCAGATATGTGTTTAATTGTAACATTGGGAAAATAAGCTACATTAATCATTGGAGTAATGTGGATAAAGGGTCGAACACCAAAATGAACGTAATCTTTATTTTGTGGCAATTAGGCAAGAGACGGCAATGATTACAGCCTGGGACTAACACCTACAGGAGTTCTTGTCTTTGAAGGGGACACAAAGATTGGTTTATTTTTCTGGTAAGCTCTCTGATCGTACATTAAAACATATTTTAGATTTTTACTCTTGTTTCTTTTGCACTAGCAAAAAAAAAAAAATTTGTTTGGGATATGAGAGCACCATAAATACTATGTGCCTGCAGAAATATTCTGTAGCCTGTGAGTGTTTTCATGGTGTCAAAAAATATTCTTTCTTCTTTTAACATTTATGGTTGATATGATGATAGGCTGTATATGTGTAACATGTTAGAGGCAAGTAAAAGATGGAATAACTTTGGGGTGTTTTCATTTTTTTATTGTGTTTGTTGTTGTCTTTTGCACTAGATTGCTTTGGAAATAGAGTATGCACCCAGTCAGTGAAATGAAGCTTCTTCAGGCATTATAGCCAAGCGTGACACCTTACTGTTGAAAAAGAGGCAGAAGCAATAGCATTAGTGTAGTTTTAACACACAATGTTATCTGGGCAGGCTTTTCATTAAGAAAATGTCTTTCTGTGCCCGGTAAAAGGCAGAAATGTCCCTTTCTGCCCATCAATAAGGACTAATTAAGAACAAACAAACTAAAAGCCCAAATACCCCTCTCCCCTCTCCAAACCAGATCTATGTATAGTCAGGGGATATAGAGCTTCCTTGAGTTTTTGTGAACGTGTGCTGCTTTATCTGTCAAATACCTCAATAACACCCCACAGTTTCTCAGAAGCGTTCTGGTGAAATTTTGCAGGGCTTTACACTGCATAAAACACAAGGTGTTTTGGCTCTGGGTACGCAAGCGTTTATGGATTTTAAAATGCTTTATTCTGTAATTCCCATCCAGTCTTTCAAAACTGTATACAAAGAATGAGTAGGCAGGTGATGAGGTGAAATTTCGTCGTGTGAGTATTTAGCTTGGGTTAGCCCAGTCCAATTTTATAAACTTCTCAGAAAAACACTGACTTTGTAGCAGAATTGTTATCTGTGTGTCTTGTCCCTCCACCATCAATTCTGGGTATTTTTTTTGGTGGGCAGGGAGGGAAGTAGTTGCATTGTTGTGTCACGTCATGTTCACGTTCTCTTTGGCTGGGATTTTCTGAAACAGTCATCATAGGAATTGATCTGTGATATATTGTGCAGTGATTTACATTTCTTTAATAAAGCAGAATTATTTTGGCCTGCCTTTGTCTTTTTGAGTTCATTTTTGTGGGCTTGTGGAAGAGTAGGCAAGCAGGAGTATTTGTGTGGAGTTTGATTTCAGTTCAAGTAATTATTATTACTGTTCTGATAATTATTATTACTGTTCTGATATTCTGATAGAATTATCTCCTTAGAAGTTGCTGACTTCTTATCTCTAAGGTTTCTAATCAAGTGTTAAATTTTGAAGTAATACATTGGTATTCACAGTATAATCAAGCCCTACTGCATGAACTTAAAACACCCACAAAACCAGAAAAAAAATGCTTGGTAGAGAGGCTTGGACCAGCATGTCGAACATACCTCTCAGTGAGTTACTAAGAGAGTTAGATGTAACCTCCTTTTTCTATTCATCTTGCAGGCCAAAGATAACACGGCTTGACTTCAAGAAGAACAAACTCACTCTAGTTGTTGTTGAAGATGATGAACAGGTAGATAACTATCGGTTTTGTTACATCTTAGTCTTGATTATACAGTACTAGTTTACATACTCCTGATCTCTTTCTTTAAGTTTTGAGAATTAACGTGGGTGCCTTGCAAGATTTTTGATTGTGACTTGGGGGAGGGGAGGAATGAAGGGACTTATGTATAAGATAAATAGGCTCAATTACTTTTTTTTCTTACCCTGTTTTTAAAAGGGGAACACCTTGTGAAACTAGTGTAGGCCAGATAATTTGGAAATAGTGTGCTTGTTTTGCAAGAAAGTTTAAAAAGGAAAAAAAGGCCAGATAGCACATTTAGTGGAATTAATTCCTTAAGCAGATGCCAGAATTGTTCCTGTGGGAATAAATCTCGGAGCTGATATTACCAATGCTCACATTTTTACAATTTGAGGAAATCAGATGTGGAAGCAAGACCATGTTAGCCTCATTGAGAAGTACCTTCCTATTATAATGATGTCTTTAATTTGTAGTTATTCAGAGGTTTGACTTGTTAAGTGTATGGGTTCTAGCCCTTTCCAACTTCAGACAATGGAGCTGTTGTTCATTAAATCTTCTGAAAAGGTTGGTTTTTCTGCCTCAATTTTTTTTTTTAAACATACATTCTAGTACTCATAAAACCCAAATTTTATTTGGCTTGCATTGAATTGTAACTTTGATTTATTCGAGCCCCTTATAAGTCGTCTGTATGCTTTGTGTGCTTTAAGGGAAAGGAGCAGGAGCACACTTTTGTCTTTAGACTGGATCATCCCAAAGCCTGCAAACACTTGTGGAAATGTGCAGTGGAACATCACGCCTTCTTCCGGCTCCGAGGTCCTGTCCAAAAAAGCTCAAGTCGCTCAGGCTTCATTCGGTTAGGGTCCCGATTCCGATACAGGTCAGTGTCATCTGTCGTTTAGCACATATCTTGTCGTTTCTTGCCTTTCCTGGATTATGTGTGGAAGTAGGAGAGAACTTGGTATTCATTCACCTAGGACATACAGAGCAGCGAAACTTGCAAGCCGAGTGAGTTGCATTGCTGGTTTTATTAAATCATATGTATTTTCCCCCTGCATTTTCTGATTTATCTTTAGGTGATTCTGGTCTGAGCAGTAGGAAACCAAAGGTTTCTCAAGATTTCTGTTCCTTACATAGCATATATAGTACATTGTGTTTTATAGATCACTTCATCTTGAAAGCCCACCCTTTTTTAAATGAACCATAGAGGATGGATGATTGACTTGCACAGTTGGGGACATTGCAAGTCTTTTGACCACTGAGTTCCTGACTCTATGAGTGTTGGTAGTGCTTCAGAAACCTAAGATAATGCCCGTTCCGTGTCAGGTGCTACCAGTGCATGTAACAGACTTCTGAAAGGCTTGTGGTCCCAGACTAGTCTGCAGGATGCTGTCAGTTGCCCCACCAGAGCTGGTGAGAACACATGGAAGGAGGTGGGTCGTGGACCCCAGGCGTTATGCTTATACTTTGCTTCCATTTCCAGCAACTGTAGCAATACCATCCAACTCTGCTTCAGAAAGGATCAGTGGTACCAAGGAGTCAGCAGAACATGAGGCTGCTACTGCTTTGGGAGCAGGGTCTGGCCAAACTTGGGGAAAAAAGACTTGCCTGGGAACAAGAGCATCTAGATGCTGTTTTTTACTCCTTTTACCATTTTTTACTCCTATTACCATCTTTCTCTATGACCTTTGGCAACATACCTTAAGCTTTACTTTCTCCTAGAGTTTTCAATCTCTCCCAAATGGCGAGACCACAGAAATATGCAAAGAGCAAACATGCTTTTCCAGCAACTTAATGTTTAAGCTTTAGCTTTTTGTCTTGCGAAAATGGGGTGCAGATTAGGATGTTCATAGAACTCCATCCGTTTTTTGTGAAAGGACTTCTGAAGTGTTAATCTTGGGATGTTTTTTAACAGAACTGAGATCTGTTTATTAAGCTATGAATATAAAACAGAGATGTGATGTTTTGATGAGCAGTGTCTGTATTTTGTCATTAAAAATAAGTGATTTATTTTATTATTTTGTACTTTTACATGGCATTGTTAGTGGGAAAACAGAATACCAAACTACTAAGACCAACAAAGCCAGGAGATCAGCATCCTTTGAAAGGAGGCCCAGCAAGAGATATTCAAGACGAACACTACAAATGAAAGGTAAACTATTTACCTTCCATTTTGAGAAGTATAATCCACTGTGAGAATCAAGTAATCATATCCTTTAAAGATATGATGTAAGAATTCTTTTGTAGTTGTTTCCCCCCCGGTTGAATTTTCAAAATTAGGTTTTCTTTGACTTATTTGGGACACCACATATATTTATCAGAGAAAGCTTGTGTACAAAGCATGTCGTTCTAGCTTGCCTGGCAGGTAAAACATCCATAAATATTGCACAGTAGTTGTCTGTGTGAAGATGGAAAACTTGGATCCAGGGAAAACAGGATCCATATATTAATGATAATATTTGAAATTTATTAATCAAGTTTGAAATTTTTGCCACTGAGATTTTTTCATTGTTCTTAGGAGTTGCATTCTGTTGTTACAACCCAACAGAATGTGATATTCAACTTCTCTTATTCCCACTCTTGCATAGGTCAAGTGTGACCTCCATGCATGCTTTCAGATACTTGCTTAAATCCGACTCTTCGGTTTGCTCTGCAGAATTTTATTTTGTTTTTCCAATTTAGAATTTTATTTTTCACACATTATGCATGGGGTACGTGCAACTTTTGCTCTTTTGGTTGCTTACTTTTAGGCAGTGCTAAACTATTTTTATTAATTATATACTTAATATTTAACTGACAACCTAATTACAAATTTAATTTTAATTAACGCTTTCTATTTTTGCAGCACATTCTGCTAAACTTGAAGAAACAAGGTAAGATGCATTCCAATATTTAAATTTCTCTTTGATGTTTGCCACCTGTGTTTGAGCATGTGTCTGCAGAAGGGGGTTATAAGATTAGTTAAATGTAGAGCACATTAACCTCTAAACTGTGATTTTGCTGTGGGTTTTGTGTTTGTTTGCTTTACATAAAACCTGCTGTTCAAAGCGAAGCTCCTGTGTTGCTGTCACACTGTAGGTTTTGCCAGACTTGCTTTCTATGAAGCAAAGATGTTTTGTTCATGACTAGCTGTGATTCTTACGGGATATGAGCCGCTGTTCTGTGTGCTGCCATGTAAAGAGATCAGGTAAAAGCATGTGAGGATCCCTTAGTTCTGAGACCTGCCTGCTCTGGCTATGTGACTGAAATACATCATCAAGTGAAGTTCAGAGGCAGGGAAAATACAGCAAAATAAATGTTTGAAATATTTTGATGGTTTTGTATTCTGTACTATACTTGCATTTATTTTTATAAATAAATACCCAAGTATTTATTTTTCTATATTTATAGTAAATTGTTCATGACCAACATTGAGAGGAAGGCCTTTTGGTTCTTTATTTCTATACGTAGAGTCTTTCTGTATGTGTACACTTGCTGTTGCGGTGTAAAATGCTCGTATGAATCTGAATCATTCAGTCTTCATACCCTTCCTTAAGGGAAGAGAGGAGGCCAGGCTAAGAAGAACTAACCTGGTAGCAAAAGAACAGCATCACTCAGTTCTGCTTTCTGTCCACCGCCCTAATAACTTGTGAACATTGCAATGATCAGTTGCAACCAAAATATTTTTAAGAAGTAGATACTTACAGATGTTAAGATCCTGACAGTCAGGAGCTGAGTAAGGAATGCCAAAATAACATTTCAGAACGACAGGCTTAATACAACCACACGTTTTCTGTTTGTAGCGGCAGGGTTGATTCTTGCATGATACGGGGAGAAGCCTAGAAGTGTGGGACAAGTCTGCAGTTACTTTAGTGGAGGTCTCTCTATCCTTACAACCGTCTGTATTGTCTTGTCTTTTTATGAAACGTGAAAGTGCTGTTCAGGACTGGGTGCTATTAAAGTGCGTAAAGAACCTCTGCATGCAAAATGTGACTGTCTGATTAATTACTACTCTCGTCATGCTGTGTTGTCATGCCCCTTCTCCGAGTTTCACGCTGCTTAGGTCATTCTGAGAGTGGGAAGAGAAACTTCATAGGCAGTTTCTCCTTCTGATAAGACAGTAGCCTTCTGATCTGCACCTAGGTGTGGCACTGTTACGTTAGTCGCCAGAGCAATCTATGCCATTTCTGAAACTCTACACTCGAGCGCTGCTCATTGAAATGCATCATGAAAGATGTATGTTGTTCCATTCTTTTGTGTTAACTCAACACAGGGGAATGTGCGACCCAGAAGCTGTTCCTTAATATTTCTGTTAAGGTGCACTATTCCGTGATAGCCTCCACATTCTCTCTATAGAGAGGGTGTGGAGTTGGGAAACAGACAAGCAACAGCTTTTTTGGTCTTGACATTATAGTATTTATGTAAAATAATTCTAAAGAATCACTGAAGTAGATACAGAAATCTATTTGAGTTGTCAGCTTGCCAGGTTGGCTGGCTATTGTCCAGACTGTAAATCAAAAGATTAATGGGTTATAGGAGACTGGAACCATTTTTTAAAAGATCAGAAGTCTGCAAAAGAAGTTTGCTTTGCATGAGATTTATAATGCATAATTATTGTGCAGCATGTTAATGCTTTTAAGTCTCTCAAAAATGTGAAATGTCTCTTGCAGACTCAGAAGTCATCAGCAGTAGGGATATGGGTCTTATTTAATTTATTAAATATATTAAATATTTAATAATCTAAAATTATTATTAATGCTGCGCTGAACTGCTGTGCATATAATTTTGAATGGCTGCTTTTAAGACTCTGGAGCAGTAATTCAGTCCATTAGAGGCTGTATGCAGGAGAAACTCATGAATTTTTCTGATAAACTTTGTGATGTGAAACTTCAAATCAGAAGAGTACTAGTTATGAAATAAACATAGCACCTACAAGCACAAAGGTGAGGTTTCGACAATGCCACATTTCGCTGGGTGTTTAACTAAAACCATATCATTTTTGCTTTAAAAGTGCCCCGCCTTACTGCTGAATCAGGCAGACTTTCTAAACTGAACTGGTTTAGGACAGGAAGAGGGAAAACCAGATGATTTACAGATAAACTACAGTTTGAACAAATAAAAACTAATGTGATACCCTTAGTTTCTTAGAGTAAGGCAGCTGACCTAAACCACAAGATTTTAAGTTTTCTTTTGAGAGTCGTTAAGCACTTTGGAAAGATCCTTGTTAGATGTTGTGTTTCTTTCTGAAAATCCTTGCAGTTCTGCCGACCTGCAAAAATAGTTTGTCGATCTGATTCTGATTTAAATGCTTTTTGTCTTTCAGTATTGCAAACAATGCTGCCATCAACCAAACTAATGGATCACAAGTAAGGACTGTCTCTCATTCTTTTTAAAGGCAATTTTCACGTATTTCAACACACTTGACGATTTTGTTATTCGTTCTTAAAATCCAGTGATTGACCAGTTGAAAGTTACAAATGGTTAACTACTAAATTGCATGCCAAGAAATTACTATTAATTTACAAGTGAGATAATTGGTTAATTTAGCTGGAGTAAAGAAGATACCCCATGCCCCAGTGCTATACAAACTATGCTATTTATAGCTACAGATTTTCATAGGTACACAAAGTACCTTTGTATGAGAGTTGTTATTATTCAAAACACATTAATTCTCTATGTTAAGTAACAGTAAAAAAAAAGGGGGGGGGCACAATTCATCAGCACCTATGTTGGTTCCTGGTTACAGTATTTTATTCTCTGAAAGAGGGGAATGCACCTCCAAATTAAAGAATACATCGTTAGCAAAAATTCATTGTTTTCTGAGTTTGAGAAGGAAATCAGACACACCTGTCCCCTCAGTACTTGTACACAGAATACCTTGTTTCACTGAAAAGGGACGTTAGTGTAAAGTAACTCTCCTTCTGAGCATCAGAAAAACAGGACTTGGGTTTTGAAAAGACACAGTCTTTCTGGAGCATTTCAGATGCAGAGTGCAACAGAAAGGGTCACATATTGGTGGAAATGGGATTATGGTTTGTTTTAATATTAAAATACACAATCTCTGCTGATAGATTGCTGCTCTGCCCAACCTTTTGCCTTCTATGCAAAAGCAGTTGGGTTATTTTTAAGAGCAGTTATGTTTCAAACGGCAGTCCAAAGGCCTGCGACCCAAAGGTGCCAATCATTACTGCAGAGTTACTACAGAAGGAAAGCATTACTGCAGAAATTTAAAAAGGAAACAGCCAGCCATTAGTGTTTTACTGAAATCTTTGAGCAGCCTTGGATTCATTATGATCCCAGTACTGTGTGCAGTACTGGAAAAGACTGGGCATAGGCATCCAGTGCTGTGGAAGTAATGGAAGACAACAGCCCTGCTTTAGCTTTGTGCTTAAGGAGAAGTGGTGACATGTTTTTGCTATGTGTCATCACTTCATCAACGTGTGTATAGTAACTTACTTGTTTATATTCTGTCTCCAAAGCGCTGGAATGCAAACCCAAACCTACCTGTCCTAACCGTGGTTCCTTCTGCCCCAGTCTTAGTGGAAATAGAAAACCTGCCAAGGAGCCCAGGAGCCAGCCAGCAAGACAAGAAGTGGTACGTTCTGCTTTGCTGGGAAATGAGTTTTGCTTGCTTATGCATGATTCAAGGGTCTGTTTCTTTATCTGCACTTAAAAAAGCTGCCATCCTTATATCTTTAACGTAAGTTGACAGCCAAGTTAGTGATGATGCAGCTGATTTATTGCTGTGAATGTAGTGTGGGGAGGTGACGACGGCAGCATTAGTCACTGCCAACCAAAAGAAAATTTCTTCAGGGGCTGAGGAAATGATTAAATCAGGAACAGCATTTTCGAGTTTTGGAGAGAGCTGGGTCCATCTCATTTGCCATAACACTCCTTGTAACCCTTTGCTTGGTATCGTGGGGCTCAAGGACTTACCTTTATCCTCAACAAAATGCAGAATCTTGTAAACCAGTATCCTTGTGAATTGTCTTTTGAACCTTTTGAAATGGGCAAGCTGATTTTTTTTCATTATCTTGGGTAGAATGGGAGCTTGAGGAAACGACACAAGCTGAAGATAAGAGCTTTGATTTCATGTAATCAGAGTATTTTTTTTTACTGATTAGGTGCATCTCAAGACAAGAATGATTTGTTTGAAGATAAATGTACATATCATTTATCTTTTCTTGAAGTAATTCTATATTGCAAAGGCGTTTCAAAACCAAAACTGACATACATCAACCCAGTACTTGTGCACACATCATCTTAACTTTTTTAGCTTCTTGTGCATTCAAAGACAGTATGGCTTATCCTGGAATGGTAATTCTGGTTTCTGCGAGACTCTCCAGGAGCAGCAGCGATGGAATGGAGTGACAGAAAAGCTCTTATCCTAAGCTAAGTTTCATCCCTCAAGAGAAAAGGTCCTTCTCCCATTGTCGGGCATATGAACCTACTTTGCTTTAGTATCTCTTAAAAGTAGATGATAGTGGTTTCTAACAGTGCAATGACAAAGGTACTTTAATTTCATAAATCATCGATTAAAGACTTTTAGTTCTATGGATTTTGGTTATAAGGGGGATGGTAATTCTGCTTTACATGTTGCATTTTATTGAAGTTTCAATCAGAACATGTGATCAATGCTGTTTTTCTTTCTTTTGCCCTTAATTTATCTAGTATCTGAAATCTGTGCTTGTCTTGGTGAGATCCTGTTGATCGCTCGATTCCTTCCATGGTGGTGGGTGAAAGGTGGTGGTTTCTTTGTTCTTCAGCATTCTCAATATGGTTTTATTTTTATTCTTTTGGTTTGATTGCAAGATGCGTGCTAGAAACCGGTATTTGCTTTGGTGGAAATGTTTGACTCTTGCTCCAAACAGCTCTTCTCAGGGATCTGATTCGTGCTAGCGTTCTTGCTAGTATTTGCAAGGCTTTTGCTTACTGGAATCTCGCTGCTTTTGTTCAGACACAGAGAGGACTCTGTCTCCAATCTGTTTCAGTTTTGGTCTTGGTACGCCTGTTTTAGGATTAAGAACTTGAGCCTGTCTGTCTTAACATTGTCAAGGAATCTAAGCTTACGTGCCAGCTGCCGCAGTACGTAGCCTTCCTATACATGAGTGGGAGTGAATATAAAATATACCTGCATGTAACGCAAAACAGTATGCCATAAAGAAAACAAGCTTCTTGGCAATTGATGCGTTTTAATCGAGAGTGCAGTGCTTGGACTTACTGCGTATGTGTTATGTTTCTGAGAGACATATCAGTTATTATCGAAGGCAGTTATCTTCTGGCAGAGAGGTTTTAATGCATTCTCTGGAAACAGTACTGCCTGTAATAAAAAGGCAAATCCAGCTGTAGGAAGAAAACAACAGTTTGGAGCTGAGTCGGCAATTGAACTACATTCTGGTTTCCTAGATGGGAAGTGGGGTTAGGTTAATATAAATGCCAGAACATACGTGTTTATTGCGGGGGCTGTGACTTTGCTATTGTGCCTTCAAGTCTTGGTGTCTCGATGCTGCTAACAAGATCTCTTTTCAACTGCTACTGTCTTTAATTGGCCTGTTTCTGCATGAATTATCTTTGCTTTCTGTCAGAAAAATAGTCTTCTTTTAGAGAGAGTTTGCCAAGGGTTGGTTGAGAACACCAAAATCTTTTAGACTGGGGATTTTGTAGATGGTTGGATTGAAGGGGTTTAGAAGAAAGGTCCCGACCTCATGAGTTTCTGTGCTCTGCTTGGCAGATGCCTGTATTGGCTACCTTGCAGCTTAGAGCCTTCCTAATGTCAATGTTTCCTTTAATTTAAAATGTTAATGCTGCAGCTGCCAACAGCAGTTGTGCCAGATTGTAGAAAGTACTTTGCCAGACAGGAAGGATTTTAGTGTTTTGTTTTGTTTTTTTCTTTGCTCAATTCCTGTTAAATTGTCAGTACTGGAAAACTGTACTGACAGCAGTACTGGAAAACGGTCTGAAAACGGTCTGGAATATTAGCTTCAATGCTGTGAAGCCTAAAACACAATCAGTATCTTTCTAACTTTATCTTTTTCTCAAGAAGCTGTTCCTGTGCTAAGACAGGACAGGAGACAAAGGTTTAATAATTTTTTCCTTATTTCAGAATAAGGAAATTTTTGTTATTTTTTTTTCCTTGCTAGTGGATGTAGCTTTCACTTAACGGCTTAAATTAGAGAAATGGGAAAATAATGTAATAAACTGTTGAGGACTGGAGCCTTCAGTGTTCACGGGTCACTTCCTCAGCATGTTTCGTTAAAACCAAAACTCTGAATTTACCCCTGGGTGACCTTTATATAAATCCTGTCCCTTTTCTAAAGGAGGACTATCCCTGAGCGTTAATCATTTACCGCTGTGTGAATCCTGCATGCTTTTCTGCTTCCCTGCCTTAACATGTGTGATCTTCCAACCCCTGCGCTGGCTGCTTGGCTGCTGTGGCAGGGCTTGGAGCGTGAACCCGGCTGTCTGGAACAGGAGGAGGTGGGATTTGAGCTGGGGGGTGTCCAGGACACCCCTCTAGATGAACAGCAGCAATGTTTCTGCTTTGTTTAGATTTGGGTCATTAAATAGAGAGTTTTACATTAAACTGAAGGAATAAGTTTGTTTTAGGAATTTCCTTGCTCAAGTAGTTTATAAGAGAGTGCTTTTTTTCCAAGCACTTTAATACCCGGCTGTACCTTGCATCAGCCTCTCCTAAAACATAGGAGTGAAGGATCCCAGCACAACACAATCAACAGTTAGCAGATCATTGTCCATTTTTGTAAAGTCTTTTAAAATTCAATTGTTTCAGTAAGTTGCTTATCCCTGCTGCCTTGGAGATGCTTGTGCCTAAAGCCTTGCAGTTTTCTAGCTGAGGGCTCCTGCATAAAAATATTTTTCAAAACACCATTTGAAGTGATGAGTGTTCTCCCCTGCTGCTCTTTTTAGCTTTTGGAGAACTTTATTCCAGCTGTGGTATAGTCTAGCCATAACTGCGCACGGCATTTCTGTGGTTTTGACTTTAAGAATTCAAAATTAAAAATTTACCAACCATTATGCCTTCATATGCAAAATTAGAAAGCAAGGTATTAACTTGTGACCTTTTTTAAAATGGTTCTTTTTCCAACTGAGTTTATGTAAATCAGGTATAGCTACAATCAGCTTCTTCAGTAGTATTTAATCCCTTAGTCAACTAAAATTGTGAATTATTTGTGTGTGCTCTACTGTTTGCTGCTGCACAGTAATACTTATTTTTCTGAGTTTCTGTTTTCTTCTTTTTCTTTTAACTTGCATTAGAATCTACATTTTCTTCGAAAACTACTGTTACTTGTAGATGCTTGTTTCAGGTGTACATCTAGAACTGACACTTAAACCCTTTCAGCTTCCTGCAAATAAAATGCCCTGTGTGCTTGGGAGGCCTGTGCCCCCATCACATTATTTTCTCTGTAAAACCCTCATGGTTCTTGCTCAGTTCTGTGAAGTGCTTTGAAATATGAAGTGCTTTCCATTTGGTAAGTGGAGACAATGTGTGTATACATGAGAGAGCTTAACTTGTCATTTCAGACTTCTGCAAAAATACGCATGATACTGCCCAGAAAAGGGGTTTATTTGACAGTGTCGTCATGTACACGTATACTTGCATGCCTCTTTTCTTCAGTGTTTACCTTCCAGCAATGTCCTTTTTCCTTGCCTTTTCACATCAATCTTCTTGTCTTTACCTTTGCATTACTTTCCCACCCTCTTTCTCATCTGTACCGGTGTACTAATTGTGCCCCCTCCCGCTCCCCAACGATCCAGGCCCTTTGATGCTGCCGACCGCTGTCAACGTGTTGGAATCCCGTGGGACGCGTGGGCCCCGCCGAGGACCCGCGCTGCGGAGGGACAGTACACCGCTTTTGTCCATGAGCGCAATGTGAAGAATGCGGGAATGCATAGCGGTGCTGGTACCTATGCTGTCCAAACCACCATGACCAGTCTCTGAGACGTGGGCCTTTCTGGAGCTTGAGACTGCTTTCTAGCAGAGGCTGGAAAATTACATTTTGAGCTGTCTCTGAGATAAGGACAATGGACCCAAAGCTGACTATAGAGGGGGGGAAAAAAAGCTTTCATTACAAAGGCTCTGCATATCGTGCTGTTGGTATTTAGCCTTTACAGAAAAAAATAACATAGACCGGAAGCCACCCATCACTCTTACATTGAAAAGAGTGTATATATTTTTAATTGTGTTAAGACTTTTCTTAATGATTGGGGAAAAAAAAATTAACTGGGTTTAACTTTGAAGAGCTATCCAGGAAATCACATTTGTAATAAAACTGCACAAGCAACCAATGGGTTATAATGTGGTTTCCAAAATCTTAGTGGATGTGACTGCCCCTCCTTTTGAATCATGATTATTTAAAAGGTATTTAAAAGATAGATTGTTGATCTGAAAACTAACTTCTTTTTTTTCTTTTTTTTTAACAAGTCGCCTTCTGAAGAGTCTTGTTTGGAAATGGAATAGAATTATTTTAATTTTTTTAAGAATAAATTTATCAGTACTCCTGAAAAGGCAAAGAGTAATATATTATTTTTTTTTGCTTTCTAGAAAATTTTATGTCTTTTTTGCTGCTGTGTTCCAGTCGAACCGAAACAGAAATATTTACTGACAAACACCAGTCCTACTATATGATACAAAAGGTTAATTGTTAAGTCAGAGGTTAAGACTCCAGCTTCATGGCTCACTGATGTTCTTGGGGGCCTTTACCAACGTGAAGGAACTACCTTTACCCTTGAACACTGAGTTTTCACATGTTTTCTGAAGTTAGCTGCTTTTAAATTGCAATATTCTTTTCCTATTAAAAAAGGAAAACTTGTGGTAGAGCACTTTTTTAAAATTCACTTATATTTGGCTTTTATGATAAAGAAGGTGTTTGAATGATTTTTAAATTGTTTGAGCAAGTTTCAAATTGCCACAGAGCCCAGAAATACAAAAACATTGTTTTCAGATATCCAGCCCCAAGGAACCAAGAAAGTAAGTCTCGGCTAGGACATAACTTAATATTGCCCGAGATATTTTGGCCTCCTCACCCTTGCATCTGACAGGGGGAAAGGGATTGCTAATGAAGTGAGAGTCTCTATTTTACAACTGTGCTTGAAGGAAGAAAGAAAAAAAAAGAAAAAAGGTTATGCAGGCTACATATTAAAGATCTGTAGGATCTACGAAGGTGATGAGAGCAATCTGTTGTGCTATTTTTAGTTTTAGGTTTTGCAAGGTGGATGTTGCAAACTTCTGGAGCAAAGCAAACCTATTTGTTTATTATTTATAAAGTTGCATAAGAATATGCAAATGAGAACAGGTGTTTTAACTTTAAAATATCGTATAATTTCTGTGTAGGTGGGGGAGATAATTTGAATGGAGGAATATGTATTTAAAATTGCATTTTGTATTTAAAATGCAAGAACATTGTTGCAATAACAAGTCACTCTTATTGCAGAGTTTTAAGTTCAGATGTGCTTTCAGTAGTGGTCAAGCTGCTGCAAGTAGTGGCTGACTCCTCAGGTATCAGGGAAGTTTTGCGTAGCTATCATAGAATTAAAGAATGGTTGAGGTTGGAAGACGCCTCCGGGATCATGTAGTCCACCCTCATGCTAAAAGCAGGGTCAAGTAGAGCAGGTTGCTCAGGACCGTGCCAGCCAGGTTTTGTGTAACTCCAAGGGTGGAGATTTCACATCCTCTCCAAGCAACCTGTTCTGGTGTTTGACCAACCTCACATCAAAAAAGGCGGGTTTTTGTCTTGTATTTAGGTGGAATCTCCTTTATTTCAGTTTGTGCCTCTTGTCCTGTCTCCGGGCTCCCTTGAGAAGACTCTGGCTGTTATCTTCACTGCCTCCATCAGGTTTTTATACACATTGATAAGATCCTCCTGAGCTTTCTCTTCTCCAGGCTGAACAGTCGCAGCTCTCCCAGCCTCTCCTCATCCATCAGGTGCTCCAGATCATTTGTCATCTTCCTGGCCCTTTGCTGCACTCCCAGTGTGTCCCTCTTGTCCTGGGGAGGCCAGAGCTGGGTGCAGCACTCCAGGGTGTCTCACCAGTGCTGAGTAGAGGGCTGGCTGCCCCAGCCGCCTGCAGCGTGCTGACTGTCACCGACTCCCCTGGGATTAACTGCAAGTTTGGTAATTAAAGCTGTGGCTAAAGTTTTTGTATATTTTATTTATTTATTTATTTTGCATGACAGCAGAACTAGTTCAGATTCAGGATAGGGCAAGAAACGCTGGTTGCCTGAAATCCATCAACCTTTAGAATGGATTTGGGTTAGTGTGGTATATGTTGCATGCTGTTGCTATGTGGCTTTGAATCTTGCATACATCCCAAAGGTCAGTTTTGCTCTTTGCTGGGTTTATTTTAGCGGGACTTCATTGACTTGGGGAGAATCCTGTTTTCCACTAAAGTAAGTGACAGTTCTCAATAGCAGACAAAGAAATTGTACCACACTCGTACCACCAACGCCAAACTACATTTTTACAGGGACAGGTCACGTAATGTAGAAACAGCATTTAGGAAACACATGGATGTCTTTCTGAAGAGTATGGTGATGACAGATCTTTGCTTAATATCCACAAAGGTTCTGCAGGCAGCACCTTTTCCTAAGGGTGTTTTCTTTCCTTTCCTGTAGTTGTTGGCTTGTGTATATTACACTATGGCAGTATTTGGAATTATCTTCAAGCAAATGGGAGACAGCAGAAGTCTTGGAATGTGGGACTCAGCAGACTCAGCCTGCTTGATTAGAAACTGAATGCACTTGAACAGTCTTCGTTTGCAGGATCATACATCCCCAGGATTTTTTCTGTTGCTCTCCTCACTTTAAAAAGAAAAGGAAGTTCTTTTTTTCTGAATATTTTGCATTTTTGTTTAGAGGAAAAAAAAAAACAAATCTGAAAAGGTGACAGGCTTTTAAATTTATTGCTCTTCTTACCTTTAGGTGTACAACGTTGAATGCGCAAAATGAAGGAAAGGAACAAAGAATTTCATACTATCATACTACCTTGCAGAGTCAGTGTGAGAAACTGTGTATCACTACCAGTTTGCCAAAAATAAAGTAGCTTGTGTGGTGCTCCCTGCTGTTTCAAATAGATTACTTGCAAAAGAATTCTTTCTTTTGCAGCAGACTTGGATAGTTCCTGTAGTTTGCAGATTGTATTTCACAAACTAGAATGAAGTATTGTTTTGCTTTTCAAGAAAGAAAAAAAATAAAGCATACCCTTTGTAACTGACAGCTTTCTCAGTCATGTTATGCATTGTATGCTGTATGGAACATACTAATATCAATATATTTGTCAGGCAAAAGGAGAAATAATGCAGTAGCTAACTCCCTTAACTGTGGGAGTTCTCTGAGCATGTAACTACTTCTGTGTGATTTATTAGCGGTTTGACAAACCTTTCCATGCACTCGAACCCTTTGATTATTCCTACATTCATAATTACCTGTATGGCTTGAACTCGTGGTATCATTTATCAGCTTTTCTCTTGGAGTATTTCTTAAAATATGCTGATAGAAGTTGATTATGAAGACATAAAGCCTGTCACTTTAACGTAAAGTTCAAATATCTCTTTGTATGAGGGTAAGTGCAGGAACGTGGAAATCTAATGCCCATTTCATTCTGGAGTTCTGCATGCTGACTGTTGCAGAAGTCCTGCTTTTCCTGGGAAACCTTTTATTTTTCTTTTATAATTGGTGTGCCGGGTCATCAGTGTTTTGTAAGGGAAGTCAGAAATTTTGTGAAGTGATGATCTTGTGCGTTTTACTTCCGTAGTCTGGCCATTTATGAAGCTTGCTGGGTGATTCCTGGGGATGCTCTGAAGAGAGTGAAGAATCTGGGTGGCCTTGAGAAATTTAATGCTCTTTGGGGAACTCATCTTTTGGGCCTGCAAATTTCAGTGGCTGAGGGTCTCCCTAATATGACTTTCCTCTTGTGACTGCCTGTCTCAGGGTGGCTGAGTAGGTTTTTCAGTGGGTCTGAAGGCAAAATGGGGTCAGTTTCTACTTGAATCTTGGATTAGGAGGCTTCTCTTGAGTCTACCTAAAATTCATTTAGCTTCCCTGAGGTCCTGCTGTGATGCAGGGGTGAAGCTGCAGGGACCCAGCCCAGTTGTCCTTGCTACCTCTGCCAATCCTCCGTCCCATGCCACAAATGGCAATAAGGTTTTCTACAGACTTTCCTCACCTTTACGTAAGCAGCACGCTGCTTTTGGAGCAACACTAGACATCGGGTGTGCTGTTTGAATGCACCACCAGATTTCAAGACTGCCCCTATCTCTAGCGGGCAGGTTTTTGAATCAACTGTCTTGTCTGTCTAGTAAATGTTCCTGCAGTTGTGATGGAGGAGAAAAAAGGCTAGTGTAATTATCCTAGCAATTTTGTGATGAAGATAAACTTCATTTTTCACTTATTTTCTCTCCACTTGCTGCAATGCTAAGAAAAGCGTTAGAAGATTACAGTATAAAGAAGCGCTAGTGGTGCTCTACATCACCTGTCTTAGATGGAGTTCATAGGAGCTTATACCTAGTTGCTTCAGCATGTCATGGCATCAGCACCTCTGTTCTGCAGGCAAAATCTGAACTTCTGATACTGGTTGTCATATTAAACATTGGGGAGGCTATTTGCGGAAAACTGTCAGAAAATAAGGAAAGCGTTGGCTTCATGTGGATATTATAACACATTTTCACTCTCATGCATAGGCATCCTCTGACAGTAAGGTACAGGATTCAGTCTCACTTTGTTGCCTTAATTGGAAGAGAATCTCCAATTCCAAGAGAATTACTTCTAATAATTGAAGTTCTCTTTATCCATTATTCCCCCTTTGCAAGACTATCTGTTGCTTGCCGTTTCCCCTTAGTGGTGTACAGAGAGGCTGTAGAGGATATTGAAAAGTTCCTTGCTATTTTCTTTGCTGGTAACTTCTTATTCCACTGCTTACGAGAGTCAAGCAAGTGACCTCAATTTGCCTCATGGCAATTAATTGTCTTAAGATGATTCGTACATTATTAGCACTAAAACGGTGATATCCTGTAATCTGTTTCAGAGGTATATATTTAACATTGGAAAGATTCTTTTGGGTGCTTGAGCGGGAGGGAGGAGTTTTTTCCTGGAGCCTCCGGTGACAACAGGGGACTGCTTCCAAATTCCAGGGGCTGGAGGGAGGCGTGGGGCATTAACCCGGTAGTGATAAGGGAGAAGCTGGTCTGAACTGTCAAGTAGGGAGCATCTCGGTCGGTGTGTAAGGGTAAGTTCTGTTGTGGCGGGTACTTGCGTGGTGTCATTGTTCTCATATTTGGGACAGGACTTTCAAAAGGGATAGATTTTTCTTCTTAAACCAATATTGCAACCAATCTGCGCGTGTGATTGTTGATTGCAATGGGTGACAGTCAGACTGCAGTTGTGGGCACAAGTTGTCTGATTAACCCTCATGTTCCGCAGGCTGCTGTTTCCATATTTGTTGCAGTTTGCTGTTAGGGTAGCTTTGGCTCTTCCTGAACTTTGAAGAGAGGGATGAGATTCCTGACTGTACAACATAAGCATCATAATACAACTTTTGTTACTGTAATTGTTTTTCTGTTTTCATGGTCGGACAAAATAAAAAGGAGACTTTTCCATTAGGAAGCAAAGGAGGTGAAACAAGGGATCCTGACGGGGCACAAAGTACATGCTGTGGTTCACTTAAGATATTGTGACTGCTAAGGTTTCATTCATGTCTCTGCCAAAGTTAATAAAGCTGGAAATAGTTCTAGGTATGCCTAACCACAACATAGTGTCAACGCAGACCTGTGCACCTGTCTGCCCTCTGATCTGCTTACAAGTGTTGGGTGAAGTGCTGTACAAACAACTATTTGTGAACAGTGTCAACTTCTCTCCCCCTAATTCTTCTTTCTCCTGTAAAAATCCTATGTAAAAAGCCAATGTCTTTTAGTTACCTAAAACGTTTCTTACAGAATGTGTCTGGTTACCAGAAGACGGCTTGAAAAAAGAGGTTGCGTGTGTTAAAGCTTTTTCTCGTTACAGGAAGAGCGGTAACATGATTCTGTGTATCTCTGCCCGTCTTTCTGCCTTTGCAGCGTACCTCTTGTTGATTTGCTAGACAGCACGGAGTTGCCAGAAACTTGTGTTGATGATGCCGTAGGCCGTCCAGTTGTTGGCTTGGCAACAGGAGATTCAGAAGAGGCTATTAATTGCCCTCATCCTGGCACAAAGGAAACTGCTAGTGAAAAAGCAGACTCTGATTGTAAGCAAACTTACAGATTTTTCCCTGTTATCATGATGCGTGGGGTCAAAGTTGACTGATTAGGTTGTTATGAGGTTGTTTCTTTCAAAAAATCCAAAAGTGTTTTAGACAGCTCCCTTAGATTGTATGCATAAAGACGGTTTTACCCACCACTGAGACAACAAAGCTGGTCAGGTCTCCCCATTTCAGCTGGAAGCAGCTTATTTCCAAGGTCAGAGGTATAAGAGAAAAGTCACAGTTCTTTGTCGGGTCTGACTTTTGCCACAAATACAGTGAAATGAAGTGCAGCCATCTCAGCAATTAACTCTTGCTGCTTGCTTGTTTGCTGTGAGGATGGCTGGGTAAATGAACTTGCAGGGGTGCAGAGGGTTGTGATTAGGTACATACAGTCTGTAGGCTTGAAAGGTGCATTGAAGGTTGAGCAAGTGGCTTCCCCCATCCCTGTGCTTATTTCCACACCTTTAAAACCATATAACTTGTGTTCAGGAAGCATGCAAGTCACAAGTCAAATAACTCTATGGTGACATTAGCAAGAGATGATATGTTTTTCTGTCTTTTTCAGTGTTTGAAGACACATTCCTAAAGCTGAAACAGCTGGAGACAGAGTGCAGCAGCCCCGTGCCAACAGAGCGTCCCAACGTAAACATAAATGTACAGGTACTTGGGCTTCTTTCCTCCTGGCAGAGTCGCTGAGTTTTGTTCAGATCATTCTGAAAAGTCTTTTGCTTACCTTGGTCCATTTGCTTGATTTGTAAGAATACGAGTGAGTAATATTGGGGGTTAGTAAAGGAAATACAGATGCTTTGTTATATATAAACCTGTGTGTGACAGAAAGTTGGGGGGCAGAGGTGCATGTATGCGAACTGCAGCCTGGTGAAATTTTCTAAAATCAGTGGGAGTAAAAGGCATAAATGCTTGAAATGTTCCTCAGTTGCCTTTATCTGTAGGTTACTAACTGTATGGCGTTGTATAGCTCACCCTCTTTTTTGAGGGGGTGAGCTGCTTTCCTGGTGTTTTTCAGTTGCCTTTGGTAACCCTCCCAGAACATTGTTTTGACAATTTATTTTGAGTCAAGTTTGCCGGTGATCCATCCCTCCTGTTAAGTAACCAGTTTTTACCTGCTCTCTGAAGTAGGTGTTAGTGCTGTCTGTGTTTACGTAGAGGGGAGTGATGTGGTTGGTTTTGTGCCCTCATAAATCCTTTTGAGCAAGTCAGGCTGCATTTCCACGGGCAGCTGAGCCAAAGTACGAGCTTCAGTGCCCTGAACAGGGCGAGGGCCCTCTTCTCCCTCGCTCCTCTTTGCTCTTCTTCACCCAGCTTCCCTCTCTCCTCTGTCAGCTCCAGGAATCATTACATGTTTTGGTAAAACAATGTAGCCTACAAAATGGTGAACAAAAATTTTTTTGCCTTTTTTTATTTTGAACTTTTTGTTAAGGTGTTAGGTTTTATTGTTTCATTTTTTAAGTTGTTAAATAGTGAGTTAAATAGGTTCATGGAAGGGGTCAAAGAAATGTTAGAGCCATAGTGAAAATACGTAGTGTTGCTAGAGCGGGTGGAGGGGACAGAATCTTACAGCAGTGAACTTTCATAGATTCACCAATTATGAGACAACTGCACCCAGGCAGGATATTCTTCTTTTTAATGAGCTTTAAAAAATTTGGAATTTAGGTTTTCTGCCAGGTTTGCCTGTAAATCATACATTTAGAAAGGGGGGTGTGTGTGGATAAAAATACAACTTACTCTGCTTCCCCTGTGTTAAAGCTTTAGGTGCTTGATTGCGTTTTGAACAAGCAGAGAGTGAAACACCTGGCAGTGTTATCTCTGTTGGCGTTACCCTCCCTTGCAGGGAGGCCCGAGGATTTATCTAACTTTCGGTGAAGCAGCTATCATTTTTCTTGCTCCCTCAATAGCAAAATGATCCAGGTGGCAAGAGAGGTGTTTAGCAGTTGCGTGTTTGGGCTCAGCCCATTCCTGCGTCTTTGTTCCCCCTCTCCATGTGAGAGCAGGCTGCTGCTTTGCAGTGCCTGGGGCTGCAGCAGGCTCTTTGCTCGTGTCCCCTTTAAGGTCTGTGGTCAGGGCCGCCTTGGGCACCTCTCTGCTTGGTGAGCGCGTTACAAAGATTACCGAGTCTCTAAGAAGATTAGTCAGATAGGTCCTGCTGTGCCGAAACACTGGCTCCGCATAAACTAAAGCAAATGAACACAGTTTATTTCAGAATATTTTTGCCTGGTGAGCTCTATTTTACTTCAGACAAAGAGGGGGGGGAAAAAAAAACATTTAATTGGTTAAATGGAGAGAACTGAGCAGGAGTGTCTTAGTGGTTTTTAAATGGTGGCTGATACAATGTAAGCACGGTAAGGTTTCTGTAACAGGTTAATCTAACAAACAGCTGCCAATACGGTACAGTCACGGTTATCCAGCTGCTGTCGTGTGAGGTGCCGAGTAACTTTGGGTATTAGAGGTTACAGATACAGGGGTGATAGAAATGTGATTAGAGAGCAAGAACGTTTGCATAACTGAGAAATACATGATGTATGGATCAACAGTATGCCAGCGTGATTCTTTCTTTGGGTGAAAGAGACTTCAGCTTTCAAGAAGGAAGTGCAAATTGTATTATGAAAACATAAATCATCAGTGATTTTCCTTGTGTAGAAAAGATTGAAGAAAGCTTTTCAGCCTGTGATGTAGCTTACCAAGAGGTCACTTGAGAGTCACTTTACAAAGGTAGAGAAAGATTAGAGGCTGTCTCTGTGTACTTTAAATTCTGTCTGCTTCAAATTGCAAGGCCATATATGTTATGGTAGCACCAAATGACCACCCCCAGTTGCGATTAGAGACGAAAGTTAATGCTTTGGAAATGAGCCCTGAAAAGAGTGACCTAAGAATAACTATTAAAACCACTTTGCTTCCTGTTTTGAAGGCTGCTTTAGAAAAAATATAAATTTCCATTTACAGTGTTTGTTACAAAATTGGCTCTCCTCCTGCACCCAGTTCAGCTCTTAATCTGCTCATAAAAGAGGTGTTTATGGCATCTTCTTCTGGCTGAACTGACTGGGACTGAGATATATCCAGTAAAACCTTGCGATGAGCTTAGATCCTGGAGCTTGCTGTTACTTCAGATGAACACAGTGTTACAGTGTTCTCTCTGAAAGCGTGTGATTGCAAATTTCAGCATCTCTCATCTCCTCCCTTAAATTTTACCAGTGTATGAGATACCAACCTGCGTAGAAACAGTTACAGCACATAAAAGGTTTAGTAAAATGCATCGAGGGAAAGCATTAGTTTTCTGCTTATGAAGCAGAGCTGCATCCTGAACTTCCCAAGTGACACTGTCAAATGTTGATGAAATGTTCACTTCGGCTTTGTTAATGAAAAATCTTTAACTGTTTTCCATCAGGGTCAGAGATGGCCAGCCTGCATCATCTTTACATAATTCTATACTTGCAATCAGTCAATTTTGATTGATTGACTTGGTAGGCAAACATTTATCTAGTTACCTGCATTCTTTTAGAGAAAAAGAGAAAATTTTCTAGAATAAGAACTGGGAAGGGGGTAATGAATGGCTTCATTCTTCACTGCTGCTCCCTGCCAAAATCTGTTGGGATGGAAGAATGCGACTTTGTCCTTTCCCAGCTTTTGCTGGTGCAGTGACCAGATCTGACAAAAGAGAGCAAATAGCTCTTAAATACACCGACGCTCCACTTTCATCAGCTTCTGAAGTGAAATGAACAATAAAAAGTTCACCCTGTTCGCCCGTGTTCAAAGTCTGCTCCAGAGTCAGAAATGCAAGGACGTGAGGGTTTTATTTTTCTGAATTTGTTGTGATCTGTAAACATGGGGAAGTTTGTCCAAAATGTGCCTGTATTAAAGTCCATTGCTTTGTACGAAGTGATTTGCGGTGGCACCAGGAGCACTGCTCAAAAGCACAAAGGTTGGGATCGCACACCCTGCTGCTGCCTTTAATCTTTCCTTCCCTTTTTACGTCACAGCTTAGCTCCATATTTTGATTGAAGAATAAAGTACAAATATAGCTTGTCTAGTGCATGGAAACAATAAAAATTCGTAACTAGCTAGAATATTGACAAACCCTAACAGCTTTACTGTTTTATGTGAACAACTAAATGTCTTGTAAATTAGATGTTTTGTGATGCCAAATGCTTTCTCCTCTAGCTACATGTTTTTTCCATTAAAAAAACCAATAAAACACCAATGCTTTTTTCAAGCACAAAATGGAAAGGAGAAAAATGTGTCTTTAATATTGATGGAAATATTTGCTTGCTTAAAAGTTGGGAATCTAATCGCTAATAGACTAGAGTGACCTAATTGAACTGGTTGTTCAGGTGGAGGAAGCGGAGAGGAAATAAAACCCCAAAATGGTCCTTAAAGCACCAGTGTACTGATGTGCTCAGTTAAAATAATCAAATTTACTGTATCACTGGTACTGGAATAATGCATTAAAAATTCTGCGCAGGGACTGTTATATCCGGTTCAGTGAGGTCCAGCATAAGGATTTAAGGATTATCTCAGTTGGGTAGGGTGACTGTACAAATAATAATTCGGTCATAATTATTCCAGACTTTTGGCAATTCCAGCAGCGTCTCGAAAATAAAACCACTTAATTATTTAATAATTATTTGTTTTGTTAGTCTTCATGAATTACGTGAATGTGCTCTGCTAACAATAGTCATCAGCAACACTGGTTGTTGGTCCTCCTAATATTTTATGTTGACGATGATCCTTGAAGATTTTGCAGATGTCTGTATTCAGTGCTGACTGGGGTCAAAATTTTAATACGGTTCTCCCTTAGTCTCCTGAGTTCCTATTTGGATACCTGGAAAAGTGATTTAGAGGGAGACAAGAAGAGGAAGTGTTTTTCCCTTCTCTAAAGACCAAATACCTAGAGGTTCTCACTAGTGTTTCCAAGGAATGAAAAAAGATGGAAGTGGATGGAGAGCTGGGGGGACGGATGGGTATTCACCTCTTTTTAACTTCTCACCCTGCGATGTCTCTGTGCACTGGGCTTCATTCCTTCTGGACACGCTGCAATTCCTGCCACTAGGAATACAGCAGGACTGTGCCTGCGCCGGGGCGTGTTGCAGGAGGAGAGAGCCTGCCTTAGCCAGGGAGGGTGGCATACGGCGAAAGCAGGGCTCTGTCTCCCCCTGCTGAGTCATACCCCGAGAAGAAAGGTCACAAGGTTTAGTTTCCACTCAGTTAATTAGCTTCTGTTACTAATCAAATAGCAATTAGTAGATTGAATGCTTAATTAACATTTTATAATTAAGAAATGCAATTCACATAATGAAATATAGTGTAGTGAAAGGTATCTCATTTTTAATTGTCATCTTATGTATCTGGCTGCTCATTTGCTCTGATATAAACAGTGATGGGAGATGTAGCTAATAGCACATTAAACTGTTGTTCTAATTTATACGTGGATTTTAAGGTAAAAATCTTCCAAATTTGCATTTGAGAGTAAATTATCAACCCCTAGTTAGGCTATACTGATATGATATAATATGGTGGCCGCTATATTGATCTATCAGTAAACTAGGCTGCAGATTTAGGGTCCACTTCAGTTCTTGCACGCTGTATTTTTAGCAGAGCACTTTGCGTCTCCGCTTCTAAGCAGTGTGCGTTTTTTACATTATGTTTTGCAGTGGCTTTACAACTGAGTTCCAAAATAAAGGAAAAAATTGCTTTCTCATTTCAGTATAAATCTGCTGACTTTCCTCTCTCTCAGGGCCTTGTTGTTACTTAGAGATGTTAATAAACATCAGGCCAGACCTTTCTATGTGGGAACTGCTTCTAATAACGATTTTTTTCATGTTGAGGATGAGGTGGTGAAGTTGACAGATAAATGTCTGAACAATGCAATTGAGAGCCCAATCGCAGCAGCGCCATGGCTTCCAGCAGATATCAAAAGCAATATCCTGAAGGCCCAGGCAGAAGCAGGGCACAAGGTGAGTTCTCAACCGATAGGGACTGTGATGTTCTCAAATCTTTCATTTCTCCTCAATTGCCTGGTGTTGGAGAAGGTGCCTTGCAGATAAGGTGCTCCAAGAGCCAAAATCCAAGGTGGAGTAAGGACCTTTCGGCCTTCCTTCACAGTAATAGTGGTCCAGTACTGGAACGGTTGCCCAAAGAGGAATCTCCGTCCTTGATGGTACTGAACGTGTAACTGGACAAGGCCCTGGAACAAGCTCTGGTTTGAGTGGTGGTTGAGCCAGGTAACCTCCAAAGGTTGCCTTCTAACCAAGAAATTATTGTGCGATTCTGTGACTAAGACCATGCATCTAGTGTGTTCTAGTAAATTCTGTATCAAATAATGGTATTTTGGCTACGTTGGTGAATTATTTTTATTTCTGCACTGAAGCTTTCACATAGAATTGATGTTTTAAGTCCCTGAGCAGCAGATGAAGAGCATGCTTCTGTGCTCGGAGGGAGGCGTTCAGCTCTTCTGTGAATTTCAGAACTGACGCAAGATGGAAACAGGTATCAGAAACTTACATCTTTGTTCATGTTTTCCTCTCAGGTCGTAAGAGAAGACAGCCTGACAGGTGTCAAGAATTCCAATATTCAGGATGCTGCTGCCAGGTAATGAATAGATTTGGAAGAAAGATGTGATCTGTTTACCCAAGTACGGCACTGAGAACCTGCAGGTCATTGTGGTCTTTCAGTGGCTCGGTGATCATTGAGTTTTTACCTTGTGTAGTGTAGCTTAACCTGGTGAATGCAAAGTGTTCTTAAAACAAAAACTGGCAAGCACTATAGTTGCTAAGTTTTATTATATACAAGGTAATCCAGGTACTCCGTGTTCTCCCATACTTTAATTTGATAAACGTCACTCCAACAGCAGGTTCAATCGCTATAGTTATTTCTGACCTGGGAATAACTTCAGTGTCGGGAGAGGGGCTGGGTCTGTTCACAGTAGCTGTTTTCTAGTGGAGGAAAAAAAAATTGCGTACAAAAACCTGACACAGGCAGTTGATTTCCTGAGAATTACTGAATCTCAAATGATAGCTAGTTCCAGCGGGATTTCAGACATTGGAAAACTTAAAGGGTTACAACATGTGATTTCTTGACCATTTGTGAAGATGAGCCATGTGTCAGACCTCAGAGAGCATGTGGGGATATCGAATAAAATGGGCATCAGCAACCTCAAAAATATGCTGTAACAAGTGGTTCTTGAAAAGCTTTTGGTAGAAGGTTGTACCTGTTTTTTGTTTTATTTTGTGCCAGGAACATTCTCCCACCAGGCAAAACACAGAGTAGTCCCCCGACAACCAGTCCGGTATTTCAAGACCCAAGAGAGCTGCTGAAAGCAATCCCTGCCTCAAACACCTTTGTTCCGTAAGTGATTCAGGAGAAATGTGTTTCTGGGGTAAGGGAACCAGGTGGAGATTATCGTGAACAGGTCTGAAAAGATGAGGAACAATTTCTGAGCATTTTAGGCTAAATCTAACTAAGCAGGTTTAGCGATGCATCTTTAATGACTGTTGCAACAGTTAATCGGTGTAGTCCAGGCCTCGGGGTGAGTATCCTAGCAAGCAGTACGCGAATCTCTCTCATCTTCTGAAATGACTGAAATATCTGACGTCCTGCTGCCCCTGGCTCTAAAGAGGAAGATAAGAGGATGGCAGGGAAGGCTTCAGGTGAATTAGAAACAAGGGCTGAAGAAGCTCCTTTGAGACAGAAGACATTGGTACTGTTGGGTCTGTACACGGCTGTAGCCGAAACTAGGAGAGAGAGCAGTAACCAGTGAAGGTAGTTGGAAGGCGTTTACTTCAGCATACAAACATCAGCCTTTGTCTGCCGCACATGGAACTGGTGTTTTGAGTTGTTGGGTTGAGCTATCAGGGAAGCAGCACTGTTCCATGCTGTCCCAGAAGTGTGCTGATGAGAATGTTTTCTCCTTTCAGTAACACGTTAAATGAGGACAACGCTGCCTCTAACCATGAGGACCTGCTGATTCCAGCTAATCTGGCTGCAGCTGAGGAGGCGGCTGTTTCAAAGGTATCACCACCTGCCAGCCTGGAAGGTTTCTGTGTGTCACGTTCTGAGCTACTGATGCCTCCAGGCAAGCACAGCAGCCCTTGCTGCGTGCCCCTCCTAACTCGGTGAATACCAGGCGTTGGGGAATGCCAGAGAGTGCTTTCTGGAGCAGACAGGGACACTGTACAGATCTTGCCAAAGGCCATTTCTGTGTGTCCTTTCAGGTTCTTTCCCTGAGACTTATTTTTCTGATCGTTTTCCTGACGCTGGTGGGGAGCCCCTTATATCCCAATGATTTGATGCTCCATGAAAGAGACTGCAGGGGTGAAATTTCTGACATAGGCAATTCCTATCAAAGTAACCACAGAGAGAAAAGTTTAAATTGAAATATTTAATTGTTACAGGATATCTGGTTACCTTAAGTGTAAGGTAATTTTTAACTGGACTCCATGAAATATACACAGTAATTCAGGGGCCAGCTTGCCTTTGTCTCTTTCCAAAAGAAAGAGGAATCCAACATCGGACTCTGATGGTACTTCAGGAGACTGAGGAGTTATTCTGGATCACTAAAGCACCATCCCCTTTAGCTGTTGTCCCTCTAAGCCAGGAATATGTAGTTGATCCCACTGAATAATTATCAATTTCATCCTCTGTGTTCAAACACTGAGCTCACAGACCTCACTGACCTTGTCGAATGGCACAGTGTACCCCATCTTCACATCGAAGAATGGGACAGTTTCACAGCTTACATGGCAATGACTGTTTCCAGTATGTTCATGAGAATAAGTGAAATGAAAAGGCTATTAACAAAGATCATATGGAAAGATTTGAGAAAACAGACCTGATGATAAACAATGGTGTTCATTAAGGACACTGGTCTATAACTTGGGAAGCCACTATATTATTCAGCAGACCTATGTGGTTACTACTGGGAATTCAATTCAAAATTGATTTATTCCATAGAGCCCTCCAGATGACCAGGACGTTTCCTTAACATCATTGACAGAGAATCTAATTGACTTTACAGAAGCCACACCTCGGGTAAATGTATTTCAAAACCAAACTTCTTCCTTCACGCATACAATGGTTTTTACTCAGAAACTCTCCTCTGGCTTTAGTATCTGTGCACTGGGCTTGGATCTGCTGCAGGGGAGTGAAGCGGTGACTGACCTGGATCGCTGTGTGTGTGCCCCTGCTCGTGGGGTGACTGGCCGAGGGATGTAGAGCTACAGCTTTGGAATGGAAGTGAAGAAATCGGAAGATTAATTTGTATCTGTGCCACAAGAGCCTGTGGTCTTATTTTAGTACATCTGCGAGTGCCTGCCTGCTTGTCAGGCTTTTGGGCATACTACTACTTCAGAAATTACACGTAAATGTGTATGTATACACACAGAGAGAGTATATGTGTGTGTATATACATATATATAATAAATACTCGAAAAATAAACTTTGAGTTGCCTTTTGGAAGGGAACGCTGTGCTGAAACTGCTACCAGTGAGTTTCTGTGAGTGAGCGGGTATTGGCTGTGTGCTGTGTGGCTGCCACGTACCTTTCAGTCTGAAGTCACACCGTCTGTAGCTAATGGCTCGCATGGTTCAAAGACTAGTGATGGACAAGTATCCGAGATGGTCTGGGGAGGCAGTATTGTTTTGGGAGGCAATGTTGTCTTGAGAATATTCTCAGCTACTTCCAACCTTTTCTAACGAGCATTTGTTTGCTTTTTGTAGGTGTCTTCCCAGCCCACAATAATGCCGAGGTGGATAGTGCCAGTAAGTTATTTGACTATTCCTTAACAACAACATAAAAAAAAAAAAAAAAAAAAGAAAGCTTTTGTCATGATTAAGAAACAGGAGCTCCAGTAAAATAGTAAAATGTAATAATTTGGAAGCCCATACCAGACTAAAACTAAAACAGACTAATTCAGCTGGAGTAAATCAAACAACATACATATCCTGTTAATATTTAAATTTCATTTTTGCTGCATTACATTCCGGTAAATGCCATAAAAGTTTCTTTTAAGAACGTGCATTTAGTGAAGCCGGCCCTGGACCTCAATGAACCTCAGTTTTTACTGTTCTAAAAAAACCATATTGAAAAATGAGCCTGTCTTGTCCTGGCAGGTTTTTATTTCAGTTTCCTGTTTCATTCTCCCCAATTCAGACTGGACTGGTTTCCAATGGGCCTTTGGGAAATGACGTTGCCTTGGCGGTGAAGGCAGTGAAAGGCAGCGCGGAGACTCTGTTGTCGTCAGCTGGGTTGCCAGCGTCCCAGCAGACATCCGAAGTCCTTGCGAGGTAAGGTCTCCTCAGCTCTCACTTCAGAAGTGTATGTAGAGTGGGAAGGAAGTACGTGCTCTTACTGCTTCCACTTCAATAGTTACAGTGGTCATTTAGACACAGTGCCTTGTTTTGCTGTGTTTATAAACTCTAGTTCTGTTCTCAACTAATTATTTTTAATTATCATTTCACGTCAGTTTCCTTCTTCACCTGCTAACACCTTTTAGTACTAGACTGAAATTATGGTACAGATTAATTTTCTGAGAAATCTCTTTACAATGTTTCAGTATCTCCCGGAGGATTGGGAGGGGGGGAAATGTCCCCCAGTTATTTCCAAGCTGTAAGGAAGTCGGAGAACAGAATCTGTAGAAACTTTTCCCCTTCCTATTCCATTCTGCCGTGCTGGTGAGGCAGTGCGATGGCAGTGGTGGTCAGGTCTTTCAGGGAACCTCTTACGGTGCAGATGGCAACGATGCTACTGCACTGTGTGATGTTGATTCAGTTTGCTCTTCTGCAGGTTGTCCATTGGTCTCGTTAAATTACACGGGGAACAGCTGTTAAGGCTCTTTGGAACAATACTTGTCTTTTTTAATCCATTATGTCAGATCTTTTTGGAGGAGTGTATTTACAGGACCTCTTTTTTCTTTTTTTTTTTTTTTCCTTCCCTTTTAGCCCAGTCACTGAGGATGCTACAATAAGAACAAAATGTTTACTCACCACTGAACTCTAGAAGAAGGAGTTTCTGCACTTCCCACCTTGTAAAAACTCCAATCTTCTAACATATCCCCAAGGCATCCTTCTGAAAGGCTTCCTTGGGATCAAACTCTTGCTGAACAGGAGTCAAACAGCCAGCTGGTTTACTAGGATCCAGGAAGAGACTTCTACATTAATTGCAATCTAACTGGAATTACAGTCTAAACGGCATATAAAACCACATGCACATTTGATCTTCTGCCTCAGAAGAAGTGGAATAACACACTGGAGCTAGTTCTGAACGTGAGGAACAGAATCTGGTTGCGTTCTGCTCACACTAGGTTTAGTCTTACTTACCCTGTGCTGCCTCTCAAGTGTTAAAGGAGAGTGTTCGCTGTGATGTTAGGTGTGTAGTTTCCCAGCACGGTGTCCCTGACCTCTTAGAGTCATATTGGAAAGATTAGGAGAACTTGTAGGGCCACCTTGTGGTCACTCTGTGTACGGTGGCTCACGGTAGTGATCACTGTTACATACAGCCAAGGACGTTTTCTTCTGTGTGATTACTCCTTCTCCTTCCTTCGTTTCACCAACACATACTCTCCTTTTTGGCCTTAAACCCCTTAAAATATTCCTTGCACCTCGTTACAGTACCTGGAAAGAATGAAAATCTAGTCCATCAGTGACCAATTACGTTGACTGGATTCGAGCTGCTCATTGCAACCAGGGAAAGGAAGACTAACCTGCCAAACAGCTCATATCGTTAGCAGACCACAGCAGAGGTCCCACATTTTGACACCGATTATTTCATTTCCTATATGACTCAAATACATGCATTTTAGACTGGAGGTATGTATGTTTTAAATGCTGGAGTAGTGAAGGTGTGAGTACAGCTTACTTCAGGAACTGCTTATTGGTTAGTTTTGTTGTCATGTAGGACTAAGAAGAAAAATAATTTTCTTGTTTCTATTCTATACTGTTTCTGGGTGTTGTTTCCAGGTGCTGTGCTTTGGGAATACTTACCAGGTATGTTAGCGGCATGAGGGTACAACTAGATCAGTTCTTAACACCACCCCGAATCCTGTTCCAAGTGTCATCGAATAGTTATATGTGGAACAAAGAATAGAAAGAATAAGATGAAAACAGGAAAAAAAGATGAAAAGCTCCTGTAAGCAGTTCCCTTCTTTGTGGAAGGAAGGTTGGAGCACTTGCAAGAGCATGCTCCACGGAGCTGGTGAAGGCCTTTTGGTGCTCAGGTGAAGTACAGGATACGATGTGCCAGAGATCGTTTGAGCCCTGGGCAGCAGGACCCTCATGTGGACGTGCAGAGGTGAGCACATGGACCCTGGGGGTGCAGCTTGCGAAAAAGGTCAATGCAGAGTCAGAGCGAGGAGAAATACAGAAGCCAGATGATGAATTCCACATCCAGCAGGGAAGCACAGATGAAGCAGCTGGGATCTTTCTTTCTTAGGAAGAGGTTTGTACATATGACTGGGCTTGGAGGATGTTTTCTGCATAGTGCTGCTGTTTATTTATATACATGTGGTTCTTAAAAACAATTTTAAATGTGAAGGTTCTGAAACCTGTCTGCACGACTTCATTTCTGCACACCGGCTGCCCGCACGTCTCTCAGTGTAGACAAAGATTTGGACCAAAGCAGTGTGGGTTGTGCAGGTAAGCTGGTGACCGGCTGGGCTGCTTCTTTCAGACTTGGGTGTCCTTACTGCTGCTCTGGTGCTCTTGTTTGCAAGATGCTGAATGAGGGTGTTCGGGAAGAAGCCACGTGGCATTTACATGGCCCACTGCCACTCCTCGAAACCACCGAGGCCTTAATGGAGAAACACAGAAACCACGGGGAGCTCTCAGGGCTCACGTACCAGAGCGGCTCTCTGCAGACAATGATGTGCAGCCGTTGCCTCAAGAACCAGGAGTCAATACTGGTGGCAGGTGCTTCAGGTCCCCCCCTGCCCCAGCCAGCGCCGGCAGGCTCCCCGCTCCCCAGCCAGAGGGGAGCTGATGCTCTGGACCAGGTCTGTCCTTGTTGCTTCCAGTTGAATATTGGCTTTTTTTATATATATACTTTTAAGTCTGAGCCTTATTGCATATTAAAACGTAGAAGGTTCCCGATTCAACTATCAAATGTCTTAGTCTGGATTAATAATGCAGTTGCTAGCAAAGTTCCTGCAGGAAAAGGGAAGCTACGGCTGCAACAGCCTGCTTCCAGCACAAAGCCAGGACTGTGTGGGGAAACTTGGCACTCGCTATTGATCTGTTTGCTCAGCAGCTGAGCTGGCGTTCGCCAGCTACATGTGTTGGGTTTGTAAATAGACAGAATGCAGTAGCGCTTTCTTGAAGGCGTGTTTGATATTTGACTCTTCCCATTGGGTTCAGGAGCTCTGTGAACTGTCAGCTTGAATCTCTCCCAAAAGCGGAATAACGGGAGTTTACAGTTTTACAGCATTGCGTGTTCAACACCATCCTTAGATTCCTCCCAAGCAATCACATACAGCAAATAGCAAGTAAATAACATGTGTGGTGAGTGTGTCCCCCTAAAATCTACATGGTTCCAAGTAGCCAACTGTTATTTCAGCGTGGTCGAGATAGGAGTGATTGAAAGGGAATGTGGTTTTTACAGATGTGTGCGCACACACAAAAATTTGAGAGGGGCAAGGGTTTTCCTCAACCTCCTCTTCTTCAGAGGACTAATACTTGAAAATTTAATTAAAAATTCAAAATTTTCAACTGTTACACTGGGGACTTGCAATTTCCAGTCAATTTGGGGCTGCAAACCCAACTCTTTCCCATGACATTTCATATGTGGAGCAAATATTCGCTCCATTTAACTCAACGTAGCTTATTTAGCTAACCCAAATCACTGTTCACGTAGGGAGCCTGGCGGGACTAAGGCGCCGCAGTTATGTGGTCTCATCAGACACATAGGTGCGTGCCTGAACATCCTGTAGTTCGGCATCACTATTTTGCTTTAACACTAGCGGTATCGTGCTGTATCACGACTGGCGAACAGGTAACAGAGCATTACTCATCACCTGCGTATCAAACACAAATAGGTATAATAGTTCCTACAGTTAAGTGTTGTGAAGTATTAATTAATGCCTGTGTGACACTGAGAAAAGGGGATTTTCTTACTATTGTCATACTATTGACTGATTGGCTGTAAGGTCCAATTATCCTCTAAAAGGTTTTTGTTTTTTTTTATATTTATTTAAAGAGATTTATAAATAAAACTTTTGTATGAATCTGTTGTTGGGATGCTGGCTGGTCTGCCGACCACCTAAAAGCTTTAAGAGTTGACAGGAATGAATAAATGCATCTTCTGTTACAGTCATTCGGAAAAAGCCAGCTCCCTGGTTTAAAGAAAAAAAAAAAAAGTCTTTTTTTTTCCCTAAGAGAGTTATCCCCTATTGACTTACTGACTTACTAACCCCTGTCCCAGCCTGTTCCCCTTCACTGGCCTTGGACCCTTCTGCTGTGTGCGCACGTAATGCTGATCAGAGATGGATGCTTTTTTTTAACTCTATAATTAAAAAATGGTAACTTAAACTAAAACCATAAGTGATTGGATCTAAAAGTAAAAGTGATTTTACTCCAATTATACTCTGTAAGTGATTGAGTAAAAGATTTTATAGAAATCTTAACATTTCGAGTAACAAGAAAACCCCACCCCGTATCTCAAAGTGATTAATCTCAGGGAGATGCTGGATCTCAGAGCTGGGTTTCAGTCTCGCCCATTGAGTCCAACGGGAAGAGCCCAGAGGCGGCACGTGCCGAGCGCCAATAATGGACTTACAAGGTTTTGAAACACATATTAAAATGTGGGAGTTCAGGCCCTCTTCCACTTGAATTAAGGGAATCCCTTCCTTAGTTCAGTGGTAATGCTGTTTAATATTGGCAAGTCGTACGACGTAAAATGACTGCTTCCCTGGTAATCAGTCATGGTTAATGAATCAGCTTGAATGTGTTCAATTTTAAACTTAAATTCCATGTATACTTTGTCAAAGCCAGAGAGTGGTGTAAAAGCTATGTTTTGGACAATCTTTTGGCCACAACTTTGGCAAGAAAACTTGCAGCACTGGAAGAGGAGCTCGGGTGAAACAGTCCAGTTACGTTTGGGTCTCTTCCCACACACTATTTTTCAGCCGTTGCCTGTTACGCCTTTGCCCGCACCTTGCTCCTTCTCGTTTCTTGAAGCAAGGGTGAACTGTTGAGATCAGCGTGTCCTTCACAGGCAGCACTGGATATATTTTTCACATTGTGACATATTCTGGTACAACCCAAATCTCCCATAGATTAAGTGTTAGCAGCTGTATTTCCCGGCCAGTTGGCAATTAAAGCTCTATCTGGGCACGTAGAGTGTTCGTTAGTCTGGAAAGTTGTAGTACAATTATAGAGCTGTTAGACATGGCAATGTCACAGCTTTCAAATGCAGCTGGACAATCATAACTTTTTATACCAAAAAATAAAAATAATCCATGCTAATGGCCTTCCAGTGACGCAGGTGTAATCCGCGCGTGTTTGGTCTGAGTGTTGGCACCGTAGACACTAGTAGAAGACCCTCCCCACCCCGCTCAAGTGGAGGTAGAGCTGGCGCTGCCGTGGCCGTGTGCGCCCGCTGGAGATGGGGAGTGGGTGCTCCCCCTGCGGTGAGCTGGGACCCTGCGCAGCAGGAGCTGCGGGGTTCTCCTGCAAAACTCGCCTCCTTTTTACTGTTTGGCTTGAGCACTCTGCTTCATAAACACACACGCCCCACACACACCTATAACTGGACAAATTTATTTTTAAAATACGTAAGGATATTTTTTTAGCTAGAATTTTTTTGGTTAAAGCCACACTAACTACTGTATTTTTACCTTTTATATGTGAAGCTTGGCAATAGCTCTCAATGTATAATTTATTTGTTGTTTTTTTATAAAGCGAAGTGGTACCCTCTAGCTTCTGTTTCACAACAATAGCGATGTATGAACTGTTTTGGGCACTGCACTGAGATCTGTATTGAAACTGTACATGGGAACAAGAAGCTGTGATTTGTAGGCCACTACACATTCTTGAAATGTTTATACTGTAGTTCTGTCTCAAATATACCACGTCAGCGCAAAAGTCTCGCAGAGTCATCTTTAAGCACAGCTGTGTTATGCTGGGGTGGCGGTAAAAGACGGGTGGGTTGGTTGGGACTTGGGGCTGTGCAGTTGGGGCCGGTGGGCTACTGCACTCCTGAAATCAAAGCCAAAGGTGCGCAGCAGACGCCTGCTTCCCCACTTCCCTGCTGAGCCCTCACTGGCCTCAGTTCAGCGGGTCTCTGGGGCGGTACTGTCTCTACGCTAAGGTCTCGGCAGGACCTGTCTCTATGCTAAGGTCGCTTGGCAGCTTCTAACAAAGAGAAGGGTACCTGGATTGGAGAGAGATTTGTAAACTTATTTGGGATGTCAAAACTGCAGGCCATGTTGTAAACTTAATCTGTTGTCAATTAAAGCGTAACTTAAGAAGGCATCTAACTGGCAGATAGATGCTGAAGAATTAAATGCCTTCTTTCCAGAAGAGCCGAGACTGTCCAGGAGGACTGGCGGGTGTTCAGTGGTTTTGAAAATCCAAGTACCAAGGTGTGTGTCCAGAAAGGAACCTTGAACCTCCCAGTGTAATTTCACAACACGCATTCGAAAGCACGTGCGGGTTAGTGGGGCAATCTTCCTTCTGTTTCCAGTAGGGGATTGGTCTATGTTTTGCAGTACAGTGGTGCTAACGATTGTTTAAAGGAAACTTAATTTCCAAACCCTGACTGGTGAAATGCTTAAGGAGGCAGGAAAGGGCAACCAAACCATTTGATGATCATCTTCTCAACAATTAATAAACTTCGGAAAGTATCAAAAGGGAGGGAAATAATTCCATCCTAATGACTAAGCTCATAGAAAGGAATTTCCCTTGTGGCATAATTTGTTGTGTAGGTCAAACTACGATCCCAGTGATAAGTCGCTGAATTATTCTTCAAATCCATTTATAACTCAAAACAATGAAAGACGTTTGCTATAGATATTTTTTTATAATTAAAAAAACCCTCTTTAAATGTCTGCATTTTAAAAGAAAATCCGTCTGCTATTCATGCATTTTAATGTTCAGAAACAGTGGTAATTAAAGACGGTTTGTTGAGATAGGCTGATAGATTCGCTCTCTTTTCTGTATGATTTATGATACAACAGTGCATCTCGTGTCTCCGATGAGATTACAAAAGAACGTTGCATCCTTTTGCTTTGATTCTATGGACTGAATTAGACCGTGGGCCTATCAGATACATACGCAAGCTTCCCTTTTGTTCAGAGACGTTTTAAAGCAGCGAGCTTCAGTGGCAGCCCCTTCAGTCTGTGCCCAGCCAAAAATGATGTCTTTTGTTTTGTTTCTAAATAGTTGCCATTAGCTGGAGTAATTCCATTCATTATTTCATGCAGGCCACCACAGAGCTTTCAGATGGCGGCAGCTTTTAGTCACTCACTTGGGCACGGGATGAATTCTCATTAACTGATACAGTTATGGAGAAATAGCGTAACCACATCCACAAAGACTCTTCTCTTCCCCTGTGAAAAGGTGACTGCGATGGATAAAAGTGTGCCAGGAAAACGGGAGTGAGGCCACTTGGGGTGCTCCGAGACCCCCGTTAAGTGTAATTGCTAGCACGGGTTCAGTTTTGAAAGGGAAGATGGCCCAGGAAACGTGATACAGTGGTAGGAGCAAGGATTGTGCGCCTCGGTCTTGGGTACCGAGGCTCACACGTGCCCAGAAGGGCCGGGGTGCCAGGCTGCAGTAGCTTTGCATCTCAAACCTCGTCCCTTCCAGCTTGAGCTCGCCCTTGTTTTTATAAAGAGCTGGGTCAGCAAGGGGAGAAATAGCCCCAATGGCTTCAGTGGAGTCTGCTGTAGCGGACAGTCCCGCTTCCAGGACTGGAGCTCCCTTCTCTCCCATAGTATTATCGGGGCTTAGCTGCGGCTCAGCCTCCCGCAAGCGAGCCCTGAGCCCACCTCTGCAGCCACAGCCCCTTCCGAGCTCCTGTGCACCCCATGTCCTGTGCAGGGGCTGGGGGCAGCCGGGCCCCTGTGCCACCGGGCTGGTTTGAGAGGCTTAGGATCTCTTGGGTGAAGAAGCTGGAGTGGTGCCGAAGGCGCTGGTGCAGCCACCTGACTTGGCAAGCCGGCAGAGGCGAGGGGAGGAACCAGGGGAGATGGGCACCTTCTGCAAGCTGCTTTTTCTTCCCTGTGCCAAGCCATCACCTTTGGGCTGGCTCATGTCCTGCCTGCGTTGGCTCCAAGTAAATGTTAAACCCTTCATGGGGCTGCCAAAGGGAAGAGAGTTTTGGGGGGGAGGAAGAAAGGAATGGCGGAGGCTGGATGGCATTTTCCTGGGGCTCTTGCATGTCCCCAGGATACCTGTCCCTGCCAGGAGGCCTTCATGTGACTTGGAAAATCACTGGTTTATTGTTGCCCTTTCCAGTTAAATTTCCTTCCCTCATCAAGCCTTGATAAAAGTCTGTAGGTTACAGCAGCTCTCACTGGCTAATGCCAAAACAGACATGTCCGCCAGCAAAAGACAAACCTGCTGCTGACTTAAGACCGCAGTGCTCTGTACGAGCCCAGCCCTATTGCTCTGTGAAGTCCTTTCCTACCGGGCTCCTCTAAGTGGGCGATTCCCCATTCCTGGAGGAGAAATTCAAAGCCTGGGCAGCCCTTGAGGCTGGCTGAAGTGCCAGGAGGTGACCGGGGCCTGCGGGAGTGTGTTCCTTGTTCAGAAAGGTAAGGTCTTTGTTCATTTTGAAAATGTAAATACGTATTTTAAATTCATGAAAGCTCAGAAAACAAGCACACGCTGATCAGAAATGCAGCAGGCTTTATTCATATGTCAGCAGCACACAGTCCTCTCTGTTTCCAAACAAAGGTCGCAGAAGGTCCAAAGAACTCTTTAAGTTGCTTTTTGTGAACTCATTTCTAATTTTCCTGTTGAATTCATGTGACAGCTACTTGTGAAGAGATGATGAAAGTATCTGTAAATACTCTCACTTAAAATTAATTATTCCTATGAAACTTGAAAAGTTTCAGAACTTTCAAATATTCAGAAGTATTAAATCACACTTTCCACTGATTTCAGACATCAGCATCTCTTCTTACAGAATGCTGAAGTTCAGTCAGAGGGCCATTATCTTATTAACTTCTATGGAAATAAATGCTTGAAATGCTGGACAATATTATCTTTCAAAAAAAAAAAAGGCACTTTTTCTTTTCAACAAATCAAAACCATACATGAACTCAGGAAGTACGAGTATAGAGGGGAAGTGTGTAACAAACACTACCTATGTTGACAAAGCAGAGGGAGATGGAGTTGTAAAAGCAGAAATCCCTTTATGACTATAGTCTGGGTTACCAGTCAGAGCAGCCTGTGTCTCGTGCCGTTCCTGTCAAGCCTTCCTCTTTCTTTTTCCAATAGAAACTCAAAACCTTCTGATCCTGCGCTCAGTCATTACACTACCGTTCGCCGGGCAACTATTTTGTTCTTCCGGGTGTCATGTGCTTCCTCTGGTCTGATGTTGCACATGATTTTCAGGGGAACTCGAGGCTTCACTTCTTCAGGGTTTGATGCAATCCTTGAATATCTTCTAGATTTCACTTGCTAATTTGTCCGTTGGGTTTCTTCTTTGTTATAGGCCGTCTCATGTTGCAAGTACCTTGTGCAAAGAACATTCTCTGAAGAAAACAAAATCTTAAACGTCTTAGAAAATGTGACCATTAAGATTCATTGACCGTAACATGCACAAACTTGATTTAAATACAGTTTTATGGGTGGATATTTATTTCTTATGTCAGTGCAGAATGAGCAAGGTTTGCACCTGGAACGGCAGTTATAGAGCCTGCAGGGGTTACTTCTAGTCCTGATTTTCAAGGCAGCATCAGCCACTGCAATTTGAAAGAGTATTAACTGACCAGAAGAAAAAGTAACAAAAAGAGCAGCATTCCAACAAGGTCCTCTCAGAAATGGCAACTTGCATGCAAGTTGTGACTTAAATATATGTTGTTCACGTTGTAAAAAATCTGTTCACAGCAAATATGAGAAGGTTTAAAGTTGTTTTGTGCTGATAGGAAACTGAAGGCAGTTGCAAGCAGTTGGTTTACCACCTACTGGCACGTTGGTGGAAATTGACAGTTTCGCTTTGCAATCGAAGCGATCACAGGCTATCAAACTCCATTTGCCAGAATGAGATCTCGGAGAAGCTGGACAAAGGTTTACCCCCGATGAGCAGCAGCACATTGGTATCGCTGCTAACTTCATCCGCGGCGGTCACGTGCTGACAGTCGGTTCCTTCCTCTTCTCCCACAGTCTGGGCAGCAGCAAGTGTCTCTTTTTCTGAAGAGACAAAGAGACGGCGAGACTTGTCCTTTGACAAAATGCCCGTTGCTCTGTTTGGGTCCAGTTCTGCCTCTGAAGTGGTTTGAAATGCACAGAAGCCCCCTGGCTCCAGAGGCAAGCTAAAGGTTTTCATTTCGATGGCGTTGCTTTCCTCGTTGCTGAACGCTCGGTATGCAGGCTGGTGACGGAAGTAGTTGCAAAAATGAGTCTGCTTTGGGATGGTCACCAGCTGGTGATGGTCCTTCTGCTTACTCTTCCAATGGCTGGGGAATGTATTAGTGAAATCTGAGGTAGATTGGAAATCAACACCAATTCCTAAGATGCTGTGATACATTTTAGGAGAAAAGTTTGCCTTTGGAGCACTACTTAGCTTCTTCCATGTCTGCGTATGGAAATGATACTTCCAGAGGTCATCATTAGGACAGGAATTTGAAATCCCTCCACCAAAAATCAGCATAGAGTCTTTGAAGACTATTGAAGCATGACCTACCACTGGAGCAGGTCCTTGGCTAAAGGTAAGAGAAACCAGCAGTTAAGGGGAGACCAAAAAACTGACACTGATTTTAGCCTCTATTTTCCTTTTGACTCAAGAGAATGACAGCTGAACAGCTGCACTGGGACATCAAAATGACACTGCTGACAGCTGCGTCGACGCGTTGCCAACAGCTCTTCCAAGCAAAGCCAACTGGAGCCCCAGGGATCCAGCGGTGCTATGTCTTGATCTGAACGGTTCCTACAACCACCAAAAGGGCAACATCTCCCTCTCTGCCTGCACGCATTATCAAATGGTAGGACTAATTCTCTCTTTCTGTGTTAATTTTGTGTAACAAATAGTATAGTTTACCTTGTTCTGATGTTGGACCAGCTGCTGCTTACAAAGTCCCACTTCCATAAGTCCTTCTGTTCACTCAGCCCCATGAGTCCTCCGAAGAGGTACATGCCCGTGTGATAAACCACTGCTGAGTGGCCGTGCCGAGGTCCTGGGCCAGTATGGTGAGATGGGGTGGAAATGCACAACCATTTTCTTGTATCTGAAACCAAAACATTAATTTGTAGATGTACCAAATTTACCCTAGCATTCGAGAAGGGATTTGTTTCAAGAACAAAGTAACTATTCTGTTGGAGAATAAGGGTTTCTGCTCTAAGCTTACGACAATGTAAGCTAACTGCTTAAATTCTGACACTGAAAAAGTGCATTTAAAAAATCAGTTTTGAAATAAACTTTTAATGAAAATGTCAGATGCTGTATGACAGATGCCATGGAAATTTTATTTACAGTGCAGTTTTTCCTACGGCTTTGTTAATTCATTAACTCTGACATGGAAAGATAATTTCCTGGCTGTAAGAAGGAAACTCAGTCAACAAAAACATTCCCTCATTAATGTCTGTGCTTATTCTCCCTGTGAGGGAATGAAGGATGAGATAAACCATCATTCATTTCAAAATAGCAACTGAATGGCCACCAGATAACAAAAGCTATCCATTTAGGAAGTCTCTGGGAATCATCTGGTTTGCAACCACCGGATTAGTAATGAATATGCTAATGAAACCATCTCCTGTCAGGTCTGGCTCCCCATGGTCAATTCTAGATTTGAGATTCAAAAGATGGCATTAATAGGCTGAAGTCAGGGTCTCTGCTGCATCCGAAAGTTTTTGGTAATCCTTGAAGAACTTAGTGAATACTAAACAAAACATTCTCCCTGATTTTCAGCTCTAAAACTGGCAAATACTGCAAAACTTCTTCCAGTATAATACAGTCTAATTCACATCAGATGGGCACTAATTTAATTGACAGGATTCACAACTGACCGCTGCCAAACATAAGCCACAACTTACAACATTTCTACTGATAAGAATTTTCTTAACAGAGCAAGCCATGCTGTCCTGCAGCAGTCGCTGTTTTTACACTGGATCAAAACCTCATTGTGCTTTTAGCTTACCAAAATGGAAAGTCCAAAACTCCTGTGAAATGCCTCTGATGCCGAAGTATCCCCCGTAGATGCACATGCTGGAACGGTACACTACAGCACTGTGACCTTTTCTGTTAGTTGGTGCTGAGCTCTGAAATGGTTTAATAAGAAGACAAAAAACAGTTAACAGATGAAGGCATCTCAGTAGAAATTAATATCTTGGGAATGTTCCTAAGTAATGAAAACCATGGCTTTGGGTTCTGTTAAACTTCTTTGCAAATACAGCGTAAACCCACCACTGAAGGTTTGTAGGAGGCAAATACAAACCATTCTCAAATCTAAGCAACTCTCCCTTTTTAAGTCCACCACGATATCCCATGCCTGCAGCCTCCTCCTGTCTGCACTCACATCAGGAGCGCCGCTTTCACAGCTACTCCTAGGCACGGGGTCAGGACATGCTGTAAATATATCGGGCAACTCTTGGGAATATAACGGGGGATGTAGACCTTTCCACCATAAAGCACGGCCTTTCCACACTGAGGAAACATTAGTCCCAAGAGTAACTCTCACTCATCTCGCTTGGTGTGGTTTTGCCCTGCCAGAAGCACTAGTCCATGCCCAGACCCTCAGCAGGAAACCAGGTGGTTCCCGCTGCGCCCGCAGCGGTTTTCAGTGCTGCTGAGCCTTGAGGACCCAAACCCGGGGAGGCCCAGCTAAAGCCGAAACAAAATATAAAGCAAGTGTTTGGTTTTGTTCTTCTGTTGTTCTTTGGTTGTTTCTTCTCAAATAGCCCTTTTTTTTGGGAAGGGGGACAGGCGAGGAGGAGGAGGGAGACACATTCTCTATACTCAGTTTAGAATAATTACAAGAAACCATTTACTCCTATATATAAGGAGGAGTTGATACATAATTCCATCATGTTTGTCGTACATAAACAAAACTTCAGCAACCATATAACAGCTTCGTCCCTGCAAAATGACCCTGCAGTCCCAAACGTTCTCTTGACTCCTTTGCCAAGCACAGATAACCACAGTAGCAACTGTGTCACATCTTAACAAATGTTTTGTGCAATTTCATAGTGTAGTAACATCGTGAGGATGAAGTTTCAGTAGCAAAAAATAAGTTATTCCTTGTATGTAGTGATACAGAACCAATGTCATGAGACCAAGACATAAAAGCTTCCACTGAGGTTTCATTTAGAAGTGGCAGCGTCTTGGTGAGTCCACGTGTTCAGACTGAAGAAATGAAAAATGCTGCAGCACTTCACTTTTCAAAATCTATTAGTGTGACTGCCAATCTGTTTTCACAATGCTGCTTTTAAAAGCCCAGACTTCATGTATGGTTGCAATATTCCATTTAAGATTAGTTTTCTTGATAAGGATTTCAGAAAAACAGAAGCAGTAGTAGAGGAGAGGACTTAACTTCTTACATAGGACTTAAATTTTCAGAGCAGTATTTTTAAACACTGTTTTAACGAAGAAAAAGCCTTAGTTATTGAAAGTGCAAAGAAATAAAGTATAGCCACATGTCTCTGAAGAGATAAGATTGGAACTGTTTGGGGGAACATATTTCAAAGCAATCTGTTTAATCAACAAAGCAACAGGCATTTGATTCACACATTCACCACTTCCTGGCTCCTTACCTCAGTCTCTGCTGGTACGTTACGGCACTCTGTCCATCTTGCGGAATCTAGGGGATTGTTTTAATAAAGCGCAGTTTATATCCCAGACCACAAGAGGACACTCCTCCAACAATAATTTTTCAAATTACAGATCTAATTTTCAAGTAAATCTCATCCTGGTGTTTTCCACTGACAAGGATGAAGAAATCCGCCTCCCACTAAGACAGCAGTACCAAGGGACTTACAGGAGACATAGTTTAAAAAAAATTTCTGTATCCTTATCTGATATCGAATCACAGAGATACCATACTGTATTTCCTGTCTGCTACAGCTAAATTTCACAATGCAGAAATAATCTGTGATTTTCACCATTTTCCAAACTTGCAGAATCCCCAGATTTACCGATGGATACACGGCTTCTCCTATTTCTTATGTAAACCTTATGACAACAGCCTTCTTTTTCTTGCTCCTTTTCATAGATCCCTTAAAAGTAGTCCTCAATTAACTGTCAAAAAATCACTGATCTATGATCACCATGAAGGAGTGGAAATATCAGATACCCAGCATCAGAGGTAGAACGAGAAAGCAGTGCAAGCTTACATTAATAAAAGCTATGCTTGCCAGGAAAGATTTTAAATAATAAACATGAAAGAACTAGACATGCAACAAATTTTGAACAAATAATTCCCAATTTTCACTGATAAACACCGTGAATAATAAGATGCTTTCTCCTATGAAATATATTCTACCTGAGGATCTCCGTTCTTTCAGCAGGTAAGTATTTCAGACAAATGGTGTAAAACAAAGAAAGGATTAAAACAACACCCATTTACTTAAGGTTACGCAGTGAAGCAGCAAAAGAGGCCAGGAAACTTAAATCTTGGTCTTGCCACAGGATTTACTGGCTCAAGAAGTAATCAATCTCTCTCTCTCTCCCCTCTCCATCTGACAGCAAAATAAGCAGCCACTACTATAATACACAGTATTTCCAAAAGGAGAATATATCGTGTATGACGTTGCTATTAAATTCAAATGTTGCACTGCTTTAATTAAAACACATACTCAAAAGATCCCAAATGTTTGTTCTTAGGGGAAAAACACAAACTATGTTATGAAATGCTGATGTTAATTTCCCACCTTCTTATTTAATTATACCCCCTTTTTTCCAGTTCCATCATTGCTGTTGCCAGTTTATGTATTTCTTCAGTAAAAATACAAAATGAGATATACTTTACTGATCTACTTTCTTCCATAATAAAACGAAAAGCTCAGTTTTAAAAATTTATGTAACATAAGGAAAAAACTTCAAATATTATAAAATATTATGTATAATAATAATTGGGTTTTATGATCAAATATTAAACTTCTGGGGGGTTTGGGGGGAAGGAATGGAAATTCTGAGACCTTAAAACACATAAAACTTTCCCATAAAATAATTTCTAATTAAAGTAAGAGCCTAGTCTTTGATAGCTTAACAGCCTAATATTAGGGGGAAAATATGCACACGGTTTTACACACATTTTACTTCTTGGAAAGCCTAGGGAACGCTATGTTACAAGCAGCAGCAAACAGTTTTGTTCTTACTCTTTATTAGTACCTATAGGCTTGGAATGTCCCGTGGAAGAGACTGGCTATTGTGTATCATACCGATGTTATATATCCAGAGAGGAGTTTTTGCTTGCGTGAAGGCAGAGTCCACCATCCCACCAAAAACATACAGGGTGCCCTGCGAAATGCAAAAACATTTTTCACTTACAGGTAGGCATACAGCATAAAAATAATTTTTAAAACAATTCTTAAACGAAAAGGCTGCCATCACCAAAATATAATTAACAATAACGCATATGATGATCTATAAACAATTCAAGAGGCAACTGCAAAAAGCCACCAACTTCTAATCATGTCTTTATCCTCTCCCAGTAGGAAACCCCAATGAACAGTGTGCTGTTTTAACGGGAACGGCATTCCGGAGCCACTCACTTCCTTGTCAATCTGGAACAGCTTGAGGGATGTGGATCTGGAGCTTTCGGAGTCATTGCACAGGTAATATTAAATTCTATATGTTTGTAGAAAGATTTCGTTGCGTCGCAGCTCCTGATATCCTAAATTCTGCTTTCCCCTCACAGGCAAAGCTGGAATTCTGATTTGCCTTCACTTCCCCATCCCTCTTCTATGCAAGTTCTTAAGTGAATGTTTTTATGCTGTAGCTTATCATGCAAATGAATTCAGAGCAACTGTTACAACTAAGTCAAAGAATGTGCTGCCAAGGTCTTTATTGTGTATTACTAGTATGTACTGAGCGTTGACTGAGGAAATCAGGGAGATGCACACTGCTGCAAAGCTAAAACACTGTCACTTTATTCAGAAAGATTCCAAAACATTGGTGCAGCTACATCCATAATTGTACTGACATAAAAGTGTTTTCTGGGTTTAGTACATAATAATCTACGGCACTTTATTTCATTGTATAGCAGGAAATAAAATATTAGGATATGGACAATATAAATCTTTGCATACTACCTTATACGCCACCATTGAATGTTCTTCCAGTTCTTCTGGAGCATCTCTTGGGCAATCCAGCATTTCCCATTCATTTTTCACTATAAACCAAAGTTGAAGTTAAGACCGCCGTGCACTCAACACATAAACATTAGGGAAAAGGTGAAAAGAACAGCTTTGAATTGGCTGTACTGACAGAGTCAATGGGCGAAAATTAAGTGTTTTGTCATCTTTCCTCTCTGTTAGTTCAGAAGACTGAGGCACTTCCCTTAAGTATGTACATTTTTTCTTAAATGTAATAGGTTGATTTTGTTACTGCTTTTATTTTAATGCTATACTGTTACCTACATCAAACCCCAACTATTCCATGAGCATTAACCCCAGCAGAATTTTATGTTTTATTCTAGCAACAACAATTAAACAGGGAACATCATACATTCCGTCAAAAAATACAGTGTCATATTTGATAGCGTGTTATTAATATATTCTTACAAGGTATTGTATTCATGTGTTTCCTCTGTGCACTTTTACATGCATAAACTATTCCCATGTTAAAGAGTGAATAAAGCTATGTCCTTGATATCCATTGCTAGAACTAAGATATTTTAAATGATTCAGTATTTCTGGTAAAAAAAAAAAAAAAAAAAAAAGGAACTGAACTGAAATAAACTTTTCAGGACAAACACACACCATTTGCCCAAAGAACAAAATCCAGTTTATCCATCATTTTGATGGAGAGACTTTAAATGGGGATAATCTGTTAACTACGGAGTATCCCAAATTTCATGATGACTGGATGTAGAATCTCTTTAACCCTGGCATACAAGAGAAGGGGCAAACTTACCTATATTGTATCGCCAAAAATCCCTAAGACTGGTGGTGTTCCGCCCTCCATACAGATAAACAAATCCTCTGCAAATAATGCAAGCATGTTTATATCGATCGCAGGGAGTGGGCTTCTTCTGGGGTGCAGATTTCCAATCACAGTGTGTAGTTTTTCCTTTCATGCTGCCAACCAGGATTGTATCCAAATATCAACTGCAAAGGACAGCCATGTCAGGGGAGGGTCCCAGAACATCAAGGAGAGGGCTTAAACTCTGCTTGGTCTGTAAAAAGACAAAAAAGTAGTTTCAGATTTAAAAAGAAAAGGAAAATTAAAAGAAGATAGAAAAAAAGAAAAGTCCATGTCTTATGATAAAAAGTTACTGTGTTTTCTTTTCATTCTTATCAAAAACAACTTGACAATTTTGGCCATAATATAGGCTAACTCAAGTAAAGCATTTGCAATGATGACTCTCAGAGTCTTATATCAGCAAGACCAGGGCAGGTACATTCCTGGAACTGAATGTTTTCCACAGAACATCAGCGAGCTGAAGCGATAAACTGCAATACTCTACGTTTGCAATATGGTAGAAACCAAGGCTTGCTCTTTTTCACGATGGAAATGTACTTAAAACAAAATTCTGAAAGAGTGAATATTACAGATGAAAGTAATGCATTAGTAGTTGTCCAGAATTTATTTACTTTCATGTGTAAACCAGCTGAAATTAGGATACGTCTGGAAAAAAATTACACTATCCCTTGACTTGCCACAAGATGTCACTGTGTTCTGCGAAGACAGAAGTACCAAACCCAACCTCTATTAATCCTCTTTAAAATATATCACGGCCAGTGTTTTGAAGGTTATTTTATGAAGTACTAAAAAAAAAAAAAAAATAAATCAGCACTAGGCCAAATTCTGGGATTTGTCTTGGTAATGTGTCTGAGGTAACTGAAGTGAAAGCTAGATTCCAGCCATATTGAGGACCTAGGATGGAAACTGATAGGTAACAATCTGTCAGTATGGACACGCAATTAACTCCTAGGTACTGCAAAGTAACACCTGTTCTTCCACAGTTCCAGTGTTTTCTGCATTTAACTTCTCTAGTTTAAGTACGCATGTATTTATCATCCCAGTGGATAAAGTCACGTAACTCTCAGCTCAACATAATGATCGTGCACCAAATCCATTCTTTTGATTTGAGACTATTTCCAAGATAAATCTGATAAACGTATGTCTACTTGGCACACTTACTTATAATTAAAAAAAAAACAAACAAAAAAAAACCAAAAAAAAACCCACACAACAAAAAACCTGACAGCAGACATACCAAATTTGTCCTGGATGTAGAGCAATAAAACCATTTACATCCATAGAGAACTTTCACTACAGCTGCTGCCCACAGCCTTCCTGAGTAAAGCAGTGACAAGGCTGGAAATTTTCCCTCCATCTCCTCAGAAATGGGATGAGAGTAACAAAGCTATTAAAAAGTCTGGCCATTTCACATCACAAGCAGCAGCGTAGGCACAGGCATTGGGGCCATCCACCAACTTCCACCTTAATGCATCGGAGTCTTCAGCCTATGTGTGCCGAATGAACACTTTTTCAAAGTAGCCACTGTGCGGTACTCAAAGGCCATCTTCTCTGATGGTTTCATCTTAATCTTTTGGTTTCCCAGGTTAATTCACAAGGACGCTGCATAAAAGCCTCAACCACTTCCAGGTAAGGTTTGAAATGTAAATTGTTTCCCACATATGGTAACTGAAAATTTCTTTAGGCCAGAGCAGTTACTTAGAAATACGGCAATGACCAGTTTAGATTAAACGAAGGCTTCTCCCTCAAATCTACATGCAGGTATTTTTACTATATGTATTGCCACTGTATAACTTAAGACATATGAACTGTGCCTTGAAGTTCATTGCATAAAACTATATTTAGCTATATATATGCCAGCAAAGGTCAACATAAGCACTGCTCACCCTGTGCATATCTGATTACAGGATGAGGCAGGATGTACCGAGATACTGCACAGTATCCAGATCGCTATCAAAAGTTTACGTGCTATAAAAAGGAAAGATCAATGTTCTCTTGGATTCAATGATAAATGAGCAGTTAACTACAGAAGAAAAAAAAAATATTATAAAAGATTTCTGTAAAACCAGTTTGTATGTCCATAAACATGCTGAATAATGGTGGCCAGCTAAATAACCCTTTATTTAATAATTTTTCTATGTACTTCTATAATAAGCCTTCCTTTTTATTTTTCTCTCAGGATCCTGCATGTCTTCTGTTTCACTGCTACACTGGAAGCAACATTTTTGTTTCCCAGAGTTTTCAGTATTCTGCCTCTGTGCCAACACCCATTGTCTGGAGAGGTTTATCTATGAAGCAGCACAAACACATACCCCCTGCTTCAAAGTTTTCTCCTGTCTTCAAGGATTCCCTTGTTTTCAAAAGCCTGGATTTGTCCCAGGCAAATTCACGAGCTATCCTTCCCTCCACCCATTAACAGCGAGGATCCTCACTGTCCCTTCATGCCATCGTCTTCTTCAAGGCTCTGGCAGATCAGCTGGTACATGACTGCTCCGGTTTGCTGCTCCACCAGGGGCAGAGGCAAGGTGTGTATCCAAAACTCTGTCACTCCACAGCCTGCTGCGCTGCCTACAGTGGCCATTCCCACACAGCCCCTGCTGTAGGAAGTACCTGGCAGCAAAGTACCAGTGTAAAATCTGGGAGGAAAGGTGGCCTTTGCACCTTAAATTACCATTTAAGCAGGTAGAGTATCTGGAGCTGCTGATACTCTGGAGCTGAGTCTGCAGAGCTAGCTCAGGTGTAGATGTCTTAAGCGCTCACTGCATGCTGCTTCAAAAGCTAGCTCAAGGCCAGAATAGCAGTAGCCTCCTATACTGGCAGAAAATGAAGACTGGTATTTATTAAACTCCCTCTTTAAAAATCACATTGATTGGCTCCATCGAGCTTTGCTGAGCTGGTGACTGAAACACCAGATGACCAGGGCCAGTACCACACATGGTATAAAGTGCTTTTTGTAGCATGCGTATTATCCCAGGTGCTTGCCTTTTCTGCGGTATTGCCACTGCTATTGTCCTAAAAATACCAAGTGAACTGTAGCCCAGTATCTTTGTGATTATTACTGACATCTCTGTTAAACATACCAGAAGTTAGGACACAGCCTTTATAAAATATGAACAGCTTAACTGTTACTTCGATTCCTGAAATCACAATAACTACAGTGAGACAACATGCTACAGTGAGATGCTTCAGATATTAAATATTCTATTTGCAAAAGGGGTAGGTCTGTATTTTCACTATATCTGAAATTTGTACTTATTGCTATTTATTCCCAAAGGAAGTGAGCCTAGGAAGTGTTTGCAAGATGAATCCTTACTGCATCCCTCTCTTCAGGTGTTCACAGAGAAGTCCAGGGGGGAGTTGCACATAATTTAAGGAAAAACAAAAATTACAGTAAAACAAGCTATAAAAGATACATTCATATTTCATATTAATATGAAATGCATATGATCTAATTTATCTCTAAAATTTACCATTTGTAAGACTGGAATAGATTTAGTGACAAAAACATGCTAAAGAATCTCTTGCAGCATATTCTGATAAGAGTAGTATTGCATTAATTACATTAATCTCTTTATGCAAACCAGTACTGTAAGCTATTACTGCAGAAAACTGAAGTATAATCTTTTTACGATTCGTCTGAAAGAATGCAAGATTGGCAGCATTTACAAAGGTTGTGCATTTCTCTTTTCCAGGGGAATTAGCAGCTATAAAGTAGTGACGCATTATAGGTGTGTAAGTCCATAATACTTTATGGCATGCATTGAAAAGGGAAAAGCAGCTGAAGACATGAAACACGGATTCCTAACTCCCTAACTCTGCCAAAGCTTCTCTGTAACTGTGGCCAATTCATCTATTTACTTCCACAGTACTGGGGACAAAGACACCTCCTTAGTAAAACAATTCAAATTTGCTGATGCAGTGCTGTGTGACAGTAGCAAGGTATTACTACTATTGATATAATTTAATGTCAAAAAGGTGATAGGTCTCTGCTATTAATACTTTACAAAGGTAAAATGGGCTTGTCCCCTTGAGTTTTGTTTTTTTTTCACAGCTATAAAACTGGTTATTCCTCTTCCTACATATTTCTCTTTGTTATTCTTCCTACAAACCTTGCCTCCTATTATACAAACACTCAGAGAAGAAGACAGCCCTGACTTCATATAGTAGATTAGCCACAAAATCCTGTCCACTTGTTTATCTACCCCAGCTGAACTCTGTAAGGCAGGCGAGCAGGATGGGATAACAAAAGGCCAATCTGGGATTAACTGAATGGGTGTCTCTTCCCAGTCACACCTTCTGAGCATCAACTGACCCTTGTGAATCACAGCCATTTACTCTCTCAGCATAAGGCATTCTTGGAAGTGGACCTACAATCACTTAAACAGATCAGTTAACAAACTGCTTCATTTCAGAGCTGGGGAAAAAACAACCTTCAAAATTGATCTTGAATCTTGCCTTTCATCACTGGTATTTTGAACTACAAACTTGACTCCTGCATTGCCTTTCTCTAGAACCAGACTCACCAAAGTTCATCTACCGCCTACCTTAACAGTCCTGTTTCCAACGAAAAACTGCTGCTCTTCTGAGAACAATGTCACTGAGCAATATCCTCTGGGTCACGCAACACTGACCTCAGCTTCAACTTCGTACAAGCAAGCAAGACCAATTATCCAATAGGAAGCTCTAACTTTAGCAGAATTTAAAAAAAAAAAAAACCCAAAAAGACAACTCAGAACATTTTTATCCAAGTTTTTTTTTTTTTCAAAAACAGCTGTAGCACACACAAAAAAATGGCTGCTGCTCTCCAAACTCTTCTGCCATTTCATTCTAAAAATAGCTCCTGTGCAATCAATCCCAATTGTTAAACGGCTGGAGGAGCTGTGAGACAAGGACCTAAAGAGCTGCAATTAGCGTGGTAACTATAGCACAGTGCTTATCAATTAATGGCGCCACACTACTGTTTCATAATACAAATAATTCAGGAAATGTAGAAAGACAGGAATTACTTCAGGAAATGTAGTTTATATGTTCATTATATAATTATTTATATTTCTATTAGATGTGGTTTCTCAGACAAATGGATTTATTGATTTAAAGTATTACTTAAATAGATCTTCATTAAAGCCTTTTCCTACCTTTTTCTGCCTTGGTCCCCTGATTCATTTCCATCTGTTTTCAATATACTTAGAAGTTTCAGATTTAAAAGGATCGAGCCTTTTGAAATATAATGAGATACGAAACCACTCACATTGGGGGGAAGAAAGTAGGAAGTTTTGGTTTTTTCTGTTAATGACACAGTTTTCTGAACTGAACCCTTGAACCTTTCCATGCAGAACACTCTATTTTCTTATTGGACAACTTGATGTTTTACTGCTCGTCAAAAATAATAACATTCCTGACTTTACTTATCTTAGAAACCTTTGCTTTAGTGGTGGTTTTGTTGTAATGTTTGCTCCAATGGGACTGTCTGCATGAATAAGGAGGAAACTTTGACTGAAGACGTGCAATGCAGTTACAAAGTTCTAAAAACAAAACCACTTTGTTTAGAATAGTTTAGAGAGTAGAGGGTTTTTTTTCCAGTGTATCGCATTTACTTGCAATGCTTTACTATCTGTCGTAAATTTTAGTATCCTCAGGTTTCCAGTTTTATTATTTCCTAAATTCAAGTTATTATGAACTGTTTTTCAGGTGGGTTTTGTTTTTTTGGGTTTTTTTTTTTTCATTTTTTCAAAATACAGGAACTAATTCTCAGAGATGCTCAGCTTCATAATTTCAACCTGAAAGAACAGAATGGCCCTACGAATATAGGGTATCTGTAATATTTCTGTATTATGAGAATTCTGAATTGAAATAAGGGTCTTGCTTTGCTACGTGTTGTAAAACATGCAGTTACTACATGACTGACCTTACAATTGAAGTAGTCAAGACAAAAGGAAGGAGATGGAAAATGGTGTTTGTTCTTACAGGGGGAAGCTGAAGGACAGAAAGAGGATTTGTAAAATGACAAAGCAGGGGACGCAGCTCCATCCCGATTTCAGGGTTCAGAAAAATGACAGGTACTTTCAAGCAAAACAATAACACCCCTGTTGACTTCATAAAGCTTAGAGTGGACATGCTGAAAATTTACAGAAAATTAGAAAGGCTTTTATGTTGAATAACTTATTTGAATTTTAACAGGTTTAGGGTAGTATTCTTAAACATTATCACTGTTATATTTCAGTGCTTCAGAACACTTTTTGTAGTGAACAGGTATTTCAAAGGAGGCAACTCTTCCACAAGAGTCATGTATGATTACAGTTTGTATATACTGTACACCTATATATTTAACTACTACTTCTGGGGTGTGCAGTCCCAGACCACCGAGGGCACTGGCACCTTTACTGCAAAACAGATGAGAGCATCACAAATGCTCTTGTGAACAGCTGTCCGCCTGTTTCTGGAGCTCTGCAGGTAAGATATCGCACTTCTTCAATACAGATCACATTAATATTAAAGCTCTAATTTCACAATTTCAGAATAAATTTATATGTTTGCATATAATCGCAAAATTAATTTTTGAAAATTTAAATTATTAATATATTCTCTTTGGGTTTTTTTCTAGAAGCTTTTGCCCACAAATCCTTTATGTTCATTACTGTGTAGCACTACTCGATCTCTATTACAAAGAGTTCTTAAGTAGTAATAAACATAAGAATATATTAAATAAAGAAGTATAAATATATCCAGTTGTATTTTCTCTGTGCTAGGTATATTTCTCATTTTTAAGTAAACAACTACAACTTGATTTGGGGTGATACAGTAAATATTTAATCTATTTCCCAAATATAATGGTGGTGGTGGTTCTGGAGAAAAGAAATTCAGTACTTAAAATATTTCTTGGATTGTTACATCTTTATATACAACGCTAGTATATGAATCAGGAAATCACCTTTGTCACTGTATTGAAGTAAGCCTTGTATTACAGGCAAAAAATAAACATGTCTATATTACCTTACTTTCACAGCTTATTTTCCTTAGTAAATTAAAATTTTAGTTGTTTGGGATTTGCTGGGCTTTTTGTTGTGTGGGGTTTTTTCTTAAGAAGAATGGGGCTTTTTCATAAAAAAAAAGAAAAAAGAATATATAGTTTTGAGTAGTAGATCTCCCAGGGTAATCTGTTAATTATGACTTCCAGAACTGCAGCTTATCATTTGTCTACAACCCAGCTTTGAAGTTTCTGAGAAAGACCTGCCTGAAATACACATCTGTAGGTGGCACAAGTACAGCATGTTATGGACTTATAAATCCAGTGCACCAGCCATGCCTGATCAGAAGTTTATGCTGATAATAAATGCGAGTGTGTATGGGTTTTGTTTATTTTTGGTCCTTAATAGACTATTTGCTACAGAAATCTAATCTGCTTTTCAAATCTTATTTAAGGTCTCATTGCTGACCTCATCCATAGGCATGTCAAGAGCTCATTCTCTCTTGTGGTCTTACCATATAACTGGGATAAACACCCTGCCTGTGAAGTACCACTGCAGCAAGATGACTCTTTGGACGTTAGCTGAGACAAACGGGTAATTTTTCAAGTTCTTGATATGGCAGAGGGAGAAAATACAGTTCCTGGTCCTCACGCTTCAAGGTAAAAGAAATAAGAAACTCCAACCATGTTCACAGGGCACTCTAAGATGTATTTGGCCTTTTACCCTTTCCTTGGAAGTAATCTGTACTGTCACCACTGGAAACAGGTCATTCTAATACATGGGTCATCACCTCTTCCCACCAGAAATAGCAGTTTTTAACATTCCTAGAAGGCATCATTTTGGCAATTTCAGAAAAACTTACTAGTTGGATTCTTTCATGCTACAGTAGGTAGATGCCCTGGAGATTCAATGTAATAAATCTGTACTTAGGTGTGACTGAATGCATCTTCTTGACAGCTCGTGACCTGCTGTTGAAGCAACTTCAAAATACTTTATTTCCTAGGGGAGACTCTACTTGCGCTAATTCACAAAATTTTCTAGGTTAGGAAAAAAGACTCTGGTTGACAAAGGAGTCAGTGGCTACCCAGTCTGGCTACTCTCCTCAGGCACGAATTAAGAGTACTATAGTATATACTTGACAGCTGAGAGTATATCAGTGAAAAGCTATTATCTTCCATAGAAAAAGAGGATGCACTGAATTTTACTTCTTTGTTCTTTATATTCCCTGACTGAGAAAAAGGAACATCTAATAAAACAGTCAGCCACACTTACAACTTAATGCCACACTTCACGGAAGACAGACAATGTGTTTTCCTTGTCCACAAGATATTTTGCCCTTAGATGAACATGGAGCAATGGGGTAGAGAAGACAGACAAGGTTATGAGAATAGCAGAAGCTGCAGCTTGAAGAAATATGAGGGAGGAAATAGAGGGCATTTGGCAATGAGAATAATAAAATGTTCCAGCTGGCAAATATTAAAACATCCAGATATCATGTTAGCATCAGTATGAATTTAGATTACACAGTATGGGAGAAGTCATGAGAGACTTGCGTGAGAAAGAATCAGATGGCACAACTGGAAAGATTGTCAGTAATGACTGGAGGAAAAACTGAGTACAGAAAGGATCTTTTATAGGGAAGATGAATTTACACAGTCAGGTGAAAGATGCTTGCATAAAGACAGATGATACAATTGCATAGCTGGAATAGACTGCATAGAGAGGAATAGCTGGATTTTAGTCTGGCAAGGAAAACAAAGGTGTCAGGCGGGCAAACAGTAATAATAACTGTGGTGGTTCACAATAACCTTGATGCCAACAGTTACTGGGCTTCACTACCAAATGGAAAAAAACCAAACCCACATAATTTCAATATATAAAGGAGACAGAAAGCATATGAGTAACTTTACACATACACGTTGTCGCTCCAAATTCAAATGGAATTACTCATGTGAATAAAAGCAGTGATATGCATGAGCCTGCACAATGTAGCCTAGATACCAGAGCAAAAGAAGGACCAACTCTTTTGTTAGAAGTCTGAAAAAATGTTTTGCAAGCTGTTTTCATATTCAGACTCCGAATGACAAGGGTCCATTTTTGACTGGAGCTTGGCTTTCTGAAAAATCCTCACTCCCAGCTAACGTAGCCCAGTATTCATCCCAAGCCAGATGCACTTTGGCTTGGGTTTTGGATGGTTGCATTTCATTGTTTGTCTTTTGCTCGATAGAAGGCATTCTGCTGCTTGATGCTCTTTGATTGTGGCAAAGGGAATGAGCAAAAGGAGGGTGGTGAATCTCCTAAACTGGAAGCAAGGACAGAAGAGCTCTGCCTCTCCCTACCACAGACCTCCTGCGCAGCATCACGGAAGTCGCAGGTCCCCTTTCCCCAGCGATCTCCTGGCTGCAAAGTGCTGACGCTGCTTCCTTCCTTTCATGTACTTTGTTTTGTTTCGTACCTTTAGACGAAAGCAACTTTGTATACAACTGCACACAGCTGTACAAGCCTACAGCTGTGCTTACCAAAAGGCTGTCTTAAGTGTTCCCTGTGCTGCTGTGTGTGCGTTAGAGTGGGTCAGTGCCCTCACCGCCTTCCTTCTGCTCCCCATCTGTGGGTGTCAGCGCTGGCCTCTCAGGTGCTGGCTTCTCCTTGTCGAGCACCAGGGTGGCTCTGGCTGTAGCAGGTGCCGCTGGGGCCCACCACCCTCCTGCTGCACCCCTGCCAGGCCTCACCTTCTTCCCCTCTCCTGGTGCTGCTGCTCACCACATCAGATGGGGTTTGGTCCTGATGGGACATGAAGGAAAAAAGAAAAAAAAAGAAAGAAAAATCTCATGAGCCTGTATTTGGTCAGGAGTCCCCCTGTGCCCACTGACTCCCCTCAGGTTTGCCTCCACAGGGGGACACCCTGCAGGCCCCTCAGCCCAGGCACCTCACAGGGGGACACCATACCGTGCACGCCCCTCATCCCAGCCGCTAAATGGGGACACAGACCCCCAACCCCGGAGAAGAAGGAGGGAAGGATCCCCCTCGGGCGGCCCGCCACACAGCGGGACCCGAGACCACCCACCCCCAGCCCGGAGGCCGCCGGGCAGTGCGTGAGGCGAGGGGCGCTCCGAGGGGCGGGGAACAGGCCTGTCCCGCTTGGCCGCCACCACCCGGGAACGAAACTCCCTCCCCGGGGCAGCAGCCGACAGCCTCCGCTCGCCTCCTCCCTCTCCCCGGGCTCCCTCTCACCTCCCGAGGGCGGCGGAGCCGGCGGCGACCCCGGGCCAGGCGGGCGGGAGGCGCGGCCCCGGCCCCGAGCCTGCGCGGCGGCGCGGAAGCGGCTGGGTGCGTTGCCGCCGGCTGCGGCTCGGCCCCAGGTCGGGACGGGCTCCGGGAGGGGCTGGCGGGTGTCGCGGCCCCCCTTAGCGGGGGCAGGAGCCTGTGGTGCTGGGGGCCGCGGGCTGCGAACGCGGCCGGGAGGAAGGTGCCGTAGTCGCTCACTGCCCTGGCACGGCCCTGTTATTCGCGGGTGATGTATAAAATCCTGTGTCGGGCCAGAAAAAAACCTTTTTTTTCTTTCTTATTTTTGGGTTGACGTTGGGAAGGGGGAGCACGGAGGGCGGCTGTTTGTTTCTGCGCTCGCTTCCAAGCCCTTTTAAGTCAGTATTTAGCCCAAAGATCCCTCCTCAGAGCCGCAGCCCCAGAGCTTGCTCGGACTTGTGTCCTTGGCTTTCTGCTCATCGCCTTCCACAGGGTTTGCTTGGGGTTTTTTCTTTCTGTTTCTTCTTTACAGCTACATAAGGCTTCATAAAACAGTCGGGAATGAAACTCCCCCGCCCACACGTGCCTCTCTTTTCCATGCTGACATGTTTTCCTGCGTTCGGGTGGAGGCTACTACTTCTTCCTTCGTATTGCTCCTAAAAAAGCAAAGAGCTCAATTGTTTTTTCAAGTTACCGTAAGTGGGGGCCAAGAGATACACCCTGTCTTGGGCAGTGCAGAGCATGTGGCCTGGACTGTATCAGTTATATGAATACCTTCAATTATAATATATTATGTATAATATATCAGAGTACGGTAGCAATATATGCTTCTGAATTTCTTATGCTAGGACTTCAGGTGTTATTGAGAGGATGGACCAGAACTACAGTGCAGAGCTTTCCCCAGACCCTCTTAATTGCCTCCCGCTAGGAATTAAAAAAAAAACACCAAACAAACAACAAACCCAAACCCCAAAACAAACCTACACATTTTTCATAAAAAGAACTCTGAGATCATTAGCTAACATTTGGAAGTCCCTCAAATTAACATGCGTGAAGGACTGTGGCCAAACTCCCACTGGCTCCCATAAAAGCAGTAATCAGTCCTTCAAGCAAGATTCTCTACAAAATAACACCCAGAAGCCCCTGCAGAAGGGATTGCCAATCTCACCATCTGACTACATTAAAAACAGCAGTAACAATGTGATAATTGACAGGAGAAACTTCCCTGACAAGGAATGAATCAGTGTTTATTTTTAGCCTTTTCCCCAAACGCCTTATTTAAACAGAAGATTAACTAATTATTTCCGTCCCTATATTGTCCATGCTAGAAACAGGAGATGGCAGATCCTTATGTATCTGTAGGGAGCACTTTGTTTTGGCTCATCCTTCTGAGGTCTGCACCCTGGACAGATGCGATTGTTCCTATTGTCCTTTCATATCTAGTCCGATCAAATATGAAAAGTATCACGGTTTCACTAAATTTAGACAACCTCCAATCAACATTTTTTATTTCCTAAATAACAAGCCTTGAAATGGTTTCAGAAAATGTACATTGTGATTTTCTCTGTATCCCACCTTTGCTCCAAAGCTTCCCTTGGACAACAAGTCAGTATTAATCCTGTCACTGCAGTTGCCCACGGCAGCCTTTTGCAATGACGGAGAAGATAAGGTTGCTCTACTTGTGCAGGGGAGCCAGCACTAAAATCTTATTAAGGAGAAGGCAGCTCACCTGAGAAAAGACTGCCAAAACATTTATGGGATAAAGGCAAGGAAAGAGTATCAATCCCAATGGCACCAAATGTCTCTGTTTCTGGTAATAAGCTTTTTGGGTTCTGCTTTGTTTTGAAGTGGGGGACTTGAAGCGTTTTTCTTAAATTTTGAATGAATTGGGGATTGCAGCATGGGTTTCATTAGCAGAAAAGGAATGAGTCTTCTTTGGAAAAGTCTGAGGATATATTTTTGTGGCTTATCTGCTATGGAACTAAGAAACATAAATGGCCCTTTGTTTCATTTTACTGCATATCTATAATATGAGGATTGCTACAAAGCATACAAAGAGCTGATTTACCGCTCTCTTACTTTCATAGTCTCAAAGCAGTTGTACCACGCTAAATTGATAGGTCAAATTGTATTAGTTTTAGTCCTGAAAAGTGAGTCTCATTTTCAGCATCCAAGTATTTATTCTTCAGTGGAAAACATTTGTGGAGAATTTGTTTTCTGTGTTCCTTAGTATTTCAGATAATTTTGGATATGACTACTTGGGCTAGGCCAGTTCTAGGTAAAATTGTTTATTTGTACCATTTTAGTGCACACCTGATTATTCCTGAACAGAGTGAAATGTGAAGTAGAAGACCATAGAAATCATGGAAAATTATCAGTTTCTTTATATGCAGCCACTGCTCTCTTGCAGAGGGTTAGGGGGAGAAACTCCTCTTTTATTGCTCATAGGAGCAAGTTGAATCTTTGGTATCTCATCTCACGTGCCAGTACAAGAGATGCATCAAAATGGAATTTTATCTAGAAATAAAAGTATCCTTTCTCCTGTATCTACATTTCCCAAGGAGGCCGTTGCATAAAACGGCTGCTCGTTGGGATGAGCTCTCTGCCTTGCAAGTATGTGCCTTGCAAGTATTACCTGCAATGGTGACCCCACAACACCAGATAATTTCATTTGTTTAGCAGTAACATGAATGTAGAACACAAACAGGAACATTGTACCAAATGATTTAATCTGTGGGCAATCAGGCCAAACAAATCAATGAATCATTCATAATCATTCACACACATCTGCATTGCAAAGAGATATGGTTAACTACAAAGGAAAACATTACAGATGGGGGAATAAGGTAGATCGGTAAAATCTGCATGAAATACATGCGGGTTTAACCAGAATTTATTTTATTGGCTACAGGCCAAGTCGAAAACATAAGGGTTTAGGGCAGAATTTGAGCTCCTAAATCTAAACCAGAGATGGTGAAAAACCCCAGTGAGCTGTGTCTGACCTTGCATCGTGCCTAAATTCCCAAGCCACCTTACATGTTTTTACATAAACTACTCTGCTGTATAGAGCCTCTCTGTAAGTGCCCAGAGCTGCACCAGTTCAACAGGGCTAAGCCGCTTGGCACTTGCTCATATCTCAACTTAATCAGGAACTAAAAACTATGTGTTACTCCAAACAAGTCCCCAGAGCGGCTCAGTTCAAGAGGTAATCTTCAAACCCCTCTGATGGATGCCAGTGACTGAGTCTTCACAAACGCAGCTGTGCCTGTTCCCTCTAAAAAGATATACTAAAGCAGGTAAAGCGTTTATCCAGGAAGTGGAAGGTCTGAATTCAGGGCCTGTTCCTTGCAGATCAGAGATACCAGTAGTCAGACTGATGTCTGGATGCATGACGGAAGTTACGCCAGGGGAAGTTTAGATTGGATATTAGGAAAAATTTCTTTACTGAAAGGGTTATCAAACACTGGAACAGGCTGCCCAGGGAAGTGGTGGAATTGCCATCCCTTGAGGTATTTAAAAGATGTGTAGATGTGATGCTTAGGGACGTGGTTTAGTGGTGGTTTTGGCAGTGTTATGTTGATGGTTGGACTCGATGATCTTAAAGGTCCCTTCCTTTAAGAGATTCTATGAATTCTATGAAAAGTATTCACCTGAAACCAGCTTCAAGCTTGATCTCTTGCTCTTTACTCTGTCTCCTGCACAGGATGTGTCCAGAAGCTGCATGCAAGGGTGCTCCCATTAGCATTGGCGTGTTCCTATCACAACTGGGTAATGCTGTGCCATCAGAGGAGGCTGAAAAGTAGCAGAGTTTATTAGCTGAGGTGCTGTGTACGTTAAGAGGTGGTACATACTGCTTCCAAGTCTAGCTAACACAGGAGCCTCCCACATCAGCACATTCCCACTCTTAAGCAAGCAACAATCTACATCTGTTGTCTGAACTACTTCAATATGGAAAACTGATTAAAAAAATAGAATTTATTAATCTTTAACAGAAATGCTCCTCTCAGCCTAGCAATAGCTACTTGGGAGTTTGGATTTGCAGCTATCAGGTTGGTTGGTAGTCGACTCTCCAGGGATGTCTCTGGCGAATACAGATTTGGGAATTACCGCTGGATGGCACTCTTGTGCCAGAGAGTATGTACCTGTATATGATTTTATTTGGCTGCAAATACAGACATCTTTTAAAGACAAAGAACCAAGTTCACTTCTTTATATGGCCATAAATTTGGAGTGGCTTCAGGTAAGGCATTGAGTTTAATTTAGGGTTGCACCAGCATAACTGGGAGAAGAATAAGAAACAGATGTTGAGAAACAATATTTTGGCTATTAATTCTATTGATAAAGTTTTGAACAATTTATGAAACTTAAATACAAGGAGGAGGCATAGAGGCTGTGGCCACGAAAGACCAAGAGCACCCAGCTTCAGTTCTTCTGTGTTGTTACAGGCTACACTAAATTCTAATAATAGACCTTAATGCTTTTTTACATGCCAGTGTTTTTATCCTTAAGGCTGCTATAATATGTGCACTATTCTATAAATACACAAGAAAATTCTTCTATGACTGGCTGTAAAACGAGGAGCTATCTTCATTCCAAAAGCCAACATTTGAAGTCTTCATTTTAAAGTTTCCAGTCTATATCTTTAAAATTTTTGGAGAATGTTTCAATCATTTATAATCCCAAATATTAGGCTTTTATTTTGAAATATTTGAAAAGTGTCTCAATTATTTTCACATAGAATCAGCATTTTGTGAAAGTAAGTCAATACTTTTTGCAGAAAGTATTTAGTTTTCTGATAAGAAACCAATTTTGGACTAAGTTTGCATTTTAAAAACTGGTGATTATCTCACTCTAGTGAAATAGAATCATATCCACAATAACTCTTTAATAAGGATATTTGCCTTAACGTAATGTACATGTGTTATGTATCAATGCAGTGTATGGGAGAATACCAGGAAATTTCTGCAAATACATTTGAACATCAGGGAAATACCTTCATGAAATTTGTGCTTCTGCTCCTTTTTGGTTGGTGACAACTCTCTTCCCTGTAAAGAGCTTCAGTTCCCCCAACCCCAAATCTGTACAGCACTCTGAACATTAAGAATACCTGGTAAGTTCAAGAACTCTTTCAGAACAGTCGTCATCTCTACCTTCACTTCCACCAAAGCCAACAAGAGAGCTAGTAATCAATTTAAGCTGAGGCATTTTCTATTTTGGGGCTGGTAGCATATCTCTGGTTTCAGCCAGGGAAGGAAGTGCTTAGAGTGTTTTATCACAGCCTGCTCCTGTGATTTACTTGGCATAACTGGAAGAAGGAAATTGTGTAAATATGGGTGAAAGCTTATTCTTGGGAAATGCACAGTTCCATGGACTTGGGATCTTTAATGTATATTTTTGGTTATCACTTGTATGCTGTCACTTCAATTCTCTATTTGTAGCATGAGAATAATATCACACTAATTCTGTGATGCTTGACAGAAGGGTTCCTGTATGCATGCTAAATGTACTCAGAGGCAAACCTGGCAGGCTCGGGGTAAGAATGTTTCAGCATACTTTTCCTGCTCTCCCTGGTTTTGGCTTATTCTGAGGGTCACCATGGCCCTAGCATAATATGGTCACCCTGGGAAGATGCTCTAAATTAAAAATTGGCTGTTATGGCTGAATAACACAGCAACCTGAATCGATTCAGAGAACAGGATGGAAACTACTGTCTTCTCACACTTCTGCCCTTCCATCCTTCCATTAAAGTGGAAGCTCTGGGAGTTATAGCATCCACAGCTGACAGGATGGTCTGCAATTACCCTATAAAGAACCTGTGTCTCCCCCCACTTTCTTTTATGTGCTGTCGCCATTTACTGAATAACTCTTTTATGGTAATGCCCTAGGGCTGTGCTCTTATTTATGGTTTCTTTGCGCTAGCTGTTGTAGATACTGGTAGTTGAAAGAGACACCGCTGTGGAAAGTTTACAAGCTCTAGGTAGCACAAGTGGAGAATGGAGATCCAGGGAAATCAAGTGATTTGCCCAAGGTCACATGCTAAGTTTGTGGCAGTGTTAATCTACCCGATCTGATTATCTAAGGCATGTAGGCACCAATGTATATTCTGGTGTATTTATCAGCCACAGGAATGGAGAAATTCATTTGGAACAATAAAGGGAAAAAAAGAAAGAAAAAAGGCATGCTTGGCACTATTTGAAGAGTGGCAAGAAATTTCCACTTTTACATTCTTCAAATACTTTGGAAATACATAAACTCTTGGGATCTCTATTTTAAAATGTTGTTTCAAACTGGAATATCATCTGTTAAATGTAGCCAAGAAACATCTGGTTTTCCGTTCCTGGAACCCTGAGCTGAGGCGGCCGTTTTCCTGTCAGCTATGCTGTGGAGTGAAATCGGTTCAATAGGTCATTCGGTTCTCTCCATTTCTTAGTTCTCAGTTTCCTGTTAAAAAGATGGCCAGGAACAAGAGTAAGCAGGAGGGGAAAGGAGATTTTGTGTAATGTACGTATTAGCCTATGTAAAAAACCCATTTAGCTTCAGACTGAGTTAGATAACTGGTGAGAGCAGAGCTATTAAACATTAGAAAGAACACCAGGGATTATATGGAACTAAAAGATTTATTACCTCCAAAATGGTTTACCTTCCATCAGTGGAAATAACAACCTGATACAAATCCCACTCAAAACAATGAAAATCTCACACTGGTGGTCACTGAGCTTTGGATTTTACCCTCTCTGGTATCACTGGTAGATGGCCTAGCGGAAGCTGGTCACCAGTACACAGTATATTAATTGCAAGATTGTCATTAACTATCACCTGAGCAGGTCTAGACAATGCAGCAATTGAAGGGCCAGAAATGGTTAATGCATTGTATACACCGTCTCTTCAACAATCGCTCACTCCAGTGGAGTCAAACTGAGGACAGCTTCGGAGGGAGAACCAGAAGAAGAGTTCAAAGGCCTCAAGCAGAGAAGACCATAGGCGTGTCGAGTAGGTTTTAGTTCTTACATTCCCAGCTCTCTCTGCTTTGACAATGCCTCGGACAAACAAATACATTCTTGAAAACGGCATGATTTTTTCCCTTTATCTTTTAAGAATGGGACCAAGAGTTACAAAGGCATTTAGATGCTTATGCTCCCCCTGAAATAATCAGGCATTAAAAGCGTAAATAATGTTGAGAGCAGGCACCATGATCTGACGTTTAATTACCAGCGAAAATCCGTATCATTCAGTCAGTGGCATTAATATTAGGAGACTAGGAGCACTGAAGTGGTAGAACCCTCTGTATGTATCCTTACTGAAAAATGGCAGGACCCTTGTTGTTCAGGGCCAATCTAAAAAACAATTGGGAAAAGAAATGCCATGACCTTCTGCCATGAACATTTTGGTGAAGCAAAAAGACCATCAGAGTCCTGTTTCTTATACAGATGTAATTTTCCACCACTCACATGACTTAAAATGTAAAACTAATACGGAGGAAAGGTTTCTCCAGTTTTTGGTTTAGATGTGACCTTTCCTATCCCAGCCCATGAATTTAAAATACTAAGGAAGTGAGTCCTAATCTGAGGAAGAGTTTCCAAAACAGAATTTGAGAGGCAGCACTTTCTGTGGCAGTGTCTTGCAAAGTGCTGATGGCATAAATTAACTAATGGGGGTCAGGTTTGTGTGCATAGAGGAAACTTGCTAAAGGCAGATAGGGTGCAGGAAGGGAAAATGGAGTTGTACAGCTCGTAGGCAGTTGCAAGCGGCTTCCTGACGCTATTTATTTGGTGAAACATTTTGTTTCCTTCAGAGCAGTGTTTGACTTTGCTTTCACCATCACCAGTGTAACTCAAATGTCTTTATTGGTATCATGTCTGTTTTCCATTGCCCAGCATTCACAGTCTGATATTGAAGTGACTGTTCCCCAGCTAGTCTGTAATTATCTAAACCCACATAGTCGTATGGTCCACTCATACCCCAACTAGATTGCAGTCAAATTATGTGCTTTAAATAAATAAGATCTAGTCTGACTGACAAGAAAGACTGTGCCATTTTACTTCATGAATAGCAAAAAAAGTCTGTAATAACATATGTATATAGAAAGTGCTGCTGGGAATAGTTGGGAATGGAATGAGACAGTTTACTCTGTGATGCTTTGATTTGTAGCCTATTTTGCTCTATGTCATCTTCATCTGTTCTCTTCAGCCTCACGTGATTTTTGTATTTGCCATATATACACTTTGTCCAAACACAGTTAGGTTTGCTGTGTGTTTGGAATTACTGTGATTTACAGAATCACACCCAGGGGCATGATTCAAAGGAGCAGCATTTATTACAGAAAAACATTGCATGCTGCGAACACAAAAATGCTTCTACACCGCTTGAGTTCCAACTTAGTCCTGCTTGATTAATCATGGATTTTCTCATACCTGGAGCTTTGTGTAGGAACGAGGGACATCTAGTGGCTCAATAGAATATAGCAGATGAAGATAAAAAGGTACATTGTTGTGCAAAGTAGACAATTCAGTGAAAAACAGACTAAATTAAAGAACTTCCCAGTGGTTGAAATGCAATTTGAATATATGAAATTACTTTAGATAAGAGTCAAATAACCTGTGATGAATTTTATTTTTGTGTTTCTATCTTCTGTGAAAAGGTGAGCTGACTTTGAAACTTACACAGGTTAAGATGTATTTGCTACCTATTTTCAGGAGGACATAATATCCTTTTTTGTTAGGAGAAGCTGGGGCACAGGACAGATGGACAAGAAACGGGGACAAACCACACAACACAACCCTATAAATTTTTTTCTTCCTCCAAATGAACACATTTATTTTATGCATGGTAATTCAGGATGTGATTAATTAGACCAGGTGATACATGATAACTTACAATGACTAAGAATAACTGTGAAGAGCAGTTAAATGGAGAACTTTCCTTTCTCTGCAATGTTTCCTATTTTAATACTTGAATAATGAGTTTCTTTAACAAGCAACCCACTCTGAGTCATATTTTCCTCTCTCTTCTTTGTTCTTATCCTAACCAATAACTACATGGCATCCCAATAGCTTTTATTACAAAAGATGAGATGCACGTTGTAGAAATAATAATATATGCATTGAATTGTACACTTTTTTGTATTGTGAGCCTGTGTTTGTATTAGGTTTGCCATTCAGTGTTTTTCTAGTCCGTACAGAAAGTCCAAATGGACTATGTCAGTCTATTGTGCTGCTCAGAACAGGGACAGTGCTTCACCTCTCCTGGAATAACAAAAATTGAGAGACCAACATCAAGCAGTCAAGGGCTGTCATCGCTGAATGTCTCTCACTCCTATCCTAACTCCACAAAGCAACTAATTCAATTTATGCAGATGGAGCTGAAGTATTTTGGCTGGACCATATGACTAAAGAAGGCAGCCTATATATAAAAAGGGAGGCTTCTCTGCAAATAAGAGCAAATCATTGCCAAATATTAAGACAAATACTCTGAAGAGAGCAACAGGAGGCATTCTGTCTCACCTGAGATGCTGATAAAACCTGGAAGCCACAGGAGTGAGATCAGACTGAGAAAAGACATATCACTTGTTATTTTGCAAAGATGTGTAACTCAGGAGGTTTTGTTAAGGGTATGAAGTGATGATAAAGAAAACCCTTTGCTAAAAAAGTGGATTTTTTTCTTCCCTTTTCTCTCCGAATAGGCTAAACTACAAACTTGTAGGCCTTGGTGAAACTAAGAAAACCATGAATACGCAAGCGAAGGCATCCCCCATTCTGACACACCGGTTGCAGGTCCATATCCAATGCTAAGGTTCAGAGAGGGATTCTCAGCCTATGTATGTGCTATGAAATGATACAGGAACATTATTTAAACACTGCTGAGATTGCATTAGGAGCTTGGGACACTGAGATTGGGTCCAGTGGTTCAGGCTGATATTGGAGGGGGTTGAATTTACCATTTATTGTTTCATCAAGGTACACTGGAAGCAGGGACTTAATATTAACATCCTACGATTAATGAATAGTGAACACACTGAGTATACAATAGCCTCTGGATCATCAAGATTATTGAAAGTATTTCTTCAGAGAGAGGTGTTAGCAGCCTTTATTTATGTGATAGAGTTTTCAGGTTTTAAACTCCTGAAGCTTTAGGTGCACTAGCATGCACAAATTTATATTGTTGAGGTCCCGTTTATCTCCAGATTTGTTTCAACAACAGTTCAACGTAGAGAGAAGTTACAATGAAGAAAGCTTTCAATGTATTTTTCTATTTGGACCTCTTGTGAAGGCTGCATTTAGGATGTGAACACAGATATACCAAACCCCTGTTGCTGACAACATTCAAACTGCACTTACCAGTATTAGTGAAAAATGAACTGAATGTGTTTTAGCTAGCAAATAATCAAGTCTCTTTATTTCAGACACTTTTGGGAAAGAATGGTAAAGCCAAGGTACATCTCACCATATGAAGTAGCCTGATGCAAGTGTGGTCAACTACCAGAATGAAGAAAAAGAAGCGGGCTGGCATTTTAACGGATGTTTATTAAATGAGAAGGTAATGACTTCTTAAATCCCTACTTACCTTTGCTACTACAAGGTTTTGGTTACCATATTACCACTTTACTGATTAATAGAGCAGTACAAAATGAATCTAAAGTTACATGAGCTTTAGACTGAATAATGTCCCTTGTGAAAAGATCTAGGAAAAATCAGCAGTCCTGTACTGACCCAAGATTAGGTGAAAAGAGCGTGTGTTTTGGGGAAGGGCTGGAGTATGCCTTGCACAGATCGTGAGCAGAAAGGGTAAATGAGAGAGCTGAGACTCAGCACCTGACATCCTCCAAGCGTAAGGTCTGTTAAAATGCTGGAAATCAGCCTAGGACTCCTCTGCTCTTACTTCTGTTGATGTTGGAGTGCCAACAGCAAGAAAGCTATGACTACTCAACTCAGGCTTCCACTCCCGCTGCCCTAGTGCTTTGCCCCTGGCCTTATGCAGGGATGGGTACATATTTACTAACTAGTACAGGCAAACACAAATTTCCATTGACTAATCTTCCTCTGGCAAGGTGAGTCATCATATAGAAAAGGTTGTTTCTGCTTGTTCTCTGTTCAGATTATAATCCACTCAGGGCTCCAAAAAAGGCCAGGCCAGTAGCTTCAACACCTATGACCATCTCTGTTCTCCCATAGTAACAGAGGGAAACTTGGTAGCTACAAGCTTTCTGCTTGCAGAAAGATCTTCCTTGGAAATTACTTTGAAAGAAGCTGGCAAGGATCCTGGTAAGAATTTAGCCTTTTCTGCCCGTGTTTCTCCATCTGTCAAAACAAGGCATAATGCTTCCCTGCTTCACAACGGTATTGTGAGGATTCATCAGTTAACATGTTTACATCATTAAATGTGATTTCCTATTCAAAATCACCTAGACTTTAGTTCTTAGGAACACAAACTCATATAACCCTTCTTAAAGATCTTTTCCCTTTTTTCACACATCCATATTCCTCTTTTCTCTCTGCTGCTGCAAAACACCGTTGCTGCTAGTGTTATTCTCGGACACCTGAGAGCAATTTTAAGTGTCACACTGAATTTTCCTGACCAATTAAATAATCATCAAAGAAAAATAATTCTTCTCCAATTTCTGTTTTCCCTTTTTATTCATGTTGGAAAATAATTTATACCTCATAGTGCTCACTACTAAAATTTCTCATCACTGCTTCAACTCCTTGGTACTGTCATGAAGAACAACCTTTGCATGTGTTTATAAAGCATCTTTTAGGCCAGAGAATTAATTGTGATCGAAACTGGAGTTATCTACAAACACAATTCCAGTATATATATCATGTGTTGCCTGTGCTCGTATGCTGCAGGACATACCTCTTTTAATGAAAAGGCAACTTTCTCTGGAATAGAACAGTAGGAGACCAAAATATCTGCACTGTCTTAAATGTGAAGTGTACTATCCAACTGAAATTGCACAGGGAACCGAAGAAAGCAAAATGATCTGCAAGCTCCTGTAATCACTTTCATGCCAGAACTGGCAAGATATTTTTAGCTATGGCACATTGTTGAAGATTTATTTAGGGATGTGAGAGGTATCCAAATCTAGGTGGTGACCATTTTAGTTATGGTCCTTCTGCCTTCTCATCATCCAAGTTATCCTCCCACAAACGACCTTGCCTGACCTGTGAAACAACCCTTTTTTTTCTCCCTCCCTGCCATGATCCCTTTTACCCCTGCTCATCGCCGTCTCTCCTACTGCCTTCTATAAAACTAAAAACTTGGATTTTCCTCCTTTCCCCATATTGTAGTTCCCTCCCACCTTTTTCCCAAGCTCCAAACTACTTTCCCATCCAGGTTTACTACCAGATGCTGTATGTTAACGTGGGGAAACACCCCAACCGTATATATGCACAGAGGAACGTGAGTTACACTTCATATGGACTTCACAGTCAGGGTGGTCAAACCCTTAAACAGGATGCCCATTGAATGTCCACCCTTGGAGGTGTTCGCACCTGGACCAGGCAAGGCGCTAAGCAGCCTCACGTAAGTTTGACGATAGCCCTGTTTTTGAGTGGGTAAAGGGCCAGATGATCTCCAGTGATTCCTTCTAATAAAAATTATTTCATGGTTCTGTTAAGTCTGAAGGAAAATAGGAAAAGGAAGCAACACACAAGAATCTAAGAGAAAGATGATCTTCTGGCAGGAAGAATAACAGGAATACAACAAACCGAACTGGAGCTGCGCACAGTTATTCTGCATTTCATCTTGCTTGCACTGAAGTAATTCAGGATGAAGTCAAATGCATGTTAAAATCAGTAGAGAACCAAAAAGAGAATCAACACGAATGCGCCTGTGGTCAGTCTAGGCTTGCTTCATCTGTCTGGACTCAAGGCCTGGTTACTAATGTGTGTGTTGTCTTCAGAATATCCCCAATTGGAATATTCCAAGGTACCATCTGTTGTATTTCCTGCAGATTCAGATTAGGAGCACGATGCCGGCAGTACCCCATCTCCTCAGAGCTTGGGCTGTGCAATGACCCAGGTACTGCAGCCAGATGCGTGCTGTAGAGTAACCTAGTCAGAGGGCTGGAGAGGAGTAGGAACAGACCAGAGGTACCCCCGCTCCCTGCAGCAGTTCCAGTTCCCTCATCTTCTAAACATTTAAAAGTATGATTTGCGTTCCAGTGTGTGAATACATGAAACATCCAAATAAAATGTTCTGGAGCTGTGACAAGTCTACTCTGTTGTGGGACATTTTCTCTAATCCAGGTGATCACCTATATAGGTTTTATAGCATTATTAAAAATCAAGGTGAAAGCAGAGAAACAGAAATGTAACTACAAACTGTATCCCAGTTTTTGAGAAGGGACTTCACAAATTCTACAAAAGTGAATGTGTTAGTGATCTTAATTCACACTCCTCAACCTCACAAACAACTTACATTTGCCCAATTTGAGATGTCACTACCCTTTACTAGACAGAACAATTAAAGATTCAGAAGTACAAGTAGTTAAAAAAATCCCTTTATGAAGAAAATGGTTTTGTGTTCCAGTTTATTTTACTACTACTGCTGGTTTATTTGGGAGACACATCACCACTGGATAAACAAGCATTGATAATACCAGTATGTGTACAATAAATATTATATTATAAAGTATTGTTCTTCCACTATCCTCTTATATAGAATAAGTTCCTGAAATCAAAAGTCCAGTAACAAAGGACACAAATTGAACAAGAAATCTGGCAGAACAATATTCCTTTTTAAACAATAGAGCTGCAAGAGCAACACCCTGTTGTACAACTCAGTAGAAGGATACTGACAAATACTGAAACATAAAATGCCCAATCACCAAACTTCTTTAATATGATAAAGTTGCTCCAAACCCAAGTCATTAAACCAAAAGCCAATACAGGATCTTGAAAATGATGGTAAACTATAATATAGCACTCATGGGTGGCCTTAATGCTGAATCTGGGATGAATTACATGAAAAAAAATCACAGCAAATTTTTAACACAAAAAAGAAATCTGAAAGGCAGGGACAATGACTGCCATAACAGAGAATTTAGCAATTCCAAACACAACATAAAAATGTTGTGTGCTTGAAGGCTGTGCTAATTCTTCCTCAGAGAGTGTTTTATGGGATTATAACAGAAATAAAAATATCCTGACAACTTGAGAGAAAAATGAGTGACTTATTAGACCAATTGGTAAAGCTGGAAAGAACAGACAAGCTTCCAGGCATGCAGGTGCTTCTTTGGATCCAAAATAGAAACAGCAAACTTCAAAGCTAAATCCAGGTTAAGAACAATTGTGCTGAGTTAGGACATCTGCTTTGCTTCAAATGTTCGTTAATTTCTTTTTTAAAGGCTGTAAATGATGACCAGGGAAATAAATTTATAACAATATAGCCTTGTAAATGGATTATTATTTCTAAAGTAGGCTTGCAATTAGAAAGGGATCTAAGGAGTAAAACTTACCTCAGCAAATCTGCACAAAATCACATTGACTTTCCATGAGATTTACAAACCTGTTTGCTTAAATTTCTTTAAAAAATATTAATGGGATTCCTAAGTCACTTAGGTGCTTCAGAAGATTTTACTATTGCTGAAAAAGGCAATAAACAAGTCAGGGTACTCACAAGGAATCCCTGTTGCTTACGCAAACCCAACTGTGGCTGCAGAGCCAGCTATGCCGAGGACTGGTGTATTTGCCTGAACAGACCCAGTAACAAGCTCAAAGCTTAAGACCTGACATAAGCACAGACAACAGACAGTGCCAGGAAACACTAAGTAATGTTCTGAGGTGGCTTGGCTGTTATATGTCTCTTAGGCTATTCCTAATAATGATGTAAATATTGTTTTCTAAGTTTGTCATTTGTATTTCTCAAAACTTTTCCCTGGGGAGGGTAGGGAAGGTGAAGCAGAAAAGTAATTTTCTCTTATTGGCCATTCAGTGATTTTTAAGCTGTTAGTTTTTCAATCATCTACAACAGTTTCCTTGTTTTTAGAATGAGCGCATGATATCATATCCTGAGCCCTTCCCTTTTCTTGCAGCTCTCTGAGGCACTAGGAGGAGTCCAGCTACAGTCATCGGGTGAATTGGTCTGTAAAACTGTAGTGGAGTTGCTTCTGCCATCGTCCGCCTGCCTGCCTTATTCATACTCCTTAAGAAATCGCTGCTCTAGGACGAACAACCCTTTAAGCACAGTGAGTATTAGCTATGAAAGCAAACAATCTACCTAGCTTGTAAAATTGCAAGAGAGAAAGATCGCTTCTCTATGTGTGTACGTGTGTGTGCAGTTAGGGACACAAATAAAAGTGAAAGGAGAACTCGCTGACATTTTCCATCACTGAAATGAGAAGAGAAAAGAGATTCCTGGCCCAGTTGGTGTGAGAAAAGGGACAGGAGCAATGCAGGAGGCTCTCAGGGTGTAGAGACTGGATTAAAGGTGTGGGCTAGATGTAGGAAAGGGCCAAAGCACATGTACTGTGCAAGGCAACATATCCATTCGCTGTGGACAGACAGGAAAAAAAGGCTGCTAAATGTATATACAAGCAGCTGTGTGTGAGCATGTGGCATTGTATTAATGCTGTATGACAAGCACCTCTTGTTTATTCTTAATCTTGCTTGACTTAATGAATGCAGTAGTACTAGCTAGTAATAAGCAAAATAAAAGGAGAATAAAAGAACTAATTTTCTGCACTAATCTCCACTCATCCCTAAAGCATACAGGCCAAGTAAACATGAACACTGAGTCATTGATCCTTTATAGTATAGCTACATAACCCGAGGTGGTAGCGTTGTTACTTCTGCACTTCTCCATCTTGGTCTTTAGCTCTGAAATGCAGAGCTAAAGGCTCTGCCACTCATGGTGGAGGGCCTAAGGTTTTGTCTAGATGTCTCTGCAAGGCTAATTTAGTAGAAACTTGTAAAATATATCAATAATATATTTATAGTGTAGGAATAGCTTAGTATGATCCAGAATTTGCAGCGTAAAAAATGTTACAATGAAAGTAAATAATCAGCTTGCATTTATAGCTACCGAATGATACTTCAGAATTTATTTATTAACCTAGAAAGTTGCTTTTAGAAGGACAGAAAATCTGAATTTTCCTGTACGTATTGCCCTGGTAGAGTACCAAACACCAGCTTCATTCCAAAGTTGTAAAATGTTTATGACCATGCTTTACCTAAAGGCCTCGCTCAGTTTTGAATGGAACCAACAGAAAGCAGTAGTGATATTTTTGTGAATGTTTAAGATAACAGTAACTTGCTTCAGAAAAGTGCAATTAAGTTGTGTCCTTTCCCCAAACTTGTGGGGCAAGCAACTGTACAGAAACACATAACCTTTGAATATGTCATCAATCACACTAGTTTTTCAATTTTTTTTTTGTTCACTGTGGTTTTGATCAGCTCACTCACAGGCTCACAGCACAATGTTAGTAAAAATCATTGCTTTTTGTTATCTGCTAAACTGCATTGTGAGGTAAAATTTTCTCTTCAGTTAAAAGCTGCTGGACTTAATTTTATGACAGAACAAACCTGCCGTTTTCTACAACATAGTTATGATAAGAGTAGAAGGATGCTAAAGTTGTGCTCCTGTGCTGTTCGGTCTAGCCTCAGGAGCATCGAGATTGCTGTACTGGAGGCAACTATTGCTCCACCTACTCCAGGGTTCTGCCTCCAACAGTGACCTGGATTAGGTGCTTCTGATACAGTTGTCAGTAAGTCCAGAGTGATCTGCCATCGAACAGGCTTCTTAGGAGATTTTTTTAAATGGCTATCAGCTATTAGTTGACTTGTACTGTGCAACATATGGGGGTTTTAACTCTTTCAGTTCATAAAATATCACAGTGGATATTCAAATTTCCATATAAATGTTTGTTTCTTGAATTCACTGAGATCTTGGTTCCAACAATGTCATGTGGCAATAAGTTCAGTAAAAATTGTGGGTTTTCAAACAAACATTATTATTTCCTTTCTCCGAATTTACGTCTGCTGCCATTTGCTTCCATTAGATGTAAATTTGTTTATACATCATAGGAGAAAAAAATTCACCATACTCTTTTAATTGTGCACTTTACTGAAGAATAACAATGTATTTTTATTCTTAGTTATAGTTTGGTCTGTCTAGTTTGTGGCTATGCTTTTTTTCAATTTATAAAGTCTTTTCAAGGGCTTCACCCATAGTTTTTCCTGTAGTTAATTATTTTGTTGTCATGCTTAAAAAAATCAAAGATGAAAGAGATGTGAGTTTCCTTTATAGAAACCACCCAGCTCTGTTCATGTATCCTGTTTATACATGTGTTTAATAATAAATTTTCCACCACCTTACATCCAAGAAATGTTAGGTGTGCAGCAAATGTTTAATTAATTACTCTTACAAAGAACTTGTGAGGTAGGTTCCCTCATTTTACAGGTGAGACAAAGAGTGAGGCAGTTAAATTAAGTGACTTGCTTAATATCACACAGTGAGTCAGTGCTAACACTGAAAATAGAGTTTATGTCTTCTGGTTCCTTGCCCTGTATTTTAATCATCAAACCAGACTTAACTCTGAAGTTGAATGAACTCCTTAAATGATTACAATAATTGTTCTCAATTTTGCATTGGAGTATTATGTTTTAGTCAGCTAAGCAGTTGAAATACTTGCGAAAGTTTTCCTTGCTTAGGACTTTTTCAGTCTTTGTTGTTCAGATATTGCTGAATATGTTTTCTTTATAGTAATCCTGAACTCTAAAAATACACTCAAGCAGATCTCTGCAAAAAAAATAAGGAACACACTTAAAACCTTCAGCGATCTCTTTGCTGTCAATGTAGCAATGCTCTTTTTCATACTCTCACCAGCAGTTCCTCTTAATAATACCCATAGCTTTAATTAATGGAGCATAGTTATTGCCCTACAGAAAGGAAGAGATAGACTGCTGGTTACACTGTCATGACTAGATGAAAATGTAGCCTGAAGCACAAAAGAGCAATTGTGTCTTAAGCAATATCTGCTTAGAAGTGCAGTTCTGAAATACATGCTGTGTCATCTCTGAATAGACCGGTACATAAAGAGCTGTGATCCTTGAAAACATGTTTAAATTAATAGTACCCGTGTTCAGGCTAATGGTATGCTCCAGCAGGTTTATAGCTTTACTGATATAGTCCACATATTTGTTTATACTGATAGGACATATATACATTTTTCCAATCTTCACTATTTTACCTGTTTGATAGTGTTCTTCAATATAGGAAAGAATAAATGGTCCAGAAAATATGTATGTAGGCATAAGATAGAAAGAGGCTCAGGAGAGGGAATGAAGAAATAATATTGCCGTGGCTTGCTCCCTATTAAACCTGGGTATAGACACAGTTGTCTCTTACACAGCCTTATACAATGCTTTGTATCATACAATATTTTTGGTGTGTGTGTGTGACAAGCAGCACAAGGCTGTGGTCAGTCCCAAGATTTGTATAAAGACTTCTGCCATATGTAATGAATAGGGCATTGATGTGCAAGCAGCCTTCCAACATAATTGCAATTTAACAATAAAATACCTTAAAAATTCAAACTGCTTCATTGCTGGATGCAAATAAAGCTCCTAGGTGGTAAAATCAGTCAGTAAACATTGGCATGCTGTATTTATGGAAATAACTAAAGTAATTTAACATGTTGTTCTTGTAAAGAAGGGAGTCACATCTTGCCTACTGAACTGGGGGCTAGACAGAAGGTTCCAGGTAACAAGCCAAGGAGAGATGTTCCAAGAAGGCCATTCTGTTTCCTCTCCTGGGTCAATACTTCTAATTTACTGTGTTGTTTTCCTTTTGGGTTTATCTTCTCTTTAAAATGTTAACTATTGGCGTATTTTACACTTTGCCACTAGGGCTCTGTCATCAGTGATCAGCTGTCCAATGTTGGCCAGTGTACTGCTCCAACTTTGCTTCCAACAGTTTCTGTTAGAGACTAAGGTGTTTTTCTCAGAGACTTCAGAAAATGGCCCAATGCCAAGTGGTGAGCAGTTTGCAAGACAGCACTGTGTCTGCGCCCATCTACCAGGGCTAGAGATGCTGCCTTTCAAAGGGGTTTTTGAAAACCAGGCAGGAGTTGTCCAGTACAAAGTGGACAGAGAACACGCTTCTGTGACTTTCATAGACTTTGAAACCAAACCCAAGAAAGCAATGCAAATAACTGAAATATTTCTGTGGCACTTCACTCATGTCTCCTTTTATCCATAGTTGCTATTATTAACTTATAAAATGTAATGGCAATAATGTTTGAGAAGCTCAACATTTTTACCAAGCATAAGATAATATTTGTGAAAAACAGGTTTTGAAATTTTAATGTGCCTAGGTGTTCTCTTCTAGGCGGGAAATAGGAAGAAGACTTTGTGATCTGTGTGTCTGATCAAAACTAACCAAACCAGTAGAAATGCACATACAGTTCATGGGCAGAGAATCCTTTTCAGCAACAATTCAGCTAATAGGTACAAAGAATGAGTCAGCTTGAGAAAATGAGAAATTTTTTGAGATAATCTGAATGAGAATGGAGGATGCATAATACAGTATTGTATTTGAGAAGAGCTCTGACAAAATATGGGCCTTGAATTTTGGATGTAGACAGTTATACTTGCTCCATCTATTACTAAAGAGAACGGAAAATAAGCCAGCCTTTATGATTAAGTAGACATCACGCTATTTTACATAATTAACTTTATTTAGGATCCTACCTTCAGTGAAAGCCTTGATGTGTCCTGCCTACCTTAGTAATCTCATTGCTAGTCACCGCATTTTAATAGGTCTATCGCAGCCTTGTTGTGTTGATTCCGCACAGAAAGAAGACATTTTAGGAATTTCAGTTCTTCAAGCAGTGGGGATTATAGGCATGGTAACAGTACATGTTTGTGAAAGGTATATGCTGTCTGCCTTCATTCCCCATACAACAGTGAGAGGGAAACTGAGGTACAACCATAGCGCTAGTCGGAAGAGGTAATAAATTAATATATTATTACGTAGATTTGATTCACAGAATTGAGAAAGCATTTGTGGTAATATGGTGCTTATACATTACAGCCAGAAAATGAAACAGAAAAGAAAGTGAAGAAAGATGTATAATGAGGGAGTAGGCTAGTTTAGTGCCATTATGCAAACACAGTGAAAGGTACAAAGGTAAGAAATGCCACAAGTAACAAAAAACATCCAGTATCAGTTACCTGCAATTATATTAATTATAAAAGGTGGAGTTAGCAATGCAGGCAAGGTACATTTTTTCCAACATTCCTTATTATGTGTTAATTATGGCACTGTAAAGATCCAAAAATCTTGGATCGTACAACTTGCAAAAAACCACTAGAATGTTTCTTGCTGGAACTAGGTACAGTGAGGCAAGAACAAGCTGAAACTGTAAATATGGGGAAGGACTTCTCTGTTCAATAAAAGAAGCAGTTTCTGCTGAAACTAGTTTTGCTTGAGGAACTAATTTGTGGTTCCAAGTGTCTTTCAGTGCTGACAGCTGAAGAAGGTAGCTCTGGGCCAGATTGTAATGTTCAGTCCTTGCTCTAATGGGCGGATGTGTTTAATTAACCTTTGTTTCTACAGAAGCAGACATTCTGGCAAGCTGTAGGAATGCTAAAGGAGGGAAATCTAAACAGCAGTGAACCTAGGCACGTTCTATATATCTTGTACTAGGTAAAGAATGTTAATATAGACAAATACTGTTTCCTAGGAGATAGGTTTGTATAAGCAACTTCTGTAAAAGAAACTTAACATGGTTTCCCCTGTAGAACTCCTCCCCATTAATTTCACAAGACCCAGCTATGGTCCCAAACTCTTGGGACTCTTGTCTCATGTCTGGTTAAAGACTGGGCACAGTTCTTCAACTGGGGGTCACAAAAGCATGTATTCAAGGTGGAAATATTCTTCTCAGTATCTGTTCCTGAGAGCTAAACCTGACAGCCTTGTTGCCTGTTCCGTGTCCAGCAGTGACTTCTCCAGATACCATACCTTAGACAGACCCTCCCCAGACCTTCCTGTAAAGTGCAGATCTTCAGGTTTATAGCTAATTCTTCAGAAGGCGTATGGCAAGTCTAATGCAAAGCAGATATCCCTTGCATAAAGTTGCTGAAGGCACTGTTTTTTCAATTGAAAAACTAAAGCACTGTAGATGACAATTCAAACAAATACAGCAAACTCCCTGGCCACAATGTCCCTTGACCCTAATCTTTCATTAAAAAATCACCAACTTTGCATGAGTGTTTTGAAACCATGCAAATTAAAGCTTATCTTCTCTGACCTTCATCAGCTCCACTGCCACAATAGCATCATTGTTTCCTATCTCTTCCCCTTAGTAAGCAGCACCCTCCATTCCTCTCACTTCCTTTCCGGCTCAAACCTTCCCATCTGAGAGACTTTTTAAAGTTCTGCTTTGTCATTTAGTTTTGCTGCTACTGTGATCTAAATGCCAACCTCCTTCAGCCCTGGTTGCCGCAGTCTCAGTGGGCCAAGACCCTGGTTTTATTCAAAGGGTGCCTTTTAAACTCGAGTGATGGACATTCCTTCGACTCTTGTAGCCTTACAAACAAGGTGTATTCCCAACTGACAGAAACATTTAGGTTACAGCATTTTTCTTAGTAAAACTACTCTGTAGCAACACAGTATCAACCACAATCACAAACAGCACTTTTCCCACCTCAGCACTGTAAGGCTGAATGATTCCCTTCATAATACTGTGCAACCATCTCCACATTGCCACAGTATGTAGGAACTAGTGTTAAGCTGCAGTTAAGGTACTAAATTCTTAATCCCATGCTTTGTCCACTGGGTTTCTGTTCCACAATGGAGAGTCATGACAACAAATGAGGTAACCAAGGAAAAATAAAACTGGCTACAGTTGTCAGGATTATGAGATCAATGTAATTCTTCAGCTTGTTCATACTGGTCTCTGTTTGTTTCTAGTAAAGACTCATGACTCCAAAAGCCATAAGATATGTGTTAAGTTCTTAGGAGATGACAGTTTCCTTTATAATGTTGCAGAGTGTTTGAGGTTATAGAGATAGGATTGTGTAGGCCTGCTATGAGCAGAGTGTCCTACTGCAAAGAGAAGGTTTGCACAAAGACTGAGGATAGAGTAAGAGTCTGTGTCCAGATGTAGATGGTAATTTCCAAAAGCTCTTAGCATTGGACAAACTCACAGTACCGTCAGTGGATGTAGTCAGGCTGACACAGATTACTTTTGAAAATTCTTCACCAGCATGGTTCAACGTGCAGCCCACTGGCCAAATCTAATCTGTCTGGCCTGAACCACTTTTTCTATGGAAATTCCAAGGAGCAAGCTGCTGCCTCATCCCAAAGAGAAGGAGCAGAGGGAGGATGCTTCTTGCCCATGCTTCTCAGAAGTGTGCAAGAACAGCACCTTGATACAGATGAGTTGTTACTGTGCTTTTGTCTGAATGAGCTGCTATTGATTGTCATCTCAGTGGCCTGTCCTTAAACTGGGATCTGACTCATGCAGCTTCTGGGGCTTGACTATCATATTAATACACTTGATGTTGCTGTAAGTATCACTCACTGAGAAGGAATGTATGTCAATACATTTCTTTATATTTGTATTCTTTGTATTGTATTTGTGTCTCTCTCTGGACATCTGCACATGATGCATGACGCAACCTCCCTGCACAACTGCAGGAATTATGATTTTCTAGTAATTACGGAAATAATTTCAGTAAGTGTGAATTCTGTATGCATACAAGGATACAGTATCTATGGGTTAATCTTGCAGGCTTTATTCAAGTGAATACATTCAGCAGGTTCTGGGTCCTATCTTCCTTCAGTACAGGAAGCATAGCGCTGATGGGGACTGACAAAGTAGTTGTCCTTGGAGTCAATAGCAAAGTTCATTCGCTAGTGGGAAGAGGCACCATTCTGAGCTAATACGAAGATTAAAAGCCAATGGAAAGAATTACAATATCAGATTAATTTTAACATAATCTAAGTATGAATTATCAAAACCGAGAGCTCTCACTTAAATGCAAGTTGAAACAAGTACTTTATCTTCAGGGAGACTCTCTAAGTAATTGAGATTGATGTATATCTCAGCTGAAACTTCTGCTTGAGGAAAAGTGTTACTGGATGTGTCCATGGCTTGGTTTCAGCATGTGCAGCCAGTTAGAGAACACAGGAAAGCTACATTAACTTTCAATGAAGCTAAAGGGGTACCTCTTCTGATTTTGATAGATGGCAGTTAATTACATTTTTCCTCTTTGAAAGAAGTATACATTTCTTTCTTTGTTAGCATGTTTGATAATGGCAGGGGATTTTTCTGAGGGTAGTCTTGGAACAAAACTGCAGCTCCAGGCACTCTGTAAGAAGCCAAATACAAGGGAAGGGTGGAGTGAAGTTGCTATTTGATAATAGGAATAGTCTACAAGAAAGTTTCCTTATCTCTCTTCAATACTTGTTTTTCAGAAAGGAACTGTGATGAAAAGGCAGGAGCTATTCTTCTCTGCTGTAAATTCTTTTCTGATAAGTCTTTTGGAAGAAATCACAATGCTATCTTCATTCAAATCCTTCCTAAAATGCATTTCTTCCATAAAGTGTTTCTATGCTAATCCACTAGGCGTTGCTATTTACATCTTTAAAAGAAAGAGAGTACTTAACCTGGACTGATTGTAGATTAAGAATTACTAAGTGCATGCACGTCCCATAGGAAAGCACAGTCCATGGGAAGAACCTATTGCCTCCTGGCAATAGTTCTTTGTATTGTATTTTTATTTCTTATTGTTGATTGTAATCTCTACAGTGAAGGGGCGTTTGTCTTTATGCCCCTTTAAGGCATCATATATATCTGTAACTCTATGCAAATTAGCAAAGATCAAGAAAGAAACAAGAAGTAATTTTACAATACAAATTAGCTTTGCCTTGAATAGCAGTCAAATTCTACTCTGTCATCCCAATGTAAATCCAAATTTGGTGCTGAAGTCACTGGAATGGAATAAGGTCATAGCTCTTGATACAAAGAAGACTGAAGGGGAGAAGAGGCCAGTAATGCTGCATCTAATAGATTCATTCCCATTATCTGAGATTATGCAAACATTAAATAGCCCTAGTCTGCTCTTCAGGACATGCTGACTCTATGCTGCCTTGTGCTATAGGCTGCTAATATAACTCAGAAATACACATCTGCTATTTAACAGTGTATAAAACAGTGGTTCCCGAACCAGGCACTATACTAGTGAGGTCACAACAGTTTCAAACAAGGTCACAAGCTAAGTGAAATTCGATTTGATCATATATTTATGCTAGTATTTGGGGTTGCATTAAATTCTTGCTCTATAAGAGCAATTGTTTGCAGTGAAAAATTTGGGGAACTGCTATGTTTTACTCTGTGAAAAACTGGGTGGAGACACTATTTCCTCTGAGTCATCGGTGGGAAAAGGGGCTGAAACACGTGAACATGACAGCTAGAACTGAAAAAATCCCTACAACTGTGAACATATTCAAATCTGTTAATACAGAATATTTCAAACCCAAAAGTGGCAACACCATTGCTTTCCAAAATTGTAATTAATCTATATGTCCAAAATATTATGTTGCTGTAATAATTATCATAACAAAGTTAATTATAGATCAGTCCTTCCGAACAAAAATACACTCACCACTAGATAAGACATGGCAGTTATTTAAGTATGATATACAAAGATGAGAAGAAAGAAAAGATTATTACATCCATCAGAAATGGCTGGACTCCTTTTTTTTTTAGCAGTGTGTGCATATCTGTGCTGGAATCTGTCAAGGAAGCCCTGCCAGTAAAGGCAGGGGATGTTGTAGAGGCAGCAAGATAGGAGCTGGGAAGGAAGGCAATACTTCCTGATAATCATTAGCAAGCTCAGAGGAAGGACAGCATCCTTCCTAGTCATGCTAAATCAGCTAGAGAGTCCCTATTAGCACACCAAATCCCTTACCCATCCTTTTTAAGCAGAAAGATATTCAGATTAGGTTACGAAAGAAAAGCCATGATTTTGTACATGGGTGTGCAAAGCACCGATTGAACTCACTCTCCTATACTGTGACTTCCTAATTTGCTCAAGGGAGCTGTAAAATTAAGAACCTGAGGACATACCTGTCTTTGTTTTGTCTCCCTTTATCAAGCAGACTTGGTCAGTTTTCACTTCTTTATTCTATGCCTCAACTTAAATATTTATGCCATGTCCCATTAAAATCCTAAGCTGAAAACTTTCATCCTTTCAGCTGCACAACTACTGCATACCATTTGTTATTTTGTGAATTTCAAATATATTCAGTGTGATTAAATAACAAAATTTGAAAAACAATGCCCCCTCTTTATACACAGAACTGACATATCCCCTAAGCCAAGACAATTTGATTCTGACCTGGGAAGGAACATCAGAGTTCAGGCTCTCATGCCCTAGTAGTCCCTCGCTTCTTGTCTAGAAGTTGCTAGTTCCACAGGCAGTTTTTGTACTATTAATATTTTCAAGAACCAACCACTGTTAACCACATACAGCATTTAGACAAATTGACATAAATGGCAGCTTAAATGGCAGATTTAAAGCTGTCATCCTCATGGGGTGACTCCACACACAAGTTATTACCAGCAACATTAAACTCTAAAAACACTTGTAAAACCTTTGTTAAATAATACGAATTGAAATTGGTACATGCTCAACCAATGTAAATAACAAGTCATACAGACAAGAATACATTAAAAAACCCCAAAACAAACAAACAAACAAACAAAAACCAACAAAAAACCTTAGAAAGGAAAAACATACAAAGAAGAATGCTGATGTTAGGCTAAATTCTCAGTCTGTTTCATTACTATTACTGTTACCATTTATAAAGGACTTTCAAGCCAGTTCTGATATTTCTTCCCTTCGTGTTTATAACTCTCGACTGTTACATTCTTAACTGTCATGTTCTTAGCTAAACTTTCCCTCTTAAAAATTTCTTAGTCCACATTATTTGTGGTCAGATTTGAATCAGCAAAGCAGAACATTTCCTGTCCTTGGGGGGATGAACCTGTACTGGATATGAGGAGCCTGTGTCAGCACTAACAGGATGCAGACCAGGAAGCTATGCATTTTATTAACAGGAACTAGAACAAAACTGGCAAAGTTTTGGCAGAATTAGAATGAAATGTTTGTACATGGAACAGAATAAGAGCTGGAACTAAAACATTTTTAATATATCTAAAATAAGGCTGCCAGCAAATTAGTTTCATAGATTTGGAAGTCATCAGGAGCTTATAAGAAAAAGCTTAAGCTCAAAAACTAGGATTTGAATGAAAGCTCTGGCTGCCTGACTAACTGGAGCCGTGTCTCTGGCATGCTGAAAATGGCTGCTTGGGTGAATTGAGAGTACAAATGAGGTACATCCTGCAGCAACAAGCCATTGAGACTCTACTGACAAATAGTCAAAAATTTGGAATCTAAGAAAAATGTGGTTAGCATTAATATTGGTCAATACGAATAAAAACTGACTCAAATTCTCATGCTAGAACAAAAGCATGCTTCTCAGGGAGCTAACAGGGCACATGGACCAAAATACAATTAGGAAGTAGATCTGTGGTGTGGATCTAAAATACGACCAGGAGTAGCCACAAGTATGGTGCCATCTAAGGTATCATAGCTCTGGCCACTGGTCAGTGCTTCCTAATCTGGACTAGCATGTTTTCATACCTCTTCTAGCAACAACTCAAGAGTCTCCCCACTATCCAAACCTGTGACAGAGCAAGCTTGGTTGTTGGAAATTTGCTAGATGAAGTAAGAATGTGCATCAAAAAAAGCTGACAGATATTTTATTGGTCAGTTTTCCAGGCTGGTCTTCCTGTTGATTATGGCTTTCTACTGAGTGAAGTCTCTAACAGGGATAGGTGAGCATGGTCCTCCATTAGCTGGCTGGAAAAGCATAAAAAGCCTTATTTCTTATTTCTAAAAAACATATATTTAGCTTGAGGAATATGGAAAACATCTTTTTTGAGAAATAAATTCCACAACCTTTTTCTTTGCTGATTTGTGATCTTGAGATCTGTAAAATCATACAGTATCCTCCTCTATGACAGCTGCAGATTTATTAAACTAACACGGTAAGTGGAGCAGCCCTTTTTACTATAAGCTTTTAAAAGGGAGGAGATGAAACTTGCTGGTGAAATTGATGCTGTAGGTGCAGCAACCGAGGACAAAGCATGGCAATCACACCTACTTGTTTTTACACTTGCGGCTTTTGGGAACTGACAGGAAAGATTACTTTTGATTTACACCTATTTCTGAGAAGCAAGTTCTGATAATTATCAGGTAGTTCACCTGTGTCATGCAACAGCTATGTCAAAAGCCAACATTAAACTACAAGGCAGAATGAACTTGTGTGTGGAGTAACCCCATGAGGACAGCTTTAAACCAAGCTGGAAAATTCTGTGAATGAGACAGTCTGTTTTCTACAGCCATTGAATAAATCCCATTTTATTTTAAAAAGAATAAACTCATTTATCTGAGGTCTCTTAAGGCCTTCTGGAATGATATTACAATTATTCCTATCTTTTAATGCAGATAATCAGTTCTAACACAGGTAAGAGTCCTAGGTGAACCTTTTACTTCTATTTGCAAAATAGTGCCCCATCAGAGGTTTTGAATTTCTTTCATGCTGCAGTCTGTACATGCTTCTACTTTTTAACTGCGTTGTTTGCATGACAAGAACTAAGAAACAAAACTTCCATGAAGATACATAGAAACTTAATGACAGAAAAGCTAGTTTAGTGTACTGAAAATTTTTGTAAGAATCACAGCTCACTCTGGGCAAGGAATTCTAGAGAGAATTGTAAAATGAGCTCATTTTTAGCCAATTATTAAAGATGAGCCCCACAGTTTAAGGAAATTTGAACTCTACAGGCAGAGCAGCACTGCAGCTCTTTCTGCCATGATTCAAACTGTATTTAGAAATGGCAGCTTAGACCTATCTCAGTTAGTATCATACAACAAAGTAAGAAATCAGCTAAGTGGAAAAGGAACTGAGTTTTAACATCTTTTCCTGAATTGAAAGCTTCCCAAATTATCCCCAGAAAACCCTTGGAGAGGTTTAAGAAAAGCCACAAGGAAACTGTTGCTGAGCCTTCAGTGCTGAGAAGTCAAAGGAACCCAGCTGATCCAAACAAAAGATTCTTTACATACTAATCAAAAGAGAGATTCAGCAGGTGGCCACATTGCTTAGGCTCTGTGAAAAGAAACTGAAAAGGCAGAACTACATCAAGCTGAATCTAGCATGGACGTGACATGACTATTGCATTTTGCATTTGACATAATGGATATCTTCAGCCACAATGGCCAAATCCGTAGCATTCTTGTTCTCCAAAGAGCATGAAGGACTGCCCTTTTTTGGAAGGGCCACAAGACTATAATAATATCTCAGGCTTGCTCTATATAAAGATCTTTTCTAAATTTATAAGGAAATAACTTGTTGGGTTAAAACATTTGTCAAGAAAAGATAAGCTGTTAAACATTTTGGATCTTCCGTTTACTTTTCCTGTTCCCAGCTAGGTACCTGTCTCTTAGCGGTCCTAAGTGTCTTGCATCCTAAATTAATTATAACTGTTAAATGGAAGAGTTAAGGTCACAAACACTATCATCTACCACTTTCTTAAGAACTTTGGCAAAAGGACCGGTCAGACTTTGGGGAAAGTAGCATCTTAAGCCCTTACAGTAACACTCTCAGATCCCTTCTCTGAATGTAATCTATGCAAGCCAACAAGTTCAGTGGGAAGCTGATAGGAAATGACTTAGGAAGAGGGTATCTTGTAAATCCTCCCCTTCTCCATAAATTGCATGAGGGAAGGAAGGAGAGAGTAGCAGCCTTTTCTTTCAAATCACAGGAAGAAGATGCATCATTCATATGCAGGGTCTCAGGGGATACAGCATCTCTCTAGCATGTAGTAAAACGGACTTCAGCTTCCTCATCTTCTGGGGTGATTTGAGCCCATATCTAGTACGAAAATACCCACAAATAGCGAGCCAAAGACTCTCTTATGCTAGGCAAGGGGTATAGTCCTTGTTGAAGCTGATCCATTTTGCATGGAACACAGTTCTCTAAACCAGAGACAGTACAAGCAAGAGTGATCTATCTTATCTAACAGTTACAGCACACACTGAGCAGCCGCAGCTCTCATAAAGATGTGACAATTTGTATTGACTACACTGGTGGTATCTGTGCCTTCACAGTTCTAGCTTGCATGGGCAGACTTACATTATCTACTTGGCATCATCCATCTATTTCTGTGAACCAGGCATGTTTATGGGACAGTATAAATGACCAATGCTAGTTTTTAACCTTATCAATTAACTTACAGTGGCCCACATAAGAGTTTAAGCTTGAGGTTTGCAGACTGCAGTCTTTATTGATCTGCCTAAGGGAAAAAAAACATTTTTTCCCTTATAACGTGTATATGCAGATACCACTCGTCTGCAGAAGCCAGTTCTTGAAGGGAGTTTACTTCCTTTTTCTGTTCAACTGAAACAATGATGATCCCAATGCTTCAGTACGAAGTTGATTTTTACACTATACAAAGTGTCCTGAGACCAACAATTAATTTGGTATGCACCACCAAACCTCACTTATAGCAACTCAGATTTCTCAAGTTTCTAGAATAGTCTCCCTAACTAATCATTTTTCATCACTTCTCTCATTCCAATAATAAAATTATTACTGTCCAAAGCTAAGAGCAAAGAGCAAAAATAATCAAGTGACACTGAAAACAGCATGAAAAAAATCATCATAAAATCCAATGCTCAGAGACAGCAATGTCTCAGATGGTGCTGCTTAGAATCAGACAGGTAGGTTTTGCGCTACTTCTACATTTTCTGTTTTGAAAGATTCCCCATTACTTTTGAGGCATTGTGCACTGCTTCTGCAGAAGTGGGCTATGGGCCACTTTCTCCATTATCGGACCATTTCTGTAGTAATTTAAATCTGTAATGATTGCCATTTAGCATTTTGCAGATGTTTTCACAGATAGGAATCAGTATGGAAGAAAAAAGGTAGGGGAAAAGCAGGCCTTGTATGTCTTATGACCTGGTTGTAATTCTATTAAATAATGTTAGGGAACTATGCCACAGGAAAAGAAAAAGCTTAAAAAACGACAAGGGTTATAAGGGGAATACATATAGTTACATGAGCCAGATCAAACCAATTCATTTTCTGCTACTGAAAGTATGACCAGAAAAAATGAAGCTAAAGGTCTGTTGTTGCCCTTCAAGAAATCCAGCTTGACGATGAAATTCATGCCTGAACGCAGATAGTAATTTTGAAAAGTCAAAGTTTGATTTATTGCGCTCTGAAAGGTTGTGCAAAGCTTCTTACTAAAGATCTCAAAGTTACACAAAGGTGGTTTGTATAACTGAGGGCAGTCATAGTTCTCAAAGACTCTTAGAAGATATAGACACAGCTTGGACTTACTTCCTATGCTCTGTAAATTTCATTCTCACTAGATGGAACATAACTTACTACTGCAGTAGTACAAGAGCAGATTTGCAGTATATGATATATACAGATTCTGATCTCATCTATGATAATGTCAAATAAAGTAAACAAGATTTGAGAAAGTCAACATATAGCACTGTTCAATAAACTGCAGTTAGTAAAAAAATGTAAAAAAAGCTATTTTTTGGCCATTCTGCTCTAGGGCAGAAAATCTGCAACACAGCTTGCAACATGCCCCTGTAATGAAAGGGAAAAGACAAGACCAAATAAAAGCAAATATTCACTGTTGTCCAGCAAACAATTTATTTTAGGCTGCAAATATCAGATTAATTTAGGATTTCAGACATTTATTTTGAGGAAATTAGTTTAGGTAGAACGATGGGTGGATTTGCTTTTGAGTACGTAATGCAGTTGCCTGTGCTGTAAATCAGTGTAGCTCCAATTAAATTTGGGAAAAAGCAGCATTTCTGACCCTTAAACATGATTTTAGTTGTGTCTAATCACAAAGGCTTCAACTTTTAAATTAAAACTATATACATACATACACACAAAGGTTCTTTTCTCCTTATATTGCTTCTTTGCTTGCTCACATTATCCACAGTATCAGAAGCCTGAACTCAGAACTTTCTGGCTCTTGGCAATTATTTCAGTTTTTATTTTAATGCAGTGCTTCTGTTTTATAGTTTTCCAGAAATAAATCATAATGAAATCACAAAACTTGGGTATTGAAGAGAAGCTTGGGCTGTGGGCTTGCAATGTCTGATGGAGTCCCATACCTAACATTTTGGCCAAGGTACATTACTTTTGCAGATTGAGGACCCCACAAACAAGTACAGGTCCTCCCAAGCTTCTTCAAAGGAATATGAGGCTTAATGTAAATTGCATCAGAAGATAAAATATATTTATTTTTTATTTACAATTTATTTATTAATGAGTTAAGAGGCTGAATATGAATTAACCTATTTATATGTTGAACAGTAAATTGCTACTACTCATATAATTATCTTCTAGAAAATAGTCTTTTCTAAGAAGTTAATCTCATTCTTTTGACAGATCCTAAGTATGTGTTACTGTTCACTGAAAAGATAAAAGACAATACAGAAGCCAGAATGTTATGGGATACAATGCATGCTTATTTTGAAATTACTTCCCTTAATCCTCTAATGTAAAGCATATTGTACTCTTGTTGATTTAACTTGAAAAAAAAGGAGAGGCTGTCTGTAGACTGCATTAGGTTATCAACTGCAAGTAACATGTATTTTCTGGAGAAGAATGCTGTGTGAACTAACACATGAACATTCCGCTCAATAGTGAAAATTTTCTCAAATGCACCAATATTATCATGACTGTACTGTGTTCTTAGCAAGCTCTATAATTGAGGATAAAGTAATGTCATAACAAGATGATATGTTAGCATATTCATAGACATAGAACCTTCCTCATATACTTCACTGGTGGAACAAGTTCCTACAGACTTCCTACAATACCCACTTTAGCCACTTTTTAAAGCTTTCATCTCTGGATTGAAATACAGCAGCTAATGAACAATGATGTGTTATATTGCCTAAATTTAGGGAGTAAAGAACCTCTAGCAAAGTGCAGCTGAAAAGGAATTTTGGTAGACAAAATTTGTAGACATTTGTTTCACCAACCAAACCACTTCATACAGAACCTGGATTTCCAGAAGAGACTTTCCGTTCAAGTTCACATTCAGACATTCTTTAATTTGACATTTCCCAGCATGATAGTGTAAACTTATGATGTAGGTGCAAGAAAAGTCTGATTTTTTAGCCACTGAGTCATATCAGAGTTAATTCTAGAAGGTGTGCCATTGAGGAATAGGTAAAGTACTGTCATAACAACAACTAACTTTATTACAAAATTCAGGTCCCAGGATACCTCTTACAAATTACGAGATGCTTGGGAAAAAAAATCTATTACCACTTAAACAGTAAAGGAGCATCAAAGCTCCGTAATGTTTGCAATAGATGTTGCAATTAAACATTAAAAAGAGAAAACTTAATTGATAAAAATTAAGATAGCAGACTAAATATGAAGTGCTTTTATGGCGTAAGAATATGTTTGCATGAAAAATGCTCTGTATTAATTTGCAGAAGGAAATTTTAACCTCATTCTGAGTTATCTCAACTTGATTAGAGACTGCAGACAAAAGTAGGTACTTAAAAATCATGTAATTTTAATTGACAGGTCTTCTTTCTGAAGTATTGATCCCACCCTGCTAGAATGCTGGTTGCTATCAAAGCCAGTATTTTTCAGTATTAATTTACTATATTTGTCTATAATTTTGTCTGGAAAGTTTGATTAAAAAATAAGGGACAGAAGATTTGTTAGCATGAAGTTTTTTCAAGCATGCTGAAATCTCAACAGCAGCTATTCAACAAGGTATTACTGTTCAACTCACTGAGCTAAATTCTCAATAATGATAGCTGCCTTATTATTCTGGAAAAATCCCCTGCCTTATCTATTTCCAGAATAATTCCAATTTTTATGCAACTGGCTTCAGTGTGATAATGATAATCACATTCAACTTCATCTGTAAGACACTAAAGTACGCTTTCTACCTTACACACGACTGGTAAAGCTTTAACTAATGTATCTGCTTCAGCAGTGCGCTTTAGGAAATGTAAGCCAGCTGGAAAGAGTCCAAAGAAGAAAAAGAGTGACTGGCAATTAGGAAACATAACCTATAAAAAACAACTGAAAAAACAGGTGTTAGTTGAAGGAAGAAAATCATTCTGAGGGTGAAAAAAAAATTTTTTTAATATTTAGCAGGTTGATGTAAAATGAAAGAAAAAGTCTGATTGCTATGTCCAGTATGCAACTAATTAATATGCTTAAACTGCAGTAAGTGACACTTGTGGATTTTTTTTTTCTTATGATAAATTAATCCAATATTTAAATAAATTGCTATGAAGATGCTGCAGTCTTCACTGCATTAAAAAAAATGCATGCCAAAAAATATATACATGTAACTGATCTTGCCTTTGGGCCATGGAATAAGACTACCTGATCTCTTATGACTCTCTGTAGACCTTTTATTTTCTTTTGATTCTAGGCTACCAAGATATTTACAATAAACTTAGCTCCTTCTGTAAAGACTCCAAGATCAGGCCCTAAATCTGTCATGCCGTTGATAATCGTGATGATCAGAAGTGTAACACTTGTAAAACTGGAATGTGAAATCCCTTACCTCACAAAATGTCAGTGAGAATCTCCTTAAAAATGACCTTGTGATATGATCCTGACAAATCCCAGCGGTATCTGAAATGGAAAGGTGATTTGATTGTAAACTTTATTTTAGTGTCGTGGCTTCCTGCTGTCTGTAACAAAAATAAAGTGCATGATACAGTCAAAATGCCATAAACTCCTACAAGGCTAAAACCACAGTCATATTTCATTTACTGTCATTTCCTTCTCATGTATTTTAGTTTACTGCTTTATAGTTTTTGAGAGCTGAAATTAATAAATCATGGCAAGGTCACCTTCATTCTCTCAAGTATACAAATAATCTGTATAATGTAGTTCTTGTTAGACTATCCATGCCCAAAGAGAAAACCATCTTTGACTAAATTATTTTCATTTTAGAACAAACTCTGTTTGAATGCACACTATGTACATGTACCTCTTCTGACAAGTTATCTGAGGCTAGATTAACTCTGGCAGCTGAATTCTGCATATACAAAAAATGTTGTATTTTGAGAACAAAAAGGATGTCACAGCATTCTAGAAGATCCAATAGTGGGGTTTTTTTTCTGTTTTCCCCAATTAGCTTTCTTCTTTTTCTCCCCAGTTTTACACTAGTATTCATTTTGATTGAAAAACGGTTTAATAAGTAGGATTAAAAAAATGCAGTGACTTTGGATTGAATAAATTAATAAAAACGTACAGGTCTGATTACCTTCACTGAACCATTGCTTTGTGCTCCATAGGTGCTACAAGGGACTGGCTGCGTGTAACTAAGAATTCCTTCAGAGAGAGTCAAAACTTCCCTGCTGCTTCAACCTGTTCTTATGTTACCGGCTCAGCCTCAGTGCTGGAGATGTGACAGGACCACTTCTTTCTCCACAGACCCTTGACTTCTTTGAGGTTATTACTGGCAATGGTTCCTGTCTCAGTCTCCTGTAAACTGAGGCTGGGGTAAAAGTTGTGAATCAGGTACCTGTCCTGCAGCCATCCCTTTTCAGCATTCAGATGTCTGCAGAGAACAGAATCTGCCTCTTATTTCTGTTACTGCCAGAGATTGCAAATGACATCACTAAATCTGCAAAGACTGACTTCCTAAGTAGCACTGATTCCCTTGCAATTCAAGATCCTCCCTCCAAGTTCCTCATCAGTTTATATACCTTTCCTTTTACCACTGAGACTGCTATTACACACTCCCTCCAGGAACAGGGAATTCCTTCTGTCCATCATTTGCAGCCCGCCAGGCCTTATAGTTCCTCAAATACATTTTTCCTGAACTGACTCCTTACCTTGTTCCTCCTGTAGTGACTTGTGCAAAAAAAATAGGCCAGAGATGCTATAAAACACTGTCAAAGGAGAACTGGGTATGCAGATGATGGTTTTACACAAACATATTACAGGCATAAACAACCAACATGGAGGCCAAGGCAACTGCCAGTCCCATGTAGCACTAATTTATCACAAGGGAGAGGGAGACAGCAATGTTAGCCTCTCTCCCCTCAGCAGTGGCAGATATGGTAATCCAAGGGATACGATCAATAGATCCCATAAAGTTTACGTGGCTCTCCTCTTCCCTGCTGCACTCAGGCTAGGTCTGTGGTTTACTACCATCTTTTCCATTTCATTCCTTATACAAGTCTCCTTGATTTTCTTTGTCAATTACTTCTACAATTAAAAAAAAATAATTTCAAAATCAGAGCTACATATCTGGGTTTTACTTCTTTCCCATCTCTAGTTTCTAGAACTAATTTCAGCTAATTCTTGTTTCAGCTAACCATCTTTCTAAAATATATTTCTACTTATAAAATAGAACTGCTCAGAAGGGAAGTTTGAGTCCTAATCTTTGCAAAGGAAAAATATTTGCTGCTCAGTCATCCACCACACCTACTGTTGTTCATGACTCTAGCAGTGACACAGAGTGCCCTGTTACATTCTTAGTGGGCTAGAAGCTAAATGCATGCATCAAAAATACTGTCCCTGTCTCTAAGAATTTGCAGTTTACAGCATATTATGGCATGATAAAGCAACAGCTGGAGATAAATTTTTCCATCTCTACTGAAATCTTACTTGTTCAGAAAGCGAATGTTTATTGTCTGCAAAGCACTTAGAATAAAATAAATGCCATATAAATGACAATGAAAAGGAATTTTCTCCCCTAAATTGTTCTATAGAATTTTTCTTCCTAAAGTACTGAAGCAAAAATATATCTGTAACACCTATGGTTACCATGGAGATTATACCAGGCAACATGCATAATGATTCAAAATGTGGCATCAGACAAATGTTCTTTGTCATGACTGGATTACTACAAAGAAGCAGGTTTCCCCTAAACAATTTGCAGAAGCAGGATAGATGTGGTTAATTTCTCAACCCTCTTTTTTGCAAGGGGGAAAGGGAAGTGTCAGGAGTGTGGTACGAGCAGCAGACTAATACTGTGTTCAGTTTGAAAAGACCCAGGTTCCCAGGTTCTTGGTAGTTTCAACTCATAGATATGATTTGCTGAAAATATTTATCTTACATGAACATTAGAGCAACCGGTCCCAACACATTGCCTGCACAACATGAAAGATGGCCAACAGTTATAATTAATTTAATTTTTTTTTTTTTAGGACTACATACAAATGCACAAAATCTATCTCAAAACCAATTCATGCATAATCCTAGAAATACCAGGATTTGGGTAATTTAACTGTTAGCTATAAAACAACATTCTTTCACACTTGGCAATATTTCTTTCTCTGCTTATTCCTTGTCTGCATGGATGGCATCAAAAAGTAAATAGGTCTCAGTCTGCCAGCTTCTAATGCAGGATGAATATTGATGCGGTTCTTAATCTGATACAATCTATAATCCAGAGGGGAAGAATTACTGGAATCGGGACCTTTCCCAATAAACAAACCCAAAAAATGAAAGTAACTTTTCCTCTTAAGGGGTTAACTAAAATCTAGTGTTTTGCAGTTGTTGAATTAGGAGGAGAAACTGATGATGATGCAAGGATGACATCAATCCTGTTTACTTACAAACAACGTAGAAAACTTGTTTTCCTTCAAGACGTGAGAAATTCAGAAGATGCTTCCTTTGCATCCAGTCCTGAAGTACTCAGCTGTTTCTCAAAGCCCCACACCTACTTTTTTTCTGCTTCTGTAACATCTTTTTTACAATTCCTGCCATTTTTGCCAACCCTGAAATTACAGATTATAGGGAATCTCTTTCCAATTCCTCCTCCTCCATTTTATTTTGGTTTGGCAATAGTCCATTGTTTCACCTATCACTTTTTTACAGTTGGATTGCTTTTTTTTTTTCATTTATTTTAAGTGACAGGCCTTTTTTATGCTGTCCAGTTTCAAAATACAATTTCACCCAGCCATCAATGGATAGAGGTAGAAGGTAACTCTTTCCCTTTCTCTTCCGTACAAGGCTACAAAGAGGCCTGATGTGGAAGCAGTAGTTAACACTACTTAACCTATTACTCCTGTCCCCGAGGATCCGAACCACCAGAGATCAGTGGTAATAATGACTTCCATCATTTCCCAAAATCATAGAATCATAGAATTGTCCAGGTTGGAAGGGACCTTTCAGATCATTGAGTCCAACCATCAACCTAACACTGACAAAAACCATCACTAAACCACGTCCCTCAGCACCACGTCTACCCATCTTTTAAATACCTCCAGGGATGGCAATTCCACCACTTCCCTGGGCAGCCTGTTCCAATGCTTGATAACTCTTTCGGTGTAGAAATTTTCCCTGATATCCAATCTAAACCTCCCCTGGCGCAGCTTGAGTGTTATCATGCATAGTCCTCTTTTTCTAGGAGGTAGAATTTTATCAAACATACTCTAACTTCAGTGTGTAGAATCGGTCAACACTTAAAGCTAGAAAAATTGAGCAAATTAATTAAAGCAGAGAGAAAAGTTGTGTTTTCCTTTGTAACTGTCAAGACATCTATGTCTGTGTGATTGGCAAGAATTGGACAGAGAGAATTTGGATTTGGGGACCAATAAAAGATTTGAAGAAAGAATTGTAGTAATTATAGCAACAGGCATTGTTTTTTTCCTGAGCAGTTAAAACTGCTCTGCACTGCACACATACATGACAGTATCACAATATAATGATTGAATAAAATGCTCATAAGCCTTGACGCTTATGAGGAAAAGCAGGGACATTTCCACCCCTTTGCCTTCTGATCTCAGAATTATTAACTTCTGCAGCTGTCAGTACAATTTGGACTACAATACAGGTATTAAGACAGAGCCCTTCCCAACTTCTTTTGGGGCCAAAACAGGGGTTTATGGGCTCAGCCTCCCAGCCGGGGTCTCTGCCGGGCTCTGGCGGGGAACCACCGTTACAGCAGCTCCCCACAGGCCCCTCTTCCTCGCAGGCAGAAGCAGCGCTAGGGTGGGCAGCGTTCCTGCTGCCCCTTTAGCAGGACCGGACTACCCCCCCGCAGCTCGAACCCACCTCCGCCGACTCCCGCCGCGCTCAGGGACGCAACACCCACGGCGGGACAGAACCCTCAGCGCCCCTTCCCTCCCCTCAGCGCCCCTTCCCACCCCTCAGCGCCAACCGCCACCCCGGCCCCGCCTCCCGAGCCCATTGGCCGGCGGGGCGCCACGTGACGCGCGGGCGAAGGAGGCCGGCGGTGCCGGGGGCGGGCGGGCGCGCTCCCGCGGCGAGCCGGGCCCGGCGCCGAGGAGGGCGGAAGTGCGCGGCGGGGGCGCGCGGGCGGCGGCATCCCAATGAGAGCGCGGGGGGCGGCGGAGGCGGCGGTTAAAGCGGAGCCGGGCGCCGGGCGGGAGCCGCAGCGTAGAGACGGGTCTTAGCCTTCAGGTGAGGGCGAAGGGGTGGTGTGTATGTGGGGGGTGCGCGCCTCGGAGCGACCCCTTTCAGGGTTGTGGGGAGCTCGGGTGTCCTGGCCCGGCAGCTCCGTGAGGGGAGGCGGAAGGCGCCGCGGCCTGAGGGGGCCTGGGCCCGCCGGACGGGGGATATGGCCGAGCCCCCTCATTCCCCCCCTTTCTGTGGAGATGGAGGGGAGGTGTGACCCGGGGGTGCGGGGCGAGGAGAGCCCAGCGGCTTCTCCTCTTACCCCGGGCCGCGGCTCCTCGGCCGGCTTTGGGGGGGAAGCGGTGCCTCGCCAGTGTCCCTGGGCCCGCGTGGGAGACGGAACGGGAGGTGAGGCTCCGCCGTGCCGCAGCCCCTCGCCCCTGGGTCTGGGTACTTGGTGCTGGGGCTGAGGTGGAGTCACAGGCGTTGGGCGGTTGCTGTGACTTGTATCTACAAGTGGGGCTTGGGGGAGGGGAAGGGCGAGGAGAAGCTGGCCTTGAATGTTAGTTTCACTGGCAAATTCCTTCTGTGCAGGCTTCTCTCTCTGCCTTCCCTTAGCTGCACTGGGATAAGTGATAACATTTCATCCTTGTGAGATAAATGAAGGGTTTGAGATGCTATCGGTCTCAGCTGTTTCTGAGGGATCTTGTTTTATCTAGCCAGGTTCTTGCTGTGCTTCTGTTTATTCTCCCTGCAGTCCTACCAGTGCAGATCTTGGAGGAGGAGAAAGGTGGTGCCTGAATGTGACCTTACCTGGAGAAGGGCAGGGAGAGCGGGTGTGAGATAAAGCAGCCCAGTCATGCTTCCTGAACAGCTGGTGGAGGCCTAACTCATTTTGCTGGAGTCTGTTGAATCAGTTCTGATCCTAGAACAGGAGACTTAGTCTTGACTACCCCTGCATGTTTTTGTGGGGAAAGGGAGAAGGGAGACTGTACCTACACTAGGACCAGCCTTGCCTTTTTCAAAGCTTAAGTCTGCAGTCTGGGTATCTTTCTGCTTGTTGAATTGTCCAAATGTTACTTCTCTAGTTATGAGATCCTTGTTTCTCTTGTGAGGGGGAGGGAAGTGTCTGTCTGTTCAAGGGCATCCTCAGAGCCATGTTTTTCAGGAAAAGCTGTCTGTCTTTAGAGGCCTTCAACTCTACACATGCACCCCACACCCCCCCAACTGAAGTTATCAAAGTTGAGAGAAGGAACTAACAACTGGAACCAGACTTGTGGTTCTTGCAAGTGATTTGCTTAAAGGCTGAAAATTTAATAGCAACAGCTCAATCTTATTTGGCAGTAGCATGTTTACAGCTTATTCACTTATAGCAGACTGGCTAAAAGTTTTACCTACTGCTTTAAGAATTTCTGGCCCCTGTATACTGAACTTGAACTTTTGCTTATGATCAGATGATATCAATTTACCATGGTAAAAGTTCTTGCATTGACTTCCTGTATTAAATATTTTATTTAAGGAATAGAGAAGCTTTCTGACTACTTCAGTAAATAATTTTCCTATATTAGATTTCTCATAGTAAATTGTTCATTGCACACCTCTTTTGGAGTGGGCCAACTTGATTCTATTTTGCGTGCCTGGAGAAAAGTGAAGCTGACCTATTTTCACTGGTGTTATGTATATGCTGCAGAAGAATGTCTAGCTTAAAGATGTAGCTGGAATGCTTTACAAAAACTCTTAACTGAAAGCTTAATTTGACCAGACAATACCCTTTCTCGGTCACCCTTTAAAACTCTCAAATTTGTCTCTAATTGTCAGTGCAGTGGTACTGGATATCTGGATAGAAGAGCAGTTGAGACACTTTTATCAAATCAAGGCAGTAATGACGGGACACTGCCTAGACAACTCGGATGCGTACACTGGAATTCTGAATGGTATACAGATTCTGCAATCTTGTGCCTCTTTTTCAGGCTTTAATTCAAGCAACTTAACTCGTTAAGCACCATTATTTGTCCAAATGCTGGATAAAATGGCTTGCTTCTCTAGGAAGCGTTGGAATCCAGGCTTTACAAGCAACAGAACTGTCCTGGGAACAGAGCGGAAGTGGCCAAGTGATGTAGCAGAATAAGCCCTAACACAGTGATTTGGGAATCTGGTTCATAGTTTGTTCTTGTCCTGTTGCTGTGTAAACTCTGTTCACTTTCCATGCAGTGGATACTTGCTCTTTAAATTCAACTTCAGAATTTCTTATTAACTAGACTTGAACTCCATGTGACTGCCTACTGATTGAGTGAATTGCATTCTATTACACAATTAATTCATCTGAATTAACAGCCTCTCTTAGTGGAGGTACTGAAGGAGCCTGTTTCTGATGACAGCAGTGGAGGCAGTAAGCACTCAAGGGAATGCAAGTACATAGTGGTATCAAGGCAGTGCCTAAGGTCAGTAGGTGTCTTGTGCCTGGAGTAAACAATTCAGGATGGGAGTAGTGGTCTCCAGGGGCTTGACTAAAGGGCAGTAGCTGGGGAGGCCACAAAAGCAGATTAATGTGGGTCTCGTGCTTGCTGCTTTTCACACCCTGTGTGCCTGACTTCAAGTAACTTTTGTGTGATTGACTCGTGAAAGGTGCTGGTCCTATTTATCAGCCAGGTTATGTAGCAACTGTCTGTCTTGACTTGGAAGTAGCCTCCTGCTGACAAAAATCTTCAGTTCTTTAGATTTTCTCTCTTCATCCACCCACCACCCCCATGTCTCTGGAATTATTCTGCACCACCACCAAGCAGTGGTGATAAGGTTTCATTGCTTGTTACCTGCTACTGTGTGAATGGGCAAAGTCAGCAAACAGTCTTGGCTGTTTTGCTCTCCTAGTGGTAATAACAAATTTTGTGGGCTTTTGTTCTATGATACAGTTGATACCTGTCTCTTGATAAGAGGCTATGGAGCAGATATTTAAAAAGTACTTATTAATAGCTGCCAAAGAGCAGTCATTTTTTTGATAGCTCCTTTTAGCCCATTAAACAGGACTAAGCAACTTTTATCCATCTCTGCCCCAGAAATATCAAGTTGTCTTGTCATTTAAGCAAGATAAGTCTACATAACTCATGCTTTGTCTCTTCATGTTCTTCTAAATACTGCTTTAATAATAATATTAGAGGATCTGTTTTGTCTCATGTGCTTGAGATGTGCAAATGTGTTTTTCAAGACCTGTCAAAATGAGAGTCACATATGAGAACGTTATTTAGGCTGCTGCGTAACTAGCTACTCAAATCTTTATGGTGACAAAGTACCTGCTTAGAGCCATTGCTTTCAATTGTTTTATATGGGACCTTGAGCCCATAGCCTTCTTAATGCTTGCCAAGGTGGTTGAGAAAGGAGCAAATAATAGTTGATTACAGGAATATGAGACTTAATGGAAATGCAGTCCTGACTAGGAATCTTTGCAGGATCACAAGTCAGAGACTGAAAAATCAGTGCTGGGATTATAAGCATTTGTTAAAGCCTTAATCCTGTCAACTGTTACTTTGTGAATTAGTGTTGCTGTCAGTTGATGTGATTAGTATTAAATATTTCAGGCCACTAAAAGTGCAATGAAACTGGAGTTTTTAATATGCTGCTCTTAAATTTGGAATGTGGCAGAACTAATCTGAAGTCAAAGTGTGTAACCAGAAAGCTGAGAACATGCGGAGATGTGCAGATGCTGTGATTTCTTTAGTTTCTAGCTCTTTCTGTATGTATCTTTACCTGTAGTGAAAAAGATCATTCTTCAGAAGAGTGCTGGAGACCTAGACTTTGCCCGAACTTTGGGCATGTTTTTGTTGATGTAGATGGCCATGTTAAAGAATGTTTCCAATTTAGATTTAATATTGATGACAGTTTTTTTGCAAGCTAGTGGTTTAAATCACAGGTTTAAAAAAAAAAAACAAACCCTATTTTACAGATTATTAAAGTACTGCATTACAGGTTTGTACCGAAAACATGACAAAGCACTTTAAAAGTTTAATTGTAGGAGCTACCCAAATTCTGGGCTCCATATTGCAGAATGCTAACTAAAGTGTGTTTGTTTTTTTTTTGAAGGAGTTGGTTTATAAGGTTAGTGCTACCCTGCTCAGCAGGGCACTGTCTTGGGCACCACTCTAAAGCAGACATTTGCAGTGTTTTCTTTAGATCAAGCTGCATGCCAATTGCCTTAGCTTTCTAGAAAAGAGCTGGTTTTGCTAATCGGGGAAGCTGTTCCATGAAAGAATGAACTAACTCTGAAGTATGTAGTGATCTCTGATACAGCCTTTCCAGTAAACCACTGCTGCAGAAAGAAACTCCTCCCCATGATGGTACTCTTATGCTATTTAGTGTTCTTGGCTTACTGTGAGATCCCATTTTGGGTAGGTAAGGAATTCTCATTAGCGTAGTCACCAAGAAGTCTCATGGACTGACTTTTATGGCAGCCTTCTGCGTTTATCTACCATATCATAAAATAGACTATCCAAGCAATTTAAGGAAATGGTCTTGCAAAAGACAAGAATGTGTGCTTGAAACTGGTGCTATGTCTCATTCTACTTTCTCACTTTCAAAACACATTTTAGGAAGCAATCTAATTTTTTAAACAATTCTGCAATCTCATTGAGAACTTATTTTTAAGTTTGTCTTAAGGCAAACTAAAATCAAAATAGTCTTTATGGGTTGAATCCGTTCTGAAGGAAACTAATTCAAAAGAATCTTAGACATAAGTAGGCTGGTGGTGATGCTGTATGTACAGTAAAGTAAAGATGTATGTACCTCTTTATCTTAATTTCGTTTGTAAAACAGGGATCAAGCAATGATCTTGTCCGATTCCCTTCCTTAAGTATTTACAACTGTCTTCTAATAGTAGCTATCATCTGATGAGCATGCCTCCTGTTATACTTTTGTAAATAAATATTAGTTAAGGTTTCTAAGTAAGTGTTAGTCATGAAGGACTTGCTGTAAGTTTTCTAGCTCAGTTGTACCACTTGTGCAAGCTGTCAAATATGCCTTCCACTTCTAAAGACTCCCCACAAATAAGACTTGTAGCAATTGTATTGCTGGGGCACAGTCTAGAATTGTAGAGTTGCCGAGGCTGGAATACGTTTCTGGAGACTGTCATGTCCAGCCCATCTGCTGACTGCACTAATCCTGACCCATAAACTGGCTCATAATCCATTCCTAGATAGTTTCATGCATTCCTGCTTTTCTTATGGTAAGGGCATCTCGCCTGCCTTGCCTTCCTGGCCATCCACTGTAGCCCTCTAAACATGAGAGCTATCCCAGCTCACCTCACTGATCCCAGTGAGATTATGGTCCCTGCAGCTACATGCAGACCCCCAATGTCTCCTGTTTGTTCCCCGTGCTGCACACATTAGTGTACAGAAGGACCCTGTTGTGCTGACTTCCCAGGAAAGTCATGAGAGCTATGAGACGAGCTGGCTGTGTATCAGAATAGTAGTGTTTTTATTCTGGTAATGTGCTCTGTGGAGAGAGGAAAAGTCTCAAAAGAGCACACAAGGATAAATACGTAGTTTATATTCTGCATTGGTTCTGTATTTTCATGTGACCTGTCACTTGTTAGGTCATAAAGGGAAGTGTCCCAAACTAAACGTGTCCTTGTCTCTCTGAAGTCAAGTGATTCAGAGTTAGCAGTCTGCCACCCCAACAAGCATGTTGTATTGTGCCGCTCTTCCTTCTACAGCACTCTGGAGGCTCTATGGCTGGAGAACACATGTGTGGCTGTAAATGCTTTTATAGTGGTAGGCAGAGCATTCTCTGTGAGGGAGACCAAGGATAATGTTTCTCCCATAAGGGAAACTCTACAGCTTTTTAGTTTTATTAACTTTACCCTTATCGTAGGAATACTGAAATTGCATGTGACCCTTGTACTGATGTAATAATCCAGTTTCCATTTAAGAATAGAAATACTGCTTTTGGCATTGAGGTGAAGTATGTGAATACAGTAGACTGGAAAACTACATGCCTCTGTTATTTAAAACATTTGTTCTTAGTTCAGTAGAAAGGTAGCTTTTTGTAAATGCTGAATACCTTGGTAAGGTATTCACTCTTTCTGGTTGGGGAAATGAGTGAAGAAATCTGTTTAAAGGCAACTTAACACAGCAGCTGAGTTACGGATAACTAGTAATTATCTGAAGTAATAAATGTCACTATTGTTGCTTTGTGTCATGCAAATGCATTGATCGAAAGATGGGGAAAAAGTTCACTGCTTGGCACTTGTGTGGTGTGCCTGATTGAGGGAGCTTAGTGACTCACAAAATATATCTGTGAACCCTTCAGTTAAGTACTTAAAATAGTGGAAGTACTTTTAGAGGCTGCAGGGAGATGATACTCCGGTGCTGCATGGGAGGTGGAACTCCATGGTTAAGAGTAAGCTCAGAGCAGGGGTTTATTACTCGCCTACCTCCATCAAGTGCGAGCCCAACAGTGGCTTACACTTTCCCAAATGGAGGTAGGAACATAAGACACTAACTTTACTTTAGGAGCAAGGAGTGTAATTGTGTGGACAGATACAGTTGCTTCTGCTGGTAGTACCCAAGCCAAACTAAATAGTGTTTGGGCTTCTAATTTATTCCAGGCATCCAGTTCACTGGTGAAATGGATGGCAGCATGATCTAGTGAGATCCATCTTCTGGGGGAGCGATGAAGAAGTAAATCCTGCAACTCTGTAGCATGCTTATGGCTGAACTGGTATTTGTTGGCATTTGCTAGATCAATGCTAGTGGCAGCTTCCTTGTGGATCAGTCATACAGCTGCAGGTTATCCACAGAAGTACGAACTGAAACAGTGTTGTAACCTTGTACTGATGTAGGATTTGAGTCTTAAGTTATTTTAAACTCTAGTGTGCTACTTAAAACATTGCATAAGCTGAGATATTTGACTTGCCTGTTGTATTTATTATACTCTCAAAGCTGATTAAAAATTGCATATAGATTAACCATCTGAAGCATGTCATTATCTCTTAGCAGTGTTTTGGTGGACTTGGTGTATACTATGTATCAAAGATGAGCATGTTCCTGCATGGATAAGATTTCAAAGGAAATATGGGTGAAATATGCTTTGCAAGTCAATGGGATTGAGGCTATTGTACAACTGTTGCATGAGTGTCACTTTTTTCTGGTGTGAGCCTAATTGACTAGCGTGAGAAATGATGTCATAATTCACTCAAAGTAATTAGGCAACTAGACAGTTGCCACCACAGTGTCAAACTCTTAGCATAGTAATACTGATTGATGGTATTAACTCAGTCTTTTTGCTTGTTAACAGACTTCTATCAGGTTTCCTAGCAAGCTCTTGCCAGGGTAAGAGCAGTGTGCTGGATCTTCTATAGTCTGTTTGCAGTGTGTCTTCTGGGGCTTAATACTAGACCGAGAGGCTTCCTGAAAGTACTTGGAGAAGTCTGGCTGGGTATCTCCCTACAGAAGAAGCATTTTTAGCTGTAATGGCATTAGTGTCTTATGACTTCTGCTTCAGGTAACACTATCTTGTTCAAATAAAGAGTATATTCTGCTTGATACCATGTACAATCTGCTAGTTGCTCGGCACTGAGTAATATGGAAAATGGGATGGTAGTTTCTTTTTAAAACTGTCTAGCTATGATGCTTCTGTGTACCATTCGTCAAACAGTGAGGCAGTTTTAATAACTGCATTGCCATTGACCTGTAACTAGCTTTATCTAAATGCTAAACCTTTTGTGCAGGAGTTCAGGGGGACTGTGATGGACTGGGACCTTCCCTGAGAGACTTTACCTCTTGTGAGCCTGATGCACCAACTGTCTTTTCTGGTGTAGAGAAGTGAAGCCTCTAGTTAGGGAGGGGAAGCAGCATGTTTTGTGCTTATCTAGTTCATCACTGTTGACATGGGACAGGTACCTGTGTGACAGGATGCTACAATAACATGGCAAAGCTGGTGGGTTGCACCCGATGAAGCAAGCAGGATGCAAGGCTACTATTAGAATCTAAAATGACAGGTGTAAGATTAAAACTGCAATTCTGCCATGCTGTTAATATCAAAGGTGCATACCAGCTGTAGAAAACAATGTCAAAAGCCTTCAAAGACTGGAACAGGTAAGACTCCTACGAAACATGGCCCCGTTGCTGCACACCTTCTGTGGACTTAAAAGGACACACTCACTTGGTTCATAGTGCAAAAAGTGAATGGAGTAACCCAGCTCTAAAAGGCAGAGTATTCTATAAACAGTGTTTTAAGTTGTTTTATAAAGTTTCTCAAGGGTGGTAACATCTTAATCCTCAAAGATGCCTGTTGTGCGAGTTCCTTACTGCTCTAAAAGGGAGATTGTTCTCATTGTCAATGTTGTGGGGACCAGACTGCTTTGGTGCTTACCAGGAGGATTGATTCTAGAGTTCTCTGCCTTGTTTCTGTTCTCTCTTCCTTGTGTGTTTGCCAGCATCACTGGAGCTGAAGCTGCATCCAGGGCAGAAATTCAAGCTTCCAAATAGCGATGAAGGCACAGAGGCACAGTATCATGTTAGGTATCTGACTTGGTGGAGTCATAAGTTGCATTTTCTGACATTATAGCAGCATTAATATAAACTGGGCGATGTCACAGCTGACTTGTTAACACAGACTTTTATGGTACTCTCCCTGGAAAGTTGATGCATGCTGGAGTATTGGCAGTTTTCCCACCATTACATTGTCTCTCTTTTTTCTGATCCACATTAGGATCTATAAGGAATTCTGAAGGGGAAACTGCCAGTTTATCTCCTTCCTCCATGAGGAAGGCTGGGTAGAGATGACTCACCTAATGACTGTAGGGGTACAGCAATCTGTAGACTATTTTCATGCATCATATCCTAGGGGAGTTCACCTTGTGAATAATATGGTTCAGTAGATAAAGAGGAACAGCACTGGAGTCAACCATTAGCTTCTGTTCTTGCAAGTATTTACAATGTTTTGTATGCATTCAGTATATGTGAATTAAGTATAAACATACTTGGACTAGTGTCATCTGTCCACTTACAACCACTTGCATAGGTGACTAGCTGACTGCAGTTGTACAAAAGCACTACTGAACAACCAAGTAGTTGCATTTCTACTTACAGGGCTCAATTTTGAGATAAGGTGTGTGTTTTCTTGAAACAGGAATCGGCTTGGTATCATAGCATAGTCTTACTTGGTAGTAAATTGGAAAGGCTTTTGTGTAACTGTCCTCTTATTCTAATAGTCTCTTTAATGCTGCTTTCCGTGATTCCTCTCTTCGTTGGTTGAATAGTATTTGTATTTATAAAGACTAAGGGGCAAAACAGGCACTGCTTTATTGGTCTGGGAACTGGAGATGCCTCTGTGCCTGTGACAAAAATAGAATAATTGTAATAAAATGAGCACTTTATACAGATCTGTGTAAAGTTGCCTCAAGACCAAAATGAACCAGCAGAAATAAGGCTTGCATTCTACTGGTCTGTATTCAAGCTCTAATTAAGATGATTTGCAAGGCTTTATGGACTGCATGTGGCTGCAGTATTGCAGAACAGTACTGTGTTGGGATGCCTGCATGCAGTGATAACATCTTGATACAGTTGTTACCTGGCTGTTATTAACCTGTTATCACGACCGTTGCAACCATTATTTAGTCAAACAAAGATATATGTAATTTTTCTTGTTGTTGAGTGCTGCAGTGCCTTAAAAGTACTATTTAGGGGGAGTCCTTTTTCTTCTTCACTTAGCTACTGATCAGAAACAAGTTACTCAGCTATTTTTTGTCCACTCTAAGGGAATTCTAAAAAAAACCGCCCAGATACTTAAGTCCTTAGGAGCTGGGATATGTATGCATTTGCCTGTGTTTCAGTTTAGCATAAGATCTGACTTTAGTTTAAAGGGTTGCTTTAAACTGATACTCTTCTGGTGCTCAGACTGACCAGACTGAGTCCTTTGACTAAATCTTTGAAGGTTGCATTCAAATATGCAGCCTTGGATACGATCTAGTTCCAGTTTTCCTTGGGTATCATGATTATTCTGAGCAAGGTTATTCACCTTGAAATTGCAGCTAACACGTACTATATTGTCTGTTATTTATAATGAATAATCTAGAGTGCTCTTCTACTGAATGATGTGAGAGGGCATATATTTAAGAACTCTGTCGAGCGAGTAAATGCCTTCTGCTGTTGGATTTGCTTTCTAAGCTATAATGATGTGTGTCTCTGAAAACTCATAAGCAAAGTTGGGCTGTGCTTGGCAAGGATGGTAGAAGGCAATGTGCTGAGTATATACAGGTATTTCATAGCTAAATAGGTCACTATTCTAGTGACCCAAATCAAGAAGATGGCCTTAAAAGGTGGGGTTCTCCAAGTCTAGCTATAGTCTGTTGCAAAGAACAGTGTGCTGGACTTTGTAAGTTGCTAGGGTAATGATCGGATAAAGTAGCGATACATCTGGGATTCTCCCGTTCTTCATGATTTTATGCTCTATAACTGTGTGTGTCAGACAGACACTGTAAGTCTTTGTATAGTAAGTCCACTCTTCTAGAGATCACTTGATCTTATTAAACAATTTTAATCTAAGAGGAGAGCTGAAGATGATTCAGCATGCAAATGTGTGGAAAAGTAAGATATGGTATGAAGACTTAGGATCACTAGTAGGAATTCTTAATCTTAACTGGCTGTTATAATTCCTGAACGAAAACTGTTCCTTAACCTGTGCTTATCCTTTCCCCAGCCTTGTAGGAGATGGGGAATAGTCATAGTCTGGCTTTAGGTTCTGATTTAATCTTAAATTGCTGCAACATCATGAATTTACTTGTCTCGGGCTTACTTCTTGTCTGTTAAGTAGCAGTGTATGTATAGCTGGTGTTAGAGTGGCCTTGTCAGCAAATGTCGTTGAATGTAGATAAACTTCTATTTGGGTGGGATTAGTAATTCTCATTGATTGAAACTAGTGTAATATAAGATTATAATTTCCAGTGTATCAAGTAAATAATGTATTCATTCTGCAGTTTTTCCTGTAACACTTAGAGGTCTGGCTGTTACCACTTCCAACAAGGATCCAGTCTATAAAGAGCATACCCTTCAGGCCTACAGTGTTGGGTAGTTCCTTGCCCTACTAATTCTCCCTACTTCCTGATGTTATACAGTATTAAGTTTTCCAAATGCATTTCTAGTTTCCTGTGCAGTGGCCTTAACTGTGCAACTAATAGATAGTCTACTAATAGATCAGAGAGAGAAAATGCCTGATTACCAAAAGCAAACTTCGGACTTGGGTTTCACTCTAGTGCTCAGCCTGGACACTGCAGAAACGTGTCTGCTGCACCAGCACATGTGTCTAAGGAGCATAGTGTGAAGAGGGTCAGGAAACTTTACTGTTTCTGCAGCAATGTAAGTAACCTTTTGGCTGATACAGTTCTACCTTCTTTGGCCTTAGTCCTAGAGGCTGTTTTTCTTCTCTTGCATCAGCACTGGCATTGAGGCATGTGACCCTGCTGAAGTGACTGGCAGACCCAGTCAGCTCCACTGAATGGTTCTCCTACAGGAGGAGGTGGGCTTGAACAGCTGGGGCAAGGGAGAGAGGATGATGATGGCAGCATTGCATGGTAGAAATGGGGGCTGTGAAACTGTTGTCCCAACCTGCTCTGCAAGACAACTCAAGCTGAATGAATTCCCTGATCTGATTAAGTGTGGCCCAGAAAAACTTACAGCCACAACTGAGAAGGTAGAAACGCCCAGCTGTATATGGGGAAGGATACAAGCATATCCCAAGTGGGAATTTCTGCCAAACACATCATAATATCTGTTTAGCTTGAAAACCAATAACTGGAGACATGCCAAGAGGTAAGACATTAGCATGGCAAAAGAAGATAGAGTAGCATTTTTATTTTTAGCCTGCATATCCTATAATTTTCAGTAGCATTAAATATGCCACTTAATCTCAAATGAACTTTTTTATAGTTGAATTACCAGTTGGAGCATTTACAGTCCATTGAAAGCTAATGGAATTTCAGTACTTAAATATTTTCTGGATAACCTCAGAACAGCTGAGGAGCTCTTACAGTTCATAGCTCAGTGAGATTGTTAATTAGTTTTGTGATCCAGGGAATTTCTGTGAGCGCATTCTTGCAGGCATATCACAGAACCAAACACCTCAAAGCCTCCAATTCATATTCTGATAAATGAAGATCACTAAAATATTCTTGCAAAACCTTGTCCTTTCTGTGCTTGCTTTTGATGACATCATATTTAGGCCTTTAATAGGCTGAATACACAGATTTTCCTTTAAAAGTAGGTATCTGAAGGGTTTAACAAAGCTCCTCTGTCAAGCTATTGGACTAAGGGTTTCTAGAATCCCATTTTAAAATCCAAAGAATGGCTGCTTTCAGTGGCAGGATAGCAATGAAAAGAAATGTCCAAAGATATCAGCTGCACAGTGAGAGAACAAGGGCTCATCTCAGCAATTTTGAACTTAGAGCTTTATTTCAGTTTTAAATCTCAAAGTGAACTGGAAGAACTAGAAGCATTTCCAGTTTAAGCCTTTGGAGGGGTCTAGACTTTTTTATTGCAGTAATGGAATTTTTACTGGAAAACAGGTAGACTTAGTGAAGTTTCTCATGTTTCGTTTTTCTTCTACGTGTTTGTGTGGCTGTAGCAAAATGGGTTCCTTTCTTCTGAAGTGACAAGTGCTTTTTCCTTTAAGTGACTCAACAACTGTGGAGTCTTAATGCAGGTGAAGTAAAACGGGATGTAAAAGTCCAATCTGGTTTGAAATACATGTAGTTATTCAGTAATAGTCTCTGAATCTTGGTATTATGTAAGCCAATCCTGTTTGTTAACAGTCTTCTGAACTGTTTAACTTTAGGCTGAGGGTGGAGAAATAGCAACCTGATGCTTAAGTTTGGAGTTTCTGAAGCTGTTTATAAACAAATGCCTTGAAGTGCTCAGTTTTTGGGGGGCTAGCCTAGAATGACACAACATTGTGCAAGTTTCCCTACAGCAGGAGGCCTTAGTTAACCCTGAGAAGTTATAATCTAAACAGGTGAGGCAAAGGAAGGCTGAAGTAGTTGGTAAGTTTAGGGCGAGATTTCTTATATTGAGGGTGGCATGGTTTGATTTGTCCCATGGCCAAGTAAACATCTTCAGAAGTCTAAATCAAAACAGCTTTTTAGCAACCACTATGGTTTGATTTGTAGATCTCGCTGTGCTTCATGTGGCCAGCCTGTCTGTTGATGTAACCTTCATTTCTTGGTCTGAAGAGCATCTTTCATTAGCACCACAAAGCTCCTATTGTGCATGTGGCTTTGTGTAACCTATTATAAAAAAAATCCAGAGTTATCAAGTCAATCCTTATCTTTTAAAACAGATGAAGGAGGTAATTACTTCTAATTTTTTTAAAGATGAAAGACTGTCTGAAAAATGCTTTGACCTGGGCTCTGTTTTAGCAATTTATTTCAAAGAAGGATGAACTATAACCAGAAGAACCCCCCCAAAAAAATCTTTCAGAATTTTTTTTTTACAGCTTATGACGCCACACAAAGTGTGATGTGGTGTCATTAAATCTGAGGGTAAAATGACAGATTGAAATTAAATATATTAACTGACTGTCATTGACTGTATTGCTTCTTTTCCTGTCAGAGGAAGGTTAGTCTTGTTTGGGCACAGTTTACTTCCCAGCAGAGCAATGTGTGAGAGGAGAGAATACTTATCACAGAATTAGGTGGCTTGTCTGGTCACTCATTCAGTACAGGCTCTTCAGCAGATGTATTAAGACTCTCGGCCTTAAATTTACATTCTCTTAAACTGAAGGGAATTGAATAGTGTTTTAAAAACAACTGCAGTTATTACAGGTTCTTCTAGACACAGTTACTTTTTTGAGAGGTGGCTGGATTTCCCAAGCCTACATTTTCTGTAAGGTACAGATGAGTTAATGTCAGTGCCTTGATTGCCTCAAGGATGGTTAATCTACAGAATGGGAGGAAAATTCATCTTTGTCTACTCTGATGACTGAGGAGTGAGTTTCCACTTGTGTTAATTAATTTTTTTTTTAACCTCAAGGAACTGTTAGATGTGAGCTTTGAACCATGGTGTGTAAACTGTTTCTTGGGCTGCAGAGGTGGACATGCAAGTAAACAAACAGTTGGCTCCAATGATGTCTCTTGTTGTTTTATTAGAGTATTCCTATTAAAATCTTGCTGTGCCCCTTTCTGAACCAGTGATGTGCTATCAGCCTATTGTCTTGTAAACACTGGCACTTCTGCACTGATAGTGCCTGTATCAATCCTGTGCCACACTGTTTCAGCCTTGCCTTGTTCTGTGCTGCCTGGCTGTTCTGGGGTGGGAGGGGGCCATGCTCCCTCTGTTGCCACTGAAGAAGAGATGCCTTGTGTGAAGCTTCTGGGACTTCACTGAGGGCGTACAACGTAGGGGTTGTGTTGTCAGCAGACTCCTGCATTCAGAGGGTTCATGTAGTGTTGATACTCTAAAAGATTCAAGTGGCACTTGTAACAGCTCTGCAGGGAAAGTCAAGTACCTTGGCCATTAAGAGCTGGGCTAGCTTTAGATGCAATAAAACTGTACATTTGTATGTTATTGGATGGGATTTGTTTAATATTATGCTCTGATTACAAGTCAGGTAGTACTGTGTATGAAGGCTGACCTTGTAGTTTCTACTGGCCAGTGTTGAGGTGGGATGGAGAAGGAAGAATTTAAATATTCTCTCCACTTACCTGTATGATGAACTTGTACTGAATCAAATTGGTCAGTATTTTACCTATAAGGCAGCTATTCCTTTAATATGACCAGGTAAAGGTGTGGTATCCCTATTGGCAGGAGGGAGAATGTTGCTGTTTTCTCTTGGCTGTTAGTAAATAATCGTTTTATTGTAGTTGCATAGCACAGTGGACTTGCAGCAGCACTAAGTTTGTGTTGCCTGAAAAATGTTTAACTTGAAAGCTTTATGTTAGGTAATACAGCAGCTACAAAAACCTTAGGATGCATGTTAATGGAATAATCGAAGATTAAATCCAGCCTGAAAAGAACAAAAGCACTGAAAAGCTGCTAAGGGTCTCTTGGCTTCTTTAGAAAGCAGCTTGTCTACTAGTTTAAAAAGCCAGACTACTCTTTATCTAGGACAAAATAAATTTCTCTACAACTTATTAAGAGCAAGCTATGTTATTACTGGAACATGTAAAGTCCCCAAACCATGTAATCACGTAGTCAGTCTGTAGCTCTTACACCTTGGGTGTCTATGTCCAAGCAAACTGAATTCTAGTTTATCATCTGTAGAGCATGTGGACCATAAGCAAAGAAAGCCTTTCAGCAACAGCTTCTGGAGTTCAGATGCTACCTGTTGTGTCTTCTCCCAGTTTTTCCACACTCCCCTGGCAGGGAGCTCTATTCTCTTCCCCTCTTGCCTATCTGGTGACTAAGAACTAAAAATCAGGCTTGCAATCGTTTTGTGGTTTGGAATATCTGGGGAGATGGCTGAATTAACTGTTTCCCAACACAAATGTGTGTTTGTGCTCTACAGGGAGAATCTGAGAAGTACAAGTTGTCACATCCCATTTCTGTACTAATGAGTGTCCTGGATGAGGGAGCTGATGTATAACATAATATAGAAGATTACCAGTGTTTATCCCAGAATGAACACTTAAAGATGATTAATTTGCATTACTGTACCAAATGTGTGTAGCAAACAGGTGTGAGTAAAATACTCTGCATAGCAAAATACTGCTGCTCATATGTTTGAAAACACTGTCCTGAGGGCACTTCTTGATTGTTGGCACGTTTGTTCTTGTATTCAGTAGTCAATGAGAACTTAGTTTGATTTGTTGCTTTTCGGAACATCAGGTCATGACAAGGGGGGAAAAGATCTTCACAATCACTTACCCCAGGGCAGGTTGCCCAGACTGGTCATGGAATTGTCAACTTGAAAATGCAGGGCACATAAAGCAGTTTGCTCCAAGCAGTCCAGTTTATGGGAGAGGTTTGGACTACACAACATCCAAAGGTCCTTTCCAGGCCAAATACTCCTGTAAACAAATAGTGTGTTTGTAGGTTGACAATGCCTTAGTCCCTAGTTAATTTTGTTTAGGGCAGCTACTTAGCCTGAAGGCTCTTCCAATATAGTACTCTGCAAGGCCTATGGGAGAAGTTATGTTTCCATACAGTAGAACTTGGTGTGATGTGGCAGTTCCAGTGCCTTTCTGAATTAATCATGTCCAGGCAAATTTGAGACTCATGGCTGGCTTGTTGCTTCTGGAATAATGGGTGCTGGTATAGCCACTTTCCATAGCAGTGTTCCCTGAATAGTGCTTTCCCCTTACAGCACTCTGCCGGGATATGAACACCTGGGGCCCTTCATTGTCCTTCTGTGAGGACACATGTGTTGCTATCCTAGCATCCCCTATTAGCCATCATGTGTCTGGAGTACTCATCTCTGTGTTTTCTCACTGTGACTGGTGACACATCTCTTTTTGTACTGGTTACTTCTGCATTTGTCCCCAGTGTGATGTTCTTAGAGCTGCTGCTCTGTGCTGATCAGGTTGTGGCAGCTGGTGCTTGTGTTTCTGTCACAACTACTGTATCCAGCTACTCTTAAAAAACCCACTAGTATTATTTTTAAGAGGTCTCCAGCACTTAATTACTCAGTTTGCATAACACACAAACAAAAGCTTGCTAACTAGTACTTGTTCGTTGAAGCTTACTCTTTTATGGCCCTGTTACATCAGGAGAAGAATAGGAACTGAGAATTTCTTGCAGTAAAGCAAGATTTTTTTTTTTCCAAAAGTACATTAGACTTTCAGCATCAAAAGGCAGGAAGAATATAAAATAAATGCTAATGCCATGTCGTAAGACTTCTGCTGGAAGCTTTTGCAAGTTGTTCCTGCCAGAATTTACTGTGTAACTCTGCTTTTTTCTTAGCCTACATAGAGAGGAGATCAAAAGTCATCTTTCTACCTATAAGCGGATCTGAGGTATAACTCGGCTTCCAGGTTGTAAGCTGCATCAACATTAAAGAAATATTTTAGGAAGGTGTAAAGCTTTATAACAAGAACAATAAAAAACCACTTAATTTCATGTTTGAGAAAATGAGATTTTTTTTTTCTTTGGAGGCTGCTCTAGATAGCAGTCATGTAGGATGGGTTTACAAATAAGAACAGCTTGTTCAGCTAGTAGCTGCTTTGAGAAACCTTTGGCACTTTTATTAATGGTACTTTTGTCACAAATGCCTTCTACTTGTTCTAATACCTTGTTCTGACTCATGCTTTAGACATCAGTGATATGGTTTGCTTGCCAGTGCATGGAAATGGTCCATTTTTCAGGCTTGCTGGACAGGTTTTAATCTGGTCTTCCAGTACTAGTGAGATGCTTTACCTGCACGCTGCCATGGTGTCATGGATGGTGACTGTGTTTCTTCTGTCTGCAGATCTAATTGGTTGCCTGGCACTTCGTTGGTGGCAAGCAGGACAATGGCTGCCAGCAAGAGCAAGAACCAGAGTTCCTTGGCCCTTCATAAAGTAATTATGGTTGGTAGTGGAGGTGTGGGCAAATCTGCACTCACTCTTCAATTTATGTATGATGAGGTAAGTTGGTTCAGCTTCTCTAAAGCACCAACAGATATAGCTTACTAAACTTCTTGTTTTAGTGGTATGGGGGAACTAAATGTAAATAGCAAAAGACCTGATGACCTGACTGGTGGTAGAAGAATATAGGAATCTGTGAAGGGTGCCCTCGGGGAATATTTAGGTGGACAAAATTGATGCTTATTAGTGAAAGAATGGTCTTCAAAAGACATGGAGAATGTGAACGTGCTTGTTTGAGTGTACAGAGGCTGTTATCTGTTGGCAATGAACTTCAATTTTGTTGCTGTTTCTTTTGGGTCAGTTAAGGTTGAAGTCAGAAGTAAGCCTTCTAGCTCATTCTGAGCCAAATAGTGCAGAGACATATGAAGTAGGCATGGTCATAGCATGAATTCTTCTGTACTGGTATACAGGAAGCTAGATCAGACAATCCAGACTAGTATGTGAAGGAATACATGATCCTGTAATTCAGAAGTTAGTATTTATCTGTAGGCTGTTCTCACATACTGTAGTGATGTGAATATCTGAGGAGGTGGCACAGTCATTAGTGAAGGCCAGTGAGCTTAATCATGGCACAGCCTTTTGTTGTGCTTTGAGTCTGAGAGAAAGGGTGTGGAAATGTAAGGAGTCTTACGTTGGACATGTGTGGTCAGCACAGAACTACAAGTTGAATTGGCAGTGTCTTTGTGGGTCTGATCAATAAAGTATGTGCCTATGTAATTATGGAGCAGGCTTTCATGTTCAACAGCTGGATGCTGTCATCTATAGCTGTTGAAGCTTCAGATAGCTGTACTTGAAGTACACTGAAATTCTTTGTCTTGAAGTAGGAGATCTAGATAATGCCACCAGGTTGCTAGTAGCTTATACTGTATCTTTGTCCTTTACATTGTGCTGAAATTGCTGAACAGTGTTTCATGTAGCAAGACAGTTTCTCTTGACTAGGCAGGCTGGCTCTTTGATGTATTAAGTGCTTAAATAATTTGTTTTTTATAGTAGAATTAAAAAAAAGTGATGGAACTTAGTAGTTGACTGAATTATGAGAAGGTTTTTGGGAATTTAAGTGTTACTGAAGTGGAAGAGTGGATATGGACAAATACTGATACCATTTGACAGTAATTCTAAACACTAATCCCTTATCTTCTTCAGTTTGTAGAAGACTATGAACCTACCAAGGCTGACAGCTACAGAAAGAAAGTAGTTCTAGATGGTGAAGAAGTTCAGATAGACATTCTGGACACAGCAGGACAGGAGGATTATGCAGCTATCAGAGACAACTATTTCCGCAGTGGAGAAGGGTTTCTTCTAGTCTTCTCAATAACAGAGCATGAATCCTTTACAGCAACAGCAGAGTTCCGGTAAGTAGTTTCTCTCACAGGCAGGGGGAAATATCTAGTTCCTATGTTGCTCTGACAACTCTTCTTAAAAGCTACACTCTTTATCCTTTGTCATTACCATTTGGTCAATAAGAGTGGCAACACAGCCATTTTGCTTTCAGTAACCAGTAACTTAAACCACCGTATCCAGCCTCTGGCTGTAGTTGTCTTCATGCCCTCAACTTATGAGTACATTATGCCAGCAGCAACTTCAGGCATGTAACAGATTCTTGGACTCTTAAAACATGTATGTTCAAGCCAATTTCCAGTCTTTGTGGATGTGAAGTTTAATTATCTTAAAGCAGTACTTCTGGAATTAAGTCTGCCTTTTGGCCAGGTTTCAGACACTGTATTGCTTACTGCTAGAAGCAGGTGCTCTAAGGAAAGGAAGGATTAGCCTTCACTCTCAGGTATGGTTTGGTGCCAAACAAGGGTTGGCAGACAAGCAGTACTATTGTAGGCAGACGTATTCCTAGAAAGACACGCAGTAGTAGTAAATGCTTCCATTTTTGTTCTTGGGATTAGCAGTTCTAATGTAAAAATCAGCACCAGACTAAGCACAGAAACTGCTTGTGTAGTGTAAAAGGAGAAAAAAAAAAAAGGGGAGCCTAAACCATTGTTCTCGTCTCAGAACTCATGTAGCTGGGTTCTTCAGAGCAAGTGTTCTAACTCCTGTTAGGTAATAGTTGCTGCCTCAGTGTAGAAGGTAATCCAGAGATTCCCTAGGACAGCTGTACAACTTGAAGTAAAACTTGCCAAAACACAGGGAAAGTGTTAGGAGTTCCTTACGTTTGCCAGAATAAAAGCTGTCTATCAGTCTGGCTTATGTTTGCTTTGCTTCAGTGGTACAAGGTTGAGAGAGACTAACTGGTAATGCAAATGCTGGTGCTAAGGTAGACACCTGTTTCTAGGGTTTTCTTAAAGCTATGGCAAACTCCCCTCGCACTCTAAGACATTGGTCCAGGTTCTGACTGTATTATACTGTTCCAACGGTAGTAGGTTACTGCATAATCTTTTAAGAGGTATAAAAATATTGTTCCTTTATCACATAATACTTCTGTGACTTTGCTAGACTTCAGAAGGCTGACAGTTGTGGGGTGCGCAAGCAGAGCTTTTCTGCTCAGTTTGCTCTAACTGGAGCACTTAAAGGAGCTAAACAGTTGAAGTTTTGTAGGACTGCAAAACTGAGTACTTGGACTGTTCCTAGTATAAAATGGAGGAAAAAGTCATATTATTCAAAAATACCAGGGAAAAAATGAGACACTTGAAAGTACTCATCCTGGATTTTTGGCTTGTGTGCTTAAGTGAAATACAAGGTTAAACTTAAGGCTTTGGATGAAAAGGACTAGGGGTTTTTATCTTGGCAGTTTGTGGGTTTTTTTGTCAGACTTCTGTAACTAGGTTCCCTGTGTGTTGATTCAAGACTCCAGCACAACAAAACAATGAAAAAGCAATGCTAGCTCTAGAAGGACCTAAAAGCTTTGAGATGGAAAATCTTCTACTTTTTGATGGTTACAAGTTAACAAACAGTGAAATTAGTTAAATGGAATACTTAGTTTGGCTGCCATGCAAGAATCAGCTCCTTGGAAAACTGTTCCTCGGGAAGGAGTGGGGAATGGGCATTATGAGTCACCAGCATCACAGGCTAATCTGCAGATTGGTGTTATTGGTCCTCTAACTTCCAGAAGTCTCAAACTCAGAGGCAGTTGAATACTGAATGAACTATGGGCTTGTCTTTAAACCCTAGCTCTCCTGCTGATGCTATGCATTCAGTGTTTGCTTTTGGTGCTGCTGTAATCTGAAAATGTGTGAAGGTACAGGTTGAATGCAACAGCAGATTGTCTGCTTCAGTGTTAACAGTATTTTAGATTCTCACATATTCTACATACATTCAGTTATTTTGTGGATGGAAAGTGCAGGCATCTCAAGTAGTGTGGTAACTCAACGGCATGAGGAGGTGCAGCACCATGCCTATGCCTGGTTTGGTTCTTGTTTATAACAAAATGAAGCAGTCTAAAAATAACTGTAGGCGGGTACAGTTCTTTCAGAATCCTAGACGGACAGCAACATGTGTCAGTCTGGTTTCAACCTGTGTTTTACTCTAATAATAGCACAGACTTTCGGGCTGACATGCAACATGTCTCTGTTCCTGGATGCTGATAGGTCCTTAGAATGCCAGACGATAGCTAGGTTAATGCTGATGGTTCAGATATTTTCTTGAAGTCTTTGAAGGAGGAAGGCTGCTAGCTTTTTAATTCAGCACTGTTTAGTAGCTTTCTCCTTTGTGTAAAGTTTAGGTGCCATTAAGAATGATGTCTGCCAGCTACTTACGCTGTTTCCAACCTCCTGTGTTGTCAAAGCCTTGGTGTTGCCCAGGCCTATATTGAGGTGGGATGTAGGCTGGAAATCGATGACTGAATGCCAAAGTGAAACTTGGCAAATGTGTTGCTTGTACACTTTTCCTCATTTAGGTGTGAACTCCTGTTGTGAGTTGGTCTTCTGCCATAGAGCTCTATATTAGAGCGTGGTTAGTAAACTTACTAATTAAATGGTAAAACTGCCTTCTTGAAAATGTGAGGCTTTTACTAGTCTAAACCCCATAGCATTAGCGTGTTAAATTTGAAATGATTTTAAAGTGTGTGTTCAACTGTTGGGAAACGTACTGTAAAGTACTGTTGTAAACAGTTATGTGCAGACCACTTGATCCACTTCTGATAAGGGTGGGGGTTTTGTTGCTACTCCTAACACAAATATTTTATTTTGAATACCTGATGCATTAGGGAACAGATTCTGCGTGTGAAGGCTGAAGAGGATAAAATCCCTTTACTGGTAGTGGGAAACAAATCTGACTTGGAAGAGCGCAGACAAGTGCCTGTAGAAGAGGCAAGAAGTAAGGCAGAAGAGTGGGGTGTGCAGTATGTAGAAACCTCTGCCAAAACTAGAGCGAATGTAGATAAGGTAAGACAAATGACATCTGGTCAGTTAGATCGTTACTACTTGTTTAATAGCCAAGTGACTAATTCTTGACTCTTGCTAGGACAAAAGCAAATCCATAATTGTTCTTCCGAAAGCCTAGATTGTCAGAATTAATGAGCCTGCAGAATGTGTACTCTTAAGCAAGTACCTAGTTTAGAGGAGCCAGAGACCCTGTACAAGTTAATGCTGTTGTCTTGTTTTAACTGTAGGTACCTGAACCAATAGCTTTCCAATAGTACTGTGGGTAAATGGGTTCAAGGATTCCCTGAAATACGTTGTTTTATTTATAGGGGGTGTCCTATTATTGTAACAGCAATAAATAGCAAACTTAAACACTTAGAAATTGTTCCACCTTCCCTACAAAGCTACATATAGTGTGGCTAATGCTAAAGATTTCATTCTTGTTTTCTGCTAAGACTATTTTGAATTGTGATAAGAACAACAGTGTTGGTGGTAGGTTATTCCAGAAGAGAAATGAGTTAAGACTATGGAGTGTTTGCCCATTAAGGAAACATCAATTCAAGCCTCCCCTTCATTTTGTGTGTAGTGGGGGTTTCTTGAAGAAGAGGGTGCCTTTTTTATCTCACAAATCCACAGAAGATGGTCTGAAATTACTGTTGGGCCCCCTAAGGGACTACAGAGGTGTGGCTTGGTAATCTGCATTTGTTTAAAGATCACAAACGGTAATCACTTTTTCTCTTTTTGGACAGAACATTTGCGGCTAGCTGTACTCTGAGTTCTTGGAGACAGCTTCCTATTCTTCTAGCCTATATTAATTTACTAATGGAAATGCTGTTGGTGCATAAGTTATCTAGTATGAACTCTGTTTCTCTCATTCTTGGTTAAAACAGAGTATATGAAACTTTTGACTTTGGTTATCAAGGATATGGCATAATTTAAATTTGGTTAAAGAAGCATTCTGACTTGTGGAATGTTACTAGAAAGTCAGACTCAAATGTGTAAACTGCGTGATGTAGTAAAACATGAATACCTAGATTTGCTTTTGCCTATGAGCTGTCTCGTGACTAGAAAATGCTTAGCCTGTTTTATACTTAGACTAGCTTTCTGAGCAGTTGGGATTAACAGCAATATAGCTGTGAGTCTGGAGTGTACTAGCATGGTGTTCTATCTAGACTTGCTCTCAGGTCTTCTCTAGCTAGCTTGTGTGATATACTTGTTATCCTCTATATAAGTACTGTTTTGTGTATGTTAAGACAAGTTATCAGCCATTGTGATGATTGTGCTTTGATGCTGTAGCAGAATAAAAAAAACCTTAAGAGGATTTTGAATGATAAACTATTTGTGATCAATAGTGTGGTCTTTTTTCCAAGTATCAAAGACCTGTGTAGTTCCCCATTTAAAAAAAGCCTAACTCTATTGAGTGCCACTAAGCTCTTTTCTTGTAATCCTAAAAATAATTTTTCCCAATAACCCTCTGCAGTAAAACAGCTGTTGAATCGTAAGTGGCATGTACCTAGACATTGTGTATACAGAGTTGAAATCAGCTAGAATTTTGAAGACAACATCAGAGTAATGACTCTCTGAATCTTTCTTATAACATAGTCTGGGAATTTTCTGTGCCTGATGCTGTCACTTGTATGCTGCAGCTTTTTAATTATAAAACAGGCAGAATACTACTCAGCAGAGTGTGCTTGTATCTACATGAAAAGGACTGGACTAAATGCTTTGCATAGTTAACAAGAGTGATTTGCCTGGAAATGTTTGCTAGGCACAGACAAATGTTCTCATGAGCTCTGAATGCTGCTTTTGTGCAAGACTGATATTCAATAAAAAGCTCTTAAAATGGGGCTGTTGAACAATTTGGTAGCCAGGTAAGACTGTTCTACTTCTTGCCACTGCTTGACATGCTACATAATTACGTTGTTGAGTTTGTCACTGGGATCTATGTCTAGACTCACTATTTGCTGCTGAATACTGTGGTGTTCATCTGCTTTCTGGTGGCAGACCCTATTTAATCGTTCTTTATTTTTCCCTCCTAGGTATTCTTTGATTTAATGAGAGAAATCAGAGCAAAGAAAATGTCAGAAAACAAAGACAAGAATGGCAAGAAAAGTGGCAAGAACAAGAAAAGCTTTAAAGAAAGATGTTGCTTACTGTGATGCTTGGGAACTGTAAATATCTATCTACCGGTGGCATGGATAAGATACCACTAAGGATATAGGGCTGGATTCATGAAAGGTAGTCTGTATTGACTCCTTTATCTTTTGCTTTGCATATCACACCTTCAAAATGTGAAAACAGAACTTTGAAACCATTTCTGGTATCCAACAAAACCTATGCCTACTTAAACTGAAATGTGCTCCGTCTTTCAGAACTAGAAACAGTTTCAGAACTACAATCCTTCTGCTTGGTTATACAAAGTACTTTCATATTAACTTCCTAGTTTACTCTGTTTCTCTTGAACCTCTTCTGGCCTTAACAAGCGCAGCTGTTCAGGTTCAAACACTTTTTCCCCACTGTTGCTGCCCTCCTTGATGTTGCAAACTGCAGAAAAGTTAGATGACATCTGGTAAAGGGTTTGAGCGTCCATCTTCTGTTAGTTGTCACTGATATTTCTTACACTGAAATCTGCTAGCTTCCTCCCCACACTCCATGTAAGAAATAACAACTGACATTTGAGAGTCGACTCAAAACATTTTTCCATGTTCTGTTAAGTCAATACAGCATTCATGAATCAAGCCTATGGACTCAATTCAGATTTACTTAGGCAATGCAAAAATTGATACTTAAATAATGGCTAGATGCATTCCCCACTGGTCTGTCTTCTCATCCTTAAATTAGTGATATGGGGTGAGAGAATGACTGTAATCCCTTTTTCAAAAGGAATACTATTATCACCATCTCCTTCAAATGCTGTCCTGGGTTTCTTCCATGTATTGTGGCTAGACTCAGTTACACTCACTCTACATCCATCATCCTTCCCCTCCCTGGTACTGGAATAGTGAAAATGAAAGTGTTGATTTCATCGGTTTTGTTTCTACTGGAACACTTGTGATCATGTTGGAGAAGTGGGACATCTGCATCTGTCTCTTGTCTTGCTGAAGATGAAAACTTTGAGTAAGGATGGGTCACATCACACAATCATGACTTGGAATAGGTGAGGCATACATGCTACCTCTCAATGATTAGCTGGCTAGTGAGTTGTATGGTGTCAAAAAGCAAATGAAGTAAGCAGTTGCCGTGTCTGTTACTCACTGTTAATTTTATATGTACTGTTTCTTATGCACAGCAACCTAGCACATGGAGACTCATGTTGAGTTTTGCTGTCAGTTAAGCAATGGTGGTCACGTACTGATCAACAAAAACCAGCCTAGAAATGGAAGAAGTCAGTACTTAGCAGACCTTCTTATCAGTTGACTGAACCGAGCTTTCTGATGCTGTTTAAGTGCAGTTGCCAAAAAATACACCTGTCACTGTTGTGGGAAGTAACTGTCTCTTCTGATTGTGGAGTCTCTTAATGAATTATGGCAGCCTTCTGTTTTGAAGGAGTAGAGAGACTTAAAGTAGTGACTGTATCTTGCCTGTTAACCAGATGCTTAAACACAGTTACTTGGTGAAAGGAATAAGCAATGTGGCTGTTCAATGAAGCACACTGCAGCACTAAATTAACAAATACTGTTTCTTTTTGAGGTGAAGGAGTAGTGAATACTGTTCAGTACTTAGTATTGTAATTTGAGGTTGAAAAACATTTTTAACGTGTACTAGATTGCTCTTGTGCATTCCATTTCTGAACTTTGAAAAAAGTAAGTAGATACCAGAACCTCTGTTGGTCTGAGGTTTCACAGGGACTTATCGCAAACTCATTGTCTTCCATAACTAGTTCAACTTGTCAGGCAACTCATTGGATTGGGGAAACTGTACTAAATAAAAGGTGCTGTAATCTTCATTCTTGTCAAGTTAAATTCCTTCTTTGTTAATGTTATCTTGTATGCGCAGAAAGAATGGTTAACCAATTCTGGAAATATTTATCTTTGAACAGTGTAATTAATTGGTATTACAAAGCCAGCTTGACAATACAGTTTTGAAGCACAGCCTGGGAGCCTGCTGGCTTGCAGAACTTGTCATTTGAGCTGTATTGCCTGTGTCTAAAGCCTAAGTACCTAATGGGACTCTTGGAGCTGTAGCACTTCACCAAGAAGGTTTCCTCTTGAGCTTACATGGATAAAGTCCATTTTTGAGTGCACATTGTGTATATGGAAAATGAATGTCTGCTTCTGGAGGAAGACAACTCATTTAGGTTTGGTGTTAGTTGAGACCTAAAGGTTAAGTCCTTAATTAACCTAAAGGATAAACAACAGTTGAGTTCACAGTGCAAGCTTATCTAGGTCAAGCCCCTCTGAGGGGGACTGTAAAATGTGTCTAGCAAAACTGAATAAGCTTTCCTTCCTATACGAATAATGAACTCGGCAAAGCTCACAATGAGCATCTCAGCTGTATTGGCTCGAGACTTGCGTGCTTTGACCTTTGATCTCTTTAGTCTTAAAGTACCTGACAGTATTTGATAGGACAGATGAATTTCTACTCGGAACAGTGAGTCTGCCACTGGTGTGCTTACAGTCCATGTGCTGTTCTCACTCAGGTTATCTTTTATTTTTTTATCAACTGATAAAGCTCCACCACTGAGGTGGACTTGGAAGAAGGTGCTTGCTGTTCCATGGCTTGATACTGCATCTCTTCAGTGTCCTGTGCTTGTCACCTTTTCCGGAAAGATTAGGCCTGGAGACTAAATACAACAGCTTTTCAGTATTCCTCGTCTGTACTTCTGGCAAGCTTCAGTTTAACTTTCCAGTTACAGCTGAAAACATGATAGCCGAGGTAGCTGCCTTGTTTACTTCATAACAGTTGGCAACAAGCATTCTGACTTGTACCAGGAAGGCAATAAAACTGCTCCCCAGACTAGAATCCTGTTGCCTCCACCTCATGGTGGAAGTGCCTGAATGCATGCCCCTCTACATAGGGGCATGACTTCCAGGTGTGCTTCACTGGACATCAGTGGACATAAGCATCAGGTGGGTTGATTAGAGTGAATGAAAAAATGGCAGACAAATGCTTGCTTTGGACTTGAGGGTTTCTTGTGAGTGGAGCAAAGGGAGCTTTGGTTTCTAATCTAAATGACTCCTTGTGGATCAGGTACATGAAACAAGGAGGACTGGCAAGAGGGGGGGTGTGTGGCTGCCTGCTAGCCATGCTGTGTAGCTGAGGCAGCTGAAAGCTATATTGAAGCTGATATATTCTAGTAGCCTTTGTGTGTTAGCTAATTAAGGAGCAAGACTTGTCTTCATCAGTATAATGTGCTCTTAAATCTTTCTGGGGCATGGCTGTGGGCAAGTAACTGGATATTTGAAGCTGGAAGTCATGCAAGACTTGACTATGCACTTGCACTTAAGCATTCAAATATTATTCTTGCGTAATAGCTTAACATAAAGTCAGGGAGTCAGTTACTGCTATATGCAATATTCTATATGTGGCTTAACTGTGAGTATTCAAGTGCTCCAGTCTTCTGAGCAAACATCTGAAACAAGCCTCTGTTATCATGGGGGCCTAAGTCATTATATGAAAAGCAGGTTAAACTCCAGGAGTGCAAAGGCAGACTTGACTTTCTTTTTTCTGTAGAGGTGCATCTCTTCAGATGAGTAGAGGTGCAACATGAAGTGTGTCTTCAATGACTTGTGCCATGTATGTTCTCTACAGACTAATACGCCTCTACAGCAATTTCTGGGTGAATAATTGATGAAGAGAAAGATGTATGCATATATTTATTGGGCATTACATTTCAGTAAGGTGTTAATAGCCATCTGAGGTTTCAGTTAAATCCTACCTGGCTAACATAATGCTTAAGAATAGGTTAAGAATAGGTCTGAGGCACAAAGCTACAGTCTGAAACGTAGTAAGAGGTAGGGGGGGAAATACATCTAACTAAATGCTCACCAAGAGCTTTTTTATAAGCTTTCCAAAGTGTTAATCCAGTACTTAGGGCTGACAGGTCTATCAATTCTGGCTCAAAAAGAGGATGCTCTTTATTAATTCAACTCAGAGCTTATGTAGACAGAAGCTTTCTTTAATTGCTGTAAGCATATGTTGCAATGTTCACCTCTTGTTGACTTTAGTTGGGAGAAGGAGGGAAGAGGAACAAAAACGCTATGATTTTTCACTGTAATCTCCACACTTCATGGGAATGGCAGGTGTTCCTCTGGGGAGGGGAAGGTGTTATCTCTAACACCAAGAAAGAGGTTTAGCATAGAGGAAGTGATTATGATTGCAAGATTTTAATAAAACTGCCTCTAAACTATGAATGCTATACTATACAATGTAAATTCTTATTTTCCTTACATAGCTTCAGAGCTTTGTCTCTAACTTGCACAAACATTTTTAATGTCTATAAAACTGGTCACTTCTCATTATCATGCTAATACAACTGATTTGTATTACTATTGATAATAAAAAGAAAAACAGATATAATTGTTTGTTATTGATTTCTACAGCATTCTAAAAGCATGTTTAATCCCCAAATTCTTGAACCAGGCAACCGCTGACTTCCAGTGTGTGGAACTAACCTTTGTATCAACTCTAACATGATTGTATTGCAGACTGTGGGAAGGGAGGGGAGGAGGAGGAGGCTGAGGACCTCATCATTGGCTTTCCAGGAATGGTTCTGGGCCTGAACTGGTACAATAGTTTGATGCATTCATGGATAATTTTCCACAACCTAATTGGATCAGACAGCTTGTATCAGCTGTGTAGATGGTAGAGTTGCTTTCCTCCTTCAGTCTTGTGGCTCAAATAACAGAATAAGAAACATTGTGTGGAAATATCAATCCTTAGTCTTCGGAGCGTGCCAGACTCCATTCCCTGTGTTGGTTTGCAATGAACAAGCAGATGAACAAACAAGCAGAGAAGCTGCGATGCCTCTGAGGCAGGATGGTTCAGGACAGACTCACTGCATTGTTATTCTGCTTAATTTGGAGTGGCATAGAAATGGGATTCACAGTAAACTTTGGGTGCCGTTTCTCCTGCTACAGCTGTACAAGTTGGAAGCAGAACATCCCCTTTCTGATGACTTCTGGCCAAGGATTACAGCAGTTTGCATAATCTTGTTTACACGGTGCTTGCCTGGTGTTTGCCTTGTATTTCAAATTGCCACAATAGTTTACGTAGCTCTCCAGTGAAGTAATTTTTTTAAATATTCTGCAGCAGAGAAAGGGTAGCATGAAAAGTGGTGTGTAGGCGGCAGGAGAGGGTTCTGAGCGCAGCTGTATTACAAGCTGCACACAGAATGGCACCTCTTTCTTTAGATACTTTGTGGATGCTTGTGAGGAACAGGCCTTCCATAAGTTGCAGCAGGATGAAACTGAAGAATGATCGCACATACATAGCGTGCATACATAGCGTGGCTTCCGCCTTCGTGCTTGCCCGGGTTCTGCCCCAACCAGAACACTTAACTAGTGTGGGTCTGTGTGCTGAATGCTCTGAGGATACCTTGGATGGTTACAGGCAACTCTTCCTGAGAACTGTTGGCTCCATCTTGTGGCTTTAAGAGTTAGAAGCTCTACCATGGAGAGGGGCCGTTCAGCATGCTCAGACGAGCATATGAGTAGCTGCTATTAATCTGCTACCTGAATTACACGTAGAAATCCACACTAACTAGATTCTTCTGTTCTCCTTGCTCTGCCGTATGCTTCTCTCATGCAGTAGGAGACCTTGTTCTAAATTAAAATTTTCCTTTTGCATGCAAATGCTGATGTTAATTCTTCCCTAAACATTCTAGCGTGTAGCAGAACACCCAATTTCTCATGAGGATGGTGGCTTTACGATTTCTATGGCATTAAACCAGTTTGCATTGCAAGTGTAAGTTTGTTCTGCTCACTGAGCACTGATTTGCATGCCAGAAAGAATACTTATTGTTCCATGGGTCTGTGCAGTACTTCACAAAACATTTTGTTTCTAAGGGTGACTAAAGATGCTGGGTTTTCTTTGAAATATAAAGCCTTAATTGGGGGAGGGGGGGGGAATATCCCATTTAAAAGTCTCTTTTTCTTTTTTCCCCTGCCCCTCAGTCTCTCCTCCCCCTAAACTGCTTAGTGTCTGTTGTGGGAATAGGATCTACTAGGGAAATACCAGCAAATGGCCCCTTAAGCCTTGTAACTCCGAAGGGGGTTGGAGGTAAAATGCTGAGGTGAGACTGGGACCATATGCTTTGCACTTGCCTTCCTGATAAAGTTGATTAATCTCCAGAGTTTACAGTAAGTTCCCTTCAACGAGCTTTGTTAGTTGGCTTTGAGGCAGAATCATGTTTTTGATATAATCAGAGTTTATAGAGTTTGTTTTTAAAGTCTAGTGTTCAGGGTATCAGAGGCTTTATGCATGTTGGCTTCATAGGCCAAATACCAGAATTCAAGGACAAACTTGTGCATACATGTAGCATTGAGAGACAAGGAAAGTTACTCCCTACTGTTTAATAGTGCTCTGTTTTTGTTTTAAAAGGAAAACACATACAACAAACTGAACTTGCTGTTTAGATGAGTGTTTTTCAACCTGTGGTCTGTAAGAGCGTTCTGTAAAGTGATTACCCTTCCCACAAAATGACGGCGTTACACTTCTATATGTATAAACAAGGAAAACAACTGTGGACTGGGGGAAGGAGTAATTATCTAGAAAATAGCCACATTCTTTCGTGTTTCTAAATGAAAACCATCATGGCAACATTGCCTGAGATAGCCTGCAGTTTTGCCCCTAAAAGTTTGTGTGGCTCTTCAGTTCTAGAGAGGCTGATGAGAACCTGAGAAAGATGGTCCTGGTCAGACACAGATCTCCCTGATAGATGTATCCTTGCCCAGAATGACAGGATTCAGAAATCAAAGTTAAAACTTTGTTTCCTGCATGCAAGGTGTAGTTATAAAAACCAAAATCTTCCAGGTTGTTGAACAAATGCCTGCAGGGTGGACTAGGTGTTTGGTTTTGGTGTTTAGACTGTTCTTCTAGTTAGTGCCCTGGTCATGGGTGTGGAAGAACCTCTCTTACTCTGGGGTCTCAGTTTTCTTTTCTTCATAGGCCTACTTGGTTCTTTGTCCTTGGATGCCCATCTTTACCCCTAGGGTTTCAAATATTCCTAGTTCTACTTGGGTTCAGACAGCTTAATTAACTATGAGCCCTTCTTTCCTTTCACTCCTGGTGACTGTACTCCACTTACGTGCTGAGTAGTGCCACTGGATGACAGGCATTTGCATCCCCAACTACGGTCAGCTACCCTGTTCCAGCTCTGAAGACTGCAAGTCAACAGAGAGTGAATCACACTACGGAAAGAACAAGTACCCACAGAAGGATTATGAGCACCAGGAGAGCTGGACACTTCAGACTTTGCTAATGAGAGCTGCTTCCTACCTGAGGAACAGCAGTGGAGTATGTGATTCACCTATTCCTGCAGCCAGGTTAGACCTTTCTTATGTGGTACCTTGAGTAAATCCATTTAGGCAGTGATGGTAGTGCAGCGAACAGTTGTGGAGCAGAGGGTAACACTGTGCCTGTTCTGAGTTGTTTTGATTTGTGGCCCCCCCTCCAAAAAAAAAAAAGAATATGGAAGGAGGAGGGCAGGCAGAGCTTCTCCTGCGTGGGAATAAAGGCCACATTTGCAGCTTTGCCTCAGGAGCTTGAAAACCATAAGTCAGGCCTCCAAAACTACATTTGGTTTAGAAATAATGAGATGCTTTAGAAAATGAACTTGGAGTTCTCTTTCACAGTCTTTTTGTTTCCAAGCCTTTTGAGTGCACTTGCTTCGTGTTTGCAAGCTTGCTTTCTTCAACAATGATGGTAGAAGTATTTTTTTTTTTTTTCAATGAAAACAAAGATGTTCTTGTGCTTGCTGATTCCAGCACCTGGGGCATAAATTTTCAAATATTGTGGCATTTGGAGAGGAGTGGAGGCAGGACACGCAAAACACTCAACTTTAAGCCCTGTTTCCGCTGGATCACCATCCTCCGCAGTAGGAATCTGAAGGATTGCAAAAGCTGAAGCATAAGGACCCCCTGTTGGTGGTCCCAGTGTCTGCCTTGGCAGCTTGCCAGGAGCCCAAGGGATGCACTTAATTTTCTTTATTCATTAGCATATTTTTAATCAAACCCATCAAACCACAATGTTTCCACATGTCTCTCCCATGGCAAATGAACAAAAATAGGTCAGTGCTTAAATGTACCTTTAACACACTGCAGTTCTGCAGTTCACTCTTATATAGTGGCAGTTGGAGGACAGCAAATGACCTATCCTCGGCACCTGGTGAAAACTTGTGATGGAGAAGACTTCACTTCTCTCCTGAAAGAGGGAAGCATGTGGAGTTTGTCCATGAAACAGACAGCTTTGCATCCGCTGCCCAGTCGGAAGGCAGGGAAAGCTGCATCTGAATCCTCTCCAACTTAGCTTCAAGTTTACAGCATTTGTTTAATGTTAATTTCCAGTGAATAATCAAGCAGGTGCAATGTCCAGGGCTGAATTCCCTGGCCCTAATGAAGTTTCAAGACTGCTTACACCTAGTTTAATAATAGGCATTTTACATTCTTGTCACCTGTAACCTACCTTCATATACCTCATGCTGCCAACCCATCTCTAGCCAGGCAAGGAAAATGTTGCAGCGTTGAGATCATGTTCACACTTGCAGCTGAGACGTGTCTTGCCTTGTTTCTTATCTCTGAATTGTTCATAACAAGAGCTAAGTAAAAATTACTCTTCATGTTTTTTACATGAGCTTTCAAAGTTGGTTACAGTGTTCTGGGTGGGGTGAATATTGCATCAACACCAAGTTAAAACTTATCTTTTGTTCTTCTTTTTTGGAAAGAAATGGGGATATAGGTTCCAGGAAAACAGTCTTCCCCATGAGTCAAAAATCGGGTAAAGTCCAATGTATTAAATAGGTTTGGAGCATTTGAAATGCAAGTCTATGACAAAGGGATGCATGCTTTACTTCCTATTGTTTTTCTTTCTTCCTAAAAAAAACCCCAGGACTTTGAACTAAACAAGCTGATAGAGACCTATCCTGAACATAGAAATTGGAATGGGCTCGCAGCCTGTTCCTAGCTGCAGAAAAGCTAAGGAAGCGAAAGGTGAAAAACTCTGCGGCATCCAGGCCGTTTCCAAGCAGCTCCACCTCTCCTGGTAACCCTTTCCTGCTGACAACACTGTCACCCAGACAGGCTGCGGCAAGTGACGCACGCATGGAGTGACTCCTGCTTCCCTCTGTGCTGGCAGATTCTCCCCTTTGGCTGTCACAGGCTTCTTTGAGATTCCTCTCATTTTGGGAGCTAACCCAAGGAGTAGGAAAGGTGTCTTAACAAGACTGTTAGTTTTGGCTTCCCGATTAAAGGTGCTAGGCATGTATTTTTGTGTCAGAAGACCAAAACCAGAATATTGCCTCTAAAGCTTGAAAGTCTGTAGTAAGAAGATGAAGTCTTCTCTGCTAAATAACAAAGCATCCCAGCCACGGGGATGGGAACCTGTTTGCTCCTTCCTTGTTGCATGCCTGTAGTAGTTCACAGCAGCAATCCTCTTGTGGGCAAATACTCTGCTTCTATTTGCTTTTCTATTCAATTCTACTCTTCCACTTCTGCTATAAGAACAGTCTCCATCAACTGCTATCAATCACTTGTTTACTTCCCAATCTTAATACATACAGTTAAGTATTTGCCTTGTCTAAATCCACCCTTACTTACACCTGTGTTTTTCTAGTGTTCTTTAACACTACTCTTAAACAAATTCAGCCCTGTTACCTGGGCAGAAGATAAGTTACAGAGGAACCAATCTTGCTACAGGCTCAATCCTGCAAGTTTGTTTGTGCCTTGTCGCTTAGAGAGGGGGAGGAGTCACTTGGCAACTTTAACTCGGGATCTCTCTGCTCTTCTGTAATGCCCACTATTTGGCCAGACCTGGATCTGTATGGCATTTATCGTGCAGTGATTTGAACTCTGGGGGGACTCCATCAGCTATTGCTTTGTGGATGGCCAGCATGGCAACAGCAGTGATGTTTTGGTTTGAGGGACTTACAAAAGGTCTTGGGCATCACTGTGGAGTGTTGCAATGTCTGTTCTTGACAGCCACCACAAACTCCATATCTTTGCCTTTCATAGCGAAGCTTCCTGTGCCATGCACCACCTCAAAATGGCAGCCACCAAACCGAAGAGGCTGCTTCGCTGCCTGAGCGAGTGATGGGGAACACAGCTTCTTCAATCTACCTTGCCTGGGGGCTGAGGATCCCTTGGGCTTCACAGTTTAGGCTCTCTCTTGGCTTCCTTCCAGGAACAGAGCGTGGGTCTGTTCTTGCAAGGGCAAGGCAGGGTGGTTGGCAGCGTGGCGATGTTTTGTATATACTACGCTCAGCGCTCAAAAGGCTAGTGCCGAACACGGGGAATTTCACATGGCTCAATTCCCTTGTACCGCGGGGAGCGTGTATGTCTCCTCTCTCAGCAGAGTGCACTTACCAGGGTATGCTCCATGCCAGGGAAGGGACTGCCTCTGTCCTCTTAAAGCTAGTCTCATGTGGATTAGGTAGTTCCAGATGTTTTGGCTAGCAGGGTGGGAAGCAGGGAGGCCTGGCCTTCTGCCTCTCTGAACTGCCTACGTAGAGAGCTATACGGAATCATGTTCCCTTAGGTCACGCACCAAATCAGCTGGAGGCTTGGAGAGTGCTCCTGTCCCAGCATCACCCCATAGCCTGCTCCTTCTGAGGAGACCTGACCCGCCTTATGCTCCCTGGGACTCTTGTCAGGCAGGGAAGGGCACTGAGCCCAGCTCTTCTCTAATGAACCATTGGACTACTGACTAAATTAAGGTACGAATAAAAAAAGCCTATGCCCATCCCCTCCACCCACCTTGAGCTCTTTTAGAAAAAGGGAAGAAAAAAAATTATATTTATTGCTGTGTTTTTGGACACCTGATCTGGAAGGTGGGCAGACTGAAAACACCTGCTGCACTGAGTCTTTAGGGAAGAAAGAGATGTTCATCTAGTCATTGTAAAGGATTCAAGTCAGAGATGGATGCTGCAGGCTTTATAAGGCTTTTGGTTTGTCACTAAAGCTAGCGATAGGCACCTGGACATCTTGAATAGATCATCGTGGGAGTCACTACCACATCAGATGCCCAAAGTTTCTCTGCGTTTTTCTATGACGTAAGTGATTTTAACATATAAAGTCAATTAATGTGAGGAGGAATTCAGCAGCAGTTAAAATCACGGATTTGAAGTTGCACTAGAAGAAGTCGAATAAGGCAAAGCCATGTCTTCTGTCTCCTTGGGCTTTTTCTTGACCTGTATGCACAACATGGTTTGTACTGGGAGTGACAGGGAGTGGACATAAACATTTCCCCAAAGTGGAAACTCATTTCTTGTGATATTTGTCCAAGTAGTTCATCATGCTGTGGTCAATTTACTTCGTTGCCATCCAGGAAATACAGGTAAATAACAATCATCCTGGTGATATTAAACAAAATATTCCTTTCTATTGTGACTACACACCATTGGCATCTCTAGTGTCCATTTTGTGGTAGGGGAAATGCTCTGACCCAAGGGACACCTAAGAAAATGAAGCAAGAGCCCTCAGAAGCGCAGTGTGAGCCATCGTACCTAATGCTTGCTATTTATGTCACGAGCGGAGTATCTTCCCCGCACACACATATAGGGGTACTGTTATGCCTAAATAATTGATTATGTCAAATTTCCCCTAAGCGTGACATCTGGCAAGAGCTGTGGCTGTACAAAATACCATCTATTGCTAATTCTTTATACAGCCGTAGCACCTCTCACCCTGAAGGACCAGACCCCTTGAACTCTGGACCATGACTACCTTCCCATTCCCCCCAAAAGGCCACAGTAAATGAGGTCGTGTTAGAGGAGTCCAGCTGTGTGATAGCAGCTGCTGCCTTATGCTCCCCTAAAGGGAAAGTGGGGCCTGTTTTGGGGTGTGAGGGGACCAACTGGCTGCAAGCCTTGCATTTTCTCTGTCTCAGTGCCCTTCGCTGCTCTTGGAGAGGTGGCCCTGCAGAAGAGGGTCCCAAAGGATGTGCAGCAGCCAAATACGGCCTCTGCTGGAGGGAAAATTCATGCGTGATTCAGGGCAAGTACCACTTTACAATAACCTCTAGTAAAGACAAGCTGTGGAGAATAAAACAACTAATTGGGTCTGCGTCGGGATGCTTTAGTACCCATGCTGAAATTTGGCCAAGGGAATGAAGCTCACACCTTTCACTGTTGCACACAAATAAACCAATATTTCCAAGGGATCTTTCATAACCGGCGATGGTAAGGATTTATCACGCATAACATCCAAACCTGAACGCACCTGGCTCTGGTATGGGATCATTGGTGCTTGTTTTTTGGTTTTGGGTTTGTTTTTTTTAATATTCCATTTTCAGCTGGAAATTACTGATGTGACCAAAGTCCGATTCCCTTCAGCAGTTTCTCCCTTCCTCCCCCCACCTTTTCGCACTCCCTGAGGTCTGACCATCTGGAAATCCTCCTCCACCTCTTCATCATGTGTGAATTTCCACCTAGGGCTGAAAGTGTCACTGTACTAAAGTGTGATGCATTAACACATTGAGGCAGAAAGCAGAGGGGAGTTGGGGATTATAACACTTCATGACCCACTCCGCAGTCGCTCTATGATTTAATCATCTTTATCAGCTTGTATCCTTTTCTTTGTATCCTTGCATTTTCCCTGTATCCTTTATTAAAATATTCCCATAATTAAAGAAAAAAAAAACACCAAAAACAACTCTACACAAACAAGTAAAGTGCAGTACCTTGTCATCAGAGTAGGATCAACTGAAACAGGCAAATGTCTCAAGGAGAGCATGCGTAACTCAAGCAAGCCGGGGGACCTGGAGTGTTCTTTCACAATGAAGCTCACTAATTATCCATACCTGCTACAGCATATTGCAAACTTGGGGTTCTTTCCTGCCAACCTTCATGCGCGTGATCTGAGCAACTGTAATTTTTATACGTGTATATATAAAGTATAAGCAGTAATAATGCTATCTTGTACAGAAATTAAACCAAGCTCTGCAAATTACGTGCCGTGTTGGTTTATCCTTTCAGCAGAGCGGAATGGAAAATTCACTAGTTTGGAAGTCAGTTAGCTGCCTAGCCTTCTTCTAACTAAATACTGAGGCTTATTATGCTTCAAATAAATACATATATATATATATATTTCTTTTGTGGCTTGGTTGCTGTAATCATCTTGGATGTAATAATGTTACTAGCCTCAGGGCTATATTTATTAAGATTTTAATTTAAAATCTTTCTGTCCTTCAGCATTTAAACAGAGGAAAACCCCATCTGGAGTAGCCAAAAAAAAAAAAAGTTCATCCTTTTCTTTTTCATGCATTCCCCTCCCCTAGGCCCTGTCTCTCATCTTTTAAGCAAAAAACCTGAGAACAACGCGCTTTCCTGTTGTAGCTCTGCACCCTTCTAACACTCCGGTACCTGTGTAGGTTTGGTAGACCCAAGTCTGCTTAATATGATCCATGTGCTCCTGTTCCTGCTGTCTCCGGAGCGGTGGTTTGTTTTCTTATCCTTGTACAATAGTACCAGTGTATTTCACAGTAATATTTCCACATACTATGATTTATTCTTAATAATGCTCTTGGTAAGGATCTAAACCACAGCAATAAATGTTGGGGGGCGAGACTATTACTCAGAAACAGCAAAGAGTTGTGGGGAAGTTTTAAGGTTATTCTGTGTTAATAAGCTGCTCCACTTCTGAGGAGATCATGGCAGGGAGATAACAGAACAATATGAACAGCTTGTAACCCAGGGAGTGAAAAATTTCCATAATCTTAAAACCCTTTTGAGGGGACATCTCAGTCAAGGGGGCAGCCTGAGCTGTCACGGTGTATGTGCTTTTTCAGGCTTTTAGGAAGAAATGGCAGCATTGGGTCAGCACCCAAGTTGTATAGAGTTTGCAGTCCTTTTTGGTTTAATCCTATGGCACATTCAAGCCATTCATGAGGCGACAGGCAGCAATGACTTAAATGATTAATACTGAGCAGGGCAGAAGGCGATCCCAAATTTTTTGTTAATAACCCTCTCATGTAATCTAGTAACACTGGAATATCAGCAGCGTGTGGTAGCAGAGGACCTTGCTTGTAGCTGATGTCAACATAGCAAACGTGGGTGGTGAGACATCCTGAACGTGCTTGCTAGAGGCCTTCAATGGCTAAATAGCACTGGGCAAATGACTATAAGTCACTTGGGCCATCTCTCAGCTGGGATACATCGACGGAGCTCCACTAGCTGTGGCAATGCTACTGCTCTGCCCCAGTGGAAGATCCTCCTTGCTTGAACTGGGGGATTCTGGTGCTGTTACAGGAGCCCCTTGCTCCTGGCCCCAGCAGTGAGTGAATCAGTCAACCAGATCGCAATCATCTTTAAAAACGCACTCTGATGTTCTTGTGCAAACAGTCAACAGTTTTGGTTTGATATATCAAAAGACTCATGGAAACAAAACTGGACAATTAAGTATGAAGAGACCGAAAACAACTTTTGACATATAGCACCAGGGCCGTGCGGTTAGTGTCGAGCTCCATGAAGAGGATGAATTCCTGTACGCTGTTTTTCTCCACTTAATTTCAAAGCAGTTTACAGAGGGTTGAATGCCGTCATCCTCAACTTACAGCTGGTGAAAATGGGGTAAAGAGGAAGAAATTCAGGCCTAAGCACAGGTCTTCTGGCTGCAGCCTGTCCCACAGGCAGTAGGTGTAGACGCTGCTTCTACACTGTGCTGCTTGCTTGTAGAAAAGAGAAGGTAGCTTATGTTCAGGTACTTGTCAGGTGCTACTGGTTGTCCATCATGAGATGACTTGAGCTTCTGCATCCCATTTCTCCCATGGCATTGCAAAGGTACCTGTGATTTTTTGCTTCTGAGCTCCATTTAAAACTGGGGGGAAACCTCTCCATCTTGTCACCACCCCCTTATAATCACTGATTTTCTCATGAGAGATGATTTTAAAGTTGCTGCATCCTACTGTTCATTTTCCTGATCTATTAGATGTGTCAGTCACAGCTGGATGCATAGAAGAATTGCACCAGTCGACTTTGAAATGCATTGTCTCAGTAAGGAGAGTTCAAATTATGAGAAGTCAAGTTTTAACTATTTTGTTTACCACTTAAATGCAGATTTTATTTTTACTCACTTTGCTACTTTGCAAGGCTTTTGGTGTGAACTTAAACAAACATGAAAATCATGTTCTTTAACAGTATGTTAAAAGTGCTTATATGTTAAAAGTGCTCACCACAAAGCAGACACTTCTTTGTTGGGCAACCAGCACAGCTTTTTCATGTTGTCTGTGTGTCCTCACCCGCCCCAACCTATTTAGGTCAATACAAGCAACTTCAGAGGAAGTCACCGCCTGGTTATAAGGCTACAGCTTTGGACTGCAGAGGACAGACTGTGCGAGGAAAACAAGAGCACTTCTGGGCTGTCACCAAGCAGGGGATAGCTTTTGAATATCACATGGGGTATCTGCCCGACGGTGTTCGGTCCCTTTACTTTGGAAATTGAAGCAGATCCCTGAACTCAGTCCCTTTGCCAAAGGGCACGCATGCTGCTTTGTGCGGAGACCTGCCTGAGGCGAGGTACCTGACTGCATTGCTTCATGATGGTGCACGAGATCCACCTGCGCTTTGTTCCCTACAGCGAATCTGGGAGCTTGGATGCAAACCTTCACGGAGCGCAAAGGGGCCACTGAAGAGGACCGATCGGCCAACATGCTGCCCGGGAGGCACCAGCAGGTAGCTGAGCTGGAGGGAGCGGGACTACAGCCACATTAAAGCAGGTGCAGTGGGAATGGGAGGCTGAGGCTGTGAGTATGATCCCTGCAGCCCTGCACTGCCGCCTGCCCCATGTCCCCGTCCTCCCTGACACTTGTGCGAGGAGCTGGCATTCAATAGGTGCTCTTCAAAACATGTTGAGGGCTCTATTTTATTTCTCTGTGGCTCATCTTCCAGATTCTCAGTTGTACCTGCTTTAGATGAGGAGTTCCCAGTTTGGTCAGGTACTTTGTTTCTGCCTGATATAGCCCCTTGTTCCAAGCGGTGTTCACAATAGGACCCTTTTTTTCGAGAGAGGGCAAATATCTGTTAACAGGCAGTTTTCAGTTAAAGAAGCATGGGCACAAGCAAAGGAGCCAGATTAACCTCTTAGTGGGTTTATTTTTTCATGAGTTAGGTCTACTTTTGCCAGTTCAGAAAATGTCCAGGTCTCTCAAAACAGCATTTACCTACTTGATTTTCAATAGGACTTTTCCTTCTACAGATTTACGGTGCTTTTGAAACATCCTCTGCTTTTGTTGCAGTTGTTTAAAAAGTATTCATGCATAGTGAGGAATCAGTCTGATTACGGATACATAATTCCGTCTGAGGCAAAAGAATGGCGTGGATACAAATTCCAGATAGAGCACAGTGCTCCCAGCCTGCCCCTGTAACCGCGCGTCTCAGTTTCTCTGTATTTCCAGCAAGATGACAATGGCTACCTTGTGAAGAGCGCTTTCAGATACAAGGCAGAAGTTTATACTTCAAGGTCTAGCCTTGAAACTTCTGCAGGATAGCAATGCTCTTCTGAAGTGCCATTTAAAACAGATTGCGTTTCACTACGTGCAAAAATCCCCCATATAGATGCAGCTATATGAGCAAAAAAAAAAAAAAAAAAAGTGCTTTTGCCAGTATAGCCTATTTTATTTGGGAAATGCTTGCAGAAAAAGATGCTTGTGCTAGTAGAACTTGTATTTGCTGGTTATCAAAGGATAAGCATTTCTAGTGCAAACCAGGCCTCTTATATATGAAGCTCTATGCAGTTCAGCCATCGGTACAGTAAAGAAAATCCTTCCTCAAAGGGATTAGTAAGGTTACCTAATAGATATTATTAATGGTTTAAGAGCAATGTGTGAGGGGCCCGATCCTTTGCTAGTGTAAATTGTTATGGTCCCACTGAGGGTGTCATGGAAGCATAGAAAGGTGAGGGAGCTGCCTCGTGCCATCGCTGTCTACACGGTTTCTGGAGCTTCCCCCCGGCTCAGGACGGCGCAGGGCTGCGCTGACTGGCCTCTCCAAAAGTGTGACTTGGGCGTCTGCCGCCCCCCCTGAGATAAATGTGCATAAGCAGATATCTAGGTTATAGAGGAAGAGTTGTAGCCGTTTGATGCCTCGAAAACAAGCCAGTTGATTCTGGCTGAGGATCTCAGTTTATACTAATTTCATTATACTAGTAGCTTTAATAAGCATCAGATTCCAGTCATGACACTTGATGTTTCTACAGAAAATACCGTCCGATACCCTACCTTCTCACAGCGGGGCTCCCGGGCTAACTGTGCGCTTGCCCATTAAGCACAAATCCCAGCCATTTCCTTCCCAGTTTTCCCCTGCATTTAATGTATGGAAAAGTGTGACCCTGAATCAGATGAATAGCAGCCGGTTTGAGAAGGTGTGTGTGAAAATGTATCCTCACACAGATGAGCTCAGAACAAATAGAATAGAGGGGAGAAGGGGAGGAGCGCGGCGCGGTGGGGGGGGAGTGCGAAGCCACCCTTCCCCTGATAGTTCAGCCACTATGTGTAAGCAACAAGTTTGTGCCCAAGGGAAAAGGACTGAAAGCTGAGGAGATCTTAAAATTAACCGAGCTTTATGGCTCAGTCAATAGGCCGTGCTCCCTGAGCGAGATTACAAATCAAACGGCACATTTCGTTCTCTTAACCCTGTTTGCTCTCCCTGTAGGCTCTTCTGCCCGAAAGCATCTGAGGTTTGATTAAGTTCCTCTCTAGGAGGAAGCCAGAGAAAGTCCATTGTGAGAGCTGCCTCTAGAATGCTGTTGGACACATTTTAAATAACAGTAGAGGTTATTAGTGTATTAGTTTGTAGTTATTGCTAGAGAAGATAAGTCTTCCCAATATTTGAATATGCAAAATGGCTTTGGCTAACCCAAAGAAAGAGGGGGGAAAAAAAAAAAAGAAGCCAAAACATGCCACTGCAGTGAGTAACAGCGATGATTAAAAATCACTGTATGTAAAAAGGAAAACCTCTACCTTGTTTTACTACTAGAAATACCTTCCCGGGTTTGTCATCCGTACCAAAGACACAATATTGTCCCTTTTGGCATTTCATTCTCACTGGGGCAATGAAATAGTTGTTTTCAAAGCGAGAGGGACTGTGTTTGCACCTATTTTTTGTTTGACAGTGACCTCTGTGAACCAGTCATCACTGCTCTGCCTGTTGTTTTCTTGTTAGCTCTTTGCTGTCAAATTAATTACTGTGAAGTACTAAGCTTGTTGCATTCACGTGCTCTTATTAGCTCACAGGATGTCAGAGTGATTGGATTTTTAGCATTATTTCTTTTTTTACATTCCAGTCTTTCCATTCAAAAGCTGTTACTGGCAGGGAGGAAATACTCTATCTAATGCTGATCTCCTATCAGGGTAGCTCCAGTGATACTGAGGATTTGATTTACAATGCTGTATATGCAATTAGACCGTGTTTATATTAAAACCAAGAGGAACAATCAGATTGGGACTGCAATGTGATTTTGAAGCACGGCATTAAGCGTCTTTCCTTTTGCAGCACAGAACAAGAAGGAAAATATTTATGATGAGAACAGCGTTTGTCCCTTTCATTCTTAAATCGCAGCGATGAGCTGATCCTCCAGTTGACCCTCTTTCCGCTCCTGTGTTGCTTGTATTAGTGACAACTAACAGAGCTCACGTGTGTGTGCAGTCCAGGAATATATAAGAAGTTTTATTCTTCTTTTAAAAACCGAAATGCACAGAAGGCTCTGTGCACAGAAGCTGGGCGTCCTGCTTCTGCCCCTTGAAAACCAGCATTCGGCGCAGTGAAAAAAAAAAAAGAGGAAGGTCTTGAGATTTGCTTTCATTCTTGGAGGGAGAATTTTCTTTATTAAAAGGAAAAAAAAAAATATTAATAAATAGAAGACGTAGTTAGCGCAGCCGGCAGCCCCGTTCCCTGCAGGGATGCTCAGCTCCCGACTGTCCCCCAGTACTGAGCATCACCGCTTCCCCGGGGACACGCACACCCCCCCCCCCGGCAACACGCCGCCCGTTTCCCTGGGCGGCCCAGAGGGGGCGCCCTCTGCTCAGGCTTCCCCGCGGCGGCGGCGCGCAGCGGCCGCGGAGCAGCGCGGAGGAACGCGCAAGCCACCGCGGCTCATCTGCGCGGTGCCCCCCGGCCCCGGGGCTGGGGGGGGGGGTTGGGGGGGGGGGACCGAGCGGACGTTCGTCCGCTCGGTCCCCCCCCCCCAGCCCCCCCCCCATCCCCGGGGCCGGGGGGCACCGCGCAGGTGAGCTGCTGCCCCACCGCGTCTACGGGAGCGCGGATTTCCCGTTATCTCCCCTCCGCACCGAGCCGCCCCCCCGCCCCATCCCCGGCTCCGCGTCCCTCCTGCCCCACGGAAAACGCGCGCACACGCACACAACTCCCGCCACCCGCCCCATTCAAACAAACAAACAAACAAACAAAAACCCGCCCCGTCGCAAAAGCCAACCCGACGGTAAACTTTCTAATGACTTTCTTTCAAGTGCTTAAAAGGCAAGGAACAACGAGGAGGGGGGGGACTTGGAGGGGGGACACGACACACCGGGGCTGCTGCCGCTCGGGATGCGTCCGTCCTGCCGGGGGACGGGACGGGGGACGCGGGTCGGTGTGCCGTGGGTGTGTTTGCAGGAACCGGGAGGGAGGGAGGGGACGGGGTGGGGGTGGGGGGGGGAGTTAAAGAAACAGCATAGTTAATATTTCCACATCAGGAAGTTACTGTAATAGCCCAGGGGGCAAAAGACTTAACTTAATCTCCTAAATAGTGAGGAACCCATGGCGTCTCTGTTATAGGTTGGAGTTCCCACGTGGTTTTAACTCCTGTATAAAAGTTTCAGTAGAAAGTGCCACAATGTCGTGATTTTGCAGGGGGGGAAAATTAGCAGGAGGAGATCAGAGGAAGATAAGCGAGGAGCGAGCCGCTTCCCCGAGACCTTCCACTGCAGATCCGAGAGAGAACATCAGACGCGTTAAAAAAAAACAAAACAAAACAAAACACAGCGTTCAAGCCAGCACAAGGCGAGCGAAAGATCAAAAAGACGCGGAGAGAGAGAAAGGAGAGAGAGGGAGAGACAGATTAACTGGAGCAGCAGCAGCAACAACAACAACAAAAATCACACTTAAAATAATAATAACAATAATAATAATAAAACCCAAACCACCAACAAGGGAGATATTGTTTAAAAAGAGCGAGCGAGGGAGCGAGCCGAAGAGCTGGTCCGACCGAGTGGATCCGTGCAGCTTCTCCTGGGATCGCCGGGATCGCGCCGATTCCCCGCTCCGCTCCGCGGCCGCGCAGCGTGCGGTGCCGCTGCCCGCGGCCGGGGGGGGCCGCGCCGGGCGCCGCCGCAGCATCATCCTCGCCGGACTCCGGACCCTCCGCGGGGCTGCTTTTGAAAATAAAAGCATCTCGCTAATAATAAGCGGGGCGGTGGGGGGAGAAGACTCGCAACTGTGGAGCTGCCAGCCGCGCACCCCCTCCCCGCCGCCCCCGGCCCCCTCCCCAGCTATGCTCCGGGTCAACTTTGATGGCACGTTGAGAAGCGGCGGGCGCTGAAGGGGGGACAACCGAGCCGCGCGGCGCGGAGCCGACCTGCTGAGAGACCTGCACCCACGGCCTGTGGATTGTTGTCTTGCGGGGGCGGAGTGGGCGGGGGGGGTACAAGTGGCATTTCTCCCCCCCCACCCCCCCACACCCCCCACCCCCCCTCCTTCCAGGCTATAAATTGGATTGTATATAAATCTGCTTCGTTTATCTCCCCTGACCCCCCTCAATGACGCTGGACTAAGGAGCTCCTCTCCGCGGCCCGCCAGGACCTGCCGAAGCGAGCGATGGACCAGGACCGGCTGCGCCCGGGGATGCCCCTCTGAAGCGCCACGGGGCACCGGGGCAGCGCGTCCGCCGCCTCCTCCCCCTGCTCCTCGGCTCCCCTCGCACCTCCGGCTCCCCCTCCCCGGGCTCCGCAGCCACCCCCTCACCTGCTGCCGTCCCCCTCCCCCGTGGAGCCGGGCTCTCCGTGCACGCCAAGCCTGCTGCCCCCCTCCCCGTTCCCCCCCCCACCCCTCCACCCCCCAACTTCGCCCTCGGTGCCTGCGCGTGCAGCCTCCCCCACCCCCCCACCCCCCCCCACCCCCCCCCGCCTTCCCCGGCGGCACACGCCGCTTCCCCGGGCGCCCCCCTCCCTCCGCCGCGGCTCCCCCCCTTGCGCGGAGCGGTTGCGGCCCCCCAGCTTGGCTGCCACCGCCCCCTCCGCTCCGCGGAGCGCACCGAGCGGCGCTGCCTGCAGACGGGCTCCCTGCGGCGCTTCGGGGCGGCCCCCAGCTCGGCCCCCCGCTCCTCCGCCATGGACGGGGCGGCTCGCCGGGGGGTGCTGGCCGCGCTGCTGGCCTGCGGGCTGCTCCTGCTGGGCGCCGCGGCCACCCCGACCCCGCCGGCCCCCGCCGGCGGCTCCCCGCAGGACACATGCACCTCCTGCGGCTTCCGGCGGCCCGAGGAGCCGGGCAAGGTGGACGGGGATTTCCTGGAGGCGGTGAAGAGGCACATCCTGAGCCGGCTGCAGATGCGGGACCGGCCCAACATCACGCACGCCGTGCCCAAGGCGGCCATGGTCACGGCGCTGCGCAAGCTGCACGCCGGCAAGGTGCGGGAGGACGGACGCGTGGAGATCCCCAGCCTGGACGGGCAGGCGAGCGCCGGGCCCCCGGCCCACGACCCCGTCTCCGAGATCATCAGCTTCGCCGAGACAGGTGGGCGCCGCCCGGCCCCGCGCCCCCCGCCGCCCGCTCGCCCCTGCCCGGGCCGGCCCCGGGCCCCTGCCCTGCCGCGCTCCCTGCCCGTCCTGCCGCCACCCCTCGCAGTCCCCCGGCTCGACCCCTGTCAGGCCTCCCACTTGCCCTGCCTGCCCTCCTGTCCGCCCTCTCTGTCCCCCTGCCTGACCCCTGGCAGTTCTCCTGACCGCCCTTGCTTGACCCCCCCGTGTCCCCTGCCTGTCCTCCTTGCCTGACCCCCTGTGTCCCCTGCCTGTCCCCCTGCCTGCTGCCGGGCTCACTTGCATGGCCTCCGCCTCATCCGTTTTCCCCTCTGCCCCGCACCATCTCGCCCTGGCCCTGCCAGCTCCCTCCCGTCCTCCTTGCTTGTGTCCCTGTGCTTCTCCCCTGGGTTGTGCCCTGCATCTCCCCTCGCTGCCTCTCTCCATCCCTCTGTGGCCTCTGTGCTCCCCGGCTTCCCTCTGGCGGACCTTCCACCTGCACCATGGCTTGCCTCTGTCCCTGTGTGTCCCAACTGTCCCTTCTCCGCCTGTCCTGCTCCATCTCTTGTGTCCCTTGCCTCATCTGCTTGCCCGGCACATTCATCTGGTTCACTGCATGCATCTGTCTGTTGAGGCTTGCGTTCGCCCGTCCTCCCTTTCCATTCGTTTCCCATTTATTTAGCTTTCATTTGTAGTGTTGGCCTTGTCTGTTCGTCCACTGCGTGCAGCCTCCTCCCAAGTGTGCCTGTCTCCTCTCTGTCCATCCATCTGTCCGTTTACTAACTGTGCCATCCATCCCCACGGTACCAGCCATCTCAGTCCTGTCCAGCCGTTGCAGTTATGTGTCACTGAATCCCTTCAGCGTAACATTCCAGCAGTTTATCCAGGCAGCCGCTGTGCTTGTGAACTTTGCACATCTGGCCATAGCACCGTCACTCTGCAAATTAGCTCTCTCCTGTCTATCTGCCCATCTCTCCTTTCCTTCATCGCTCCATCGCTCAGTTCATTTTTTTCTCTCTCTATCTTCCTGTGGCATCTAGATATCATTTGTCCGCAAAATAAATCTCTTTCTATCCTGTATACTGCCCACTCATCTTCTTTATCTACCCTCCCACTTACCAAAGGCATATACATTTACAGTATCTATGGGATCTGTTGCATTATACATATGCTTGTTATATTCACATACAAAATTTATGGGCACACACAATCTCACACAACACAAGTGATGTGGATCGGTGCAGCAACACCGTACTGTTCTTTTTCTGTCACTGTCGCCACAGTTTATAAAGAAGTTGTATGTTTACTAACATGCAAAAGGCTTTCTTAGGGTACCTGTTTGGGTTTATTATTTTTAAATAGGCTGTTCTGGGGAGATCTGGGGTGGGCTCGTACTTCCATTTAGTATTCAATCAATTGCTGGCTTTTGTAACACTTCCAAAATCGACTTTATGTAAAACATAGGGAAACACAGTGAAAATTTTTGTCCCTGAAATATTACAAGGTACCGAATGGGCCCTGGAGGCACATTTGAAAGGCATGTAGGGTAACAAATGAAGACACCGACCATGCAAAAAATCCCATTCAGAGATTGGCAAAAATAATAAAGATTCTTAGGAAAAGAGAAGGAAGAAAAAAAAATCTACATTTGGCACTGTACAGAAAGAAGCGAAAACAGATAAGGGCAGATGAGAAAATGCCTTTCCAGCAATAATTTTAAATAGCGATTGGGAGGCTTTCATTCAAGGACCAGAATTACAATCTCCGCCGTAAAGGCCAGCTCGCACATTTATCACCTACGCCAAATTCGGTTAGGACCTATAGTACAAAATTGCAGTGGGGCCGCTGGTATTTCTGAAACATTTGATGCAGCAGGCTCTTTTGTTTACAAATAAGGGGTTATGTCAGACATTTGGTGACATTTGCTTTTCCGTGATAATTTCGCTCCTTTAATTCTGGTGTTATTGAAAAGCGTATTGAGAACAGCCAGTAACGGCGTTACAGCGAGAGCAACCGCTTCCTTGCCTCGCCGTGTATGGGAGTTTATCGTTTTGGGGCGAAAAGGCAGAGATCGAAACAATTAATAGTAGCAGATATTCTACCAGACTAAGTGGGGGTTAGCTTGATGTGCTGGACAAGCAGGCACATTACTGAAATATTTTCCCCTCCGTCTCATGAATCCTCTCTGTTAAACTGCATCGAGAATATGTGAAAATCGAAAGAGAATCCCTGGTTTGGCATTGGCGTTTCAGTGGTTATTGAAAGGGCTGTCCCCGTGAGAATCGGCGGGTAGCTGAAAGTTAAAACTATTCTTAAACCGATGAGATAGCAGAGTCCGAGTGCTGGTCTTTTCAAGATGCTGCTGTAGCGTCTTTAAAGCTGGGCTGGCTGGAAAAACCCCATATTCTGGAGAGCTCTTACTGGTGTCTGTGGGTCTGACACATCCGACTGCAGCCTGGTGATGACCGTTGCTGTGGGAAGTCCCTTTTCAATGCGTTTCGATTGCAAATTGGGGATATCTGATTCAGTGCGTGCCTTCTGGCCGGCACAGCCCTGCTGCCGCTCCCTCGGTCCGCTGTGCTCTAGCCTTCTCCCCGAATCCCGAATGGCACACAAGCTAACGTTTCCTTTTTGACTTAATCTTGCTGATCTCTCCTTATCTTGCAGACGATCTGGCCTCATCTAGAGTCCGCCTCTATTTCTTCATCTCGAATGAAGGGAACCAGAACTTGTTTGTCGTTCAAGCCAGCCTGTGGCTTTACTTGAAGCTGCTTCCATATGTCTTAGAGAAAGGCAGCAGGCGAAAAGTAAGAGTCAAAGTCTATTTCCAAGACCCGGACACTAGCAACAAGTGGAATGTGGTTGAAAAGAAAGTTGATCTCAAAAGAAGTGGTTGGCACACTTTTCCCATGACAGAGGCGATCCAGGCTCTGTTTGAGAGAGGAGAAAGGAGACTGAACTTGGATGTTCAATGTGAGGGCTGTGAAGAGTATTCAGTGCTGCCAATTTATGTGGACCCCGGGGAGGAATCCCACCGGCCTTTTTTAGTGGTGCAAGCCCGCCTCGCCGATAACAAACACAGGATCCGGAAAAGAGGCCTGGAGTGCGATGGCAGGACCAATCTATGTTGCAGGCAACAGTTTTACATTGACTTTAGACTCATTGGGTGGAATGACTGGATCATAGCACCATCAGGTTACTATGGGAATTACTGTGAAGGGAGCTGCCCGGCCTACTTGGCCGGCGTCCCGGGGTCGGCTTCCTCCTTTCACACCGCCGTCGTGAATCAGTACCGAATGCGGGGGCTGAACCCGGGCACCGTGAACTCCTGTTGCATTCCAACCAAACTTAGCACAATGTCAATGCTGTACTTTGATGATGAATACAACATTGTGAAAAGGGACGTTCCCAATATGATTGTGGAAGAATGTGGTTGTGCTTGATTTAAGGTGTGTTTTTTTGGGGGGGAGAGAGAGAGAGAGAGAGGGCGAGAGAGAGAGAGAGAAACATTCCCGTACGAGATGGTGTTGGAGGAAGTTTCACTGTGTATCCAGGCATCAGTGTTGGAAAGTCACTGTGGAAAAGTTTGACAAAAAAAAAAAAGAAAAAAGAAAAAAAAAATCATTTCACTTTGGTGTCAGGACAGTGGCAGTTTGTGGATCTTGGACACTTATATATTCTACCACTTATAAGTTAATGCTATGAAATATCTTAAAGACACACACGTGCGCACACACACACAAAACGTGGGCACACACACAAACACGCGCTCATACACACACACACACACACACACACACACACACACACATATGAGGCAGCTCGGAAAAGGGACATGAGCACAGAAAGTCAGTGACCAGTGACGACGGACCTAAATGCCTGCCAGTACGAGTGAACGGCTGAGCAGCTGTTTTCCCCGCCTGCCGGTGAAGTCACACCGAAATGAGCTCCGTTTGCTCAGGCAAAAGCACAGACTGCGAGAACACGACGTATTCTTGCACGCAGGTGTCGAAAATGACCAAACTTAGAAAATAAAATAAAAAAAAAAGATAAAAAAATAATAATAAAAAAAAAAAGTCGACTGTCACCTCTTAGGTCTAATGGGAAGCTGCAGGACACCTGCCTTGGGAGGTGATCACTTCCTCTTAATTTAAATTTATCTAAATATAAACATCACAGATACGCGCATCTTCCTACAGCACTTCCAGTAAGGAATCGCGTGGTACCATCAGAGAGAGAGAGAGAAAAGGGGACAGAGGCGTAAGCAACTGCTGTATTTCTAACATCCGACCGTTGCGAAGTCACAAGCTGGGCTGGCGTGATCCGATGCTTTAACTGCCCACTGGCGACCTGTGGATGGCTATTCCCACCGTGTCTTGGAAAAGGGGATCCGATAACACATCTGGACTGTGGTGACCGTTGGCATCTCTCACTGTTGGGAGAAAGAAAAGTCAAAGTTTCAATCACCTGTGTTCTTCAACGGGGGACTCGGCAAGAGCACGTCACGTGGGGGATGAGCAAACAAGCAACCGCCACCACGACTAAACCAATGAACCCTAAAGAGGAGTGACAGTAACAGAGCGGAGACGTTCTGAAAAATGCAGTGCTTTTAAATAACAGGAGAGGAACGTTTTAACAAGTCTTGGAAAGGAGAAGAGAGGAGAGTGCTTTCAATTTCCTTACCAGGAGGTGTCGAGGATGGCCATAAAGATCAGAAAATAATGATACAGCATAGCACTTGCAAACTGCTTGAATGCACGTATAATAGCACTTGCAAATTTCAATGCCTTGAAAAGTGGTACTTGATAGTGCACTTATCTTTGCTCACTATCTAGGTAAACAGGTGCCGCATGAGCTATGCAATTTAAAGTGTTGACCCATACTAGACAAAACTGGACTTATGATATGACTTTTTTATATTTTTTTATACTTGAAATTAAATCTTTTGCTTCTTTTTTAAAGCGAATGATTGCTTTTAATGTTTGCACTGATTTAGTTGCATGATTAGTCAAAAAACTGCCATTTGAAAAAAATGTTATTTTTATAGCAGCAAAAAATGAATACAGTTAAATGTATTATACATAAATTTTGGAACCAAAGAGGCCAACATATTAGTTATAATTTTTATGAGATGGCAAAGCCATCATATATCATGTAGTCATACTGAGCAATCCCTCACGAGGCCTACCAATTGTTTCAGGGTACAAAATGGATTCTGTTTGTTCTATTCAGTGTCTTTTCTATACCATACGCACATGGAACGTAGAGTGAAAAAAAAAAAAAGACTATTGTAGAATACATTACAATATGTGCATCCTTTAAATCCAATTTTTATGTTTATTTAATAAAGTTCCTTTTAGGTTCTGTTCCATAATAATTTAAACCAAACAATTTTCACTTAGATTTGCTGTTGAAGTATTTTACATCTGTGTACAGTTTAAATAAATAAAAAGATTGAAAACTGGATGTGCTTTTTTTTTTTCTGCTTTTTTTTTTTTTTTATCAGCGTGTAACATCTGGAGAAACTTGCTTACTTTCGGGACCGAATGCGGCTGCAGCCGGTGAACTGTCGCAGTAGACCGTAGTTGAATTAGTCATTGCAGAAAGCCTTGTCTGAGAGCTCAGCTGCGATCCTAAAAATGTTACGCTCTAGTTTTGTTGCTGTCTACACATGTGAGCATCTGCTGCTTTCTATCTGCCTGCGTGCAGGGTCTCCGGGCGCGGGAGCAGCGCTGTTCCACATACCTGCAGGTCCTTCACAGCCAGTTCCTGGTTCACCTGCTGCGTAAGAATGTTACTCCTTGTCTAGGTCACTCCCTGAGCGGTTACAAGAGGTAAAAAAAATAATGTGGAAAGCACTTCCAGGAAAAAGACGTCAATACTAAGTTTGACCGCTTTTTTTTTTTCTAATTAGTTGGTACCAAGGAGAGGGTTTTTGAGTTAAATCATGTCCCCTTTAACTAATAAACCCCCAAAATGTTGAAAAATACTTGTAGAAATTCTCATCAGCTGCGCATATATCCAGATATTGATTTCATTGATCTTCACAGATAAATTCTTCCTCCTGGAGACCTGAGCAAATGCCAGCTGAAGCTGACAGAAGGACCTCTGTTGACTTAGCAAACGTTGCATCTGACCCTGAGACTTGGAAAGTGTTGAAGAAGCAAGTTCTTGCAACTAATGATGGGTTCTAGTTACAATTCACATTCAGGCGCAGCTCTGCCTGCCCCCCCCTCCCCACTAAACCCAGACACTGGGGTTAAATGGCTTTGTTTCGGGAGACCTCTAGGAGCAATTTGCTGTAGCTGTGTCAACAACCTGCTGCGCAGAACTTTGCTCCCCAGACCAAATTTTTTGAATATTTCATAGCTTTCTCACAACCTCAAACGGCACGTTCATTGTCAAAGCCACTGCTCGCTGCTCCTGCTCCATCTCTTGGCAGCCTTCTCCCCTGTCTTTGTTCCCTGGGTCAACTGTGCTACTGGTAAGTTCAATAAATTCCCCTTGAAATCAGTGGCAAATACACGTCCCATCAGTCTGAAGGCACATTTGACCTAATATGACACAGTCTTCATTAATAAGACTGGGCTGCACTTTTAAAAATGGGTTATATTAAGACATATTGCCCATTGAATGCAAGGCCCCGGAGGCTGGGTCCAGTTGGGTTTCATTCTTAATTGAAAGTCGTTGCTTTCTGGGGTCAAAGCCAAGCCCTGCATGGGACACTGAGACTTGTGGGCCCTCCCAGGAGGAGACCAGAGTCTCTCCACGTGGGATTTGGACCCGCAGCCCCAGGGAGCCGGGAACTGCAGGCAGGCAGGATGCCATCGGGAGCAAGAGCAAGCTGTGCTCTGCGTCCCTCCACAAACCCACAAGCAGCTCCAGGATCCCGAACTCTTCTCAACGACCAGCAAAGAACACCCCTTTCCTTGGTAGAAAGCTTCCACAGTTTTCTTCCCCTTCCTTCCCTGCACCCCATTTGCAGCTCTGGCCCTGATGTTCATGGGCAGAAACAGAACTGGAAAGAAGAGCATGAATCAGTATGGTGTGAGGGGCATCATCCGGGAGTGGAAGACCCATAGTCCAGATTCCCAAGTCGTTGTATTCTGTGTGAGACAATCTCTGGAAATCAATCTGGACAGAACACACTTTGAGTTTTCTGCAGTGTGGAGTCACTCACTGCTCAGCACCCTGCACACAGTGAGGAATTCCTGAGTCCTGGTGCCAATGGCAACCTGTCAAAAGATTTCTAAGGCTAAAATGAAATAAAATTTAAAAAGGCCTTTAATTTTGAGGGACCGATCTGAGACAGTTTGGGCTTGATTTTTGGGAGATGTGACAAAGCTACTGCTCTTGCTCGTTTTTTGCAGGGGGCTGCAGGAACACCATTTTTTTGCAGCTTCCACCTCCTGCATTTTTGAAATCAGGCAAAATGAAAAGTAAGATGCCCAAACTTGATGTCTGCTTTTGAAAACTTTTGGTTTTATTTTCCTGTCTGTCATTCCCATCCTTATAAAATTCAGCATCCAGTTTCATGGCCTTATGCTAAGTTAGGTACCGTGTCTACAAAACCATCTGGGTCAGGTCTATACCCCCCCCGCCAAGGTGACTACGTGTCTCTCCCTTGTCTCTGATAGGCTTTGAATTTGGTCCTATAAATGCTAAATCGTTGTATTCTATCATGCAGCAGAATCAATCTCTGCAGCTGGGAAATTGTTGTCCTTCAAAATATTCTAACAGAGGCAAACCCCCGTCCCTGCGCCTGGGTCTCCCACTGGTGTTACTGAGGATGGTGTGAATGGGGTGACTGTCACGCTGTGGTGCAACAGAGCACTTGGTGGATTAACTCTGCATACGTCACGCATTTCCACACATAATAGACACCTGCTCCAAAATTGCCAGGTCTTACCTTCTTTGCTTTGGTACTTTATGAGAGATGAAGTCAGCAGCTGAAATTAATTGCTGCGCTCCCCCTGCCTTAGGAGAAGAGTGAAACCCCTCACCGAATGAATCCTTCTTAAGAATAATTTTTGTTTGGGGTGGTTTCTAGTGTGAAGGGTTGAAGAAAGTTTTACAAAATGGATCAGAAGTACAAATTTTTGTCTAAGAGGAGAGTCTGTTTCTGTTAATACTGGTGTCATTCTGCGGTAGCTCTCCTAAAATCTGCAGATGTAATTCAGGTTGGCACCAATATAACTAAAGACATACCTGAATCTGGTTTTCTTGGTTGCACCCAGCTAATTCTCAGTATTTCTAAAAAAATTTTTTTTTTTTTTTGCTTTAGCATCGGCAGCTAAAAGATTTAGCAAAACCCACAGATGCTGTGTGACAGATCAGAACAAGAGGAGAAGACTCCTAATCTGGTCATGAACACAGGGAGAATTTCCCTGCAAACACTGGAATTTGTCCAGGAATTAGCAGTCTCTGTCAGTACAAAATACCCCAGTAGCTTTCATTTGCTTGCCCAGTTGGTGCCCTTCAACCAAAAGCTGGATTTACCTGGCTGCTTGTAATGGTAGGGGCCAATTTTATTTGGGTAACTTCATTGATTTCAGGGGAATTGTTTCTGATTTGTACTAGAATAAGTGGGAGCAGATTTAGGCTCTTTAATGTTCTTCCAGTTTAGCTCTTGGAATAACTTATATTTCATTATTATGTGTTTATGTAATTAGTGCAATTATATCAAATTATATAATTGGTACAATTACTTGGACTCATGTAACCACTGCATATAGCATTCCATGCTGTAAAATCTTTTACTCTAGAAAAAAAAAAGAAGTCAATATTACATGGGAATCTTAATTTGTTTTTAAATTCCAGTGTCAAATTTAGGCCCTAACCACATGCAAGAAGCCTCTGGTTCACATCAGTGGAACCTCTCTGAGCAGGCAGCCTGCAGCCTTCATCATAGATATTGGGTTTTTAATCTGATTTGGCCAATTCTATTCAACAGAGGCCCTCCTTGAATGTGTGCAGCTCTAACCGGTCTTCCTTGAACAAAGCAGAGATGTCAAGTTTTGACACACAGGCCACAACCTGAGAGCTGTGAAGCCATCACAGGCCTAAGATATGTGTATAGCTTCCTTACACTTGATCAGATTTGCCACCTTTATGGTCTGCCACGGAGAATTTTACACCAGTACTTTTATTAAATTCATCGGTTCCCTCTTTTTGGTCCTTGAAAGTGTTTTTTTTTCCCCCCACTATAATTTGCTTTCAGGGTACATTGTTGTGAAAGCGAGGAGATAGAGGGGTCAGTGTACGAATCTGTCGTGGGCAAAGACAAAGTAGGCCTAGCCAGCAAAACAGGAAAAAGGGCGAAAAGAAAATCCAAGAGCTGTATTGATTTCCCTGGGTCAGACATCACCATCAAGGAAGAAGACCCAGCGTGAGAGCTGGAGTTGCTGAGCACCTGATGGGCTTCCCCTAACGAAAGGATCAGCCCTCCCAGGTGCCGAGCGTTTCAAGCTCTTGCCTGGCCCAAACGCCATCCTTGAACCCAGCTGCAAAGTGCACAGGCCCCAGGTGAGGCACAACTTGACCTAACGACAGCCCTGCGGGGCCTGGCTGCTGCCTGCTCCTTCTCACTTTGGACCTGCTTTTGGAGAGGACCCACGTCCCCGCCTGTCCTCCTGCAGACTGGCCTTTCAAATCAGGCCGGGAGAGGCAGCTGTAGCCTACTACAGCACAGCCATTTTAGGGCTGCAGCTAGTGCTGCCTCGCTGCCTTCCTCCAGCTGGTAAGTGTGCTCAGTGCCTGTTATTTTTATCTTGAGCTTTTGCTTTGTTTTTGAGGATAATTGCACGTTATTGCTGCAATATGTTATAATAAGTGCTATGAAGATGACTATTGTATCCAAGGCGAAAGAAGATGTGGCTGGGGAGCAAACTTAAACCTATGTGTCAGCAAAACAAACACGCCGTGTTTGGGCTGTGTCAGTCAAGTGGTACCAAAGTGGCATTTCGGTTTTGCCTGAGGGGAGGCTGCAGGGCTGATCTTGCCCCTCTCTGCTTTGTCGGATGGGGTGGCTTGTGCCTGTTCCCACAGAAGAGTTTGTCACGAGCTGTGGAAGAGCTGCAGTGGCCACGCTTTCCTGCGGTCAGAGCTCAGCTCCTCGCTTGGGTGATGGGGGAGCCAGTCCTGGGCAGCGCGGCAGGAGCGAGGTAGGAGAGGTGGATGCTGAAGTGACATCCATTTGAAGATAAAGGGTTATAAATGCTGCCAGATCCAGCTCCTGTGAGCTGGTGCAGGCTGGGCTTTTGGACTTCTGGACCCTGCTGTGTCCCATCTCCTATTCACTATGTTCTCTGTAATCAGGTTTGGTCTCTTCTGGATTGTTTTTGGGTCAGGTTTTGGAACTGACCTAGCTGTGGGACTCCAAGCTTAAAAAAAAATAATTCAGGACCTTGTAAATTAAGGTCTTGGGCCCTTGTGAAAGGAAACAAACAACTCTTATCTGTCTTAATGAGAGTCGTATGTGTGTATTTTGTATCCAATTGTATGAATTATCTTTAGCAGTGATACTTTGTAAGACCATGTAATTTATGAGGTGGTTATCGGTGACTCATAAGTATTTATTTATGTTTTATATGCATTGTGTATGTTTGGCTTGATTGGGGTGGCATGTTTGCATGGGTGAGCAGGCATTTTATGTGTAAACACACACAGACAAGAAACGCAAGGCTTTCTCTAAGCAAACCAACTTCTACCATATTAATACCTCTGTAATAAAATGTATTTTGGGGGACCCTGATGATAGACTGGAGGTAATGCAGGGTAACTACCCACTGGTTTGAGTAGATTTCTTGACTTTCGAGTATCTCATCCTCAGTATGTTGTCTGCCATTAAGTATGTGGTAGGTAGGTGCCCTTGTGATGGCTGAAGAGAAGGCAGCCTCTTCTCAGATGTGGCTGTGCTCCAGCCAGCTCCACATCCAAGAGAGCACAGCAAACCACGTTTGCTCAACCCCTGTTTTGAAATTGTTCAGAAGCTGGTTTGGTCTTTAGCACAGTTCGGAGCAACCTTGAGGCTGCCTTTAGGACAGCTGCCAGGGGTCCCGAGTGCTGCTGTAAAAGCTGAGAGAGAGCCAGAACATCATAGTGCTCTGGTCACGCATCCTCGGTTGGGCCGTGCTTCCTATACTGCGAGCTGCTGCGTGACACTCAGGCAGAGTCGACCCCATCTAAGTGGACAGTGTTTCTCGCTGGCTACATGATAGGCACAGAGACTTAGGGTGTAAGCCAGATCTGTTTATATTAGCTGCCCACCACAGTGGTCGGAATCGCTACATTAACAGTGCATGACAATGAATCAAGCCCTATATTTAATTTATAGGTGGGTTCCCTTTACATTGTTCTCATTTTCTTGCCCCCTTTCCCTGACAACTGTAGACATGTGAAGCTCCGACAACATTGCTTCCAGACCGTATCTCCTCGAATTGGGTTACTGCATCAAGCAGGGAAAGTAAAGCTACGTTTAAGTTTTACCCCAAATGAAAGCTTTTTCTACTCTGTGTGCCACAAATAGACTTTTAATTACAGGAAGCATATACTGTAAGTGCACTCTGGGATTTGATTCCATGCTTGTGAATGTGCCAACTCGTACAAGAATCTTCAGCATCACCAGTTGCAGTCCACAGTTACTGGATATAACAACAAAAGGAATGGCAAACAAGTCCGTGTGCTGATGGCCACCAGTTTTCTGTCTCTGACAGGCTTTCTTGTGGTGACGTTGAACATTACAACCATTCAGATGTGCTCTGTGACTTGCTGGGCTTAAAAATCTGCTGGTGTTAATGTAGGGCCAGATTTAGTTATTCACACCTGTGGAAAGTGGATTCAAAATCCTACCAAATCAGAATTCCCCAGTCAATTACAGTCATAAACAGGCTGCAGGACTGCACAGAGCAAAGCCCGTAGCGCTTTCCGTGCGATATCAGAGCCTAGCTGAAGATGCTGCAACTCCGTGAACTTCCGTTCAGTTGCACCTCTTTGCACCAGGTGTGAATTTATCCTTGTTGGCTTGTAGACAAAACCCTTGCTTTAGATCAGTCAGCAGTCAGGCTCCCGATATTGTGCTCTGTGTACCTCCGTAGCTGGTGATAGAAGCTATTGTTCTTTTCTGCAATATGTTCACGGCATCAGGCATTATGACTCATGTCATAACACCATTGTGTGCCGTTTGTTTAATAATACAGCATCCGTGTCATGTCACTCTAGCAATGTTCTTAATTCTTTCTATTATTAACTTCTGTTTGGAATTGTTTATACTTGTAATTTAGCTTTTCAAATTCGCGCTGGGTGTAAGCTGGTGTAAGAGGAAAAAGTTCATAAACACATCTGAAAGAATCTGGCAAATAACTTATTGGCCTTGTCTGATCAGAAAAGGGAGAAGCAGTGTATTTGTTTAAGGCTTTTTTTGGTTAGCAGTAAATGATAATACAGGCTTCATCAACACCTAGAAAGGAAAACGCTGGTGCTACTTTTTTTTTTTCCCCCACTCTTGTAGGACTAGTTGGATTTAAATGTTAATGGTATATTTTAATTTGACAAAGCAGGATGCTGGGAAAAAAGGTAACTTGCCTTTTCCCTGTCAACTAATTTAGTAATTTGTCAGGGTGGTTGTTCTTTTAGGCAGGGGTGTATCTACCTCCTATCTAGAGATCTTTGAAGCTATTTGTGCATCTCTGGCACCGTGCAGAAAATGAAGAACCTCCTTGGGTCTTCCTTTCTGTCCACTGGCAGAAGAGAGGAGCAGGATCCAGCTAATATTTGGGCAGCAGACCTTCTGTTGAAGCTGTTGGAGTAGGAACCCTTAGCCTATAAATAATTTGGGGTCAGGGAACATCTGAAAAAGTTCGTTGTTGCTGTTGTTCTGTTGTTGTTGTGTTTTTTCTTTTCTGTCTGATCAGCTTAGCTTCTGGCAATGTTGTTATACAATGACAACCCAGAGGTGTCTTTCTGGAAAACAGAAGAGTTCTGGAACACAAATGTAGTGCTCTTCTATTCCGCTGGGATGTCTGCAGTGACCCTTTATTGGGGCTCTGAGTAAATCTTGCCGTAATTGATAGAAACAGCTTTAAAAGAAAAGCAAAACAGATCATGAAGGAAAGAAAGAGCTGATAAAGCTTCTAGCATCAAGAGTGTGCATGTTGAAACACTCTCTAATTATATATTTATCCAATCCAGTTAATACTACAGAGCTTGCAAAAAAAGCCCCATAATTAGGGGTTATGAAAATGTCTACATAGCAATAATATGGCACCTAAATATAGCATCTTTCCTCCTGAAGCACTTTACATCATTTGAGAACCATGGACTCAATTCACAGCTGGCATTCACAGGTGCAACCTTATTGATTTCGATGGAATAGTGCCATTTTTACCAGGGACGAATTTTGTCATAATTGGAAGTTTTATCTATCCTACGGGCTTGTGGGGCTGCCCATCACAATACTATCTGCATATCTTCTACATCAAATTAGCTGGCAATAGCAAAACCTTCAGCAGACTTCACAGAGTCTCTGACACATCTGCCTTCTCATGCTGCAGAAGTCTTTGCTCAGGCTGAACTTATTTGCACTGTGTATTTTGGGGACAGGGAGAGAAGAACAGCTGATGGTAGCAAAGATGTATGGTGCTCTGTAGGTGGGTAGAGATGGCTGTGGCTACGGGTTTTATTCAACCTTTCTGCAGTAACCTCCTTTCACAGTTGTAGTATCTAGATTGAGAGTGTCAGGACCTTGGGACTTGTTTTGCTCAGAGCCCAGCTGGAAGGTCAGACACATGTTCTTGAATGTAGCAAGACCCAAAGTATGCATCAGTCATGGTATTCACCATTGATGGGGCGAAAGAGTAGGGCTGTACATAATTTTATAACTCAAATTAAGACTGCTTCATACAATTTAAAAAAAATTGTAAGCAAACTTTGTCCAAACTGGAATTTGCCAAGTCACCAGGGCTAAGATTCAGCATTGGAAAGTATCGCCAGACTTCCCATTATTGGAATAGACCCTGGAGATTTTAGTCTACTTCTCTGATACTTTGCAGGTTTCTTATAAAACTAAGGATGAGCCTTTTAGCTACTTTGTACTGCCTCTAAGATGAGAAGCATAGTGTTTCCTGAGTGTGAAGTGAAACAGTCATACTAGGAGCTCAAAAGGAAAAGGAGATGGTTTATACTTCAGCCATATTTCCCGCTACCTTGAATAGCACAAGCAGTTCTGGACTGCTCATCTCAAACATAGCAGAACTTGAAATAGTCGAGAGAAAGATAAAAATGCTGAGCTGAACGGCTTACATGTGAGGAACAATAAATTAGGCTGAAACTCCTTGGCCTGGAGAAGAGACTTTGGTGGGGCAGGAGTGAATTCTGCAAGGCAGCAGCATCAGTCAGAAGGTGGGCAGGGACTGTTTGTTCTGTGGCAGTACATCAGTTAAGGTCAATAAATAAACTAGAAGAAGCCAGGCTGAAAGCAAACAAAAGGAGATGTTCTCTGTGTAACTGGTAGTGGACACCAGGAATTCACTGCCAAAGGTGGCTGTGGAGGCTAAAAGCTTATTAGGATTCAAAGGATGACTGGACAAGTTTGTGTAAAGAAATGCATGGAGGATTACTAAGTAGCTAGAAACCACATCTGGCTTAGGAAATACCTTGATCTGAAAATAGCTGGAGGCTAGCAGAAATGTGAGGGAAATAGCGTAAGTAGTTGCTGTGCTTCTACTGTTTTCTGGCTGTCTGACCACTACAGGAGACTCAATGCTGGGCTAGGTGGACCGGTGTGGCCGTTCTTCCACTTGTAATCCACGTGGCAATTCTGCTACGCAGGTTGTTGCAGCGGGTGGACACAAGTCACTGCTCCAGAGGTGTTATGTGCTCCAGTTGTCCTTCGGTCTGGGGAACTTGGTCTCGTGTTGCCTGTGAGGGTCTGGGTTCAGATGCTCAGTGAAATGCATCTGGATGATGTTTTGTGATGGAATACCTGCTTAATATGAACAGAGGAGGGAGGCTGTGGAGTACTGAAAATCGGCTCCATTTCCTGTAATAACTGATTTTCCTTCGAGGCCTCCGAAGCTTTACAAGACAGACCCTGCATAGCTTCAGAGCTCTGAAAGGCTCAAGGAGCTGTAAAGTCTTATTGTGAAAGAGAATAAATTATATTGAGCAACTCCTACACACATACATACAGGAGAAAAAATTTCACCTCCTCCCATAATATCAGATTGTTGATATTCTCTGCATAGAAGTGTAGGGAATAAACAAATGCATTCATTAACATTTACCCAGTAAGGTGAACTGAGGACAGAATATCAGTCCAGATATCCAGGCTTATCTCTGAATTTCCTGGATTTTATGGGTTTAAGTCTGGCTCTGAACAGGTCTTAAGGGCATTTTCTTGGTGGATTAGAAGGGTCTGTGTTTGGATGGTCCCATCTATAGTACCTATGGGATTGTACAAAGCCCTGGTTTTACTGTTTGTGGCTGTTTTGAAATTCTGCTATTCGTTTGCCTGAGTCAAACAGCTTTCAAACTGCAATTGGAGTTGGGTACATAGCATAAGGAGAGTACACATCTGGAAAGAGCTCGAAAGACTTAACCAACATTTCACAGACAATGTTGGAAAACAAACAAAAACCCCTCTGAAAATGTGGTCTGCAGATGGGTCTTTATATTCTCTTCCCCATTATTTTAACGGGGAAAATTCGTCTTTAACAGAAAGGCATTCAGCACAATAACAGCAGGAAAATGACTCAATGGGAGTCATTTTCCAGGATGTCTTTCTGTCTGGGTCAGAGCACAACTTTGCCTGTGCCAAGAGACTCTTTTCATTGTGGGGCGGCTGCGGTGTCGGAAATGCTATCACCTTCATTGGTGTCTTCTCCTGAAACAGCTCTGGATGAAGCTTTACATTTGCTAGGGGTATTTTTCCAGTAGCGATTGCTGGTATGGGGCTCTCCCGCAGGCTTGCCCAATTTGCCACAGAAAGCGTCGCGTGGCTCGGGCGGCCAATCCCAGCTCCAAAGATGGTGTGCTTGTTGCAAGCTCGTGCCAAGCCATCTGTAAGATTTGTCAGATAAATGTGACTAGCGAAGTGGCACTCGTGAGCAGATGAAGGGAAATTCCCTAGGGGATTCTTTATTCGCTCGTCATTAGCAGGAGAGGCAGTGGGAAAATTCATTGTTTAGCTGTTCAAAACACTGGCGAACATTTGATACTGAACGATCTTTAAGAGGGGGGGATGTCGAACATGTCTTGAGCAGCCCAAACTCTGTGCTGGAGGCAGAGTATCATGTTCTGCACGTGGCTTACCTTGGTGAAGAAGGATAATAATATCCGAGTTCCTCAGTCTTGTATTTTGCCTCAAAACCACCTCCCCTCCCTGGGGTAGCCTTATTCGAAGTGAGCTGAGGCATGGAGCAGCCTAAAGGTGCATCGCTGCTGTTTACCTGTGCGTATTCCTGACCTTAAATGGAAAAGAAAATCTGCCCCTGCTGTGAGAAAGTACTTGCTGCTCACTAAATGAAACCTTCTTATAGGCTCTTTGGTGGCAGCTTTTCAGTGAGGACTAAATCTTGCTTGCTCTAGTCATGAGACTGATTTAGATGCGATGACTTGCAGAGCAAACTTACTGAGCTATGCCACTGATGTTTTTGTGAGCTAAAATGGGCCCATAGTCCATGCTGAGGAGAAACAGGTCACCAGTCCCATGTTCTCCATAGAATTCCTTTGGTGCAGCTCACTTCGCTGCACCAAAGGGAGCTTTTAGTCTTGGAAATGAATAATCTAAGCTCCCATGGCTACCTTCCCCAGGCAAGATGCTTTAGGCAAAGCCCTTGGGGGTTTTTTTGTTGGTGTTTTTTTGTGGTGTTGGTTTTTTGCTATTTTTTTGTTTTTTGTGGTGGGACATAGAGGTTTTATGATACCTCCATCTATGTGCTGACAAGGGCACGCGTAGGTATCTGGAAGCACAGATTATCCTGCTCCCATTGCTATCAGCCCTACTCATTCAAATTCCATTTACGCTTGGGTTTAAACTGGGGCTTGGAAATTAATGGAAGCATCATCCTCTTGAAAGTTTCGACATTCCAGTTGCACTGAGGGGACTGAGCTGGCATGTGGGGAATAGGAGAGAGGGACTTGCAGTGTTCCCAGTTCCCCAAACTCCACTATGGACTAGAGACCTGTATAGGTCCCATCTCCAGGGAGGCTGACTTAGTGGAGAGCTGGCGAAGAGGACATAAGGAGAGAGATTTTTCTCCTACTGAATCCCGTAAAACCATTCACCCAAAGGGCTTCTGGTGTAGAGTACTGTGAAAGATTCAGATGTTAATTGCCACCGTTTTTTCTCGTAAGTCAAGACCAAAACCAAACCACGCAATACAGAAAGCCATTGTACCACAGTAAGGGTCCCAAATCCACATTTAGCAGCTTTGGTATGCGGGCAGACTTTCAAAAGCTGAACCCCCCTGCAGTTCCACTAAGTTTGAGTGAGACATGAAGCAATATCTGACTTTAGACGGTATTATGTGAAATGTAAGACTGTATCAGTCAATCTTTATCAGTGAATAGGTTGTTTGCCAGATGCAGCAGGTCCTGTCAGCGAAAAGATATGTGTGAATTTGGGTTAAATGCATTGGATGGATAGAAAAATGAGGATATTCCAATAACAGCTCCAGACTTTGCTTCAGCTTTCATGTAAATAGATGAACTTCTGTTGACTCCAATGCAATGTTGCTTGCTTGCATGAGATGGGCCTTTTTTTATATATATAGGAACAACTCGCATCCCAAGATACCTTTGATGTTTTAATGTGTCCTGGCATATCGATGGCTACATCCAGTGCAGAAGAACAATCTGGGACACTTGGTCTGCATTTGTGCTTTGCTGGAGATTTGCTATGTAACCTCGAGCAAATCTATTAATCTCCCAGTACCTCAATTCCCCAAATGCAAAATGGAGATAATAAAACATAACTCCCTTAGCAGGGTAAACACATTAAAAAATGCACTTAAAAGCAGTTGGGTACTAGATTAATGGAGACCTATATCTTGTGGGGAAGATTTGTTGTATTATAAATAATACGTCTTCACAATTATTCCATTTAGTCTGCCTTGAAGCCTTCAAAGACATACCACGCAAATGTTTACTGGCAGCGTGTTTCCCCCCTTTTATTGGCCAACAACATGTTTAGACCAGACTTTGCTGTGGCAAAGTATTTCAGCGCATTGCACATGGCAAATGGCTCTTTTACTGTAAAAGTAGATATATTTTTTTTTCCAGAGAATACCCCAAATAATGCTGTACTCAGCAAAAGCCTGTGCACCTGGAATAGCTGTCTCTGAGCAGATTTTCCTTGCAAAATGATCTGTATGCTTCTGCCTAGAGCTTTTAACCGAAATGGAGAATGAAGGAGATCTGGTGGGTACCAAGGACAAACTTTTTAAGGGTGACTTAACTTTGCAGACCACCTGAAAGAACTTGGGTACGTCTCAAGACAGCTAAGCGACTCTGGTGCCAAGATGTCCTGGACAAAAAGGCCAGTGTTGCAGAGCGCGGTTGAATTACCTGGGGTTCAAAGTGGGGGTCTGAGGGACTGCCACTGCAACGTTAGTGCACAGGAGCCATTCAAGCCATTAGACCACCCACTGTTTTAGCAGTGTTACTTAGCTTCCCTGGGCTCTGTAATTACTCTTGTCACATTACTGAGGATAACACAGAAATATTGCAAGCATTTGCCTTGAACTTGGAGTGTTGAGGCTTATGTAAGGGGGGGAAAAAGGGCTACACGGAGACTAAAATGAAGGGTGTGATTCTTATCCCACTTGTGCTTGTTTTACGCTGGTTTTACCTCTGCTGGAGTAATTCTTCTTTAATGTTAATGTAATGGGTTCAGAAACTGGCCTGTGTTTGTGAAACATCTTTGTGTGCCTAAGAGGTGTGTATTTTGAGGAAAGCGGCAGCCTGGAATTGGCTTTTGCTTCAGTTTAGATAAGATTTTTTATTTTTTTTTTTTCTTTCCCCTCATACAGTGAAAAGCCAGCATGATGTGAAGAAGATCAAAAGCTTTGTTTCCGTGATCAGAGCATCAAATAGAGAATTGTGCTCACTCAGGTGCCTTTCCCACGGGGATGTTCCTCAAGAACTGATGATGGCAGAGGTGTGCTGTCACACCCTCTGCTGCAGGCCGCTGGAGATGGGGAGCTAGACTTGCTAGTGTGTGAGACCTTTCATGCTCCTGCCTCCAGGAATGGGGGGAAAAAAACTGTAATAAAACTCTGGTAACTCTGGTGGCAGAGATAATCCCAGATACGTTTTTGCTGCACAGCTCGGGAGGTCTCATACAGCCAGCTAAGAAGGGTTGGGTACCAGGAGGGTTTGCTTTTAACCTCTGCCCTGCAGCACAGGAACTATTGAATTGAGGGTTTTCTCGGTGTCTTTGACTGCAACGTAATGATTTTGGGTGAAAGGTAACACGGAAGAACAGCAGCGGCAGAAAAATATGAAAAATCCTAAGGAGAATACACTGAGACAAAGATTAGCTGGGAGGAGAGGTGGCCTTGCAGACGGGCCTTCCACATCAAGCATGAGCACCTGACAGTCCTCGTGATTTGATGCTAACAGAAAGCACAGCAATGTTTATTTTAATCTCTGGCAAACATCTATGCATTGGGTAAGAATGAAAAGTTGATCTCATGCTTGGGAGGAGTTTGGGAAAAGCGAGTATGTGCTACTTGGCCGTACTCCAGGCAGTGCTGGCCAGTCGCTCCAGGAGACGACGCTGGGCATGGCAGGAGTGGTCCCAGTCTCTCGTAGGCTGTGGGTGCTTCAGTGAGCACAGCTCTGAGCCCCTCTGCAGCCTGATCTGTGGTCTGCAAGAGCTGTGTTAGAAGAACCTGTAAGAGGGCTGAGGTTTGGTTGTCTCTGACCCCCGGGTGGGACATTATCACTGGGAAGGTAATGTTAACTTATGGGTATGCGTGTGTGCTGCTGGGGTGGCACTTCTGGTTAGAGTTTAGTCATGTTTGTTCCGCAACAAAACCAAAGCAGCCTAATCATTGTTCTCTAGTAAAGGTAAGAGGAATATGTGTCTTATTTCCACAGTCCATTGTGGAGAGGCCCATGGAGAGAGACTAGGTAGGGGTAGATACCCCAACCCTGGGGAATTATCTCCCCGTAGTGGTAAACTGGAGGTCAAATTTTTTTGTATTGCGTGGCTGCTGCTGTATGCCCTAGTGAAGAGCATTTCTTTTTCCTCTGTATCTTGGGTATCGTACCACATCTTGGTGCCTACAGTATACAGGTTAACAAAAATCTCTGTTTTATTGGAAAATATTACAAATTACTCTAGTTATTCCTCTGATGATAGTGCGCCTGTACTTTCTGTTGTTCAGATTACCTCCATTGGTAGTGTCTTGTGCTTTCTTCAGCCAAATTGCTTACAAATATGTGTTGGTTTTAAATGTTTGGGACATGAAATCATATAATGCAGGGTCATTTATTCTTCTATCTTGTAATCATCTGTTACCTAGACTAGCAGACAACAAAGACAAAAGTGGTAGCACCAATCTACTACGTGTCACTGTATGTATGTATAGCACCTAGCACAGTTGGGAGTATATATTATCGACACTGCTATGGTGTGAAGGGACCTTATTGCTCTAGGCACTACACAGGCAGACAACAAAATATGGTGCCTTCCCAAAGAGCTTATGAACAAAATGTAGTTAATGATCCATTGATCTCTGCAGCAGAATACTGTAGGGGACCAGTGGATCAAAGCTGAGTATATAAAATGATGGCACACACAATAATGACACATATTTATCCTACTGACATTATAGAGGGGTCTATGTTACACTTGTGCAGAGGTTCAGGGAAGGCTGCATCTTAGATTATTTGGGAAGAATCTGCAAGTACGGCCTCGTGTGAGTATGAGGATTTAGGACGATGAAGTTGAGGTCTAGATAAAGGCCTCTGGATCATACAGGAAGGATGGCCCAAAATGACTGGTAAGAGAGATAGCAAGGATCACTTCCAAGAAGGCTAACAGGGTGTTTCTATCCATGCTGAGCTTCCTCACCTATAAAGACAAGTCAGTCAGAGGCTGAGACTTTTGCTTGGTGCAGCAGAGAGACTGGTTGGGAAGTTACACTGCTGGACCTGAATGTATGTGTTGTGCCATCGTCCTATAGCAAGAAGGAGAGGCAGTGAAGGCCCAGGCAATCTTCCTTCCTAGAAACTGGAATTGGGGAGACGCAGGATGGAAAGAAAGTGATAAAGAGGATGCAGTGGAAGTGATTAAGGAGGACCGGTGTCATGGGGACTGAGGGCAGACAAGACTTCAAGAAGAGAAGTGCGTTTCTGCTGTTGTACAGGTGTTGATGACTGTTCAAGGCTGAATTTCACATTTCCATAGGAAAGGTGTGCCAAGACTTCAACCTTTCAGACTGGCAGAGTGAAGGAGGGGGTTGCAACATGATGAAACCACACTGTACCTTTGCCTGTTTTTGGGGGGGAAAAAAGTGCTGCAATTGCATGGGAAGAAATGTGTGGAGGGAAGGCTGAAGGAGTGCCAAAAATTCCCAGAAAATGACTGAGATTGTAGGAAGTCAGGCTGATTTACCCTGGAGGAGCAAAGCTGGCCCTAGAGAAAATGACAAAGCGAGAGAGAAAGTACGGAGACAAAACCTAAAAATCCCAGTCGCGAAGATGTGCCTAGGCTGCCTTTGGAGGTGGCCAGCACGTGAGGAAAGGAGGACAATGGACGTGTGACCAGGGCAAAGAGATCGAGTTAAAGTAGAAAGCAACTTGCAACTGAATTAAAATAAATATTTGATGTTTCGCTTTCTTTTCTTCTCCCAGATTTTACCTACAACTTTTGTAGGAACGGCATAGTATTTTGGAAGACACTGTTGAGAAACAGTAGTAATTTCAGTGGGTAAGGAAACAGTTCAGTGTGTTTGGTGATGATTTTAACTATTTGTTTCATGGCAGAATTTGACTGTAAAAGCTCAACCTGCATTTCTCATTTTAACATGAATATATTAATTTCTTTAATGAATAGGACAGAGCTTAACACTTAAATAGACACAGAAAGCAGGACTGGAGACTAAAAATACAGATTAAATAGATTCAATATGAATCAAATGGATTCAGATGTGAAATCTGCAAATGCAATCTACTGCAGTGTAAATCAGGTTTATTTCAAGTTCCCAAGTTTGAACTGCACCTGAAAAAGCTTGGCCTAAATAGAAATAGGCATCTGTACAAAGCTTCTTGCCAGAGTCTAAAAACTAATTTTAAGTTAAATTAGTGCAGCTTTTAGTTATAAACAAAAGATGTGCTTTAAAGTGGAAACTGAACTCAGATTTATGGACTTCCAATAGAGCACACATACCACAAGCCCACTGCTTACAGCGTGAAAATCAGTGCAACAGTGGCAGATGCACAGCACAGTGGCATGGGATGGTGTTAATTTTTTGATCTTTGTCATGGAATATCCTACTGTAAGAACTGCAGATGGGGGGAGCCAAGAGGTGACTCTCTCTAGCCCTTGGAGTGTGGAAGATTAGTGGTGAAGCATTTATATTGTAGTACTTTGGGGACCTGAGCTTTCAATACCTTACAGATTGTTAGTTTATAAATGAATGAGTTTTCTTGTCATTCTTTCCTTTCCTCTCCTCATAGTGTGGAAAACCACAACTAGAAACATCACCTGCATCAGTGAATTGCTTTTTTTTTTTATCTCCCCTGAGGGCAGTGGAGACTCAGATCTTTCCACTGCGAAGTCAAGAGCTGATAATCCTCTGCAGGGTCATCAGAGCTGCTGAGGTGCCAGACTTTGGCTGCTCCTTCGGTTCCCATGAGCGCAGGTGCCCGTTCCTCTTGCTTTAGGGTATGCTCTATTTGCACAGCCTTAATCAGGAGCACGTTATGGTTTTGGCCAGTGCAGTTTATGATGGTGACATAGTATATTTATTTTTAATGTGGAATCGGCCCGTGCCTGATTGAACAATGTACAAATAAAAGATATGGAAATCAAAACTGGTTTGGCTTGCTGGCCAGCACAGAGAAGAATAAAAAAAGAACAGCTGAACAATTCCAGCAGGTAATTCTCAGTCTTTGGTGGGTGCTTAATTAAACTTCCACATGTCGGAGGGAGGAGAGAGCAAGACTTTTCCTAGTAGTATTGAATGCATTTTGGGAATGACGGTTACAACTTGGAAGCATTAATTCTCATACAAGATGTTCTTCATTGACATTCCGATTTTATGAATATTAAAATCTTTATCATCTGGTCAACAACTCCTGGTATTCACTTCAGAAAAAGCTGATATTTTCATATTGTTCTGTAGATGGGGATTTCAGAGAGACTGCAGGATTGTGGAATAGTGTAGAGCAAGAGCGTGAACAAAATAGGTAGCCGGACATCATAGTCCTCTACTATAGTCAATCTTGCTCAAAACTTTAGGTGAAATAAAAGGTCTGTGGTAGCCACGTTCACAGGTCTGACCCTGTTGAAAAGCCTCTGAGAAAGAATAAGTATCTTGCTATGTAGGCAGGCTGCTTTCAGTATCTATCTCGGGGAAAGATTTCACTTGATGACAGAATTATTATTAAATCATGTATTTGGTTGCTGGGAGTTACCCTAGACTTGAAATTCAATAGATAATAGGCTTTATGTCACTGATAAAGTAACTACATTTGCATATATTATTTCTGAAATAAATGGAACGAGCGAAGGGAATCTCTAGTAAATGTTTTAAAGATCTTTTCTGCTATAATTTTGGAAACAAGTGAAAAATGAAACATTTCCCAGTGCTTGGCTGAGTGCAATGACATCATGCTTGTTAAAGGGTTTAACCGCAGCAAAATAAATAGTTCAACTGCTCTGGCTCAGCTGGGGTGGAGAACAACTTTTTGGGTCCTGAATGTGGTTGTGGACAGTACCCATGGGATACTCTAAGGATCTCGAACTGAAGAGTGTTTGAGGCACAAATATGGAATAAATAATAAAATCTCACTTTCACATTTTTTTACATGCCTATTTTTCTGTTTCAAAGGTATCTAATAGTATAACGTGGTTGGAGTAGTGAGATCACTCCCTCCTCTCCCTAAGAAAAAAAAAAAATGACGCAAGGATATTAATCATATTAGTTGTAGCAGAGGGCAGCTATCTTCCCCAATAGTTTTTCCACAACATAAATAATTTTTCTGGGTGTCTTCAGGGAGGATTAAAAAATCTGCTGTTAAAGAGCAAGGAAGATATGGATAGTTTGATTTTGTCTTTCCCGCTGTTACTCCTACCCAAGATAAAATGCTAGCAGCAAATTTATCTCTGTTATGTCTTCCGTCCAAGTCAGCTTGAGTCTCTGCTTCAGACTGTTCGGTATTTGATAATTCCCATTTAAGCCAAAGCTCCAGTTACCTTCTGACTGTAATAGCTGTCAAGGTGTAAAATACATAGTCTCCATGCAAGCGCTGCTTAATTGGTAAGTAATTCACGGTGTAGGCCTTCAACGGTGATTGCAAATCAAAGTGATAACATGAGAAATCACTACAGTGAACACTGAGCCATCATTATCTTTCAAAAATTGAGAATCTCGCAAGCAGTTTCCCTTGCTAGGGGTGTGGGGAAAAAAAGTCTCTGGCCAAGCTAAATCCATTGCAGAATGCAAAGGAATTCTCAGGGAAAATGATTACATGTTTTGTTTTTCCAGGCATTGCTATAATGGATTTTGTCTCAGAATAGAAAATGGAGGTCACATCGAGAAAAGGAAAATGTTTCTTTCTTTTATGTGGTCAAAGGTGGAAACCTTCCAAATTTGCGAAAATACAGTAATAAATCTGCAGCCATCTAGAATTATGTGGTGTTACAAGCGAAGACAGCTCCGAACTTCATTCCTGCAGCAGGAACAAAACCCGGTTCCCCCATCTCGGATCTGATGCTGCCTGAGCTCATCTCCATCAGCCGCTCGTACCAGCACCCTGAGGCAGAGCCGGGCTGCCTGAACCCCTGCCTTCCAGGGCATCGCTGCTCGCAGCAGGCATTTTCGGTACATTTACATCATGATTTTTACAAACGGGTATTGTCTGTGCCATAATTAACACCTGGGACAGTCTCAAACTCAGAGGTCCCACAGGACTGGGTGGCATGTTGTGGGCTCCTGGATCCCTAGCTGTGGCAGGTGGTCACATCTGTTGACTTCAAGAGGGGAATTGACGTTAAAATCGGTCTGGTTTCTCACCTCCTTTGCTCTCCAGAAACTACTCAGGTGCCTCATCTGTCTAATGGTTAAGTAGCGGCTGCTTCCCTTGGTGAGGTCCCCCTCTGTGAGGCCATCCTCAGGCCTGGGAGAGCACCTTTGCTCTCTGGCAGCCTCTGCCTTAGATTTGTCTTGCATGCTTAATACTGTCAATTCATTGCATTTCACCCCCCCTCCCCCCCCCCCGCCTTGCTTGGGGATTTTCTGACCATTTTCTCTGTGTTGCCAAGTGGTTCTGTGTTGTAGCTCGTTAACTGCCAGTGTGTTGGTGTTGCATATGGTAAAAAAGCGTAGCTGGCAATGTAGTATCACCTCCGCAAAAGAAAAAGATGTGAAGCCGAACTGAATTCAGCCCTGAAGCTGCTCCCACGGGGACTGTCCAGGGCAGGAACCCTAATGGGTATGATTAATTAGGGATGCTGCACAGCTGGGGAGCCTGATGCATGGGGGCTGAGGTCAAGCAAAATTCTGGCTGTGAGTTGAATGTTGTGCTTTGCCGCCAGGGCTTTTAAACATCGAGGTTAAATGTTGTCGCTGAAAACTCTCTGGGAAATGGGGGACTCCAGAAAGAGCGAAACAGGTGATGAGGCCGGAAAGCAAGCTCTGCTGCCGAGCTGGTGTGTGAGGGGAGGGGGGAATGATTGCTCACTGCTTAGGAGAAAACAAGCCCCCCAGAAATTGAGGTTGTTTTCCTCCACGGGGACCAGGCGGAGGGAGGAGAGGGGCTGGAGGAGGAGGAGGGGGAGGTGGGGTGAGCGGGGCCCAGGCTGGCAGGCAGTGGATGTGCCAGCGCCTCGGGTTGTCGTTTGCACCTCGGTCACGTGTGTGGAAAACATTGCCGCTGTTGTAGCTGGGTACCGCTAGCTGCGCGTGGGTGCAAATGGCAAGGCGAGATGTGGGACGGAGCAGAGCTGGGCCCAGCTGCTTCTGTTTATGCTCCGCGGGAGGGAAGCAGACGTACAGAGCGACTGTGTCTTGCCGAAAGTCAGCCGGGGGCTGGTGTCCACGGGGAGGCTGGTGAGGACTAGAGCCTTCCCGCTGAGCCCCCTTCTTCTCCCCTAGCCATGGTCGGACCCCAGTGCTTGGCCATGGGGTTTGTTTCACTTGTGACTCGCTGCTCATCTTCATCCTCAGCAGTCCAACCCTCATCCCTCCTTGCTGTGCTTTGGAGGCCCTGGCAGAGTTCAGATTCACTTTTTTTTTTTCCCCCCTCTTTTCCATCTTGAAAACAATAGTAAAATTCCTGAAAAGGGGGTGAGCGTGTACATGCATGCAGGTGTGTTTGGGGAGGGAGGCAACTGAAACTGAGAAGTGGTGGTGAAGAGAAGCAGCCCAGAGCCTGGTGTGATGGTCTCCTGCTTGCACCAGCGGCTCTTGTGAGGCCATCAAGTCTTTGTGGAATTGCATCACAAACCCCAGTTCCACTGCGTTTCTGTTCTCAAGCCTTCTTCTGTATCCCTGAGGACCATAAACATTTTAAAAAAAAAAGAAATCCATCCCACGTAGACCGCAGCTCCCACAACCACTGAAGATGGTCACGGTGGAAGCACAGTGCACCCGGAATGGCTGTGCAAAGAAAGGGGGGAGACCTGATCTCTTTCAGTTCTGCCTCTCTCCATTTCAAATTTGAATAGGACACGTGGCTCCTGACACATGTTGTCTAACCAGCTTGGTTTTATGTGCTACTTCAGTCAGGAAATTAATCAGGAAAAAAGATAAGGGAACATTATGCTATTCAGAGTAAATCGCCGCGTTACACAATGCTGCTCCCATTGCCTAGGTAAAGCTGTTTAAGAAAATGGGCTGGCTTGAGGGCTTCCTTCTGATTGTCTAATTAAACTTCCAACCTTTGCAATTATGAAAATAACCGTGTGGTTAGAACTACTTGTATATGCTATAGGTAACTCTTGAATTAGCTAGAAAGAGACTAAGACATTTGCCTCAAGATCTTATTCTGAGATTTCTCTTTTCTTATGCAGTTTGGGTTTTTTCTAAAGATGCTATTTCAACGTACAGCAGCACAAAATTCATAAATGCAATTGCTGTGGTGGCTGGAACTAAAGGTCCACTTGTTGCAACATCCCATTTGCAGCAACGCCCAGTTAAAAAATGCCTCTGAGGAAAGTGCAAGAAAACTGATAACAGACACAAACCAGTTGGGTCTTTGTAGCCCCAGCAATTAGCTTCCATTTAAAAACCTTTCATTCAGTCATAGCCAAGCAATTGGAAGGTAATGCCTTGTGGCAGAGAGTTCCACTGGTTAACTGTGTGCTGCGTTAATGCTTTCTTTTGATTATTTTCGTTATTTCTGGCCTGCAAATGTGCTTCCCATACTATTATATGAGAAAGTAAAGTTGTAGGTTTTGTGGTGTGGGTATTTTTTTTTTAGTTTTTTTTTTTTGAGTCTGGGTACTCAAATTATGGCTGCTATTTGTATTATCTACAATTTTTTTTATACAGGTAATTAATCTGTAATTCCCAAATACTGTCCTATTTATCTCACTTCAGTCAATTAAAGTCAACAAACTCCCTTAGGATGGGTATGTGTCCTAGTCTCATAATTTTCTATTTTCTCCTGGACCTATAAATATTGGAAGCAGCTGCCTGCCTGATCTCCTGGGGTACAATCCTCAGGTGAAGGTGACTCCATCTTTCACAGCACACCTGTGCACTGTGCAAGCAGCATGCTCTGCCTGCCATAGCCATGAAGGTTTTCATTACAGCAAGGCTACAGATGCAAATATTAAAAAATCTGGCCTTCAAAAGAATTGTCACTTCTCTCTTAACCCCCCGGTTCATCACTGTCGATGACTGCGTCAGACGAAGGATGGGTAGCAGAGGCTGTGTTGTCCTCTGGTACATTGGAAATGGACTTCATGTCACTCAAAGTGTTTCTTGTCAGGCTCTGTTAACACCTTATCCTCAGCTTTTGTTGATATAAGCGAGCACATCCCTTTGTTAGCTTGCTTGTGCCTTATAATGTCATCTCTTTTTTTTTTTTCCTGTTTTATCTGATCCTCTTTATAAAAGCAGAGCTACGTGATGCACAGCTGGATGCACTTTGAGAAATCTGCTGCTGCCTGAGTGCTACCTGTTCGTGTGATCGGAGGGGAGTGCTGAGCTGAAGAATAGAACGTGTCTTTTGTGATTGATCTGTCAGGCGGGTTTGATAGCGCGGAAAAAGTAGTAGGTGTTGTACGTATAGAAACGTTCGGGCTTGGACTCTGTTTTCAGTCTGAAATATGAAGTGTGGTTGAAATTTGAAGGGAGAGAGGGACTTTGCATAAGCAAGCGGTAAGCGCAGCTGAGTGGCTTGTCCGGTGCGTTCAAGCGATTTTTCGTTTTCTAATTGACGCTGGTTGCAGTGGGGACTGCAGCGTGGTAGCCCGTGGAGGTACTGACAGAAGCAGGGATCTGGTGGTGAAGGTGCGATACATGTGGTATTCAGCCATCACTCAATGCTTCACATTCTTGTGAGAAATCTGCTTTAATCTGGGTCTGGTTCCAACTGGCAGTGCATAACAACAAGGCTTTCCAGCCTTCTCCTCCCCCGGGGTTTCAGTCCTTAAAGATGCAGGTTCTGATAGCATGTTTTTCTTTTCAAGCCAAAATTTAGTTAAAAAATTGACAAGCGCTTACGACCCACAAAATATTTAACCTTACTGCCAGGCTGGAATTAGCCTTTGAGTTGCTTTCTGCTATTTTGTGGTTAGCAGCACTACAGCGATCAGAAAGTGGCATAGCTACTTCACTTCTGCTCTCTTTGCGTCCAAGAGCTCCATGAGGTCACCCTGTTGTCACCGTGGCAGTCAGTTATTTCTTTTCATTGTAATTTAAAGACCACCTCCTCACAGGGTCCCAGGAAGCAATAGGTAAGGGATCTCAGCCTCTTGGGACACAGGTGGGGTCCTTGCTTTCCACTCTCAAGATGCACAACTTCCACGCAGCGATGGTGGTCACCAGAACCTGTTCTGTGACTGAGCAGGGCTATGTATGGATCAGAATATCCCTTCCCTGGATTATTTCAGGGTGACCTTTACTATTTTAACACCGTTTTTCGTATATCTGGCAGAGTGAAGATAATGTAGACTAGCGATTACATGTCTATATGTGTACTCTATTGCAAGCTGTTTATGCCCCTAGCCACTGAAATGCCCTGTTGTCAGACTTTATTATGTGAAGTGTACAGTATTGGGTAAAAATAGGTTTTATATGCGGAGTCAATGCCTCAGTATCTTTAAATGAGGCTAACTCAGGGAAAACCACTTTCTTTCTAGCCATAGCAACCAAACCAGGCTCGCTTTGCTCCAAAAGGCCAGTTTTTCATGTCCTTTTGCAGTTGGTCTATTTGGTCTATGGTTTTTGTCCTACAAGGAAGCCTCAGTGCTTCTCTCACTGGTTTGTTGTTTAGTTTGGTGTTTTTTTTCTTGTTTTTGTGGACAGTACAAAATAGCTTTTGCCCTTCCCTGAAGACTTCTGAGCTGTTACTGACTTTCATAAGTCCCTCTGAAGATATTTACCTGTAGCGCTGTAAGAAATGCAATCTCAGGGTCTTTAAAGCCCTGTCTAGTCTCAAGAAGTTCTTGGTAAGCTGAATGTAGGAGCAAGGCTGTCCTGCGCTGGTAGCTCCAAGTAGACCCAGTGGCAGTAGCATTGGCAGTCACAGCCCAATCTATCCAAAAGTGAAGGGATCAGTTTTCGGAAGGTTTTATGGGACCCCTTTATTCAGAGTCTTGCATTGCAGAGCCACAGTGAACATTGTAGTGCTTGACCTGTGTCGCCTTGTGAGCAGAGGTGCTGAATACAGACCCCCATACCAAGCATCAACCTTGGTACGGCTGGACTCTGACAGCACAAGGATTTTGGTATTTTGCAGTTGGCAAATCAGTGATGCTCAGTTCTTTGCTGGTCTAGGACTTAAAAATCAGGTGAAGTTGTAGTGGACTGAGTTTCTAGGCAGAGAGACTCCAGGTGACCTCTATATAAGTCCTCACGATCCTCTAGATATATTATTTTTGCACGTGCTGCTCAGCTTTCTCCAAAGAGAAAACCATAGGCACCAGCTGTCTAAAGCACGCTTGATTTAGGTTATTTTTCCATTTACTTTAATCATATTCTCAACCCATTTAACAAACAGACAAATGTGTAATGCTTGGGGCAGACCCAGTTCGCCTGTGGGAGAAATAGTTATTTTAAATAAAAACAGTCTGATTTTTATGGAGGTGATGAAGACCCGCAATTCTGATTGACTAGTTCACCAATAGATAAAAATCAAAATATCATCAAACTTATCTATTTACAAATTGTCCAGGAGCAGATTGTGAAATTGTCAGGTTTGTCATGTAAAGTTATTCACTAATTTCTTCAGGGAATAATTAGATCATTAGACAAATATGCCATAGGCAATCTGTGTGGGAACTTGTGTAATTAACCAATCCAAAATGAGTGATAAATTGTATATCGGTAATTTTCACACTTAGCAATTTAAGATGTGTTAAGTAGTTTTGTCATCAAGTTAAGGAACAGAAACAATACATTGTGACTTATATAACTAATTAGCATTCCCGATTTTACAAACACAAACAATTTGGAATTTACCTTGGGCGACAGTTTGCTCATGTGAGGTAGGAGAATATTCATGAGCGCAGAACTTTGCACTCACTTTTTGCAAATGCTTGAACGTTAAAGAGGTCATAAATCTGGTTAATCAGAAATTTGCCTTTCAATTCTAACAAATGTTCATGGTATGTTACTAAGAAAAAAAATATCTCTTTTTCTTTCCCTGATATTGGCTCAGCTTCTTGTAAAATCCTCTTGACAGCACTTACTGAATCAGAATTGCGTTGTACTAAGGAATGGGCCTGTGCATGTTTTGTGAAGTACTGGGTGATTCCTTTGTTCACTGAATTGCTGAATTTATGGTGCAATGTCAAATTATGACTTTCATTGTAAATGGACTAAGACGGGGGGCAGGTTGGAAGCGGAAGGATGTAGTAATTTGGAAAGGTTAAATTGAGAACGGATGGAAGTTGTCAGGAAAGGTTAAACTGGCCACAAGTAGGCAAAAGGGGCACAAGGCTGGTTACCGAGTGGAAAGCCTGGAATCAGTGTGGTATAGGAGAGGTGTAGCCAGGAGAGGTGTCCTACCATAAAGTGTGGGGGTTTGGGGTGAATTTTCTTTCAAAAAAGAAAAAAAGCATTTAAGACGTTGGTACGGCCACCTAAGAAGTTGGGGCATACGGCAGTAAACTAGGGAAAACAAAGGATCTTGCTGAAGGTTATATATGCATGCATTTATTTTTTATATATATGTATATGTACACATACCAAGCGAAGGAAGATGGAGCAGATGACCTCATGGTCCTCTTCCATACCTGAATTTGAAGTCCACGAACCCCCACAACTCTGTGTTTTAGGCACAAAAACTAAACTCTTCTCTCACCCTCTCCTTCTCTGCAGCATCTTTTAGGTACAGAGTGAGCTCATCAGTATAATATTAGGTCAAGCACCATGCAACACTATGTATATATAGCAAGGCTGTGGCGTGTGCAATCCAGGGCTACTGATGATATCAAGGTCTCTGGGAAGAACGAGCAGCTGGCTGCTTTTATACATTATGCTGATACTACAGGAACTGTAAACGGTCTCTGGTTTGCTCAGAACACATAATTAAACACAGACAAATCAGTGACACTGTCCAGTTGCATCAAGCCACCAAAAAAAAATAATCCACAAACCCACCTGACTTTAACCTTTTAAAGATTGGTGGGTTGGATTCTCATTTTCCGCTTGAAAAAGATGCGTGAGAGTGCCAGGATGCTTTTAGAATGAAAAGTGTTGTGTATAGCCCATTAAAAACAAAATTAAAAAAAAAAAATAAAAAAAAAAAATCCACTGCACCACTGGAGAGTCAGCAGAGGGAGTGCGAGTTAGGAAGCCCCTCTTTAAATATCTGAATGGCTGCAGTGCAGGAGGAGGGAAGTAAACAAAGACATGTGTGAGCTAGAATTGTGGGAAAGAAGTAGACGTAAAATAAAATCTTGATGATAAAGTTAAGGTGATAGCAGCAACACCCCTTGATGAGAGTTGTGATACCCCTGCCCTTGGAGGCATGTGAGCTTGATTGAAGACGCACTAGAAAATGTAATTTCTTGAGGTTGCCTAAGCGCTTCCAACTCCTGTGATTTTAATTATTATTCTTGCAATATTTTGTGCTCACACCCTCTAGTCCATCAAATCATAGTTACATTAAAATCTTTTGCTTTTCTATATTTTGACTCTTGGGTTTCTACTGAAATGATATGGAGTCTCAATATTACCGAGGTGGTTATGGAGTCAAGCTTGAATTGTGATCTGAGTGCATTTAATGTGTGAAAAAGCCATAAGGCAAATAACAAGATTCTCAGGGCTTGAAAAGTCATGATGGTGCTTAAACACTTTGAGCTGGCAATGCTAGCAGTACTTAAAATGACATTTAATGAGAGAGCATTTCTGGGCAACTCCACAGAATCTGTTTTACCTCTGCGTCTTGTGGGGCTTTTCTTTTCAGTTACAGAGAAAATATGTAATACAAAAGCTTGAAATGGTGTTTTTGCCATAAATTTGAGTTTAATTTATCTGTTCCAAGAATACACACTTATTCCCTAGAGCTGTACTTTATGTTTTTCATTCAGTTGAGGATTTTTCCTTCAGCCATGGCTGTAGCCGGATCAAGTCTGAGACAAACCATTTTTTGGACTATGTTTTAGAAGGATGACCAGGAGTGGCCTTAAAATTTAAACCAAGCTGTAGTTTTAATTAGAGAAAACCTTCTGTTTCTCAATCCTAGAGGTAGGAAGCAATGCCATACTAGCTGGATAATATTTTAAATAATTGAATGTGGTTTTGTCTTGTCTGGTGCTTCAGAAATACGTAGCATGACCTTTTTTTACTTTCCAACGAATCTGCATCTATGTTGAAGATAGAAATGGAGATAGGCAGTTACATAGGAGATACTTGTGGGCTACTTACATTTTTGCTCAGTTTTGAATACTCTTCTTTATCTGTATAGTAATTTACTTTGAAGTACATGCTCAGAAATAAATACTCCTTGAGATTAAGGGGGAAATGATGCTGAAAATCTTGGGGGTTTTTTTTGTTTGTTTGTTGTATGGTGTTTGGGTTTTTTGTGTGGTTTTGTTGTGTGTGTTTTTTTTTTTTTTTTTTTAAAAACAACCAGAAAAAAGCCCAACAAAAGTGTTAAGGTCCACTCTACTTTTGACTGCTAAAAATCACTCTTTGTGATTTGTAGGACATAGAGGTGTGTCTTTTAACTGTATCTGTCTGGTGTGGGCTATTGTGCTAGTAACCCCCCATGCATTTTCAGTTTGTTTCTATCCAGTATTATGTTACCCAGTTTATTTTCAGTGGTTTGCTTTTTTTGGGTGTTTTTTCTTTTCTTCCCTCCCCCCCCCCCCCTCCTTCCTAAACTTCTGTCAATGTGTTATGATAATGCAGCTCTGCTTTCCTCTCATGAGGTGCCTGCATTCATTGGTGGGTGATACGAATAAGTAAAACCTGTCTCTTAGTGCGCATTCACAAGAGTGTTGAACTGAGATTACACTGACATCTGAAATTCTGGCAGTTTGTAACTCCAAGTGCTTACACTTTGTAAATCTCAATCGCGTCCTTAATGTAGATTTTGTTTCGTTTCTTGCTAAAGAGTAAAATATGTAAATTTAGAAAAGACTGTCACTCTCCCCCTTGGTCTTTGAGTGATTTAAGTCATTCCTTTGTCAACCGATCTAATGTGTTTTTGCAGCGATAATGCTTAGTCTCCAACATCTGTGCGCTGGACAGAAAGTGAGATTCCTAGATGTTTCTTGGGTGCGCTGTATCTTCACCATAGCACAATGACATGTAGGTAAAATGCATGGCTTTATGCAACAAGTACAAATGAGACTAATTTGAACTGAGCATTGTTTGAAAGCTATGATGAAAGAAACTAGCATCAGGCACAGGCTTATTTGATTTTATCGAAACTGTCCTCTTACTTGAAGAAACTGGAAGTGAAGTGAGTCTGTGGTGCCATAACTGGCTCTGGTGCTGCCGGCTCCTGGGGAAAGGTCAGATGTGGGTGAGAGCGGCGTGACTCAGGGCTCTTGCTGGCATGGGCTGAGTCACAGTGCCAAGTTCGTGTGCCTTTCTGTCGCTTGCAAAATTTGAAATCTGTGACTATGGCCTCTCGTAAGAGGAAACTGAACCATGTCCTGGATGAGTAGATCAGACACCTGTGAAGAACAGAACGTTTTCTCGTGATTCATCTGAACAGACATCTCTTGCTGGTGGTTATCCCCATTGGGACCACAGGACACTTTAGGTTTGCTCATGGGTTAAGCTTTGATCTGGCTTTAGCTCTCATAACTGAGCGTGATCTCTTTCCTCACCTTCATGCCTTCTCCACAGATATCTGCCACCTTCTTGTCCGTCCCTATGTGCATGCACTTAAAAACTTCTTATCAGCTAAAGTAGCCTTAGTGTTAGTGTGTCCTGCAGGCTGCCTGTGAATATGGCTTTTTCACTTAGAGCAGCGGGAACCAGAAAGAGTTAGCTCCATGCCTCTGACCCTGAAAGAGCCCAGAGGCTAAGCAAGTACCTGAGATACAGTTGTAACTCACAGAAGATTGGGGTTTTTTTCTGCCTTGTTGTTTAGTGAGGCTTGACTTAACATTGCCGCAAGGGTCCTTCTATGGTCTAGACCTTGGAAACAAAAACTGTTCCCCAGCAAAGAGCTGATGAGCCTCAACATGTCAAACCGATGACTACTATTTGCGCTCATACAGCATCACCTGCTAAGTAAGGAAGGGAAAGTTCCAGCTACAAAATTATATGGTTATACAAATACAAAATACTTCTTACAAAAGAAGAATAACATGCCAAAATAAACCACCGCTCTCTGTAGCGGAGAAATGGAGCAGCTGCTCTTGGGCAAGATGAGGGGTGTAGCCGTAGATGCCAGAAGTCAGCCTCCGTACCGGAGACCAGCGATGGAGTAAGATGGTTTCTGTTGCGTAAAGTATATGGTCTTTAAATAAGTATAGGGCTCTGCTACCCAATCTCATGCCTTCCTGAGGAGAGGTGGTGAGACGTGACCAGCTGGCTGGTTTCATGACACTAGTGTGGCTGGTGACCCCTGGAGGAGGAAAAGGGGAGGGACTGGTGGTGGTTGTGGGGTCCAAACTCTGCCTGTGGTGGCGGCGCCTTACAGGAGTATGGCCGTGGGTGTCCTGGGAAACGTGACTGAGGTGCTGAAGGAGCAGAGAGCTATGGCTGATGGTGGGGTCCGGAGCTCTCCACTCAATGCAGTAGGGCTTGGCCTGGTGTCCCCAGTGACTGTCCAGCTCTGCTCAGTCACTTCATTGTTTTAATTACTTTTTTTCCTCTTTCATATAGGAAATGAAGTAGGTAGCAATGCTGACAACTTAAATGCAGCGGTCACAGACCCTCCAACTTCTACATTCAGTGTCTCCCTGTAAAAGACTAATTTGGGTCAATTGAAATGGACTTAATTCTTCTTTTTCCAAATAAAAAATCATCACAAGCAAAAGTTGTTTCTGGTCAAACCAGTATCTTTCATTTCTTGTTATCTGAGCCTTCTCTCATTTTTATTAAGAAAAAAAAAAAAAAGACATTTCAAATTAAAGCCCATTTTGCTGTTTAACTCTTCCCCCAAACCCATAACTTTTTTAAAAGCCTGCAGGAAGCAGTTTGACTTGTTGAATTTGTTCTCAATTCTTTCAATATACAGATCCAAGTTTGACGTGCAATATCAAACCCTGTTGATCTGAAATAAATTGATAAATAAAATAGTTGTCAAGAATGTTGCCAAGCTTTCCCCATGTAGACTTTTGAATGCCAGCTGCATTTGGTTCTTATTTTTAGGATTTCTCCATATTGTAACAGGTTTAAGCCTTAAAAATGAGGGCTGACATCTTAAAGACCAACATCATCGTCTCTGGAAGCCCAGGCCAGAAGACAAGAGTTGCAAGATCACTGACTTGTGTAACAATACATTTCCTTGTGTTTGAGTAATAAAAATGCTCTAATTACTTTTAATTAACTTAAGCAAACCAAATTTTCAGGGATGCTCTACTTTTCTTTCCCAAATGAGAGGTTAAGTGAGCCAGCAGAATTTCATTTCATTGGCAGCATTTTGCTTTTAAGCTGCTGCAGGTCACATTACTGGCTGGACCTTGTATTGTGTTTGGAGCCAATGGTGGGTCTGATCCTCTAGACCAGGGGCTCTTGTGGTGGTGGTGTCACCAGCACACCCACAGTCCTTCCCAAGGAGACCGGGTGGGAAGAGTGCTCTTGTATGGTTTTTTTGCAACATGCATCCAAAGCAGAGACCCATGAACGGTGCTTTCAGTTTTGGTGGCTTTGGGTCCTACTGCCTATATGTGAAGAAATATCCGAGAGAGTGACAGAACCTCCCAGATCTCTGTGCTGTTTATCTTCAAGACTTGCACGTTGGCTAAGTGGTTCTATCTCTTGATCAGACCACGCAAGCTATGCCTTACGGTTTCAGGTGTGAAGTTAAATAATGCAAGAGGAAATACCAATGGCAAAATGCTTGGCTAGTTTGGACAAAAAAAGCATTGTATTTGCTGAATACATAGTATTCTTGAGCTCTGGCCTCGGCTGAGCAAGTGCAATTGTCTTTGGAAACTGAATTTGGAAATACCACTGGTGCCTGTAGTCACCCACAAAATTATGAGTATTTTGCCAGCGCAGTCCCTTGTGCTGCAGAAAGCTGAGAGGGGACCTTGTGCTACAATCTAGGTATGTCAGCACTCTCTGCTGCTTACACTGAAGAACGCTGCTTGTGGTTGACTGTAGCAGGTCTGATCTGCGATCTCTAGGGCAGCCATCTGGGTCACCTCTCTCTGTCCTTCTCCTTCACCCAGTTGCTCACACTTTTCCAAGAATCCATGAGCTGTTTGTCCATGGGTTCAGGAAGGATCAGGTTGTGCTTATCCTTCCTACTGGATAGGTGCAGGTGAAACTCTAGGTATGGTATTTAGCCTGTCTGCAATATCAGCCTCAAGGGCTATGGCGGAGTTTGAAAATAGGTAGAGTATGTAGCTGTTTGTTGATTTAAAGACTCTTAAAAAGAAAAAGGGGGAGAAAAAAGCCCCACCCTTGTAATTATTTATTTCTTGGCACTTCTTTCAGTCTGAGTTGGACCAGTACTGCTTCATTGATCCATGTGAAGATTGTTGAGCCATATAAAGACCCTGCTGTCATATTCCTGTCAGATATTCTGTCATGTGTTCCTGCCCAACTAGTAAAATGTCATGAACAGCACAGCCTTTCCTACACAGAATAGCCTTGGGCAAATGCACTCTACTAGTGCCTAACAGCCCATGGGATCTAATCTCTGCTCCCTTACCGACTGTTCGTAACCTTTCTGTGCACTTCAAGACTTTTCAGACTAATCCTTTTGCATATAATTGTATCAAACAAGAATTTGGGAAGGGAGTATCCTCCAGAGCTGGGTCTGGGGACCCAAGTGTCTGCTATAGTGAACCTACATTTCACTCGCTTTTTCACAATGTTTTCAAGAAGCAAAGTGTCTGTGATGACTGAACCATAGCGAAAGGTTTAATGTGTTGTTGCCTATTTGCCAGTAAGAATAATCCTTTAGTTTAACTTGCTATGGACTGTGCTTCCAGATTTTGGAAGACCCTCTATGTGTGATCCCTATGGAGCTTTATTATACCTGGCTGTCCTCCTTGGATGACGCTGTCCTGCATACTGAGATCCAAGGAGAAGCTAGCAGAGGGATACCTGACACTCAGTGGTAGTGCAGTAGGTTTCCAAATAACTGTGGATTTCTGCAGTCTGCCAGTGTTGGTTGATACACCTGGAGAGCAGCATGCCTTCCCTGAGCTGCAGTGGGAGAGGCTTATTCTGTGGACGTGATGATTTGGCATTTCCCATGGGATGGTCCACTTGGGGGCATGTTTGCCAAAAGTCCTGTGAGGTCCTGGAATAATTACTATTATGGAGATAATTTTAGAGTGAAGCAGGTGCTGCGAGGTGACATTTGAGGTTGGGTGGAGTTGAGATGCCTGATTAATTGCTATAGTTAATTAAATCCACCTCTGAAAGCGGAGAAGGTGGAGATGCTGGCTGAAGAGACATGGGAGTGCAGCATTGCAAACTGTGCTCAGGTGAGGTACAAAATGTTGGAGCTTGCTTGACAGTGGTGTGTCCTTCCAGAGGCAAATCTCTTTCCAAAATCCAATGGTTATTGGGCTTGGATACCTCATGGGATGGCATTAAGCTTCAGATCTCTTTGTACGTAAGAATCCAACCCAGATTAGTAGTGTCTGTAGGAAAACGAGTTAAATCAATGGGTGCCTGGTGGCTGCTTTCTTCAGGAACCTCCATTGTCGCACCACATTGCAAACCAAACTCACTGCTGTGAGCTGTGGGACTTAGCAGAGCTCAGAGCTGCAGACACTGAACTTCTGCTCTCATCTCCTGTGAGAAATTCAGCCTTGCAGGTCAGGGCTGGGCTGAGAAGGCCTGGCAGCAAAGGTACCTGTAGATAAAGAGATGGCATTTTTCATTAGCTCCGTCACAATTATTCCTTTCACCCTCTGATAATTCCCTAAAGTATTTTTACAGCTACACTTTAGAGAGATGCAAATTAGGTGATTTGTGTGTCTGCAACTAATGACCTTTGCACTGAAGTCCTGCCAGGAGCAGAACAGATACTGTCCACTCTGCTGGTGAGCTGAATGTAGCTCCTCTGGTGGCAGGAGCCCCAGTGGCCTGCTCTGCTCTCCCTGGGGCGAGGAAGAGGCACCTTGTGATTAAAGCAGGGCTGGACCCAGGAGATCAGCCTCTCACTCTCATCTCTGCCCAGAATTGTCTCGGTGGCCTGGGGTGACCGCTCGGAGGAGCGACCTGCTGGTGTGGTTACTCCCAGACCTATTTCATTCTAGGCGAGCTGTTCTAGCCAAAAGAGCTTGCTTGAGTGGTGACAGTGGATGGACCTGGGGCGCTGGTGTGAGCGGTTCAGCTGGCTGAGCTGGAGAGAAGGTGGGACGCTGCTGGGTTTGGGAGGATTCAGGGTCACATTTGCAAACAGAGAGATGCCACTTCCTTTCTCTCCTCTCCCCTCAATAAGCAAAGAAATCCCCCAAGCTGTTAGTTATTTCAGTGAATTACACCTGGGATTAACCTGTGCTCTTGGATTCACTGATCTATGTGCAAGGCAAACGGGAGCGCTGAGGCCGTCCCCAGGAGGTAGGAATGAGGGAGTGCTGCGTTATGTGGCATATTCCAAGGGCAATGAAAAAGAAAGACTTTGCATTATTCCTCGCAGATGTAGCAACTCTGACAGTACCGGGAAGCTTGCCCCGGTTTCTCGGTACGCTGTAATCCCGCAGAGGTGTTTGCGATAGCAACTTTGATCGTGAGGTACCTCTGACCTCTGCAGACCAGGGAGCTGGAACAGACTCAGCCCAGGACGGCTCCACCGGTGGAGGGGAGAGGTCAGACAGCCTGGGGACAGACGGGGGAAAAATGTTCACTGGGACAACTGGCGTCTGGACTGATATGCTTTCTTTAGTCTTGGAAAAGGTTCAGCAGGCTTAGCTTCTCTTGAGACAAACACTCCTTAGAAAAATAAGTTCAACCACGGGAAAGTGCCCAGACATCACATTTTCAAAACAGAATGTTTCCATTTGCTTTCATGCATTCACAACGTTTTAGTCAGGCTGTCTGAAACTGTAACTGTGGTGTTACAGCAGGAGACTTGGGACTCTCTGTCTAACTGTATAATCCCCGTGTTTGCTCTAGGTACGTCTTAGGAAACAGCCAGAGGCTGGGGTCCCTTTCATGAATCGCTTACTGGCTTAAGTGACAGATGTGATAAATGAGGATATAACGGACATCAGAAAAGGGTGGAGCAGGATATTACAGCTTGTGGATTCATGGTTTCTGAGTTTAGATGCACCTATATTTTATTGGGTCCTCTGTTTATACCAACAGGGGAGGCCAGATTCTCATGCCGTGTGAAGGACGAGCTCAGCGCAGGGCCTGCTCTTTGATGTTCGTAGGCAAAGGGATTTCTCAGGAGCAGTTTGAATGAGGTGAGGGGCTGATGTGTGCTGACTAGAGCTTGGAAAGCTGTTCCAAGCATGAGAGAAGGTGTGGGAGATGGTGCAGAAATGCCTCTGTGATGAGGGAATGAAGGGGAATGCAAGGTCAGTGCTGCAGGACTTGCTGGGGGGTGGGTCGGGTCACATGCAGGACCGTGGGCAAATCCATTAACTGCTCTGTGCTTAAGCTTTACTGCTGTAAAGCAGGGCTGGTAATGCAATATACTTGGCTCCTGTGGTAACTCACAGTTGATAACAGAGATGTCCAGAGTAAACACAGCTAAGCCTGGATCTGGGTATGCGTTTGGGTTTGTGCTGTTCTTTCTTTTTGATGCTTTTAGAAATCCTGCCAAAGTCAAGGGGCTATGAGAAACCTAGCCTTCTATCAGCATCCGGAGACTGAAATCCCAGCAGAAGACCAGTTATTGTATTATTTCGACTTCATTAAGTACCTCCTTGAGGGGTTAAAGTAGCCTGTGAAAGCGCGTTATCACAAGCGGTGGAGTGTCTTACAGCGTTTTGGGAAAAGGAAAGATACACTATCTGTACACTTCAAAACCCATTCGTAGTGGCAGCCACGTAGATTGCACCCCCTTCCCCCCAGCTCTCTGCTCATCACAGTACCTGGGCACTTCAGATATTGCAGATAACTCTCTTTGCTCCACAGGAGGAGAGTTTCCCAAGTAATGCATGTTTAGTGCTGGCTGGAAGAGAGCCTCACAGCAGCTTGTATACCTTCAGCCCTGGACCTACATAGGTCACAACTCCAAAACTGGTTAAATGTATGTTCTGTTGCCCATGTAGCCATAGAGAGAAAAATCATTTCAAACCCTTGCATCCATGTAGAAAGCTGGTTTTTGTACTGACTGCTCTACCGCTGCTGGAGTGCGTATGGGTTAGCGCACACTGGGCTGTACACTATCCTTTCCTGGTGGTTCCTGTCCTGAAACGAGCACAGCTTCAAGTCACCATTTTCCATGGAGTTCCAAGCAATAAATGCAGGGAACTTTTTTTTTGGGACGATGGTAAGTTTAAATGTGAGTTCAGGAGTTTGTAGGGTAATAGATCCTGTCCCGTCAGATTCAACACCAGAGGGTATAAAATATGTTAGATAATTCATCAGCTGTTGGGATTAGATAACATAATTTAATTAAAGTACAGTTTTGCTGAAAAACATGCATTAAGACAGGAATAATGCCATTACTGAATACCATGTAGCAACACGTAGATGTCTTTTCTAAAACAGTAGAAGAATAAACAGACATCAAAATGGATTAATCTTTTCACATATTGCTAGAGATGATCAAATAATTCATAGCAAATCTAGCTTTGTTTTTTTTCCCCCCACTTTTAAATCCTTCATAATCTGGTCCTCGCTTCTCTTTGCAACTTGTTGGTGTTTGCCAAATTGCTTCTGAACAATTTTCAGCCGGCAAGTTGCTCGTGAGGCCTCTGCTCTGTAACTAGCTGGTATTTGTTTGTGATGTGCCTGGCTGGCTGCTGAAGTCAGCCTGCACTCTTTCTTTTTGAGTGAATGGCTTAAACTTTGTAAGCACAGCGGAATAATGGAGAAATGGAGGAATACGCACTTAAACTGCCTCATTTGATAACTTATATTAAAGCCATGAAATCTTTGGATTTGGGACTGCCTTCATAGGCTGTGATCCAGACAATCCCAAAAGGGAGTAGTACGACTGGACTGGTAGCAGCAGACAGATGTCGTTAGCTTTCCCTTCCCCCTTCCTCAGTTCTTTATATTAAACTTGATGAAAAGAAGAATTTGAGTTTCTGGTAATGGGCACAAACTTGAACATAGGAAGTTTGACCTAAACATGAGGAGGACCTTCTTTACTTTAAGGGTGGCAGAGCACTGGAACAGGCTGCCCAGAGAGGTGGTGGAGTCTCCGCCTCTGGAGACGTTCAAAACTCGCCTGGACACGTTCCTGTGCAGCCTGCTCTAGGTGACCCTGCTCTGGCAGGGGGGTTGGACTAGATGATCTCCAGAGGTCCCTTCCAACCCCAACCATTCTGTGTGGTTCTTGTTCTTATTGGGGTGCAAGGTGTCCGAGTACGATGTTTGACTTTTCTGTTGGGTTCCTGCATGGATTTGAATTGGCTGCACTCTTCCTGCCTGTACTGCTAAAGTAGCACCTCCTGATCCTCTCTGGCTGTAGGGCTGATCCCCTCTTTGCAGGCTTGTTTTGTAAGAGGCGGATGTGGCCTGAAACAGGTTGAATTAGCAGTGGACAACCGGGATGCTTATGCTTGAGCTTGGTCCCTGGCCTCCTTGAATACTGTTGGTATAAGCTGTGTGATTTACCTTTGATAATTGATTCTTTCCTATCTTGGAGAAGTATTACTGAGATGGGAATATCATTATTTGGGAGTTCGTTTAATAACAGACTCTTTGTAATTGGGTTTTTTTTTGTTGTTTTTGTTTTTTTTTAATTGGCAAAAGCAATTAGGCAAACCAGAAAACACTATATATGGACTAAGGATAGCCTTCAGGATACCCAATGTTACAGTGTTTCCTCAAAGTAGAGGTTGGATATGGATAAAAGGAAAGGAAAATGCAACTTCTGGGGGAGTGAAAACTTTGAGATGGCTCAAGGAGAAAGGGTATGCAGGATCTCTTAGCCTGTAGGTCACCCCTGTGTTGTCATGAGTAGCAGATTAATGTGTGTGAAGAATATGCTTATTTATATCTGTGGTTTTACCAGAGGGGGTTGTCAGATTATACTTGATAAAGCTTGAAAATGTTTTTGCATTTATGGCACTCTTGATTTGCTGAAAGGAACAACGAAGCAAATAACCGATGACTGATTTTTGCCGCCTTGTGCAAAAATACGTCTATGTGCGTGATTCCAGCAGATTTCCCTACCACCGCAAGTGAGATCAACATCAGTATTGCAGACTTTTGGGGCAAGGAAGAAACTTTGCTCAGAAGTAAGAGAAGAGGAAGGAGGAAAATGATCATTTAAGTATATTTTAATAGGCCATAACTGTATTTGCATGTATTTTATCTTGCCTTTGTATTGACTTATGTCCCTTGCTTTGTTTATCTTTGTTCTTAAGAGGAACAAGGCAGTGATTCATCACCAATATGCAGGAATACCTCACTTTGCATTTGTATGGCTCAAAGGCCTTCACAGACTTTAAGGGCTGTGTCTTCAGCTGGTATAGCAGTGTTACGCTGACACCATTTGAGAATTTGATCCTATTTCAATTCCGTTTTTGTCTGTGTATTTTAATGTGACATACCGTAATATTACAGATGCAAAACCACCCTCCCCCCTGCCTCGCCTCACTCCAAACCCAACAAAATTACGGTTTGCTCATGGGTGACTTCTCTAACATCAGCTTTCAGAGCTGCAGAAGCACCTGTTTCTCTATTCCATAGGAGTTCCTCGTTCCTATAGTTTTAACGTTTCTGTACTGAAATGCACTGTTTGAATGATTCCAGGTTAGCAACTGATGTGAATTATTTTGTACAACAGCCCTGCACTTACTGTTATTTACTATCAGTCAATCCTAGGGGTGTCTCACACACTTAACAATGCTTTATCTTGTACATCATAACTGTATGTCTGCAAGTTTCAGTGTTAGATGTGTGTTTAGATGCAGAGAACTGCTCAGAACTCCCTTCTGTGATTGCTTTCTGTACCAGAGCTAACTATACCTTAGCTGGGAAGTGTGTGCTACTGATAGCTGTACTGTTGCAACTTTTTATTGTCAAAATGTCACACTGGACCAAGCACTGCAAAAACCAGATTTCTCTGCAAGTAGCTGTATCGGTCTTGTCACCTCTGCAAAGAATTGATGTACTTTATATATATGTATGTATGTGGAAAACTTTATATTTGTGTGGTTATATGTAATTGCTTTCAATCAAATCGTATTGAGAGGTGTTGATTCAAATCATAACTTGAATTTTTTATTAGCTGAACCTCTATCAGGTTTATTGGGCTTTTTGTTTGTTTTCACTCAGGCCACGTTATTCTGAATATGCTGCAGCTTCACTGGTTACTCTATAATATATGAATATAATATATGAATATTTGTCTTTTTGTGTATTCTTACCTTTGGGATCTTCTGGAACCACTCTGATGTTCCAATCTTAAAAGAACATTAGAAAAACGCATATTTTTAAGGTACTATCTTTATTATTTTTAGTTACAGATTATCTGGATTTACTCACTAGTAAACATTGTTTAATTTTTTAAATTATAAATATTCTTTGCTGCTAATAGAAAGAATTGGAAATGTTAATTACTAATGGAATGTACTTCGTGTAGTTTACATACATGTGAACAAACTCTAGGAACATTATAGGCTGGTTGCTACACGGAGATGGTAAAGTTGTCAGTAACACTGCAGAAACAGTAGAAATGGTTTTGACTTGTGTTTAGGAAGAAGCTTTATGGCCTCCTAATCAGCTCCTCACAAAGAACCTCAGACTTCCCTTCTTACCTTTTGCATCTAGGTATTCCTTCCCACTGAGCTTTGTCCTTGACTTTTGAAGCAAAACTTTGGGTACTACTGTCTGTGGAGCTGCCTGCACCTATTCTGAACGAGTTTGGGTCAAAACCAGTCCTTTTGGTGACTGCTGATATGCAGTTTGGTAACGTTCGTTTTGAAGCCTCAGAAACATAGTAAGTACGAAATAGAGATTCTTCGTGTAAAGGTTGTCATGCATAAGTGTTGCATTAAAAAAGTATCTGTAATTTTGAGAAATATCTCATTACAAACGGGGGGGGCTTCTAGCAAACTGGAGTCATGTGTAATGCGTTTTTTATTTCTGTACGTTAAACAAGTGTTCAAGGATTAAATCATCCTGCTCCCTGATGTGATTTGGTGGTCTAAACCAAACATGGACTAATATTCCCCCACCTGGGCTTCTACATTTCCCTGAAGCCTTATATAAGCCATGTAGTACAACGGGATGCTGTGTCACTTATTCCAAAGGTATCATCACCAGTGGAGACTTGCCAGGTGACTTCATCCTCCCACTCAGTTTTGCCTCTGTCTCACGGTTGTGTTTCGGGGAGGGAGCATACCAGCCTGTTGTCCTTGTGCACCTCGCTGAATTTTCTTTCCATGTTTCCTACTGTGGAATCCTTGAGGATTCCTTGCCCTTTTAGGAAAGCTGAAAGGCCTCCTTTCATAGCTGTGTAATTCCTATATCATAAAGATAGCTATTTTTTCTGACCCCTCAGTCTCTCTTTTCTGTTCCCCCTGAGAAGGATTTGTTGGTATTTGCTTTGTTAAGTATTGGATATTTCTAGCTGGGTAGAAATGTCTCCTGATTCTTTTTCCTTGTGGTCACAAATCTGTTTCTTGTATCTCCAGTTCTTGTACCATCTGTCCTTCCCCCTGCAGCATGTGTGGCTGTAATTTGGGTAACTTATTGTCCAAGAAGTCTTTGTTTTCTCAGATGCTGTGCATTAATGACGTTTGAGTTTTAGACTTTGTGTATCCTTCCCTTTAATGGATCAGGAGAATATTTGGACCACTATCAGACTGGAAAACCTGAGCACAGCCAAGGCACTACCAGAAACTCTTCCCTGCTCATCTGCCTTTTTTTTTTTAATTTTTATTTATTTATTTATTGGAAACAGTGAGCCTCTCCTATCCAGGCTGTCCCCTTAAATTGGTGGCTAACTGCAGCCCCTTCCCCAAAACTCAAATAAGCTTCATTTCAAAGATTCAGTGACATCATTTTGCAGAAGTGCTGGGTGAAGCATAAGTTCATTTCCCTCGGCACCACTTCTTAATGCATTTTTGTTCATCAATGCGTACAACTAATGTGAAGAGGCAATTCAGCCTCAGCAGTCATTCTACTGAGGGTAAAATACTGATAGGTACTTCATTTAATAAAATAATAATGCTGTGCAGCTGTACACTGTCTCTCCCACAAGGATCTCGAGGTACCTGAAAGAGTATTAAATAATTAAGCCTGACAATACCCCTGTATTTCATTAGTTCCATTTCACAGGTGGATTAGCAGAGGTTAAGTGACTTGACCGAGGTCAGGATCAGACCTTATTCCTGGAAGGGAGGCCTGTTTGGGGGATAGTTTGTACGTGGGTGGATCAGCTGGTCCTGCGTCGGGTCTCTGTGACAACCTGAGGTCTGTGCACAGAGACAGAGCCAAAGCCCATGGCAGAGCAGAGAGGGAACCGGGGAATCCTGGCTCTGTTTTCTTAATTTGTTTCCAAATGTCCAGGCCTAGGATAATCCATACTAAATGCGGTGACAGGAATGAAGGGTTTGATTTGCTGAAGCTACGGAAATATATAACCTGCTGCCCAAGAGACCTGTAAGCATTTGTTTCATATCCACTGACATCTCCTGTCCAGTCGGCTCAGCAAGTCATATTTTCATAAAGTTATTTTGCACCATCTGTATTAAAAATGGCAACCTGGACAATTACAATGGATTTTGAGTTTATTCTGTGAGAGAGTTTTAAAATGGAGAGAAACCAGCAGTGAGCCAAGGGGAGGAAATACTGTATCTTTCCCAAGGAAAGTCAGGGTTTGATCCTGCAGGCAGCTGAAACGTGCCGAATTAGTTGGGTGCTGAGCATCCAGCACCTCTTCAGAGATGCTCAGGACTTTGCAGAGTCAAAGCTCTGAGCTATAAGGTTAAGCATGAACATTAATGAAATGTTATCTCTCTACCAGATGGAACTAAGTGACAAGTACTCTGGCTGTCAAGCACAGAAAATTGTGAATCTGTCGCACATCCCCTGACAACAGCAAGGCAATCTTCTTAAAACTGACTTATGCAATAGGAATTGCACTGCGGTGGGGTATCTCATTCACGTGGTCAGAAAGCCGACCTTCAGTGGGAACTATTCACCCCTGGTTTTTGTTGTTCGGTGGTTGGCTTTTTTTTTTATTATTTTCCGTGGGACGCATCTAGCTTTCTGATCAGCTGACACCTTGCAAATAATCCACTTAAGAGGATGCTTTTTCCAATGCTAAAATAGCTACAAGCTAAGGCTCAACATGCATAAAAATTACATGTATACTTGAAATCTTTACAACTGATGATTCCAGATAAGAGCAGATACTCCGTTCTGATCAGCCTTCGGCTGAAAGGTGTAACCACTACGAGCCTTTTGCTGTCAATGAAAATGTTCCCTGTCTACTAGGATACAACAAAAACATTATGTTGCCATATCAGAGCGCAGCAGAACTTTCCCGGAGCCTTAAGGGATTGCCTCATATTTTACAGACTTAACTAACTGCTGATAAATGAACAACAACATATTTTTTTATATGTGCATACTTTGCATGAATGATCATGTACTATTATTGTCTCATCCACAACTAAAATATGCTCTTTATGGAAGGGGAATGCAGAGCATAAGGGGAATGTATAGGAGAACACTTACATATTTGAGGTGGGAATTGAGATGGAAAGTAGAGTTAGGAAAATAAAGCAAGCTTTCAAAGTGATCTTGGAATCTGACTGCAATCTCTTTGGTCTAACCTTGTAGCTGCAAGCTGATAGCAAATAAAATGAGGTTGTTCAGAGGAAACTGGAGTTCCTCTGGAAGTTTGGCTTCTTGTGGTTTTCAGAACAAACTTACCTTTGCCATATAATTGACCTGCTGCTTCAGTTCTCACCTGCTCTTGGAAAATGCCCTTATCTGTTCCTTCAAAGGAGGGCTCATTTTATCATAAAGTTTAGATGAATGGTTGGAGCAGGTTGTTTTTTTTTATGTATAAAATATTCATTATGAACAAACTGCGAACTTGTGAATATGCATGATTCCCCTTTAGTCTGTTTTTTTTTTTTTTGAGAAACATTTCCTTTCCAAAAAAAAAAAAAGGCAAACATGGGCCTGCTCAAACTGACCAACAAGACTTAAGTATCATTTGCTGAACAATCTGCACACAAGCTGCCTACAGGCATGATTATTTTTCACGTAAAGAATTTGCTGAGTGACTTTGAAGGAAACCACAAACGTGACCGTGGACAACTTGCAACGGACTGAAACTCACTCAGTAAGTTGCGTGTTTCACTCTCAAAACAAAACAGTCTCCAATTAATGGATGTTACACGGTTAAGATAAGAGAAAGAAGTCTTGAAAAAGAGGATTGAAAAACTTAAGGATATACCAGAAAACTCTTACGATGCCTGGTAAGAATGTTCATTAGTTTCCTTTCGTTACAGCAGATGGGGAGGTGGTCATCGGGTTAGTCTTTTGACAAGTGCATTTAGGTGGAGGCAGAGGTCAGCTACATACTCGAGATGTCAACATTTCTTCATCGGGTAGTTGCTGGGACATTTTCAAAGATTGCTACCCCTTAAAATAGTGGCACCCTGCTATCATCCCGGGTGTCCATTAAGTTGTATGGAAGTGTTGTGCTGTGGTGTCTCCTGTTGTCCCCTCATCTGGCCAATGCTACTTGCTATATGTTAGTTTTGAGTGGTTAATCCTCTGTCCCAGTGGTAGATCTCAGAATATTTCTGTGGGAAGTGGCTGTGGCGACGGGGGAAAAAAACCTCCAAATTTCTTATCTCATGAAACGACTCTAGGAACCTCTTGAAAGCCATCTCTTTTGTGCTGCTCAGGAATGGAGTTGGGGGAAACATCGGGAAACTTGTCCCAAGTTCAGCTCACAATAGTGTTTAGCCAGGGTTGTTCCAGGTAGTGGCTATAACAAGTATGGATTTCCAGGGACTTAGTTAAGACAAAACAAGTGAGTTTGATGCTTTTTAGAAGGTTAAATTTCTGTCTGAAGTGGCCAAGCCTTGGAGATATTGACCTTTGAGTTACTACGGTATTTTGAGGTCCATGATTAGTAGACACATGGAAACACTCTTTGAGAGAATAGTGGACAGAGGAACCTAATCCTCTTCTGTAAATGATCTTCTTGTGTTACCTGATTCTTCTCCCCTAACACGTATTTTATTGTATGGTGCTTCTTTAGATGCTGTCCTGCTGGAAAAGACTTCTCACTTCTCTAGGTAGTTTCAGTTGAGGCAGTGAAGAAGAGTGGAATATTCTGCTTATGCAATTGCTCCTGGTAATAAAACCTATGGTTCAAATGTATGCATTTACATTAATGAAAGAAGGTTACATTGCAAGTAGTGGCAGCTTCCGTATTGGTCATAACTCACCACAGTCCCAGTTCAGCAAGTTTTAATTGGTGAGACTTGCTTTCTCACAGGCAACTTCCAAACCATCTCATTAATTTCAGTAGATGTTTATGCTGTCAGGAGGTACTGAGCTCCCAAGGAGGTACAACCTTGAACAAAACAGTCTTCTGAATGTATAGCTTGCAGCTTAGGTAAGCACAGGGTAAGAGATAAGTGCTCTGATGTGATAGGACCAGAGATGTGTGAGAACAAAGTTTTGTTTTCCTTTTCCATGGCAAATACATAATTAAAAAAGACAACCAAACCAGCTGACAAAGTCTGTGACTGTGGGCAGCGTAGGTCAAGTCAGTTATGTGGGAAATCAAAATGTTCCTTTGAATTCTGTGTGCTGGGCAGCCCCATGCCATTTCTGAAAGGCTCTGAATGCTTTCTTGGATGAAGTCTTTCACAGGTAGGGGAAAAGGATCACAGGAACAGGTTTCCATCCTGCTTGCCAGATTCAGGGTATGCCTCTCGTCCCCACCGCACCCATGTACTCCTGCCTTAAACTTCTGTGTCATGCTTGTGATGAAGTGGGTGTCAGAGCTGGGGGAGGCAGGGATGTGCTGAAAAGCCATGTGTGTTTGTGAAGTAAATATTCAAGGGATAGAAGTCTCAATTTAAATAGTAAGGGAGAAAAGAAGACACCCTGAGCGTGCTGTAACAAGGGAAGGGGGTTAGAGGGAAGGAACAGTTTTACTTCTAGAGTTCACCCAGTCTCCTCCCCAGAGCATGACCGAGAGCCTTGCATTCGAAAGCTGTCCAAAAGCAGAAACTGTCAAGGACTGCTGAAGTTTCACATGACTGGGTTTTTGAGATGGCTCCTGTTGCTTAGTTTTGAAATGCAGCCAGTGCTGGGGTAGGTCGTGCAGTTGCAACATGCACATCATTTTTGAGTAGAACATCGACGACACGGTAGAGAAATCCAGGCAGAGTGGAAGCTGGCTTGGGCATCCGCGTTTGCATCTCTGGGCTCATGAAAGTGAAAAATGAAATATTTGACTATCGCAAACAGCTCCAACACAGTGATCTTCAAAAACATGTTACAGGAGCACTGCTTCACTGCTGGCTGCGGGGAGAGGAGACTGCACTTCTGGAAGCACCCCATCCTTTCCTTCCTCTCTCACCTGCATATTGACCCAGCTTAACTCTCTCTGGCAGGGTCAGGAAGCACATAAGTTCAGAAAAGCTACCTGCCAACTTTCATTTTTCATAGTTTAGTCATTCATGGTTTTCCATGGAAGAAACGCCCTGTTTGGTTGGGAGGTAAACTTATTTTGGCAGGGAGGTAAATTCGCAATTCTCACTGTCAAATTATGGCTAAAAAGAAAGAGAAACCATTTTTGCATTCCAAGAATTAAACTCGTTAATGTATGTAGCATTACATTTTAGCAAAGTAATCACAGCTGAGCATCCAAAATGTTGTCTTGAATGTTTGAAAAACTTACTGAAAGTAGAAACGGAAAGGGCTCTGCCATGTCCTTTATAAGAGAAGCTGCTAGTGATTCTCATATTGGGTCAGCAATTCAAGATGTTAACATTTTTTACTTATATATGATAGATACATGCATATGGATGTGTGTGAATATAGGGGGGAAAAAATCTCATGATGAAAATTTTCAGTAGTTTTCCATATTTCAAGCCATACTGATGCCTCAAATTGAGCATTTATAATACCCATTATCTGAAGTTTAGTCTTCTGAAGGGCGCATGTATATACATAATGTGGTGATTTTATCATAGTAATATAAAAATATATGGAAATAATGTGTAGCTTTTTAAAACAAAACAAAACATGGGGGATGGGGCAGAAAGCCCAGCTTCTGGTTCCTATGCTGTTTTTGGAATAGGAACAAACAAACAGAATTTGCACATTTTGACTCTGTGCAAATTCTTACATTGAAAAGAGGTCTCAGCTTTTGAGCCCCTTAGCCTTCAGAAGTAAGGCACTGAATATTGTACAGGTACTTTTTTGACTGTAAATAGAAATGTGTAATAAGGACTACACAAAAATTGGCAAATGTGAAGTTTTGTGAGGGCTGACTTCCAAGGGAGTTTTCAGATAACAAATTGTTGGGGGAATATTCTCATTGATACCTGGTATTTTTGGACTTGAGACGATCTGCCTAAAAACTGCTTTTGAGCAGTTATTTGAGTGGGGATATGTGAGAACTCCTTTAGGTTGCTGTATGTATGTATGTGTATATGTGTGTAAATTATTTATCTGGGAAGTTGAAATGGATGCCTCAATCTTGTTTAGTGTAATTAAGCCCCTAATATTAATATATAATCAAACATATTGCTTAGGGGTTGACTCTTCTGATTCTCAGCCTCAGCCTGAAGATATTGTCTCTTTCTTTCCTCCTTTTTTCTCATTAGTAGCTTAGATAGGCATGAAAAATCTTTTGAGCTTAAATAAGAGATCTTTGTTGTTGTTGTTCTTGTATAGTTCAAAAGCAGTTAATTTTTAAGACCTCAAACTTGGCACGTGGCCACTCTCAGCTGGCAAATACACCCTTGCTATTTTTGCTGTGTGTGATTTTTAGTTCATCTGGAAGCTGCTGCCAAACAACTTTAGTCTAATTCTCCTGCCCCTTGCCTCTTCCTATTGCTCTCCAAGTGCTCTCATGTGCTTCCACCCAGTTAATGAACCATCTGTAAAATGAAGGAGTAGCTCAGTCCTTGATGTCTCTGCTGAATCCCCAGGCCGTAATGGCAAGAGTGGCGGCTGGTGGCTCGCACAGCAATGACCGAGTCAGCTGGGCAGGCAGCACTGCACTCGCCCCCAACCCACCCCAAGCAATTATCCCATGGATAGCAGAAGGACGTGGACCTGTTGGGGCAAGCCCAGTGGAGGGCCACAAAGATGATCAGAAGGCTGGAGCAGCTATGCTATGAGGACAGGCTGAGAGAGCTGGGGTCGTTCAGCCTGGAGGAGACTCCGGGGAGACCTTAAAGTAGCCTTCCAGTACAGGAAAGGTGGAGAGGGACTATTTATCAGGGAGTATAATGATAGGATGAGGGGTAACAGTTTTAAACTGAAAGAGGGGAGATTTAGATTAGGTATTAGGAAGAAATTCTTCACTGTGGAGGTGGTGAGGCACCGGAACAGGTTGCTCAGAGAAGTTGTGGGTGTCCCATCCCTGGAAGTGTTCAAGGCCAGGCTGGATGAGGCTTTGAGCAGCCTGGTCTAGTGGAAGGTGTCCCTGTCCATGCCAGGGGGGTTGGAACAAGATGATCTTTAAGGTCCCTTCTAACCTGAACCATTCTATGATTTTGTGAAATTATAGGCACTGCAAGGCTAGTCCATTTTGGAGCTATCATTCCCAGGTGTAAGACGATCTACCTCTTCACCATTTCCCTCTGATATCCGTCGGTACAGGCAATTTCATCATTGCAACCGCATCATTTTGTCTGGCATTCAATCTACAGCTTGGGAGAAGATTCTCGTAGCTTCAGGTGTGTGAAAGTAGGAGCTGGCATGTTTTGTGAGCAGCAGGTGGGAGTTGCTCAGTGTGAAGGTTAGATTAGACAGTAATTGGGAGAGAGTCTTCAGGCTAGTTAACAGAGACAGTAAAATTTCTGTGGATTTTCTTTTCTGTTTTGGAGCAGTTTAGGAAATTAAGGAAAATGACACATCAAATTTGAAAGCAAAGGGTGGGAATGAACTATCCAGGGGTAGAAAGCTCATACAACAGAGTCTGGTTTGGACAGTATGACTTAGGAGTTAGTCTTCCAAAAAGTCCTCTTTCAAAGCAAATATTTATTTTTTTTTTTTTTAAATTAGATCTAATAAAATGCTATAAACTCTCTTTGCTGGAAACTTTCTAAATTAACCTTTTGCAGAAAATGTAAAAGAAACCTGCAAATATTTCTTTTTTTCCCCTTGTCTGCCCCCTTGTTTATCAGTAGCACAGAAAATCTGTCTGGGAAAAGATGCAGAGAACTACTAAACAATTTTTGTTCCATCTGTAAAAGGAAACAGTATCTCTGAAGCACTTCAAATGGCATATCCCTTTCCTGTATCATCACACTTATAAGTAATGTTACGATAGTATTTTGAAAATACAGTCAAATAATGTAGTGCATCACAAATGTATTGTTTGGTTTCACCAGAAGGAGTTTGGTGAGCAATTGATTCATTGCTGTGTGTGAATTGCTGATGCTTCCCTTTCCAGAATTGAGTATCATCTGTGCACGGTCCACCCACACTCCCCGGCACGCTTGGCAATGCTTTACAGTCAAAGGTGACTGGAGGGCTGAAGTCCCTTTGAGGTGGAAATACTGTGTAGGTGAGAGAGATAATATCCTGGAAGGATAGGAAAGTAGCCATTGAGTGACAATGTACACTTTAAAAAAATAAGAAGAATCTTGGAACAAGGGAGTTGGATGTTAATATTATTTTTGATCTGTAAAAGCCCTAGGCAGGCCAGAGGAGTATGGAAATTCAGGTACTTTCATGTTACGTATGTTATTTATTTCTCACAAACACAGAAGGGTGAGTTTTTACTGAACTGGTAGTAGATTGAATTAAGCAGACAGCACTGGCAGCGTAGCCATAACTTGCTGAGAGTGACAAAACTGAAACTGGCAACTGCAAATTAAACACACCAAGGTTTTTGATATGGTTTTGTTTAAGATAACAAGTGAGACATCTGCAGAAACTGATGTGAATTGTCTAGATTCCCAGACACTTTTTGCATCAGTCGAAGTTTGGGAGTGTGTCTGTCTGCACATGTGATCTTTGCTACGAGTGTCTGGCACAATGTGATCCTCAGAAACCGTCTTCACTCCATCTGCACTTGGGTCTTTGCTGATGTCACTAATTAGGATAATTTTTTTCAGTTTTAACGGTAAGATATGGAAAGGATGGAGTTTAGTCTTGCTGTGTGTAAATCCTGAAGACTGACTGCTAGTTCCTCAGTTCCTTCCCTTCCATCCAAGATGGAAGGTTATGAAAATGATGTGGGTTGCAGTATCGCCGAAGTTTGGTTGATACTTGTATCTCTAATCATCTTCTCATTGGACCTGTGTTCAGTGGTTCCTTTGCTTCCCTAGCTCTTGGCAGTGGTGCTAATGAGTTGGTTGCAGCTCAGTGCTGAGCAGGTGATAACAATGAGGATTGTTCAGGAAGAATGGGTGGGACCTTCTGCCTGCCTCAGCTTGTATGATATATGTCCTATACAATTATATGACCTAAAGGCTTTCTCTCAGTCTGGAGGAGAGGAATCAAGCCATTTGAAATCAGCTACATAGTCAGCTACCTGCTTTTAGACAAGTGTGTATTTGTGGATCTTTAGCTTTCTTGAACAGAAAATACAGACATGAAATATAAATGAAGGGAGGCAAAGAAGTTCACAGTGGATCCATACATATATTATGTATTTTTTTTAAAGATAATTCGTGCCAATTTCTTCTTATCTACTGGTGGCAAAACAAAATCTTGATCAAAAGCTACTGGAGGAAATGTAATTAGATAGAGTGAAGAACTTGGAGATCAGAAAATGGGCACGATGGGGGGGACGGATGGGAACAAGCAAATGAGGAGATGCAGAGTATTTTTTGTCTTGGGACTTTTCCGATCTGCACTAAATATCATATGGCCTGAGTAAGTCTGAATGAATTTTCAGTTAGCATTGTTAAACTTGGCAGTGTGGGCCACACGTTCAACAGGACAGATGTATGAACTTAGCTCATGCAGGCAGTTAGACCTGTGTGCCGTTAGCTATAATGGAGGCGGTAACCTTGATGCAAATCCCTCTACACCTGCTCAGTTGAAGGTCATGATGTGATAAAACGCACAACATCCCTGAAGGAACCTGTAGCTCTCTAGGAAAAAATGCATAACTACTACTACTATTTAATGCATGTGTCATCTTTGCATTCATTTGAATTGACCATCCAGCGCCCACCCCTAACTGTAGGTTGTACATAGTGCATGGGGTTTGGGTCAGTCCTAACCATCTTTACAGTGCTAACAAGATCTAGGTTTCTAATTTGCCTTTTCTTGTTCTTCATTCAGTCTACCTTAAGACTGTGTTGAAGCTTGCAATATGAAAATTCAGGCAGATTCATTTAAAATGTCCTAGGCTGGTGGCCTGAGCGTTAGGATTAGTGATGCTTTTCTTTGGTGTGTGTGTAATTGCACAAGGTGCTTTATTAATTTGCTGGTATTTATATGGCTTCTTTTTTTCCTGTATGTATATTGTAATGTTGTAATTCTTTAAAACAAACAAACAATTTTAATTTTTCTGGTCTTATCTTTTACAGTGAATCTCCTGCTTGTGGATTAGAGATATATCTTTTCTCTTCACTGTTAAAAAGAAAATGTCTTTTCCACTTTAATGCACCAGAGCTAAGCTTATAATACTCGTATGAGGCTTTAGTATTTGGAAGCATGTTATATACGTTAAATCCTGCAAAATTCCAATGAAGTTAGAAAGTATTTTTTCCCACATTGTACAGATGAAGAAACACAGTCAAAGTAGTTAAGCTACTTGCCAAACCACACAGTGAGTCAAAGACAGGGATACGATTGGACTTTGTGGTTCCCAATCCGTGTTCAGACTAGTAAAGCATATTGAACCTCTGGGTTCTTTTTGAAATGTAATGTAATATCCAAAAACTTTCTTTGATTTCTTCATGTATAGTGAAAAATGTCATTGACAGAGAGACCATTTGATTTTTCTCAGCCTTGAGGAGAATGTGAATTTTTTTAGAACTGAATTTTTCATCAGAAAATTGTATGCTGACTTTTATACGTCACAAATGCCATATGGACTCCTAAATATGGAGAGAGAATAATTATGAGCCCCTTTGTACTGACTCACTTCTCTGATTTTTTTTAACTGCATTTTAAGGATTCAAAAGCTGATTGCTAACATGGTGTATTGCTTCTGTTGTTAGATAATCTTAGCTTTTTAACTGAATACAGCCGTGCAGTGCCTTATGATTAATTACATGTACAACAGGTGTTGATCTTGTTGGACCGAGATTATGAAGTTCTCTGCTATCCAGGTGGTCTGTTTTAATATAAAAAGACCAGTAGCATAATGAGCAAGAAATTGAACTAACGAGGGGGGGGGGGAAATACTTGAATGCATTAATCACCTTTAATAAGCTTAGCCAGCTCAGCACAGCTAATCAGCTGGGAAGTCCTTGCTTTGAAGAAGCATCAATTGTTGTATACCCAGTAGGGTAAATAAAAGATAAGCCAAGAGCGGTGGGAAGGGTGTTTGTACATCTAAAAGCTTTCAAGATTTTCCAAATATAAGGCACCTGGTATGATGGTTTTTAAAATTATATTAGTCAAAATGAAGATGCAGTTACCTTTTGGTAATGAAGAGATATGTCATTCAGATATCTCCAGACGCACTAGCATGGCAGCAATTATTGAAAAGTGCTGGTTATTTGCAGCAGAGCTTGTTTTAATTTTCACACTTTGAAGGGAGCAATGGGCCTAACTTGAAGCCCTCTAGTGACCCCTGTTCATCAACCCTGAGCTCAGAAATTTGAGGTTAAGATGCTACTTTTTTTAAAAAAAAAAAAAAAAAAAAGATGTACTGATAAGTTCCCTCCCCACACAATATTTTCAACTTCATATACATCAATTCTTTGTATTTCAAATTCTTTGTCAGTGAATGCTTAGTTAACACCCCTTTTAGCATAGCATGTGTAATTTTTTTCTTTCCCTAATACCATAAATATATTCTTCTCATAATTCTTGGTTTTGCACCTCTTACCCATACAGTAACAATGACTGTACTTGTGCCGTTGTTATGTTGTGAGCTATTGGACATTTGCAGTGTGTGGAGACATGACAAATGCACAGAACCTCAAATGACGGAATCCACCTTTTCTTGAGAACTTCAGAAGTTCTTCTGTGTTGCTGATGTTAGGAAAAATTGCTTCTGATTCTGGAGTTTGCAGGCTAGGACTGCACATATTTCAACGATACTGCAATCTCTTGCATGCATATTCTCTCAGCAGTTTCTGCAAGGCTGGAAAGGAAGAGCTCTCTCAATACCTGTAGCACTCAGGATATGATTTCCTCAGGTTATTCATGTGACTTTCCCCCCACAACTGCTTACATGCTTTCTTTTTTCCTTTCTCCTCCACTCCTTGAGTTTTCTTTGGCAGTTGAGACACATGGTGGGCTTGGAGGGCTTTTCCCCCTCTGTTCTGCTGGTTTTGTTATTGATAGGCAAATCAACTTTAACTTTTTCAATTAAAAAAAACCCAACCAACGAAAAAAAAAAAAAAAACAAACCAAAAAAAACCAAACCAAACATTTTCCTTGCTCTCCCATAACTGTCAAAAGGCCAAACAGATCTGTGGACTTCCCAGACCAATTTGCCTTGGGGATGAAACCGAGCAAACAAAGTTTAAAGGTTTTGGAGGAAGTGAGAAAGTAGGATTGAAAGGGAAGTCTGACTGTATTTCACAGCCATCACCTGAGCTAGAAATCCTGGTGTGCTGATATAAAGACATTGCTGGCCATTCTGAAGGATATTCTTAGGAAAAAAAAAATAACACAGCATAGTTTTAGATATAATACAATCTGTCCAGTTTGGTGCTTTGAGTGAGCATGTAAGGTGTCTAAAACATTGACTGCAGCTGTGTAGGGGCACTTGGTTGCAGCGAACCACTTGCGCGCTTACCTGGTATCTTGGTTTAACTTTTCCGGTATGGTGGGAATCTAACAGTATCTGTGATCACATCAAGGCAAAAGCAATTATTGTTATATTTTCTCCTCGCAGTTTCCATTCGATTACTTATGGTGGTTATATCCAACTTGGGGTGTGTCTATACAAGCAGCTCAACACAGATGAAGCCAGACATTGATGCTGTAGCTGGGTGGCTGGGCTTAACCCTGCTGTAACTAGCACGATCTGATGCTGTTGCAATTAGAGGCTAAGTAAGACCTAAAATACCGTCAGCATGTGGACATGTTCAGTAGCCACTTTTTAAATAAAGCTGCTGGGGTTTTCACAGCTGCCTGGCACACAGTTTGGCAGGACCCATGCTGAACTGACTGAGGAGTAGGTGATCTCACCCTCATAGTATTTTCATGTTGATTTACCTCATTCTCCAGTAATGTTGTGATCCGATTGAGGCTGTCACATATTCCTTAACATGTTCAGACGAACATGCTCAGATTTGGCATGCCAAGCTGAGATGCACAGCCAGGGTGCTGGAGGGTAAGGAAAGCCTCCAGAAGTTGGATATTCACTGGAATGACCATGGTGTCATTTGTTTAAAATGGAGTCCTCACAAGGCTACCCTTACTTACCATTTAGTAGCTTCTACAGTGCTGTGGCACGGTCCCAAATCTGCAGGAAGCATGGCTGTCTCAGTCAGGGCCCTCAACCTGAGGGCTTCACCTAAGGTGAGAGGGAAGCTGGGAGTAAAAGATGTGAGGCGCAGTCCTGTACTTGTGTTAATGCATCCGTGCCGATGACCCTGCAAGGAATGACCTGGATGTGGTGACTGCAGATGTTGCCTTCTTCAATTAGAAGAATTGGACTGTGTCCAAGCTGCTGATAAATGTTGAGTCTGAAAACGGCTGGTTCTTATTTTGGGATATCACCATCAAAGTCCTTGATTCATAATTATGATCCTTGAGGCTGGAGTACAGCAAATCACTTTTCCGCTTTGGGACTAGGAAGGTAGGGGGAACAGCTGCTTTCCTTCTCCCAGCTCCTGTCCCAAAGGCTACACACTCTCAGCAATTCTGGGTGTTCAGAAAAACACACAACACACGTGCTTGCTGTTGTTAACAATATTGGGATCAAACATTACTGTTTCCCTAAAATAGGAAAACTTGCTTCTTATGTCATCTCACAATGGATATGTCGAAGTCATATCAATTGGACCTCACATTGAACCTTGTACCAGACTGTAGCATTGCTTTATAGTCCTACATTTGCTTGTACCCTGTTCAAGTAGCATGGAACAGAGAAGCTAATAAACAGCACACAGATAAAACTTTTTTCAGAAATCTCAGTCTGAATCCAAGGTCCAATGCTTATGAAGTGTCTTCGCTCCAACACTAGACTCTGGTTAGGCTAAGACAGGACGAGTTATTTGTCCAACACTTTCCCAGAAGACATTAGATGCTGCATTATATTAAAAACTTGATAGTCGATTGTAAAATAAGACAAGAAATTGGTACAATTAGTTCTAATAGTCAGCTAGTATTATTGCAAATGCTCCAAAATAATTTTCCCTATCGTTCACGGAATTTGTTCAATGACATGATAAAACTGAGGTTTGGTTGTTCCAAATGGCAGTCACTGGAGGTGGGGAAAGAGGTGGATAGGATGGGGTAACCTCAATCACCCTTACCCTTAGACGTCTCAGAAGCAAAAATGACCCGCAGTCATGGATATAAATTTACCTTGTATTTCCCTGAGTGATGCTATAATAATGAGTGTCGTGCAATAAGGGAGCCGACCTTAAGCTACCTCCCTCACAGATAACTTTGCTTCCTGCAAGCTCACAGTGCTTGAGAGCATATGTGCATGCTGTCAAAGCATGATTTCTAGAGAGAAAATAAGGTTCTAATGATAATTTGGGTCTTGGCTGCACTCAGATTATTTCAGTGGCAAATCCTTTTTATACATGATTCTCATTAGATCTTTTTAATGTCCTTTAGATACCTAAATTGTCATCTTTATTCTACAGAGTCTACTCTGCACACTTCTAGATAGCTGGCAGTATTTTTCTGGTTTTGTAATGTGTTATAAATCCCTTTTTCTTCCACATGTCCTGCCAAACTTGAGTCTCGCAGATCAGTCAACATATAGATGAATAAACCAGATTGCTAAAAACTTTCTCGAGCCTCTGTATTGCTTTCAGAATTGCCAGAGGTCAAGCTGACCACGTCCTCGCAAAGGAAGTTAAATAGCAAAACTTTCTTTAGCCATACAAATAGAAGAGAATAAGGAACGAGGAAGTGAGGTTGCTGAGCAGTGATGCAATCAAAGTAGTCTCCCAATAAGTAAGTTGATACTTTGCCTCTAGTTTTTAAATAAAGATGATAATTTGAAGTGTGAAGGTGAAACCAAGACTTCTAATGAGAATGAATGCGTAGAGTGAAAATTGGCACATCTGAGGTGGAAGTATGACTGAAGAACTTAATGCACTCAAGATGCAGGTAGCAGATAATCTACATTCCAAAAAAAATTGAAAAATCTGGCAGTGTGCAGTGGAATTCCACCAGTGAAGATTTTTAATGTATTTGTCAAGCTGATGTTGTGACTGTGGAATAGCAAATGTATTATCCATAGACATAAGGAAATGTGGAAAAATTATCCGGGCGACTACAAACTCGTTAGTCTGGCCTGAGAAGTATGCAACTTTGAAACAAAGTATGAGGGAAAGTATTATTAGACAAGATAGTAAGTGGAGAACGTGATAAAAACGTAGTGTAGTTCTAACAAAAGGTGATCATGCCAGACTAATCCTATAGTGTTCTTTGATGCAATAACTGATCTTATAGGCAAGCCAACTGTACTAGATCTCACGAATTTGTTTTTCAGTGAAGCATTTAGTGCAGTGCTAAATAGGAAATTATTACTTGAGGAGAAGGTAGGGTTTGGTATTGTAAAGCAGGTATTGTAAAACTACCCAAGGGAAGAAAACATTAGTGTTGGTTCCAGGGAGATGAATAGGAGACAGTTTCAAGGATTGGGGCTGGGGGGGGGGAGGGAAGAAAAAAGTTAGTGTGCCACTCAGATATGTTGCTGTCAACAATGTTGGAGGCATAGATGCATGAATGATTGTAATACCTGGGACAGCCTAGGTTTTAAATGACTGGGAATTTAATATTGTTTGGTACAAAGGGTGATGACATGACTTTGGGAACACCAGCATCAGTTCTTCTTGTGAACTGCGAGCTTATCAACTAGAAACTGAGTAAGAGAAGTAGTAATATTTGTACTGTCAGGGTGTACAACAACTACTGCAGGGCACAGCAGTTGAACAGAGGATCATTGTGAGCTACCTTGTGATCCAACCACGAAAAAGGCAAATAGAGTGCAGGCAACTATTTACAGTAGATGTGTGAGCTCTTAATGCTTGTAAATAAGGCTTTGTATACACAAAATAAGATGTAACTTTTAGTCACCCATATTCAAGGGAGAGTGGTTTACTGGAGCAGCTTCAAAGAAAGGTTAGCATAGAGGACTGGGAAAACGGAGAGTCTGTTTTATGAGTGGAACTAAAAAAAGTTTGGCTCTTTCAGTAAAACGAAGGCAGAGAAGGGGCATAATTGCTGTCTATAAACAAATCGTGTGGGTAAATAATAAAGGTAGGGGAAAAAAGTTAATCCGAAGAACAGCGTTGGCAGCAAGGCAAAACATTAAACTGGTCACAAATATGGTTAAGATGGAAATCAAAGATTTCTAATCATCAACAAAACTCTGAAGTTCTGGACAACTTTTTAGAAAAGGACAACAAAGACATCCAACTTTTAAGATGCAGTAAGACAAGTCGTAAGTGAGATTGTAAGTCATAGTTGTCCAGTTGTGAAGGGATGTGTTGGATGTTCCTGGTGTTCCTATGCCCAAAGCTTGTGTTACGGTTCTACCATGAAAACAGTCTGTAGCCTGTTCTTAATGTGTAGCCCCAGCACACTCCAAAGGAATTGCTGGTTGCAGTTATGACTGTAGGAACATATCCTTTGCCAATGTTTTATTACTATAAAGTACAGCTGAATGTCCATTGACTAGATTAATGGTCTAAGTTGCATAAAACTAGTTGCCTACAACACAAAATCAAAAATTGCCTGTGTTTGAAAGTCCAGAAAATGAGACATTGATCTGTGAAGACAGGTTAAGATTTAGGTAAATTTAAATTAAGACTCAGAAAAACCTTCTCTGAAACACAAGACCAGGTTGTAGGCTGGTACATATTAACAGACTGAAATCCATAAAGGAGCTACATCAGTTCCCCTGTTTTAAGCTTGTTGGTATGGCAACCTATGGCTGAAATTGTCCAAAAGGAGTTTTCTTAGCATGTGACTCTTTGTCTCCATATCTATTTGATGCTTGCTGCTAATTTTCACTGTGTCAACAAATTTGAGGGGTTTGTGGCTGTTGTTTTTTTTTTTCCTGTTTGTTTCAAAATCTTTTGGTCCCCAAAACGTAACATTTTTACAAGGGTGTCTTATATCCAAAGATATTAAAACACCTGCTTTGTGCTTTAATCATAGCTTCTGTGTTAATTTAACAAGTTGAATTTCACTTTTTGTATTGAATCCTGTGGTCTATGGGCTGCTTAGGAGTGGCTCCACAGAAAATATGCTGTCCTCCATCACTATCGTTTAGAAGACTCATCTTAAAATTTGGAGCTCATAATTCCAGTTGAGGCCCCTGAAATAGGTTTTATTTCCCTGATCCAGCCGCACTGGCTTCCCGTTACTCCCAACTGGACATGGTTTGGAGGCTCAGGGTGAGACCTGCGGATCTGCATTATGCAAATGCAATTCCCCAATTCCAGCAGTAGCAGCCACATTAATTCCCAACGTGGCCGTTGGGGCTCGGTCGGGCTGAGCCCAGCCTCCCTGGCGTCATCGCTTTTTTCCATCCCCAAATAGGTGATGAGTAATTACTTGGTCTTGATTTATTATTCAGACCATAGTAGTTCTGTTACAAAGTAAACATTTTTGTTGGCTGTGTCCTAATGCAAAGACCATTTCACAACCACCTCTTATTTTAGGTTTTAATTGCTTCTCTTTGCTGTCAAGTGATGGCCCCCTCCCCCATGCCCTGAGCCCTCCTCCCCTCTCCCCCCCCCTTTATGCTATGGGTTTTTTCCTGTTCCCACACTGCTAATGTGATGAGCAACAGTTGCAATATCACAGGGCCCTCTCTGAAGGAGAAGAAAAAAAGAAGGAAAAAATCCCAAACACCACCTTGTTTGCTTTTAGAGCTCTCCCGCCTTTTCAGTAGGGGCTGTGTTAATCCTCGCACTATGAAGGGAAACTCCTATGTAAATCAAACCCGTGCTCCATGCTCTCCTCCTTCCCCCCTCCAGCTCCCGTATATTAAGTGATTGTTCTCCTCCCTGAGAAATGACAGATGATTGGTTGCTTTACTCTCGGCTTTCAGCATATTTTCTTTTATGGCCCTGGATTCTGGGGTTGAATCTTGCTTCTTTCTGTTGACTTATCTGGTGGATACCCCTGCCCAAATCTATAAAAGGAAATACAATTATGTGTTAGTGTTAAATTGAGCAAGTGACTTTGTTTCTATTCCCTTGTATTACGCTGTACATTATTGTGAATTTATTTTCCATCAAGATGCTCAGAATAAACCAAGGCATTTCTAGATTTGAAGATGCAAAAACTAATGCAACTCAAACTGGAGCAGATTGCAACTATTTATTTTTTTTTTCTTTCTTACCCCCCCCCGCAATGCTGTTTCTTTTTTGTGCTGCATAGCCTTTTCTGGTTTAGCCTGCACTCCAAGGCTAGGTTTTGGTGTCAATGATTAGTATTTCTAATCGGTTGAACAAGGACAATGTCCCTTCTGCTGCGCAGAGGACACAAAGGCCCAGGCACTGATTCTGATCCCCCTCGCAGCATTTTGGCTCCGTTGGGCCCTTTCCCCTGTGGCTGTAAATCAGGGGAAATTCCACCCATCCCCTGGGTGAACGGGGTTAGAGATTAGAGCTGCAACTAGGGGAGCTCGGGTTCCCCGAGGTAGGGGAAGCAGAGCATGGCACAGGACGAAGCCCACGCATGCATCCACTGCAGGCTCTGCCCTTTGTGGGCTCTGGTGGTCTCCGTTCGGTGCTGGGTCAGCAGCTGCAAATCTGCTGCTTTGGGGGAAATGACTCTGGATTTCCACCTGTAAAGCAGATTCCAGGGCTTTGTTCTGCCCTGACAAGGCGAACTTTGCTGTTGGCAGCCCGTGCCCGCTCGGCTCCCGGCGGCATCGAGGGGCAGAAGCTGAGGGCCCGGTCCAACTTTCTTTGATATCAGTGGGAGCTTGCAGTTCTTCTCTGCCCCCAGGATGCATCCGTGAAGTGGTCGTACAGGTTCAGGCTTCACTTCTTTTATTTTTCCTGAAACAGTTAGTAAGTTAATTTACATGAGATGTGCACCCTGGCAAATGCCATCTCCTAGCTATTGTTTCAGCTAAGCAGCTGTCATTTGCGTAACATTATGCATCCTTCATTGTACCATGCTAATTTTTTGAGGGGCAATTTTTCTACAATGAGCACTGCGCTTTAACAGAAACCTCTTTATGGCATTGGCCCCGGGGAGCTGCAAGCCCTGCCAAAGCAAACAAAGGCTTATTGCTCCAACTGGGCATGTCTGTGCCTTTAATACAGCGTGAAGTTCACAGAACACTGCATCCAATCTGCACATAGTTAACACCTGGTCCAATGCCTTCTGGCAATTAATCAAGATATCAATCAGTGATGACAAAAATTAATAAATAACCCATGCTTGCATATTGCACATTCTCAGAATTGGAGAATTTGCATTGACACTTACAGCCCATTTACATTTTTTGACTACATTTTCAGTGTGTGACACTGTACAATACAATAATTATTGATGCATATAAATAACTGGTACCTTGAGCACTCATGAAAGAGTACAAAAAGCCACATTAGTCTATCTTGGTAGAAAAAGCTTTGACCTCGTTGAATTACAGCCCCAAACTTTGATGTAGGGCCGTGAAACTCCTCTACTGCTAGCAAATACATCAATGGGGTTAGTCTAACTTTGTCTTCTTTCAAAAGTAGTAGAGTGGTTTTGGGTTGAACATGGCTTATTCTTATCTCACTAATTAATGGGAATGTTTTCCTATACCTTAAGCCAAATTCCACTGTTACACCTTTGTTAACTCTGAGCAAGTACCCAAACTTCTTCCCTTTTGAAGTAGCTTGGAAGTTAGCCACAACTTCAAAGGAAGGAAGATCTGTTCCTCTCTTCATTAGAATCCATAAAAGTACTCTGGACCGTGTTTAATTTATCAAAACAGAGGCAGCACTTTGCAAATATAGGTGCACAGTCATTTGTACTGGCCACGCGAAGGCATTATCAAAGCAGTGGCTCGTCTTCCCTGAAACTAGAAATCCCTTGGTTGGATATGAACAAAAGTATCCTCTCTTTTGTAAACACTGGTACTTGTTCTCTAGTGATGCAAAAAAATATTCCCGACAAAGAACAAAGCAAGCATTTTTTGTTATCCTAGAGAGTCCTTACTACAATGGTCAGAAATGGTAATTATAAATCACTGTCACAAATGGCTGTTCTTTGCAGCCCAAGAGAGGCCATGGCTATACAAACCTGGAGTTCAACATTTGCTGCTGCTTTTAGGTCAGGGTTGAAGCTCATTAGTGGTGCAGGGGTGGGAAGTTTCTCCTGCTTTCACAGCGTGTTTCTGTCCTACCTGCTCTGTGAATGAGCAGCACTCTCCTTGGGTGTCAACTAGGCTAATTAAACCCACTGACAAATGTCATGGCTTCGAAAGAGAGGGTCACAGGTGGCCAGGTAGAGACAGGAGCAGGCAAGGAGGAGTTGTACCCAGTAGTGACCTACTGCACTGCCCTGCTCTCTCTTGAGCAATATGCTGGCAATCAACCCAGACTGGGCAGTGACTTTCCAATGAGGGTAAATACAGCCTTGGAAATAGTAGTTTTGGTGGTCCCGGCCGAAGTGTGGAAATTGTGCCAGGACCTGTTAGAACTGAGTAAACACAGTAATTTGACAACGGTCCGGCACGTGAAGCAAGAATGTAATTCTGCCACCTGAACCTAAACTGGTATCTCCAAAAGGTAACTTCTGAAATACTTCTGGTTTGGCTCCTGAATTATTTGGAGTGTAACAGTTCCCATGAACTTCATGATTTAAATGCTTTCCAGAACAAGGAGACAAGAACATTTAAACTAGCTTAGTAGAAAGGCATTTAACATAAAGAGAGTAATAAAAATACATCACCTGTCACATGTGATCTTTATATGACCTTAGCCACAGAACAATAAATATTACATAACCACACTAAAAGCAGTTTTTAACATCTTATATTTATATTTAATAAGTCGTGATTTTCTTTCCTTCAAGATGCAATTTTGATGAGACACTTTAAGTGTGATCTAAAGGCAAAAACTTTGTGACTGGTTATGTAATGCTTCTAGTGGGGCACCATTTAAAGGGTGTTTGAATGAAAACACATTCCCTTTGTTTTACCGTGTTGCTTACCAATCTGATAGAGCAGAAACTACACAGTCCTTTTTTTATACAATTCCCTGTTTTCTGCCTTTTTTTTTGGGTGTTTGACTGTTGGGCAACTCTTCACCTAGATGCATAAAGTTAAACTTGATAAATACTGCCTAGGACACAACTGATCAGTTGCTATCCCCAATTATCAGTTTAACCGTTAGATTTGCACTTGCAGTCTACAAAAGAAAAATTATTGCAAGCTAGTTAGACTCTAATTGTCCCTTTTAAATTAACTATGTGAGATTCAGATTGCAATGTAAAAAGGCAACAAAGGAAATCAAAGTATCCAGCTTTAAATTGTCTTTTAATTACATTAGAAAGCCAAATATTACAACTGTAATTATTTTTTATTGGAGGAAGGTTCTGATTTTTTTTCGTGTGCTATCCTGTTTTACTATGGTTTTTGGGGGCAGTACTTACTAAGAACAGACTTGTATAAAGGAAAAGCTGACTACTTTCTGTACAAATAGAGGTAATATAAATAGTCAAAACCTGACAAAATATTCAGTTTTTTCTTTTTTGACTCAAGTATGTTTCCGTCAAATTTTCTAGAGTTCTAAACTGGCCATTTTTTAGATTCATGTTGTCATGATGCTCATAGATACGTAATGTACAATGAGTTCATTAAACCAACTAGAGAGAAGACCAGGTTTGCCCCTTCTTCCCCCAACAAGTTATAACTATTCTGTGCAATCAGCCTTTAGGCACTAGTCAGCTGAAATGGAAAAAATATTTAATAACAAAAGCTCAATAGCCTGCAGATCTCTGATGTCTGAGATGACTTCAACTCTTGTGATGAGCTACACTTAACCTAAGAAATATGATTTAATTCTACTTCAAAAGTATACTGAAATCTTTGATATATGGTCTGTGGTCTATTAAGCTTGATCTTAGCCTGACCTTTTAAAGGAAGAAAAGCTTTGTTTCTTTTTAAAACACACAACCAAGCAAAATACAGATATCTCTATGTGGGATCCAGTAGTTGCAGCTTCAAAAAAGAGAAGCATTTAAATACGTGCTTTACTTAAGTGCTTCAATTGTCTCATTGACTTCACTGTCTAGATATTTATTTCTTGCCTGTTGGAAAACATTGACCTCAAGCTTGCTCCTTGCATTGCAGTTCCCTGATTGACTTCAGAGGATCAGTCACTTGAACGAAGCCATCTGAACTATGCTTGCTAGAGGGGCTCAAATATAATAAACTTGGACGTGGCTGAATTAAACTCTTAGCCATTTAATGCACTCAAGTGCAAAGAAAGGAGCAGTAGCTATGCTGGAGGGTGTAAGCATTCTAGAAAGACTTGTGGGGAGAAAACGTATTCAGTATATAGGCTAGGTGATCAATAAAGTGTTGGGTGTGCATTCAGTAAGGGACGTTTTGTAATATACCGAAGGTCCTTTCATTTATCTTTTAGAAAAATATGGCTCTGAAGGACTGGAAGAGATATCTATTCCATCTCTGAATTCAGTTTGCTATTTTAGTGGTAACCACACCTCTGTCACAGAAAAAAAGTTAGTCCTTTACTTTCCTCATACTTTGTACTGGCGGACTGTCACAGCTGGTGGATAGAGACCTTGCTTCAACTCCCAGTTTACATTAAGCCATGATAAGCTCACACCCAGTTGTCATGTGCCAGCTTTTTCATTTGACTAAATAACACTTCTTCCTCTGTGATGCTTATCTCTGTGATCCCTCTATAAAGAGCAATCGTAACCTTTCTGTCCTTTGTTTTGGTAGACTTGCCACACCATCCTGTTTCGGTGTCCTGCACAGCCAAGACTTCATTCCATAGCCATCCGTGCAGTTGCTTTTTAAAGCTTTTTCCAGGAGACTGAGACACAGTAAAAAGAAACACGGTTGTGTAGGCCCGCTTCACTGCTTATCTCCTTGATCCCAGGTGGCTGTAAGGTGGAGTGAAGGGACTCATCTGGTTAGCAGAGCTATTATGTGGTATGAAGGTCATCACAGAGATTGTAATTACAAAGGAATGGGAGACTTGATCATCAGCTGTGTAGTTACAGTTGGGTAAGGGATGACCTCAAAACTGGTGATTCTTAGCTGGGTAAAAAGTAATTGATAAGAGCTGAGAAGAAACCTTTGGCCATGATGTATCTTGACACTGGTGTAGGAGAGAGTTTTGGAGAGTTAACTTCTGAGTATTTCAGCTGAAGTGGTGCAGGGAGGTCAAGGTAATCTCAGGTCCTCCAAAGTGTAGCTAAATAGGTGTGTTAGAGCACAGAGGGCTAAGCTTGGTTAGGCATTTGCAGACATCTCGAGGAAGGGAGGACAGTGCAGGAAAGATGGGCGATGCATCAATCAAAGTGGAACCATACTTCAGGGCATACAGAAAAAAGTATTTCAGAGTAATAATTAATCTAGAGAAACTGATGGGAAATGAGGAACTCGCAAATCGGAGACATCTGCTAAAGATGCTGGTAAAGCAACGAATTACAATAGAGGGTGGGATACAAATTGTAATTGAATTAAAGGGGAAAAGGGATGTGGCAATACATTATGTAAAGTCAATGGCATGTGAGGTTAAGTTAAAGGAAGTGAAAACCAGGCATGACCAGAGAGGTTGGAAAGCAAAGCTGTGCTTGATGGTCTTCTACAAAGTTTAATGAGTTGCAAGGTTTTGAAGGGGCATCAAACTCTGTGGATTGTACATGGACAAAATCATAACCTGCACCTTTGCATGTAAACTTGCTTTCTTATTTACTAGGCACCTATTAGGTAAAGGAAGGCTACAAAATCCAATACAATTGGTCACAATTGGATTTGAGCTCTCGTTTCATTCTGGCTAAGCAGGAGAAGAAAGGCACCTCAAGTTTGATTTAGCTCCTGTGTTACTTAAGCTGCTAGTGGGCTGCAATGTGTGTTGGGAAAGAGGGAGGTAGCAGCAGTTCCTAGATGATGCACGTGGGGTGAGTACTTTCTTTAAATCAAGTGGCAAGGTGGGGAAGGTGGACAGCAATGTTTACACATAGATTTCTCTGCAATTTTTCTGCTTTGCACCTAAATCTTACACAGGAGTTTCTAGAGAACAAACCCGAGTTTTGTCCTACCATGGTGAAACACAATGCTTACTTGGGGAAGGCTTGTATTGATTTGTTTTAGTGCTGGATAGGTTATATTTATATTGTCTAGAATCCTGTTAATTCTCTTCAGCTAGAAAGTATTGCTTAAAATATTTTTGTATTCTCCTGGAGCAGGAGGTCCCAAGTAAGTTAAAAATTTATATGAAATCTAAATTGTAGAGGGACTTATTCTCCCACCAGTGAAGCTGAGGCAAAATTTCCTTCAATCATAAACAACAGCAGGTTCAAGACCTTTTATATTAGTCACCTTTTAACTCAATTGATGTGGTTAGAAATTGCATGAATGCTTTTTCTTCTTCTTTCAAACAAGTAACAAAAGCTGAATTAGGCTGCAGTGATGAAATCTGAATCATTTCCTCCTCAGACTAAACTTGCTAAACTGGTACAATCTGGAGAATGATGTAATAAGGAAAAAACCTGTTGTTTGTCTCTTGATACCGTTCTTGAAAAAATCATTGCTACGTAATACAAATATAGTCATCACCTTTTATATCCTTTCACCATTGCTGATATTGGAACCCTTCCAAATAAGTAGCATTCCAAAATTGGCTATAACCCTCTTCATAGTTTTACCTACTTAATTATAAGTTAACATTGGCTTCTTTTTTCTTTTTTTTTTTTTTTCCCTTCTGGTTTTAAGTAAAGCACTAGAGTTTAAAAGATTGTTTCAACAGGCTATATAACAATATTTTCATTAATTGCTGTCACAGAAATATCTATCTTTAATCTCATTTTCAGATTGACTTAGAGCTCCATAGGATCTTGGCTAGACTTCCTTTAGTCACATATCATTACACTTTTGATGCTAAAATAAGAAACTGAGGAACTTGAATTATTCATGGGAGACTCCATTTAGGACTCACAGCTAAAACACACAGTAGTGTAAAAGTTCAGAGGTGGCATTTTTGTTTTGTTTTTTTTAAATGAAAGACAAAACAAATTGAACCAGCCGGGTAACCTGTGGTAAGCTATAAATTGTAGATGTCTTTGACAAAGATGATAGAGATGAGCCAATGTTGTATAAACTGAACACTCAAGTTCTTTAATTGCCTGGCACACATACTTTCCCAGAAATGTAATCAGCTTAAGGAATGCAGTCTTTATTTCTCTTCGGCAATTCTACCATGGCTGCCAAACTTATTTATTAGAAAATGGAGAGAGCTTGGGGCAAGATAATTTATATTATTTTTAAACATGAACCCAAAATGAAAATCTTCTATAAGTCTTACACAATGACAATTTAACTTTATTAGGCAAGTTTGTTATGTAACGCCAGCCTTACACAGGCATCGCGTTGCAGAAGTGATGAATTGCTGCAAAAGAGGAAAGGTAGTCTCCTGCATTTAGAGCCCAGCAGCAGGGGTCAGGAGATGCTAGTTCTGTTTCTTATCCTGCCCCTGATTTGATATATCACCATGGGAAAGTTTTTGAAAAAGACACTGGCCTTGATCCTGGAATAGGTGCTTTATGGGTAATCCTCTGAACAAACACTCCTTCTGTGCCTTGCTGACTCTAACAGAGGCTCCTATTCAAATGGAGCTCATTGGATGAGCAGGGCGATGGTGAAGATACCCTCTTTGCACAGATGGAGGAAAAACCATAATACTTCCTTATGTAGCAGGAGAATTCATTTTAGAGTGTTCTGAGCTCTCGGATGGGAGAGGCTGGTAAAGTGACAATAATAGATTTTAACTGAAGAGCAATCTCTGGTGTCGGAAATGTGAATAGACCTTATCAAGGTGCATAAAATACCGTGTGGGGATTTCTCATGCAAATCTTCATAGAGAAAGATTTCTTAAGTATAATGAATTGTAGGTAGCTGGAATATTGTATAGAGCCAGGATGATACAAAATAGAAATGGATGAGCAATTACAACAGATGAGAAATAATGGGAATAGAGGGGCTGTTGTGAGAAATGGTAAAGTGTCAACCTTGGCTACAGTGGAGAAACAGCTGCTTGTTACTTAATGACAAAACAGACTGGAACTTTTTTTTCTTGGAATTTTTCTGCTTGTTACTTAATGACAAAACAGACTGGCATTTTTTTTTTCAAGCCCCAAAATTGCCAGGGCTCAATTTGGCATCGTAGTGTGACTTGCCCCCCACACTGCCCCTTTCTTATTGAATGCTCCATGTCTTGCAAAGATAAAGGGAGTTTTAACTGAAGAGGAATAAAATTTTGTCCCCACAGAACCGTTAGAGCTTATGGTCAAGTCATTTGAATAGATGCAGAACTGAAACAATAAGAGCTTATTGTAAGACATATTTTATGTGCTGTGCTAAGAGAGTATTGTCTGAAGGTGCTTTACCTCCCGAAAGCCTGATTCATTCTGGCAACAGGTTCATGCAGTAGATGTTTTGTGTATACCAGGATCATATGGTTGAACATTCAGCTAAATCCATGTAATTACTTCATACAACAGGAAATAATTCTGCTCATTCAATCATGAATATCGCATATGCAAAGCCCTTCTCAGGAAAGGGTGATCAGTTAATCTGAATTTCTGCATGACACAAGCCATTGAGTGTCACTGTAATAATTATGCTCATCATTAGTCTAGTATGCTACTGGTACCAGTCGAGGAGTTATGGTTACACTGGAGCACATCGTTCAGAGAAATACCAACCATTGCAGTTGTAAGTTGTTCCAGTGGTTTAAAACTGTCACTGCTTTTCTAGACTGAAGTTGTCCGACAATTACAGGGCTGAGTGACAAATATTCGTGAGATGTGGAGGTTTTTGAAATGGCTTTTCATGGCAATGAAAAGTCGAAAATATTAATTTTCAGGCATTTATGGAGGAAGGGGCTGGGGAAGCAACGAAACAAGGGTAGAGAAGACATCTTTCCTTCTTGTCCCCAGTGTCTATGAAGACTAAACAGCCCACTGACTAGGGCACAGACCCAGGATTTAAGATAAGGTGCAATTTAAGGTGCAATTCTCTGTTAGGTAGGAGTTAGAACGGGAATTTGAAACTTAGTCTTTTCACTGACACCCTAAGCTTCAGGCTACTGGCTACTTGGGGCACCCTGGTACAGAATTGGACCGTTCATTGTGTATTTCAGAAAAATATATAAAATCAATTGCTGAGTGACTTGATGGTATATTAACAATGAAAAAATTTTTTTATACTGTGCTCTAGAATATCTTTCTAATGGTTTCAGAGGCTTTTACATAATCTTCTCTGATTCATTTTCTAGAGGGGGCAAAAAAAAAAAAAAAAAAAGTAAAAAGTATTGTTATCATTACTGCTGCAGTTCCCATGGCCCCAAAACCCAGCTAATGACCAGCCTTGACAAGTTCATTTCTGTGGAAGACATTCTCTTACTTCCAATTCACTACCACCCACAGATGACACTTTACAAAATGTCACTGTTACATAATTGATAATCACTCAACAACTGAGAAAATGGAACTTGGAAAGAGGCAACATTTCTGTGTTGTCCAGAGAGGAAATTCTCTTTCAGCTACTCCATCCCAGTGTGGATAAGGTGAGTGTTCTTCTACAAGTCAGGAAAAAGATCACTTTTGATGGAGAGGTCTTTCCAAACTGATGACCATTTAAAAAAAAAAAAAAAGGAAATACTTATTTCATACTTATTTATTAAAATGATGATCATCTTAAATGTATCTTGCCTTCTGGAGAACAAAGACCTTAAGAAAATCCAAAGTGAGCACTCCCTCGCAGGGGATGCAATATGCTGAAGGGGAATCTTGACAAATTTTAATGGTATATTAAAGTTGGGACACTGGAGACAGGAAGTGTGAAAGATATGTTTTTCCCTCAGATATTGTATATGGATAGTCCCACTGTAACTGGACAGTCATTGAGATTGTACAATCAATCCTATCAGATTCCTAGGTGAAGGGTGTAGTTTTTAATAACCCTGTCTTTTAAGGCTCAATCTTTTATCTGTTACACAGAATAACACATCTGGTGCTTTTTTTTTTTCCTACCTCTGTGTAGGACTGTTAAAATCATGTAAGAATGGAAGATGTAATTTATTTAGTCTGTGATATATACACCTGATACCAATTAGATTTGATGCCATTCACCAAATGCTTGATGGCAGCCTGATGGTAGCCTGAGAAGGCACCAATAGTTACATGAAGGTGTGTACAAAATATTTCTTGTTGCCCTAAGAGTAAGTCGTTCACCGGTGTGCGATGGACTGCAGCATAAGTGGAAGAGAAGGGCCCTGGTTAGCACCCCAGAAGCACAAGCGACAAGTACTACTGTAATTAAGCAAGGTAGTTACCTAGCATTTTTACACTGATATTTGAAAACTGGCATTCACAGGCACTTCCGATTCCTCTCATTTATTATTGAGGCTCCTCACAGCAGTCTACGGATTCCTTCCACTTCCCCCTGTGCTTGCATTCGTCATATACGTGACACCTTGGAACTGGTGTATGCATCCGTGATTTGTGCTGTGATTAACACATTATCAGCTTCCCCCTTTCTCGTTAGCTAAAAATAGTCCTGGCTATCCCTGCTAGTCTGTCGCTCAGGTGATGGAGATGGAGGCTGCAGGAACCTTCTGTAGCATTTGGCAATCAGACCCATCTCGCTCTTGCATTTCCCAAACCTTTCCTTGATCTCCTGGCATGGGTAATGGTTCAGTGCTTTTTTGTTTGTTTTTTTTTTTTTTTTGTTTGTTTGTTTTTTTAAGGTCTCTTGCTCAAAGAATTCGAAGAATTTTCAAACTACAGACTACATTTTCTTCCCTTTCTGCTACTTTCATGGATGCCAGCAGTCTTTCTGTGTCCGTTTTGCTGCTAGCAATGATGGCCATGCAAGGCATGGGAGGCTCAGTCCCTTCTTCCTGCAGTGATAGCTGCGGTGATTGCACCACCCAAATTTTGCAAACAAAGTGGAATTAAAAAACACCTAAAAGAGTAAAAGCACTAAAAAGAGTGCTTTGTTGTCTTTTATGACTCAAAAATGGCCAACAATATTTTTCTGAAACTTTCCTGGGATATTCAGCTGTAGGGTGTAAGCAAACAGAGGAGCAGTTTTGGGAAGTGATGCATTTTGTTTTCAGGTTAAACTTGTATTTTAATACACATTCTGCAAACAAAACTTCAGGTTGGTGCAAATATGAGGAGATTAAAATATTAGAGATCAAATTAGCCTCAGAATTAAAATCTGCATATGTGCATCTCTTTCCTTAACCCCAGGCAGTCGGCTCTTGAAGCTCCAAAATCTTAAACTATTTGCAAAACAGAGCACTATGGAGAAACAAATGCTTATGGTTCAGAAATACGAATTCCTGCCACTTCTTTCTTCCATGCTGTTTGCGGTCTCCAGAGTAAAAGCTTCTATTTCAGAGCTGTGTCAAGAACCATGAAGCGTTATAGCCTGACCAGGCATCGACCTAGCACTAAGCAAACTCCTAAACCCTGGAGACAAGACAGTGGAGAGATTAAATAAACTTCTTTTAAAAATGCTGTCTCTAAACAGCTGCAACAGTGGCACAACTATATCGTTCCTTAGGTGTTCCTCTATTTCTGATATATTTTAACCTTGCAGATTTTTTTAGCAATTTGCATGGCTTAATTTAATCTTTTTGTGCCCTCATGAAGAATTATGTGCAGTCTTCAACAGTGCTTCTAAATCTTTCAAAAATCTGGATCCTTCATCCTTTGACTTTGTATCCCATTGTCTTATCTACTCCATCTCGGAATCCCCTGCACCTCTTTTAGTAAGAAAAAGATCCATTCAGACCCATTTCTGAAGCCTGTAGGAACAGCAACTGAGCATGAGGAAATCAATCAACTAATCGATTGTTTGATCACACGTGTGAATATGATGCTAGGTGTCTATTTTTTTAATGTATGTAGAAAACCTTAATGTGTGTAAGCACAGTAACTGCAGTTACCTCTGCTTACTCTAAAAGTTGCTGAATTAGAAATGTACAAGTTGGGATGTTGCAAAGGGACATAGTTACTGTAAGTGTCCCCGCTGAGGTATCTGAACTGCTTCTTCAAGTGATATGCTCAAAAAGAGATAAAGAGTAAATGGATTTGGATTTTTTTTTTTTTTTGGAAGAGAAACACAGCTATTTTCCCTATCTTCCTACTATCCTGCTTCTCAAATTCTTTTCCCGCTGTTTGTGGATCAAATGTGGTTGTGCATCTGTGGCAGGTAAATGGCCTATAGGTTTTTAAAGTTCAGAGATTTTAAGACTGCAAAATGTCACTGGCACAGTGCGTTATGGCTTCTTGCATGTGAAGACCACAGGATCACACCTAAGTCAATAAGTAGATGAACTAGAACATCTATTTTGGAAAAACGCTTAAACTTGGTCTTGGTACTGAGAGCGAGAAGCTGCATTGCTAGTTAGCTGGTGTTTTACACGGGTGTTTTGAGACAATCTCCATGCTGTTTGGAGTCTTGCACAAGAAGGGAGCAAGCTTGGCATCGCTGCTAACTGTACGGGCTGGGCCAGGGGATGGTCCTGTGCCCCTGGCACAGACGGCGTGGGGAGATGATACGCTGACAAGAGAATGTGAATTTTCCCTGTACGTGCAAACTCTTCCCAACCTCTTGGTATTTGTTACAAATGTATGTTTGAAAGTTGTTTCAGATGTTTCAGTCCCTTTGCTCCTCTTTGTCTTTAGGTTCAATCCTCATTTCCCTTTGTCAGTGCAGTATCCAGAATACTTCCAGACACCCACTGGGAAACGCGGCTGTTATGTTTTGGGTCATTTTTCTTCTTTCTTTCTTTAGAAGGAAAACAATGCATCTTCCCAAAATGTACAATTAGTCTGTTTATGGGTACTGTGCTTTATTTGTTATTTAAAGGAAAATGAAATGAGAATGACTTGTGCTTGACATAAAAACTGCTGTGATTTGAAGCAGTTTTCTCAAGTTTGGGAAGTGGCAGGTGCAGGTGTGTGTGTCAGGGAAGGTAAATCCCAGGTTTTGGGATGGATTTGAAAGAAGCATTACGTATGGACAGAACCTTGGAATAGTGCTTTTCTTCTGTTTGCACTTCCTTTGGGGCCTGGCTTGAACAAATATGTAAGGCCCTGAAAACTTTCAAGGCTAAGGCTAAATGTATGTGATCTTATGCCCCAGGGATGAGTGGAATTAGTTGCATAAGTACTTTTCTTTTTTACCTTTTCTTTTCCTTTTTTTTAAATTTCTCTTTCTTTCCTTTTCCCTCAAACCTCTTTGACTTGCAGCCATGTGTAGATGTATGTCACTGGACTACAGAGACGTTTAAAGTTAAGGTGTACAGGAGGTCTGTGGGCCATATCCTCAATTTCAGGGTCAACCCAGCATGGCAGAGCTTGTTCCCACCAAGCAATCTGGCTGAATCTGATTAAACAATCCAGATATTTTTCACACCTTATATGTCCCCACCAGCTAGACAGGTTTATCATGTAGCAGTTCACTAATGCCCCCAGGAAATCACTGGTTACTTCTTAAACATATTTTGCATCTAACTTTAGTCTGCTGAGTGTTTGGTTTTGTTATGGAAATTAAAGCTTTAATAGCTGACGAATGGGTCCCTACATTCTCTGCCAACCTCGATAACTTCACGTGGCAAAACTTCACTGTTGGGGAAGGGAGAGCATGGCTCTTGGTGGCCCTGAGCAACAAAAAAAGGCACCGCAGGCCACGGGGCAGCACGTAGCACACGGGAGAATGGGAAAACAGCTAATCCCAGCCAGATCCCATTGCAGAACGTCTTACTATCTGGCTAATCAGGATAAGTGCTGAAAAGCTTTGAGTGTGATGTCAGATTTATTTCACGATGAGCAGGGAAGATCTCTTGATCCTCAAACACTTCAAGTAAAAGTTAAAAAGGGGGGGTGTGAGGTGCGGGGGAGGAGGCGGAAAAAAGATATTGCGCTTTTTTTCTTTTTTTTTCCAAGTGTGATGAACTGTTTTCTCCTCTAAGTGTTTTAAATAGCGGCAGTGTGAAAATTACATTTGCTTTGAATAATTGCTAGCATTTTTCCCATTGCAGTCCTTCTATCTGGAAGCTTTGTGTCTAATATTGCTCTTGCATGAAACTCGGAGGAGCAGTGTGAATGGAGCGGCAGGTCCATTTTTAAAAAAAAAAATAATTTAAAAATATTTTATTTGCTCAACAGTTCTATGCTGTGGCAACACAGGCTTACGCAGCACTTTATAAGCGTAGGCCCTGATCCAACAAAGGCTTATAGCGCGTATGTTTAACTTTACGCTGACTCCAAAGGGAATATCGTGTGTGATACGGACTGTAGGTAAGGCCCATTTCCTGCCCTGAGCAGCTTGCAAGTGAAATAAGACAAGACCCAGGACAACCATGCACGAGTAGAAGTCTTGAACAGGGAAAGATCTGGGGGGAAAAAAACGTTCTTGAGGGGAATTTTGAAAAGGGAGGAAAAAAAAAAAATGGATTTTTCATGTTGTGAGTCAGGGGCAGCAAGAGGGAGAGCCCAAGGGTGGCAGGGGGACCTTGCGATGGGGGGACAAGGCAACAGCTGAAGGGCTAGAGGGTCTCTTAGGAGCTGGGATGCAGTATAGTAAAGGCCCTAGTGCGGTCTCTTGATTTTATCTGTTGACTAAATAAAACTGGTTGACACTTCAGGGCATTCATTTTTATTCAGTCTAATGAATACTGTCAAATCCTGAGAACAGCTTGTGGAATTCATACATAATTGTTTCACTGATGAAGAAATCAAGGCAGGGAGACTAATGATTTTCCCAAGGCCACAGAAGGAACATCATAATTAAAAAAAAAAAAAAAAAAATCTCTTTCCCAGGCCTGGGCTGAACCACTTATTCATCTCTGAACAGAGGGTAGTATTTTCAGAGGTGCTATATTCTCATTTTAGAGTCATTTAGGCACTCCTAGGAGTTTAAGTGTCATTGGAAGGCAATGTTATGCAGGCTCCTAGAAGTCTAGATCAAATCTAAGAAGGAGTTTTAGACTCCTCAGACACTTGAAAAGATTATCTGATATCTGAAAAGAATATCTTGATAGGAAATCATAGACATTTTTCTATCATTTATATAGCTGGGCTGGATTGTGCTCCGCTGAAGTCAAGCAGATCTGGTCTGGTACCACTGGCTGCAAAAAATTCCAATCAATTCCCAGCTTGACAATTGGTTCTAGCAAGTGTCCCGCTTCACTACTTTGTCATAGGAGCCACATTACCCAGGCTTGTCTTAGCAGACAGTAGCACTTTCTTTTTTTTCTCCCCTACCCATCAGTTTGGAAACCAGGTTGTAGTTGGCAGCATCTTCCTCTTGTGTGGGTAACACTAGGAAAAAATGATTGTTAACCGTAGATGCTCTGTTTAGGGAAACAGAATCCTTTCCCAAGGATATATATCACTTTCCAACTTAGTCATGTGCACACCCAAGCCTGTGCATGAACTGCATTTCTGTTGCATGAGGCACGCTCCCATTTCATTCAGGTGGAGTCCTGCTAATATCAAACACGTATCTGCTTCTAGCTATTTTGAAGAATAATGCTCTGAATCACCTGCTGTTCAGCAATACATCCGATACGTAAACAAAGTCACTTAAAAGCACCGTATGAATAAGTACTTACAGGAGCTGCAAATAGTATGCAGGATAAGTTGTTTGGGGAAAAATCTACCTGTTTGAGTAGAAGGATTGCCTAAATGATTCAGACTCTGGGTGGCTACGCGCTGATCCAAGTTATTGCAGGCACCTGTAGCGTTTACTCTTCAGTGGGACCAAGTGCAGTGTTGCAGGAGGTGGAGGAGCCGCAGCAGAAGGGGGTCCATGTTGGGAAGACCTCTCGGCACAGCTTTGCATGAGCACCACTGTTAGTTTTGGCCAAAGGTTAGGGAATGCACAGTCTTGTCCCCAGCTCTGCATTCATGCCTGCCTTTGCTTTGCCAAATCAGAAATATTGGCTGGTTGCAACTTCACTCATAAATCTGCTGATTTAAAGCATGGATCAGGGATATGCAAATAGGAAAAGATGTAGCGTGTCTCGCTGCCTGTGTCCAGAGCAGGAGCCACGTTCTCTGCAGGTGTGATTTGGGACCTGTGTGTGTCTCTTGCATTTGGACATAAGGGAGCTCTACCTGAGCAAGCCCTTTGAAATTGGTCCCTAAGTGAAACCTTATGTTATGAAAGGTCCCTGTGTAGTGTCCTTTGAGAAGGGGCTTAGTGTGCTCATTTGCATCTCTATACCCAGAATGCTTTTCCAGCTCATTGCTGTTTCATAGCTGTGCTGGTGTCAGTGCGACAGAGCAGCTGAAAATGGCTTGATGTGCTTCTGCATCCTGCTACTTTTCCTCTGGAGCAAAAGAAAGAATGTCTGTCTGGAAGGGGAGGACGAGACAAAATGTCCCTATCTTTCCCTGCGGCATGGGTAGTCTCCTGGCCACCCAAACAACCGGCAAGAGCTGCTAAGAGGACAGATGCTGGTACTTAAAAGCTTAAGCTGCCTGCAAGGTATCACCGCACTCCCCGGCAAAGACGCAGCTGTGTGAAATTGTGAACCTTTAACGTGATCCCACCTTCCCGCTACAGACAGTTCGTGGCAGCTTGGAGAAGTGCTGAGGGCCTGGAGATGTAAAATCCTGACTGTTGTGTGTGTTATAGGGAAGAAAAGCGGATGGATTCTGTGCTGAAACATCAAACGTGGCAATTGCGAGTGAATCTGTTCATGTTAAAAGCACTGGGGTCAGGTGTGAGCACTACAAAGCATCCTCCTGCGCTGCAGAGTTAGAGCCCAAATGGAAAAGAGCCCAACCGAGTGGTCATCAATTCCCTTCCCTGACAGGCGAGGGCTGTGCCCTGTAATGGATATACTAGTTAACGGCATATCCTTGAGGATTCAGCGCGTAATGATTTGCAAGTTGTAGCCTGAGATAACTCAGAGGAAGTACCATATAAATGTCAAAGTTACTCTTAATACACTGGCGGCGGTACTTTTTCAAGGAATTGTCACTGAAGTAAAATTAACATGCAAAAGATATGGCAAATCTACTAGCAAATTATGTAAATATTTTGCAAGGGGCAAACTTTCAGTGCCAGGCGTGAAAATTGGGTCACAATTCCCATTAACAATTACACAGCCTGCGTGCCTAATTTTCCAGGCACCATGCTGAAAATTCACCCCACGTTATGGAAGCAATTAATGGCTTAAAATTCTTTTTAGGCCAGTAAATGTGTAGAAGTGTTGATAGCCTTTTCTGTGTGGCATTTAATGAGCTATAATCTGATAACTAGATTAGATTGTTCTCTCATGATATCGACAAAGATTGCTTTATATCGTTATTATTGCTATTTAAATACTACAGCAATGCCAGATGCACGGATCAGAGCCCTGTTGCGCTAGGTGCTGTACAAATATCTGTGAACATGTGGTCTCTTCACTGAAGACAGATATAATAACTACTTTGCTATTCTGGTCTGCTTAGGCACCAGGGAAATGCTGAAGGTTCCCACACAGTATGCATCTATTAAAAAGATAATCTGAAGCTATTTTGGTTTCTCATATAGAGGATTTTTTTTTTTTTTTCTTTTCAATGCTTACACATGACTTTCATTAGCATTAAATGTGTGTGGAGGGAGAGTCACTCTTAGCGTTTGTAGCTCTGTACCTATCCCTTTCATATCAGTTAAATCCCAGCGAATATAACTGTTTAGTAATTGTCTGGTATTTAATTAAAATACAATAACCCCTTTCCAGAGACGCCAGTTGTGAATCTGGTGGCCCAGTCATAAAGATGCTAATTTAATGAATATTCATAAATCATGAATATTCATAGAGTGTCAGGGATGTTCTTTTGTACCCTGCTGCTATGCCAGGTCTCGCTGGCACGGCAGACGGCACATGTTGAAGGAGCTTTGCTCCTAGGGGAGAAGAGAAATATTCGCACTGGAGCGGGACGTGTGTCTGGGTGTAACTCCGAGCGGAGGCGCTGGGAGGAGAGGTGGTGGCTGGCAAGGAGCATCCGACCTGCCGAGTGGGATGCGCAGTCTCCCTGTGGCTACCAGGTGGCAGGAAACCTTTCTTCTCGGGGATATTAATACTTTTATAGCTGATGTACAGCTCTGGCAAAGATGTTAGGGTCAACCTTTGCGGTCACAGTGGCCACAGCCACTGCTATTGTCCATTAGATTCCCAGTTACTCTTGCCCTGGCCAGGCTGCATGTGGGGAAAGGTACCGTAGGAAGCTGCCTTAAAGCACAGCAACCTGCTGCGCGTGGTGGGTCTGACCTGCCCCAGGCTGTGGGGCTGAGCAGGGTTCGTGCAGGAAAGCCTCTCTTATCTGGGATGCTCCAGACTGCTTCTTGCAGTGGGACATTTCTCCAGGGTTTCCAGGGATTTGGCAGCCTCCTTGGTCAGCGGCAGTAACCCCACTGCAATACTCGATACTGCTGTTGGAGCCAAATATCTCTTAGATTAATTTTGGGGCGGGTAGAGGAACATAGTGAGGTATCTTTCTATTAGTCAAAAGAAAAAAAGAAAACACAGTGGCAGAAAATCATGTTTTATCCTGTCACTTGAGGTGCAGCTGAACAAAGTCAGCATCCCTCCCCAAAGTTCACAAACTCCACGCTTTCTTTGTGACATGTTTTTAAAGGAAATGGGTCTTTAACTCACCCCTAGGAATCCCTAATACGCCTTCTAAGGAGTAGGCAAGGGATTCAGCTTTGTATTCGTTGCTCCTACAGGTTTCAATTGCCCCCATCCTTCCAGGTTGATGGCTGAAATATGCTCAAATGCAAATGCTGTGCGCCCTTATGGTGCCTGTGCGATGCCAGTGAAGCACTTTGCCGCGACTTCACGTCGCGAGGCACGTACCTATGGGTGCGGAGCAAGCCCGCTTCTCACCCCGCCACACGCTGCTGTGATGCAAATTTGTTCTTGTGAAAAAATGTCAGCGCACTGAGTTGATCTGTTCGCTTTGGCAAAGTGTGGTGCAGGAGTGAGCAGCCGTCCCTCTGTCCGGAATGAGATGCTGGAAAGTTTCTGAAGCCCGAGGGATGCTGGTGCTCTGAGAGGCTGCTCCCTCCCTTCCCCAGGACCACTGCAGCGCTCGGGCTCCGGCTTTGTGCGAGAAATCCTTGCAAACCCCCCCATCAACACTTCAAACGTGTTCGCAAAAACTGGCAGGGAAAAGGAGAAGGGGAGAAGGGCTGCCTGCGCTATCCAAGAGAGCTCTGTTTTCTCTGGTAATTTATTTCAGCTAATACACTTCTCTAATAGTTGCCGGCTCCAATCTTTGCTTACATAAACGCTTATTTAAAGCTCTTACGATCAAATCATTCATCTGGACTCAAAATCGCTTCTAAATTTGTGCATGCAAATTTTATTCATGGGCCCAGCTGTGTTCGTGCCGAATTTGCATTTGTGCATATGAATGTGTTGTTTTTTCCCTCTGTCAGCATACAACCACAGGCTGCAGCTGAAAATATGGACCTAGATTTCAAAAATTTTAATGACCGTACACTGAAAGTTTTAGTTCCTTTCCCCGGAGCTGGCAAACTTGTCTGCATAAGCCTTATCTTTATCCTTTGCTGTAGAGAGCTCGCTAGTGTATGTTTCTGAAACTTGCTTGCACGTGGCGTTCAAATAAAAAATGAGACTTTGTTTTGCCAATATGGGTATTGACATGAAAGGGCAATTAACTTTTTGTCTTGCTTTTTATGCAACTAATCCTTCCTTCCTATGTTTGTGCCACCTCGGTTTACTTTGTCTACCGAAAGCTTGTTTTGAGAAGAGTTGAAATGTATTTTGTTCTGGGGGGGTGGCATGGCAAGAAATCAGTGCAGTGGAGGCTGGGAAGAAAAATACCTTTCTGCCTCTGTAAGCAGGGCCAAATTTGAGTGTAAATAAATACCATTCAGAAAAGGAAACAGTAAATCAGTCTTGCAGAACAATTTGGATATCTGATGTATGCAGCATGAGTAACTCCATTCGGTGCACTACCAGGAGCGTGAAGTGGCAGCGGTGCTGTAGGTTCCCCACGGCTCTTAATCAGAAGGGATTTACAGGAATCTCTTCTTGATGCTCTGCGTGGAGGATTGTGGTGAGCGCTTGCCTTCTGCATGCCCCATTCGCTATAATGCCTCTTTCCTTGATGTCTGAGAGGTAATTACGTGAGAACCCAGTTAAGTTAGGCTCTGGTAAAAAGTTTGTTGAGTAAACTTGCAGTTATTTCCAAACTTTAAATAGTTATACATCTGTTAAATAAATAAATAAAAAAAACTAAGAGGCATTTTAATCTGTTGGGTAGAAATATATTGTACAGCATATTAACTTGCTGAGATTAAAACTCATTCAAGGGCTTCTGAAATATGCTTTTTAACTATGTAATCTGAAGGGTAGATTAATTCTGGCAAGAGCATAGACTGTGTCAAGAGGATCCCAAGCACTTTCCATATAAGGGTTCCTCTGAGAGATATTATTTTATGTAACCTGCTTCTCTAACGTTTCATGTGGCACAGGCTGTTTGTTTGGGCGTGGGGTTTAGGTAACAGTGTAGATTTTACCCTGGGAAATGCAGTCATAAATCACAAATTGCTCTAGATAAGCGAAGATGATTTTGGTGCTCTTCCTCTTCAGTGCTAAAGTGCTGCACAGGGGCTGTAGGCACTGGGAGAGTGAAAAGCACTGAGAGGTGAAGAGCCCAGCACCATCCTTCTTCCTGGTTGTATTTCTCTCCTCCTATGAGAAATATTGGGCACTCATGATTTTGCTAGAGACTGGGGACTTTGAAAGGAAACGAAAGGAGGTGCTTGCTGATATTGTGGAGTCTGAGGGTATTTAACTTCGTTTGGCATCTGACGAGACTGTGGGAGTTTTGGATGATGACGATCAGTAATGTCACAGGTTTGTGTTGGAAGCATGCCTTTCCCTCCAGTAGCAGAGTCACTTTTGGAAAGCTTTAGCTCAAGTGGTTAGACTAAGGTTGAACAGTGACTAAATGACAAATCTGGAAACATTCCTAAATCCACTCATTGAGCTGCTTAGACTGTTTGTGCAACATACGTAATTATATCAGAAATGTGGTATAGGAAACTGGACCATTCCAAACTTGAAGGAAAGCTCTGTATTTGGGATGCGACCCTGCTTTTCATTTTTATTTTCTTTTCTCGGTGGTTTTGGGGTGGGTTTTTGGATGCCATGCTCAGCTGTAGCTTCTTTGTGTGCTACCGACTTGCTGGCAGTATGGAGCTGTGGTGTCCGTGCCCTGGGATTGCACGCAGGAAAGTGTGGAGGGTGAAGTGGGAATTTCTTTTTCTGGACAGTCCGTACTGTGCTGAGGGCTGCAGAGCATCTGGAATAGCTCCTGCCTTGTGCTTTTGTGCCTTTTAAGTTTTTGAGTGAATGAGTTAGTCCTTGAAATAAGACTGCTTATCTCTGCAGTGCAGCCTTTTTCAACAGAATAAGATGCCAGCCCTGTAACCTTTGCAGGCAACATCTGAATTGTCCTTAGTCACATAAGTACTCTAAAATTTGCCAGCGTGACTAATTGGAGTTGTAAGATTTCAATGTTAAGGCTTTAATGAAAAAAAAATTCTCTTGCGTTGTTTTTTACATAGACTACTTGTATCCTCTTGCTTAAACAAAAGCTTTTTTAAAGAGGACACGATTATGTGTTTATTCAACATTCCTACCTTAGCTAAGGATTTCAATGGGATACCTTCAACCAGAATATTCTCCAATTTACACAAGGAACAAAAGATAATCTTCAGAAATCAACATTTTCTGCTTTAGAATCCAGTAGTGCTTGTTTGAAGAAATAGTGGATACAGAAGGGAAAATGACAGTCTCTTTAACATATACTTAAGTATGGTAAGCGCAACGATGAAAGCAGACATAAGGAGTGAGAAAGATATAAATGGAAAGATTAATGACAGCATTAATTTATTTGCATCTATCACGGAGAAGTATTTGCGACATAAAAAAGTAGCAGTTTGTGAAAGGCAGTGTAGTAACCTAATTCTCATCTGGGTATTAAACTTAATACGTGTAATATTTCTACGGTTTCACCTGACTCCCTTCCTTGTTTTGTTCTCTGCCTTGGAATTTACAATGCCCTTTTGTGTTCTTATTCATGGGGTGGTGAGCAATGCTTCGACCTCTTTTGCACTTTAGACATGAAGCATGTGCCTTACCTTGTCTGATGAGTACAGCCGTCTTTGCACCATTTAAAGAAAAAAAAATAAAATTGTGCAATCTGGTAATGCAAATTATTTCTTGGAAAGCGTTGCAGAACACAGAGACTATTGGATATTCTTATTTATGTCGCAACTCCCTGTTCACTCAGTATCCAGGTACGGGTTCTCTTAGGTGCTAAAAGGGGGTGCTTCCTGCCTCGTTAGCATGTTGGTGTGATGAGCGGGAGGTCTGTGTGTCACTTGGAGGGGCCGCAGCCCTGCAGGTGCCCCCGGAGCAGGGCTGCAGCCGAGGGTTGCTGCTGCCCTTTTAGCTGCGGGATCCCTTTGCAGTTTCAGGTAGCAAACCTGTAGTAACGAGCCGTTCGGTGCCAACTGACACAAAGAGGAAAATTGTGTTTCTTTGAAGCTGCGGGGGCTGGGCAGGAGGAGGAGAGGAGTTATTAGGCTGACACAGAGTAATTGCCGGAAGCGGAATTTGGCCAAGCTTCTCGGTTCACGCTGGGAGCACCTTATGCAGTTTATATTACAGTTATAGATTTTTCTTGTGATATCGCTTACCTGAAATGACCATTGCCTCCTCGAATGACCATTGCCTGAAAGACAGCACGTAATGAGATAATGTTCACCCTGACACCTTCCTGGATAATGGCTCAATATTCACTCAGGAAGAAAAAATCACTTTGACCGACTTACCTCTACAACCATCTAATGGTTTTGTGTTTTGTTTTGTTTTGTTTTTTTTTTTTCTTAGAGGGCTTACATCCAAACACTGTCCAAACTTCGGGGAAAGTATTACATATTCACAGTCTCATTCAATAGTTTGCAAAGAGAGACAGCCCATGAAACAAATGCACAAAATTGTCTTGGCTCAGTATTTATTCATTGTTCAAAAATTTCAAACCAACAGAGGTTTTCTTGCCTTCGGAAAGAGATGCTTTTTATGATAAATAATAGCTTTTCCTTTAAAAAAAAAAGGTGAACTTGAGTATGAATTCCAGAAGACCAAACTGTTATGGCAGCGAGGCCATTAGGCTGCAATTTGTCTTATAACAGATGTTGTAGAGTCCTGTCACTTCGAATGTTAAAACAGATGGGATATACACTTGAAAATGTACTAGAAGCATTTAATTTCCTTTCCAGCACAAGAGATTTCTTCTCTCCAAACTCTTTGATGCTCTTCGTCCATTTGATAAATCCTGTTGCTTTGGTTGGTGTAGTTTAATATGTGATTAGGCTGGATTCTTTGGAACAAAAGACAGTATAGTTTTAAGATGTTACTGTTTGAGAATATATCCACTAGACTTTGACAAAGATTGGCCTCGAACTTTCCACAGCTAAGACTTTGTCCATGCATAGATCTCCTTGGAAAGCTTTGTCTGAGTTAGTGTTCTAACGCAATTAATCTTGAATTGGTTTGGTTTTGCTGAAAAAGACACAATTCCATTTCGCACTGACATTTTATTAACCTCTTTCAAGATCCCTTGTAAAACTTGCTATTATCACATAGTGCAAAATTGTAGAGATGATACAGTACCTGGCCCTTACTTTCAGCAGTTATGGGTAACATTAACCAAATGCACACTATACAGGCCTACCTATTAACACTGCCCCCTGCCCCCCCCCACCCCCCCCGGTAATCTATGATACTCAATATGCACGTTAGGTTACAGGGCTACCATTAACATTGTAAAGTTACTGTTGTTTAGCATAACTATGATTTCTCATCATCTGCAGGAAGGCTCAGCTGACTTCATTGGACTCCATATCAGGTTTTCTAATCCAATGCAGCTGCTTTTTCAAAGTCTGGGGATTATCAAGTCAATCCCCAGATGAACTGGGAAGTTATTAAGTGAAAATGACAGTCCTGTAGCAGTGGAGGAGTGAGGGTCTAAAAAACTTCGAATGATTCTCTCCAAGACACGTGGTGGGAGAACAGGTATTAGCTTTCATGAACCAGACTTGAGAGCTCAGCCTGCGAGTGCTGAATAGCAGATATTACAGACAGATCCACGCCTGTGTTTACAGTTCATACCATATAATCCAATTTCTCCCTTTTTAACTGACTCTACATGTAAGACCTGTATTTGTTTTCATAAGTCAACAGAAAAGCCCCAATATTACCGACGTCAGTTTAATTCTTGCTCTATTGTAAGACGTGCATAATGCTCTGATAAAATTGGCTTTATAAATGGCAGTGTTTAGACAGCTAGCACAAAGTTTAGCACCTTTAAAGCTCTCTGTGCTGGGGGCACCTCAGGTCTTTCTCAGTAAAGCAGGGGAATGCATTGGCTGTGTCAAATGGCATTCCTATTTTCAGTTCTTGAGAGATTTTTATTGCACACACATTTACAATCAAATCTAGAAGGAAAGGCCATCAAGATTGCAAAGGACTCGTCATGGGCTTTGCAGCTTCACTGTCTGAGCCCTGTAAGGATGGGAGGTATCATGAGTATAGCAGTTCATAATTGTTTCTTTTTCTTGTTGTTCCTTTTCTTTCTGGGCTAGCAATCCCAATTTTGGAAACCAGTAAATAAAAGATTGTCATTCTTTTTCTTTCTGACTTTTTTAGCAAACTCATTTTCCAGGGGACAGACCATGGCGCACCTATTAATGATTCCTTCTGTCATGCCATTGGATGCTGTTCTGCCTTTACTCCTGCCTCACCAGTTTGTCTTAAATTTTTGTAATTTGACGATAAAAATTAGGCTATTGTAGACTTTGCTATGACATGAATTTATACCTTAAGTGGACTTCCTTAGTGTAATACTAAAGTTGAATACAATTAATTAATTTTCTAGATAGTTGCATCTTTTGGAAACAGAAAACTCCAGGGGCTGGTCCAATGCACTGAGCTTTTTGGTGAAAATGCAGTATAAGAGTTTAGAAGATAAATCCTGAGCTACCATCAGATGGAGGTGGTGAACAAGGTGTCTTTCATCTCTAGTTCGTGTGTTGTCTTCATGTCGCTCTTATGGCTTCCAGTTCTCAATTGCTGCTTCATAATTACTATCTTCAGCTTCCTGGTCTTGGGGGGGACTTGGTAGTTTATGAAGAAAAATATAACCATTTTATGAAAATGAAAGTTGCTCCCAAATTTTGTTTCCCCTCCAGTTGCACGTATGGGAAAGTGGTATGCTGCTTTTTTTTAAAGGTAGCTTTTCCTTAGCTATTGCTCAAAAGAGTAACACAATTCAAAGTAATAAAAGACCTCACAAAGTTTATACTTACCGTTCTGTGAAGCGTACACAAGCAGAGAAAAACTTCACACCCTCAGGACATTCAGTTGTTCTTGAATAATTTGTTTATTAAATAAAATACTCATCTCACATTTACTGAAGCTTTTTACTGTCCATACTTCTCCCATGAAGTTTTTTTAATCATCTACCAAGTGAGTCAAGTAGTAATTCAGCTGATAAAGCTTCACATGGCTAAAAAGTTATGTTAGGAATTTATTAGCAGCTTAAAATGACTCTGTTAGAAAGATACCAGGTACTTGAAGCTGGTATGATTTGTGCACCATAAAAAGAACTACAGGAAGAGTAAAATTGCATAAGGTTACCAAAGACTCAACTGAAGAGAATGAGATTTATAAGGAAAAAATTGTAGGCCTTTTTTTTCTTGGATAAGTAGTTAAAACAATTTAAACACCAAATTTAAAATCAGAAAAGCAATTGAAAAACACATGTCCATGCAATCCAGAACCTCTTGATAGTTGGGCATCTAAACTTTAAAGGTGACTTCTGTAGAAGCCATTTAGCCAGAAGCAAAACATCTAATCTTGCCCGAACCTCACAAAATATGTGGTTTAGAGTTGAAGCACAATGGGAGTGCAGTTTGCTGGATTTCTTTATATTGCCTGCATAGCAAGAATACAAAAAGCAACTACGTGCATAAAACACTTCTCTGCATTCTAAATATAGCAGCGCCCACTTGAATGAATATTTCATAGAAGAATAACCTATATAAAGGGAATAAACGCAGGCAGCGACGATATTGGTAGGATATTGTTTTTAAATGGAACAGCTTTTAAATGAGTAAATGAATACCTTATAAAAGCGCTCACTCCTTGTATGAATAAAAACCTAATAGAACTGTGTTTCGTTGGCTACTGTCTAAAAAACTTTTAGAACAGGAAGAGTATGCATAAATTTTAAGTTGATATAAAAAGGAAACTAAAAACTTGTGCATGTTTCTGTAGCTTAGACTTTTTTTGCAACTAACCAGTTCACCTGAGCTGGGATGCACTAAAAGGAAGATGTAAACACTGCCCTGTTGTATGTTGAGCCCCAGGCAGCAATGCCGGGGAAGGGCCACGGGGTGGACTGCCTCTCATCTTGCAGGGGGAATGGAATGTACTTTGGTGGTTTCAGTCTAAATCTCTTTGAGGAAATATCCAGGGTCATGTCAGGCAACCGCTTTCCTTCCCAGAGGTTCACTCGCGTGGGGTCCTGCAAGGCTTCAGGCTGCTCCACTGACACACATTACATTGGCAGGGGATTACTGAGGAACACAGTGTGGGATGCGCTAGGTGCAAAAATGACACCAACCTTTACATTTCCTCCACCACCTAGTTCAGATGCTCCAGTTATGTCTCAGAGGATGTTTGGAGCACAAACCTGAAAATGCTGGCAGGAGTTTGACCCACCTAAATGAATTGTGTTTTATACTGGGGCCAAGGTGACAACGAATGCTTGAGTCTGCCCTGACCAGGACCACAGCTTGTCCCCTGTGTGCAAGCTGGAGACTTGCTGGATTCCTGATTGGGGCACTTTTGCAAGCAGTAGTATTCAGTTAGTGTGACCTGCTTTGCAGCCCTTGCAGTTGCTGGGGCCAGGGAAGCGCCTGCTAGATGAGAATAAATGAGAGTTTAAAGCTTGCAAACTTTTGACTAAGTGTCTTGAATTGGCTGCTGTGGCCTAACGAAGCGGGTATGAAGGGAGAAGGGGGATTGGCAAAGATCATTGAATGGAGAACATAAAGAAAAGGTGAGGACACATCCTGCGGTGCAGACTGTGGGGAATGAGAAAGAGACTTGATGAAAATGTATAGGGATTAAAGGGACTATGATCTATTGCAAACCACCAAACCAGGAGGATCAGATGGGTTAGGATTTTTCTGTAATTAATGAGAATTCCACGTTCATCTGAAATTTTAACTGCTTGCAGACATCTCTTGGGGGAAAAAACATAGTGGGAAAAGGATGATTCAACAAATTTGAGGAAGGTATTGAGTTTTAGTCTTGATTTTATTTGTTTGTTTGTTTTACGGAATGGAGAAATGCATGCAGAAGAAAGGCTTTTTTATACTTTAGATTTTAGACAATGAAGGGGAAGTAGCTGAGAGTACAAAGGCAATGGGCAAGTTGGGTGAAATTGAGCATGAAATGAGATTTCACAATCTTTGCGAAGAGATGGAGGAGGAACAACAATGTAAAAAATGGACTTGAGAGAATGATAGCTAAGAACTCTCCAGAGGCAAATTTAATAGTTGAAAGTAAAAGTGAATTAGCTGCCAGATCCTCAAAGATGTGATATTATGATATAAGCGCAGACAAACCCAATATAAAGATCCACTTGGCTATACAGCGGGCTCTGCACAGGTAGCAAGAAGGAAACACATCAGAAGAATGAGTACCCAAAAATGGCGCAAGCATGTAGGGATGAAATCAGGAAAGTCTAGGCACTAGATGAGATGCAACTTGCTAGAGATGCCACAGCAAGGAGGAATCATCCTCAATGTACATTAATAAGAGGATAATCTAGACAGGGATTGCTGCTTTGCATACAGGAGAAAGCAAGATGCTAATAGAAGACTCTGAAGAGTCCTTTCCGCCCTCCCCTCCCCCTTTCCTTTTTTTCTTTTTAATTGAGGATTCATTTAAAAAGTTGATTGTTTTTATATCAGTAGTATTATTAAAGCCAACAGAAAAGGGATAGAATTTTAGTGAAAAATAGAAAAGACCAAGTTAGGGAGTTAGAGATGAATTAGATGTTTTCAAATTGACTGGTTGTGACGGACTTCATTCTAGGATATTTAAGGGTTTGCCTAAAGCAGTCTCAGAGCCATTAGTGTTATCTTCGAGATCTCCTGTGAGATAGATGAGGTACCAGAGGCTGGAAAAAGAGCAAACAGTGTCTTTCATTTTGAAAAAGGGAGGAAAAAGAGGAGCTAGTGAATTACAGACCAATCAGTGTTAACTTGGGTCCACAGAAAAATTCTGGAACAAAAAAAAAAATCAAACCAAACATTTGAAAGCAGCTGAAGGATAACAAGAAAATGAATAGCTGCCAGCACGGATTTGTCAAGAATGAATTGTCAAACCGCTTGAATTTCCTTGTGCAGCAGAGTAACAGACTTCATGGAAAGGGAAGAAACAGTTGACATCATGTCTCTTGAGTATAGTGAGGTCTTTAAAGTTGGCTTACATGACACTCTCTGAATCAAGGGAAACCTGGGATAGATGAAAATGCTGCTAGGTAGGAACAAAACTAGCTAAGAAACAGGTTTGGAGGATAATTTTCAGGAGGATGAAGCAGTATCAAAATGGAAGAATGTATCGAGTAGTGTTCTGCAGAGCTGTGCCCAACTCTAGTTAGACCATGACCTGGGTGATGCAATATGGGTTATACATGTTAAATTTACAGAAGAGTGAAAGGGAGTGCAAAACTTCCCGAGTTCAAAATGGCCTTGAGAAATGGGGAAAAGGGTCTAGAAGGATAGGCTGAAACTCTCTAAAATAAATACAGAGGGATGGTAGTTCAGCAGAAATAATAAGCTGCAAGAATACAAGATGGGGAACAACTGTTTAGGCAGCAGTTCTTCAGAAAATGTCTGCGGATTACAGTGGATTACAAACTGAGCATGAGGCAATGTCATACTGTTGCAAAGATGGCAGACATCATCATGGAATGCCTAAAGGGCAATATAATCTGAAAGATGTGTGAAGTAACTCCTCCGCTATGCCTAGCACTGGCAGCATCTTTCCAAAAGAGTGTCCACTTTGGGGGTATCTTTGAGCTTTTAGAGAGATGTTGGCCACTTGGAGACAATCCAGATAAGAGCAATGGCCATGGTCAACATGTCCAGTCAAGATGTTATGTCTGTCATGGAGAGATTGCATGGCTGGATGCTGTTTAGCCTAGCTCAGGGAAGACTGTTGTGGGGTCCTACCAGTAGTCTTCAAATATGTAAAAGGATGGTGCAGAGAGGGAAAAAAAAGTTTTATTTTGGGTAAGTGGAAATGGGATTAAACTGTTTAAGAAAGAACCGGGCATTAGGAGAGAAAAAGCAGTTTTTCGATAATTCATTCAGTGAAGTCCTGGAATAGACTGTCACCTCTGTGGCTGGAAGTCTTTAAGAACAGAGATGACTTTATCTTGGAGCAAGAAGTCCTGCAGATGGTTTCTCCTGTCATTTTTCATCCTGCTTTCTACAATTCCACTGTGTCCCTGCTAACGATAACCATCCCTCCTTTGTAAATACTTGGGAAGGGATGAAATAATTGTGGAATTGCTGTTGTTCTATAACTTTACACTCAAGAATTTCTGTTACAACTGGCTGTCAATATCAAAGTGAGATAGAAAGTACTGTCCACAGGCAGTTTGATCCAGCTCAGGCCTGTAACAGACGGCAAAAAATGATAGGTTTTTCCTGCTGTTCTGAAACTCCTCGCTGTATATTTGCAGATAATTAGTCTGCCTGTCTGTGTCTTTCACGTACTGTGTTGGTGGAACTTCTGAGCTGTACAACTAAATGATTAGAAAATTGTTGAGTTCAATCCTGGTGTAATGAGTTTTACTGCAGGCTAAATCATATTCTCTTCTTGTTATCTTAATCAAACTGCTCATACTGCTTTTAAATTCCTTCACTCTGACTCTGATTCTCAATACCCCAGATTAAAGTTCTTTATCCATACCTACATGCTTTCTCTTTTGCAGTTCCAGTGCAGATTTGCATAGCAAAGGAGATATTTGTGTTGCTCCTGACCTCATCTATATTCTGGTGCACAGCGTGCACTTATATGATAGTTTATTCCGGGATGATGAACAGATGCAAAAGTGTCTTCAATTGTCTCTGGAAATTAGCAATGGTCAATACATCCTGCAAACACAATGCTGGATGCTGTGGCGCATGCAAAACATGCATGGCAGGCAGAGCACATAGCCTTTTCCTGCCTCTAGCACACTTCATTTAATTTTAATAGTAGAAGGAGATGTGGTATCTTTTGAACATAGATATCCTTGTGGGCTAATGTAAGGCTTGGACAATAAGAGTTTTGCATAGGAGAATTTGGCTTAACCTGTCAGTCTTCCAGAGATTAACAACTTCATCAACTACTGTTGATATTGACAAGTCAGTTGCTAGGCTACATGTTTACTGCTAAATGAATAGGCGACTTGGGGCCAGTGTGAATATTCAACAGATTGGCAAATAAGTAAAACGTGCTGTGACTTGATTTGTTAATTATAGTCAAAATAAATGGCTGTATTGATGACTATGATTTTACACAGCATTAGTCCTCTGAAAACAGCAATTAAGTCTGCCATGTAAACATATATCTTGCCTGTGACAAAAAAAAAAAAAAAAAAGCCTTAAACAACTGAATACACCACTCCAAGCAGTTTCACTAGGAGTCCTGAAGTGCTTACATTAGTTAAATTATGTCCTTGGGTGTTTTTACACCTCTGACTGAAGCACAACATTCAGGCGGGGTCTGGATTTTGAAAAGCTTTCTTGTTTGCTGCGTGCAGTGCTACTTATGGTCAGAGTTTATCAAACGGAGCATGATCACACTTGAGGGAGAAAACCCAAGTAGCTGCATTTCAAGAGGATGCCTTTTTTCCTAACGTATTTTCCTGTTGTGAGAGACCTGAGCAGGAATTTATTACTCTATATGTTCTTTTCAGCAGACCCTGTGAAAGAGTTCTCACATGTATACCGTATTACTGCATTCCAGTTTATCAGCTGGGTTAACAGAATTCACTTCCCTCGATCCGTACTATTCTCTCGTTACGGTTTAAACTCTCAGTATATTGATTTGCTTATTCTGTGTTTCAAAACTCGCATACACTGGCAGGTGCACCGACTATTTAGCATCACTCATTGTTCAGTTGCATATGTGTAGGCAATGACATTTTTCTGGGATAAACGGTGCCTTTTGATTGAAGCTTGGAAAATATGTATTCTATTCTCACGTCTGTTGTCAAGGTCTGCTGTGGCACTGGTCAAGACCCTCTTCCAAGTTCTGGCTCAGTTTTGCTATCTGGAATGTATAGTTGTTGGGGTTTTTTTCTTCCATAAAATAACTGCCAACCTAAAGAGCACTGAAGTTGCCAAATATGCCCCAAGTATCGCAACACAGGAAGAGAGGTTGTTTTAAGCTTGAGAAAAGCAAATGTGTTTTTGCATAGAAAAATACAGCTTTCCCTGAATAGGTCTGTGTTACCAACGTGTGTTTAGCTGGGGGTTGAGTTTGGGCCGGTAATTATTTTTTTCCCTGAAGAGTGGTAGAAAGGAGGTCCCTTGTTTCAGGCCTTATTTTTGTCCTGATGAACATCTGTCCTTCTTTGTAAGCTCTTGAGTAGTTGTCTCCTGTGGTCTCACTGTGAGACTCTCAAGATCAAAGTTGCAAAAGCAAAGTCATACTGACGCACACTGATCACAGCTGATCTGAGGCAGGTTGGTACCAAATGTTAGAGTGGAGAGGGAGTTTTGGCTTTTCCTTCAATGTGCTGCTGAAAGTGAAACCACCCAGTGCAGATGCTTGGCAGACAGAAGCTTGGAGAAAATCAGAGCAAAAAGTTATGAGGAAACTAGAAATGGCGTAGGACTGGGGAAAAACTGGGCCTGGAGATTGAACTGGGCAGCTGCAAGGCAGCAAATAAGAAACAGTGGATGCAGGGAGAGCTCCAAAATGAAGAAACAGTTGGGAGAGAGGTGGATACACTGAGATGGATTTGATGAAAAAAAACACCCACCAAGACTGAAGAAGAAAATAAAGAGGCTGATAATCAGCTGCAAATATTGTTTAGCAGCTTTATCTTTGCTTAAGGATGTGAGATCAATGCTCTTTGTTAGCACATTGTCATACATCTGCATGGTATTCATCACCCTTGACATCAGTGCAGGTTATGTAAAAAGCTTGCAAAAAACACCCACAAACCACAACATCCCCCCCCTCTATATAATGACAGGATCTCCAATCTAAGCTGACTGTGACAATGAAGGAGCAAGGTGTTGGGAATGTGACAGCTCTGTGAAATCTTCAGTGCTTCACAATGATTAAAAAAATGTTAATAGTTACCAGGGAAAGCATTGCGGACAACACAAAGAATATCAAGGTTCACCTTGAATGCACTCATGTTTTGGACCTTTCACTTCTGAATGCTTTTGTAGGACACGAAAAAAAACTTCAAAGGAGGACAAGGATGTTCCAAAGCATTGAATGGCTTCTCAAAGTGGGTGGTAGACCAGCGGAGCTCGCTGCCAAATGACATTTGTGGATGTGACACGTTTACACATTTAAGTTCATGAAAGACAAAATCATTGAGAATTACTCACTGCACGTAAACTACGTGTGGGTCAGGAAGTCTCAGAGCTGAAAATAGTTGGAAACTGCGAGGGTGTGTGTGGGAAATAGTATAAATAGGATTGCTCTGTTCTGCCTCATCTCCAGCATCTAATTATGGCCACCACTGCAGACAAAAGCACTCCAGATACGTGGATTTTATCCTGGCCATGCTCTCCTATGTGCTTTTCCATTGTATGAGCTGTAGTTCATCTTCTGACTCAGAGGGGTATTTCGAGGGATTTCTCTCCCAAGGGCTACATTTACCAAATTAGTTTTATATCATGTGTTACGCCATAAGTACTGAAATCCTCTTCTTGGGGAGATGACAAATCCTCTTTCAATGGATGAAACAGGAGCATTTATGCTTCTGCAAATCATGGGAAAAGGGGAGATGACAGTGTTTCACCAGTGATTACTAACCTTAATGATGCACTGGACCAGGCACCAGAAGACCAGTTTCATAACCAGTGTGGTTTTGAAACCATACATTGCTGGTTTTGCAGTCATCTTAGGATTCCCACAATAGCTTTTGCTATTCTGCAAAAGCTGCTTCTGTGTTGACCATACACTTCCTCGCAGACCCGGAGTGGGGAAAATGTTTTGTTGGGACAACTTTTGTGGAGGAGACAATAAGTGCTGTCAGGAAACTTGCACTTTTTTTCAGTAATTCAATTTCTTTCCGAGTTTTATGTGCAGTTGTACCTGCCCCCAAGCACTAATTATGAGTGGACAATATGAAGAAGCCTCAGGGTGCAGGTAGCTAAGACAGCAGCAATTGCAAAAGCCCTTTTCAAGTCTGGAAATGTTAACTTTATACCTGCTGGCTGCTTGGGATTGGTTCCCTAATCAACTCAGTGGTTTTGCAATGCTAAAAAATATGCTGATAGTCCTGAAAAAAAGAAACGGAGTCCTCCCACAGCTGGTGCGTGTCCCTGTGTGTGGGCAGCTGGCAAGCTCTGGGCAGCTTCTCATTGTCCAAGGAAATCTTGCTCCCTTCCTCGCTGATTTTGCCCAAGGTAAATTACCTCTTTTTGAAACAAACTCCTAGCTTTTCTTTTGAGACAGTTTCAGACTAGCAGCCTTAAGCTAATTACAGGCCATTTGTAAACGTATCAGTTCTTGTTCCAACATTTTAGCATGCACCAGGATATCATCTAGGTATAACAAACAGGCTGAGAGAGGCATGCCATGTAATACCCTCTTCGTTAGACTTTTAAATGTAGCTGATGTATTGCACTAGCCAAAAACCATCATTTTAAATTGCCACAGTCCTTGTCCTACTGTGAAAGCGTTTTTTTTCCCCTGTCCCTCTGGATCCACTTCCACTTGCCAATAGCCACTTTTAAGATTCAGGGTAGTAAACCAGAGCGAGCTTTCACCAGGCATCTAGGGTACTCTTTATGGTAATAGAGAAACACGTGCTAAATGACTTCGTGTTGCTTTCTATAATCTGATGCTGTCACCGTTTTTCCTTAACTGGACTCAGTCTGAGGTCTGGCTGAAGGGTCTGTTCCGTCTTCCTAACGTGTTTCTTCCTTGGCTTATACGACTTCTTTACCGCTTCCCTGCTGAAAAGAAGGATGCTGTTTAGGTAGCCACTTTCCCCAGGATCACTCTTGTCTTGAAGCAGTAAAGTACATCTTACGTGTTTGTTAGAGGGAGAATAATTTCTAGCCAAACAGCCTCAAAACCGTTTTCTTGCTTCTCTTTGAATGCTTGGTAGGGTGCCAGATTAAAAGTCAATACATTTTCTGAGCATTCGCGTGCTCCACCCAGTCTTCCTATAGTTTATATTAATTTAGCAGATCCACGTTTTGCCACCGCAGTCCCCATTTCCCCATCTTCTTCTGACTATTGTCAGAAGCATTCAGCAAATGGATAGGGATTTACTCTTGTTTCAGATCCAGAAGAACTTCAGCAGCTAAAGGTCCCCAGAGATCCGGGGTCTCAAAGCAAGTTTCAGACACTCCTCATCTTTCATTTGCTGGAAAGCTGCCACTGCCTGTAATTTCTACTGGTGTTTCTGCCCCTAAAGGTGGGACTTGGGCACTGCAAAAGAGATCTATATGTCGAATCCCCCTGCCTTTCTTCTATTTCTGGTGTCATAACTAAAGTCTGACTCAGAGTTCATGATTCTTGTGGATTTCACATGATTTCTTATTGCACACTAAACAGACACCTTTTTTTTTTTTTTTTTTTAATTAATTAACTGTTAAGCTCCCTACAGAAAGTACAAAACTACAAGCTAGTGTGTGAGCCTCATGGTTTGGTTCAGCTTGGCGCTGCCTCCTGCCTGCACTGCGCCTTGGGATCAGGGGTTTGGTTTGGAACATGCAATGTTTTTTTCTCACTAGTCCAGTATTTGTAACCATTCTCCTTTTAAAAGTATTTTTTTCCTTCAGGATCGATAATGAACTCAACTGCATTCCTTCATTTTTGCTATTGTTGCCAGTTTCTCTTGCTTTACAAACTTAGTTTGGTCCTCACTCCTTTCACAAAGCATAATGATGCCACAAACCCTGTTGGAATTGCTGAATTAGAGATAGAGAACTGTACTTCAGGGATCTTGGCAAATTGCTGGCATCTTCATCTGTTTGCAGCAGCTGTTTCCTTTCGTGGTATGCAGCTGTGAAAAAAGTTCAGGATCCGTAGTAAATTCTACAGTCAGTACAATATCTTTTTGTCTTTTGCTGATCTTTATTTCCGATTCTACCTGAGTGTCTGCAAACTGGTTTGGAGCCAATTTGCCCTTGAGGTTCTCACTGATATTTGAGTATATCAGGGAAAGGGTTTGTTCCCACCCAATTCAAATGGAGTTTTCTTTTCCTCTCCCTTCCTTTCAGAGTGTCACAGTTGTTGATACTGGTTCATTTTCATTCTTGAGGACACTTTTCAATTCTCTGAGCCCTTTCTGCAGTTTATCAGATAGCAACTTCCAGGTTGGTCAAAGCTTTTGTAGCCCTTTTCAATGTTATTTCAAACCACAACTGTTGCAGCTGCGCCTCCTAGTCTCCTTGGGCATTTTGCCATTGGCTTTCTAATAAGGGTTCATCTTTACCAGTACGTTTTCAGGTGCTGTTTTAACTCCTCCTGTGCTTTACGTGTTTGAACTGTGTACTGCCTTTTGTTCTGCCCTGATAGAGGAGAGATACCAGCTCATGGGTTTTGTTCTTGGAAACCAGAACGTGGGGGGTTTCTTTCTTTAACCCAGTTATAGGAAGCCCAGCGTTCGAATGTTAAGAAGAGCAATTGATGATTGAGTCACTTAGCTTTGATGCAATCCTGTTTATTTACAAAGTCCTGATTTCTGTATCTGCAGGTAGAATCAAAGAAGAGATAATTCCCTTCCTTGCAATTCCCAATCTCTTACAGTTGGCACTTGCCTCAATAGCTTTCTTAAGGTTTATCTCAAAGTCATGCTGCTGATGCTTTTGTGGCTCTTTTTGATGCTTCCTTTTGGCTTTTGATTGGAGATTCTCCCGCAAACATCCAAAACAAGCATTCTGCTACCAATCAAGGTCCTAACCATCTAGGCTTCAGGGCTTATTTTCATTCCAGACTTCCCATATGTTTATGCTTTGGTTGTTCTCCCAATGTTTTGGTTCTTTTTCTCCATAAATGAGCTTAATGTTTATTTGTATTTAGTACAAATGAAAAACAGTTCTTCCACTCCATGATTTCAGCAAGTTTTGGTCAATCCCACTGTGATGCTTTCTTACTGCTCTATGGATGAAGGCTGCTGAAGTGCATACACACACTGCAGGGAGACGTGGACAGCCATACAGTGTTCAGGATAAATTCTTGTGCTGACATGTCTGAACTCCCCAAGTGTCCCTCTAGTTGCTGGTTGTCCCTCCGTGTCCAAAAGGACTGGTAGTAAGATTTGGTTGGAGAGCATTACATTTCTTAAATGAAAATTTAGACTTTTTTTTCTCCTGTAAATCATTCATGGACTACAGGAGCAAAAAGACTAGGGGTTTTTTTGGTGTGTTTATTAAAAGGCATTGGTTTAGGAAAACTTCTTCTCTTTTCTTTGACATTGAATAGGTGTGGAAAAGAGGAGTAAAGTGGATTTAATTTATTAAATAATTTATGCACAAAGAATTTTGGAGAAAATATTAACTTCTCATTGAAGACGTTGTGTCAGACCATTGTTCCCATGACTTAGGGCAATTGTAAGGTCAGACTCCAAATTCCTTCTCAGTAAATATGTGTATTTTACTCATAGAAAAATTGCTGAAATCTGAAGTCTCAAAGACATGTATGGAATAAGTTGAACAAGACGAGAGGCATGGCATAATTCAGTGCTGCTGTTTCCCTATGGGATGTGGCCATGATGTTAAACACACCAGCCCCTCACTCAGGTATCTGGAGACAGGGTCTCACTGTAGTATAAATTTGGAGATGCCGCATGGTGGGTGATCACTACTGTGGTTTTGTGTAGATGCGGCTTCCTTCTTGACTAAAGGGAAAGTTTTAATGTTCTCATCGTAATATTTAGTTGAGTAAATCTGGTCGTTAACCTGTGCTTTAATATCTGGTCATACTTACCTTGTGGACCCAGAGTCCCTGGGGTTAGAAATGATTAATGTTCCTGCATTGGCGCTAAAATAATAATAATAATAATAAAAGAGATACATAATTGGCGTGGATGCTAGGTACGTCAGGATGACCAGGCATGTGGGATGAGATGAGGATGCTGTTTTGAGCTTTTTCACAAACTCCAGGAATGCAGTAGAGGATAGAAATGGTAGTGGCCAGGTGCCAACCACCAGAGAGTCCTGGAAGTGCAAGTTTGATAGGTAAAAGTGTTGGGTTATAAATTCTTTGCTTCCCGTGTCTTGTCTATCTCCCCACTGCCTTCCCTAACATTCATGCTTGCCAAAATGGAACCTTACTCACCAAGGGGACCCCAGGAAATCATCCTGTTTTCCTGCATTTCTGGGTGGAGAGCGGAGGGGCTCAAACCGGGGTAGTCAGAGCTTTTGGACTCAGTGGAGAACCGCAGCAAGCACTGCTGTGCTTGTGCCAACACAAAATGCCACAATGCGCAGAATACAGCCTTTAATTCTATCAATTTCTTGTTCGACACAGGAAAACAGAGCGTGATTAAAGAAATTGTGTCTTAACTGACTGCTCCATATTGTCATGCCAGAAACAATTAGCTTAACTAGAAAGTTAATTTAATTGCAAATGTGGATGGGCAAACTGTGCCAGCCACTTCATTATCATTATTCTATGTTATTCCTAATGCTTAGTGCTGTTTAATATGTTCTTCTTATGGTATATGGTGGTGTAATTAAAAGATTGTCTCTGCAGAGGTTAAGGTTCCTGCTGAAAATAACTTCCAGTCTCAGTTTTATACGTCTTTATCTGTAAGGTTTCAATACATCCTGTAAAAGCATTTTAATAGAATTTCCTAGCTTGTTTTTTCGCTTCTGTAGATGAAAAAGAACAAAAGCATAAGGACTGCCAGAGACATATGTAGCAGTAAGAACTGACCACAGACATTTTGTGGTAAAAATATTCTGTATTTTTCTAAAGGAAGAGATTTTCCCTGTTCGTTTTTTTTTCATGCATTTTGAGATACTATATTTAATTTCTGTCACTTTTACAAATAAACCAATTTGCCTTGAAAGACTGAGCTGAAGGGTAAACACTCAAACCTGAAGATTAAATGGCAACAAATAATTTCCCTGCTTCCTGGCTCACAAATACATGGGAATGGACTCTTGCAGTGGGTAGATTTTAGGAATAAATTCCTTTAGGGAGAAAAATCACGTGAGGAAACAGCTAAAATTTGGTAGGAAAATAGGCAAATTGTGATTGTTTTTTCTTATGCAAATTCAGTGGATGACACTAGTAGTGGCTGGAGCTACCTTTTATCCGTGGACAACATCGTTATTACTATTATTTTACCTTACTCTATTATTTTACTTTACTGTGTCCCATAATATTTTGTTACCTGTATTTTGTTGCTGGTTTTAGATTTGATTAGATTTGGAAATGGCTGTGCAATAAATGTACTGCACTGATAGAATTTGTTGCTGTTCGCTTTGAATAGATAAATGAATCAAAGGTCCGTCTTTGTCCTTCCTTGGGCTGATAATTTTTACGTCTGTCTGTTTTCTCAGCACTATTTTGTAAAGAAAAAAACCCAACTTGCTATATCAGGCTTTGTCATGGTGATTCTAATACATGATATTAAGGATGTGTGTGGTTTTTATATTCCTTATTAAAACCCCCTCAAAAAACCTATAAAAATTTAGATCGAATTTTGAGATTAAACCACCCACCCTTTGGCAGACTCCCCTGCCTGGAAAGCTCAGCTTGAGAAAGGGAGTGCTACTAAGGTGGAATGGTGGAAAAAATAATAATAAAATGGAATTTGCTCTAACAACATTGCCTGTAATTTTTTTGCTCATAACCCAGTTACAAAAAGCATCTCAGCCTACCTGCTTCAGAGCATCGACTGCTCTGTGCTGTCAAGCCAAGCTGCCCTACCTGCGTTTTCTATGTTTTTGGTGACAGTTGTTTGCTATGGGGGACTAAGCCTTTGCTTGCCACAGTATATGATATTAGCTGACACAGTATCTTGGACAAACAGGCCACTCATCGGATCCAATATGTCATTTCACACGTTCCCATAGAAACTTAGATTAATCAGTCATTCCTGATGCATTTCTTGTACAATATTGTCATTTTGATGCTCTTTTGCTGCTAGTTTTGAAGGCAGCTTCAAATTCGTTTGAGGAAATCGAGCCAACTTTGTGCTGCTTTTTAGCAGCAGGTACTTTGCCTGTAATGAGGAAAATCTCATTTTACAGAATCTTTGCAAGGTAAAGAAAACGTAGCTTCATATCCTTAATGAGAGCATTCTTATTCAAGAGCGCTTGACTGTAAAGAGTGCTATCCACAATGGTTAGTGTGGAGAGGAAACCTTAAGTAGAACATGCTATTGTGGCCTTTGAGCGGTTCCCATCTCCTCTATTCAGAAAGCAGAGTTAACTGAGGATAGCAAGAACAAACTGTACATGCGCTTGAGAAAAAGAACTTGACTTGGCAAGTTGGCATAAGTGTAACACAATATATTACCACTTTCTGCTGGGCTTATTCTCTTACTGTCATTGACCAGATCTGTTCAACGGCTGCCATTTTCGGTTGCAAGTAGAAGAAATCCCAATTCCAGCCCCCCAACCCCCCCTTTACTTTCCAAGAAAGTCAGTTTATGTAATCGATACTAGGTCTGTCTAGGAAGCTGCTCCGAAATTTATGGGGGGTGTGCAGGGGGAAGAGTGAGGGCTGAAGGATGAAGAAGGAACAAACATTAGACCTGACAAAGCTTGAAATATAAAACAAAAAAGCATCTGCGAGGCATAATAAAACAAAGTGTATATACGTGTTGTTCTCACAGAGTATTTGGCTGAGCCCGGGCAACGGGAAAGCATGCATAGCTAACGCTCCTGACTGTGTGAAACCCTTTGTATACTCCAGAGTCTCTGCAAGAGACCTTGATTACAGAGTTTGGCATGATACCCAATACATTTTTTGGAATGGTTTCTTGTCCATCACTGACACTCGTAATGAGAAATTTATACACCATCCAAAGCGGATAAATTAATTTCAAACACTTTTGACTTGGGTCAACAATGGCTATTGGCAGTGCCTATTATTTGCCTTTTTATTAAAAAAAAAAAAAAAAAAGGGAGAAATTGCTCTTCTTCATGGTGATAGCATGGTAAAGACCCTAAGTATAGTGGAGATAGAATCTTGGCAAGCACATATATAGGTCAGGATCGAGTATTTCACTTTTCAATGTAAATGAAAGTAATTTTCTTCAGTATGAACAGTTTAATAAATTCCCGGGATGGTTTTCATTAAGGAATTTGCATATTGGCTAGTGTAAGATTTTTCTGAAAGCAATCAGTTGGCAAAAATAATTTGGTTTTACTTCTACTTTCTCAATCCAGTTAACAGTCAAGGAATGAAGTATAAATTAGCTATCCCTTTGAGAACTCCATTTAAAGCTCGGATGCTTAAGTTAGCCTTTTAAAGATGATAATTGTGCATATTCTCATGCAGATATGCACACCAGAAATGGGGAAAAGGCATTAAAACACACCTACACACAAAAACCTGTGGATTGGAAGCAAACAAGAAAATTGCTGCGTCTTCTTAGGATTCTGAAATCGTGGGGACATATAGATAAATTACTAGTAAGTTCCCATTATGTGCAGCCTGAATTAGACAACTTACTACATTCTCTAATTCCATATAAATTCTGGGGTTTTGGCTGATCTTTGACTTCTTCTGTCTGTTTTATTTTGTACATGCAAGGCACAAGGATTTATTGAAGACAAAACCCTATTTATATACCCGAGTTATCCAAAGGCAAGAATTTCTGCCAGCTTTTTAAATACAACTAGAGACCTTCATGTAAATAAATTATTTGGGTTTTCAGAGTTACATGATAATGGCAAAACATAAGACTAATAAGTATTAAAAACTGAAAAATACAAATAGGATATGGATTTTAAGGAAATATAAAATATGGCAAGAAATCAGTGTGGATTGTGGAGTGTGAACACAGGCTATGTTGCACGTGCACTTTTATTTTGTCGTATTTCAATTAACTGCTTTGTGCAGGAACTATTTGTGGGTTTGATTTATATTTGTACCTTAAATTTAGGCTGTGTTGCAACAGGATGACAAAAATGGTATATGTGATTTTCTGAGAACTGCTTTGGGGACTTTTTTCCTTAAAAAAAAAAACAAAAAAACAATTTCCCTTTTATCTCCCTTCTTACCTACCTGCTTCCTTTGTGCAAGTAGGATTGTCGGAGGCAGGTAATAGTTGCTGTGTGCCTCGGCAGTTCGGAGGTTGGAAGGATGCTTCATGCAGCTGATACGCTGGACTGCACTGTGCATAGTGACAACTGAAACACGGATCCTGGGATGCTGTGCTGGTAGGTCCTGATGGCATCGCATGGACACCCATTATTAGGGAAGAACCAGAGCAGGTTTTCAGATGAGCTCAGACTAGATGATCTAATGGTCCCATCTGGCCTTAAAATCTGTGAGTCTATGAAAGACAGTCCTGCAGTTATAAGCATTTTAGAACTGTCAATTCCAGATTTACTTCAGTGTAAGAGGCAATTGCTTCCATGCTGAAAGGCTTGGTTATGTATTATATGCACGGTGTCATAAATGCTCTATAAAATAGAGAGATGGGGCGTGAGCAAGGCACAGCAAAGCAGAGCAGCTTAGTGTAATAGGAATGAGGAGAGGTGTGATGCTAGTGTCTGTAGAAGATGGGTGTTTGGAAGAGATTTGAGAAAGAAGTTAGGGTGCATTTGGGGAAGAAGAAAGAAGACACTCCCCAAAATACGAAGGACACTAAAGCTGTAAAGCTAAAGGAAGAGAGAAAGAAGCAGGAAGAAAAAAAAGGGAATGAGTGAGCGAGACAGCAAGAAATTAGAAAGGATCAAGAGCAGCAGACAGTGAAGTGCAGGATGCGAGGGATGAATACAACTCCTTTATTTACCCCCTTCATCCTTCTAGGACTGTGCCTGTACGGCTGTCATTCACTGTCTCAGCTGCTATGCCTTCTTTAACTTCCCTGCTAAAATATAACAAGGGAGAGAACTGAGATGGGGAGAAGAGGTGGGAGATGCGGGAAATGCATTTTTTGGTCCCTCTCCTTGTTCATGGAGCTGTGTGTGCATACCTGGGTGCTGGAGAGGGTGCTGGACATACAGGTCTGGGGGCTGAGAAGGGGCCCTGGCAAGTACCTGGAAGCTCCACCTGGAAGCTCCTTGGAAGGAGGGTCATGGTTGGGAGAGAAGAGAGGGGCCACAGGAGCTTTTCACCCTGAGCCCCAGCACCGTCAGGGAGGGGTGCTGCAGGCACAGATGTATTGCAGCCATGTGTCATTGTATTAGAGTCACTTTTAGGGTTTTTTGGGTTGTTGGTTTTGTGTTTGTTTTTTGTGTTTTTTTTTTAGAATCAAGATGAATATTCAACTTTTATTCTGGCTCCTGTGTATCTCAGATTTTTTTTTTCCGATAGCATGGATTAATGTTAAATATACTGAAGGGCAGCATGAGTGAGGGCAGCTGAGCTGTTTCCTCAAAGTACTTGGCCAAACAGCTCATCAACCTCTGTCCTCCTGCAAGCACAGCAAAGTATATGCTGTAGGAGTGTGTACAAAATGTATTCTCATCATAGAAAGGTATGGCTTGTTGAGACAGGAATGTCCTTCCATAGTCTCAACAATTTTGGTGAACTCTTGCTGTAGACTTCTGTGGTCCAGGATGGTTTTTTTTCTGAGATAATGGAGGTATTTCCTATTGGGTTGTCAATAGCTTTGACCTGAGATACTGGAGGTGCTGGTTTAAGTCAATATTCCTCTAAACTAACAGATCTTAAGGCTTATTCCTTGAGCTACTCAGAAGAGTGTGATAATCACTTGGCTGTTATCTATGACGTGGTATCGTGTTTTTTTCCTTACAAAAATAGTGAAATGACCAGATTTTTCATAGTCAAATATTTGTGCTGTTTCTTTTGTTTGTTTATTTTGCAAAACAGTTGTTTTCTCACCAATGCCTAATTCACATCTTTCAGTTTAGTTCAAGTAACAAGGAAAGGCGCTCTGTGAGGTGTGGTATGGCAAGGATTGGATTGCAATTTTATTAAAGTTTTCCCCAGAGTCAAGGAAGGAGGAAGTTGATTATCTTGTAATTGGTATCTCTCTGGGGTGATGCACTTGTTAAATCCTTGTGTGTGACGGGACTATCTAGTTACACTGAACAGATTACCTGCTGATTGCTACTTCTGGGATTTACTGATAATGCTGAATGCCAAAATCTTTCTGAACTGTGAGTGGAAGAATTAATTCCCACTGCCTTCGTTTACTTTCTAATGACAGCTAATACTCTATCTAGGTTTCATTGTTTCCAAGCATACATACTAGGAAGTCTCTTTTGAACAGAGTAGACAGGATTTTCTGGCATTTCTACCTGTTGCTTTGATGGGATAGGGAATTATTTGCTTCCTAGCTGACTGTCCTTGACTTGCTGTTCACTTTTGATAAAGCAGCCAAGTTACACCCTCTGAGGCACTTTCCCTTCTGTGTTCGGGGATGGGTGTCACCTCTAAGGTCAAAACTGGGTACAAACTTCTTTGGTGTTTCAGATGTTAATCCAGGTATTTTATCTCAGTCTTTCTTTGCTACCTAGCTGGCAAAGCATTTTTTGTTTCTTTCAGGATGAAAAACTCTCACTGTGATGTTTCTCACACCACTTATTTTTATTTTAAATATAAAATAACCAAATGTGATAGAGGGAAGGGCCTAGGCACATTGAGACCTGATGTAAGCGGTCGAGTGCAATTATTTCCAGGAGAGCGGTGGCAGAACTGAAACAGGCCCAAAAAAAAGAAAATCTCTCTTACGAGTTGGCTCCCCGGCATGCCACCTTCCCTGGCCAAAATCCTGTAATCCGTACGGGTGGTTTGCTGCGTACCGGCATGCTCACCACCACCATACAGGGCTTTGGTAGTAAACAGCGAGTGGCGGGGATGAATGGGGCTGGGGGATGGGATAGGATGGGAGGGGAAGGGAAGGGGGAGTGTGATATATTCCTGCCACCGGGAAGCAAAGCGGAACCGGGCGCCGGGTATCATTGCATAACAGATGATGTATTGTACAGGCTGTACCCTCTCCTAAAGAGCAGAGGTGGGCACGCCAAGGAAGGCTTGAGCCTGGCTCCCGGTGAGTGCCTGGCTCTGGCCTGTCTCCACGGCCGCGAATAAAGACAAGTTAAGGAAGAGGCAAAGGGAATACGCTGGCATCGCCGTACTCCCTGTTACTCACAGTAACGAGATTGTTGTGAGGGTGAAACAAAGCCTCGCTGCGGGCAGGGGTCAGGCTTTTCCTGCACTGGGGTGGAAAGCCCCTGAGGCCTGCTCTCCCCAGCGTCTCCCTGCGTGTCCCAGAGCCTCGTCTTCCCCAGGTAGAAGGGTGGGAGGTCTCCTAACACCATGCCTGCAAGGAGACGGGAACCTGCTGCCTTTTTCCCCTTAGGAGCCCCAAACTGCTTTGCAGCATCACGTCCAGGCTCTAGCAGCTATTGCGTTCTCACTCTGGGGCAGCAGGGCCAGCGTGATGCTCCCGCCCGGGCGGCTCGGACCACAGCTGTCTCCAGCTCAGGATTTGCAAAAATGTGGCTCATCTTCAGCCTTTAAGCACTTGGCAATGAACAGAAAATGGGTCTATTAAAAAATCCCAACAAGATACAATACAAAGGAGTGTCTTTTCCCTCTTTGTGGCAGATCAAACACATTTATCTAAGGTTTTAATTTCTTTTCCTTTCACATCATAGTGAGGATCTTTAGCAGAGAACGGAACAGCCGGGTGATGTATTTTTGGGTTATAACTTGAGAACAAAAGCTCATTAGGACTCAAAGATTTTATATGGATAACACCACCCACGGTTACTTTAGATAGGGTAGAAATGTTTTTATGCTTTAGGGCACAAACTAGCTATTAAATTACTAGGGAACTACAAATATCTACTAGACATATCGATGGGAGTGCAACCAGAACGCAGAGTACTACATAAAATAATTATATACAGCACAGCTAATATTAGATCACATGAAAGTACATGACTGTTCTATAAAAATCATTTGCATCTCTGTATTGGACATCGGGGGGAGGGCGTTGGTTTTGCACAGGGAGATGCTGACCTAGCTGTCAAAGGTTCGAAATCGTACAGCCTCTGTCAGCGTTTCTTGGCGGGGCTGTGCCGCTGGAACCGCTGGAGGAGCCGAGTTTCCTCAACTAGCAAAAAGTCCTCCCTTTTCTGTGGTTAGCTAGGATGTAGGGAACCCAAATGAGAGGGGATGGATGATCCATCGCACCGAGAGGATCCACCAAGCAAGCGTGTCCTTGACGTGTGAGCCCGAATTGGGGTCGGTGACAAGGACAACTCTGACATCATATGAGTCATGTGAGGAGGGAGGGGTGTCGCTGCCTCCTGACGGGGGGACGCATCTGTTCCACGCTAGCTCGTGAGATGTGAAGAGGTTGCAGTGCTAAGATGCACATAGGGAGAGTGGGAGTGTGCCGCTTAGCAGGGCTTTTTTGAGTTTGGGAATCTCATCGGAGCTGCCTCTCTTCTGCTCTGTGATTCCCAGCCCTCAGGCGCAGGTGGCCGCCGGACCAGCGCTGGCGTGGCAGAGGGGCTCGAGGGCCAGGCCTCAGCATGGGAGAGCGCTGCGGGAGACTCAGCGGCAGGTTTCCCTCCTCTCTGGGACTTCAGAGGTCCGTGTGCTGCCCCTCAGGGGCACCCGAAGGATAATGGAAGAAAAGCTTAAAGAAGGTCTTGTAGGATGTGTTTTTATTAATTAGAGGGCATATAGATGCCGTTGGATTAGCTGCCTGATGTTCCTACTAGAAAAGGCACGCCTTGAGTTGCTAATGACTTTGGCAAACTGAGAAGTCGGGGCACTTGTACAAATGAAATTTTCTGAGCTGCCAGGTCTTTCTCTTTGTGTGTCAGTACTGTGCACTCCATCAGGAAACATTTCTCTGAAGGAAAAAAAAAAGTGAACATGTAGTTAAGACCATCAAAATGTATGCGCACAAGTAGGGTCAGTTCTAGCCGCAGAGCTGTAAATATTTCATTTTCTGACTTCTCACTTCAGCTTTGCTCCACAGTGGCAAAGAGCTAGGTCCTGTACAAAGACAGTGAAACAGGATCTCTTCCCTCGAGTACTTTAGATGTATGGCTAAAGGCAGATGTGTGTGGTGAATACATGTACCGGCTTCATTGGTAGTTACAGTTAGATTTGTACTGGGTTTGTTGTTTTATTTTTTGTGGGTATTATCAAAAGGTTAACAATTTTAAAGAACAGAAAAATTATGGGCATGGGGAGGTCATGAGGGTATGTGTTCGTAAATCTAACAGCAGGAGAGCGCTCAGGTCAGTCTGGTCAGTCAACTGGTGACTGCGAGAGGGCAGTTCTGGTGCGAAAAGGTTCAAAAAAGCAAAAGGAAGTGATGAGACGTTGCACGCTTGGTATTCTAAAGGAAAGGGAGCAGGTGGGGAAATGCAAAGAGAAAGCTGACACAGCCCAGCAGGGGACTAAGAAGAGACCATAACAAAGCTCTTGGTGGATGTTGGTGAATCAAAGCAGAAATAGAGATGTTGCCATGGGCTGGGGCAGATGTTAAGTAATCTGTATACAAAGGGCGTTGATTTGTGTTTCTGCCCGAGATTAAGAAACGATAAGGTGTAGGGGAAATGCAGAGGATAATACAGATGCTGCTGGGAATTACTGTCATAATTCCCCTATTGTGGATAACTGGCAAAACCTGAACCCAGAGCCCTCACCTCTTGCATGCAGAATAAATGCTGCTTAGCTTCAAGTGCCTGACTAGTGGCTACTGTAGCCATGTGGGTGCAGAATGGAGCAGGTTGGTTCGTGGAAGAAAAAAAATCATTCTCCCCAAAGCATGGGGGACAATTCAGGGGTGCTGTGTGCAGATTTAGGGAGCAGCCATGCGTGTGTCAGGCCCAGGGTACAGCCTGAGAAGTGAACTTCAAGGAGCAAAACATCAGAGGGGGAACCTGACTCGATCCAGCTGCGTTCCCTGTAGTGTCTGCTTCTGCGTTGCACAGACTCTGCCACAGAAAACTTATACCTAGCTATTATTTGTATATTTTATTATTTTAGCATGTCATTTTTCTGCCAAATTTTCCTTGTGAGTGTAAGCTGGAAAAGTTTTGGGAAGAGCTGGATTGTACAAATCCCACAATTTATATCATATCTAAACCATGAAGGAATTTCATGGACCAAGTGAAAAGACACATGTGCAAGGCTGGGGCTTTGTTCCAGCTGAATTTCAGAGGTTGTGTATAAGTGCAAGTCTGATAGCTCCTCAGAAAAACCTGACTCAGTATTGTATATTGTAAGTCTCACGGAACTCCGTTATTGAAGCTGTTATGATAACTACTTGTGCTGCACCAACACCCAGCGGCCCAACTCATATTGGGACCCTGTTGTTCTCAGCACTTGTCACACATGGTGAGAAATAAAATCTTCTCCTGATATGCTGCAGATAGGATGGGATGAGCAAAAGTGCTGCTGAGGTGTCCTAGTTCAAAGAGCAAGTCAGTGGGAGTGCCAAGGACTTAAAGCACACCTGATAACTGTGTATCTTCAATTTCTAGCTCTTGGGTCATGTGTGGACCTTAACGTGCATATTTGGGGCCCTGCTCTGCAGCAGGTGCCCTGTCGTGTACGTCTACATACGGTAAGAGAGAGGCAAGCCATGACAAGCTCAGCCTTCTTCCACTTGGCAAGGGCCACCACACGGTCTGTCACACAGCTTCCTCCTTCCCTGCAGCCCTTTGCAGACTGCTTTGACCCATTCTGGCTGAGTTGCGCAAAATCCTTTCTTAGGCCTTAAGGCTGATATAGTTTATCCCTGTTTTCTTAGGGATTTTTTTTAAAGGAAAGCTCCTAATCGGTATTGTGGTGGCCTTTGTAGAAATCCTCCTTCTCTGTCTCCATTTCCATTGATTTTCCTTGGTAGATATCTTCAGGTCTGGAGCAGATACTTATAAAGGAAAGTGCTGGGAACACCACCTGTAAAAGGGTCCCAGGCCACAGTAAAATGTGAGGGGGCAATGAAGGGGCATTGTGCTTGCTTCTCCTCTTATGCAAAGATCTGTCATACAAATACCCTTGAGAATGTTGGTACGTTTCAGTCCTGCATGAAGCCCTAAAATAACCCCCAGAAAAACATAGCTTCTGCTTTAGTGGCTCTCCCAACACTGATTTTCTTATTAATCTCCCTAGCAATACTTATAAAAATGCTTGACTGTGGTTACGCAGATTGTCTGATGTGATCACTAGCAATTATGCTAATCACAGTCTTGTCACAGTTTTTCCCATCTGTTTTATCCACCTATGGATACTTACAGTGATATAAATGATAAAAGAGGCTCCGATCACATCATGCTCTCATTTGCTGGTCAATGTACAACCAAAGATTTTACAGATACAGACTAGGCAGGAGGTGAGGAGCAAGAGGAAGGAAGTTGCAGAGTATTCGCTTTTTTTATGGAAGACAAATAGACACACAGGACTGAATGACTTCCCAGAGATGGCTGTGGCAGAGCTGTGGATTGATTGCAGGCCTCTGGAAAACATTTTCTGTATGAAGCCACATAGGCTGAACATCACACAGAGGGGAAAAAAAGACGTCTTTGCTGCCATTTACTGGAACCGGAGGATGAGGAATGCGAGGGCAAGGAGCAGATCTTGTTTGCCTGCCCCGTTGATGTCATTATCTGTGGGTGGGAAGACAATGAAATGTTTTCTTTGCTGTGTGCCCGAAGAACGGGAGTTTGCCAAGTGGAACTTGATTCGTGACGACACACACTATTCAAAATGCCAGCCTTGAACAGAGAGGCGGTGCAGCTGGCACCTACCACTGAAAGCAAAGGGAAAAGGGAACCTTTCTCCTATGGGTGAGATATTCATGATGGCAGGGGCTCATCTCAGTGTTTCTCCATGTTAGCACATCGTTTCTGCAGCTCAGTGTTGGTGCTGCCTCTCAACATCTTGGGGCTAAGCAGTGGAGAGAGCAGGAGTGTGTGGCTGTGATGTGTCTGAAATTGGTACTGTTGGGGCAGTAAGGCCTTTCTTGGGGAGGAGACTGGAGACCCCACATTGGTGTTATGGCAAGAAGCCCCAGCCTGGTGAGAGCTGCATCCCTGACTGCTGGTGTGGGTAGAGGTCTGGGAATGCAGAGACTGCAGTTGGGGTGACATGACATAATTAGATAAGGGGGTATCATAGTTAACGTTGGTGAAGTATCTCCTCTCAGAAGCTCTTGGCAGCTGAAGAGGGCTCTGTGCTTTCACACTTGGATGCTTGGATGCTTCACTAACCCCTGATGTTAAACAACAAGTGATGAAAGAGATCTCAAAGAAGAACTTGTTTGTAGGATATTGCACTGCCTCAGGAAACCGAAGCAAAGGTTTATTGCATGAATTGCTGTGGTGAAGGGCAATAACTTGTTTGGAAAGCAATGGTCTGCTCCTTTTCCCCTTCATAAGGTTTTCTTCTCTTTATGTGGAGACTTAGTGCTTGGTAGAAATGAAGTGTGGCCAGTAAAGACTGTACAAGGAAACCGCTGGAGTTTCCAGGTGGAGATGGGTTCTGCTGCTAAATGTAATCCCTAGTATGACAGAAGTGTCCCGAATCCATGAAAAATGCTCTAATACCTTTTTTTGTAACACTTGACTGTAAGTAAACAATGAACTCTTTGAAACAGGAAGTGTGTTTTCATTATGCGTATGGACAGACCTATCAGACTGGGGCCCCAGTTCTGGCTGGAGGGTTTAGATGCTACCTTGATAAATGGCAATTACTTTTCTGAAAAACTTGGATTAATCTTGGAGACAAAGAAAGCAGGAGTGTTCATTTGGAGATCATTTATGGCCATTGGAGAGAAGATCATGTTTTGCTGGAATATTACCTGTCAGAAAAGAACCCTTGGACCAAAAATCTTTCAGGGCGTTGTATGACATTCAGCAAAATCATATCCGTTAGGAGATGCTTTCCTGCATCAGATCCAGCTCCGTGTCCCGTTTCCGGCTAATACAACACACAATGGGACTACAGATTTCTAAGGAAATAAATTCTTTCCAAGCAGTTGTCGAAACTGTTGAGTCTAGGGAAATATATAGAGATGGATGGGATATGTCATTCTTAGAGGGATGAGTTATTTAAAGCTAGTCTGGGGTATGCTATTCTTAAAGGAATGAAATGTTTATTAACAGACTTACATATTCCTGTAATGATTCCAGTGAGAACAATGAAAATTGTGACTGAGACAACATAAATTTAGAGTTAAAAGTTAACTTAAGCTTGGAATTTTCAAAAGCACTTAGTGTTGACCTAACTCCGAGCACTTCAAAGTCAATAGGAGTTTTATGACTTACGTCAGTAGAAAGAAAATTACTCTGATAGAGAAAGCTTCTGAAATCACACCCTAAATTGATAAATATGTGCTTTCACTATATTTCTGATATACTCCTGATATATGCATATTATTCTAATGTGGATGGGTTGTTTCAAATGAGTTGGATACTTCCCTTAAGAATAATGGAATTAAAAAAAAATAAAACTCTTAAATCCCTTTATGGTAGGGAATATGTCTTCTGCATCTTGCAAAGAGCTTATCACACCAAAGCTTTAATATATGCTAAATAAAAATAGACCACCTTTTCTAATGCATTTGTTAGATGCCTAACTATATCGTGAAGTCATTGGATATCATTTGTATTCTTAAAATAGTGCTCAGGTGGTTGCAACAAGCCTTAAGATACTCAGCTGATAGTTAAATCCATAACATATGCCCCACCTGGAAAATATGGCCCTGAAATAGCTGTTCGAAATTAAATTTCCATGTGAAGTTTGCCTATTTTGGGCCTCATCTCCAGCTGGAAGACTAAGATTAATTTCTGTGAGAGTTAACTCTTTTACCCCAGCTGAGCATTGCATCCCAAATTTGTTTTTGTCCTTCTGGTTAGCTGATATCTTTAGAAAGGCTTGGTTGTGCTTAGTCGGTGAGCACTGGGAAATATGTAAGATACAGAGCAAAACCGAAGTGGCATTAAGGGAAACTTGTGAGTGAAATTGTAGTCCTCATGAAGTCAATTGGAGTTTTGCCACCGATTGACATGGGGTCAGGATTTTATCCCTTAACTTCTCTAATGTCTTTACTTTTGATGACTTGCTATGTGAGTCATTGTGATACTTTAATGCTGGTTTATGTGTTCTGAAGATATAGTGCCTGGTAAAACACAAGATGCAAACCTAGTATAAACCTCCAGTGTGTTTCTGTTCTGTCTTCTTCAGGCATTGAAGGATGTGTCTTTTTGGCTACTGCTCTGCTGGAGCTGAAACTTTCCCAAAACTCACAGCTAAGCAGTTCAGTGTGTGTTGCACGGGACAGCTACAGAATTCCAATTACTGCAATGGTGAGTAGCACTGAGACATGTAATCCTCAAATTTAAGTCATTAAAAAGGCTGTAAATGCACCCAGGAGCATTCAGAAGATAAAACAAACACATTTAAATATAAATATAAAAAAAAGGCCTTCAGGTCACAATACTCTTTGTCAGAGGTATTATTTGGTATTCGGTGTATTGGAATGATTTGCAAAATGAGAATCACAGCCCTATTTCATTAGGCATTATAAAGTGCTTGCAGAAGACTCGCGGATGTCTAAGATATACATGCTAAGAGGGCAATTGCTGAAAGCACGATAGACGGGGGACAGAAGCATGCAGTGCAGTTCATATACGTATATGTATTTGTGTTACACACGATTAAAGCAAAGATCAGACATCCTGATTTATCCTTTAACCTGCTCATCAATCAGCTAATTTCTTACGGACTCTGTAGCAGAAATGAGTCTTGAGAAGGGATTTGGGGAGAAGATTTAAAGAGGGATTTGAAATGTTTGGCTACTGGTTGATCAAGTTTTCCATTACTGACAGTTGACCTGTGACTTATAACTCCTGTTCTTATATGAGGTTCTGATCGGATACTGTTTCTTGAACACGAGGCACAACTACGGCTTTGAATGCTATAAAGCCATGTATTATACAGTTCCACTTAGCGTTTATGCTGATCGGTAGTAGACTGTGAATATGAATTTAAATGCAGATCGTTATATGCTGGATACACCACTGAATACGCAGAGTGATGCAAGAACTCTGTGCACGCCGCATGTAGCTGTAGAGATACAGAGGTTTAGCCAAGGGATTAGACATTGTGTTATTTCAATGTAATCGCTTCTGTGGAAATTATAAACAAGGAAACATTTGTCTTCGTTACTACCACCACAGCATTTTTTTCTAAGAAAAGGATAAATTCTTTTCCTGGTTGCAGCTTCTCAATTGAAAATCAAAGATACCTGGAAGTCATAGGCTGTGCACCGTTGTTGCTTGTATCACAGTTTTAGCCAGGATTCTTTGCAGTGTTCTTTCTGCGTGAGGGGAATGGAGACAAAAATAGATAAGTTTGTTTAGAGAGGCTTGTGAGCTTTTCACCTGTTGTGGGCTGCACTTTTCTTTTGCAGTGTTTTCTTGTATTTACTGAATTTGCGTCTTCTGTGGCACGCTGAGAGCAGTTAGATTGCTTGATTGTGCTTTATTTAAAGATTTTCACTTGCGGCCAGTGAAAAGTTGAATTAAACACTTTAGAATCCTAAACGCATCTTCTTATCGTGGTTATGGTTTCATCTGTCTTGTTTTAAATGCTGAAGTCTTGAGGCCTAGGAAAACGTTGCAGATATTTCAAAACCTGTGCGGAGATGCCAAGTTCCAGGACCAGCTTGGGTCCAGCAAATGCAGCAATTGCTCCCAGAAGTACTCAGCATTACATGCAGAGGTATTTACTCTCCATGGCTAAAGACACAAAATCAGCCACGCACCCAGCGCCGGCATTTTGTGCCTTCAAACTGTAACCAGATAAAAGGCCCATCGTGTCATCTGTCTTCTAGACGTGTTTCCCCTCTGTTTCCAAACTCACCTTACTCAAAGGCAAACCTTACAGAAGAGGAACCTAATCACAGGCTTCTTTATATGCTCTGCTGTAGCAGGCAAGTGAATAAGCAGGGTTCAGATTGTTTCTTTCAGCTGAAAACCGTATGTGCTGATTGCAACTTTGTTAAATACATAAATAACTGGAGCCCTTCCAATCGCAGCCAGCCAAACCTTTTAATCATATACAGAAGTGTTCCTCGTGACATAATTATGCTATCCAGACTCCTTCCTTCATTGGGAAATATTCTGTCAAACAGTAAAATAATTAGCATGGATTTTAAAATCGGCATTGACATTCTAATGTCTAATTAGGTAATTGTCATTGGCACAGCAATACCTATTAGGAGCATGCAATTTGTGGAAGGGGTTTTGATGGAACAGACTGCAGGTGCAGATGGTCTAACAGCAGGACTCTTACCCGATGTAAACAAAGGTATTTTAATTAGCCATGTGACCCTGATCATTGTTAAAAGGTAAGGGCTGCGCATTCATCTTCCCACCATCTACTTCCTGGTACTTTCAAGGGTAATGTTGAAATACCTCAACCTATGGTAAATTGCGTACAGACGTGATTGAAATTCTCTTCAAATCTAATTATTGTTTCATTTGGCTTTTGGCAACATTAGTGCTATATTGCAGTTGGCTCAGAAGTCTTACCTAGTTGCCCGGCTATTTTTGGTTTCTAGATCTCAATTGCTAACCTACACAAAGATACCAACTTTTGCTTGGTGTATCAGGGAAGACTTCCAAGATATTAAAGTTTAGTTTTCAGTAAGTGCGTGCTGGAAGCACTTAAAAAAGTGCGGAAGACCTGAATTCTGTAAAATTATAAAAATCCCCTGCTGGTGAGTTTGCATGTAACTCAGCACAGATCTTAGTTAAATTAATTTTAATTGGGAGAACAGTAATGAACACACAGTCCCAGTAGCTATGAATAACCTCGAAGTTAGAAACACAAGAGACCCAGTCGTCTCCCTGTCCTGTTTGCATCAGCTGTGGGAGAAGCGCTGCATATGTTAGATGTTCCAAAGCAGACGTTGCACCCGGTACCTGAAGCAAAACTTCATGGAAACTTTGTGCATTTCATTTTTCTTATTACTGCAATGTAAACAAATATCCAAAAAAAAAGTGAAGGGAAAGCACTTTTGTAATTTTTTTTCTGGAGACTCCTTTATTGATTTCTCAATTATACTACAGTTCTTAAATTACAGTAAGAGTATTTTTTATTATTTCGGTTTGACCTTAGTCATAGTTAGTTTTTTAGCACTTAGTCACATGAGAATAAATACATGTGCTTCACTCCAATGATGTAGTCCTATTTAATGTATTGGAATTGTTCTTATGAGCGAAAAATGAAGTATTTGTAGAGTTGGGGCCTTAAACTGTACACTGCTTAGTGCAGGATCTGTCTGTGTGGTATGTTTTCTGTAGTGTTTAACTTGATGAGTTACCAATTACTAATATGCAGGGCTGATACTCAAATAGAGTGAAAGAAATATATCTATATATCTTCCCTCGGTCTCTCCTTTTTGGAACCTGTTGGTGCTGTGACAAGGCAGAGGACTACAATTTCCCAGTAAATCTGCAAGTCGTTATGTCGTAAATATTTATGTATACATATTATGAAGTCGAGAACAGTTCTGCTAGTCTGAAAGTAACTCCTGAAACAATTTAATTTCCAGTCTGAGTGGAATCAGCATCTATGTTATAGGTACAGATATAAGATATCTGGAGGTCTACAAAGGTAGAACTTGGTGCTTTGATGCTCTCATGACCGATGGTGCCTGAATTGGGTATATTGAGCTTGAAAGTTTAGCTTTTGGCTAGTTCACTAGGGAAGCCAGTTGGGCTTGGGTTCAGTCAGCTGTAGGGACTGAATGCAGGTGTCTGAGCCAGGAGCTGAGTTACCCCTTCCCTTGGCAAAAGGAAGAGCAGGTACCTCCAGGGGTGGAAGAATTCACTCTGGGAAATGTCTAGCTATCTGCAGTGGCTGAAAAGAGGGAGCTCTGGCTGACAAAGTTCCCGGCTTGGCTGCTTAATAAATGTTTGATAAGGGTTTGCTAGGATGAGTCCAGGTCACTGTGAGAACTGGTGTGAAGTCGGAGGGCGTTGGGGTGGGGGCTGTTTGTTTTTCGTTTTTATGTTTGTGAAATGGCATTGCTGAAATCAGAGAGCAGATGTGCGCAGTACCCTTCCAAGTCACTTTTGCAGTCAACATTGAGACAAAAACCGTAAACTGTAAATCTTTTGATTATAAAAAATTAAAGGACCAAAGTTCTTCAAATTCTTGAGCAGTCGAGACGTATGAGAACCAAGCAAACATGCTTCTTTGAAAACAGCTGCAGCGGCTGCACAGACATAGGATTTCTTTAATGTATGAGAATCCAAACAATTTTTTTTCCAGTAATTTGATTTGCCACCAGTTTTAAGGTGGGATGATCTCTTAGGTGTTGGAGCACATGGTAGGTCTTGGTTATTTCATGAGAGACTGTTTCATGCTGTGGCTTTATGAATGATGCCAGGCAGATTCTCTAATGAAATACACGGTGGCTTTTTGGCTTTGTGTTCAGATCCATCCACAGCTATAAAACGAAGAATCTATATTCCTAATAGAGGTGATATAGACTATGTGCACTGGTTTTGCTTTTTTGAAGCTGTCTAATCCAAACACAGAAACAATTTATTGAAGCAATGGTGAAATAAAAACTTCTTTTATTATCAGATTAAGTAACGTTGGGAAAACCTTTCATCCTGAGAATTGCATGACTTATGTCGCTGCTTTCTGATGAATGAGAATGTTTTTCCACTTCTGTCAGGCAAGTGCTATAGAGACCTTATTGTTTGAGTGTGAAATAATGTATACTTGTTAGTTAATGAGTCCAACCACCATGAGATAATCCTCAAGTGACATGATGCCTGTCTGTGCTTAAAAATAAATAAATAAAAGCTAGAAAGAATACAAATGATAAACACACATTATATCTCTCCTACTGATGCTGGGGTTTAATTATGGGGGACAATTACCTTCCGTAGTCAAAGGATTCGCACATTAATAACATTATATGGGGATAATGTCTTTGTAAGCTGCTATAGCATTTAAAAGCTGGTACTTATGTTGCAATCCTGATTCCGTCTACTCGTCAGTCCTGTCTGGATTATTGCTACATTATGTAATGTGGTCTCTTGTGGTTTTTTTTTTTTACTGTGTAATTAACATGTGGGTCTGACTTATCCAGTCCACTCTTAATAAACCAGCCTTAATGAGTGAAATAATAATAATAATAAATCCTACATGATTTCTGAACTTCTCTGTTACCCTTACTATGACATTTGTGTTCAAGCAATATGAAGGCTTAATTAAACATTTCTGTATCTAGTTCTATTCAATTTGTGTGCAGCAGTCTTCTGAGAACTTGTCCCTGGTTTTATCCAGGAAAAAACTAACTGCATTGGGAGGGTAGAGTGGATAGACAAACTTTCTAACTCTGTGTTCCCTGCTGCTCCTTAGTCCTCCACTTTCACAGAGGAGAGAGATGCTAAAACCTGTCAAAACTTAATCTCTTGCATATCCTTCTTAAATATTGCGTTTTGTGCTCTTCCCACTGTAAAACCTGTTACCGATCTCTCCTAAGAATGAGTGAAGGATTTGTGACAATATTACAAAAGCACATGTAATTAGAAAATCACACGAATATTGCTAGTTTCCTTTTTTTTTTTTCAAAAAGTACTGCTTTTTGCGTCATTTCTAATGTAGTCATTGCATGTGTGGAATTTATTCTAGAAATAATATTTCTTTAGTAGGCATCGATTTTCAGTGGATGAAAACAAATCAATGGCTTGATTTAATGCTATATGCTAATTTTCAAAAGTTTTGGGGGAAAAAATGAGCCATAACTTATTTATAAAGTAAATTTTTTCTAAGGGTCTAGCACTTATCTTTGTATTTAGTATAGGTTACTGTTAACAAGTATAGTGTGCCTGTGCTGTAAAGAGTGTTACAGCTGTGTCTAATTTACATGATAACTGCTGTGTTTTCTGGTGAAATTAATTAAGGGGTTTTCTAGGTATTTGGTTGCTTCGTGCCTGTTTTTTCCCATGTTGATACATTAATAAATCAGATAATGATGTGCTTTCATTTTGCTTTACAGCACATCTTTAGCGGTACTGGAAACTCTCTTGGCTTATCACAAAGTTGAAATTGCAAATATGAACAGAATGTACTGGTTTATGTGTGGACTAAGTACCGCGGCATAGATCAATGCTATTCATATTGATTCCAGAGGGGATTATTAATTTATGTCAGCTGTAAATTTGGTCTTGGATTTTAGGGGTTCAAATTTTATTACCCACTGCTGCTGGTTATTTTCATTGCCTTTAAAATCTGCCCATTCTCTGTAAATATCAGCATGCAATTGGAAGCAGAACTTTTAAGAAGATAATTTCTGATTAAAGAAGTGGTTTTCTTTTCAATGAAACTTGCATTAACCTGCGTAAAGTAATCCGTGCATTAACGTAAGAACTTCCTAATATAGATACACTTGAATTCAAAGGATGCTATAGCATGTAATCTCTTTTTCCATTAAGTATACCTTAGGTAATACGTTCTCTTGGGATATGGGTTTGTTGGGTTTTTTTCACCAAAGACATCTTTAGGCTTCAGAAATATGCCAGCAAAATACTATATAAATCAACCTGAAAATGAGGGTGGAACAGTGTACCTTTATCCAAATTGCTTCAGTGAGTGTGTGTATGCGTGTTAGCTTTGTATAGCAAGGTTTGTAGGAAGCATCTTTTATTAGAGCAAGGGAAATAGCTGGGGGAAAAAAAGGACATAATCTGAAAGAGAAATAGAAAACTTCTGCCAAAAAGCACTTTAGGAACGGCTGTTTTAATTTAATTTCATGTTCTTCTGTTAGACAACTTGAGGAAGAGGCGTAGTTAGAACCTGTGGAGCAAAGCAGTGATATTGCCAAGGGAGAGGCAATAGCCTCAGTGGTCTGTGACAGAGGTGGCCAGCAGCTGTGGAGCAACAAGGTGTAAAAGCATGATATACCATAGAATAAGTACTTGTATTGAGTTCATCAATTTTTCTAGCTAGTACATACTTCCAGGGCTTTGGGGTGGTGCTGCAGCAGTGATGGACCCAGGCATTATGCCTCCTAAGCCATAGGTAGCTACAGTCCAGCCTCTGAAGGAGTCAGGAGCAAACACTTTTAATAAAAATACACAGTGCAGGTCTTAACCAATAGGCAAAGTACAGCACCCTCATTGAAGATGAGGCTAGGAACTCAAATTCCTGACCTGACAGGATAACAAGAAGCATGAGCTCAACAGATACACTTGCTTTATGGCATGCTGTAACTTCCTTCATTAACCTAACTCTATGTTTCACGGGTTATAAACTACCTGTCTCTTCGGCTGAGAGAACACCATCTCTTTCCTCCCTTCCCTTTCTTTCCCTCCCCTCTCTGTGAACATCCCCTCTGTTTCGCTGATGCCAACTACCTTTTATTTCAGACATCATCTTATAAATACTCGTCTTAATTACACTCTAGGCAACTGTTCTCAACTTGTTTTTAGCTTTGAAGTCTGTTGCTTCTATTTCAGACAAGAAATAGAAGAGGACTTGTATGCCCAAAAGCTTGTGTTCTCTCTGACTACACCAGTTGATTTAACAAGGGACGTGGCCTCTAACTACAAACTTGTCTTGCCTAGTTTCCATGTAATCGTGGGCCTCCCTGGATAATCAGAGTTGAGAAATTTGGGATGGAGTGGTTGCTTTATGACAGGCACTTCCCCACTGGTAACTGGATATGTCTGATCTTTATCAACCTTCTTCCAATGTATGTTGCGTCTTTGTCCTCACCCCTGTAGCTGCTGTGAGAGTGCAAGTATATGGGATGGCGCATGCCCTGTTCTGAGGTGCATGTGTATATATAGGGTGCTGGAACTTGTGCCTCTCTTGCTTAAGAGCATTTATTCTTAAGATTGGGAAGATGTCCTCGTGGGTTTTGTATTTGTTGCCTTGGTTAGTCTGGTGTCATCAAGGATTTGCTGATCTGTAGTTTGCTCCTGATGACTTTGGTGGGAGTGAAAGAGCGTTTGAATGCTGGAGAGGAAACTCGGTTCAAGGAAAATGTCAGAGGCAATGATCAGGGGTTGTGACTGTTCAGTATCTTCTAGGGTAGGGTAGGATTTGCTGTATATAGAGAATTCACTTTGTACTGTAATGAGTTAGTATAATATTAACACTGCTCATTCAGGGAGATGAACCGTTTCCCTGGAGAGTATTCCAAGTGAATAAAGATCATATATAGGTTAGTGAGATGGGTCTCATGACTGTTCTTCTCATTACAGATATGATGGTACCTCAGGGTTCATTACAGATATGATGGTGCCTCAGGGTTTGGCTGTGTAACTTGGCTTTTTGAAATGTGTTTTGGATGATTGCTGACTCCATGACATAGGTCTAGATGTTTTTACTAATGGTAGTTTGCAGGCTACCATTTCTTATGCTGATCCGATTGCAGATCTGCAATGATATGAGAGATGATAGAAATGATAGAAAGTAGATTTTTATGGCAGTATTCCAGATATACTTTGATGAAGGAATGGCTGTTACTGAATTTCTGGTGGGAACAAAGAAAAGAGCAAAACCTTTTAGCTGTGTGTGTGTTAGCTGCAGCCCGTGGTTGGTGCAGTTACCTAGAACCTGTTCTTTACGGTGGGCTATGAAATAGTTGAGGTATTATGTGACAGTTTCACTACTAGTTTCCTAGGGTTAGAGAAGGTCGGTTGCGGTTTGTGAAGATAAAATGGATGAGTTTGGTAATATATTTGGATTTGAAGTCTGATAGTTGGGTGTCACCTTGTAGATGGTCAGGAGAGGCTGTGGTGTCAGGGAGGTAGGTAGAGGTTGAAGTCACTGAAAAAAAACAGCTGTATGTAAGGATGTAGGATTTTTCTGTGAATTTTGATAACCCCTTAGCAACGATATTATGGATGCCTATAGGTCTCCAGACTTTCCTTGATTATGCATCATGAGGAACATGTGAAAATTTTGTGGGATGAGAATGAGAAATTAAGAGTACCAGTTTTTATAAGAGCTGTCAGGCAATGGATCTAGTGGTATATATCTGAGGTCTTAAATGAAGAAGGGGCTATAGGGTCTTTTTGAGTTCCTTGTAATAGGTAGCGTCTGATAATCTTATTCACGTAGTCTTTGCAGGTTAGCGTCATGGTAGCCTTATCTTCGCCTGCTCTTTGATGACTAAATCATAAGGATTCTAGAAACTTTGTTTAAAAGCTTTGTTAGTGTCTGATTCTGTTCATTAATGTTTTTGTTTGTTTGTTTTTTGAAGCGGTTGAGCTAGTGACGAAGGTGGGAAAGGGAAGAGGGGTCCACAAGTTATTTCATCTTGGCTATGAAAAAATTCTTGACAATGTGATTGGTGGTTTGGTTTTTTTTTTAAAAAAAAATCCTCTAACGTCCCATACACCTGTGGTTTTGGGGGTAGCTTCTCTGTGCAGAAGTGTACATCTATGGAGAGGTTTACTTGTTTATTAATTTTACAGCTATGACAGCCTAGTGCCAGATGTTGAGAAGGTGCTTTATGGTCATGGATGTTGCATCTTTGAGTGAGGTTATTTGTGTGGTTTATTCTATCTACTCTTGATATGGTGGTATGTAGAACAGTAGCAGAAATTGTTGACGTGTTTCTTATTTTAATATTGTGATTAAATTTAAATGACTGGAGATCAGTTAATTGTGCACATACATAATTATCTTATGTACTACAGTAATATTTGAGGATTTGCCAAGACTGGGGCTCTGTGGTTCTTGGCCAAGCAGCAAATAAGCCATTCCTGAAAGAGACATTGCTCTGATCTCTCCTATCCTTGTTCCTCAATATTGTCTCTTTAGTTTTTACACCCACTTTGTGTATATAGATCTAAATTAAAATGAGAACTTTTCAGGGAATGGCTTGTTTATTACTTTGTGTTACAATACTTACTGCGGTGGAAATTCTGCTTGCTGAGATCTCTGAGGACACCAGGAATACAAACAATAATAGTACTGAATCATGGAAAGTTATGCTTTCATCTGTTTGATATTTACATTCTTTGTGAGGGAGAGACCCGTCTGTGTTCATACTTTTGCATTGTGTGTGAACATGCTTTCGCTGGAGTTCTGGCATGTTCATTTGGTGTCTTGCTCCTTGCATTGCCTCCTGCTCTTACGCTGCTCTGATAAGCCCTCTTTATCATATCCACTGCTGAGTGAAGAAAAGGATACTGATTTCAGAGGAAGCAGAGAAATATGAACCAAGGATGAAGTTGTCATGGACCTGGAGAGTAAATCCAGTTGCCTTATTCCTGTCTTAGTGCTGCACGGGCGGGCAAATTTGCCTGGAAGTGATGGGGACCATGATGCAGCCCCTAGCTCCATCCCGAGGGACCTGCTCCAAGAGAGGAGTGAGATGTGCCAGCTTCGCCCTGCCTTCCTTCCTGAAGGTGTTTATGCTCACACATGAGAGTACCTTTCAAAAACCATTCCTCAAACTCCTGTTTAAAGAAAAGCAAAAATGAAACAGTCCACGCTTCTCTTCAAAGACACCTATGTGAGATATAGATATATACACATTCTATATAGATATATAGTTAATTTATGAAATAAAAATTAAGTGTTTTCATCCTGTCCATGGACTTCACAATCTCCTCTTTCTCCTTTTCACATCTTTCACTTGCATTATGATCATGAAAACATACGCAGGACCAGTCTCTGTGGATTTGGGGTAGGAGAGCTGTTTGTTTTTGTTTTCCCTGAAAGGGACTATTTTCTTACACAGTTGTGTGGGCACACAGCCGTGAGGTAAGGGCCTTCAATTTTAATTTTTTTTCAGGTTTACCTCTGGTTTATGTCCTACCTATCTAATCTGTATGTTTACATTTTTTCACTTCTCAATATTCTGCTATGCTGAATGTACGGTTAGGTATAAACAGACAATAACAACATTGGCCCATAAAGCCAGCCACAAGTCTTTGTACTGAATGCAGAGAAAATTCATGGTAAGTGCAACAGTCGAAATCATGCAAATTACCAACTGTAGCATCATAAAGATGTAATTACTGGACCAAAATGCCAAATTTTCAGTCCTCTTCTGATTAGTTGTTGGAGCAATGAGTTATCACAAGATTGCTACTTGTTAATATTGGCAAATCAACAGCTGCTATTCTTTGGTATAATAATATCACTAAATTCTGTGATTGTCATGTATCTAGTTTTACATCAGATATGATTATGCCCATTAGGATTAAAGTCATTATACGGTAGGATTAGAACTGAGCATGATTTTGGATAATGACAGTGTTAGTGTCACTATAGATTTCAAATTATATTAATTTCTGTCAATATGCAAAAATACACTAGAAAACCTTTTCACACTAGAAAACATTTTCACAGGGACTGGGGCATGTGTTTGTTTCCCAGTAATAGCATTCAGATGACATCCAGGCTATAAATGAAATAGGATTGTATAATTTACTGTCTGCTCATAATAAGAATATGCACACTGTCGTCAAAAATTCGAGTGTTGTAGAAATGATCCCATCTTTGAGCAAATGTTGCAATTACTTCAAGCTGTCGAAACTCTGCTTCCTTTGAACAGAAGTGTCCAGAGCAAATACTGCAACAATGAATCTTTTTATCATTCTGCAATCCCATTTGTGATAAGAGGAATTCCTTGGGGATTACTTTAAATTCTGTACATTAGCAGCAGTTCCGTGGGTTAAATCAGATAAAACAGGCTCTTATCAGATTATTAGTCACATTAGGCAATTACATTCTTATCTCTTAGAAATAATTCTTGCAGCCTTGGTGCTTATTTCTCCTCATTAGAAGAGGCTAATTCCTGATTAAGATCTTTTGCCTTCCGTACAATAAACCTTTATATTGGATTTGCCACATAAATTGAAAAATACCTTGCGGCAGAGAGGGACAGCTGCACTTCCCTTTTAAAAATATACCTCGCTTATCGTTTAAACATCAGTCGTGCAGATTTGCTGCCTGCAGTTTGGGATTTAAGAAGACATCGCTAGAGTGTTTCGCCAGCATCAAAGTTAAGGGCCTCCAAACCAGAGTGGTTTTACAGGGCAGGGAAAGCAAACATGTTTTCATTGGTTTTAATGGAATTTGGTTTAAATTGCATGAAAATCAGAGGAAGGGGAGGATGTTTCGCACACCGTTTGCATAACAGCCATAAATATGTCGCCCTGTGAGCAAGCCCACCTGTGGGATGCCTTCACAGTGAGCATCCTGTGCAGTGTAGGCGGGAGGGTTCGTGCAGAGATGGACCCTAATCCCTGATATGTCTTGCTCTTTTTGAAAGTTTTCTGCAAACACGGTGTCACATGCATGGAGCCACGCTTGCTGGCAGGTACGTTTTAAATATGGGCTTGTGTTTACTGTAGGAACTGGATCAAAGTTGTTTTGCTCTTTCATGTAATTAACTCAACCCAAAAGAAACATCCAATTGAGTGATTTGCTTAAGATAAGCAAGGCGCTTGGGAAACATAAGTGCTTCTGTGGAAATGATACATGGGAAAAATCGAGAGTCAAATTGCTCCATAGGCCTGTCATGTCTGCGTTTCCGACATTTCTGTCAGAAGCTGGTTGCTGAAACCGATACCTCCCACTTCCCACCCTTTCAGGAGCATTTGCTGTTGCAATCATTCTATACCATCCCTACCGCTGTTCCTTGGGCACCATCACGTATAAATCTGGATTTTACACTTGGAGGCCTTAGCCCGTGTACGCGCATGTTTGTGTGAGAAATGACTACAGTCAGTGTTGCTTCAATATTTTTCTAAAGGATTAGTAAAAATTTTTCCCTTATTAGAAGTGAGATGATGGGAAGTTTTCAAAGGTAAAAATGGCAAACACCTAACTCCTATTAAAAATAAATGGCAATTAAGTGTCTGCCAATTAGGCCTGTGAAAACCTTTCTGGTGGTCTTCAGGACTGAAGCAAATTACATTGAAAACCAGATGGGAATGTCTTAAGGATGAAGTGATTGCTTGAGACAAAGCATTGCCTGTTAGAGGTGGTCCTGAGTGAAGTTTTCAGTGTCCGTCTGTGTACATACGCAATGCATGTCATGTTATGTTTACAGAGCACCTTTAGTAAAACGTTCAATGCATTGGCTGTACAAATATTGCTATGTGCATTGCTTCCATTTAGTTTTCATATTTTGCAAGTGATGTTAACACTTCATGCCCAGAGACGTTGTGTTTGGACATCTATCCACTGGATTTCATGGGAAAGGCTAATAGTTACTTAACTTATTCATAGAGCTCCTGGAAGACAGTCCTGTAGCAAAATTGGAACCTCCAGGGCTGTAGCCTTTCAAAATAGGAAAAGAAAACTGCATTAGGTTAAGAAACTGATGACCTGTGAGGGAGATTAGAGCAGTTTGTTTCCCAAATTGCAGGACAAGTGTCAAGGCATTGTTCAGGGGGTCAGGGAAGTAAGATAAAGGAAGTATTACCTTTACCTAGGTCTCTGAGGTATAAAGATTAAGCGATTTACCAAAATCTTGAGAAGCTTGGGGTAGAGCTGAAAATCTGAACCCATAGCTGCTACTTCCAGTGTTGTGCTTCAGATCTCCTCCCAGCGGCGATCTGACAGCATCCCAACACCGTGATTTGGGCCAACATGGTTAAAGGTCTGTGGCAATTGTATACCTTGAGTGATGGGGGATTTGGCTGAAACCATTGCTCTGAGCCTGGCTGGCTCTCGGGCTGCCTGCTCCCTTAATCCCCAGCTGCGAGGCAGAAGAGGGCTGGGGTCTTGGGGCTGCTTTGTGCAATTCCCAGTTGCCCAGGCAGTGAGTAACTGCTGGAATATCAAGGCACTGATGTAGCACACATAAAATAATTTCCTAAACTGTTGTCTAAGGGAAAAAGTTTATGCAGGCAAGGTCTTGGAGCTCAGAAGTTTTCACTAGAGTGGAAGATGATTTGGCTGCTATCTGATCTTCACTTGAGGCATTTTTATGCCACCAGAGTAGCACAAAAATCATCAGTAGAGCAGTAGATCTTGACTCTTTCTTTACAGTTATCCTGCTTTGGTGGGTAAACTTGGTTTTTCACTGACATTTGTTTTGCTGTAAGACAGATAAGCAGATTCTGTTTGTGGAATATTCTCATTATTACTATTGAGACTTTTACTCTGGCCTGGTTCCACTTATGAGTGGAGAAAAACCAGCCTGGTGGGGTAAAGGGGTCTTGAGCAAGCTCCTGTGCTGAAGCTAAACTCTTGGCTTTCACTCAAGAGTCAAGTGTGAAATGTTAGATTGCCTAAGGTGTGATAGACTAGCCTCTTTTTCCTTTTCTAGTAACTATAGCATTTTCCTCCACTGTGCTATTTCACAAGATCTATTTCCCTGTCCGTTTACGAAATCTGATGTGGGTAACCAAATTACCTGAGTTCATTAATCTTCTCCAGCTTCTTATAGATCAGCGATGGCCAATAAACTGCAAACATCATTCTGACTAGGGATGACGGAAAAAAGAAAGTGTCTTCAAAAGCTTTGGTAGATTTAATTTATTTTTTTTAACCAAAAAAAAGAAAATTCAGAGAGCTGCTACTTTCCTGGAAAGCCTGTAAGTTTTATTGGAAAAAATCCCAAGCCAAAACATTTCAATAGGAAATCTACATATTTCTGTTTGGGTTTTCTCTCCTACCTCCCCCATTCTCAAGTTGCTAAACTTAAATTGTTCTTTCATGTATATCTAAAAATGAAGTTTCCTGTCAATGGGATGCTGTTAGCTTCCATGCAAGCATTCTTAGATGTGTTAGGTGTGGATTTCTAGAGCTCACATTATTAGCAGCCTTCTCAGGGTAGCAAAGAGCTCAATTAATGTGGCTATAAATTTGGAGCATTTATGACCTTCAACTCTTCTTCTCCTCATCAACAGTTATAAGCCTTTTCTTTTCTAAATACAAGTATTTTTAAAGCATGCTTAATAAAGCTATTTTTATTCCCTGGCCTTTTCTCAAGGTTTGATGCTGAATGAAAAATGGGCAGCTCACTCAGAACAGTACATTGTAATGGTTGCTTTGCTGCAGAGGGATTTGTGAATTTTATGCTTGTGGTTACTTGGTTTTAACAAAGTTGGTCTCTCCGGGCCCCGTGTTTGTAGAGTAAGCATAATGGGCACTTGTGACACAAGAAGAATTTATGACAAGAGTAAGAACCTGCTTATGGTTCTTGTAATAGTCTGCGAGATCGTATACCGTGACCGGCCTTTGAAATCACATCAAATGTGGACTCAACTCTCAAATACACAGTTTACAGTGACGATACCTTCTACTTCTTCCCCTATGACGTTACAGGGGGGAGAGAGGTGTATTATGTCTTCTGAGCATTAATTTAATATTACAGCCTGTGCATCTAGGAGTCGTTGGCTACTTCCCAAGCTCTTTCTGTGGGATGGAAATAGTTCCTTGTTAATTTGAGTCTATGACCAGAGACAAGACGACACTAAATAAGGAGCCTTGTTAAGATACTAGCTGAATTGTTAGGAACCATATTGGTCCTAGTGACTAGACAGTCATTCCAGGGAAAGTTGTCTGGTGACTCCAATTTCCATCCTCTGTGATCTTAATATGCAGATTTTCCTTCTGTTTCTCATTCCTGTCCACAAGATCATTGCCTGTTCATCATGAAATGATGCTTGTGTATTCCTTGCAATTCTTCACTCTTGGAAAAAGTGTTGCCACATGGAAAGTTTCCAAAGCTTTTATTTCCTTAAGGATTGCCAAAATATAACTTAGTAAGAAAACAGAAATATAATAATATTTTGGTTTTCCTTTCAGTTTATTTCTTTGTTGTTGTTGTTTTTAAATCTGGACTTTTTAGTCCTGAGTCTCTCAACACATGCAGGAATAGTTGCCAAAATGCAATTTTGCCAGATTAGAGTGAGAACAACATGAATTTAGTGGAAGACCACAGTGATCCACAGCAATCTGGGGATCATAAGGGTCTTGGAAATCATGGAGAAAAGCAAGTTTATAATCAATAGGCTTATGTTTGTTACATAAGGCATAATGCTGCAAATCAGACACGGGGGTTGGACTAGCTGATCTCCAGAGGTCCCTTCCAACCCTATGATTCTATGATTACATCCCCCCATCCCAAAAAAAAACCAAACAAAAACAACCCAAACCACTGGAGTTTATTTTGTGCTTGAGCACAGGGGTGAGGTCATCCTTTAAACAACCTTCACACCAAATTTTCTATGATTCAGTGCTGCACAATATTTTGTAATGGAAAATGCCCGGCTTTTGAAAAGACCACAGATTATGTTACGTTTTAAAGAATATTTCTTGTGCATTAGTGCCATATTTTCACTTGTTACAAAGTAGTTACTGAAGCAGATTTCCTGAACACCTCAAACTTTTTCCTAGGAATTTTGAACATTATAAAAGTAGCTTTTAAGAATTTTAGGTTTGAAATAAATGTGCCAAACCCCAGTTTGTGAAAGGACAAAGGAAAGTGTAATTCACATGTATGCTACCTGAGGTGTTTGAGGTGACGATTCTGGCATGTCTTAGGGCAAACCCATAAAACATGGTGAAAGATCACTTTTATTGCTGGTTTTTAAATTGATTTACCAACAGAAGGATAAAAACAAAAAAAATCAGCCCAAACTAGAATAAATAATTAATCTTCTCGCTTCTGTAGCACCGTATATTTAAACCATCATTAGTTATATTCAACTGGGTCTTTTCCAATATCACTCACAGAACATGGAAAGTCTCCAACTGACTTTACTAGATTTTGGCTTGAGGCCTGATACCGAAAAGTGGACTGAGCGTCTGCCTGAGCACCGCTCAGCAGTGCTTGAGAAGAGGCAGCCTGAACTTCAAGCAGTGCTGTTTCTAATGTCCCATCTACAGCCACGGCGTGGAAAGGTGATTTACTAAGGGGACAAGTCATATCCTTGGCTGGGTTCTCTGCCTTTTGGTGATTTTCAGCCTCTTTCCTCTTTGCAAGGGCTGTGTTCGCTGAATGTGTCATTTTAGGGCCATACAAACCTTCAGATCCTGCATTCTTGAACACACTAGAAACTTTACCAGTAATGGAGCCAAGCACCTACCGAGTCCCAGTGTGTGGGGCGAGCACTGATTTATAAGGATGATAACTGTATGGTGCATGTAAAGGTCTGCTCAAGTCAAACTTTGCAGTAGGAGTGATCTAAGGATAATTGTTTTTATAGCCATTCTTACAAAGATTTTAGGGCCTTTAAACTTTTATTTGCCTAAACATAACAAAAGTTCAGTTGTAGTCATAGCTGTTTATTTTACAAGGCAGTTATAGGTGGATTTTGCTGCTGGTCAGGTTTGTAAAAAACACGTGCTTTACTGAAGGGAGGTAAAATCATTCCAGGATCTCTGACAACCTTAGCTATTGTATTGAACAGAATATTTTTTTCTTGTTGGATTGTCCTATTGTGTGTTTGTTCCTGTTAGCACAATAATAGAAATAAAAGGTTTTATGCAGCTTTATTATGAATAGGAGCTGATTCATAAATTCTGTTGGAATTGAAAAGAACTTCATAGGAAATTCTTTTTAAAAAAAAAAAAGTTTTTGGTTTATTCAGTCATAAAAAAAGGAAATCAAATTATGAAATATGCAGACTGTTTTAAGTCTTGGCAAATGACTGTCCAAAACTTTGGAATTTGGATTTCATTTTGTTATACTTCCAAAATCCGTTGGCTGAGTGGAGATTTCCAGTGCTATGATGAAGCAGCAAATCTGTTCCAGTTGTATTTTCATGTGGACAACTTGCACAAAATACTTGAAGCACCCTAATTCCGAAATCAGTTAAATACGTTAACTAAATCTAAGGAAAACCTATGCATTTGGCTAATTTGAACCAGTGGAGTGCTCCCCAAGTATATTTCAATGGAGAATCAGGTAGGAAAGGGTTAACAAGTAAAATCTGAGTCCTCTTTGCAGAGTGGTTACTGCCTTAGATTATATGTGGCAAAACAATTAAAAGTCAGTAGTATAGAACGGATTTCTCTGCCCTCCAAAAGATGAATAGGTTCATTTCCAATAAATGATGTGAAAGAAGTTGAGCCCTCCGCTTGTTATTCATGTTACCTGTGGTCTTGCATGTTTAAACACTTCTGCTGTTTTGGTTAGCAGCAATACAGATCCCAGCACTATTTACAACCCTTCATTTGCAGTTCTGCAATACAGTAAGCAGCCTTTAATACAAACCTTATTTATTTATATATTTATTTATTTACCCCCACCCCACACCCTGTCATACTGCTGAACCTTTGTGGAGCGAGGCAAACACTTCAGCAAAAGGAAAACTATTTTTACCCCTTAGCCTTTCTTTGGAAGGAGATAAAAATGAAATCTCACTGGAGGAAAGTTCTATTGAAAGGGTGAGGAGAACAGAAAGATTCAATTATATTCTTTGGATCAAGATATTAGTATGTGAGATCCGGTTTCACATAGACTTCAAAAACAAACAAAGACAACTCCTTTTGAGCCTCTGGCGATGTGACTGGCTCCATAAGATCAGAGCTCAAATTTACATGGATCTGTATTAGTTCAGGTATGAAGAGTTTCATTTTGCTGATCTTTTGAAGCAAATTCCACATAGCAGCACAAGAAAGGGCTGCCACATCGGATTTGACACCCTCCAACTGTGCCTTATGCCAATGTTTTCGTTGGTTCCCTCCTTACAAAATAGCTCTTTGCCAGTTTTCTGAGGACTCCATCCTTTCTTTCTTTCTTTTTTTTTTTTTTTTTTTTTTTTTTGTCCGTGTTTGAGAATGGTTTAGTTTGGGATTGTTAAAGTATGTATAGAAAAAGCCATGAAGTAGAGGGAAAGGAAGAGCTGGCTTGCAAACCCCTTCTATTCTAGTTGAAAAAATAACCCTATTGGAAAGTGATCTGTTGTTTTCTTTTGGTCTGTAAACAGTTCTTACTCTGTGTGCATTTATTAGCAAAACAAAGATATAATTAATAGCTTTTCAATTTCTAAGATCTGCACATGTAAAGTGTAAAATAAACCGAACCTTGCTCAACTCCTGGCTTACATTGCTGCTTAGGCTCTCCTTGGCTGTGCTCTTGCATTAACCGCCTCCTTTCCCCGGTTGTTTCGAGCTTCTTTGCACTGGCTCCAAGCTTCCTACCCTCTGGGCCCGAGACAGCTCAGAGACATGGTCTGGTGGGAGGTGTCCCTGCCCATGGCACAGGGTTGAAACTAGATGACCTTTAAGGTCCCTTCCAACCCAAACCATTCTGTGACATGTGGCTGCACCGTCAGGACCTGTATGGGAATACCTTCTTCCCATAAAGAACTGTAGAAACTGTCCCTGGATACAAAAATTCCCATAGACTTCTACATATGCATTAAATTATGGCAGCGCAAGAACGTGGCCAAAGGCAGCCAAAGCAGCGGCAAACTGCCCGGTGAAGTCCTTGATGCCTCTGACTGCGCTGCTGCCAGCCAGCTCCTCGACCCCGGCGTACAGTCCTTGCAGTGGTGCTGCTCACGTCTTACCCTGCAGCTTGTGTGCAAGCAACCAAAATGTGACCCGATGTACCCAGCACATTCAATTACTGTTAAAATAACAGAGCTAAGGCAACACAGAGCGCTCTCTATATTGCTGTTGCGGCTCAAAAGCTACTCTGAGCAAACGCTAGTAACTGACAGCTCCTATATTATGCTGTATACGGGCCGTACCAGCCCCTTACAAGCTTATCTTTTGAAAGACGGGTAATATTCATAGTTACTCCCTGAATTCTGCAGCTTTTCATGTAGCATTTCATGTGCAGGCATGACGCACTGTATTAGGATCAGCAGTTTTCATACTCTGTTTTTCAGATGCTCCTGCCACACACAAGCCTCCCCTCGGTAGGTGGGAAGCGGCTTGAGATCTAAGGTTTGCAAAGAGAAACAAGCAGGGTGACTTCATGGCATTTGATACAGGCTGTTCCTACCCCCAGAAATGGTTGGTAAAATAGCCACACTTGCGATGAACATCTTGATTTATAGGTGAACTCTTAATGATTTAAAGTTTGGAAGGGACGAGGTGGGTTGCACACGTGTTGGTTCTTAGGTCTTCGTTTGTGAGGCTTTGAAGTTGTAGTCAATTTAGAAATTCTCTGCAAATTTTAGAAATAACATGTCTGTGAAAATGTAACACAAAATCTGGTGGCATATGGTTGTATTTAGGTGACTAATACTCACTTGGGGCCACCTTCTTAATTTACTGCTGGCTTCACCATTCATGAGTAATGCATCCACTCCTGGCTCATGCCAATAAAGCTTTATGCCACCACACGTATAATATTTCATTACATGTATTGCCTTCTCCATTGCTATGGCATTTATGTGGTTTGTGTTAACAAATAATCAGCAAAATGAATAGCACAGTAAAATTATATAGCCTGTAATTGACTTTAACAATTAAAAAGCCTAACAGCAGACGATGTAAGTCCAAGACTCCAAAGATGCCATTATCTCAAAGATTTCATTTTCAGATCACAGTAATAGGATGTAAACACACCCTGAAATGAAAAGAGTTGTTTTACAAGAAATGCTTTAAAAATAAGGGGATGATTTTTCTTTTTCTTTAAGGAGAGGTATCTGATTAGTTGGATCATAGCAAAATATTTACTTTTCTGTAAGTAAAGATACATGACTGTTAAGTCATGAATCTTACCAATGTCATATTTACTATAAATCATCCTCAGTTCTGGGTAGCAGCATAAACAATGCCACAAAACACTCCAGTGCCTCTTTTCCCCCACATCCTGGATTTGGTTGTTTTCAACAAAAACTTCTCCAGGCTGTTTTAAATGACTTGTACATACGGGAGAGTCTCATTTCTCCTCTGAGACCTGATTGTCAAATTTTTTACAGATGATGTAAACTGGCACATCGTCATGTTCCTGGGATGGAGATGAAGGCAAAAATAGTTTTTGTTGTTGTGGTGTTTGATTTTATTTTTTTTTCCAAGTCAACACTGGGGAGATGAGTGTTCTCCAAAATACAAACTGGAGAATCAGATCACAGAACAAGAGATAAGAATGGAGAGCTATTTTTAGTGAGAACAGGTTCATGAGTGGAAGGGGAGATTAAAGATGACAAAGAGAAGAAACTCACCTGTCCCCCATTTGCGGTGTTCTCTTGCACTGGCTCCATCAGTTCACCCTATGTAAGTGTCAGTCATGATGGGGTCGTGAGTTATTCTTTCAGTTGTCTGGAAGCTGTAGGTCACATGAAGAACATCTCTTAAGGATCTGACAAAATATTTTAGACAGAAGACATCATTTTTTAATTCTTCAAAAGACAAGTTAAATGTATTCATTGCATAAGAAATCTATAATTTAACAGCAGCTGTGCAGCAGCCTTTCCATGCTATAGTGCAGTCTACTATATTGATGATTTCAAATATTTATACCATCATCCCACATTCATGAAAAATATTTAAATTAAACATGCATAGGAACAGATGCCATTCTGTTCTGGCAAGAAAACCTAGTCATAAACTTCTGCTTATGAAATGTTATTTCACTTGACCCCTATCAGTAGGAACTCATGAAAATTAAACTGGGAAAGGAGAAATATTGTATGTAAGCTCTTCTCTCAGTGAAACCTTTGAGTGGGTATGTGAAGACAAGACGCTTCCATTAATAGCAGAACACAGTCTGATTTGATAAGGTGAAGCTCACTGCTTTAATTTCTAATGCAAGAGTCAGTGCCTAGTTAAAAGTTTCTTTTCACCTGCGGAAGGCACTTGTTAAATAAGCTTTCTAGACCTAATCACAAGTTACTCATTTTAGTAGCCAGTGCTTCTATTAGTCGTCAGAGATGATCTAAAGTAACGACATTTATTTCTGTACTAAAATGCACAATTTTACTTTTGTTCTTGCTATACTAAAGAAATCCAGAGAGATATTGTTTCTTACTGATTCTAACTAATGCAATGTTATGAAATAAGGAAAAGGAAATGTCACATAAAGATTGCAGGCTAAGAATGTCATCAGCCCCAGTCTATTCATGTTAAGCATTTACATCTCTCTGCGTGTAGTCCATATAGGACTACATATGCATTTGACTGGCATATTTGTAGCAAGCTCTGAACAAACAATTGATTCTATCTATTGTATCTAATCTATCTTGGCATTTATACAATCCTTTGAATCCTGTTATCTGCTGGAAGTTAGAAAAATAAGTGGGTGATTTCATGGTTCTCTCCACTTCTTAATAGATCCTGTTTGAGATGTTAGTCTTGGATTTTCTTATTCTTTTGGCCTCACAATTTAGCAGTGTTAACAGATTTTATTGCGTATGTCCTCCCTTCCCCCTCACCAGCTGATGTAAAAAAATTGTGGGACTTAATGACACTGCAATAGTTATAATGTATGTTATTTGTCATCTTACTCCTCCTGTTTTAATTTGCAAAAGTTCCGGGGAAAGGGGAGTTTTGGATTTATATGCTAGCTCTGCTTTTCCATATGGTGCTGCCCTGGGAATCAGAGTTGGACTGATAGAAAGGTTTGATCGTTCCAGGGGTTGAAACGATCTCATCATACTGAGCAGCGACAATGAACCCATATTCTAAAAATCATCACACGTTACACCAGTCCAGAGCACAAACAGGGTTCTGCTGTGGGTTCAATGAGAGTCTCATGAGGAAAGGACTCTCTTGCTTGGGAAGGGAGGTCTGTTAGCCCTATTGGGAGGCAGCAGTGGGCAGCTCAATATTGCAATGTTTTGACCAAAATCACTGAGAGAAAAGTTGTGTTAGGAATAAGTATCGTATAAATGACTACATATACGTGCCTGAGAGCAGGAGGTGCAGTAGATTTTCCAGTTGATAGAAACACAAACAAGTTACAAGACTTTCCAACTTATGAATTAACGAACTTCAGCCTGCTAGTTGGGTACAATTTGGCTTATTCTGCTGACTATACAGTACAGTTTCTGGTAGCTTTTTCCTCCCTCAGTTTTGTTAATATTATACTAGATAAGGAATTATATTTAGATTGGAAAGAATTGCAAGATTTCAAGGTTAGGAGGTCATCAGATGCCCTCTCCACAGTGTCTTCTGTGAAATGGCAAAAGCAAAGACAGAAGGTGCAAGAGCTGACTGGTGATGCGACAAGAGGGTACCTTCATTTCTGCACTCAAAGCAGTGTACAAACACCGTTCCTTTCATGGCCTCTTTACGTGCCTTTAAACTTGATACTGTGCAAGTCGGAAGTAACAGCCTTGGAAAGTTTACAACAATAAAAAAAAAATCAAAGGAAGTAGACCCTATTTTCTATGGATTACCCTTGAAACATTTGTTTTGCACATCTTCACTCTGTTGTTTGAATATAGCGACTCATGTATCATTAGAGTAAATTCTTTACATGTAAGTAGTAAGTGGATCAGTTGGACTGAATATTTATAGAAAGTCCTGGATTGATAGTCTTAAAAGCCTATAAATCTCTGTTTACATGTAGTTTACCCACAGTACAGTTAGAGCACAGGCAATGCAGCAATCCTCTCATCAGAAAACACCATGGTTAAGGAAACGGGTTGCTTGGGCTCCTGGTCCGGCCGTGGGCTCTCCAAAAAGTGTCAGAAGGGTGACTTGCTAAAGGCCTCTGAATGATGGACAGGACCTGCTCTGGGACCCTCCAAAGTACTTGTAAGCAAAGCAGTCGTGGGAAAATGCTATTAAGATGCAGATAGTATCTTCATAGCTATTTGCATCAATGGAAATTAATAAGCTATCATAACTCTTAAGGGTGGGTAGACTGGCTGAAAATGTGCCCTCAGCCATAGCGGTGGTAATCTACAATAATTGCGTCGGTTATGACAGAGTTGTTACAGGTTTCAAGAAAAGTAACTGAGGAAAGAATTGGCTTTATCTGTGGTCTTTTGATAAGCGGTATTTTACTAATATAATGTGTACACACCAATATCCTGTGAAATTCCTGCACGTCACCAGCGGTTTTTATTCGTGCCCATTAAAATGCATTACAGTGTGGAGGTTGCTGAAATGTAAATTAAAGGCTACGGCGCTTGTAGTTTAACAGCTGCCATGTAGATTGACAGCCTTTGTGCGCCCAGCTGGCAGTGTCAGGTTAGTGGGTCTCTAGTCACAACATTAATCAGCTTTATTAGTGCCACTAATACCAATTTGTAAGCAGACTGCAAGGATCAGACGGCCCAGCTGTCAGGCACTGCACATAGATTATTACAGGATTTCTTTTTATTGTTTAAGATTGGAATTATAATTTAATTAGGGAATTTAACTATTTTTTACACCCGCTGAAAACTAGCAAAGATTTAATAATAAAAAAATGTTAACTTCTTTACCCCCCCGTTCTATCATCTTTCTTCCTCCCCATTCCCCATCCTCCTCCCCGCCTCCACCCCAGCACGCACGGGAGAGAAAATGAATTCGCTTCACAAAACCTGTTGTAGCGTATCACTTGCTGAGATGAAGAACTTCTTACACTGCAGCAACAGCTCATATTGTGCTAGTCAGGATTTCCAACTGATTTCAACAGATTTTCCTTACTGCGTTGATGTGATATACCCAGTGCATTGGAGGACCAAGGAATACAGAGATCGTGTTTATAATTTGCTCAAAAAAAAACCTGCTAGCTGCCTGCCTGGTTCTGAGTTTCGTCATAGTAATTACTAATTTTCAATCAAAATGCATGTGTAAGCTGCACAAATCTGAGGGCTCTACTAAATTAGGGTCGTGTTGTACAGTAAATTCTGATTGAAGAAAAGCAGAGCAAATCTGAGTACATGGACATCTCTTAAATCTTCCTCTTCTTTTTGGTGTGGGACCTCTTGTCCTTATTACATTACACATCAGTTTCAACTCAGTTTTAATTAATGATTTTAAATTAGGCTAAGAGGATATTAGCTTGCAAAGCCTAGCAATGAAGAATGGATGTTGTGGCTCAGACACAACCTTCCAAAATCTCTGCAGCTCACATCTTATAACACTTTCATGTCGGCCATACAGATTACATTTCCTGCAACGCTAAAGCAGCTTTTCTAGTGGGTCAGAAATATGATAGGTTTATCCTTCGGCGCAGCCTGAAAATAAAACTGAGGAGGGAAAGAATGCCCTTAGCATCTACTTAATGCATTGAAATAAGGGAATGTAAAGATGACATTTCACGGACTTAGGAGACTTATGCAGGAGGTACTTTTGAGAAGTGTCACAGAGCTTTTCTGATGACCCAAAATGCAGGGAAAAGGGAATTCCAGCTGAGAGGACTCTTTGCCCCACAGTCTCTTACTGTGCAGACCACGCAGCAGTAGGATCTGCGCCTCCGGAGCGTGGCCCTACCAGGATCACTGCAGAAATGGGCAGGCTCTGCAGGGTTGTGACTTTCATGCTCCTGGCTGCCTCTGTGGTAGGGCGAATCCCGTGTCCCACATGGAAAGCTAACGGGACATGCTATTTCTTGTTTGTCGGACTTCTATATATCCCAAAAAAACAGCCAGCACTGAAACATGTGTGAAGAGGTCATATGCAGCTGATATGCGCGTCTGATTGAAGGCTCAGTTTATCTGATACATTGCCCTTGCTGGGCAGGAGCAGAAATACAGTTTCTCTTTAGGAAGATTCTGTTTTTAACATATGAATCCTGACAACCAAAGTAACACGGATAAAATCTAATCCCATATTTTTCAGCCCAAGTGCCACAATTATGAAGAAGTTCAGAAGAAAAATACGACAAATTCAACTGACTTCTTTTAGTTAAGGTTTTTGATTTGTAAGGAGGAATACTGGAATTTTGGGCAATTTCGACATCTGAGATAGCAAGCCCAGGGAGCAAGCGTAGTGCAAATACAGGGAGCAATTTTAAAACATGAGAAAAGAATAAAACAGCAATATGTGAAGACTAAAAAAATGAAAGACTTCTCGTGCTGAACAGTAATGGCGACCTGATGAACCTCAGATGACCGGGGCAGTAAGAAGATGGCCAAGAATGGCTGTCCTGTTACACAACAGAGGCAAGTTATTAGCAGATGAAGTTGCAAAGATTACAGTGCTTACTGCTCTCTGGCAGTAAGCCACTTCTTCACTAAAAGTGCCAACTTGGTCAGTGTCACATAAGTAATCCCAGTGACACAAGGGCAAGACCTTATCTTCCAATAAGTAAAGAATCTGGAGAATACTTAAATAGGGGCTGCTTATGGATACTTCTGAGACTTTACAGATGGTGGGAAAAGTACTAGACTGCTGGAAGAAGGAAACCTAGTGCATATATTTAAAGAAGGAAAAGGATAATAAAGACAGTGCAGCTTAACTTCATTTCTTCAGAAAATACTAGAACAAAAAATTAAGGAGACGATGCATATGCATGTGGAAGCAAAGACTACACTTATCAACAGCAAAACATATCAAATATGTCTAACTTCCTCTTGTAACAGAACAATGCACCTTTTGAACAAGAGGGAAATTCTATTTATCGTGTCTGTTGACTTGGGGTTTTGATATTGTTTCATGGTACTTTCTCATAAGCAAATTACAGAAGTGTATTTCTGATGAAACCACTGTGAACTGGGTGCCACTTTGACTGGAAAACTGTAATTGCAGATTATAAGAAGGAGGGACCAGAGGAGACCAGGCATAACGGTCACCAGGATCCAGAAACCATGATATGGAAGAGAAGAATAAAGTGAATGGTTTATCTGTGGAAGAAAAGATTGAAGGAAGACAAAGTAATCTTTAAATACATAAAAGGGAGAAAGTAAACTGTTTACTTCGCGTAAATCAAAAAGTAATAGGTCCAAATTGCAATGAAAGAGGTTGGTCATTAGGAAAAAAACACAAACTTTATAATGGTAAGAAGAGTCAAGACTTGCTGGGGAGATTAGGGAGCTTTCAATATTGGAAGGCTCTACAAACAAGTTGGGTGAGCATCTGTCAAAATGACACAAGCATTGCTGATCTTGTGTTTGGACAGAGAGGTGAGCTAGATTTCTCTTGAGGTCTCTTCCAGCTGCCTTCTCCTATAAAATTTGATTCTGTAACATCAGCAACATAATGCATGAGCGGGCTGTGGGCCTTGCCTTGCCGATATCATCAGCAAGTGCTGCTTGGTAGAAAATAGGACGGGTTGTTTCAGGGCCAAGAAGCCAATGTACTTGCTGCCATGCCCCGGGGACCTGATCCGCTTGGCGTCTAGCTAGTCCCAGCCCTGATCCGGCTTGTTTGCCTGTGTGTCCTTCTCACAGCAGCTCTCAGCTGGAGAACCAGGGCTTCTCCATGTCTCACCTTCAGTAAGGAGGGGTGCACTTGGACAGCATGCTTAGCCCTGTCAGTCTTGGTGGCACTTCAGAAGAGCATCCTTATGGACCAAGGTGGGCACCAAGTAAGTCATGGGACCCCACGATGACTACAATGGAGGAGACGGCCCACAAGTGTAGAAATATTACTGCTGTTATTACTGGAATAGTGTCTGATAAATCCCCTAGAAATTGCGCAGGATTACAAAGAATTGCATCTCTAGGCAGTAGAAGTGCAGGATTCAAAAACCTGAAACTACTGAAGTGACTAAACCTGTAAAGACTGCAAAGCCTTTCTATACACTAGTCAGGCTGAATGAAAGATCATCAGATTTTTCCAAGCTCCTCGAGCTGAAGTGTACATATGCCAAGTTTTCTTTTGAATTTAAGTATTTACAGATAAACTTCTCAAACTCAAAAAACTCCTAAAATAAACATTTAGATCATTAAGTGCGTGTGTGTGTGTGTGTGTGTTCAATATTTGATGGGCTTAAATATTTTATAGAAATCTTGCAGAAACAGAGGAAAGTTACTAGAACATATATGTTCTAATTATAATCCCTCTAGAAATTTGCTGCGTTTATTAACCTTGTGGAAATTCAGTTAAGTTGACCATTTTAATTAAATGTAAACAACTTTGTAATAACAACCCTGACGTCTCTTCCCAGAGAGTGATCCTAGAGGCCCAGTGCACTTAGAAATACCAAGGAGTTGCATTACAACCTGCTGAGACACTGCTGTACTGTCAAAATGATGTGGCAGCGAGCACATTTCGAACAGTCCTAACCTGATGTTCTGAGTCTCAGTCAGCTTTAAAAATGTATTGTTTCCTTCCAGCTTTATTAGTTCTCCATCTCTGTGTAAAGGGTAAACTTTCCAAGGTCTAGAAATTTAATTCAAAGTTTTATACTTCTTAGTTCTGAATTCAGTAGAGATGAATAAACAGAGGTGGCTTGGTAATCTAAATTTGCTGGTTTTATGGGATGATGGTGCTGACTCTCTCCGGTGCACTGAGGAGTCCCAGGGTCTGTGCAATGTGAGTTTGCATTTTCTTTCGTCGCAGTTTGCAGAAGTTATGACTGTGCCCAGCACGGGTCCCTCTGCAGTCAGGGATATCAGCATGCGGAAAATCATCAGTCAGCAGTAGGGGTGGAAGTTAGAAGCTAATCTGTTTCTGCTTATGTCGCGAAGTCGTCACCCTGCACGTTTTGCATGACTGCTGCAGGTGATGTGTCGTGGCAAGAAGATGGGAGTAAAGGCTGGCCCTGTAGACTTGTCTTGCCCTGTGCTTCCACACCCGGCCTTCAGCGTGGAAGGGGCAGAGAGTTAGTGCGTAATTATCCTATAGCATGGGCTGGGGCTTTTGTGAGCAGAGAGCTGGTCCTTTCTGGGTCCTGAACCTGGCTGTCGCTTCTGTTCTTTAAATGCTCTATTGCCCTTTTTTTGACTTAAATCCATTTGGGCCAGCCAGAAATTATTATAACAAGCATACTTATCATCAAGTAAGAAATATGTTTTATGCATCTCGGCTGGAAACTGAGGGGGGGATCAGGTATGTAAATTATGTACTAACCTTCATTACATGTTCGGTGCTTAGCAGGAGTGGTTGAAGGAGTTCAAGGTTTGCTAACCTATGAGGAAAAGGAGCTGTGGGAGTGGAGGGATTTATTCATTCAGACAAAGCCAAAAAAAAAAAAGGGTTAGAAAAAAAAAAAAATAGCTCAAAGTCAACCAAGCAAGCAGCACCAAGGCTACCTCCCCCGTAAACGGGGGCAGCCCTTTTTGACAACCAGAGACTGGGGCCCTGCTCTTTGAAACTGGCTGGAGAGCCACCACTGAGACCTGTGACAAGCAGGGAAGAAGCAGGTCAATGCAGCAGCTCCCAGAAGGAGAGAGCTGGAGGACGATGCATATCGATCCTCTTTTCTGTGCTGAACGCAAAGCCCCAGGGAGCAGGAAAGCAGCATGAGGATGGAAACTACTTTTGCTTGCTACTTTCAGTTGTTTCTGCATTTGGAAAAAAACTCAGCACTATTTCTTTGAGAAAGGTGGGCTCAGTCTTTCATGGAAATCACTGCTGGGGAAAGGAAACTTATTAGTTGGGAAAAACTTTTGTGGAAGAATTAGTCCTGCTCAGGAGAGGGATGAAAGTCAGCAGGGAAGTGGAGGAGAGTGAAGTTAATGTTGCTCTCCATGTTTATGTCAAAGGCCTGATCTTGGTACTCCCTTCTGTCCCAGCGACGACATGCCAGCCGTTGGATCTAGCTCAAGAAGATGCTCATTTGCTACTTGTGCGTGTGTAAAAGGCTGTCCTGAAGTAGGTCATAACTGTGAGTCGGAAAGGGCTGAGCAATGCTACAGAGATCCTCTCTTGTGGGCACCATACACAGACTTGAGATTATTTTAGAGAAGAAAAAAAACTACCCAGGGAGCTAGCGCTCTAATCAGGTTTCTTTTAAATGTCAGCTGCTTAGTGTGTTACTATAGTGGAGCTCAGTCTGCAATAACTGGCATTTATCAAGGCAATCTGTTTATTTTTTTTAACATCTCATGTATGGCAGTTTTAAGTTCTTTACGTTGGACTGTAGAAAACCCTCTTAGAGACCCAGAAACGATCCCCCATATATTTATATAAACAAAGCTTAGGAATGGGAAATCTAAATTGTTAATCACTTGTGCTGTTTTCTCCATGGAAATATCAAGCAGCTTTCCTTTGAGAGGGTAAAATACCCTCTTTGCACTCCATACAAAAAGGTTTTCTTTGTTACACCTGCCAGCATGAAAAAGGATTAATTTTAACAGAGCTTAACCTATCCATCTAGGGGAAACCGTTTAAATGACTCCATGTCCTGGTTGCTTTTAATGGCACTGCTCTGGTGACTTCATTTAGTTTTGCAAAATATAAGAGAATTTTTTGACCTATGCCACTCAAGTTTGTTGGATTTCTTCACAACTGGTATGGATAACACAGACAAGCCTCAGCTGTACTTCATGGTGGAAAATATATATCTATTTCTTTAGGATTTTTCTATGGCATTCATCAGGGAGAGCAAATAAAAAGCTACAAATGCACCTTATTTACCATTACTTCATTTTATAATGCAATGAATCCTAATCTCATGATGAAATTTTGGCAAGCGTTTGCAGAAGGCTTTCAGACTGTGTGATATAGTAAGTAAAAAAATGTTGAGTATTGTTTCTGGATCAGATTATTGGCATTTTCTTCTCTTTTAAGGTATTTTAAATGGAACCTGTCTTTTGTGGAAAATGCAAGCCCAGAATTTCTGCTCAAAGGGACGGAGTACTGGAAAGAAAAATGTTAATTAAAGCAGGAGTTTAACAATAGACATGTAGGGGCTTTTTATTATCTTGACACCTTCCGTAGCCATTAACGTAAGCAAAGAGAAACGCGTAGGGCCACAATGAGCACTAGTGTCATACATTCAAGTGAAATAAAACTGCTCATCAGTGTAGATGGGCTGTGGAAACCCTCTAAGAGAAGGCGCTGCAGACCTGCATGCTGAGGGCTGTGTAGCGAGGACGGGTGTGGAGCTGCTCACCTACATGGGGCCGCAGGGACACGGACCACGTGCATCTGTGACGCAGGTACGGAGCCACAAATACGGCAGACGTAGGACACTTAGGGTTGTTTTAGCTTTTGTGATTTTACTGCCTTTAATGTGCTGGTAAAGTTGTCAGCATGTATAATGGGTTTTGAGCTTTAACTTCTGCGAGTAGGTCTTTGGGAAAAAAATTGCGAGTGAGCGGTACCGCAGAGGTCATAAAAATCCGAGAGAAACGCGGGGTCTTTAGTTCCCCAGAACTGAGGCAGAATAAGCATCTCTTAAACTATCCCACTTGCCTACTTAAGAAAAAAATGTGTTAAATTCAACAAAATAATTGTTTCCCACTGGAAATTATTCAAACTTTTAGGACTATCTGAAATACCTTAAGTACAACAAGCCTGTCTAATTGCTAACATAATTTAAATATACAAATTGTGCTGCAGCAGACAGTATTCAGCAAGAAAATCAGAACGGTGAAGGGTTTTTTTGCTGTTGGTTTTTTGCTTGGTATCCTTTTTTGCTCTCTTCTTTATTCTTGATGTTAGCACTGGTAACGAATAGCTTATTTAGAATTTGCTTTAAACTATTCATAATGAGTAACTCACTAAGCTGAAAAGTAAATTTGTACAAAGGTCCAGGTGACATCAGCTTCTGCAAATACACCGGAACAGATCAGTGAACAGGAAGTAATTAAACACTTTGAGGGAAATAAACCTAACAATTTAATGGTATGAACAAAAAGTTCCCTATTTTATGTTGAACTTCTTGGTAAGAAATATTTTATATCATAGAATATCCTCACTGAATCTAAGATTCAATCAAATTTTGATACGTTTGGATTTTGTTCACGTTTGCAAAATCCCTTGAACATAATGAAACTTGTCACTTGGAAATGAAGTTTCCTGAGGTACAAAAATTTTAATTAAGCTTAAATATAAAAAAAAAAAAGAAAAGGAATTTCTGGAAACTATTAGTAGTTCTTGTACTACCAGCAAACTATTTTTAATTCTGTTCTTGTATTTCCTAGATATGTATTTGCACAAAAACCACAATACAATAAAGATTTCCAAGAGGAATATAAAATTGGAACTTGCCTTTTTGAAGGTGTAGATCTTCATGTATATGGTATGCTCTTCCTCTTAATATGATTATATCTCACGATTTCTAAAATTCCCACAACAGATTTAATTACACACACCCCCCCTTTTATTTCTGTGAAAGTTAAGGCAGAGCGACTGCCTCTAGCCACTAGGCCTCTGCTCGTCGACTGTGTTGACTTAGGAACTGCTTGAAAGAAACTCTGGACAACCGCTGTGAACTTGTTCAGCCTCGGTTGTTATAAGTATTGCAGCCATGGGCTGATGGATGCTTCTGCACTGGAGATGTGTGACCAACACCAGCTCTGTGACTGTAGGACAAGACATTTTAGGTTGTGGTGAAACCTCAGGACTTCCCAAAGTCCTTCTCTGGTAGCCTGTGTGACCTGAAGGACCCCTTTCTCGCTGTGTCAGGCTTTGCAAGTCTGCTTAGCACACAGTCATTAGGAGAACAGTTGCCCCAGCCACATTATTTATAAATTTGGATAACCTCTGTGGCTGAATATTTTTAGCAGTTGGTTTCTGAAGCTGTGAGAGCGCACACCAATCTAAAGGAGAAGCTCTAAGCACCTAATGTGGTATTTGATTTAAGTTAGAGTAAGCCCCTTGCAAAAAGGTTATGTCTACGGATCAATAAGGATTTGATCTGTACAGATCAAATATGTGCCCGTACAGATCAAATACATCTACAGATCAATAAGTGCAACTGTATTGCACTTAAGATCTGCTTTCAATGGATCACTGAGTGTAAATTATTTATTGCTGGGCAGTAGCAGTGTTAGTGGGAGATGCCGCTTTCTCCTGTGTCACTCTGCTGCTGTGGAATTCCTAGGCAGGGGGAAGCAGAAAGCTCCTTGCCACTGTGCATGTGGGAGCTGTGCTTTTTTTTTTTTTCTTCACTTAGGATAGAGTGATGTATTCGTATAACCAATAATAAGGCCCAAAACACAGACTGCTTCACTGGTGACACCAGACTTTGAAATCACATCAAGATAGTGAGTTTTTCAAAGCCAGATCTTGCCTTTATAGTAAGCAACGTCGATGGTGGTTTTGCTAACTTTTAGCTGCATTTTCACAGGGAATGTATGGGTGTCCCCCGGAGTTTTCTTGCACTACTTGGCTGACTTGTGTGATAAAGTGAGAAGTATTCCCAGACATCTATTTGGTTACATGAATTGTTTGAACAATCTTACTGTTTGGAAAGCACGGCAAGCCCCCGGTTATCTACTAATTTTATTTACGACTTTCTGAAATTAACTAATCCTTAATTATTGGTTGTATTTACTGTTTCTGTAAGAGTACTTTGCTTTACTCTTTTCAGTCCTCTCCACATCCTTTTATTCTCCCATATTGGCATATTCAGTTTTACACAAAAGGAAAAGTTGATCTGAAGGTGAACTTGAGCAAGACACTGAGGTCAAGATGTATAAAGGACTTCAACCGGAAAGGAGATGACACAATGGCAGTCAGGAAATTAGTTGCCTTTCTTAATTCAGGGCTTTTTCTTGTTCCTGGGTTTTCATCTGTTCCACACTGATCATTGCTAGAGCAGAAATGGGAATACGACCTCACCTCAGGCGAATTTCTAAGGTTAGTACATGAAAGATTGAGAGGTGCTCAGACGTCATGGTGTTGGAGAACTTATGAGAAATTACCATATATCACAGTCCTTTTGCAGTCATTTAAGTAGAGAAATCAGTTTTAGCATATTTCATGCTTGAAAGCTTCCCTTTGCAGGTACTTCTGATACCTGTGGCAACTGTGCCTCGGACTGCTATGCCATCATTTTGTATTTTTAGATGCAGTGAAGCTTTTTAGCCTCTCTGAAAGAACCTTGTACAATAATTTCAGCGGTCCATGTATTTTGAAAGCATTACTTGCCAAGTAAATTGTGCACTGAAGAATCCAAGTGTGGTTTAATAAACGAATATGCAGGCTGACAAAAACTTGTCGATACACTCAAAATGCCAAAGACCTTGTTTTCCTTTGACCCCTGGGAGAATCTTATTGTGGTGAAAAGGGCATGTTCTGTTTGGGGCTTTTTTGTTTGTTTGTGGGTTGGTGTTGGTTTTTTTTTTATTACTTCCCCTCTGTCATTCAGTTTTCTGGGGAATAGGCAAAGCCTCAAACATGAGACAACCTCCTTCTCCATAGTCCTGAAGAATATATCCAATGCAAAGCTGTTTGATAATGGAAAGGTATATTCAATCTGCTGTCCTATTTTACAGCTATTTGATCCCTCTTGTAAGGCCAAGAGAACATTACAGATGAGATGTTTAGTGAGTTTTCTGTTTTGCCATAGGCTTCGGTTATGGATGAGCAAGGTAAAATGCTCTTCTGTGAATACATCTGTATACGGATTCAGGAGTGGGAAAGGTGCCTGATATCAGTGTCCAACACCGGTCTGAGTCTGTCCTTTCTGCCTCACATTGTGACTCCGGGGAGGTGCCAATCTGCAGAAGCCCTGTGGCACTGAAGCCCCATGGCACTGAAACCTACTCTCGGAGGAGGTCTCTAATATCCCCCAGCCCTTAGGAAGGGCTCAGTGATGTGTTCAGGTGCCTGACGTGCTCCCTTACTGTCCCCTGGGTATTCCCTACAACCCTGCTGCAAAACCAGCCGGCACTGCTCACGTTTGGGAGGGATTCCCTGCTCCCCTTTATCTTGCTTCTCGAAATGTGCTTTAAGTTGCTGAATTGGCACATAGAGGGTTTGAAATCTGTGCTTCTCCAATTGTACAGTGAATTTCTTTTGTCCTGCTGAGCTGGTCACCTTCTTGTCTCCCACAGACGAATTAATTTCCTTTCCCCATAGCATTTTACATATATACCCTTTTGAGCAGCACCCGTATTGTCGTTATAAGTAAGATCTTGTAGGAACCCTAAAACTTTGAAGAGTTGTTGTCAGTACCCTCATGGGACAGATAGACGTGATTTGCTTGATTACTGAACTTTGTGAAAATAACAGATAAATGTTTTTGTAATCATCTATTTAAACTGCCTTACAGATTTTCATATAGCATTCAGTACACTCTCAACCCTTGCCAGTTTTCTTCACTGCTGTCCTTTAGGAATAAAAGATACATATCACCAAAGTTTATTAAATAAGTATGCTGACCCTGGGTTTGGGAGTTTATACAGCCTGGTTACGGTTTGCCTGTAAACAAAATCTTTGAAATATTACCTTATAGTAACTTTGTAACGGGACAACAAATAGTGTACAGCAGGGCCTGACCTATAATTGTTTGCACTTCAAGTGCTTAACAAATGAGATACAGAGCATCTCCCTGACAAATGTTTACCCTCTTCTTTTCCTTGGGACGATGACAAGGGTTTTCCATCCCTGGCTGATGACAGATGAAGAATGTGGAAAGACCCTATCTCCCGGCTGGGAAAGGCAATTGCAAGCTCAGTTGGCTTCCTTTTGTTTCTAGGAACAAGTGGATCAGGGCAGGGATTTGGGGGGATTCCTGCTTAATCCTTTTCTCAGGGATTCTTTTCTCCTTTTCCTTTGGTTTTGACCCAACAGAACCGACCTCTACATTTTATCTTGTGTCTTGTCTAAGAATCAGAAACACCACCTACCTGCCATCCTGCATTTCTGCAGCGACAAACCAGGGTGGGGTGGGAAGGAAGGGGCAGATGACAAATGCCCTCAGTGATGCTCAGGTCATGCCTGAAAACTGATGATGTTTTGCAATCACTATCCTGACTGCTGTGGTTTATCTGCAGGGGAGCTACTTTTATTTCCTCTCACCTTAGGCTGTGTGAAAGGCTTAAAAAAAAAAAAAAAAGAAAAGGAAAAAAAAAAAGGGAAGAGAAAGGGGGAAAAAACACCCTACCAGAAAGCATCTCCAAGATTAGACGCTTGCCTGTGCAACGTAGGCTGAAATGCTTATCCATGCTTTTGTGATTAGCAGGCTGGATTATTATGTAACCCTGTATCACCAGGTCTCCCTGCTTCAATTCTCTCTCAACCCTCTTTGCATCAAGTTCCCACTGCAATGGAAAGGCTATGGAGAAATCTCAACTTTAATATCCTTATGTTGACTTAAGCAAGGCTTTACGTGGCCTTGGTTTGTCTTACAGCTCTGATCTGACTTCATCCTACTCTCCAGGGATGTCCCTGTGTTCTGCTAAAGCTGCCATGGATTAGATCGCAAGGCTCATGAATGAGCGTTTCCTTGTTGGAGATTCACATGGAAATCTCCCTCTAGGAAGCAGGGAGGTTTTTCTACAGCTGAAATCAATGGCAAAGCTCTCACCGACTCTAAAGGAAGCGGGATTGGACCCAATAAATTGATTTTTCCATATATTAATCAAATTCTACGATTCACATACTGCCTTACTTGTCCAATTTTTTTGGTTAAATTTAAAACACATTGATATTTAAGTGCAATCTCAGAATGACAGTTATTAATGATCTAGTTCAGAGTCCATTGAAGCCGAAGGGAATTTTTCATTGACTTCAGTGGGATTTGAATCAGGCTCCGAAATTGCATTTTGACTATCTTCTTCCCTAACCTTTGACATACTGCTGAGTACTAGAATCAAGTCATTTTTTTGCCTTCTTCCCTCTTGTGGTTTTCATTGCTGTACATTCTTCAAATAATCTATCTCACCATAACATACTTTGGGTTTTAATCACCCGGCAAAAAACCCACACCCTTCTCAGATACACAAACAGGCACTCATCACCTTCCCCATGTCCCATCAATGCAAAAACATCGATATGCCTAAACTATATTTATGCAACGCAAATATACAGCCTGTTCCTACACAGCATACCAGAAAGAGAGCAGACCCAACTAATTGCCAGCGGGGACTGATAAATAAGGACACGTTCCTACTTCCATTATCAGGTGCCACTAGCGATGGGTTGGGAAGGGGTTGGGTGGGTGAAAGGGTCCCCTTTGGAAGAATTTTTTTCAGCTAAATTTGCTCCTTGCCTTGACAGATCCCAAACAGGGAGAAACCAGCCAACAACCTCAGACAGAGGTATAACATGTATCTACCCAAATAGAGGATGGGGAACATAGCTAGACAGCAGTTTTAAGGAAAAATGTTGTATTTATGGATCAAAAATGGATTATGAGTCAATAATATGGTAGGAAAGAACTGCCCTGCCCCAAGAAAAAGAAAGGCAGATATTGAATGTCCAGACAGGAGTGAGTCTGTCCTCTGTATCAGGCAGAACCCATGCTAAAAAGAAAGTAGAAATATGGATAAATATGGTTTATTGTGAAAAGCTAGGGTGGCATTTATAGAGGGAGTTTATCTCACTGATTTGTTGGAGGTTTTTTTAAAGAAATAAAATACAGACAAATGAGCACCTCTGCAATGGAGCTGATAGGGGGGATTTTGAATTTCTGGAAAGTTTTCCAAACAATTTCTGCTTGATAGCTTTTAAAGAAACAGCTATCATCAAATAAGATAGATAATCCTTTTTGGGGTTAATAACTAGCTAAAAGATGGGGGAAAAGAACGTGGGAATAAATGGTCAGCTTGCATGATAAAGGGAAGTTAGTAGTATCCAGCTGGTATCTATGCTGTTCAACATATTGATAAATGAACTTAGATATTAGATTGAATAATTTGAGCATTTGGTGATATAAAATTACTCTGGGTAATGAAATCAAAATTTAGGCATAAAGAGTTGCAGAAGAATCTCACAGGAGTGAGTGACAGCATGCTAGAGTGGCAGATGAAATTTACTGTCAATAGATGAAAAGGAAAATGTAGATGGGGAAACAACTATAATGCACACAGGAATAAAATTTTAACAGATATGGCAAATTTCATTTATAGAGAGTAAAGCTGCGTTTTGGATTTGGAGTGCCTCTAGTTAAAGGAACCATCTCGGATTCAGAAGCTTTAGAAATCGTGGTATGTGGAGAAGTCTCAAAATAAATATATGCTGGTTCTGGTTGTTTTAATAGCGAACAAAATTGACTTTAACCAGTCGCACTTTTTACTGCATTTTGCATTAATGCAGCCTCAGCTGCATATTGTGTTCAGGTTGGGGCTCTACCTTTGAAGAAAGAAGTGGTTTCGTTGGACTGAGTCCAGGGGAGAAAAACAAGGATGATTTCAGCTCTAGATAAGATGCTGATCAAACAAAGAAAAGAATGTGTTATCACAGTATCAGGAATTCTGCTAGAGTGTTTTATTTTATGAATAGGACAAAGAGGGAATCAGTATCCAACTAACCAACAGATCCTAGGCCTTCGGCTCCAGTGCAGCTTGTTAGACACCAGTTTGCATAGATCTAGCTATCAAAAACTTTTTTACTCCAGCACTCAAGTAGCTTCTGCAGCTTCAATATAATATGTCCCAGCCTCAGGGATTGGTAAAGCATTACCTGCAGTATATTTTGTGCCCTCACTTAACCTTTCATAGCCCGGTACAGTCTTCAGATCTGACTCCCACCGTGACAGAGATGTGGCATTGTCTTCATTTTTTTCAGTAAACTTGAAGAGTCCATTTAAAGTTTATGAATTCTCGCTCAGGAGTCATCAGAAGCAGTCTGTGTGTGATCAGTCTCCCAGAGATAAGTCTCATAGTGTAACTGATCTTTTTTAGGTTTTTCTAAATCTATTCCTTGCGTGTTCATCTCCCCTGTTTTGAGCATACTTAACAGAGGCTTGTGCAAAACTGTCCCCCATACTTTGTCCTTGGTCTTCTGGCTCCAGATGGTGCCTGTCAAAAATTCCACCTGCGTGAGGTGCGCACTCCAGGAGGCAAATGCTGCGTCTTGTGCACTGGGTTAGACCGCAGAAGTTAAATAAGGAGGTTTTTGTGTACTTTTGGAAAGAATGATTAAAGAAGGTTGAGTTCTTTGTGCTTTCTGTTTTCAACACAAAAGGCTGAGCAGTTACATCTCAAAGTTGAACTAGACAGTGCAGGAAAGAATTACATTAATATACTCATAGGCCTATGGGGTAATTCAGTTTCTATTTGAAAATACTTTTGGACTGAGACTAAAAATGAGACTAACCAAACCTCAAATCTGAATTTTATGAGGAGGTTAAAAACATACAGGAGGACAAGTCTGAACTGAAGAGCAATAGCATTTGTTCAGTTTTCCCCAGACACGGTAGTAAACATGATGCTGCTTTCTAAGCTCGGTGTGGTGCAAATGCAAAAGATGTGTCGTATCAAATTCTGATTTTAACTCAGTGGAATCATTTTCTGGTTTTATGAGTTTGCAAACATGTTGTTATTTAATAACACATCATGGCTTAATTTGACTGTAGATGTAAAATTTAAAAATGCAAATGAAAGTATATACACTCTTAATTTTCCCTCCTTTTTCTGGCGAGCATGAAACAAACTTGAGATATGTTCGAGTGATGCATGTTTCTTGAGTTGACTGTGCCTCACATGCTCTAAAAGAATGATTGGCTTTTGTCGTTGTTGAAATTTTCTAGAAGCTTAGTGGAACTGCTTGTGATTTATCTTGCTTTAAAAGGCGGCAGCAGCAATGTTAACTGTCCTAGCAATTTGCCAGAACGAAGCCACATCTAGTCCCAGTATGGCTTTCTGTAGGTGAGAAGAAAACCTGCCGTGTGGAAACTCCCTGTGAGATAACACGTAGAGCATTACAGCACAGGGCTGTGCAAGTCCAGGGAGCTGAGCCTGGCCTCCTGTGGAGCACGAGCAGCCAGTCCATTGCTTAAACCTACAGACTAGATGTTGACTAAAATTATGGTGGTGTTCTAATGTAAGTGAAGTATTTGTAGGCAGTGATATCTTGTAACAGGTTTCTGTAAACAAAATGAGGCAAAGTTAACTTTTTCCCCAGGTGAAAAAATCGTCCAAATTCCCCAGGAATTATTAATTACTGCAAAATGAACAGCACTGAACAGATAAAATGCCCATCGCCTAGAAATCCAAACTGTTTTAACTGAGGATGTGATTTGCATGTGGCAGCCCAAATTCTGCCGTGCGTTCCTGCCGTGGAGAGAGGGATGAGGAGTTGCCTCCGAGGGCAGAGTTTGGCCCAGTACCTTTATGAAAGAAATCTGATTTGTATGTTTCTTCTTTCTGCAGAGATCAAAGACCGTTTACCCAGCTAAATAGCGAGGGCTAGTGTAGATTTATGGAACCAATTTAGAGAATTAATAAACCACGCCATAAATCTTGTTAAGGTCACACTGTATGTGATTGTGCCTATATGCAGACGTGGAAATTTGGTATCCATCCAAGTGAGAAGACTAACTTTCTTGAGCTTAGTTACAGTAAGTAATTAAATTCATGCCCCTTAAATAATGGATCATTGAAGAGAGTGTTGGGTTTGTGTTGTGTTTTTTTTTTTTTAAAAAGAGATTTTTAAATTATGTGCCCAACCCTTCAAAGTGCAGAGGGCTTTCAACTGCTTTGGACTTCGGTGGGAGCTGAAAGCGCTTTGCGTCTTGCAGAATTGAGGGCTTTAAGTGGGCCTGAATCAAAACACCTATGAACCTGGAAAAGCTTGAGTCTGGATGCAAACGCTAAACCTTGTGACTCAGACCTGTCTTTAATACAAACCAATATTTACAGTTTCCATGGTCTTAAACTGTAGTAGCTTAGCAAGTATGGTCTTTACAATAGGCTGAAGGAGCATGAATAAAAGAGGAATCATCTCGTGAATAGAGAGGTTTAAAATAGATGGTATAAAAATAGCTTGTTACTTAGGAAATTTTCTCATCCTTAAATCTTACAGAGAGCCAGAGACTTGATCTTTAGGGTTTTTTTGGTTTTAACTCCCCTTAGGTCAAACCCTGCCCTGATAACTAAGCCGTTCTCTCTGCTGCACAGATATAAATCTGCTTCCACACAGCTTTTGGCCCACTAATTCCCTGTAATTAACCTTTGACATTTTCTATGCATTTGTAGTTTTGTCACTTAAAAAGCATTCTTTCCTCCCCAAACTTCAAGCAATATATATATTTTTAACTTGGATGCACGAGGAAAGGGGAGGGATATGACTGCACACCCGGCCTTTCCTTACCCTTAGTAACTTATGAACCGTTTTCAGCCGTGTTTGACACAAGGCAAGAGGAATGTCTCAAAGATGTGAGGTGGCTGCCAGCAGACCACCTGCGCACGGCTCCGACTTTGCTGCTCTGTGTGTTTCCCCTCGTCCAGCTCCCACAGGAGGTGACGGGGTATTTCACGTGGGTGGTGTGTGGGAATAGGTATCTGTGGATCAAATCCATCAGAAAATGGAGGGCGGGGGGCAATTCTGCTGCTCTGGGGCAACCTCTTCATTTGCTTGGTCTGTGTGTCAGCTTCGGTGGTGAGGTTATCACAGCTCTGGAGAGCCTGTGAAGTTGTTTTTTTCATTAATTAGCAAGCAGCAAAGCTAAGAGACTGCAGGTATCACATTTAGTGGTTCTGTGTCTTACCCCTAGTGACAGGGTTGGCTGAATTTTTATAAAATACATGCATAAATAAACCTCTCCTGTATAGCAGGTCTCACCAGCTCCATTTTTGTATCCTGCCTGAGAGAACAGCCTCCCTCTAGCGAGCCATTTCTAACTCCGGCTCCTGGTTTGAAATGCTGCTTTGAATAGGACATGAAAGAGATATGATAGTGTGTAGGAAGAGGAGGAAATACAGTGGGAGGAGAGAGACAGCAGTGGAGCTGTATTGTCATCTGTCTTGATTATTGTTCCAAAAAAAACCCCCCCCATGTGTAGTCACCTGCTCTGATGTCATTTAGTCTGAAGACCTAGAGGTCCCAGCCCTGCTGAGCGAGGTTGCTGGGGTAGTTTTTCAGAGGTTTTTTTTCTCCCCCTCCTCTCTCAGCCTTGCCTGTGTGTGGTGCTTGGCCAGAAGAGAGGGTTGCGAGCTCCGACCGTCAGCCGTGGGGAAGGGTAAATATCTGACAAGTCCCTGAAGCCATTCAGGAGGCTTTTGGGCTCTCAGATGGATCCTGAGCCTCAATTCCCCTTCCCCCAGAGCAGCATTGCTTGTGCAGCATGGCAGTCCCTGCTCCCAGAGCTAACCAATGTTTACAAAGTTAGTGGACTAAGATGCTAAAGACATCTAAGACCTGTTGAGGGCATTTCATCTGTCTGCCCAGTTGCATGTTAATAGGGTGCACTGTAAACCAAGGCTCGCAGCTGAAGGGCAGGCGGCTTAGCTCAATTCTTTCAAACTGCTGTGAATATAATTACACCTAACAAATCAGCCTTTGAATGATGCCCACCAAAACCGAAACGCACACAGATTTATTGCCTGGTCTGTGTGTGAGAAAGGCAGAGAGTGTGATCTGAAAAGGAGAGAATAAAAAATTAAAGGATCCCATACAGTGCAGACTTCTCTCTAGATGTCTAAATTGAAAAAGAGCAGCAAGTTTTTTGGGTTTATTTTAAATACATCATCAGGTGTTTTGCCTCTCGGAATATGTCATATCAAATCAGCGGCCACCGGGGAGGTACCCAGCGGGGTGCAGAACCGCGCGCTGCAGAAAATGGGAAAGGCACGGTGACAGCTCTGTTACTGTCAGTCATATAGGCTGGTCCCGTACCGGAGACCGGCTCTGATGGCATACCTTAAAGTGCAGCACTAAACATATGCGCTTGCCTGCTTCTGACAGGGGAATAACAGTTGCATCACTGACTCCAAGGATCTGGAGTGATTTATTCTTCCTAAGCATTCCTGATAGGATATTATTATACGTTGGCTTATTTCCAGCCGCCGGGGTGACATCCAGTATTTTAGCATTATATTCAAAGCGCACACACGTATCAGAAAAAGGTTTCTAGCTCAAAAAAAGTAAAAAAAAAAAAAAAAAAAAAAAGTGACATGAAAACCTTACACTTTCTGAATGCTATGCACATACTCATCAACCAGGGATAATTAGGCCTGTTGAAGCCAGTGAATACTGAAAACGTACAGAGGGTTTATTTGTTGCTCTGAAGGGGTGCAATAACAGGTTTGGTTTCTTTCGCTGTTTGCCTGTCAATCATACTTTTAATTACCTAATTGTTAGATCTGTTAACAGCCAAGACTGGTTGACAACTTTAGGGTAAAGGGCCTAATAATTTTACTGTCAACAGTACTCCACTTTTTTCAGTACAAGGAAAGAAAACAAATGCAGCCTTCAACACAAACAAATGGAAAAAACAGCTCCAAAAGCAGCATGAAGCGAACGACAGGCGAGCTGTAGCACACTCAAATGATCAAGCTGCTGTAAGTGGATGAGCATTGTGCATCGAGTTGTCCAGTCTGGGGCTGTTTTTTGCATTTGCCTAAAGTCTGAATCAAACCCTAATTTGTGCTGAGCGTATAGAAAGTTTGAGAAGTTTGGTTTTAGTTAAAAAGTGAGGACTTTTGTGCAGTGGTTTCTACCTGCCTAAAGCTTTTGTTTGGCTGGTTTTATTCCTCCTGGCACTTTTTGATGGTAGGAAAGACCAAATCTTGAGAGTGCTGCGCAAATTAGGCAGGGCTATCGGGAACGAGATATACTGCGCGTGATCTTCCTGGAATCACAGAATCCCAGAATGATAGGGGTGGGAAACCGAACTTCAAATGACGGTGTCTATGCCTTGCTATCTGCGCAGCTGACAAACGTCTGGCCTATGTTAAAGGGAACTGAGAAACTTGTGAGAAGTTCCCCTGGTGCACGTTGAGCTTTCTAGAGCAGGGAGTGATTCAGACAAAGAACCTCATTCCAGGAAGAGAAGGTAGCTTTGAAGTAATTTCTTCTTTCTTTCTTAAATCATTTCTTCTTTCATACCCACATATATACTTTGTGGCTAATAACTTGACATACCGTTAGATGATTTGCTAGCTACTTATTAATGGGCACGTATTATTGCTGCCTTAGGGTATGGTAGCCCATAGAGGCCAGAATTATGACAAATGCTTCTCTGTAATCAGCTACGTACAAATACTTTGTAAGGCATAGTCTGGCCTAAAGATACCGTACTCTATTTTAAAAACAATTCATTTTTTGTGATTGCTTTTTATCTCTATCTTCATTTTGTGGGATAAACTCCGAGATTGCTACTTTACTGGCAGCCAAATATATCTCTAACTAGAATGGAGCATTTGATATTACCAAAGTTTTACTCGTATCACAGGAGTCACTGGTTCAGTTTTCTCCTTTTGGATCAGTGTTTAGGCTATGGGAGTTTTCATGGCGATGAGGTAATGCTTCTATTTTGTCTTTTATTGATTAACTCTTTTCCCACATTCTTCTGGCAGAGTGCAAAGGTTTGTAAAGCATAGGAGGCTTTGTCTGGAGCTGTTTAGTTAGCATTACTCTTAGTAAACATAGTTACTTTTACTAATTCCCTGGCAAGCTCTTAAATACTGTTACTACAAAACCAACAGCATGAAATACTCTTGTGCAAACTGTATGCCAACCTGTAACCAGTTTCTTCTTCAAATAATGGCCAATGGGAATAATGTCAGTTTACCCTAGATTTTAGCTCAACCATGGTTACAGATTACTGGTTGTACTATTTGCTCATAATGCACAAAGAAAATCAAAAGGCATCTGTCCTAAAGACAGGCTAGTCACAGCCTATTTCCTCGCTTGTTTGTGGAGAAGAGGGGTTTAAACCATAACGTTTACTTTTAAGGGATGTAAAAATTGCTATTCCAGACATTGTTATAATTAAAGGTTCTGATCCAGAGATCATTAAAGCCCATTATTAGACTTTTACTAATTTAAAGAGATTTAGATTGGATGGTAACAGGCAACCCCTGAGCACTTTTACAGGATCTGGTGGACTGCAAAAAAAGTATTTCACAAAACCTTTATGTGCTACTGCTGTTGACATCCCCACTGACAAGTCCAATGTCATAATTTCACTGTTTCCAGCTGGCATTAGATTTTGGAGCAGAATTATGGCTCTATTCCTCAGTGTGTTCACTCGTCCTGTAGCAGGAGTCAACATAACAGAAGCCAACAGAGACAAACTTGAAGTGTCCTGGTACAGTTTGCCGGGATGTATACAAGGAGATATGACGATCCTTTTTTTTTTTTCCAGTTTTAAACTTGACGCACAGAGACAAGGAAATTACCGGGAGTTGTGTTAAACGACCCCAAAATTAGCAGTATGCTATTGTTTCTCATCTTTGCTTTTTGCTCTTTTCTCAGTATCTTGAAATGCTTTATATAAATTGCTTACGGCTCAGCCGTCTGCGCCTTAGCAAAGCAGAAGGCTACTGTTTTACACCACCACTGTGGGCTGAGTGGCTGGTACCAGTGTGTCCCTGGGGGGAGCCATGGATCTGTTGCTTATTATCCACCACAACAAAGCAAACTTTGGTGGGACCTGGTGTAATGGTGTGATCCAGCTCAAAGATATAGATAAGGAAAATTGGTCCTCAGGAAAGGGAAAGGAACGAGGGAGACTGGTTGCTCCAAGCCTGGCTGTCACCAGTGTCCCTGCTCACTCTTTCATTTTGTGCTGGATAAGAGTGCTTGTAAAACTCAGCTGCCTCTTCCTTGATAGATCTGATGTAAATAAACCTGTCCGAAATGATAGCCAGTGCTCTGTGTATAAATCCAGGGCTTTTCCTCGGTGCCTCATGGGACGTGCCCTGTGCCCTTCCACCTCCCAGTTTGGGAATTGGCTGGGGAGGCTGGGGGGTCCCTGTGGAGCATGCCCAGGGGTGGGAAGGGCAGCTCCTTGAGAGGCCAGTGGCTCCCAGCAGCTGAGACCCTGCTTGGGTTCTTGCTGCCCTGTGATCCCTCTCCTCCACTTTTCTCCAGCCCTCTCTTGGCCTCTGCCCCTGCTCTGCTGGCGACTCCCATGTTTGGGGTCACTCTGGGTAATTTTGAGAGCTGGACTGAGGACTCTCCCACGGGAGCCCGGAGTCCTTGCCTTCTCTGCTGCAGAGGCCTGATTGCCGACCCTGGTGCCCTGCTATGGCTTTTCTGTACTTTCTGTTGTTAGAGCACTGAGCTAAACTCTTTTTATGATGTTTTTTTGAGTACTTCTTTGGGGTGCGTGGGGGTGTACTCAACTCTTATCTTTCATCTTGCTCTCCGTGGCACGGTGTTTCTGACAGGTTTATGTCTGTCTCGCCTTCTGGATTCCTTTTGCTCCAGCCTCTGGTATGCTTGTTCTTCACTATTAGTTCTTCTAGTTTTGACGTGTGTTTTCAGCAACTCAGTGCTTTCTGCTCAGAAGCACTTGTAGTTGGGTTTGAGCTGTTTCTCTCAGTGGTCAGCCTTTGTGTTGGAATCGCTTGAATTATTCATCCCGTGAATGATCTCGTCTGTGTTTAGTGAATCTTTCATGTCTCTAAAGGTAGACATGGATACCAAGGCTCTGAGCAATGCATTACAAGCATGGATTTCCTTTGCTGATTCCTGGAGCTGAAATGTTATTCTCCAGTATCATTCAGTATTTATCAAATGCATTTGTTCTCTATTCATGAATTGCTTTAGATAGTTGGATGTTATTCTTTTTTTTGGTTTGTTTGTGTTTCAAACTAGCAGGACATCAAAGTGCTAATTTTAAAACAATTTCCTTAGCTTTCCTATTTTTAATAACCATGATCTACTCGGTCATGAACTGAATTTTTCCTTCTGTGATTATACAGGGCTTGAAATTTAGCCGTCTTCTTGTCCCAAGTCCTTTCTTTGTTCTGTGCTTAGTGATGTTTTTGTTGTCTTCATGTCAACTGCGATCTCTTCTTTGCTGTTGGCCTCGCCGGACTGGAGACTTTGTATACTCTTTGCCAGCTAATAACATAAGAAGACACCAGGCTTCCCAGTTGTGTTTGGCTTCTTGTAAAAATAACTATATGCAGAGATTTGTGACCGATTACTAGTTATATCCTGTGTATACAGTTATTTATCTAATAGTCAAGCCAGGAGCAAGCTGACTCCTCCAAACTCCATCCTCCTGTAGGCTATGCCCCTTTCTTCTCAGCTAAAAACAACTGCAGCTAAACCCACTCATCTCTGGAGGTACAACAGTATCTGCTACATCTCCTCCCTGATACTTCTGTCAATGTCTGTGATGCGGTCGGGTTGTATGTCTCCAGTAAAGGATTAAATACATGGCGTGGTTGCCCAGATTTGTGAAACTTCCCAGGAATGTAAAATTAATTAAATGTAAATGGGCTGACCTGGAGAGCAGAACACACAGAAACAGCCTCAGAATTGCAGGGAACTCTAAGGTGTGTGACAGGGAAATCTGGTACTTACCCCAGAAATATTTAATCTGTCTGAGGACCTCACATGGGATGTTGAGGGCCACGGGTTCTGGGCCTCAAGGCCAACCCCTAAAGATGGATAATCAAATTCTCTGTATTTTCAAGCAAAGAAACCAGCCTACGCAATGCAGGCTAAAAAAAGTGGGTTTTTTTGACACAGTCCCATCTCTGAAATAATGCATTTTCAAGACTTTACAGGGGAAGTTGTAGAGCAAAGGCCAGATTTTAGTTGGGTCAGGTTTCTCGCAAGCTGGATATGTTGTACAGTGCTGAATTTGGTTTCCTGTGTTGTTTCATACTGTTATTGTTTTGATTTTATTATCTGCATTATCCTAACACTCTCAAATCCCAATTTATAGGAATCCCACTGTGCTGGGATTTATATAGACATAGCAAAAAAAACAGCTTTACCCGCTGAGTTTGCTTTCTAAGTGCAAACCAGGAGAAGAACATGGTCTGCCTGAGAAGCCGTCATGTCAGACATGTGGTCTGCGACCAGGGGAATTCACTGTGCAGAATTTTCATAGACTTTTTGACAGACTTCCAGAGATGCACACATCCTTATCATAACTGTGCATAAGTCTAATGAAATCTGGAACTAATAGTACATAAATCTTTCCACTCAAGCCATAAATTAGATGGTCTAGAACTGTAGTATTGTAATAAAGGCTGTATTCATAGGTTGGTTATTCTGGGTTTTTTTCCTGTCCTCATGGGAGCTGTGTTCAACTCCTCAGCTGATGTACTCCTAATCTCTGACCATGCATTCATTACCATAAAACTTATTCCATGCACTTTGAGCATGAAATAAAACAGAAATTTAACACCATGCTCATTTTAGATCCCCATTTCAGGTTGTTTATACAAAAGAAAAAAAAAAAAAGGAAGTTGATCTCTTCGTTTTTTCTTTAAGGAAAATTGACAAGCTGCTTTGAAGACTTGCTTTGAGGCTAAGTTATTAGTTTTGCTGTGGTTTTAAGGAAAAGGTGAAGACAGAAGATGAAATTAGATCAGCAACAGGCTAAAAGTCCTTTCCCAGAACACCTGGAGAGGTTAAATAAACTGCATATGGCCCGCATTGAATTTACACATTGTTAAGACTTCTGGGAGTCAGGGAAAAAGTAGGTAGACTGCTAACTTGCCATCTCAAGCACAAAGCAGCTGGAAGAATGATTATTGCAGTTTGAGATAAGCATAATATACAATGAGATATACAGCAAGCTTATAAAACCCGATTCCTTAATTTGACTAAAATCTCCATGAGTCTAATTACGGTCCTGCATGCAAGGTCCTGAAAGCTAACCCATGCAAGGTAAAATTTTTGTTTGGTTTTATTGGCAGCGTGGGGAATTTGTTTGGGTTATTTTTGGGGGGGTGGGGGAGGGGGTGCGTTTGTTTGTTTTTTTGCTAAACTGCAAATGCCCTGGTTCCCTATGGGCTTGCAACAACATCAGAGTTTGCTGATGCCCTGAAATAAATGGCAATCACGGTATGCTTTCACTCAAGTATTCAGGGTATCAAGGTTGGTTCATTGAAGTACCATTTGATGCTATACACTGACAATGTGCTTTTGTTTGTAACAAACTCTGAAGCCACAATCCTCGCCCTTCTAGTGTTAATCCAAGATCTTGGCTTGCTTTCAGGCTATAGAATTAACTGGGAAAAGTTGGAACTGCTTGAGATCTCCCAGCTGTCTTGCACAACGGCTTTTCTTCCAGTGCAACTCCTGAAGGCAGTCAGAAGCAATTATATGTTTGAGGGATGAAATACTAAGGAATTTTGAAAAACTCACAGAGATGAATTTAAAATCCGCTGTCCTTCAAATGGCAGAAGACAACAGGTGGTAGCAAGTGATTTATATGTTTCTTCTGGGAAAAATTAACAGAGTCACATTTTACTTAGGTGGGGTTTTTTATGTTTTGAGTAGGTTAGTTCTCTCCATATAGTACTCTGGGGGTGATTTTTGGGACTGTTTTTGAGAAGGTATAGACTCACTACTGCTAGGAATAGTTGCTGAACCTGCAGAGCTTTTAGTGTTCTGTTGTCATGCATTGGGTCCTTCACTGATCCCACCAAATCTGTAACAACAGCCCATGGGAAGTGGGTTGAAATGACATTAAAACAGATTCTCACTTTAAAATCCTGGGATCCTCATCTACACAGGGAAGCCTAAGCTGTTCTGGATGATAAATTGCATCTGACGCTCCACAAAACCTCGTTTGAGGGTCATTTATCCATAGAACAGGTTGATTGCCAGCATTTATGGCAAGAACTGGTTGAAGAGAATGCCTCTATTTTGGGTTGTGTCTTATAATTCCCAGCTATATAAATATAGGTACATCTGAAACACTTATTGATCTTTGCTCTATAAATACATGGTATGTATGCAGCTCTAAGATTGTCCTGAATTTGGCCGTGCTGTGCTCTATGGACAGAAAAGGTATTTTTGACTTCTGTAGATGCTTCTGAAACCTGTTATGAAGAGCAGAAGTGGGAAGTCTTGGCAAGCAATCTCATGATTTTGTGCTGTGTGGCCAGGTTAGCCTTTAAGTATGCATGTCTGACAACAGGTTATGTAAATGAGCATATATCTGTGTTGAACTCAAGGCAATGGAAGGGAGGCAGTGCAGACATGTACTGGCTCATGTGATATCTTCGTGCCTGAATACTAAAAAACATTGAAGAAGGAGCCCAACAAAAAGATGGCTATGTGAATGATATGTGGAGAAGAGAAGGCCAGTGAAGTTCATTCAAGAACCCCTATCAGGATTGAAGGTCTGTTGTGTTAGACACCACACCAGCACATAGCCAGGTAGAGTGACTGCCCAAAAAGTTTTCACCTTGAAGAGTTAAGGGACACACAAAGTGGTAGCAGAAATAAGCACTCTGAAATAATGCAGCCAAACGCAAAATCCTACATCTATAAACAGAGAATGTAGGTCATACTTAAAAGGTGGAGACCATTTCCACGAATGCAATGACATGAAAAGGGGACTGGGGTAATGACAGAAACCCGGGTAATTCTGGGGTCCCAAATAGGTGTTGGGTCTTAAAATGGCAAATACGATTATTGGCTCTGTAAGGAGTAGGGAGATAGGGAGACAACTCCTGGGTTACCGAGGCTCATCTTCACAAAGTGTGTGGAAAAAATAGAAACAGCATTTAGGATAGAGCTACCAGAATGGGTTGGAAAGATCCTTTGATTGTTGAGAGAAGTGAGAGTGCTGTTTTGTTACCAGTGCAACAGAATGATAGATGAGAATGACCACAGCTACTATTTGCGGGTTTGATCCTACTAATAGACTTCTTAAGGACACAACTCTCTGGGTGCCCAATCTGGTGCATTTGATATGGTGTCTATGCACTAGGGAATCCTTCTTGGACAGTGCTGGAGTGGATTAAGGTATGTACTCTTGCACAAGACTTCCCTCTTACATCTCATTTTTCAGCTTGATAAGAAGATGCCAATACCTGAGCTTTGCAGGAAGGTTAAAACTGGATTCTAGCTTTGAAGTTTCAACCTTTCTCAACTGTATATGAAATAGAATATTAATACTGATGGTCTAGTTTCTTACACAAAATCAGTGGTAGCTAGCACTTTGATAAGCTCTCAAAAGAGGTGCTTAAAAAAAAAAATCTCGAAAGTCAAAGCTTTCTATTGTGTTTCCAGATAGAATAATAGATGAAAGCTAAGAAGATATGCCAAGTAATTCCGAAATCAACTTTAAAGCACACGATCATGTCTTGGCAATCTGAAAGCAGTGTGTGGAGAAGAGAAAAGGGTTGGCAGAGGAATGAAGAAAAGAAGTATTCTACAAAAAAAGAAATGGCATGTCTTGGCAGAGAGACAATGTTTGCTAACCTGTTGAAGGGTTCAGTCGTAAAAGAACTGTGTTCATGAGAACTGAAATAGAGCAGAAACCATTTACCACTTGATGTTTTAAAGCAAACTGCCAAATAAAATTCTGAAAGGTTTCACTTTGCAGATCAACTCGACCTTATCATGTGATAACATAGCAGGAAAATCTGTGCTCTCACTAGGTTCCTTAATAATGCATCTGAGAAGAAGACAAGTCACATTCTGCTTGCAGTTACAGCGGAGTAAGCCATAATATATCTGCTGAATTCTTATTTATTTGGGCATAGCTGAGAAAATGAGGTAGTCCAAAAGGTGCAGAAGGAATAAAATCAGTCACTTGGGTTGTAAATTAGAACTGTAAACCAGGAGTCAGATGTTGAGCAGTGCAAGTATCAATCTGTGGTTGATTTTAAAATTGCAGGGGATATTGTTAAAATCTAAATCTGGTCTTGCACGTCAATATCCTCAATGTTTGGTTTTTTTTCAGACAGACTATTAGTTTGCCTCCTCTTCATCTGACTTTCTAGATCAACTTTTATACAAATATATTGCATGGTATTAGACAAATTCAAGAGAAAAGGAAGCCTTGGATGTAGCAGCAACCATGGGGAAAACTACCTGAAACACTTCTAAAATCACTGTGTAAAGAAATGTGTAGGGAAGGTTAGGCTCTAGTAGCCTGGAGAAGACCTGCCTTTGTGGGTGACCATGGCTGTGACTATCTTGTGCAGACTTGTGCCCTGGCACGACAGCCGGGCAGTGACACTGCTCTTCTGCAGCACCAGCAGGAATGCCAAAACACACGACCGGTTGACTCTGATAGGATTTTAAAAATTATTATTTAGACTGAGGTTTTACTAATCAAGCAGGGAGCAGCTGAACTTTACTCACCCAGACAGAAGCCCTCTTACCCCTTTCCAACGACAGATAACCCTGCTCTTTGCTCACCCAAGTGGATGTGCAGGCAGCGAAGCTGTGTTTGGGTACACAGGGGGTTTGTCCAGCTTGAAAGATCCCTGTGTTTGTACTTAGCAATTAACTTTGCTGTTGTCTGTCTTCAGTGGAGCAGCTCTGCTGCAAGTGCTGCTCGGGAGGGCTGTGTCTTGAGTACACAGCCGAGGAGTAAGCGGGATGTATAGAGCGAGGCTGTCTCATATGGATTGGTTTGGGTACGCAAGGTGTTTCTGGAATGACTCACGTTTTCTGAGTAGCAGCTCTCGTTATATGGAGATAAAAGAAGGGTTAACGCAAGCCCTTTCTCAGCGCCCCCCCCCTCCGTCTTTCCCCCACACCAAACACACACACTCTCAACAAAATCTCTAAAGCATGCTCTCTTCCCTGAGCTCCGAGACTGCGAGTTACACATAGGACCTCTGTAGCCACACAGTGCCACACTATTCTGAACGAGATGCTGAAGGCACTTGAGTTTCTTTTACTCTCTCCCCTCCCCTCCGCCCCAGATTTAACCTAGTTTTATGGCATGAACAGTCCCAAAGAAAGTCGGAGAGAAAAGAGATGAAGGCCAGAGAGCAGAGGAGGACCAATGAAAGAAGCAGTAACCATTCTGTCATTCCTTTGGAGAGCAACACTAGACACCTTTAAATGCAGAGAGTGTCCTCTGCCTTTTTGCCAAAGCCCTTTTATCTGTGTGAATAAAAAAGGAGGCAGGTCAGCCTAGTTTCTGTTGCCAAATAAAAGCATGAATAAATTAGGCTATTCTTAGTAGGCAAGTGAAAGGGAGAGGGGGGGGAAAAAGTCAGTATCTATTTCTAAAGCAATTTCATATTCTGCCCCAACTGTTTGCACATGATAGAAAGGGGCTGGAGCTGCCTACTATTATGATTAGTACTATTGTTATCGCTGAAGGGCCTCATTGTTCTAGAAGATGTTAGGTTTGCACGATTCACAATCCGTCTCTATTCATCCAGGAAAGGTTAGGAGAGAGGATCTGATATTCTGCAAAGGGTTTTCTCCCCTCCTCCCTCCCCCTGCCTTCTCCTTTACTGGCTTAAGGCAGAAAGCAGGCAGAAGGTCTCCTATTAACTAGAATTAGGAAACAGGGATCTAGGTGCCTGGGAACAGCCGCTCCGTAGCTCTAATCCCAGTGAGGACCTTAATTGTATCTGGTTTAACAGTTATTCATGCAGTTTTACTGCAGGCAGGCACGGTGATTAGGGACATTGGTTGGAAAAATCTGTTCATTAGCCTAATAAAGGCTGCCTAAGCCTGCTTGTTCAGCCACTAATAATCCAACTATTAGTGCCATGCTAGATGCCGTGGTATTAATATGTGTAGTTTACTAGTGTCACAACAGCAATATGGGTCAGTTTAATCGTTCCTTGGTTTCACAGCCAGGCACCCTGCGCTGGTGCAGGAGAAAGAAATGAATGAGTGGATGAGTCTGACAAAACAAACCACACCATATAGCGAACGCCCGGTATGTTTTTTTCTGCAATTCAGAGGCAGCCCAGGAGCCTTAGGAACAGGGTTGTCTGAGGACAAGAAAATCAGCCCCTTCCAGCGATGGATGTTCTTGAAAAGCATTTTATTTTTTCATAGGTGGTTTGCTCATTTTCTTCCCAGAAGAGCTTTGGCTGTATATCAAATATTAACAGAGGGTAATTGTTGGGGAAGGGGGGCGTTCGCCATCCTCACGGCATTGCGCGGTGCATGGGCACACACACCTCCTGGCATGTGCCGAGACCAACACCCAGCTTGGGAATGTCCAGGTTGTCTTTGGAGGCAGAGAGAAGGAGGTATAATTGTCTTTTTTTCTGCTTCCTTGATTTCCCTCAGCTGACCTAAAGTTTTCCTTTCCTGATAGAAGGAAGTAAAAATCCTGCTCACACTTTGGGGGATTCATCTGCCCTAAGCATAATCCTTGGGCTGCTAATTAGAGTGTCAGTAGCTCCTTCTGTAATAAAATCCTGTCATTCATCTTTCTCTTTTATTTATGGGAATGATCTGTTGCATTTTCCGATGGAAGATGAAAATGACACTAATGTAATATAAATAAATTTTTGCCAGATATCTTTGTATAGAAGCTCTTTCTAAAGATTTTAATGAGAGATTAGAAAATTAAGGGGTGGATTATTGTTTTTTCCTTCTATAGGTGATCTTTCACCTGCTTGTTTTCAACGTCTCTCCCTGTGAGACGTTATATGTAACCAAAATCTGCCTTGACTTTGAACCAGACTAGATTCATAACCACAGGCAGGGTACAGAATTAAGCATGCACACACAGCGTTTGTCTGTTAATAGCAGTGGCACCTGTGATAAAACAGAAAAAAAACCCGACAAACCCACCACCAGGCAGGTAGGTGACCTGTTGTTACCTGTAGATACCCATCCAAATCCAAAGGTACACACTGTACTACCCCCTGATAAATACCCCTTAAAACACAAATGGCAACTCAAAACCCACTCAAATGGAGAAAAACCACACTCATTCATCTTTACTGACCCTCACCTGCCCTCCTCCAAACCCATTAAAAAATGACCCAAACCCTACCACAAAGTACAAGAGCCAAAATTTGTCTTTGCCGAATGCTGGGTTATCTATGTAGGAATGATATTGTATAAATATAAAAGAAGTCAGCTATTGCTCAAGTACCTTTAGAAAAGGTAGAAATGTTAATTCATCCCTTTTCAGCTAGTGGCTTTATTTTCTATTCTAGGTGAGTACTTTAATTGCAATTGCTGTATGACCATTTGTAAAAAGATATTATTTTAATCCATTTGATTAATACTTTGGGGACTTCATGTCAATGCTATTCATTATTTTTTGATAGTATTGCATTTCAACTGTTTGTTTAGTGAGGTTAAGAGGGAATATACCAGGTGGGCATGTACTGCTCACTGCTGTGTCCATGTGCAAACGTCTACATCTGGGATGCTGGTGGTACGCTAAGTGGTGCTACACATTTCATAAATTTCAGTCAAGTGAATAAGTGTATTTTTCATGCTCCTGTGATCATCAGCTTCATTTCTGTGTTCTGAAATGCTGCTTCCAGAACTACTGTTGTAGATGCCAGGTAGATTCAGGCAGCAGTAAGGGATGTCCTTTTTCTTAACCCATAAAATGTTGGCTTGGAAAATGGGTGAATAATATTCACCTGTGAAAAATAATAGTGAGAGGTCTTATGACTGATGTCCTCTAATGTTTAAGGCTGGAATTCTGAATGTTATGGTCCAAAAACTGGACTATTTCTAAGACTTCACTGAGAAACATCCCATGTGCTCATAATTCAGAAATGACAGATTTTATCTTTTTAAGTAATTGTAGTAGTTTGGAAAATATTATTATTAAAATAAATTCCACCTCCCTACAGAATTAGAGACAGGCAGCTGTTTAATAAGCTTCAGGAGTAGAAATAGCTTGTCTTGGTATGACTCCTGCTATGTCTCTCTGCCTGATGAGAGATGCTTTCTGTTGTAATACATTATAAGATGTTTTATGTAACTGTGTTGGAAGTAATCAGATTGATTTGATAGGCTGAAGAGAAAGGTTGTTGAAGAAACTCTGATTCTGAGTATGAAATACCTTTGAAAAGTCCTGGATGTTGGCTATTACCACATTGTATTATAATAATTTTATTATTACCATATTTCCTTTTGCTCTCTGACATTCAGCTCTATATCTCTGACAGCCCTATTTTTTTATTTTATTTTGCTTTTAAATCAGTAATAATAGACATAGCAGTATGTCATAGAGATTAAACAATGGTAGGAGTCCAGAAATAAGACTAATCCCATTTTTAAATAAACATAACATGGAAATATTCCTATAGATGCTGCTGTGTTGGGAGTAATTCTGTAATGACAGAACAGGCAAGTCTCTTGTACTCAGTTTCCAACATTGACAGTGTTTGTGAAAAGTTTAGCCAGAAAAATGAACTTTTCATGACTGGCTTCCAGAAACTGTAAAATTGTGATAATGCCACTTCCAGTCTCCAGAGAATCTCACAAGATTGAACTATCTTGGGACTTCTGGATGAAAAACTCATGAAAACGAACCTTTTTACTGGCCACATCTCTTACAAACCAATATCTTTATTTCAAGAACAAATTGCTTTGTTTGCTACTTTGTTTATTTTGGAGGCTGTATCTTAGATGTAGGGGTGCAAAAATTGTATAGGACAGCCCTGAGTGGTTTTTAGCAAAGTGAAAAATAATTGCTCTACTAACGCATTCAGGGGAATTGCAGTGAGGAGCTTTTTCTGCTGGGGTGTAGCTAGACCTTTGCAATAAAAATTGTAGACCTTTCAATGAATTTAAGTGATTAAGGATATGATTTTTCCATTGCATACTGAAATCTGGCAGTGCATTATCCTTTCTCAGAAGTCTTTCAGTGAAGAAAGGGTGCCAGCTGTTGAATCATGCAAGCAGAACTTCTCCTAGCACCTAAACTGTTGCTGATGGTCAACAATCTGTTGTATTAGTGCCTTCATTTGGTAATACCACAATAAGTACAGTGATAGAAACAGTTGACCACAGTAGCACATGATGGAGAAGACAAATAGAGAGTTCTTGAAGACAGTACAGTAGAAAGAACCATACCTCATTTTATTTCAAGCCTGCATCTATGGCGATGAAGGACTAAGAGCAGCTAGAATGCAAGAAAATGCATAAATTTTATAGATGTCCCAGTTATGTAGATTAGCTATCCATATAGACTGTGACAATGCAAGAGAATGGTTCTTCCCTCCCTGTAGGTCTTCAGTAAATAATGTTGGATAGCAAAACTGAGATGCTCACAGTGTCTATGTTAGAAGAGACATCATGAATATGGATATTCAAACACTAAGGAAAGGAAATCAAGAGCAGGACTAGTTGCCAATTGACAACTGAAAAATCTGAAAAACACAGCAGTCATCTTTCTGTTGTGTTGTGTGCATGTCCACCAGATGTTACTTCAAGCAGGTGGAATTTAACTCACTTCAGTACCAATAGATGCGTTCAACAGAAGCTCAATACAAACTTCTAATTCATGCTACCAATAGTTCAAGAAAAGATAATTCGGTCTAGACTTCAGTACAGTTTTAATTGGATTCCACGGATTTTAGATAAGCCTATGGCTGGAAGCCTAATTCTAAGAACCCGTAAGGAGCAGGAAATGGTAACTTTTATTTCAACACCTGCTAAGGAATGCCCATGGATATGTCCAAAAATTAACTTCCACATGTGACTTTCACATACATCTGGCTTGAAAAAACAAATCCAATTGCCGCCCAATGTGTTGCTTTTGAATACTTGGAAATGTATGGCAGTCCACATGAGGGTTTTCTGAGGCATCTCTTGTCCACCTCATTGCTCGCTTTGCCATAGTGCTGATTTTAAATTCAGGCCTTGAAATGAAAAGACAGAGACCAAAGTCATTCGTAGTAACTTATCCTGTGACCTTATTCTGCCTCTAATAAATGAGGGAGGGATGGACATTTATTTTACCTGCTGGTAGCTTAAGATTGACTGTTATTTCATTGCAGATGAAACCACATAGGTTTTCCGCACACTATTGGTATTTATCTCCTCCAATATATAAGGACACAGTTATCTAGAGTGAGGAATGTAATTTGCGGCAGGCTGCTGAAAGAGCAGACGAACAGTGAGTTACTGTGAAGGACTGCACTATCTGATGGCGAGAGCGTTGGATGGGGATTCATAAGACTTGTCGTCTACTCCCGGCTCTGCCTTGTGCCTGTTGAATGACCTTCAGCAAGTCACTTTCTCTCTTTTGTCTCAGCTATCATTTTACCTGTTAAAATGTGATAATGAAACACTTTTTTTTTTTATAAACTGCTGGGTGCTGATGAACAGCACTGACGAAAACACTGTACAAGAGTTAAATGGTATTGAATATTTGATTGCACTTGGCTTCATTGAATTATGACTGATAATACAGATATTGACCGGCAAGAAGCTTTATAGGTCCAGTAAATATTATTATATAACTGCCAATTTTTATATTTGTCTGCCTTTTTTAGTCTCTAAAATGTTGCTTCACAGATGACACTGATTTTGCTTTCTGCTGTAATCTCGCAGAGAAGCTAAAATCTGGAAATCTTTTAATTGGCATTGGTAAATGCTCTGTTTGCTGACCTTTGGAGGAAAATAGCTAACTTAAGATTAGTTTGTAGTAGGCTGAGGAGTCCAGAAGACTTTTATTTAGGTGCAATTTTTTGTGCTTGTGCAAACATTAGAAATACAGTTTCTTCTGGATGTGAAGCAAATTGCTCCATTGCTCCACCTGACCCACCTGCTGTCCTGGTGGGTGGGAGAGCAGTGCTGTCCCCATAAGCTCAAGGAACCAGATGTGGCTGAGGTGCTTGCACAGGCAGTTTCTAATGCACCTTTCTGTGTGACCTTGCAAGGGCCTGCTAAACTCCAGAAACAAGTTACATTAAGGTAGCTTACATGATTTTTCAGAAACCTGTGCTGAAATAAATGTGGCTAAAATTTAGGGGAATACTGTAGGCCTCTTAGAAGACTAAGAAGCCCAAGAGAACCGACCAAGGATCCATCATGCCACTAAACAAAAAGATTGCTACTAATGTCAAAGGCTTTTTGTTTCTAAAGGGCACTATCCCGGTGCAATTTTCCTCTGGCATTTAACTTAATTTCATGCTGAGCTTCTCAGCTGTGGGTACATTGAGAGTCTTGTTTTTCCTAACAATATCTGAAGGTTTGTTAAGATTCAGCCCTAAAATATCAGCTACCTGTTAGTGTTTCTTAATACTAACCTGTATATTTTCAGTACTAAGCTACTATGGTTATTTTGTTGGGGTATTTTTTCAGAAACCCAGAAAACAAAAAACTTCACATGTGCTGCTTTGTACTCTGTTATTTTTAGTTCACTTGCTGAATTATGGGGTTAATATCTCCATTCGAGTTTGTTTGTAAAATAGTCTTTTATATGTCTTTATTCCTCTGGAGCTGGTACCTTGAACTCTCGGATCCTATCTCTTGACTGAGTGATCATAACTTTAATTGATGGCTTTTGGACATGACACAATAGGGATATACAGACTCCTTAATCATGGAAAAATGATAAGACCATCTTGAAAAAGGTCCAATAGCTTTGAAATTACAAAGTCATAAACCTGACAAGAAAGAGATATTCAAAAGCTCAAAATGGGGAGTAGGTGCCCTGTTCTCAGTGGCAGGTAGACGTCTATCACTCATGTCTTTGAATATCATCTTTCCATCTTAGAAATAAAAATTGTCCTAAGGGATCTTTATTTTAGTGTTTCTGTCATAGAAAAGATGAACTTGCTTCTGTAGTTACGCAGTGTGCTGCAAGAACTAAAGAAACAGAGACAATTGCTATAATAAAAATAGTGAACCAATAAAATATGAGCCTCTGTTAATGCTGGCTGAACCATCAGAAACAGAACATTCCACAAAACGTGCTCATGTATCCATATGCTTGAAAGCTGTGATTTAAAAATATTTCCCACCTATGACTAAATGATGACGATTACCAGGATTGAGAACTCTTATTTCCTACCTTTCAAAGATTGACTATCCTTATAACACAAGTGGAGCTTTTATACCAACTCTGTTCTTTCAGGTTTTAACTCTGTCAAGAAAATAAAAATTGTTTGTACTTTTGTTCCCCAAAGCATAAGAGTATGAATTTTTTTCCCTAAGTTTATTGCTTACCAACATGCAAAGATAAATATGTCTCCCTGAAAGTCTAGCCTGGGCAGAGGGAATTCAGAAAATGAATGTCAACTGGACATCTAATTCCCCTGGGCTCCTCTCAGCTTTTGTTGTTTTGATTTAATTTCCCAGCTTTGGAGATATTCATTCAGAAGCTGAACTCCTTTGCTTCTGTACTTCCCCATAAAAATTCTTATTTGCTTTGTAATCCCAACCAGCCAGTGAACTTCAGAACAAGGAAGAACACAAAATCTAATAGAGTGATTCATCCTCAGCTGAGTTATAGACTTGAAGCCATTGCTAAAAAGTACTATTTTTAACCACTACTATCATGCATTTGCATTATAGTAACAACTGAAAACTGTCCAACATTGGGATGCCTCTGAATTGAGGCTCCTTTAAACACCTAAAAAGAGATGATCCCCATCCCCAAGAGTTGGCAAACTAATACACTGATTAAATAGGATCTTGAAAAATGCTGTCACTTAGGCTACCTTTAAGGAAGAGTGATTTCTGATACTACTTCGCACTCTGTTACATGGTTTACTACATGCCTCTCTCGTATCTTATTTGATGATGTAATGTATGTAAATTTGATGATGTAATGTGTATTACTTAATACATTGCATCATCAAATGTATTACATTACATTTGATGATGCAATGTATTAAGTAATATACATTCAGTTTTCTGCTGATTAAATTTGTAGATTTTTTTTTAGAGGCTGTACTAATTTTGTAGAAAAGGATAAAAAGAAGAGGTATTTGGATTATTTGAAACAGTTTGCACAGAATTTCTAGAACATGTGCTACAGCTTTCAGAGAGACCCCCTGGACAAGGACATAGTATACAGACACAAACATATTTATATCTACGTGTATCTATGCCATACCGGCTGACTTCTGTGTTAACTCAGGCTTTCATTTACGTCTTTCCTATATTAAATCCCCAGGCCCTCTTCCATGCGTGACTTTTGGAGGGTTTCACAAACGAGCATGGGTTACAGCTTGGTGGCCAGTGGTGGGCGCAGGTGTTGGCTGCCCCCTTCACAAGGGCAGAGTGCAGGGCTGTTCCCTGCATCATTCCCCTGCTCCCACAGACCTCACTCCCCAAAACTCTCCCCTTGATGCCACAGCATTCGTGAGGCTGTGCATACACGGGCTGGCACCAGGAAAGTCATAGCTGTCTGTAGGTCACCTTCCTTCACTTACTTTTCCAAGGGCAGGGAACGGAGGGCAAATGAAGCTGAGCATTGGGCAGCGAACAGACTACTCTGCTCTTCTGACTTTTAGATGTGCTATTTCTTTAACCTTCTTGCTTTGAGCTAAGAACATTTTATGAAATAGTCATATTTTTCTCTAGAGCGTCTTTTGTTTACTTTTCACTCTCAAACTGGTGTTATAAGGAGCTGAACTGATATCCCCCACGATTTCACTACCTCAACAGAAGAGATGCACTTGGAGCAGAGTGCAGCAAAGAAAACCTTCTAGCTTTATTATTTAACAAAGCAATGCTAATCTCTTGATTAAAACAGCCCTGTAATAATTCGTAATTAATTTCTCTCATAGGTCTTCCCCCAAGGCCTGCCTCCTTCCTCTGTTCTTCTTTTCCCCTCAATGCCTTCCTTGTAGATATGGTCACGATGCACCTCGCTTGCGGGGTGGCTGTGGCCCAGATGACATGACTGCTCTTACAGGCCCCATTACCATGAGGCAGCTGCCAGTTCCAATTAACCTTCGAGAGATAAGGACTCAAATTAGTACAAGTTGACAGATACCCGGTAATGGGAGGAGGACGATGGTTTCGGTTTATATATTGCTAGGTTATGACCCAGCATATATTACTGGCTGAATGATCTGCCTCACAAAAGCCATGCATGGTAATGTACCCTCAGGAGAGTTACATGCTGCAGGTGGTCACCCTGGCATGGGTGAGGGAACAGGGGCCCTCCACCTCCATTGGGGTAGCCAGGAAGGGCTTGATGACACCGTGGGCAGGAATAGGTTATGCCAAGTGGTTTTGGGAAGAAGGACAGCGCTGTCAGCACATGGGTGGTGGTAAGATGATGTTGAGAGTCTCCAACCAGTTGGAAACTTCTTGTAATTGGTTAGTCTTCGGTGTTCTTCTGTTCTTAGCAATAGCTCTTCCTCTGCTGAGAACTGTGCTATTAGAGAAAAATGTAATTTCCTTGCATTGGGTGGAAATGCAAATATTCATAGTGGTGGATTGCAGATATTTCCACATGGGAGAGTGGACACATTTCTTCCACAACGGTCAAAGAACCTGTCAGAATCAATGGTATTACAGGCTTGGTTCCAGTAAGCAAAAAAAGTACTACTTTTGAAAGAAAGTATCACAAGAAATTATTACTGGGTTAGGAAATCCTAACTTGCTCAATTTAAAATCAGCTAAAAGAGTAAACACAAATAGTTCTGTCACTAAAGTTAGCTTGTATTTGAAAACAAACTTTGTTAAATTTAGAGAGACGTTAATAAAGTCCAATGAACCAAAGACCAGAAATTTGAACACAGAGTACATGCAAATCTATTTGTCAGTGATGTGAAGTCTATCTGGAAGTTTTGTTTTCAGCAGAGGAAAAACAAAAAAAAATAGACAGGGGCTCTGGATCCAACCAGAAATTCAATAATTTCTGAAATCATATTGATAAACAGAGAGCATGAGAGTAATTTTATTGAAAGAAATGTGCGTCTTGTAGTTCAGAAGGTGTAGGAATAAATTGAGAGCTTCTAGAAGTCAGCTGAGTTAGACATGCGAACAAAACTACAACAGCAAGAAGAGCTTTTCAGCCACAGAAATTAAAAGACTAAGGGAAAGAAGGGGGGCTTAGGGAAGAAATACGTGAAGCTGGATATCTTTCCCCCAGCCAGCCCCAGTCCCCCTGTTGCTCACGTGTGCCACACAATTCTCCTGCTGCTGCTGGTACCAAAATGTCTCAATACAGAATGGGGAGAGAAAAGGAGCCTGAACTACAGGAGGAGGTTACCAAGCTGGGCTTTCTCAGCAGCACACACACACACCACACACCACACACACCCCCCATAGCTTTAAATTTCTCTCCATAAAAGTATCGTGACAGTACCTGGGATAAAAGGAACAACTGAAGCTAAAGCACAATGCCGGCTAAGAGCAAACGAGTAAGAAAGTGGACATAGACAAATGTAGGCTGAAAATAAGAAGGTGACTCTCTTACAGCAGTGACAGTCTTAGAGCTTCTCTCCCACTATTTGTATTAAATCCTGACTGATTTTGAGCTAGAAATGCACAATTTTTAAAGTTGATTAAATGGTATAGCTGTTAGCCATAGCAAGGCACAGACCTGTGACCCAGACGGCTCCTTCCACAGTTGTGCATCAGAGCCTTATCCAGCAGTAAAAGCGCAAGCCCGTAATATTGATCTTTGACTAACTGGCAATCAAAACGAAACTGGGAAATGAGCTGATCACTGTCTGACTCGCACCCAAACATCTGAATAAAGTAAGTTAAGCTTCTTAATGCTGACATAGATATTACAGGATGTTCGGTTCTTGCTGCAGTTGACTGTGCAGAACACAAAGAGGAAATTTAGGATTTTTTAGCTGCTCTGTCACCAGCTCTAGTTCTTGTTTCACCTCTCAGCAAGCCTGTGTCTTTCTCTCCCCAAATTATCTATTTCTTACTCAGTTTTCTCTTTGCTTTAGAAAGCCAGGTTTTCCATTATCATGTTGAATAACTGGACTTGTCATTTTGTCTTTACTCTTTTGGCTACTTAGAAAAATTATAGCAAACCTCCATATGCAAAGAAAAGAGCTAAAGGAAATTTGCCATTCTCTTCCTGTAAAAGCGTATGCTTCACTTGTTCAATAACATTTATTTTCAGTACAAGCTCTGGATCGTCAAATTGACATACAGTAATTGGTTATGATTTTCTTCTGTCTTCTGAAATTTGGCTTTTATTCAGTATCAGTTGTGGTCTTATGAAAAAAAAATAAAAATCAAGCAGTCTCAGCTGCTCGTTACACCAGGAAATCAGAATTATGACATTTCCTATCCAGCTTTTGGACACGGTCTCTGCTTTTGAGACATTAGTTCTGTCTACCTCTGTAATACTACCATGTTGATACCTAAATAAACTACATCATCTTTACGGGAATTCGGCATTGCTAGTGCAAAATGTTGCCTTTCCCACTTCTCAGTGATGAACAGTTACAGTGTATCATTCGTTAGGCAATTTTTAAACAATGTTTTTGGAGCACAAAGCCATCTACCGAAATAAGACAGTATTGTTACCTTCATGGAGATCCGTGTCCTTTCTCCACTGAGGTTCTGTGTTCTGGTACCCCTAGTTCAGGCGGGACCCCCAGTGCTTTTCACCAAACAGAGAATTTGCTTTGTGTACAGCAGCAAGTGACACTGCCGAGATAGTTTAAAACATGTAATTGAATAACAGTCCTCAAAGCTTCTAGTATCCATTCTATAGCAGTCCTACTTGATCTTCATATGTGGTTTTCTTTCTATATGAATTTAATCTTTTTTCCAGTTTAAATCTATGCCTTACGTTCCTATAGTTTTATAATATTTTGTCTGAAGGAAAAAATAACTTCTGCCTGGAGGTAGTTTGTCGGTAGGACCTGTGAAAATGAGACATAGTTCAGGTCTGCTGAAAACAATTGTTGGAGTTAAGGCAATGTCAAAATGGAAACTCATTAATTCTGTAGTTTACTTATGTTCAAGTGGTCTCTATAAACACAAAGAAATGGCCTGAGTGCACAGCCCCAGATTTAACTTTTAACAAACCAAACCAAGACATGATTCAACGAAGCACAAACCCAGAGTACTGTTTCAGTCTTCAGTGTTTCCCCTCTAACCCCACAAGGCATTTCCTCCTGTAGTCTCTGATCGCCTCTACTGGGCCAAAACCGAAGGTCTGGTAAGTTTTGTCATCCTCCTTGGTCATTTTTGATATCAATAGCTTATTCCTTCCTTTTCTTTTTGTCTGCTTTTAAGATTCATTCCTCTTACGAGTCTGCTCACCCGATGAGCCTATGTTCAATATCTTACCAGCCCCACTTGTATTTCTGTCAAAGACCTAGTATTAATCACACGCGGAACTTAAATGCATGAAGACCAGAGGGAATGATGTTTAATTGACCACAGTCTATCAGATCTGAGTAGTTACCTGTGGTTGTGTTCACCAGAAAATGCTGAAGTTGTTCAAAAAGTTCCTGAAGTTCCAGAGGGATAAGAAATTTCTATAAAAAAGGCAGATAAGGCCAGAGGAAGCTAATTGTCTAAATACAGCACAGGCATTTGATGAATACCTCAGCTTGGAAGTAATTGATTTTATGATTTTCATCTTACTAGCATTTAGAATGACTTATTGAAAGTTAGAACAGCCACAGCCCCTCAGTTAAGCTCAAGGCTAACTTTAGTTACAGGACTCTGCTTTTAATCATGATCAACTTGTTAGTCATCATCATATAGTGCAGACCAATTTCCAGTTCTGGAAGATTGCTGTAGTCAGTTCATAAATATCTGCATTTGTCAGAGAAAATGAATATCAGATAATATCTGAAGTGGTGAAGACTAAAAATTAACATCTTCATCACTTCTGACAGCATGTGGCATTTAGCAACAGCTACTAATATTTTTTAAACGTAGGGACTATCAGCAAATGATGCAGTATGTGGACATTGTTTTAGTGCTCTGTTTTGTACTGAAACATGGCTTCAGTTCAAAACAAGACTATTGCTACCAATTTTGCATGTAACTGTAAACTTAAGAAAAGTGTTGAAACAGATAATTTACAGATGATTGATGTTACAAAGGAATTAATTTCAAGAGATCTTTAACTGACTTTATTTCAAATATATGTCATTTGTTACTCCTTAGAATCTTGCTTCGTACTATGAGTAATTTTGTACAGTTTGATGAAATGAAGTCATCTTCTGTTCCACACTTAATGTTTCTTTTGCTTATGCAATTGCTAAATGTTCTTGATGGGGCCCCTTTCTAGGCCCAATGGACAGGAGTTTTCAAGCAGCTGAGAGCTGCCTTGCACAGACAGAGATTGATCGAGGTAGTGATTTTTTAAATGTGCCTTTGTACATATTACTTCACATCAAATATTTCTCCTCCCACCAGAATCGCTTGCATATGTCGTATGTCTTGTTTCCTAAGTCATCCTTATCTCAACTATTCTGTTCTCCTCGTATGTTTGGCTTCCCCTGACTATTATCCTGGGACATTGCAAATCAAAGATTTGATCCCTTGAGTCTGATATTCTGGTTCCCACATCTTCCAGTAAAGACAGACCAAGTTTGATGGCAGTATTGTGTAATCTACTGCATGCCAGGAATATCTTACATACAGTTCTTTGGAAGGACAATCTGGTAATACATGTCACCACAATGTATTTTAAAGATGATTAATGGGCTTTTAAACGATTCCTCAGGTGAGCTGTAGATCTTCATTATCTTCTCTGAGGACATTGCATTGGATTTATTTGAAGAAGATGAAATTAGGGTCATGAACCTTTCTTGAAAGGCTAATTTATATCTTCTGAAATATTGGAAAGCATTACACTCTAATGATGTGATATGGTTGTTGATATTATAAAGACAACTGTCAATAACATCCAGAAGACAACTGTTATTTCTTATTTAACAACTTGGGAAGTTGCTGCTGTCTTTAAAGCTATTTTTAATAGCTGCCATTCCTACTTCAGTTTCATCTGGATACACTCAAATTTTATCTGACTACCCAATAATTAGCTGCTGTCAATCCAATCAGTGTAAGATTGGCTAAGCTCTTTTTTTCTAAAATGCAAAAGTTGTCACAACACTGCTTGACAATATTATGTCATGATGACGTTAGGTGCTTTGCCACCTCAACCAATGCATAATGGCTAATTTGAGTAATATTAATTGAATGATAGGATTTGGGATTTTGATGAGCCAGAATTTGCCTGAAAAAGTCTTGGCACGTAGAATATTTGTATGTAGTTTATTGAGATGAAGAACATCACAAGGAAAAAATTTTGTCATTTCCTATTGATATATTAAACTCTTCCAAGTAAAACACAACATCTAGATCTGAAAATAGCGGCTCTGGCCTATTTTGCGAGCTCCTCATTAGCTGACTGGGAGTTTATGCCGCGAGGAATCTAAGTGCTTGTTTTTTTGATGCTCTATCGTTATGTGTGGCCGTATATTTAATTCTGTCAGGGGTGTATGGAAAACTTTGCACAGCAGATGCCTTGTACCTCCATGATGTTTGGGAAGTGGGTGGTTTGCTTGGAAGTACAATTCTGTCTTTAAACTTTTCTGCTGATCTTCTGTTTCTCCGTGGTTTCCTGTGCTGCGACTATCTAAACACTTCCAAAAAAAGGTGTTAGCTTTAAGTGGTCTTTAGTGGTCTTAAACATCCTCTGTGGTGCAAGGAGGCTCTGCTGTTTGGATTGCAATCTTTTTAATACCCAATACATGTGCTTTAATATATAACTGAGATTAAAGAGGGTTTCAGCTGTGGACTGCTGATTAAACTGACATGTTCTAGAATTTCCATACGTCACCCCTTAGCAGTACAGCTCCAAGCACAAGTCAGCTGCTTGGAAGGAGTGGGTTTTTTGTGAAACTCCAGTGGTCCTACTCAACTGAATGGCCTTGTCTCTGGAGAACCACAAGCACCCATGAGAGTCACTGGTGCACCTAGGTTTAACGGTGTTGCACTCTCAGGGCTGGAATGAGCGCTGTCACACACGTGCAGTGCACAAAATGTGTCTCCTTTAAAGACTGGCGGCTGTGGCTGTGTTTCTATAAGGGGACTGTCAACCCCATAATAAGCGTCATCACACCAGTGTTTTGGGTGAAGAGATCCATTGTGTGGGCACAATGTCTGCTTGAGGTAAAACGTTCTCAGCGCAATGGCTGTCAGAAGAATAAGTGTTATCTCCTAGATGCTGGCAAGAACTTAAAGGTCAGTTTTTAGGTTTTCAGGTTCACAATGGTATCTTGCTAAGCACGGACCTTCCGTAGCATGTGTAACTCTTTCAGCCAGCCCTCTCTGAAGATGGCTTATTGCTTTTCACACACATAGGATAAATCCACACCCTCATTCCTGCACAATGGCTTTCATGGCTTCTTCAGGGTGTTCTCCAGGCCCCCTTTCTTTCCCAGGGCACACATCTTCTGTGTGGTTCCCTACGAAAAAAGCCTGAGCAGAGGAAGGCAGCACGGACTGCGAGCCTGCTGGAGCCAACTAGCATTCTGTTCCCTTTGCGTGTGTGTATTTCTGTTTGGTTATAAAGTCCTCCAAAATATTAATATGAACTAATCCCTTCATCTTTGACATTTCTTTTTAAACTGGATACAATCTGTTACCCCAGATTACATCATTCGCTAATTAAGAAAACTAGATAGAGTACTACAGTATATAGTTTTCACCTGAGGTATTTCCAACAGCCCTTAACAAAGGGAGTTACTGTGGTGAGTCTCAGCGTATTGAAAAAGAAAAAAAGACATTTTGTGTACCAATGCAGAATAATTGTGGTAGGAGAAGCGCCGAGCAGCTCCCCTGTATCTTGCTGGGGATGTCATTGCCTGTGATTTAAAGCTCTGGAAGAAATGTACAGCTTTTTGCTGAGCAGCTCAGCAGTAATGGTTAAAACACCCTTCAACCGCACTATCGCTTTCCTTTTTAAAAGTCAAAACAGGTCAGCGAGGGTGACAGAAAGTTCTTTCTGCTGCTTGCCTTCATTAAGCTTTTGCTTAAAAAAGAAGAGAGAAGGGACTGAAGCATGCAGCAATTGCTTCAATAACCTTGCAGCAAACTGCCAGAAAGTTTTCCAAGGCTCTCATGCAATTGAACCTGCTGAAAGGAGCCTACTCCCCTACTCCAGCCCACAGCCCTCCCTAATAAAGTTGCTGGAAGTGTGTTTTTTTTTTCTCAACACTTAATTGCACAGGTCTCCCAACAAACCAGTGCCAGCCTGAGAGAATCGGAGCTGACATTGGTAGCGGGGAAGGGAAAAAGCTGAGCTGAAGGAGGAAGCTCAGGGCTGGGGATCCGCAGTCTCCAGTTTCTACTGTCGGCTGGTGTACAGAAGTCACCAGTTATGATTGGGTTACAGCTCATGACTATTTAGACTTGGACATGGACGTGAAGCCACTTCATGTCAGTACAAAGGGAGGAATGTAACACTGTCTCTCCAGTGCCAGGGGGGAGAGATTTGTAGGTTGGTATGTGACCTTCACTGCTGGCCCATGCAGGTGCTGTTCAAAGGCCCTCCCCATTCAGCTCTTGATACTGATACTAGATTAAAAAGAGAGAATGAAAAAAGTCGTTGTTAAAAATGTTCCTCTCTGCTCTTTCCCTTTATCTCTGTGAACAAGTTGTCTTTTGATTTGCTTGGGTTTGTGGGTTTAGGAGGCTGTTTTCCTTTCAAGGACTTATTCTTGTACTATGTATTTTTTCCCTTAGTGAATAACATCTAACCCAGTGAAAGAAGATTTGCCTTCAGGCAATTCTTGGGTCTTTTTAAAAAAATTTTAGTTTGTGCGCATGCCATTTTGCCACACTAGTTTTTTACACTTTAAATTGTAGCTCCTTAATTTATACCTTTTCAGTGAGTGTGTTAAGAGTCAAACCCAAGGAAAAGTGAAGCATGCAAAGCCAGCAAATTCACATCACCCAAGGCAATTAAAACAATAGGTAATAATGATCACTAGATCTTACTGGCTGCCGATCAGGGAAGGGACCAGCATCCTCTCTGGCACCATTTTCTCAGTGTCAGTTGTAGTTCTGAGCCGCCCGTTGTTCTGTGCGTTCAGGTATTTCTCAGTATTTGAGATGTTTTTGGAGATTATGTGTTTGAAAACTGCTTAGTGAATGTGCTGCGCCGCCCTGTAGACGGAAGAGGAGGAACAGATCAGCCTTCCTCACCCTGCAAAGCAAACGACATCTACCAGCAAAGGAAGACTTTGCTTAGCACAGATGTTCGGGACTGACTTTTGGACTAGAAAGATCACAGTGTTTCTGGGAAGCTGAAGTGTGCAACAGAGCAAAGTTTACGTAGACGTCTTATGCTAGTAAGTGCTTAGGTCAAATTTCTTCTCGAGTCCTCTTTGGAAGGCTGCAGACCTATGATACCCTCTTTTAAAGACTGTTCTTTTCCTGTATGAGTGCTAAAAAGACCAAAATATGTAGAATAGAATTGCTCCCTCTGCTCCCAGACTCCCTCCCTGGAATGCTACGCAACAGAGCAAGCATGCCCAGCCTTAGCAGCATTTTTTCCTAACCTTTTTAAGGTTTTCCTATTGAAGTGGTTGGTATAATTAAGGAGCAACTCGGTGGCTGCTGATATTCTTTGTTTTATATTTACTGGAGAAAACCACTGGGTTGTTGATCTGTGAGTTTTATGTTATTATTTAATTACATTGAGGGACGATCCTGCATTTCAGCCAACTTATTTTGAGTCCTACATTTTCCAGGGCCTCGTTTGGTTCTAGCATTAATCCCTTTCCTTCACAGAAGTTTGCGTATTGCTTTGGATTATTTATACTTCACTGTGCTTCCAAATCCATTATTAATCACACAGGTATTGAAATACATTTCACAGATAATACTGGACATACTGCTGTATTGTTCGCTCACATAATAGTCATGCTTTCACTCGGCAGGTTTCTCATACATCAAATTATCATTAGATAAGAAAAAATGTTACAGTGAAGATTTGCCAACAACTTAATGCTGAATGCTCAAGCAAAACCCTGATGTTCCCAATTCCAGGTGATGACTCCTGGGGACAATAAATGAGCAGATGCTCTAGTTAGATGAGAGCATATCACCTTCAGGGATGTGAACGTTGCAAGGTTCTGCTCAGTGGACTTAAAGGAAACCTCTTGTTCATTTTTTTTCCGGCAGCAGTCCAGATGACCAAACAAGGGAAATTTCTTTTATGGTTGCACTTTAGTTAGTATAAAACGGGGCCATATTTTAGTTTTGAGACTGTCCTGCAGCTATCAGTGACAGTAAGTCTAACAATGTAGGGCTGGAAAAGACCATCTGGGTCACAGTGTCCAGTTTCTGGGTCATTCAGCCTCTAGCAGCCCACAGGCTGCAGAGCATGCTTCCCCAGGCTCGATTGCATCATGACAACCTCACAGCGAAAACCTAAAAACCTCAACTTAAAAAGAAAGGAAAATCAAAGGAAAAAAGCAAGAGCGATCAAGAGTTTTAGCAACTCTCTAGACCCTTGCAAGAGCAGAAACTATTGAATAAAGCTCCTTGATGATTCCAGCAGTCAGACCTAGCCTACTGTACTAGTAGGAAGGCAAATTACGATATCCTCTGCTTCATTTGCAGGTTTTTCCACCCTGAACCCTTGTGTAAAAATCGGTTTAACCCTGAGGGTTTAAACAAGCGCATCAGCCAAGCTCTGGGAGATCCTGCCACTCCTGGGAGCTGCAGGGCTTTCCACCTTGTGTATAGTCACTGCTTACTGCTACAGCGAGGTGTTTCAGAGACAAATGAGAGCACAGCTTTGCACACTGGAGACAGCTAACCCAGGAAGGTGTTTCTCAGCGCCATACAGAACAGGGCTGTTTGGGGGAAAGGGATGCACCTACACTGTGCAACACGGAGGTCCAAGATGGGTGCCTGGGACAGTTTTGCCAGGTTCAGTCTGGTAGGGATCTCAACATGGCTCCCTAGTTGTGGTACAGCATGGCACTGATCTGAAAGCCCTCTCAGCTGGCACTAGCTTAGGAAGCTTAAATCTGGGCAGATATGTAACGCAGGGACTAAGGAAGAGCGCATTAAAATTTGAGATCTCAGTGCTGTTCCCAAGTCAGAGAAGAATCTTCAAATACCTCTGTTTTTCCATTTCCACATCTCTACTTAAGGAAAAGTAATAGCACTTTGACATAAAAGCATTTTTCTGGCCCTTGAATGGATGGTTGGTGCTGACATTAAGATATAAATCTGTTAAAGCTGAGGATTGGTTAAATAAGTAAAATATTATTACTGCAGAAACTCTCTTAGCTGTTCAAAATGACCTTTTTTCTTAAATTAACACAAGTGAAAAAGGAATAATTGCTTTCTGTCTTCCCACGCAGTCAGGCACACATGAAGTCCTCTGGGCTTATCAGACTTCACAACAGAGTGGAGGAGATCCACTGTGTCATCCTCATTGGTTTCTTCAGCATCTGGCTCTTTTCAGCACAGTAAAAGGTCAGTTTCTGTGGACAAATAGTGACAGTAATAACGTCTGCATCACTCAAATTGGATCTCTTATCTGAAATTCAGAGGAGCAGCAAGACAGGTTTACAGAATTTCCTTACAGTGATCTCAAAGGACTCTGCAAGTGGAAAAAAAAAAACCCTCAAAACCCCCACCCCACACCCAGTCACTGGGCCCCAGAGAAGTGTGACTATTTTGCAGGTGGCAAAGACATGTCACAAGCAAGAAGTGACTCATCAGTATACACAAGAGAGCTGGGGCGCAGCAAAGAGCAAAAGAACTCGACTCTGTTGCCCGCCTGTGCTAAAAGCTAATCTCTGAATAAATGCATAATATAAAAGTGGGGATTTGTTTCTGTTGGCCTTTGAATTTCAATTTAAGTAATGTGCAAATGATTCTGCATCCTTCCCTCTGGTGTAAGATCAGCTCTAACTTGGCTTAGCCTTTGGGAAGGATGTTTGATTGACTGAATTAGAGAAGGAAGCTCTGTCCACAGGCAACTCTACCAAAACCATTTTAAAGATTGGCTTAAGTTCAGCCCATTCTGGGGACTCATGAAGTCTCTTTATATGGTGATATTTATAATTTATGTGGAACGATCTTAATCTTTGTAATTTATATAATTAAAATATATTAATGTGGTTGCTCTAGATTCATTTTTCTGCAGACAAGCACCACTGTGCTCCCCAATGTACAGAATTACAGCTGGGCCAGGGTAGCATCCTCTAACCTGTCACTCTTCTAGCTCAGAAATGGGCTTGAGAGCAGCAACTTGATCTTGCCTTCATGAGTTTCTCGGTCATATTTTTACCTCCAAGAACTGCGAATGAGCTCTCCTTGTTTTGCTTGCTCGTTCAACAGCCTCGCCGCTGCCTGCTCTTAGACTGTTAGTTCTGGGCTTGAGATAATGGGATTGTTACAGAGGAAGCAAAGGGGTTTTCTTGGGGTGGAAGAGTGTCTTTGATGCACGTAGAGGGAGAGCTCTCTGGGGACAGGACCATCTTCCTGATTTGTCTGTTGAGTGCCCAGCTCACTGGGCTCTGGGACAGTCCCGTTCTGGGACAAGAGATCTTGCCAAAAGGCAATTGGGTGCAATGCAAGAGAGCTTTACAGTAAAAGAGCTTGAGAGTTTGTTCTTCCAGTAAGAAGGGAAAAGGTTATCAAAAGGAAATGGAAGTTTTATTTGAGGGGAGAAGGTTGCTGGATTATTATTTTTGAAAACAGCAACATCATGACCCCTTCTATGTTCATGTGTCATTGCTTTTGTGAAGATTCAAACTATCTCCTCTGTGTTCGGGTTTGCAACATCAAAAGGACCATAGAACAGACTTCTTTGATGTTAAATTTTCTGCTGATGCCGTCTGTGGTCAGGTAATACCACATGATTAATGTGAAAAGATTTGACCTTTGCATAGTTTCCCATGTTCACTAGCAAGGCAAAGATGCAGTGCATCAGTGGGATACGAGATATAGTCAATCAAGGAATTCCTTGGTATTAGAAAACAGTTTTTTAGCTTCCCCAAATCAACCCCAATGTGTTTTCTTTGTGTTTAATTTTTTTTGTGTTTGCATAATTGTTTAATATTAAAGAAAGAGAGCGTGGTTTGGTCATTTAGTTAGTAAAATCAGGCCTTGGGACTACCAGGCCTGGGAAGAACTGGCTCCTCTCACCCTGCTCCGCTCGGCTATTGGCCAGCCTAAGCAAGTTACTTTGCCTCTTTATAAAATAAGGATAATGGTTCCTCCATTGTAAAGATGTGAGATCTACTGCTGAAAAGCAGTACGCGAGAGTTAGGTAATATTATTTCTGGCGCTCCTACAGATGTGCTTAGTGTTCAGTTTTCCCATCTGTAATGTGGGGATGTTAGAACTAATCTACCTCCCAGGGTTGTTTTGCTTAATTCCATAAAGTACTTGAAAACCTCACATGGAAAGAGTTATAGGAGCACAAGGTTTCTTAATAAAGCTCATTCATGAGTAATGTATTTTTGAAGTAAGTGACTTGAACCTTCACCCATAGTTGGAAACCAACATGAGCCAAGTCTTCTTTGTTGTTCAGCAAAGGTTGGTTGATATTTTTTTCCTTACATATTTAATTCTCATAAGGCTTCGCATTTCTGGTTTCTGGCTATGATTGAAAGCAGAAATGCCAAAATACCACAAAAGAAGGCTGGGAGTTTTTACCTTTTTTTCCTGACCCTCCCAGAAGCTGGAAGTTTTGAAAAGCACAAGAGTGTTCCCCACCATCCCTAGTTCTGAGTTTCCCCCTGCAAAGGTAGGTGTGTGAAGTTGTTTTCTCAGAAGGCTGAGATTTACCCAAACGCAGTCCATACCCTGCAGCTTGTGGGATCTGCCCAGCCACGTTGAACATGATGTGCAAGTGACTCTTAGGTGTATCAGGGCTGCTCTGTTCAGATAACCACTCGGTGCTTTATCAGCATACATCTACCCTGCCTTGAGCTATACAAGACCACATTCAATCTCATCCACTGCACAATTGTTGTTGTTGATTATTGCAGAGAGCATGGTAAGGATCTTTTGAGGTGCTGCACAAATGCTGAGGCTTAGGTGGCCTTTACGTCAAAGGGCTGTAAGAGAAAATGAGCCAAAACTCATTTATCTCAATGTCAAAATTCCTACTAACTGGGCAGGAAGCGAGGTTGGACCAACCCGGGAGGCTTTTAGAAAGCCTGGCCTTCGCACCGTGGGATGTATTACAAACCCGGATTTGCAGGATCTCTGTCTGCAAATAATCCATACTCGGAGTGCTCTGCACATATCATTTGATGTGTGTAAAAGAGGGACCGTGCCAGGAGCACAGAAGCTAACTTGGAGCCTGGGGAAGTTTTCAATCGGTTTTGCCAGGGTTTCCCTCCGTGGGAAGGCACGGACGGCTTTCTCCTGCCCCCTCCTGGTGCAGCCCTCAAAATGTGCCTCTGAAAGCACGGCAGGCAACGAAGAGGCTGAAAACATGGCACCTTCATTTTTCAGGGGACGTGCACCTGGAGTGTATGGCAAAGTTGGTCTGTTTACATGGCACAAAAAGGAGGTGTTATCTTTTTTTTTCTTTTTTTTTTTTTCCCTCTCTTGGAATTGTAAATCCAATTGAGCTCTGTGAAAGTAAGCCAAAGCTGGGTCTGGTTAATGCACTTGCAGTTGAACGGATAGCAAAATTTAGTTGCGGAGTCTTTCAGCTGTGTGATCTAATGCCCTTCATCATTGGAATATGTTGTCTTAGGTAATATTTTTATATTTCTTTATAGGCTGGCCTGATACTTAGCCAACCAAAGAATAATGTAATGCAAACAATCCAAAGGAGGTAGGTAAGAATATGTAGTCCTCTACCAAATGTACGGGCTCCATTCTCTCCATTCTAGGGGGTAGGTGGAAAACCAAAGTTTAATCTCAAGAATAAAACTTGGCAGTTTGTAAAATGTTCCCATCGTGCACTTGAACAAAAGGCAGCCCCTAAGCCCTGTGCTACATGGAGAGACAGTGCGGGGGCTGCTGGGGGCTGCTGCACCACTGGGGGTATTTAAGCACAGTCAGGTGGACAGACCAATGCAGTCTTAAGTTTTGCAATGTTTGCCTGCAGAAACAGTAAACCAAAGTGTAATAAGTCAGAATAGCTACTGTATGGGTTGTTCCAGACTCGAACTCTTTAGCCTTTTGGATTGAGCACAAGTTGAATATGGTTGAACACAAACTAAAATGGAACTCTCTATAGGTGGGCATCCTAAATCTGTGCTATCTGTCTCTCTTCATCTCTGCATTAAGCTATTCCACCTTTTCTGATGACTGTCATTCACTAGAGCAGAAGAAGGTAGTACAAGGACTTTCAGGCCTTTTGGTTACAGTATTTGCTCAAAATAAGGCTAAGTCTTCCTGTACCTGGACTAAAAATTCTGTTCTGCACTTGATGCAAGTTCCCTTGACACCAACATGTTTCTGCAAAGAAACTTATTTTCACAAACTTAGAGTTTTCTAATCACAGCAAAAAGAACTGATGAAGAGTTTCTGACCATTGTGCTAAAAATCTGTTTCCTTATCAAGCCTAAAATATGCTTATTGCAGAGGTTGAATCTTCTCCATTTTCTGACAATTTTGTAGCTTTTTTTTTTTAAAGTAAGTTTCAGCCACCTGTGATTGTGCTGCATTTTCAGAGGCTGTTTGCATTTCATGGGAAGGTGTTGAACTTTCCATCAAGTCCCATGTGGTTGTTCGAATTGGGGGGAGCACTATTTATGCAGTATATATAGCACGCCTATATCCCAAGCTGAGCTGAAGCGGTAGGTGCTTGCCAGGGTAATACCTTTCTTCAATATATATGTTTGAAAGACAAGTCTTGCAGCATTATATGGACAAGCCTAACGATATAGAGTCCTTTTTATTAAAAATAACATCTCTTTCTTTTACGTGTTTTGATAAGAAATTTCAATACGAGGTCTTGCGACTCAGCTCCCTCTGGGCACCAGGTTTTCTGTCCAGTAGTTGGAGAAAGCTTCATGGTCCTGGTGGCTGTGTAGCCGTGGCGTTGGGGAAGAGACAGAAAAAGCAAATGAATTCCTGCTAAATGGACAATATCAGAGAAGGGGAAAGAGACAGGACTTTCCATTTTCTTTTAGTCCAGTAGTTCTAAGGAGTAGGTCTGGCTGCACAAAGCTTTCTGCACCTGAGTGATGATTTTAGGGAAATTTCCAGAGATTAGTTCCTTTCATTGAGTTTCTCTGGACTTTTCCATTGCAGGGTGCGTCTGGCCAGGTTTTGACCTCTGATGTATTTTGATACTGTCAGCATGCAGCAGTGCAGCTATTGAAGCTGAAATGCATAGAAAGGTCTGAACAAAGCCACAAAAATTTTGGGGGGTGAATCATTTGTTCACCACTCAAAAATTCCATAGTGGCTTGACTTTTCAAGAAAATTTTCCATAAATTTATGTTTATATGCAACAGACCACAAAGACAAAACAATTTCAAACCAAACAAAAGAGTTTAGTCAATCTGATGAAAAAAACCTTTTGGTTTTTTTTTTTCATAGCTCTTTCCATCAAGAAACAGACATGAACTTCACTTCAGGGCAAAGTGAATATTTTTTCTCCCTTCAAGTTCACCTGGCAAACTGAAAAATTAGTTATTTGTACAGGTCTGGTTGTGAATCATCTTGACTCAGATGTGTCCCTGCTGGGGAGGACATGTTAGCCCCTGCCACCTTTGCGTGGTGCTGTTGATTTTCTGCTTTTCAAGTTCACCATGATCCAGTTTGGCCTCAGATGGCCTGAAAAACACCATTTCTCAAAAAGCACTTGAACTGCTACAGGGCTTCAGGGCAGGTAAGTACTGAGATAGGTATTAGATAACCTGAGCCTCCATTTCTGATCTTTCCCAGACACTAGCATAGTCAAAAAAGAATAATAAAAAAGCAGGCAGAGTTACCTTCTAAATAGAGCAAGTCAGACATGGAAGTTTTGTAGCATCACAAAAGGTTACGCTCAAATTTTCATTCAATTGAACCTTCTGCATAACAGAGGACCTATCCCTTCCCGCTAGTTTTAGCATCATGCCCGTGACTTTTACTTGAGTCATATCAAAGAAATGACAGCAGGAGATAGGACCTTAGGAGGTAATCTAGTCCTATCCCTGCCCTAAGCAGAATCAGTGACACTGAAAGTGTTCTTCACAGAGATTTGCGTAAACAAGTCTGAAAAACTCCAGCTATGGAGACTCCACAACTTCCCCAGATAATTAATCTGCAATGGTTACAGCTAGAAAAGATTATTTCTCTGTCTCTCCAGGTTTTCTGAGGGGTTCGTGTTGGTTTTTTTTTAAGAAATCCAGCCTAGATGTACAGTGGCTGGAGTTGTAGCACTGTCAGCATGTCCAGTGGTTAATTAGAGTCAGTTTAATATTTTTAGCTCATTTTTAAGATTGGTTTTAAAATCTTTTTTTCCTAGTAGACTGCATTGCTGTATCAGATGAGTGGTACCTTACTTGTGGACATCCAGATCTTCTGCACTCTAAGGGGACCTTGCAGTCATCACATTTTTTCTCTTGCATGCATAGACTTTTATCTTTCACGCTGTTACCCAATACTTTGCATTTGAATTAAGCATAGCTTTTACTTTGGCTAAAATATATTTTCTGGAAAAGCATCTAATTTTGATATGAATACGTCAGGAAGTGGATAATCAATCATTTCCTTTAGAAGTTTGTCACAGTGGTTAATCGCCGTCACTGTTTGAAAAATTGTGACCGTTTTGAATTTCTGATTTCAACTTCCAGTCACCGGTTCTCATTATGCTTTTCTCTGCCAGATGTAAGAACCCTTTAGTATCCAGTACATTCTCGTCTGGAAGTAACTATGCAGTGTAATCAAGACATCGGTCATTTTTTTCCTTCCCAATAAACTCAGTAGATGGGTCTCTAAATCTCTCATGGTCAGGTGTCTCCTTCGTTCATCAGGTCAGGCTAATGCTTGTTCTCTGTCGCTATTTGGGTTCTTAATAGAGGTTGGTAAAACTGGACTCCAGGCTTCTGTGAGATGTTGTACTGTGAGGAGGTAAAATCACATTACTGCTCACTGCTCCCTTGTTTGTAGGTGTATGGATCATGGGAACAACTTGCCTATTTTTCAGTCTTTGTGGAATTAATAATTTCATGCTGCCTTGCTCACTGTGATTCCCAAACCACTCTCCTGAATTACAGCTCTCCAGGATCCACAGTCCCACCAGGTTTATTTTGCTCTCTGCCTTACAAGACCCCCTTTGCACTGACTGCATTTGGTTCAAACGGGCTCCCTTTAACAACTGACCCAGAATACTCTCTGCATGAGTATTTTCTCCCCATCGTTATTTAGCAGGCTGCTAATATTTGTGGCAGCCATCTGTCTGTCAGTGCTGACTTTATATTCCCTTGCAGAGCATCAGTGAAAATGCTGAATAGCACCGAGTATACTTCAAAGCCAGTAAAGCATCTTCATTTGATGATGGTCTGATTGACGCAGCTGGGTTTTGAGTTATGCTAAATAGCCATGTCTTAGCCATTTAACATAAGTTTCCTTGATGTTATATAGTGTTTATCTAGTAAGTATGTCATGCACTAAGTCTAAAGCCTTCAGAAAGCCTGCTACATCTGTGCAGTTAGCTTTTTTGCAGGCAGAACATGAAACCAGTTTTATTTGTGAGGAGCTATTTTCCATACACCCATGTTGACTGGCAGTAATTAAAATCTTGTTCTTTCATGTTTCGGCAGTTCAGTCCTGTCTCAGCTTTTCCACTATTTTACCTGGGATTGATGTGAAGTTAACTGCTCAATAGTTCCCCTGTAATTACACTCGATTTCCTGTTCTCTCTCGCTCCCTCTTTATCTATCTCTCGCTTTCCTTTTTTTTCCAGGCTACTACCCTGGTTCCTGGAATCCCTCTGATATTAAAATTTATTAAAAATTAACATTAGCAAGCCAGATTTCTCCTCAGTCAAATATTTTAGGACCCCTGGGTGTCATTTATCCAGGCCTGCTGATTTAAAAATGTTTATCTCTACTAGATGATGTTTAACATCCTGCTTATTTCCTAATGGGCTGGAAAGTACTTATTCAACCTTGGTCTCGCATAAACACCATTACGCTATTACTTTCAAAAATACCGAACAGAAACATTTATTGAACAAGCCTGGCTTTTTGTATTGCCGTTCGCAGTGTTACTCTAGCAGTGTGCCTAGGCAATTCCAACACTCTCCAAAAAATCCTGCTTAGCATCGCCATGAACCTGTTTTTCGCAATCTTTTTCTTTTCCAATAACAGTTTCTTCTACATCATAACTCTGCACTTCAGACAGTTGCTCTATTTTTCCCATTTGTTGAATCTTTAGAAATACTTCTGGTTTACCACGGAAGTAGCTGGGCCCTAGCCAGTCTGTCCTCGATGATGCTGATGGACTGACTCTATTCTGAAAGAACTTCCGATTTTCATTCATGTTTTCCTCCCTGATTTCTTCCTCCCACTCACTGTTTTATCATAATTTTCCTCAGCTGGAGGATATTAGCTGTCGGGAAGCACCAGCTACAATTGTCTTCATTTTGTCCACTTTTAATTATGAGCTCTTAGGATAATATCACTTTCCAGCTGTATGAGTGAGATATTCTTTGTTAATCAGAAGGAGTTGCGAAATCAGTAGCTCATGTTGGATGCAATATCTTTTCCTTATGTAAATGCGTAAGTGCATGTTGTCATCAGATCACTTCCTCACTCTCGTTTGGATGAACTGCATTGCACCCAGGATTAACGAGATTATTAAGATTTCTCCAGAAACACAGGTCAGATCTGGGAATCTCCGTGCTGCATTCAGGCCTGAACCTCAGCTTCTCCAGGGGATAACAGACATCAGACCTTGCTTTTCATTCTGGCCTTATCTCATATTCAGTTCATTCCCCTCTGCCTAAATTGCTCCATATTCTGATGCCTTCCTCAGGACTCACTGCCACAGATGGTGTATTTATATTAACTTAAAGATTGCATTCCATCTTTCAAATGAGATTAATAAATTTTTCAGGCCATTGTGGTTACCCGACCTGACCTCCTATAAACGCAGCCTATAATTCTTCACCCAGATTCCAGCATCTGGCCCCATAACTCAGACTTGAAACACGGCATATTGTTTTTAGAAATGCATCTCGTGGACACATAAACCCTCTGTCACTTGGACATGTTTCTTTATTTAGAATAAAATCTAGTGTTTCGGTGGTGCCTAGACATCACAGTACCTATGGGTGCTTATAAGTGTGCAACAGTGATATACTCCTAACTAACTGTATTTCAGTACCTGTCTTCTCCCTACCTAAAATACTGCCCTTAGTTTCTTTCAAGTGGATATTGTTCTAGACATGAACATGGGACCTGAAAGCCACTGAGAGTCACAGATGGTTAATGAAAGATGCATGATAAAACCCAAAATAATCCAATTACCTATGGTGACATCCCTCTTAGACACATGTGCAGGGGTGTGTTGACTGTCTGTATTTCTTTGATTGCTGTTTTACTTTTCTATAATGTCTTTCAAATGAGGAAGAAGCTATAGGTGTTGGAATTAGGAGGGTATTGTCCTTCGGTCTGTGAAAAGGATGTATCTTTTTGTATCTATGATTAGTGTCAGAAAGCAGGAACCAGGGTAGAGTGTTCAACCTCTTACTAGTACTCCTGGGTTTTACACTTTTTTTTTTTTTTTATTTCATTTAATTTCTTTTTCTGTGGTGAGATTTTACACTGAACCCTAATATACTCCTGCAGAATGGCATTCTCCTGGGCCTATTTGAAATTCTTGATCTTTTCTGCATCTGTTTAAATCCTGCGTTCATGCACGTACAGTACAAGGTCAACCCTTTTGTTTGTTATTTTTATGGAGTTTAAAGAAAGTCCAAATACCTGACCGAGGTACCTGTCTGGTGCAGCCTTGTGACAGTTGCAAAATCTTCAGGCTCGGAGAGCCACATGATTAACTGTTTCATGAGGAATACAAGAAACAATAAAATCAGGGGGTTTGCCACATAAAGGGTAAGCTTTGCAGCTAACAGGTATTTAGGGCTGGCTCACCACTGCTCAGAATTCAGGAGGTGGTGAATCGTATGCTCAGAGGAAAACAACCCAGCAATACGTTGCAGACCCGTGCTCTGAACACAGCCCCGCGTGCGGGGAGGCTGACAGCTCACAAACGAACCACAAAGCTCAGCTCTTCCTTAGACTTTTCATCTTCAGATTCAGTCTTACCCCACAGCACGGCTCACCAGCTCGAGAGATCAAAGAGTGTACAAGTAGAGATGATTTGCCAAGAGCGTTTGGGGTTAATTCTGCAGAAGTTACACGCTTGAGTCCGGTACTGGCACTTTCCAAGTCAATACTGGACCGAGCTTCCAGTTTGGCATTATTAGAGGTATCATACTTCTCAGGGGTTGTTGTTCATCTCAAATACAAAGCTGAACTGCCTGTTGTGGAACTGGCTGCACTGCTGAAATCCCAAGAACTTGCTCATGAAAGGTGTTGTTTTGTAGCGGCTACAGTTAGCCCTTAAATTATAATTACTTTTACTTTTTATCTTTTTTTTTTTTCTTCTTCTTCCCAAAAGATAAACTCCCTTTAGACTTTTGAAGGGATTTTGTTATATTTCTGCTACATTTTATTGGTGTGAATCTTTGGGGAGAGGCTGATGTCTAAAGGAAATTTATTATTAAGGACTAGCTATACTGTTTCCCAGCAGTGAGCTTGTTACTGCCACATCTTGGCCTAAACTCTATAATTGGTAATTATGTTTGTCTGACCTACATTCTTCTGTGTAATTGTAGCGAGATATGGTATTTTTCAATTCCTGAGTAAAAATGTCCACACCGGTTGTGAAGTGTTGCTGGGCAGAAGCTTTCACCTTCAAAAGGCAATAGCATTTTTGTGGTGGAGGATGTATTTTTTTTTTTAAGGTATATAGCACTAAGATCCTATGGGGGTACAAAGCAATGTAGAAATAAGTTAGATATAATGACATGATTTTTCAGAACCTAGGAAACTAATGGTCAATTAAATCCCAGTGGAGGGTGCATATTAGCTTCCTAATTTGTTTTGGACCCATGACTGGAATGTGTACGCACATGCTATTCAGTCTGGAGCATTCATGTGAAAGATCCTTTGGGTAATTTAACAGCTACAAATGGCACTTCCACCTAAAATTGTTTTGTGTTGTGTTTCTGCACCAATTGACTCTTCGGTAACAGATCCGATGATTGGGTTAGAAAATTCTCTCTCGCCTACTGATTTTATCGTCTGAAAAAGGAAAATTCGGATTCCTTCTGAGGTTCTTCAGAAGACAGAAAGTCTTATTTGCCACTTAACAAATCATTTTTGATTTCCCATAAATAACACAAGAAATATCCTTCCTACTGCTTCACCTCAGAAGTTTTCAAAGTTTTGCACCCATGAAGACCGGAGGATCTAGTGGATCATTAGCATTTCCCAGTACGTGGACTAGATAATCCAACCACAAACCTGGTTTCTGAGCCTTTCACTCTCTGGCTTATTGACCCAAAAGTTTTTCATCTGTTCCTTGGGGGCTACTGAGAATTCTGATATTTTCTCCATCTGTTGCTTGAAATTTCCCCTGTGAGCGCTCGGCATGTTTCCCTGTTCCTTCCAGATGACCCTCTCTTGCTGTTCCCACTGGGTGTCATAAACTCCATGACTACTTCCAAGAAACGTTAAGGTGAGTCGCATTTTATTTATTGTGCTGAGTAATGCCATTAACACGTTCCAAATTGATCCATCAAAGAAGTCAGCCTGGAGAACCTGCTCAGTGGCAACTTCAGGTCAAATATTTAGGTGGGGCACTGCCGTTCACCTGAGCACTACGTGAAGTTGTTATCGAAGTATATTGCCTAAAATACCCCTCTGGGCTCTGCTGGAGTTGCTGGCCTATTCCACGAAGTCGACCAGCTGCTCCTTTTAGAGCCCCCTTCTGAAATGTGAACACAGGACAGTGAAATTGCTGTCCCGCTGGATCATTCATCTGGAAGAGACATTATTAATAAGGAACGATAGACTTCCCATTGAATTGGGACGAAGGTATGTTTATTTTATCAGTGTTTTGTTTTCTCATGTTTTGAGCCCAGCACTGAGCCCCTGAGCACAGCCTGGCTGAGACTGAATCTTGCTTTAGGGGAGGCTCGGAATATTGACACTTCCAATGGCTGCACTGAATGTTGGCAAACGCAATCCCTTCATCTGAGGGACAGCGAAGTAGTCAAAAAAACCCAAAATCAAATAATTCCCTGTGAGGCATTAGAGATATGAGGGCCGCTGTCTGAAGCTTCTCAGAAATTGCTTTTTGGTCCTCAAGTTGTCTTTGGGGGAAAAGGGACAACTATTTGTTTCCTAAAAAACCCAAATAGGTTCATGTATAAAACCCAATAATTTACTTGTATTAAACCCACTTCTCTTTATGTATTTTGCCATGTGTGAAACTGTGTTGTGGGTTCCTGTTGATCCTGTTCTCTTCCAGCTGTGCATCCGCTTTGGGCTGTACATACCACGATGTTTCAGGGTTCACCCTTAGAGAGAAGGGGAAATATCCCTAATATCCCTAATAGGAGGAAAAAATAGGAGTCCCAGCAGCAGGAGTGCTGGGCAAGCTGGAAGCCTGGCGCACGAGGGAGAACGGGAGGAACAAGACCACAGAATGACAGTGTCCCTGGTTACCAGGGAAACACTCCTAAATTGGAGCATTTTTTATTTCAATCAGAATATTTGTTTTCATTTGAAATATTTTGATAAGGGTTTTGGCTTTTGATAAAAAAGTTATTTTTCAGGGGAAAATCTGTTTTTAAAGTCTTAACTTTTTTTAATCAGTCTTTGTAATATACAGATTTGATTTTAAAAAAAATATGGTGAGTCATCATCATCTTTTCATAAACACCTCACCTTGTACATAACTTCACAGAAATACAGACATCATTGATGGGGCTGAAGGGACTTAGAGAGGCCCACTGGTAGAGAACAAGGTCAACTACACCTGACTTTCCCCCAACAGATATTTGTTTAATGTACTGGTAGAGAAGTTCCCATTATGGGGATTTCCCAGTCATCTTAGGTGATCCTACAGTTTCCCTACCCCTACATTTAGTAAGTTTTCTCTGGTGTGAATCTAATCTTTCCCACAATTTTAAAGCAGTTAAATACAAATTTTGACTGTACTTTATAAAGCAATCTTGGGCACATTTGCTGACCAGTATGTATCCCCAGCCTCTTCTAAATACAGTGATGTCAACAGTACTGTCTTGGTCAGAGGTCTGTAATCCATGACCTTTCATGCTTATTCTCTTCAGAGCCTGTATCTTTCTTGACGTGTCATGCCCACAGCTCACATGAATGGTTTTATCCCAGCATGCACATTTCTGATTGCAGAAAGGATCCTACTTTTTAAGCAATATCTGCATCTTTTCCTTTGAGCTGAACAGATATCTCACTATATCCAAAACTGTGTGTTTAAACATATTTTACCCTTCATGCCTATATAACAACAATATTTTGACAATGTAATTCGTCAGTAGCGTCCTCCTGTTAAGAGCTATCATCTATAAACTGAAGAAGTGATACAAATCTTAAGTACTCATAACCTTCTTGACTTGTTCATCGAAGATGATCTTACGTAGCCTTCACACCTGCCATTTCTCTGGCATTTTCCTCCACAGTATCCATTTGATGCTCATTAGGTTTTCAAGTTATTTTCCCAGCTTTTTAACTATGTGTGCAATCTTGTATTCTAAACAGGGTTGTTTATGCCCCATGTGTTTCAGTGAGTATTTTGGTAACAGTACACATGCAGGCGATATATTTGTCCTACACATCTTTGTCCCAGCGTTCTGCAGTTCCTTCCCACTCGTGCCTGAAAATTGGAGTACACTGGTTTTTTCCTTCATCTCATCATTGTTGTTGTATTTTTTTTTTACCCTCTAGCATTTTTAGAACATAACATATTTTCATGTAAGTAGTGTTAATTATGTAACAGCAATTTATCTCAGATAAGATCTTTTATTTTTGTTGCAATTTTGCAATTAGAATGCAGAAAATTTCAGGCTTTGAACCCTGCCTTTTATGTCAAGTTGTCTGCCCACAACTGATGACTATAAGTATCTTATTTGCCTCAGAAAAGGAAGTGAAAAAAGTGCCATCTGCAAATTTATTGGGAATTTCAGTATCTTGGAGGGATGACTGAAGGAATAGACCATGCAGCAGTCAAAAATTTGCTCTGTAACAATGACCACAGAGTACTTCAGTTCAACACCATAAGAACCATTATCAAAGGGCATCAAGAATAAAAGCAACTCCATCAAGATAAGGCAACTGGCCAGTGTGTGATGGGCAGAGAATTGTATGGCAGGGAACCTAAATGAACTTTTTTGCTCATGCATCACAATTTGCTGGGGTTCTTTGAAGGGGTCAGCAAGCATGTGGTTAAGGGAAAGCCAATTCATATAGACTACCCAGATGTCTAAAAAGCTTTTTATAATGTTTTTGTGGGAACTGGGTAACGGTTGGAGAAGAGGAAAGGCCATTGCATGAATTGAAATAGATTAAAATGTGTAAAATAGAAGAGTAAATGGCAAATCTCACAGTGGACTTCCACAGGGATCTCTAGAATGGTAAATGGCACATCTCATGGTGGACTATTACAGGGATCTGTTTTGGACCTCTGATCCAACCCTGATCTTATTGACCATTCTTATGTTCTAATTTAGTCAACACACCATGTGCTCTATCCAGGACTCTGAGTGGATGGTAGGTCTGACTTCATGTCTCCTAAATATGTTGCTTCCACACCAGCTCCTTCTTTAAAGTGACTTCACCTAGACTTTTTTTTGTTAAGGACCTGAAACTGGTGAGGACTAGGTGCTCTACTGCTTCATTAGGAGGGCTCAATTTATAAGGACACACATTAGAAGGGCAGACAAGCAAATTTGATCCAGTTTTCCCTAGCTACCTTCCTACAAGCGTAGGAGATCTTATTGAGGTGGCGCAGAGCAAGCATTCTGGGCTTCCCACTACTGCTTCTCTTCCCATGGGGAGAGCTGTAGTGCTCTGCTTTATACTTTTAATCTTGTGGAAAGCATCTCTTTAGGTGTTCATCTATCTCTTACCATCCCCCGGGGTATCTTAGTGACACGGAGTTATCACAATTACAGATCCTAATTTAGGTATATTTTCCATGTTGGTAGAACATAAGCCCCATGTTCTTTATGAACTGCCATAGAACTGCTGGGCTATGGAGGATATTCCTCACTCGCTGTATCTATCGCTGTCAGATTTGACTGTCCTCATCAAACTGATCAGCTGACATATAGACTGTATTGCCTTGAACGTCAGAGTAGATTTTTCTAACTAGGTCTAGCTACTGAGCATATGCAGGAGCAAGAATAGCAGTTGCCTGCCTTTATTTCATCCTCCTCCTCTGACAAAGCTAAACTAGCTGACGTTCCCTGCCCAATATGATCTTTCAAGCCTTTTAGCATCCTCTATTCAATCAATTTCTAACTCTCTGAAAGAGAAATTGTAGCTTCTTCAAGCCTGCTGGGTAGGGATGACGGAGAGGAATTGCCCCAGATGGGTAGGTAGACCCTTGCACATATGTGACTCAAAGGATATCATGTATTACCAAGATGTATATCCTCTAGACTTCTTCAAATATGTACATTTCTAACATCAGACATCCATAGATTACCATTCTTGTGACACTCTAGGCTGTACATCTAAAAAGAAGTGTAACTTCATCGGTGTCGACTGAAGAAGAGTGCTGGTTTTTTTAGATGTGCTAGCATTGCTGGCTCTCCACTGATTTGCAGCAGAGCTCCTTGGTGTGCAGAAAGTCCTAATGACATAAAGTCCTGATGACCCCCAGTCTTACACCCTGGCAGTGGCAGATCCTGCTCAGCATGGCAAGAAGGCAAATTTTTGTTTTGGGACCTGCATGACTTGGAGAGGGGGAGACCTCCCAGGGATACACAGTGCCAAAGGACGTGCCTGCACGTTCAGTGGGTTCTGTAGTGCTGTGAAGAAAACAGGTGCCTGTTTGGTACATTTTCCTCACGCAGTCAGTTTTAAATCAGTCACCAGATTTGGGCTGAGGGAAGAGTATTTCCACAGCAGGTAAGATCTCTCTCTCCGCTTCTTGTAGTTTTGTCCTCTTCTGCAGCATGGTGCACAGTCCATTTCCCAAGGATTGTACGTCCCAAAGCTTATCTACTGTATCTACCTATATTAACTGGCCAAATAATAGTTATCAACATTACTAATCTAAGATCACCCCACACAGTTTCACACACAAATGCTCATGACTCACAGTGCCCACCCCTCAACTGGCTCTGTCATTATTTTATCCTGCTCTTGTCCTCTTGCATGGTTCAGTTTCTGAAGCTTTTGATCTTTGATGCTGAAAGTTTAAAATGGGAGTTGAGAGCTGTTCTGTGATTAGAGATGTCTAGGGCTGGGTGGAAGGTAAAAGGAGAATATGTATTTCTTTCCTTACTAACCATTCATATACGGTGGTAGGGACTGTAGAGACCTGGTCCTGATGACCCAGCTAGACTGTTCCAATTCTGTTTTTTCCTCTCTCTTGAAGGACTGTGGTTCTTCAGCAAAAGGTAAATAACCCTGTTTCTTCTGACCCAGAAATACTTATATGAGTCATATTGTTCTAAATGTGCCTGTCGGTGTAAAACTACATGCCTATGTGAAATCCTTCTTAGGATTTCAAGGTTGTTTCAGAACAAAGTGGATTTTAATTCTTCACAAATGTTTTACTTTATTGTTCTTAGAACTGGAGATGAAGGAACCTATATGTGGTTTTATTCACACAGAGCAAATACATGACTGTTTACTTCTGACCTCATAACTGCACCCCAGCGAGGAAAGAAAGGGGAGAAGAAGAAAAGAGAGTGCAGAGATTTAAGCAATTCTGACAAGGACAGAAAATAAATCAGTGCTTCTAGAGAGTCTCTGTCTCCTAAATTTCTCTGTAGTGTCTACTGGACCATCCATAATCCCCATGGAGCGGGATTTTTAGAACTATTGGAGAGGCCACCGGGACTTGAAGTCTTTTATAATTTGTCTTTCTGGGCCAAAGAGATTCCCCTCAATTACCTTAAAGTTATTCAGCATAAGGTTATTCTGACTCAGTTAAGCAAAGGAAGCTTGCCTCCTAATGAACTCAAGTGGACACAACACCATAACTAAAACTTATTCTTAAATTATTCTTGTTCCTTGAAAAGTTCCTTGAAACAAATTCCTTTGTGAGTGGAAAAAGAGTAGGAGAGAAGGGGGCAGACCAAACTGAAAAAATTGCTGGGAGTATGAGAATTATGTAGGGCCAATAATGAGTTTATCAAAAAGAAGAGCTGGCTAAAAGCTGTAGGAGGACAGTGACAGCTTTGCCAGGTTTTCTCGGGTTTTTTTATCCCTATTTTAAAGTTTCACAAAAATGATCTGTTCTATACAAATAATGCTTTGAGATACTTTAAAATATATGGTAGCCAGAAAAGCTTCTTGCAACTCTAAAGGTGGTGTTTCTTTTGTCTCTGGAGAAACTGTGACTCTGCAGGTCTCAGGTGAAACCCCCTTGTACATCTATTTGTTAAACAGTACGAGCAGTCTGCCTAACATGGGCATTACAGAGTTGGGAGAGGCTTAGCTGGTTTTGGCAGCCTGGATCTGAACCTTGGGAGAATATAGAAGGGGAAGTAAAGGCAGTGAATGGCACTGTTGTAGTCATTCAGAAGGTATTTAAGAGAATGCTATGGAATGTGACTCTATTGCTTTGTGCTCTCCTTTGTAAACAAAGCCATGAAGACAAGAGTTCCTCATCCTGCTATAGGTCTAAAGTTGAGTACAGGTAAGCAAAATGCAAGGCAATATCTGGTCCGCCAAGAAATTAGCAACTGGATCATGACAGAACTCAATAATTGCAGGCCACCATGTTAACGTACATCAAGGTTGTAAGGGTCTATATGTGCTTCTTTCTCCTGCATAGAAATTCACATCATGGGCCATAAAATATCATAAGAAATTTAAGAGCTGTAGTAAAAGGTACGAAACTGGAACTATAATATGTTGCAGGATAAGAGCAAGAAAGTGACAGATCTGCTGATGTCCAAGGTCCCTGTGATAGCTAGAAATCTCTGTTACAAAACACTCACTAATGGCTCCTGGGAAGCAGATTATGGCCCAGGGTACAGAGAAGGGGAGGGAAGAAGGAACCCAACATCACCCTTCCCAAAGAAGTTACCTCCGTATCCAAATCTGTTGTCAGCTTGAAATTGAGCGTGTGCATGGATACCCTGAGCACATACCAGATTTAGCAGTCGAGAGGGCAGGGGTACAGGTTGTTAGTGATCCTCTCCAGGCATGAAGCAGAGAGGCGAGGCGAGCCCCGTTCTTATCCCTTGTGCTGATTTTTAACAACGGCAAATGCAAGAGGAAAACAGAAAAACTTTGATCACAAAGAGCTGTGATTGTGGTTGCACTTGAGGGATCTGGGTTTTACTACGGGGAAATGATCAGTAGCAAAGAAGTTTTTGAGCTAAGATAAGGTCAAACGGAGGGCTGGAAGCAGCGACAGCAGTGTGAAGTATTTTTTTTTTTAACCTTGTGACTGCTTTCCCACACACTCTAACTGCTGTACATTGGTGCCATCTACTGCCTGGCCTGTGGCTCTCCCTGCCTAGGCCTCCATTGGCATCACCAGCGCTACGTGTAGCAAAAGTTCAGCACAGGTAGGAGCAACTCTACAGCTCTCTGTTGAGGCCCTGACGTAAGAAGAAAAATTGCAACTATCTGTCATGATGATAGCAGCACTGATTTAAAGAAAACAGACCTGCTAACCAGCAATACAGCTCACTGGCTTTGGAGGTAGGACAGAAACTGTGGGTGAGCGTCTCTGAAGGAATCAACTAGATTCCTTAACTATGTCCACGTGCTATGGCACAATAAGTCTCATTGATCCCATACCAAATACGAACAGCAGTGAGACAGCACCCTTGAGAGACAGGGGAGGAGGTACTGCAGCTTTTGTGATGCTGATGGTATATGGCTGCTTCCCTGGTGCCAAAAGCAGAGGTTCCTGTGGCGTCTGTGCCAGGAACCTGGCACTAGCAGACAGTCCCCAGCTAACACCCCACAGCCGCGGTGACTGCCATCATGAGCAGGCAGCTGTGCACCTCTAAAACCCCTCTTTGCATGCCAGGTCTTTTCAATAGTTCATGTTTCTCTTTTAATGTCATTGCAATAACCTACTTGTAAAGCTTTCATGGTGATCCCTTAAGCTGCTGTTGATGGCTGCTGTAAAATCAATACATCAGGTATGTCTTAGTCGGTTGGTCTGAGCCGTACAGCACAGTTCACATCATCACAGTTAACCTGACTGAGGCTGTTCCAGAAAACTTTGTGTGCAGGGAAGGCAGGAGAATGATGTTTACATGTGAGAAAGAAAGAGTTTCTGGTTGTACATCAGGTTATGCTACCAGGGGACTGAATAATGACTACGCAGCTCCTCACATATGTCAGATGTTAGCTCCTTAAGTAGCCACAGAAGTTGTGAAACCTATTTTAATCTATTAATTATTCAGATTAAACTTTAATAATTATCTGCATGTATGTTGAGTTAACCTACAGGATCCTTATTAAGAGCCTGTACGCTGCCTCGCATTCAGGGATATTTTGAGTGAGCAGTGGCATCTGACAAAAATGAAAAAAAAAGTGAGAGGGGAGCAGAAAGAAAAGGTAAAACTTCCCAGGAGAAGAAGGGTCTGACCTAAGCAATGGAAATTCATCAGTGTATGCCTTGCATCCTCAGAAAATCCTAAGGATGAACAATTCTTAAAATTAAAGGACAGTAATTTTAAAATCTGAAAAGAAATGTCTTTGCATCACATATTGTTGGTGTAATTCACTGTCCAAAGAAGTGGCTGAGACAGAGAGGGTGTGACTGAAGACTAAATAACTTTGACACTTGGGACCGCACTGTAGCATCCAGCCCCTGAGGAACTGCTTGGGCTGGTAATGGTGTTCCCTCAGGTGGGACAGCCACAGGGGTCAGGAGAGGGACCTGGCTTCCTTCCCTCCGAGAACAGGAATAAGGTTAAGGTTCTTTTCAATCCATGGCATTTATCGTTCTCAAGTGCTGTCAAACTGGATGCTTAAAAGGTCCTTAGCACCGCTGTGGTCAAGGATTTCATCATATTCAATATACTGTGCCCTCCTTGTGAGTGTGTTGTCTTCATTTTACAGGCAATGGCAGCCAAAATCCTGAATCCCAGGGCTGTGACCAGCCACCAAGCCAGTATCCAAGTGATAAGAGCGGTGCCAACAGCAGGAGCAAGTGCCATCTTCCAATAGATCTGCCAGGGGGAGGAGTACTTCAAGAGAGACGCGGTGTTTGGCTGACTCGCGGTTGAAGGTGAAGTCTCACTTAATGACACCATGACACTTAATGTCTCCACGTTTACTTTGTGACAGAGATTGTCTCAAATCTTTTCAGTCTGTGGGTAACTGCTGACTTTTCTTACGTCTTATTCTGAAGCCTTGCTTGGTCGTTACAATCACAAGGTACTCTTGTAACCAAAGACTCCCTTAGGTCCTTACGGAGGGCCTGGGTTAAAAAGGATCTGTCTCAGCTTCTCTACTCAGTTTCCTCCATTTCAAATGAAGATCAATATTTGTCATAAATATCCAAAGCCAATTCCTGTCTGTGGATAAAAACTTTTATAGATAAGAATGTATACTTTTGTTTTTTATGGAAATTAACATTTTTAAAAAAACACAAATAAAAGGGGTTTCATTCTCCTTTTAAGAGGGAAATTCTTTAGAAATTGTAGAAAATAGCCTTTCTTGATAATTCATTTTTATAAAAAGTTAACATAAACTCTTTCTAAGAATATGCGAATAAAGAAAGACATTTTCCCAGAGCTGCAAATCAGTGGAGCCTGCCTTTCAGGAGAAGAAACTTGAGTTTCCCACTGGGAGCTGATCCCACACATGACTTTCAGGAAGACCAGCCACGGCCACCAACAGATTAGACCGTCAGAGCCAAACGTAAGCCTTTTGGGGAACACGATCTGACAAGCAGCTGCCACTGCTGAAAACTTTCTTTGTAGACCCTGACATCTGGCTTCTTCAGCTGCCAAGCTTGGCCTCTTCCAAGGTGCCACAGGAGACAAGTTGCTGCAGCAGGTAGGAACTGGGAGGACAAAGATGACAATTTGATGTGACCGGGAGGTGGGAGATGAGGTTGGCTAGATGCAAGGCACTAATTTGCAAACCCTTTGTGACTCCTGTGATTTTCTACTGGTTTGCTCATAACTTTGCAGCTCTAGATGCATAAATTATGGCAGTAGAAGAAGAGAAAGGTGAAAGAAAGGAATGGGAAGGTTTACACTAAAACTTTTAATCTGCACTTGCATATTCAAAAGGTTGGTATAATTTGATGTGGCTTCAAACCAGAGCTCCAAATCTAAGTGCCTCACTACACCTGAAAAGGACGTGCATAGCAATATTAAAGGTGTCAGCAGAGAGAAGTGAGATGGGGCAAGCAGTTGTGCATTAGTGATATCTGAGCAGCAGACAGTGAGGATGAAAATGAAGGTTTACAAGGTGGTGGTCTCTTGAACCACCCTGGATATTGGGGACCCGGTGACTGGAGACTCACCTGAGCTTGACATGGTATGGCAACATTCGGTCCTGTGTCTGGAGCTCAGCTCCCCGCTGGTGTAGAGGGTTGTAATTTGACGGACAGAGCACCAGCACTTCAACCCTGTTTCAGGTGCGAGCGAGACCAGGCTGAGACTGAATAAGCCAAGATTTCATTTGAAGAGGTGATCGCTTGAGATCTGAATGGTGAGACAGTGTGAAGGGAAGTTCACGTTGCTACACTCGGTGTGACTCTATCGTCACAGTGAAAACAAGGTGTCTGTTTTCCGTGGCTTGCCAACTGCTGGCTGTACAGGGAGGGAGGAAAAGACCAAGATGAGTCAGTCTTTGAAGGCAGGGTTTCTCATTCCTTCCTCTGAAGTATCTGGTCCCAGTGTGGGGGACAGGCTAGGTCACTGGTTTCAGCGAGGATAGCACTTTGTGTTGCCTCTTGGCGCTGTGCAAATATCTGTTTTCCAGAAAGTTTAAATGGGTCTTTGCTTTATAATAATTTTTGCATATAATTGACTGAACTGTTTTGTTCAAAACTTGGCTCCTGCCAAGACCTCAGTGAGGAGGAAAAGAAATTGCCTGAGTTTAAATGCTCCCCTGTTTATAATCCAAACGCTGCAGTACGGAGCTATTGCGTGAGAACTGGGAAGTGAACCTGATTACAAGCCAGCTCCTCGCAAATGCGAAACAAATGTCAACCTTTCATTATGCGAGACAAAATGTAAAGCAAACAGCTACAGAGGTAATTCACTTTTTAACCTATCGCATTGAAGGATGGAGGTATTCCTAGCAGTGCAGAACAGTGTCTTTACCATACATATTTCAGCTTATGGGTCTCTAGCAAAAATCTTTTATATCCGGTATACACAGTTATCGCCGGGAATTATTAAAGGTTAAACAGTACCTTTTAAAATCTACCACGAGATGGCAGAGTTGGACTTAGAACAATTACGTTTTTGTGTAAACTAATGACTTTCAAAGTTCATCTTGTAAAACTATCTTTGCGTCCTGTAGAGAACAAACAAACGAGCCAGTCATTAAAGAAACATCTTCCCATGGCATGGAATTGCACATCTGTGTGAAACCAATAGTAGCAAACAAACTAACCAGCTCTGTCTAGACCTAAAGGCAGACACTGAAACGCGCGCTCCCTTCTGAATACGCCTGGCCACAGAGGAGGGAATTACCTGGATCACGATATGTCAGAGAATCGAGGAGTGACTTGGTGCTACCTCTGCTTTTTCCAGGGTCAGGCAAAGCAAAAAGCCAGCCAGCAGCAGCTGCAAGCTAATTTCCAAAGATGCCAGAAATGCACGATGGACCACTGACAGCAGCCAGCGTTCCCATTAAACTTCTATGAATACATTTACCATAAAGAGAAAGTTGCACACTTCTTGGAAAGTGCTGACCCTTACAGATTGTCCCTGCTACGCAGCTCCCCCCCAAAACAATATCTTCCCACAGCTACTGAGGTGTCTCCCACCCAGTAAAGTTGCTGTGTTGACAGGTATCCTGAGAATCAGATTTCCTGTGCTTCCAAAGGGTCGTATGATCCCCAGGATGCTAATCACCAACGTGTCGTACACCAGGTCCCTGCCGTTTCTGCATGCCGAAATAAGGTAGGTAGAGGGTGTGTGGAAGTGACGAAGATACTTCACTATTAAGAAAGAAGTTAGCAACATGTGCCCAGGTCTCTGGAAGCACAGGTCAGCATGGCTTGGCCGCTGACAGCAGAATGATACGGACTCCTATGGGGCAATCTGGCTCTGTCTGTAGACCTTAGCACTGCTCTGAAACCATGTGCGGTCGCCCTTCGCTGTGAAATTTTGTTGTTGGGTAGCTAGAAGATAACTTAGTCCCTGCTCAGTTATCAAAATGATGGGATGGAATATGATGACTTTTAATAAACTTCTGGCTAGTTATATTGTAAATGTACAAGTGCACACACACAAGTAATATTATGAGCATCATGTATGGTATAAATACATTATACACACGTTATAAATTTCCCCCCAAATACACTGCCCTTTGCTGATTAAAATGCCAGCCTACGGTTATTTATCCATGGAGAGCCTTGCCTATGCATCTGCCACCTTTCTAAAATAGCTCATTACACTCTTTCCAGTTTTCGGGAATTGTTTTTTAGCACTTTCAGTTCCTGGTTGAGCTGCAATTTTCACTTTTCCAGTAGATGGCAGATTGTCATAGTTGAAATCCTCCTTCTGGTTCGTTAATGAGCATCGTCTAGTTGCCGGCTTTGTAGTTGAACTGTTTCATGTACAAAGAAAACATTAAAACCAGAATAGATATGGTGATGCAGTCTTCACCAATTTGTTTAAAACTCAACAAGTTCGTTCGCCTATTTATAGAGCTTACTATAGATCAGTCTGACATTTCAGTACATATGTCGCCGGACGCATGGCTCCTGAGAGCATCGGATGTAGGCACTTTGCAGCTCCATAGTACCTGCACAGCTGCTTCGGGGCTGTTCAGAAAGGAGTGTGTTGGCCAAACCACTCCTGTACAAATCTAGGACATGTATTCTGTGGCTCTCTGGGATTTCTGGACACAGGGCATCTCAAATAGTCCAGCACTATGGCACAAAAAAATTTATTTTCCTCTCTGAGACCTAAAGGAATTGAACCTACTTTCTAAGATCTGATAGCTTGCCCAGTTGTGTATTGCAGAGTTTTTCAGTACCCTTTCCCCTTGCAAGTGGTGAGTTTCCTTCACTAGAGCAGGTCCAGGTCTTCAAAAAGTCCCCGCAATAAAATCTGCAGTCCTGATGCTCCTGTGCTTGCGTGAGGTTCTCCAGGTTCCAGTTCTGGCTTCAAAATTCAAAGCAAACTCCACTATAGATACCAGATTGTTCCTGTTCTACTCAAACCCATAAATTGTTACAGACCCTTGCAAAGATGGCCTTGAGTCACAGGACCGTTGAGCTGGGTCCAGATTTTCTCCTCTGGAATTTGTTATTTATAACCTTAAGAAACTTTTCTAGGGATGGGCTTGCACTAGTGTCATTCACTGAGTTTAATGGATTTTTTTCCTGCTTTACTTTGATGTAAGAGATAAGAGTCGGTCCTGTGGATTTCTCCCCTACCAATAGCTAAGTTTGCTACAGTGCTCTCCTGACTCTCCAGTCTGTGCTAAGGAAGTAAATTACCTGTGTAAGAGTCAAGGTCTCTCCATCTAAAGCCACAGTGCGGGAGATTTCACATGCCCAGCTCAAACCGTGGTGGGGATTCAAGCTCCATTAGTCGCAAGGCAGTCACTGGCACCTGAAATTTCACTTCTGAAGGAACATGTGTGACCTTTGCATACAAAGACAAATAACAAATTACACTTCTGGAAGTGTCAGCTTTGTCATGTGCTGTTGCCTCAGCAATGGGGGCCTTTTAACAGCCCCAGAGAGGTGTGATGTACTCACACCTATCTGTATCTGTTTTCCTAAGTCTAGTGCAAGTCTTTCAAACTTTCCTTTGGGATGATCAATGCTTCCTAATAGGTTTTCAAAGGGATGGAGCGATTTCCCACTTTCTTGTGACCTAGGTAAGGACCTTGGTGTCTTGCAGTGCTAATTGGAGCCCGTTACAGCTGGACCGACCTGTTAGACTGTGGCAGCATGAGGCACACAAAGGTCTCCCAACCTCTTTTTTTGTAAATGATGCCTGGAGCTGGCCGTGTCCTGGAAGGTGGTGATCTCCCTTCTTCACACAGTGAATTTGAATGACTCCTGTCATGGTGGATTAGCACTGATCAGACATAATAATCAGGACAATCCCACTGCCCCATGCTCCTGGGAGCTCCCTTACCCCTGTTTTCTGTGCACTTTTGTAGATGTCAAGCGGCCAAAGCAATTCTCTGGGTTGGTTGGTTTGTTCTTTCCCCCACCAGGGTCCTACTTGTTTGTTAATGTAAAAGGTGGATTTGCAGATCCATCTCTCAGGGAGGGTTTGGCTCTTCAGAGGGCTGTACAAGTCCAGTAAAACCAGCCGTGTGGAAATAGTTCATTTTCCCCAGACGTAGCCATTCCTTCAGGCTCCCAGCCTGCTTCAAGCCCATTCCCGTTTGTGTCCATCTGTAATTTGCTGCAAGAGTCTTTTGTTGCCAAATATTGTTTTGACTACACACAAACAGAAGATCCCTAGAAACTATCTGAATTGATCTAATGGAAATCTGAAGACCTGTGGCACTGAAAAGGCCAGTCATAAGGCAGTGACAGGTTTTCTGAGCATAAAAAGCTTGTGACTAAAAGTCCAATACTTCTTAGACTGCAGAAGTGGGAGCTTTATATCATTTCCAGCTCACTAATAGTGTTGCCAACTCTCATGATTTTATCATGAGTCTCATGATATTCTTTTTAAAAGCTTAGTTTCTGAAGTCAGGCAATTACATGAGAATCTTTCTCTTTTTTTTTTTTTTTTGAACATTCTTTTCTTAGCAGCAAGTTTCTAGCCCTGCTGTTTCCAAGGGGGGGGGAAAAGGGAAAGAAGGAAAAAAAACTAGAAAGAGCTTTAAAACATGACTAGGATTTGTCTTGAAGACTCAAAAAACCCAAGAAAGCAAACCAAAAGAGGTACATAGATATTACTGTTTGCTTGTTTCTTTTTAATCTTGTGGGTTTTTTAAAGCCAACCTCATGCCCAACTCATGATTTTTGAATGCTTGGGATTGGCAACGCTATTTTGACAGACCTAATACATATGTGTAGCACTGGAAATCCTGTTGTGGCATTTATTTTTAGAAAAGCTATTTTAGCTCATTTGGCGCATTCTTTATAGCTCAATCCACCTAGTGTAGTTAGACTCATGGGGCCAGATCCTTCACTGGAGCAAATTAGAGCAAGGCCAGTGATTTAAACCATCTGGAGATTTAGCCCATGGTGCAGTCATCTGGCTTTACTGGCAAAGGGATACAAAATATAGTCCCAATAACATTTTTTAAAACTCCATAAAATGTGCCTAAAATAGTCTTTCGTCGTTCTGGAGCAGATGTGTTATATACAGAGAACACAGGATGGAGAGCTTCAGAGGATTTTCTTGCTGTTTGTCTGAGAGCATCCCCATAGCTCACTCCATCAGATCTGCCTCTTGTGGGTTTTGTACTCTTCCCATGCGCTGCACCACAACTGAGCTGCTGCTTAAGCGTGTCTGTGTTGGGTGCTGTAAAATCATCTTCACATGTGTGATTTTCCATACCAGGGAGTTACCTACTGTGTTTCCTTTTCTTTATAATGTTTTACCCATTGCAGTGAAACCATGCAGCTTAGCATGCATGAAAGAGCCCTTCAGATAGTAGCCCACACTCAAATCTCTTTGTGCTGGACTCTCAAAAGTCCTCTGAGGTCAGACGAGGTCAGCGCCGCTCTGGGGTTGGATCGCTCAAGGACCACAGAGGAGCTGCAGGAAGCGGTCTTGGTGACTCAGCTGATGGCAGTCCTCCCGCTGGTTCAGCATTGAGACAATACTCCAGCATGACGTGAGAAGGCAATGTTTGCTTGGGCATCCTTCAGACGAAGTATAAGGTGGGGACTCTAACCACTTTGTTTCAAAAAGATCTTATGAACCCTTTTTGTAGGAACAAAAACTGGAGTATCCTTTCTGGAGACTGAAGTGGTCAAAGAAATGTGATTACTGATTCAAATCTGGAGAAATGCATTTTTAAATAATACGTAATTCATTCCCAGGTCTTCCTCCAGACGTTCTGCAGTAAGAGTCCCCACAGCATCATGCAGAGCTCCTGAATGTCACTAAACCATTCCACTTTGCTGGCTGCACTTCATGAGGCTGAGTTCCCCTTGCTGAACAGTTAGCAGTGTTAATTAGAGTTGTTCAAAGCTGCTCTTTGACTTCAGTTTACGGGACTGTATTATTGACAGTGCACTAGAAGCATGTGAGCCCCTCTCCTACTATTCAGTAATTCCAGTGACAATCACCAAAGCAAATTAAACAGCAATGCTCTGAGCCTCTGTAGAACCTTCTGGTCAGCTATCTCAAGTCGCTTCATGGAAGCTGAGTGTTTTCCAGCTCCCAACAACTCTCTTCAAAGGTGGTGGTGGGAAGGAGACCGCAGCTCAGCAGCTCAGTTGCAAATTGTGCAATGCCCTGACCCACACTTGTGGCTGGAGCTCTTTGCTCCCAGGAACGCGTTGTAGCCAGGATAGCCCATTTCCTTGGGGACCCAGGGCAAGACCCAGGGCTCCCTGTGGTCTTCTCAGCTGCAGGTTTTTGTTTGTTGTGGGCTTTCTTGTGGTTCTGCCTGCGTCACTCCTTGATTGACTTATTCTCCTAAAGTACAATTTGTGCTTTCTACCTTTCGACTACAGGGTATAGGCTGTCTCGTGTTACGTCAGCTCTACGCTTTTTCTTTCTCTCTGTTTGCTTTGGGTTTTTATCTGGACTCATCCAGAACCTGATCAAATAACTTTGTCCGGGGCAGTTAACGCTTTAGAAAAGCTGGAGAAAATGGGCATTTGCCAGAGAGCATTTGGAAAGAAACACAGAGGTGGGCTGTGCATAACACCCCCAGGAGGGTCAGGGACCCAGCGCAGGCTGATGGAAAGCACTGTAATTCTCTGTAGGCTCACTCTCTTCCTGTCACCGTCTCCAAAGGTGCCTCACACTTCGGATGGTAACTGTGATGTTCTCTGAAAGTTGAGGAAAAGGCTGGGTAAGCACAATCCTTCAGAGTATACCTGATTACTTTTACCACAATTTATTCTTGTGTGGTCGGAATGGGAAAAAGTAACTTAGAAGCATAAGAAAATGTTTCCTGGGTTAAATATGTTCATATCACAATATTACAAGTTGTAGGAGGTGTGTTGTCCCAGGATGGGACAAACCATTGGGCTGTACCAGGATCCTGAGTTACCAGCCTTGTGCTGGGGGGACTCTACTGCTGCTTTGGGGTGCTGTGACCGAATGACAGAAGGACTCTAAGCAATATTATTTCTGATATTTGGAATGTATTAATAAGTCAGGACTGCTGGGCTGTATTCAGTGTTTGTTGGCATCTCAAGATGATCTTTGCAGAGAGGAATGTTCGTTGCGTTGATTGCAATCTGCATGGTCAGTACGGAGGTGTTCCCACCATAAACACCTGGCTTGAGAAAGCTCAGCTCCCCTTGGGGCTGCCCGGGTGGCTGTGGAAAGCACGGCTTCTCCAAAGAGGGATTCACAGCAACAGCCTGATTTGCGTGCTCTGACATGACCCATGCGCAAGTCTCTCCCTCTGCATTGATACATAGGAAACCTAGAGCGATGCCCTCCTAGATTAAGATGCTCAGCGTGGTGCCCACGTTTTCTGTCATTCTCACCATGTTACAGTTAGTATTTAGGTTATGCCAGCTGGAATTGAGAATTTCGCAGTGGTACCGGAAGATTAATTGGCCTATTAATAGGTCATATTACCACAGAACCAGCTGTATCCCACATTTTTATATCAACATAATATCATAGGGTTTTTTTCATGTTTTATGCTAAAGAATTTTGTAATTGCTGATTCTGAGGAAATTGATTAATAAACTACATATTAGTAGCATAATATCACTTCTCCTTGCATGTAAGATTGTTACTACAGTATATTTTCTAGGGTTTGTCTACTCCAAATTCTGAAAGTCTCTAGCGATGGAATTTATTTGGTCTTGGTTTGTTTATTAGTAGAAACGTTGGAATTTTCATTCTGTTTGGGAAAACACAATTTGAATCCACACATTGTAAACAATTAATTGAAATGAGTGAAAGGTGAGAAGGTGGTAGAAATGCATTTCAGACTTTTGGTGAAAGTTTATGTGGTCCTTGCTAGTCACCTTCTACTGACGCTGTCGTCCTATAAATATATTAACAGATCTAAATCGTCTTGGATTATTAAATAGCTACTGCACTTAAGCCAAAGACGCTTCCATTGCAGTGGTGCTCAATGTGATTCTACTGTATGGAAGCTGCACGTTTATCTTCTGTATGGCTACATAATCTAGCGTATTATCTACCACTGAGGACTATATCCCACCCGTACAGCCCACGAGACATGCACAGATCATCTCCTGCGTGTAAAGCCAGAAGGATTTAGGCTCTGTTTTGGAAATGTTTGGGATCTTTCTGGAAGAAAGGAATTACAGAGTGTTACAGAGCTATCTATCAGTACTTATTATCCTAAAAAACAATACCAAAGAGAAGAGAGAGAAGTGGTTTAGTTCTGCGGAAAGGTTTGATGCTGTGCAAGTCAATGGAAATAACTTTTGTCTCTGTGGATGTGTAACTTTATAGCATCGGTTCCCTAAGTGTATGTAAAACGTATTCTGCCAGTAAACCACTTCTTGTGTAGTCAACATGCATATTTATTTGTAAAACATATGCACGCTGTCATCTGTCAAATGTTTTACATGCTACCCAATTTCAAATGAGTAGAATAAAATAACTGCATTAGGATGCAGTATATTGTTAAAACTTATCTATTTTCTTATCATAAGAGGAAGGTCTGAACCTCACTAATGATTGTGGTTCATAACACCAAACCCTATTAAACAGGGGATAAAATTTTGCTGCGGTGGCAGTTTGGGTTCTGTTCCCTTCATGAGGAGCGCTGAGCAACGCGTTCAGCAGAGAATCGAGGGAAAAGGGATGTCCAAGCATTAATCATTCATCGCAATGCTTCATAAAAGAAATCTCAGTGAAAACAAAAGCAGGAAACTCAACTATTCTGAGAAGCACTTTAAAGTAGCACTAGTTTCAGCTACCAGGTATTCGCACTATCAATCAAAATATATTTATTTATCAGTTGAATCATATATTAAAACTCCAGGCTATGCAGAATAAGAGGCAGAAGAGAAATATTGAATGTATACATACAAAAATACTGAAGCCTACACTTTCTGGAAAGAATACATAAATGTCATTTGCTGACAGAAAAACAGATTGTTGTAAAAGGAACTCCAGAAATGACCTGACATCAGAATCACAATTTCCTGTGTCACAGGTTAGTGAGAAATTGCTTCTTTACAGCCTAACAATTCAAGGAATAATGACCTAACATTGTTCCACTGTGAATTGAGGCCAAGAGATATATTTTTGCAGGTAGCAACAAATAAGAACAAACCTTGCAAAGAACTAGAATGCATAAATCCTAAAGCACACCGGAGAATTCACTGGTTTTGACATAAGCAATCTATAAACAATATAACCGATTTGAAATATATTAGGTATGATTGCAAACATTACTTGTCTCTTCAGCAAAACCAGGCTGGACCTCTGTGGGCAGTACAAGGAGGGCTATTATTTAGGGATTTGGGGTCCTTCCGATTCCAGATGTTGATGTCACTCATTTATTCAACAAATGCAATGGAAATTCACATTGGCTTGATAGAGTTTTCAGACACATCAAGCTGTTCAGCCAGCAGTTTCATATACCCATGGCCACATTTTTTGCTCATCATCACAAGATGTTAGTCAAGATTTACAGTAAAGGATGGGTATTTTGGATGCCTGACTTGAGATAACTCACAGACACCTGATTTTCAAAGAAGGCAGACTACCTCTGAAAATTTGAGTGCTGAAAATTAGGAGCCCCTTCCAAAACTCTTAGCGTTTATGCAACTTTGGCATTTGTCCTGCAACCCTTGAAGATGTTATCTTGAGAAAGGGGCCCTCAGTACACATGAACTCTGAGATGTGAGTGATATGGTCATATTCTTATTTCTAATCTTTTTATTCCTTTACAGCCTCCTAAAACTAGGACTAGTGCAATAGTCCATGCTTTTGCTGAAATGTCATCTAGAAGATTCACAAATCCTCCAAAAGACTTAGAAAAAGTGACTTACAAAAGCAAATAAGGTGAGATATTTTCAAACACTTTATATACCCTGGAAAGTCAGGGCAACAGAAAGAAGGCTGAGCTCTGACAAAGGATTTCTTCTTGGAACAGCACTATCTAATAGCCTGAATTTGGGTTCAGGAATTGGGATTTCCTTCCAGCTTTATCAGGGACTCTTTATCTGGCCTTGGATAAGATCAGCGCTAGATATCCTAATTAATATTTATATTGCTGGAACTGTAAAGGTTAAATGAATGAAGGTTTTTTGGTGGATGGAAAGAAAAAACTTTTATGAGAATTACTGGCCACTGTAGGTAATGTGTTAATAGTCTAACATCAGGACAAATTAGTGCAAATTATTAATCAGTATATATACACTGAATACACAGTGTGTACATGCAATATAGTATAATGTGTAAAGGACCACATTATACATTTTGTAGTGATAGGGATTCTGTTTTTCTGCAAAACCCAACAAATTTTCTCTTCCTGGAGCGAACGAAAAGTCTTCTCCATAGTTTTCCCTGATGAAATATATATATAGCTTCCAACAAATCTCAGTAACTTCATACCAATGGCCAAGTTTTTCTTTCTGTACGTTGCCAACTCCGGTTGTTTGCGGGTAGTCACGCAGTGCCACGTACAGGTACCCCAGTCACCATTTTGTGCATCCCACCCCCTGCTCTCCTCTCCTCCTGAGGAGACAGCACACCTTGAGTAACCCTGTCAACCCTGGGCAAGAAAATTGTTATCTGGCTCCTCATCAATTCAAGCATTTTGCTGGGGGTGGATAAAGTCCAGAAGGAGCCCGGCCAGGATGGTGTGCTGCCCTTCTCCTTTCTCAGACCCCCAGGTAGGCAGAGCCCCGTAGCCCATCCCTATCATCATGTCCCTGTCATCGTAGGGGATAAAGAACAAGAAACTGCAGAGGACCATGAGAAAAAACCACCCCTCAGAAACTGTGCATTTTATTTTCACATCCATGCCAAAGAGCAATGCTTCTGCAGCGCCTCTTATTTTCCTTTCCCCACATAAGCACGATGAACTGCTGCTTTTCTACAGCCGGAAATGGTGTGAGAGGTATCGACCCAGACCTGAGCTTTTCATGTTAAACTTTCAAAGTTTGGGTGCTGGAGCTTGGAGTTCCTACTCTTAGAGCAAAATGTGCCTTCTGTTTCAGATATGAACGGGAAAGGGACTCCTCACCATTTGTGAATGGGGTGGGTCTGGGAAGAGCAGCCACAAGTGTGACACTTCTTGAAAACTGTGCAGACATGATGGACTCTGTGCATTTTGAAGAAGCTTCTGTCCTTCAGCCAAGACAGGTAATGGGTGGCATATATATTCCTAGTTCATGGTGAACGCACACTCAAATGGTTTGCTTATCTTTTTACGAGCAGTAATTTCAATGAATGTTGTCACGTGAATAAGGTGCTGTTTAAGCAGGACGTATCAGCTTGTGTTTAAAGTTGAATAAGATCCTGCATGCTCTCCAAAATGAAAGGAAGGCTTCCAGGCCAGTTTTGCAGTAAATAAAAGTACCACCTCCTTTGCTGATGTAGCATGCAAGTATCATTTTATAATCACCGAAAAACCTTAGAAAAATTTATGGCATTAGCTCAATATTCATGATCCAATACAGATTAAATCTGGCAAGAATGGATCCTTCCAGTAGGAAGAGAAGAGAAGAGAAGAGAAGAGAAGAGAAGAGAAGAGAAGAGAAGAGAAGAGAAGAGAAGAGAAGAGAAGAGGAGAGAAGAGGAGAGAAGAGGAGAGAAGAGGAGAGAAGAGGAGAGAAGAGGAGAGAAGAGGAGAGAAGAGGAGAGAAGAGGAGAGAAGAGGAGAGAAGAGGAGAGAAGAGGAGAGAAGAGGAGAGAAGAGGAGAGAAGAGGAGAGAAGAGGAGAGAAGAGGAGAGAAGAGGAGAGAAGAGGAGAGAAGAGGAGAGGAAGTGGCTATCAGGAAATTATCATAGAAGTTACTCTTTGGATATACTTTGGAGAGAGGACAACTGAAATAAAGCTTAATCAAAATATAGAATGCAGGAAAATGGTACCTGCCTCAAGGAACTTACCACTGAAGTTTTAAACAAGAGACAACACATACATGGAGGCAGATAGGAATCAGAGCTGCATATCATCCCGCTGAGTATTGTCTCATTGTCTACACACAGTTACGATTCCCCCAGGTAACAGGGCTACTTTAAAAAAAGAAGGGAAAGTATTGTGCCAAAAAAACTTCCCCATTCTCCTAGCAAATTCTGAGCCAGCATTGCACACGACATTGTTAATTTATTAAATATCATTGTGATTAATTATATTCTATAGAAACGAGGTGCATTCAGACATGGTGCAACTTCATTGACCCCAGAGCTGGTACAGCTGTTCAAATCAGGGCAGAACTGATCACGTACTGCTTCTCACTTGGACTTAAACCAGACATCATAAGGATAGGAGTTGCATGAAATGCAGTTTTAGGCCTCTATCTCCTAGTGCTCATCCCACATGTAATTATTTTCTTCATCCTAAAAGTGAAGCATATTTAAATGTGAATTTTTTCTGGTAGCTTCCACCCATGAGTATCCTTTGGAATACTCAAATGGGCCTTTTAATTTATCATGAGGATCTATGAAGATTTATAGAAATAAATCCTATAGACACGAACGGAACAGAATGGAGCATCCCCCATTGGTTTTTTAACAATCTTCTTTAAATATCTTCTTTAATAAAAAATTACAGTCCTCTTTCAAAACTATATCAAACATTTTAAAAGCCACATTTTGTGCCTTTTGAGGCTAGTCTAACTTCCTCTGTGGTTAATAAGATTCATTCCATTGACCTAACGGAAGTGGGACAGATCCCAGATTAGCAATCCTGGACCCGGTGATATGTCAGTCTTTTATCATTGTGAGAGCTTTTTTTTAAAAAAAAATTGTGATTAAAAAACCCTCTTCCCTTAGCCCAGAACATTTTTGAATGTACCCTCTATATCCACACACTCATGCTACAGCAAGGTATAGTAAGTGTACATTGTCATATATCTTTATATCCCTACTCGGTTTCATCCCCATCAGGTTGTACAAGAGCAGGAGGGAAGACCAGAGGGAAGAGCTGCACTTTGACCCCTTGTTCATATTTCGGTTCTTTTATGTATACCAAATGTCAGTCATTCTGTCGTCTATTTAATCTCGGACACCTATGGAAGATTAAGAGAGGGCAGTTCAATGAGCAGAGCAGGAGAGGGAAGGATGGATAAGCTACAGCAGTCAGGCAGTGTAAAAGCTGACTCAAAGTTCTCAACAAAACCTCCAGCCGTGGCTAGCCATCATCCTTCTGACAAAAAAGAGGAGTTTCTGTTTAGGCTTAAAAATTGCTTGACACATACTAATTCTAGAAGAAGAACCATCCTTCTTAACCACATAACTACTCTGAATTAATCCTTTAATTCCTTCTTCTTTTGATTTTAAAAATGTTATTGGCCAACAGACTGGATGTACATGTGTTTGTAACTACACAGCAAGAATTTGGAACATATATAATGCTATTTTTTTGCCAGCTACTCTATCTGGTCCATCCAAAAACCTCTTATTCTAACCCACCTCCTAAGCTGCCAGGTCATCTTTCCCCAGTAAAGTAACCTGGGAATACAAATGGGCTTTGTTTTCTGGAGATCAAAGACTTGGTTTGTTCCTACTTTTGGTAACCAAAGCCCCTCTCTCCATTGTGGAGTGCTCTTCAGTAGTAGGTGCAATGAAACTCCTCTGAGCACAAAATTATCCATCTGTATGGATCTGTATGTATCCATCTGTAAGGTCGTGATGCTGTGACAGCATGGACTGCACGCGTACCACGGTGAGAGGAGGGAATTTCTTTGGATGACATAGTGCGTGCATGCTAGTGCTAGTCTTTGGCCAAAAAAAAATGTTATGTTGGTGGTTGGCAAAATAACCTGTTGCCTCACCATCCTTGCCAAGCTATCTGAATGGAGTACTTGGGATTTGGGGGTGCATGGGAAGTCAGTTGTCACCTTCAAACATCAGCCTTCTAATGCCACCAGAAGAGAAAAAAAAAAAAAAAGAAAAGAAAAAGAAGATGTGCAAACTTTCAGATAGAAGGCACCCAAATTGGTATCAGGTTTTTAGGATTAAAATTGTAGTGTCAAGCCTGGGATCCAGCCAGGTTGCTTTGCACAGGCGAGACGAGGAAGGTTTCTGAGTGGCATAAAACTCATTTTCCACTTGCCCGGACCTGGGCTGCGTGTCGGGCAAATCCGCTGGCAAATGTTAACACTGCCCAAGGGACTGAAAGTGAAGCTGGGGGCTGATGTGGCATGCGGTTGCCATGGTACTGGCCATAATCCTGCCGGAGTCAGATACCCCGATGATACGGCAAGTTTCAGCTTGCTCTTGGGTACAGCGCGGTGACCCTCCCCAGCAGCATCTGGTTGTGTTTTAAACTTTTGATAAATTCCATAGCCAAAGAAATCAAAACAAATCAAGTAACAAGCCCAGTCTGGCCGAAGTCCAAGTTAAAACTGCTGTGTTCCTCATTGGTATTACCATTAATGCACCAGAGCAGTGCAAAAGTGAAGAAATTTGGGGTGGGAGCGGGGCGCTTTTTTGGAGATTTCATTCTCCTCGTAGCCTGGGTCCCAAAACACGAGGATTAAAATAGATTACCATGCTCCAGTTAGGTTGGTTACCGCTTTTAGGGAACGACCTGTAATGAACGCTTCTCCCACCGAAGATGTTGGGGAAGGCTGAAGCCGCCCAGGTGCCGACTCCCCGCCGGGGAACGGCCCCAGCCCGGCCCGGGCTGGCCGCGGATGCGGAGATGCTCCGCGGGGCTTTGCTGCCTCCAGCCCCGGCGTGGCGGGGGCTTGAAAAGTAGCGCAAACTCCCGGGGGGAACAAAAAAAAACCACCAAAGTTGGAGGAAAACCACCCCCACCCCCCTTCCCCAGCTCCATCCCCGCCTCTTGCGCGAGTGAAGCTGCACAAGGCCAAACTTTTGTTGTTCGGGGGTGGGTGTGTGTGCTACTTTCCCTGAAGAAAGGGGATTTTTGTGGGTTGGTTGCAGATGCCCTCCCAGCTGAGCAGGGTGAGGGGGGGACTGCCAGCGGCTCCGCTCCGGTACGGATTCCCGCCCCCCCCCCCCTCGCCCCCAGCGAGAAAGCCCCGCACCCAAAATGGTGCGGTTCGCCGAGGGGAGGGAGTGATCCGGGGTGAAAGGGGACGGTGGGAGGTGGGAGAGGAACAGGAGCGGTCCGATGCTCCCGCACCGAAAGGGTGGGAAGGTTTTAATTTTCTTTCTTTTTTTTTTTTTTTTTTTAAAGGGGCGGGGGTGACGCGGGGGGGAACAGACCCTACAGCCAGTTTTCCTCTTGTGTCGGGGCTTGAAAGCGCTCTAGAGTCTTCCCTGCGGGCTGCTTAACTTCAGCCTATGTGTATGTATGTGTGTGTGTATATACATATATATATATGTATATATAAAAAAGTATGCATATGTCTATGCATGAGTGTGCGCGCCGTGTCCCGCCGCCGGCCCGGGCTGACGGGCAGCAGGAGCCGCCCGGCAGCCGCCCCGCACCTCTCCAAACTACCCCTGGCCCTCCCCCTCCCTCCCTCCCTCCTTCCTTCCATCCATCCATCCATCCCTCCATCGCTCGCTCCCTCCCTCCCTCCTCGCCCGCCTCCGCGGAGCTGCTCCGCGGCAGCAGCCGGGATTGCGCCGCCGCCGGGATTCGCGGCAGCTTTTGGCGAGGAGCGGAGCGGAGCCGGGGGGGGGGAGAAGAGAGGCACAAAAGGGAAGGACGGAGGGAAAGTCCCTCCCACGCCCCCCTCCCCCAAGTTTATGATGGGGGTCCGGAGGAGCAGCTCTGCTCGGCAGCAACTGCTCGCCTACTGAAAACTTGCTGCTCCGCTTTTTGGGTAAAGTTGATGCTTATTGTGTTCTTTTCATTGTGCTTTTTATATATTTTTTTTTCCTCTTCTCCCGCTTTTATCGGAGGTGCCCTGCGCCGGGGTGGGTTGAAGGGGGGTAGAGATTTTGCGATGGGCTCTCCTTGTAACGTGTGGGGGGTCCCGTCCCGTGTGTGTCCCCCCCCTCAGGTGAGCGGGGCAGATGTGTGTGTGTGTGCGCGCCCGGTGTGTGTGTCCCCCCCCGGCCCAGACCCCGCCGGGACCGGGCTTTGGGCCGTGCCTCCACAGTCATTGTTTTTCCCGGGGACTGCGGTGACAGTCCCAGCCCCGGGCCACTGCTGGGACCGCCTGGCCCCGGGTCCCGGAGGGCAGCCGGGCTCCCCAAAGCCAACAGAGAGTTTCCCTTTTTTTAAAAAAAAAAAAGTTGCCCCCCCCTTCTCCTTGTCACCCCCCGGGAGGGGCAATCTTTCGACAAGTATATTTGCTGAGGAATTTAAAAAATTCCCTGCTGCAACTTGATCCCTGTGTGATGAGGAGCGGCTTGGAGAGACCCGGACTCCAATCCTATTAAGGACTTAGAGAGTTGAGAGTTTTTCCCCCGGACTCGGTGGCTTTAAAACAATCAGGGAGGCGGGGAGGGAGATGGGCTCATCTAGATGCCTTTTCTGCCTCAAGTGATTGCCATCATTTCCTGGGAAACCTGACTTTTCCAGCGCGGGGGCTAAGGATGGTTTATGAGTGGTCCTGCCGCTGGCCCTGCTGCCGGCTTTTCCGACGGTTACGGGATGTTTTATATACACATTTTTTATTTTTATTTTGCTAACCTTGCAGCCTGGGCTTCAAAACTTCCCGGGTCGGGACCGCGGGCGCGGCGGCGGTGCGGGAGGCGCGGGAAGTCCTGTCCCCTCCGCGGGGTCGGGACCGGCCGCTCCGGGGGGAGCCGGGACGGGGACCGGGACGGGGACTGGGACCGGGACCGGGACCATCCGCTCCGAGAGGTGGGGGGGGCGGGCCAGGATCGGGCTTTGCCTCCCGGTACGTGTGTGCGAGTGAGCGAATGGCCAGGCGTGAGGGTCACGGCGGACTGAGCCAGCCAAACTTGTGCCTTCCTAAAGATGCCCTCGTTATTTCATACAGCTCCAGGTCCTGTATGCCCACCTCTGTGTGTGCAGAAATTAGCATTTTATTGGCGTATCGTGTTTATATTTTTACAGCCGTAGATAAAGGGACTGGTTGTAAAACTTTGTCCACCCCCTGCCAATCCCTTTCACTCCTTTTTTTTTTTTTTTTTTTAAATTTTATATTTTTTTTGCAACTGAGGCTCTTGGGATGTACAAGAATTTGAAAGTAAACGTTTGACTAGCATGCTGCATAAAACAGCATTTAAACAAATATTGTATTGGCATGCACTGTGAAGTTGGTGCCAAAAAAGTAAAGTAAACAAGCCATGAAATTCAAAATATACAGAAGTGGAATAGACTGATTTGTTATAAGACTTGCAGATTTGATCTGTTTGTTCTAGCTACCTTGCTTTAAAAAAGAAAAAAAAAAAAAGTTTGGTTTTTCTTTAGTTCTACACCTAATTCATTTAACTTCACGAGAAAAGAAACTACATTCACCTGGAAAAGAGGGTCCTGCTAAATAACTGTTTATGCTCCTGGGATGTTTGAAATGCATGGTAATTACTGCATACAGCAACTGCAGTTCGTGAATTGGTTTGGTTCAACTTTTCTGATGGGCGGATATGGTAATTTGTATTTTGGCTGGAATTTCAGGAAATGTTGACACCTGTCAAGCTTTGAATTGCAATAAAAATGTCATATTGAACGTTATTGCAAAACTGACAACTTTTAAGAAGTGAATGAAATTCATTATGGCTTTTCCACTGTAAACAACTCTTGGAAATTTGTCATTTGATTGAAAACATGACCTATCTGTAGCACTGAAAAGTGCCTGATCCACTGAAGATGAACTGTTAATCTACGGGTATGTGTATATCCGAGCCTCTGGTGTATGTTTGTGAAAGAGCTAATCTTTAAAGCAAGGTGAGGTAAGATTCACTTGATCTTGAATGTTGTTATTGCTTAAAGTATGTGACTTTGAAGTGCCCAGAAATGCAACTGCTGTTCTTCAAAGAGAAACAGATCTCGAGGACTGTTTCCAGCTTCCTTTCAATGTCTTTTTTTCAGTGTGTCAAAGGGGATGTATACAGATGGACAAATACTGTTTGTGTTAGGTCATTCATTTAGAGAAAAACTAGAGCCATAGAAGAATTTGAACTGGATGCATATGCCAGTATAAATCTAGTAGAATTTCATTAGAAGCTACTCCAGTTTCTACTTGTATAAAAGAAAACACAACTTGACCTCAGATATCCACTGCACAGCAGCCTGCATCCCCTAATGTCCCGTTGAAGTCACATTTAGAGAGACAGCCTTTCTGCGGTGTATATATACATATATATAATAATCAGGATTTTTGGTGTTGTTTTGAAAACCAGTTTAAACTTTTCTGGCGAAGAACCATTTTTGATTATGGTTTCTGTGATTTTAATGACCTTAAAGATTTATACCACAACTTCCCTTTCAGTAGCACTTTTGTATAGAAGCTGTATGGGCTCTGGGGCTACGTGATCAGCTGTGTAGTAGAAGGGTTACATGATCCCTACAGCACTTTATAACTTCAAAATGTGTTTTTCATGATCCTGATACTTTACTTCTATGGAGAGAGTTTTTCTCTATTTTTTTTCTCTTTTTTTTTTTTTCTCTCACCTTTTCTAATGAGTTTTCCAGTCCTCTGGCCCCATCTTTTTATGTTTAAGGATATGGTGGGGGTTCTGACCTAATAGCAATCGCATTATCCTCAGCTTGTGCTTGTAAGTACGGGGGACACTTGGTTAACCACCTCCCCCCGGTTTTGGTGGCCCTACTGTAAGCCAGTTGTTTGCCCTGTAGTCTGAAAGGTACACAGATACTTCATGCTTTTGTGCTCTGAGAAGTGCTCTGTTCATAGTGAAGTTTCCAGTGCAGATTAGCGAAGGCAGCGGATTCAGCAAGCAGTCACCAAAATCTGTATGTATTTGTGCAGCAAACACCTATCTATTGCTGCATCACAAAGCCCCCACTTAATAATCTGGCCAAGGATTTCAAGGCAGCGAGTTTTTTCAAAGAAGCTACTTAGGAACATTAGATGTGACTATAGCATCAAACTAATTAGTTGCCACTCCATTTCTATGAAGCTTCCAAGGCTTTATAGAAATGCGATATTTGCACTTCTCACTTGCTGCTGAGGCATTGAGGTTAAGCAGTCTCTGCTTTTTGTCTGCTTTTTTTTTACTGATGGGAAAGATTCCAGGGCATTGTTCGAGAGCTGCGCAACCCCCTTATATACCTGGGTAAATATTTTAAACAGTTGCGCATTTGGACAACTTGCCACAAAGCATTAAGTGGTATTTAGGGTTTGCTTCAGCTCTGTTCCCAGGGCCCTTTTAAAGAAAACCAAAACAACAGGAGGTATTTGGGAATTAATTAAAACAACACTAAATAAAATAATATCAAAGAATGAATCCTAGTATGAATGATGTTGAGAAGGCATTGCGTTAGGAGGTAAATAATGCACGCGTGGCTGTGCATCTGTATGTATATGTACACACACATCTGTGTGTATGTGTGTATCTTGACCCATGCACGCAGCAGCTCCCATATATGTGCATATTCTAGAAATTCACCGGTATTTGGTGTGAGAATGAGAACTGGAATGGAAATAGCGGGTAATCAGGCCTAATTTTCCGCAGGCCAGTTCCAGTTAGAGGCACATACATGTTAGATGTGTATAGTCCAGGAGAGGCCACAGAACTTTTCTTGATTCACGCTTGCCTACTGTAAACTGCACTCCATACCCTTTAACTTCTTGTAAACAAAACAAAATCAAATACATGAAAGCTAAATTGCGCTGCAGTAAGGGAACGGGAAAGTTGTCCTGTAATGCAAAAGTTCAGAGCCATAAAAGTTATTTGGGGTTTTGTGAATATTCAGTACTGCTAAAAAAGAGGCCTTGGTGCCTGGAAGTGGTCACCCAAATTAGAAAACACATTTGGAAATAGTTTCCTTGGGGGGGGGGGGGGGGGGAGGACGACACATCCCCCCACGTTGTACAACCCACGTTGTAATTCGTGGAAGCATTTCTGGTACTGTCATGGGCATGGCTGCCCAAATACATTAGTCAGTGGTGAATCTTTTCTCGTCGTTTCACAATTATTTGCAATTGGCTGTCACCTTTCTGCAATTATAAATATTCCAAGAGGAAACAATACAAATTAGAACTGTAGGTACCAGGATCTTTGTACTGGATGTATTTGTTTTTTACTTTCTAAGTGTTCTTTTTCATATGAAAAGAGTTTAGCAGCTTTATCCTTATTCAAGTCTTTTCTTTTTGTATCTACTGGGGAGAAAACCATTAATTTTAAGGAATGGTGAGAGTAAGCCTTAAGCTGTCTTTGACATTTTAGTTTAACTTGAATAGGTTAATTTTTTTTTTTTTTTAAAGAAAACAAGTTGGTGGGAAGTGTGTTTTAACTGTGAGCGCCCGATTTCGACCATTAGCATAAGAAAAAAAGTTTTAGTGCATTTACTATTGTATTGAATGAAGAGTTCCAACAGTCAGGGAAAAGAAAGTAAAAGGCTGTAAAGAAATGATGGTCTATTCAGATTATTCAGCAGCCCAAAGCTCTGGTCATCTGCCTCTGAAATCTGCGATCGGGATATCACTTTTATCTTCCTGTGCCTTTCTCTCGCCTTTTTCACATGTTCACTTTTGTCAAGGTTTATTGATCACGTTTTCTTCTCTGCAAATCTGTGGAAAATTTAATGAACCAAAAACAACAGAGAAATAAAAGGAACTTTTTATTCATTAGCACTAGATTGAATTTTGTTCTATAGTCACTACCCTCTTGCCTCCCATGTGTGTCATTGTGTCACTCCTGCGGCACTTACAGTACCTACAGTGGGGATGGCAGCATTATTAATTCTCTTCCAGGGAAAAGTTTGTTTAATGTTGTGATTTCATGGCGGATCCAACCCTGCTGCTTATCTCTTCTCTGCCCTCCTGACATTCCCATTCCTGATTGTGGCGCTTCTGCCGCTAAATACCTTAAAGTGTGTATTCCGCAGAGCATTTACCTCTTCAAGAATGAAATGTATTTGCTGCCTAGCAATTAAACCCAAATTTAAATGATTGCAGATTAGTAGTAGTTATTTACAGTCCTGATTGTTTTGGTGCTATGATCCTTGTTCATTACACATCTGCTTTGCCATGGTGCTGCCCCAGAGCGCTTTGTGATGCAAATGCTTTTGTTAACTTACAAATAGTTTCAGTATCTAGATCATCTCAGGTGACATACTTAAGTCTCTTCTTTTTTTTTTTTCCCAGATGGACTTAAAAAGCTGTAATTAAATGTGGCTTCCAGTATGATTAAGCTTTGCTAACATTTTCCATGGAACGATTTACTCGAACTCTGGCACTTTCTGATCCTGTCACTGGAAGATTTTTCAATAAGGGCCCTTTTTAACATTAATTTCATTTCATTTAGTGCAGCTTGTAAGTGTAGGGAAATGAGTTAAAATGGAGCATATATCTGCCTGAGAGGTTTCTCGGGCATTTCTTGATTCCAAAGAACTTCACTGCTACTCTATGCTAAATGCTAAATTGTAAATCCCAGGGGAAAGAAAACCGTAGAGTTCTGTAGAACGGTCCCAAATACTCCCGTAACGAGTAGTACCATCAATGCTGATACTTTCAAGGGATGAGCTAAAGGTCACAAAAGGGCATCTGTACTTGAGCTTGTAATTTCAGCTACAGTGATGGCACATCTGTGACTGCATCTGTTTTTCTGAGCTCTGAGTGACTCTTCATTCTGTAAGAATACACACCTGCAGCCTTAAACTGCCTCTAAATCTAGAGAAAGGACTTTGTGTCCAGCAGAATGAACCCTGCTGGGAAAAACTGAGCTCCTGTTTTTTTTAAAAAAAAAAAAAAAAAGTAATAAACAAAGTCTTCTATCCACTGTGAAATGTGAGATTTTACTGCAGTCAATTCACTCAAATGAAACTAATGAAATCTCTCCAGAGGAACATGCCTTCTCTGGGATGCTCTGCTGCACAGCCAGCGTGGGTCCAGCCCCTCGGTGATGAGCACCCTGCGGTCACGGTCCCTCACCCCTGCCGTGAGGTGCCACGTACCCCCCCATGGGGTCTGCCTGGTCCTCCCCAGCATCTGCAAGGGACGGTCAGCTGCACAGCTTAATTCCTGCAGGAGCAGTGGAAAAACTTCCAGCGTTACAAATGCAAGTCAGATGAGTAGGAGATGCTGTAATATCACAGCTCTGTGGTTTGTATTCATCACCAGGAGCTTTAAATTTCCAGTCTTTGGAAGTTAAATCCTTTTTTCTTTAAGTGTCCTATATATTTAGTGATTTTATTCTCTTGGAGCAAGTGGATCACCCGGAATCTATCTAGCGCTGTGTTCAGCAGTTTGATTCTGTTGCTAAAATTCATTGAAAAATCCTTGAAAACATCCCACCGATTTTTTTTTTTTTTTTTCAGCTTGGAAAGTGGCGTCTCTAGCTGAAATCAGTGTATTGCTCCCTTCCATACTGACCTGTGGAGTCCTGCTAGAGCCCCTTTTATCGTGCCTTCTTTAAAAGCGAGGTCTGTTGATTGCGGTGTTAAAAGAGCATCAGTTCCCAACACCAAGATAGCTCCTTTTCAGAGCAATCCTCAGCAATGCCTCTTTGTGCAGGGGACAATGCAATAAGTCAGACAGGACTTTCTGAGCCACCTCTATAAGGAACTGTAAGGGCTGCTTGAAGTACACTTGTGTTAAGTTGAATTGATTGAAATTTAATGGCTGTTAGTAGCTATGAATGGTAATGATTTTCTAGAGTATCTTCACCGTGCTTGACATTAATAACTGGAGAGTGTGTGTGTGACGCTAGTGTGTTACTCATTTTTAAAGATGCTTTCTCCCAGCCCTCTTTCCCATAATTTAGTTGTTTTGATGCTTCAGGAAAAAAAAAATCTTGGGCTTCGAAGAGCACGTACATCTTGTCAACATAATTTCGTGCTCATGATTTTTATTTTTTCCAATTCCAACATAAATCAGACTACAATATAGTGAGAGTGATGAATTTGTTTTACATGCCATCATGAATTAATGTTATGCAAATAGAAGCTTTACAGGTGCCATGATTTACTTAATAATTTCAAGTTCTAATATTTAAGCTCATTCATTATGTTTGAGTAAAAAAAAAAACACAGCATGTTCATATTTTTAAATGTGAAATGTGAGATTTGTGTGCATTTGCTGTGTAAGCACATTTGATGGCTAAGAAAGAATCAATCAGTGTTTGCATTCAGCATCTTATTCCTGTAGATGTTACACAGGCATTTCAAAGAGAATAATCAAATATTTGCGTGTAAGGAGAGGAAGATGCAGGTAAAACATTCTTCAAGGATATAAAGAAGCAGAAAACTGACAAAGTAAAGTTTTTTTTGGCCTTTAAAAATTGAGCAGGGCAGCACAGTTTTACTATGCAAAGTGGCCTTTATTCCATCCTGTACAGCTCCCCATGAGCTGCTCCCAGACTTGCTGTCTTCTCTGTCCGGTGAGGACGAGCCGAGGAGTTGGTGAGAGCTATAGGCGTCCTGGTCAAAGGTGAACATGAATGTGATCGCAGGGTTTTCAGGCTTTGATATCATTTTTAGTGTGCTTCCCAAAGGCTAAGGACAAGTCGGAGAAAGTTTGACACATAAATACATCTTGAATCTCTGAAGATAAGAATAGATTTTGACTTTATTTCTCAAAAAATTGAGGTCACTGTGGTCTGATGACAGGCTGAAAGCCCATCACTCAATTTTTTCTTTTTCTCTCTCTCTCCCCCCCCCCCCCCCAGTAAACAGACAGGAGCTTATTTTTGATACATTGTGCAGGTTGAGTCAGTGACAGCATATCCAGGTTTTGAAGTTTGTGGCCCCAGGGTCAAGGTGTAGCATCAATGTCTGGGCCTCCCTGCCCCTGGTAGTAAGGATTTTACTGATTATGCCACAGAAGACCCCAACGTCTTAAATCTGATAATGCAGAGGAATTAAAAGTGAAGCTTTACAAAATGTGTTTGCTCCATATAACAGGACCATGTGTTTCTGTGACTGCTACAGCCCTTAGTCATGGGAGTAGGCTCAAGAATTTGTCCTTGACTTCTTCAAGCACAGGGGACCATTGGCCAGGGAGCAGAGTGGTGCTTGGCTTTTAGTAATTTTGACAACTTCTTCTTTTGCTGTGTGTGTTCTTGAAGAACTCAGAGGAGAAATTCATCCTGATGTGCCATTCAAGCGAAGGATTTAGTTGGGTGTTAAAGGGCCATTTGGGAAGTGGTGCACAGCGTATGTACCGTGATCGAGTTAATTATGTTGCTTTGGCAACCACAGCTTTGGTATTTCCTGACTATGGCTCCTTGATGGAGTCATATTCCAATATCTGGCGTCATCGACACTAAAGCCTCTTGCAAAATCAGGTCAGTTTTGTCAAAAAGTGGCAGAAAAAAAAGAGATGAAGGATTTTTCTGACAGTTAAAATTTTTTTTTTTTTTTTTTTTTTTTTACAATTAAATGAAGATGTTTTTTTGAAATAAGTTTCTATTTAGAATTTTAAAATATAATTCCATGGTAGGAAATACAGTAGCAATACAATTGATTTTCCAGTAGGTTCTAAGTGATAGTTTTAAAATTCCTTTTGCAGAGAATTTCAGCATTTCGGGGGTTTGTTCCAATTCACAGTAAGTCAGATTCGGAAATCTTAAATTCTTTTGGAAACTGCAGAAATTGTGTTTCTAACTTTGCTCTTCCCTTTTCCAAGCTGTAAGAGAATACAGAGCTGAGCATAGTGCCTGCGTTACTGAACCATGTCCATGGCTAATTTTTTTGTCTTTGACTTACTGTATGTGTTGTTGGGGTCTTTTCCCCAGGTTTTTTTTCTTTTTAAGTAAAGGGTGGGAAACTATTGCACATATTGGAGTTGCATTGTCTCAGCAAAGCCTGTATCTAATCACTGACCATGCTGCCACACTCTTAAATCTCTATTTTCTATTCAAGAAAATGTTCTTATTTCTGCATTTTACTCCGAGGCCTCTGGCAGGGCTTGCTAAAAATTAAACTATGCGTCGGACTTATTCTGAGAAATTCACTGGTGCTGGAGGTGAGTTCATCCCTCTGGGATAAAGCACACAGGGGGAAGGTGGGCGGCAAAAGGCAGGTCTGGATCCGCATTGAGGGGACGGGGATGAAACGGGACAGCACTGGCAGCCGCTGGAGGTTGCACCATTCTCCCAGGAGCGTGCAAGGTGAGGGATCCTCCTCCTTTGCTTTCCAGAGGGCATTTCCAGCGGTGCAGATGGCAGGGGGATCTTTGCCAAGACATTTGTTTTCTTTAATCTCTTCTCAGGGTAGAGAGTCGCCTCTCTTATCCAAGAGCGAGACACCATCCAAGCTGTTGAAGGTGGGAGATGAGCAGGGCTTTCCGCTGACAGTGACCCGCTTTCACTCTCTGCGGCCTGTGCTGGGCTGGTTCGTTTCGGTCACCTTGGGTACATCCACACTGCCTCATGGCTTGCTGGGGAGCCACTGCCTCAGATTAAGCTGGAATTTTTTGGTGCGTTGGGTGCAGTCAGGTGACAACGTGCTCCGGTTGTCGGGCTGAAGGAAGGGGGCACAAAACAACTTGTGACCCCTAGCTCTGGTCATTTTGGTGTCTTCCTCCTTTGCTGTTGAAGACGCAACTTTGCAGCCTAAGGGGCCCTCTTGGCTTCACCCCAGTTCTCTCTCCTGTTGCTGCATGTGGAATAGCCAGCACGCTCATGGGGTTTACCAGGAGCAGATGTCAGTGCAGTGTAGGACCCTCCAGGGCAGGCAAAGAAGGCAACCGCTCAGGATGTCCTCTTCAGAGTGGCTTTTTTCTCCTTTCCTTGGTGGCTGTCTTCTGACATGGTGTGGCTGAGGGGCTACCATACTGGGGCTGGCTGGCTGTTAGCCCTCCTGTAACGAAGAGGGGGGCAGTTGGCTTTCTGTTGGTTTCTTTCCTCTTGCTATGTGTTGTTAGTTGCTAGGATGAGGTCTGTGCTTCTCGCGTGCCAAAAGGTGTGCCTTCTGGGTGTACTAAATCACGCGTCCCCACGAACCTCCCATGTAGGCTGGACCGGGAGCCGTTGGTGCAGCAGTTCAAAGAAAGTGCAGTGCTGCAGGTGCTCTTTTGCTGGCTGATTGCTCCAAATGTCACACCTCTCCTCGACTTAATGTCTCCGCTATTTCAACATCCCATGTGAGCTAATGGAATTGAGGCATCACCCGTTTCTCCCTCTCTCCCTGGAGGCTACAGGTTTCTGGACACCCTTGAGATGGAGTTTTAAGGTCTGCGGTGGCTTTTTTAGGTCACAGAACTGCAGCACCCTGTCTTCTCGCCAGCTAATCAAATGACTAATTAGCTCTTGTATCACTGCCGTTATCTTTTTCTCTAGCTTTGGTTCAGCTCTGCAGGATGAAGCCTGCTAGGAGATGACATCTGAGAATTATTTGACTGGAAACTTAGAGGCAGATACGGTCAAGAGAATCCATATGAGCAGTCATTGGTGCCTTTGTTGGTCTGTGTACCTCAATTCATCCATGTATATTAAATAGGCATCCATCAAAGCACAGTGTTTAAAAACAACCTTCCTATAAGGCTTCCTACAATTATGGTAATGAAGATACCAAATACACAGCACTTTTAGTTCCATTGTAATTTGGGTTATTTCTGCCAGATTTTTTTTTTTTTTAACAAAGGCAGCTGTGTAGATATATTTTAGTTCATTTTGGTGTACGTGCATTTTTGCATAAAAGTACTTCATCGTGCACCCTCTAAAATACTCAGAAGTAGGGACCTGGGTAGTGCAAACCTTTGTGTGTATCACAGCCACATTAACCCGCTTCATTTCCCACTTTTCTCAGGTGTTGATGGCATCTGGTTGCGACAGATGCTTTTTGATAAAGCCTTCAGATCGACATGCCTTTGGAGACACCAGTGCTCTGTGTCGGTACTTGCAGACTGCTGTATCCAAATACTCTTCTTTAATTGTCTTATTAAGTAGAGAATTAAGCTCTGTGCTTTGACTGTTTTGGTGCCAGTGATTCTTATTGCAGGCTTTGGCACGGCACCGCGTTGCGTTTTAAAGAGACAGCATCACTTTAATGATGTGGGAATTGAGTTGGAGGATAAAAATCCGCTGAGAACAATGGCTGACTGAGAGTACGGTACGTAAAATCTGATTTAATGTTCTTCCCTTCAGACTATTAGGTGGGGGGTTTAGTTCAAATGCCTGCGATGATTTAAGAAATAAAAAGCAGAAATTCTCACTGCTGCCAGACCACAGGCTCCTCAGCGCCAGACTTGCAGACGAATGTCACATGTTGCTGTATGTTTTGAAAGCATACCATGTGTTATTCTTTAGCTGTCTCAGTCCTCCCCCCAGCTATATCATCTTCTCCCTAGCCAATCTCCCAGAAAAACTTAATGAAATAAACTTTCCTCTTCCCCCCACTACCGCGCAGACCCTCGGACGTGTTCCCCCCATACCTGTCACTCCACGTGAAGGTTGCTGCTCACGGACTTGCAGAAGCGATTTTAACTTGACTTCATGTAACTCTGCCTCTCATGCTTTAAATCAGGCACTTTTGACACTGATATTGCAGCTTATGTTGTGTGTTAGGATCAAGAGCTCACAAATGACTAAACATATGGTTAAAACTTTTTTTTTTTTTGCATGAAATATAATATGTTTCAGTTTAACTCGGCTGTGGGTCTAGATAACGAGCGTTTGCCATTAGAATCCTTGTGTTTCCAGAAACAATTTTTTACTCCTTCTTTTCTACTGTCTTGAATTAATGTTTCCTCCAGCTAATGACAGGACCGGACATGCAAACTAGATTAGAGCATAGTGTGAATAGTATGAGCTGAAAACACTGGCATCCCGCTTTATTGCCTACAAGGTTAAGTGGTTTACTGCGAGGTCGCAAGAAGTAAACTGAAAGCAAACAGGCAAATTAATCCAGATCTCTTGGGTCCCTCCCATGGCAAGAGTGGCTCCCAGGGGATTTGTCTCTAAAATGTTCTTTGAACCCCCCTTTTACCCGTCCCCCCGACCCACGGCGATGCAGAGCTTTCCCACTGATGGCCAAACTGCTTACCAACGGGAGGTCCAAGTCTGGGCACCCATCGGGTACCTGAGTGTCACTCTGGCAGTGCAGCAATGGGATGCTGCTCCTCCTCCTCTACTGATCCGCGGTGCCAGGATGGATGTGTCAGAAGAAGAGGTGGCGACAGCAGCCCGGCACTGTGGCTTCGATGGGTGGTAAAGGCTGCTTCCCATTAGAGCCGCTCCCCGGGGCTGCCTTCCGCAGGAGGTCTGCTCCTGATTTCTGCAGGGGCAGGAGGCAGCCAGAGCTCACGCTCGACATCTCTATTAAGTTTGCCGCACCAAAAAAACCTGCGGCTTGGGAAAGACTGCTGCTTGGGTTTCCGCAGTAAAGAGCGTTTGTATTGGTCCGGGGGTAGGACTTCAGATCACATCTCTGATAGGCAAGAAAGTGTTGGGAAGTTATATTAAAACAAAGGAGAGATGGTGAGGGCTGGGAAGTTCAGAGCAAGCTGGTAGGGAAGATCAAGATCATACATGCATACCTACACATGCTAGCCATATTCACATTTTAGACCTCTGATGGAAATTTGAAGTATTTCTTTTGTATTCCTTTTCTTTTTCTTTTTTTTTTTTTTTTTTTTTTTATTAAAGCAAAACAAAACACCACCGCCGTGAGTGGGGTTTGTGTAAACTCCTGCATCCAGCTGTACCTTCTAATTGTAGGTGGTACTCCCACCAGCCTGGGACCTTTGGTGCTGGATGTGCCAACTGATGGCTCAGTTTGCAACCCTACTGGCCGTACTGGGGCCTGGGTGGGTCTGCATACTTATTCTACTCAAAAGCTTAGATCTGAATCCATGTGGAAAGGCTGGATCCCTGCCTGTGTCTTGGGTGTTGGGCTTGGAGTTCTCTCTCCAGTAGAAATGAATGATTTATTGGTTTTCTATGAAAACCAGACAATAATAGAAAGTTTGTTTCACATTTTCATGTTATGAATGTGATGTTTGAATGATGAGGTGTACAGCGTTCAGAAAACAAGCTGGCAGTGTCCCATGCAAGTGCAGGGTTTCCACCAGGCCGTGTCTCTGATGGATCAGTCTGACAAGTCCTGCTGTGACTGGGACCTCCTTCCTCACCAGTTCCTCATGTTTACTGGGGACATGCAGTGCTCAAACTGGGCACAGCGACCAGCTGTGTTGTGGTGGCAGAAATACCGCTGGGATGTGGCAAGTGCCCATGCTGGGCCCACCAGACTAAGGGAGAGCAAGTGCTGTGTCCTGCCCAGCTGAAATATATCACTTGTGTCTATGGGGAGGAAGAGGAAGATCCTCGTCTTCCACCGGGGATATTGCAGGGAAGACTGCTGGAGAACAGGGGACAGATTGGCCTACGGCAGGGTGAGACCATGTGGCATTGAGATAAAAAGGTGACAGAAAACCAGGAGAAAGCTGGACTAATCACGCCTCTACTCACAAAACAACTTGTTAAATTTTAAGTTATTGTTTCCTGTTCAGGGCTGAGTTGTGTTGATTGCAGCAAGGCTTAAACACTGCTTGATCTTAGGGTAGTGCTGCTCACTGAGACAAGGTAGGGGGGAATTCGGGCCATATTCAGAGCTAGGCCAGTTTTTGTCCTATTGCATAAAGATGTATCTGAGGAAGCATTTCAGCCTCCGTCAGGGTACAGTTTTCCAAATGTGCAGTCAGGTGGCACTGGTTGCCTTGATGGGTAATTTGAAGGGAGCCCAAGAAAAGATTGCTGTTTGCTGTCATCTAAATGCAGCCTTCCTCCCCTGGGAGAGCTTGTGAAGGAAGGTGGAGGGTACAACTCCCAGGCACCCAGAGTCCTCAGAGATATGGTTTTGAGATGAGGAGTTGGAGCAGAAAACTCTGCTGCTCATATAGACTGGTCGCCTATATCTGGCAGCAGAGTTGGATAAGGAGTGAGTGCAGCTGCTGTAAAGGCTAACCCACCTTCAGCATCTCACAGGATGGTTTTGAGCTCTCTGGAGTCATTAACAGTGCTGGCTCTGTCTCATCTTCTGGAGGAATCCCAGACGTGCGGTTTCCCAAACATTTCTCTCCCTGAAGAGACTCCAAGATGCAGTGCTGCAGGTTGTGCTCTCCTCCCTGCTGCCCTGGGCTGCCGTGGGTACGGGTGTTGCACAGGGCCATTTGGAGCATGTTTGCAACACCAAAAGGCATGAAGCCCTGAATCAGTATTTAATGTGTCTTTCTAGAGGCAGGAGAATGGGTAACCAAGTGTTTTCACATGACAGGCATATGCAAGAGGACAGCTTGACTTAATCCCTTGGAAATACCAGTAAATGTTGCAGCTCTGTCACCCTCATCAAGGGAGCACGGCTGCTCTTTATAACACAGGTTCATAATAACAAGCTCGTAACGATGTCTGCTTTTTGAGATCAAGCGTGACAAAGAGGGCTTTCTTCCAGCCTCATGTGTTGTTGTTTCCCTCTCATGCAGACCCCTGTCATCTGATTGTGTATGTTCTAGGCACAGAGCTATGCCTTGAAACCAGCCGGAGCTTGCGCTAGAGCAGAATGCCCTCTTACGCTGCAGCCCTCCACAGACAGCAAGTGATACACATGTTTTGCAGTGTGACTTGTCTGCATACAAGTATGCAGGGCGTGTTCCAGATAGCTGCTATAAACTAGAAATCTCCACCAGGTTTGGGACTTGCATTGCTGTGACGGACCTTTCCTTTATAATATTGTCATGGTGGCCCATGAGAAGCTGCCTGAACCCGATTGCCTTGATTTATGAAAGAGGTGGTTGTAAGTTTGGTTATTTCCCATGGGGCTTCTCAGAAAGCAATGCCTTCCCTGCCTTTTCCTTATCTGAGAGAGCTTTTCCTGTGGCCTGCAAAGGTCATCTTATCTTCAGGGTACTTGTGGGACACCTAAGTGTTATGGCTGTGGTTGGTAGTGATGCCTGTGTGGATTATCACAGAGGCAGAAGAACTATTGCATTATTATGTGGGAAGTTTATAGACCTTTTGCAGTCTGTTTTTATAAGGGAGATCTTTGCCTTAAGTTCATTGATCTTCAGTGGAAGAGCCAGTGCCCTGTAGAGGAGAAGGCTGGAATGTGGAATTAGCAGCTCTCTGCTCTGCCAGACCTGCAGGCTAGTGCAAAAGCACATTTAGCTCACAGCCAGCCACGGCATGTGCTGCCTCTCGGCTCACGTGTAGTGAAGGGACATGAAGGAGACCCAAAAAACCAGGTTTCCAGATAACCTGCTGGCAGCCGGTGTAAATACCGTTGGGGAGAGAAGGGATGTAAGACACCAAACCTGTAGGAAACCAGTCTTCGTTAGTTCTGCAACCCGTCGGACAACTTGTGTTCTTTTATTAACTTTTTATTACAGCAAATGTGACTAGAATAAAAATAGTCTAGGTGCCAAGGGGATAAACAGTGAATTAAAAGGATTAAGGTCTGAGCATTTTATTGCTTTTAGAAAGATGTTATTAGATTTACTAGCTTAAGTTAAATTTACATGGCTGAATTACTTCTTAACTTAGTAATGAGTTTTGTGGGGAAAAACTCATCTGTTTAGGTGTTTTAGAAGGACATAATCCAGAATACATCATAACTCTTTAGGCCGTTATGGAAGAGTAGAGGAGCTATCCTTTCTGTCATAAGCTAAACGGATGCTGACTGGGCATCTGAGTCTTCTGGAAGTCAGCGTGACCTGCACGTTGTGTAGGAATTGATAACAACTCCAGCGGGTAAGATAGCAAGGGAACTATTCCCGATGTTATGTTTGTTATATTGCCAACCACAATATTTTAGATTATTTCAGTGTTCAAAAACTCTTGAGACACTCTAGGATAATTTGGTTTTTTTGAACATGTAAAGGCCTTTGTTTTCAGAAGACAGCTCATGGTAAACTGATGACTGACAACAGCAATTCTGTTTGAGGTCACCTGAAACGAACTTCTCTCCCAATACCCGGTGGCATCGTCAAGCCCAGTAAACAACCGACGTGCTCCTGCCCTCTGTAGCGTTCAGGGCTGCTGGAGGGGGTGCGTGCTGCCTTCCTCTCTCCACGCTGTTTGTGTGTGTGGCTCTTTTTCCCCCCACAGCTCCTCACGCAGCACACTTGCGTGTTGGACGGGGTCCAAATTTCCTCCCTCCTGGGGATTCCTTTGCTGTTAATTTAAGTGATGGCAAATGCAAACTTCTTGCCAGAGCTTGCTGTGTGTTTTTTGAATGCCTTTTTTTTTTTTTTTTTTTTTTTTTTTTTGGCTGTTCCCTGAGGGGTCAGCTTTTGTCCTTCCCCACCGTACTTTCTGCTGCAGGCAGAGAGGCCTTGAGCTGGAGCTGATAGGTCCCACCTGGCTTTGAATGCGGCCCTGATGTGGCTTCAGTACCGAAGTGTCTGTCAGAGTTTTCAAAGACTTTTGCTTTGTTGTTGTCTGTACAAAGCTGGGCTTATAATAATGCGGGTATATATGTAATCTGTTTCTCAATAGCAGAATGAATCATTCATGCCTATAATAGAGTTCCTATTAGATGGTTGTCTGCAGCGCTGTTACTCGGTGATTTTAGATGCTGAATGGAAATTAAAATTAGGAAAAAAAAGCACTATTTTTAATAGGTATGCAAGATAGCTTTTCTTTTCAAAAGTCATGTGGTGAAGACATGGTGTTAATGTGAGACAGAGTGAATGTGTTGTAGATAAGCAAGTGCCCATCTGCTCGAAGTCCAAACCGGAGATTTACAGGATAACTTCTCAAAGCGGGGATGTGCAGATAAATCAGACCATGGTCTGGAAAAGTGCTCAGTGACCACAGTCTCCTTCTAGTTGGGCCAGCAGTAGCCAGGACTGTGTGCTAGCCGGGAAAGCTGGCAGCTCTTCTGTTTGAAGTCATCTGTGACTTTGCTGACCTCCCTCCAAGGGGTCTGCCCTTGTCACCGGGGGTTTCAGCGCCTGCCCTGGCACCGAGCTCTGCTGCCCAGGGTTATTCTCCAGGGCCTTTGTCCTGCTGCGAGGATTGTGCTTGCACAGCCAAGAGCCGTTTCAGTTGTGGTTTTACCCCCCGTCAGCTATTTTCAGCAGTCCTCCTCTTATTTGTCGAGACGATTTTGTTGGAGGAACTGTGCAGCAGGACATGTTCACAGGACGGGGAAGAACAGCGCTGGCTTTATTAAGACACAGGTGTTGGAGGAATGTTGTCTGTTTATGCTTCGTTTTGCACTGGGCTTCCACAGGGCACTGCGTTTTCTGTGGCTGTCCAAGCTGTTTTTAAAAGCAAAGTATTTGATTTAGCACAGAGGTATGTAACCCTAGTCAGTGCATAGGTAGAAGGGCCCTGGTGTGGTGTCTCCTTTCCTGGTGGGTTGAAAGTCTCTGGTGGAAGAGGTGGTGCATAGAAATGCTCTGTGATGGTACCTGGTTGGCAGGTGCAGACGGTGGTGAGGGAGTGCTCCAGCATGGTCTCCTGGATGGAGGAATAACCCCCCCTGCGAGGCTGGAAGCAGCGTGGCAGGTGGGCTCAGCATTTGGTAAAGTTACCAGGTGACTTGTGGAGAGCACACAAGCTGCAGCACAGCACTTCGGAATGAGATTCCAGTGAGAAAAACACCTAGACTGTCTGGGAGAAAAAACAGAGGAGTAGATATCTAGAAAGAAGGATCTACTGGGATACCAGCGGCCTCGGGAATCAATGGCTGAGTATAAAGAGGCTGCAAATTTGCTGCTTTTGGTAACCTAAAAAGATCCAAAGAAGGTTTGGGCGCTCATCCTGTAGCGAGGAGGCAGCTGGGACTGAGGACGTAGCACTGGTAACCACAGGAAGCGTAATGCATTCAGGTCTGCTTCACTCCATTACAACAGAGATTGACAAATTGGAGAGAGTTCAGGAGGAAAAAAAAAGTAACAAGAGAGCTTGAGGGATTGACTTATGAGAGAAGACCGAAAGAGCTGAATATGGATAACTTGGCTAAAGGATGACAAATGGGGTGGTTGAGATATAAATCTACAAATATCTGAAGGGTGTAAACACCAAGGCTATGAAGAATTATTTAGAGTGGTACAATGGGGTGTAACTAGAAGTAATGGGATGAAATTTAAGAGAAGGCAAATTTCAGTTGAATAATGGGAGAAGCTTTTTGACAGTGTGATGTATTAGGCCATGGGTTGCTCTTCCAGCAGTAGTCCTATTGCTCACTACTTAGGGCACAACCCTGTTTATTAAGAAGCCAGAGTTTTCCAGAGTCTTTGTTAAGGACAGTTTCAAATCGTGCCTTTTGGTTTTGATGTATTTGATGCGGAGGCGTGCAAGCCGTACACCAAAACTGCCGTGCCCCTCAACCCGTGCACCGCGTCGGGGTGTGACGTGGAGGCTCTCGGTGTTGCGGCGGTGGAGGAGAGGGCACAGGTCAGAGCAGCCCTGCGAGCCACGGCTCAACCCAGACGGCCCTGCTGGCATGGCGAGTTCGGCCGGGTTGGTAGTGTCCGCTCTTTGATCGGGGCCTCCTCCTACCTCCCGCACTTCTGCCCATCCGGGCGTTGTACTATTACCGTTTGGGGGTTAGTTCAGTTATGGTCTCTGGAATAGACATCAAAGTTACACTGCAGCTCTGTGTAAAAACCAAGAAATCTCCCACTTTGCTTCAAAGAAATCAGGACAAACAAGATCCCATTGATGCACATGGTCTATGGTCTTTTATAAATCTACAATACTGTACCTTAACTTTTTCTTTAGAAACTCCCATTTCTTCTCCTGCCTTTCACTTCACTTGAAATGCAAACTAAGGTCAAAGGATCACCTTCCTACTGGCAGAACACACTGCATTGTCTGTCATTTTAAAATGTCCTCCACAGTAACTGAGGAAAGGTTCATTTCTCTACTCTTTATGCCTAAGAGTGACTCTCTTGAATGCATTTTGCTTTTCCTTATCTCGAAGGGCTAAATTAGAAAATTAGGTAAACTAGCTGTGTAAATCAAGTTAGAGCATCTCAACTAAAATGGTAGTTTATCTTCAGCACGGGGAAGATGGCAGATTCATGTAATTAGAGAAACAAATGCAGCTGTAGCACTTAGCATACACTGGCAACTCAGCTATTCTGTCGAAGGGAGGGAGGACAGAAAACTTTAAAGCACTGGCATGCTCGGAGCATAAATGAGACAAGAGCAGAAAGTGCCTTTTATAATTGTTCTTAAATGTGTTTTGTATTGCTTGCGCTGTCCCTGAAGAGGTCCGTGTCTGTACGCTTCAGGGAAATTTCTGAATTATATCCTCTCTCGGTCTGTGGGAAGAAAGAACCGCTGAAGGGTTTCATTCTCCTCTGGATGGGGATGAGTATTTTCTTTGCTGAAAAATGCAGTTTTGGTCTCCTCAGAACTGGATGAATTTGGGGAATGCTTTTCATAGGAAATTTTGTATGTGGGGAAATGTCAAAACAATTGTCTTCATTGCGGCCCTTCCCGTCACTGAGGGCTGTGGTGAGAGCACACTTCTGGATAGGAGAGCTTTGCTTTGAACCGCTTTTCATGTCCGGATCAAGGGTGGATGTGTGCTCGGGTCCCCTCGTCTCAGGAGAGCGGCATAACCACTAAGCTGCCTCAAGTTTGCCACCTTAATCTAAGTGGTTTCCATTCAGCAGAAATAAATCATTTATGTCAGTATGACTCCAGAATTATTTTTAAAAAATTGTTTGGTTTCACTACTGTGTGGGAGTATCAATTATTCTCCCTACATTATTTCTGAGGCTACTTGAAAAAGGAATTTTAATTATGCAGCTGGGGGTCACTAATAGCATTTGCAGGAGACCTAGTTGGGTGTTTTTGTTGGTTTTGGTTGTTTTTTTTTCCTGGAGTTTGATTCATGATACTTTTGCACATCTATTAGCAGACTTGGGCCCTACCCATTTACAAGGCAGGCTTTCCAGCCATGCACTTCTCATGAAGAGGATGGACCAAACATGGTCATGTTTCTTTCAACTGCTGTTGCAAACTTCTCCAAATCCCATTAGTGAAGCACATCATTGCAAAACCATGGCCTGTTGCACACCGAGGGGAAAGTTTGGGGTTCGTGAAAGGAGGCATGTGGGAAAAGGCACCTCAAAGTAAACTGTAGAGAGTTTTGGGGTTACCAGATGTCCAGGACACTTTCTTTGGTGATGAAGGTCTTACAGCATTCTTGCAAAATATCCATGTGTGCCCACAGCTTCCTGTCCTGCCTCTCCCCCCTTGCAGGTGTCTCTGTGCCACCCAGCTCCCAGGCTGGTGTTTTAGAGCTAATCCTTCACAGCAGGCCTGGATTATGACATGGGGCATTTGGAGTATTTCCACCTGGTTGGTCTGGGTTGATAATCTGCAGCTGAAGACTCAGGGAGATGGGTGGGAGCCATCAAGTCCTAGCAGGAGCTGCAGAAATTCAGTTCCCAGAGGCTTAGCTTTGCAAGAGGTAACCTGGGCAGTGTGGCAGGCTATAAGGCACAGTAAGTATACTTTTATCAGTATAAGAAAGAAAAAAAAAAAAGTGTGTTCTCCCTTCTTATCTGTTGAGGGTAATGAAAAATCTTGAGCTAGCTTGTGCAGTGAAAGGATTAATTTGCTAACTGTGTTGGACCTGTGTGGATGTTTGATTAATAAAGCAGTAGTTTATCTTCTTACACTTCCCTATAGCAACTGCAGAAGAGTTTCATATGTGCATGGCTTTTCCTGCTCTCCTTCTACTGTGAAACAGATGTTTTGCTGACTGCCCCTCAAAAGGACAGACCAGCACCCAAACCCACCTTCTGGCAGGACACAAAGACAAGCCCAAATTGAGGGAGTCAGCCTGAGTGCAAGAAATGCACCTTTCTTTTTCTTCTACCATATGGGGAAAAAAAACACATACATGCGTGTGCATTAAACCCTCGCTGTGCAATCAGATTATTTTGACTCAAAATACACTATTCATTTTCTTCAACAGCATTTAAAGGCTGGAGAGGTTTTAGCTAATTGTGCTGGAGGGTTGTACAGTTTCTCTGCTGCTTTGTGTCTTTTCGTACACTTTTATCCTCCATTTCTCTCATACTAGTGCCCTAACTATCTCCTGCAATTCATGCTCCTTGGCCCAGCACTGAGGGCCTCTGAGAGTAAATGTTTATAATGTTCATTTAGCTTTCGGTGAAATCTCTTCCAACTTTCAAAGCAAGCTCTTTAGTTTGGTCTGCACAGATGTAAACTTTCAATAGGAGAAATTCTCTGGTTTCAGTTGATGGCTTCAGGACTCAAAGTGCTCCTGATGTGCTATAGTTCAGTGTCCTTGTACCTCCGTGTAAAAACCGTGTGCTACCTCTGATTTTGGGCTTAAGCACTCCACAAGAGTAGATTTAGGCCTTCTGTACATACTGTTATAGGTATAACAGTACCTGGTTTTGTTTATATATAAATACGATGTCTCTCCGCAAGATCTGTTGGAGGCTAAGTTGGGGTTTGAAAAGGAATAAATAAGCAATGGAAGAGTTATTCTGTCAGAAGGTGCATTGTGTCAACAGAAGTTTATTTTATTTACCTGGCAGAGTAGGAGTGATCTGACTTGTTACAGTTTGTTATTGCTTTCTGTTTTGTTGGGTGCTAACATAGCTCTCAGTCACCTTTGTGTTCTGTTTTCCCAGGAAAAAAAAATAACATCAGCTTCTTTTTACAGTTATTTTCCTTGGCAAAAGTTAGTATTTTATTTATTGTTAGCAGCCATAGGCTATAGATGAACTAGCTCATTTGTGGAGGTACATAATTCACTCATTTACTTTGCACATTTATTAAAAAAAAAAAAAAGGCAGAGGTAACACCAGCCATGGGTGATGGAAGTTTTTGCCTTGTTGCATTCTCATTTCGCAGCAAATCCAGATCAGTGGTGCCCGAAGGTTGTGATAGCTAAGGGCTGTTTGCTCTGCCCGTCAGTCCCCACACGAGTACTTTCCACCTGTACCTCACAAAGTATTTTGAAAAAATGCCTGAGCATTATTATGCCAGATGCAGGTGTTAAGAAGCTGAATCATGGATGGACAGTCAAGGGTATCGGGACACCTGGTAGTAGTGCCTGGGAATGAGGAGCCTCGGCTTCCTGTCCTGGGAATCGGACCACTGCTTCATGGTGCTGTGCGCATTGAGTTTCCTTTGAGGTCAGATTCTTGGTGAGTGATGGTCTCCACCTGCGTCCCACCACGTCCTGCAGAACTTGGAGGCACATGTCTCTCAAGGTCTCGGCCACCTGCCAGCATTGCAGGATACTGTATTCTAATGCAGAACAAATTTCCCAGGATTTATTGGGATGTCCAGAGAAATCAGCTGTCTTTGCAGTACGTCCACCCTGGATGAATGATTTCTTGTCACTTTTCTCTGACAAGATGGGTAAACTGAATGGCCGTGACTCTGAGCCGTGTCCTCAGCGTCTCTTGTGAGAGCCAGGAGGAAAGGGCAGCGCTGGAGCCGGGCTCCATCAGTCCGTGCTGCTGGTGAAGTGCAGCTCTGGCACCTCTAAGTTAGCATCAGATAAGCGAGTGATAAGGCAGGTTTAGCAATGTCCTGGCAGCTCGCTGACGAGGCCACACAGCCTGGTACTGGGCTGCCTTGGACTGGTCAGCCCCAGCCTGGAGGTGTCTAACACGCTTCATTCACAGCACAGTCGTGTCTGCAAATGACTTCCAGAGCTGCCAGGCTGGGGACTTTCACCAGGGTAAAACTCCCTTGGAAACGTAGAAATGAAGGTGAAACAATTAGCAACCAACCAGTGCTCATCTCCTGAATTGGTCTTGCCCTGTGGTCTCTCAGAAGTTCATCCCTTCTTACGGTTTACATCGATAAATCCTGAGAGCTGTTGTAGGGGCGCATGTGTATGTGAGCGGGGAGAGGAGGAGAGAACTGCCAGTGTTGATCAAACTGGATCTTAAACTCTGGTTTGCGTCGAGCCAGAGTGACTTGATCATATATATTTAACATCCACTGAAAAGCAACCCAGGACTTGAGTAGACCCTGCATCTAAGTGCTGCTTGGGATGATCGAGAGCTGTCGAACCAGGCTTTAGGTTTTGGAGATGAGGTTCAGACACAGAATTGTGCTGGTGTCCCTAAACTTTCCTGGTTTTGAATAACGTTTTTCTAGCTGAGGTTTTGCAAGTATGAAGCCTGAAGCCAGCTTAAGGAAACTTTATGATGTGAAAATTAAGTTTTCTCTAGTAAGCTGCAGTTTGTCAAAACAACAGCACACATTCCAGTTGGGCTACAATTTGGCAGGATGCAAAGATTTCATCTCTCCCTTTGAATATCCGAAGAAAATGGAAACCTGGCATCTTAGTGCTGCATGGATTTCTACACATCCCTTTCAACAGCTGGGATAAGCTACTCTGCTTTATCACACATTTCCCCTGTGTTATGAATCACCACCTTCTCTCCAGGCAGTTCACATGTGGGATTCTTCAGTCTTTGGAAGCTCGTGTGTTTGGCTAAGGGGAGCAAAAAAAGGTTGTAAAGGGACTTGCCCAAGGATAAGATGGATCTCAAATTTGGTTGTCTGACAAGAAAGGAATTGTCATATAATTGGAGCTAGTGCTAACTGATATTTCTGCTTTTGGGGGAAATATTTTGGGAAAAATCACTCTGTTTCCCAACAAAGCTCTTAAAAGTGTCTCACGGAAAGGAAATTCCATACGTTTTTTTGCTCTGGAAGCAAAGAAAAGAACTGGTTTTAGTTGATTATTCCAAAATGAAAGAGAACAGCTGTCTGCCCTGACTCCCAGAGCAGGGGGCTTAAAGCCCCCACTAAGCTTCGGGTAGAGCTTGAACTCATGGAGCTCACAATCTTTCCGCTCCTGCCAGCGTCCTGGGATGGGCGTCCGGGCTCCCAGCTGCAGAAGGCAGCCCGTGAGGTGGGGCTGCCTGGGAACTGTAGAATCTGGAGGCTTCAACTCTCTGCCCAGACAGCTGGTGAGAAATTAGGCAGCCTTCTGACCCACCCCACCAGCGGTTAGTCCGAACTGATGCACAGCCGCAGACATTGCCAGTGTAGGCAACCTGATGTTTTCCATTGGAAGCCTCTTGTGACAGGAGGCTCCTGACCTCCGTTATGTGCGTGTTGGCGGGTATGCGACGTGTAGCATATTGTTAACGAGGTTGTGTAAAGCCATTGAGATTTGGAGTCTTGCTGGAGCAGAGCTCAGTTGGGGAAGCTGCTCTGAAGGTCACCGCTTGGATAGGAACTAAACGGAGGTGCTCAAGCAGTTGCCAGCAGGTAGTCAATAAACCAGAGATGCCTGAGTTATTCCTTTTCTGCTTTGCGACCTCAGTATTTTAGAGCTTTCCTCTTTATGAAACTCACCCCTGTGTGAATTTACTCACAGCTGTAAGAACGATTTAGTTCTGCTCATTAGCAATGAAGCAAAGGTACATAATAAAAAAGAAAGGATAATACATCACCTAATGTATTTTGTTCCCGGGCTTGATGCGTACAGGGCACTCTAAAGTATTAGTTGTTTCCAGATATAGTAGACGTACTGTTGTGTGTTTTGGAAAATGTTAACTGTCTAAGTAATAGGAGACCTCAGCCATCCGCTCCACTATTAAATCTTTGCTGAGAAGTATGGAGAAACTGGTCTGCTCTGTGTGTGTTTGTGTGAATTATGGGCTGTGCAGATCAGCGAAGTGCAAATGAGCAGTCCTCTACTGTCCTGTCATATCTTGACTCACAATAACAGAGTTCAGAAGTTCATTGCTTGGGGGAGGCAAAAAAATAAAAAAAATAAAAAAAAAAAAAACTAAGAAAGTTTGCTCTGACTTACTTGTGCTTTTATGAAGGCTGTCTGGAGCTGAATAACCCCTGGTGAACTTGTATCCTCCACCCCAGCTGCAGCCTTTCAGCTCCAACAAAGACCACTCACTAAATCCAGGAAATCGAGCGGCGCGTGGGTGAGTGACTGCCTCCGCATTCACACCCTGCCGCCTGTCCGGGGGGAACGCCGCTCCTCCCCGGCCCTTGCGCTCCCAGCCTGCATGCAAAACCCTCCGCATGCGTGCGTGGAAAAAAGAATTTTTTACCGTCCCCAGAAAACTGCACTTTCCATTGAGTTTTTCCAGCGGTGCAGCGTTTTAGAAACCACAGTAAAAAAAACTCCGGGCTGCAGGATTTTTGTTCTTTGCATACCTCACTGCACAAAAAGGGGCGCCAAATGTTTTTCTGGAAGCAGGATTTCCAGCGATGAGCAATGATTTAGGAGGGTGAGAATATCAGTTTTCAAGAATGTTTCATTAGGAAAACTTTGAGATTCACTTGAGACGCCGCAGATTTATTTCCTTTGCTTTGATTACTCCGCTTCCATATATATTTAGCCACTGGCTGTTGTTCTTTTACCCTCCAAAAATCTGTTTTGATGCCCTAAACATCATCATCTTTGTTATGCTAACATGGGAGATGGATCAGCGTGCAGAGAGAGAGATAAAAGCAGTGTTGGTTTATGGGTCCTACGCAGTGTACTTTGCAGGAACTTTTTAAACAGTTTGCACAGTGCTCCTTAGTGGGATAAATGTTCTTTAAGACCATTTACAAAACATGAACAAAAGAATATTAACAAAGATGAGTAAGCACAGATTTCCTCATTTCGCAGGTGAAGAAACAAAGCTTTGTGAAACCTATTGTTTGGTACAGGGTCTGGTCAAGGTTAAAGATTATGAGGCTCAACCTGCAGGGCCATCGTGTCCATGTGTCATGGTGACCCCAATTGAAGGAGGATGGCAGTTTAAAGTGACTAAGGATAGAATTAGATATGTGGTAGTTTAGTCGTTAGTCTTTGCTGCTTGTGTGATGTGACACGTTTAGGAGATGCGTTTAAGTGATGTGGATTTCTGTCACTGGGGCGAAAAAACAACCCAGAACGTCAGTGCCTCTGCCAGAAGCTGTAATCTTTTGGATTATGACACTTTACATTTTGAACAAAAATTTAAATGCTGTGATGCTCAAAGACCAGAAGTTTCCTTGGGAACTTCCAGCACTACAGCCTGAAACGAAGCAGGTGGGGGGTTGGGCCAAGGGGGAGAAGGTCCCCGAAGGAGCAGCCATTGAGGAAGAGTCCTGTCACTTTTCCCAGTGACAGGACGAGGGGCAACGGGCACAAGTTAGAACATAGGAAGTTCCGTTCAAATACACGGAAAAACTTCTTTACGGTGAGGGTGACAGAGCACTGGAACAGGCTGCCCAGGGGGGTTGTGGAGTCCCCTTCTCTGGAGATTTTCAAGGCTCACCTGGATGCAGTCCTGAGGGATGTACTTTAGGCAATCCTGCTCTAGCAGGGGAGTTGGACTAGATGATCTCTAGAGATCCCTTCCAACTCTGAAGATTCTGTGAAGAGTCTTACTGGCCCCGTGAATTCCTTGAGCACGGCTTTATATGAAAGTCCTGCTATCCAGTTTGTAGTTTTTGTTAAAACCACCGGTTAGCGGTTTACAAATAGTTATAATAAAGCTTCCGAGGAGAGGTTAACAAAGAGTTTGAGCTTTGCACATCTGCTGACTGTGCTGTTCTCCAGCTGCTCCCTGGTGGCCTCTCCTGGCAGAGGAATTTCAGACTCGCTGCACTTGGGGATGCTCTTGGTCAATGGCAGATTCTCAGGGAGGGGGGACTTGAAGCCCATGTGCCCTCTCTGGAAGCTGTCACCAGTGCAAATGCCAAGCTTTGAGAGGCTGAGAAGTTGTCCTAGGTACCTTGTGAAGGCACATTCGTGGGCTTTTCCGGCCCCTCCACTTGCACCAGGATTCCTCAGTCTCTGCTGCTCCTATGAGAGGATGTATTTAGGATTTTTCCTCTGCAAGGTGTTGGTCAAAAGCAACTTAAACTGATCCAGCTGTTACAGTCCTGTTTCCATCTCTGCCCCTCTGGCACTCACATGGTCAGACAATATGCACATTCAGATGCTGAAAACTGATATTTTCTTTTTTCTCTCTTTTTTTTTTTTTTTTTTCCCTTCCCAGATTCAGATTTTTGGCTGGATCAGTTCTCTGAACTGATTGACGCTGTAATTGCATTAATGCGAGTGCAAGAGAAAGGGAGGGAAGATGGGAACAGGAGGGGCGGTGGGGTCACAGCATCGCAGGTTCAGTTTGCTTGAAGCTGCCTCCTTGATTGCTGGGACGGGCTGCATTTGTGATCGCCAGTGGGGCATAAATTTGAAGAGAATGTGTGCACCAAAAAAATCCATTGATTGACCCCACAGGCCACTGGAGGTAATCCTGTACGTCAACTACTACACAGCCTAAATAATACTGTCTTTTAGACTTTTTATTTGTTTTAAATTGGTTGCCTTGCAGTGGTTTCACTCGATGTCATCCGCACTTAGTTTTGCTTCTGCAGTGTGATACCGCTGCTTATCAGTGACTGGGATTACGCTGCAGCTGGAGCTGAACCGCTCATGGAGCAGCTCCAGGAGGAGAGCTGGTCCCCAGGGGCTCGTCCGAGCAGATGGACACCAAGAGTTTTGCAGCCTGCAAATGTCAGGCTCACGTTTTTTTGTGTGGTGTGGTTTTTTTTGTTTGTTTTTTTTTGTCTTTTGACTGGATGTTTCTGTAGGTACAGCTACCTTTTCTTCAATTGCCTACAGCATCAGGACATGAGCTTCTTTGGTTTGCAGTGCTTACAGCTGGGTGACTTTGTCCCTACCGTTTGTACTGGCGTCCAGGGACACAGACTGACCGTCCTGGTCTGGCCTCCTTGCGAGCTGCTCCCTGCATGATTTTAGCTGTGGTTCAGTCATGTCTCCCAACAGGCTTGCCAGCAAACTGGAATCATCTGCCTTACAAATGGTCTTGTCTTTAATTAGAAAATCTTTAATGTCTGCAAAGTCACATGTGGGTGCCAGAGTTTGCAGCTCTGTGGTCTAAGTTCTCTTGCCTTGCTGGGTTTAGGTGTAAAATTTTAAAAAATAATCCCTCGAGCCTCAGGATAACAGTACCCATTGAACCCTGCTAGCAGATGTTCCACGGGTTAATTCTGGCCAAAGAAAACCCCTCTAATTCATATTTTTCCCCCAGTGAAATGCTAAAAAAGGCTTTCAATTCATTTTCTCATCTTTATCCCCTATGGCCAGCTGTATGTGCAGACTATTTTTGTTTTCACTGTCTCTGTGCAAGTGCTAATGTGTTTTTTTGTTTTTGTTTTTGTTTTGTCCTGTAGTCCAGTATCCTGAGCCTGTTTGCTCTGTGTGAAGCATTAGCTTGTTTTTCTGTTAATCACACATTCTTCCTGGCTGTAGCTTTTGCTGTTGGCTGCTGCCGCCAAGTTTTGTATCTATTGTGTGCTGGGTAACGCTGAGAGACTCCAAACTGCAACCCCTTTCTGATGAGCTGGCGCTACGGAACCATGTAGGCTTCTTGGTGTTCCTTCCAAATCTCTCTCTTCCATGTCCATCCAGTGTTACAGGAACCAACCTTGCTCCAGACTTAGAAGGAGCCATGTCTAAGGGCAGGACCTTGAGCAAGTTCTTTACAAATAAAACCCTTGAATATTTTTCTAACTGGGTACGAACCAGAAAAGCATGACTGTGAATTCAGCTCATGGGGTTGTGGAGGAGGCAAAGTCTTTCCACTGAGATTAGCAGGAGATGCCCTGGAAGAGATGTAGCCCAAGGTTAGATGGATCACAGGTCACCTGTTTCCCGTGTCTTTCCTATAAGCTGTTCCTATATGTCATAGCATCAGGAAAGGATGCTGCTTCTTTCCAGAGACCAAAAATCCCAACTCTGAGAAGCACTTTGTGGACAAAGCTTGTGGAGTTGTGCAGAGGAGACTATTAAGGAAATAGAACAGCTTCATGAGAAGCAACACTTAGTGCTTTGTCTGCAAAGGAATTGGTCTTTCATGAAAGACTTCATGTTCCCCGGATTTATTTATTTATTTTCCCATTGAATGAGCAAGATTGTTTAAAAAGGGTGGTGGGGAAGGTCACTTGGGAAAAGCCCCCTCCTCTACTCACTCATCAATTCTTCTAACATTAAAAAAATTAATTTAAATTGCCACTTTCCTCAAAATGAAGTGTAAAGCTTTCATAGTTCTGTTGTTTAATTTCCCAACTGGATATGAAATTAAGGAAATTGTAATTGTTTGACCTCTCGCATCAGGGAGTCTAGGTATTTTTTCTTCTGTTTCACAGGAGTACATCTATATGAGGATAATGGCTTCCCTAGAGGCTCCATTTCTTGTAAAATACGATCTAATGAATTAAAATATATCTCCTCTTGTAGGTGCTTTTGCGCGCTGTGACCTGCCTTGGGTTTGAGTTCGGGGCGGCTCCCGCTGAATTGTCTGAAGGCGCTCAGCACGTTTCCTCCTGGTGAATTGTTCTTCCTGAAGTTTGCCCATTGATTTCATCCTCTGGATTGGGTCGCTTGTCTTTCTTACACGGTTCACTAATTACTCCTCACTAAGCATTGCTAATGTGCCTTCCATAAACTTGCAGCTTTTTGAGCTTTGATCCAGGAAGCTTTCCAAATTCAGCAAAAACAACTAAAGAAGTGGGACTTTTTTTTTCCCCCATTTTCTTTGTGTCCTTTGGTCCTTTGTTATTGAAGAGGGCTGCAAATATTTAATACCATTTAAAGCTAGACAAAAAAACCCCTCTCTTTTGGTGATTTCTCCAAAACACCAGTTGATTATTGTTGGCAAGGACATCGCACTGGAAAGGACTAGCTGTTCTGTGTGGTTTTGAGGCCAGAATACTGCTGGGATCATCCCTGGTGGCTGGGTGGAGCTCGCTGGGTACCTGCCCGAGAGCCACACGGCCCCCCCGCAGCAGGTGGATCTCTCTGGTGGGGAAAATAGGTTGATACCAAAGAACAAAACTCCTCCCCACTGAAGGGTGAAAAAAATATACACTGAATGTCACTGGGGAAGCAGCAAGCATTGGTCTGGAGATCTCTTGAGAGATCTTGAGATGTCTGTGCTCTGTATGTCTCATCAGATACATATAAGGTTTTTCAGGGGATTTAATATACTCTGCTTCAGAGAATAGCTAGATGTGTCAGACTGGGGGGTAAGGACGCATTCATTTTGAGGGAAATTCTTCTTGCAAAGAAATATTTGTCCTGAAGTCAGCACTTTGAGAGGTTTCCCCTGTGGTAGGAATGAAGGCTGAGCTGAAGGCTGAGCTGACTTGCCACCAGAGTAAGGATATTTTGCTCTTAAAGAGAAAAGGTGAGCAAACATCAGCCTCACTGATATATTTAGCTCCCAGTGATTGTAAGGTTGAGTTCAACTGGATCCGCGGGGACTCGCTGAGCCCTTATTTCCCAAACAGGCCACACAAGTGGCCTTATGCACACCCATAGCAGCTGGTAAAACAGCTCCCGTTGCGCAATGGGAAAAAGTTGGCAGGAGAGGACTGTCGGGATGGTTTTGCCAGGAGTTCGTGGCAGAGAGGTGACTTTGTCAAGGCCACAGAAGACGTCGTGTCCAGACCCAATCAGAAGTCGGGACCCACTCTGTTGCAGTTTAGGTATTAAAAGCTCTGGCTTACGTAGCCTATGTACCTGGGTTTTTAATACGTAAAAATCCTTGTATTTGTTTCCCTCTCTCCAATCCTCATTGCTTTAAAAAGGAGAGGCACTTTCCAGCATGCCCCAAATAAGAGAGCAGCGGAAAGCAGAGGGTTGACCGTGCTTCAGGGCACCCCCCTCCATCCCAGGCCGGCAGAGGAGACCCCGCAGATGTGGGTGCCCGTGGGAGCTGTGGAGGGGACGGGAAGGCAGGAGCCGGTCCGTGCTGCCAGACTGCGTCGGGCAGGCAGCTGGGAGGCAGGCAGCGGCAGCCAGCGGGCTGACAGCACGGCTCTGGCACCGGGAAGAATTGAGCCCTTTGTATTTAACCGTCCAGACCTAACATACTGACATGGTCGTCATCGGATACAGTTGACACATGTTTAAATGGTGTATCTCGCCGCTTTGAACAAGTGGGAATGTGTTCTTGGACTGCTTTGCTCTCCGCATTTCTACGGAGTTTCCCACTGCCCATTTTCCATAGTTACTTACAGCAATTAACTGGAATCCAGGGCTGCGACGGCTGCACGCATAGTCTCTCAAACCACACCTGTGGCTTTTTTGTGTCACATATAATTCATTACTGAGTGACGCTTCCTGCCTTGTCATCTTTAGTCCTAGATGAATGAATGGTGTAGCTAAATCAGCTTAGCGCCCAACTAAAGCGGCGGTTCACGTTTAGCTGTGGCTCTTGCACAAGTCGTGCAGAAACTTATTTGTGTTGGTACGGCTGGGTGTTCACTGGAGGCTCCAGCTCTTTTGATATCGGATCCACTCACAGCTTGCGTGTCCTGCCTCAGCTTTATTTTCCCTTCCAGAGGCATAGATACTGCATGAATCACTGCGCCTTTGCAGAGGCTCTAACGGGCGAACGTATTTGTGCTGAAACCTCACCAGGCTGTAATTAATCTGTAGACGAAAGGAAATGGTTTTGTGACAGCTAAATGAAGACCAAATAATGCAATGCGATGAAAGGTATGCTCAGCAGTCTGATTCGGGGTCTGAAGTTTATATGCGTTTAGCTTTATGCTGAAAAACGTTTGAAACAAGAATTGCCTCAAGTCCCAGTCAGTAGCAGACAAAAGTAAGCGGAGGAAAACCTGCATGTAATTATATATTAATATGCAGAAAACCGAGCAGAGATTTGCAAAGTTGCACCCTGTTATTCAGTGCATTTGAAAGCATTCAAGAAGCTTACACGTAACTTGTATGCGAGTGCTGCACACAGAGAGGCACGTGCTTTGTGCGTGCGATCTGTGAGATGAGCGTACATTCTAGTGAACAGGCTGTCTCTTCTTTGGACTTTAGTTATGCTGAGATAGAAAACATCTGATAACCTTTTAAAAAAAAAAAATAAATTGCTGACTCTTGTAAATTAGGCTGGGTTGTTTTTTGTTTTTTTTTTTTCCAGATTTGGATTGTTTTGCAGAAGGAAAGAAGTTGCTGATCATCTTGTTTGAAAGTTTAAACGTTTCTTCAGTGAAATGTTTTGGGGGTTTTGGTTTTGTTTATAAAGAAGGAAGTAATATTTTGAATTCATGTTTCAGCTTGTTCATCATCAGTTGTACCTTTGCAGGTTCTCTCACATTACTTCATGTGTAGCTGAGACTGTTTTTAGCAAAAAGGCACAGGGTTAAGCCTGGCAGCGTCTCTGTAGTTTGGTGACAGTGGCCTTTGGAATAGGCACTCTGAAATTGCTTAACACGGAACATTTCAATGAGCAGACACAGTGGGTCCTTAGCTAACTGGATGATCTTCCAGAATGTTGAGAGTTCTCAACCCCACTTGTGTAGAATCATGGAATCTTAGAAATTTTGGGGGGCAGAGACCTGCGGGAGGCTCTAGTCCAGCCTCTAGCCCCAATGGGGGCTGTCATCAACACCAGCTCCAGCTGGCCGTGGCTTGTCTAACGGAGTCTTGGAAACCTCCAAGAACGGAGGTGCCCCAGCCTCTCGGGGTGGCCTGTTCCAGCATTGCAGGGCCCTCCTGGAGAAAATGCTTTTCTGAATGTCCATCCTGAATTTCCCGAGCTGTAATCTGAGGCCCGTGCCCTGTGTATAACCAAGGCACTAAGGGTTTGGCTCCATCAATTATAACTGCAGACTCTTATGTTAAATCATGCGTGCGTGTCTATTTTCACTTTTAATCTAAGCTGTTGATAACCAAACAGCAGTTAGATTGTCTGTGTTTAAGCTAAAACTAGATCAGGTTTATAAATTTGGTTTTGTTTTTTTTTTTTTTTGTTTGTTTTTAAATGAAATCTCTTAATTTCATTGTGGCTATATCATACCTGTACCTTAGTAGTTTCATAAGACTGTGACAGTACTGTTGTTATTACTACTATTGTTGTTATCATCACCATCTCTATACTCAATACGAACATACCATTTCAGGTTGTTATCCCTGTTTTTGACAGCAGAAAGCAACTTTTTTTTATGACTGGGCAGAGTCACAGACTGATAGGAGAATGATTTGGATTCTGTTATGACTTTAGCATCATCAACAAAATGATCAAGTACTGTAAATTTACATCATAATTATGATGTCAGGCAGAAACAATATAACTTGATTTTCAGGTTGACAGAGAACGTGCCCTGGGAATTTGGAGGGAATATATTTGTCTCATTTGGAAGCTGAATAAGTCCTAACGGAAGTAGTTCAAGAATATATATGTAGCTCAATGATGTTATATTCAGCAAGTGTTTTCTAATTAGCCCAAGTTTTAAGGCCAGAACATTTCATTTTTCGTTCCTATTTTATTTGCTTGTCATAAATGAAGTCAGGATTTTGCAACTATTTTTTTTCAATATAATTTTCACACTACACATCTACAGCAATACTCAGTTTTTTTTTTTCTTTTTTTTTCCAAGAAATTTAAATTTTGTCTGAGATGTGAATTATTTATTCAAATAATCAGGTTGTACCTAACTTGAATCTTAAGAAATGAATGATGGAGGAAAAGCTTTGCTTTCAATACTTTGATTAAGAAGTAGGTATGTATTTTCAAAAGAGTGTAATGAATTGTTTGTGGACTTCTTAGGGATGCTCTGGAACACCTCGTGCGTGCAGAGATGGTCTGGGTACCTAACTCCTCCTGGCTGTATAATCTCTTTAAAATATCTTGTCATGGACATCCAGAGTGCTCCACATGTGAATGATGGTGATATGTAAGTCACACTTTGCCTCTATTAGAGAAGATATCCAAGACCCCAGCTGCTTCTAAGAAGTCACTGGGAGGGGGTTATTCTTCTTCAAAACAAATCTTTGTACCTCTAGTGATTTAGAGCTTCAGGAGGACTTTGTCTTCAAGACCTTTCCGTTTTTTCCTCAAGGAAGGCCCTTCTTTGTCCTGGTCAGGGCATTAGGGGTTCTCCAGGATGACTTTAAGGAGGCGGCACAAGCAAAGGGCATGGTGTTGTGGAGAATGATGCTGTCAGTCATACCACAGTGGGTATGAGAGCACATCTACGGTGAAGCAATACCTCTTCCATCAGCAACTTGTTTTACTTCTGATGCCTGATACCAGTCAGCTGCTTTGTGAACAAACAGCACCCACTGGAGCTGAGCACCCAGCCTGTGCAGCAGCACGGTTCTGTGAATTCACGTTCTTACCTTCCTGCCTTTCTCCTCCCCTTCCCCCCCAGTTTCTACGATGCTTTCTCTTGTAGACGGCAATATACGATCAGGCTGCTTTTCATTTCCATCACTTTTCCCTGCTGTGAATGAATCTGTTGCAATTAAATTTTAATTGAGATGCACACTGCTTAAATAGACACAAGACAGCTACAGCTATTGCTAATTAATTTTCTTCCAAAATGACAACATTTAATAATTATATTCCATGTCACTTTCATTATTTATACAAGTTTAACTCTGGGAATTTTTTTTTAAAGCCACGTCAGCTGTGAAAGTGCTTTATGGTGTTAATCTCCTGTAAGGCAATTGTGATTAACTTGAGAAGTGAAAGTATGTTTAGGGTGCATGTAGTAAAATAGATTGTAGCCCTGCAAGTTGCGAGAAGGATTGAGGTATTTCTGTGAAAAGGTAATAGTGTTTCTGGTTACAGCATTCAAATCCAGAGAAGCCCTAATAATAATAACTCGTGCTTCTGTATCGTCTCTGATCTGAGGATCTCTAAGCACTTTCTGCCAACGGACAAACAAGCTCACGCCTTGTGACAGAGATTCCTCCCCAGTTTCTCACTTCACCTGGCATAGCACAAAGACATCATCTGGTGCCCCAGCTTGCAAAATTCCTTGCCCTCTGCTACCTTGCTCTAATACCAGGCAAGGAAAATGACCTTTTTGTATTTTAATCTGAAGAATCCGTCACTGGTCGCTGTCAGGCAGGGTGTTGGATGAGCGGGACCGTTTGTCTGTTGCGGCGTGACAGTCCTTAGGCAGCGCTGTGACAATCTGGGGAGTTTGTCTGTGTGAGAATACATAATTGCTGCATCATGGCATGACTTGGTGTTTGCGGAGAGGTGTGTCGTCAACCTCTGAACTTCCAATGTTCGCCAAACAGCTAGAAACTTCTCAGGACAGCTGTGACTGGGATTTTTCTAGCTTCTCCTGTGGGAGTGCACAACGGTGACTATCTCTCCCTGCGGAACGAAGGAGCCAGCTACGGGAGGTGAGATGGATCAGCCTCAGGGATTTACTGGCAGATCAGGAAGCTTTGGGAAAGCCTGGAGAATCAGAGGAAATTTTTTTTCTCAGCGAGGGTCCTGTCTAAGGTGAAAGTCAAAGCTGGATGCTACAGCAGAAGGATTTTGTGGGTCAGAGAAATAAATGTGGGAGGGAGGGATGGGTGGGTAAGACTTTTTGATCTCTCAGAGGACCCAAGACCAATTAAAGTCAAAACTAGATGAGAAAAGTGACTGCAAGTACTTGGTTGTGCATATTTCCTTTACTGGCATAGAGTCACTCTTTAGAAAGCGCTGCACCTTTCTGGTTGTCACTATCATGTATCAGTGCAAAGTTAAGCTGCTCTGGAAAAGTGTGGGTTTGCATTTATTAAAGGTGTTGGGGACTAGCACTGATATTGCAGACCAGAATTAGTTAGAAGGTGCAATCCCCTTCCAAGAAGGCACAACGGAGAAATTTTCGAAGGGTGGCATGAAAAGCAATTGTGCTGCTGTGATCAGAGGAGGCTAAGATGTTGTGGATCTAGAGGGCTGATCAACAGGGCAATCCGAGTGTCCCAGCCAAAGGAAGTTTGATTAAAAGCGTTAAATGGGTGTATAGTGAAACTCTCGTTTTGGATATATGGGACTATCATATCCTATTCACCTCACATAAATTTCAGTGTCTTCTCGAAGCTAGTCATTTTGGTTCCTTTTATAATGAATATACAGCAAAAAAGTACCTCTGGAATCATTTCACTCTGTGTTAAGATGGATTTGAATGAAAGGCTGTCTGACTAGTCATCTGTCTGCCCTCGTGTACTGTCATGGAAGCAAAATTACATTTTAAAAAAATCCCTTTTCATTGTTCCTTCAGTTTATTTTCCCCTCAACTTTGGCAATAGCAAAACAGACCGGGCAGTAATTAGTTCTCTCTTGGTGTCTATTTGGCTTCTTGTGTGCTGTTGCACAGTGGCAGGGTTAGGTACTTCAGGAAACTGCATTTGGGTTTTTTTTAGAAGTAATAGAAACTTTTCGCGCCTTTATTTTATTGCTTGCCTCAGTAGGTTGTAGCTTATTCAACTGTCCTCCTAAGCAGGTACTGTGGTTAATAATATACAAATTTTTGTGCTTGTCGGTAACACAGTAATGATTCTTGGCAAAGACATGGTGTTTTGGTAGCACAGCGGGGGGGGACAAGGCTGCCTGCACCCCCCTTTCTCCCCGCTGGGCCTGTCCCGCCAGCCGAGGGCTGCTCCATTGCTCCTGAGGAGACAAGAATCATTTATTCCTCTAACAAATAGACCTCTTCCTCTGCGTGTTTTCCCTGAAGTTATTTACACGTGATGTTGTTTGCTTTGAGGTCTCGCGCGCACTGTAATTTGCATATGGCGCTGGAGTTTCTGACGGTTTGTTCCTTTGATTGCTGATTCTCACGGTCCTGAAATACGCCTTTAGCTGCCAATGCGGTTGTGGCGCTGTAGGGGCTGTAATCCGAAAGGCCACGGGTCTGGTAAAAGCTGGGAGAGTTTTCTCCAAGATGCACAGTATGAATGGTCTTGTCCGGGTCCCAACCAGAAGACGCGGCAGGAGCCAGGTGGCTTTGGGTGTTTTGTATCATTGCGCTGGCCAGAAAAAGGGAAGGGTTAAACAGTAATGAATGTTCACAGCTACCAGTCCTCAGCTCTAAAAAGCTCAGTGGGGTGCAGCGATGAAAAGCCAACCCTGTGCGTGTGTCAGGTTTGTGTCTCTGAAGGCATTTGCCTGGATATATTCATGTAAACGAAGACTGATCTTCAGTTACAAGAGTCCTAAGGGAAGACATCTAATGTTTTCTCAGTATGCCACTAATGATTTGGGGATGGCTAACAATTTTTGTTTTCAAACGATACTTTTCCTCTAACTGTTTTTCTAATAAATGTTTTATAAGTTAGCAATAAATCTGTGAAAATCTGAGTTTTACAGTGGAGATACTGGCTCCAAAATAGAAAGTGTGTTGAGCTGTCTCACTTGTAGTGTATGGAAGCGGGGGGAAAAGCCGAAGGGTACAAAGTGGTACCAAATGTTGGGTAGCTGTGGATGTGGTTTAAAAGCAAGAAATGGTGTGGGCATCTATAGCTGGTGACATGTCCCCCATCCCTGTGCCTTCAGTTCTATGAAAGTTTGGGCTCACATGGATGACTGTAGAGATGGGAGATAACATACGTTTAATTTCTTCCGTAGAGAAAAACCTAACTTGCTTTTCAGTCAAGTGCTAGGTTATGACAGCAATTAGGATGAATACTTGAAGAGGTGTTTCAGTATTTCTAGTGTATAATTTTGAATGTCGAGGTGCCCTGACACTGTGTGTTATGCAGAGAGCAAAGGGATATAAGAAATATGCTCTTTCTTTTAGTGAGGGACAAGTGAGTTATGAGAAATGAGTTATGCAAATGGTTATTCCCTTACTTGAGAAAAAATACTTGAGAAAAAACCCTGAAGAACCCCAGCGTTTCGCCTAAAATCAGAACAATGGATCCTAACAGATGTGTTCACTGGTTCCTGATTTTCCAAGCGGATCTGATTCTCATCTTGGAGACCTGTAATAGAACAGAAAGCACTCCAAGTCAATAGCTTCATTGGTGAAAACTAGTTATGAATGAGACTGGGAGTGGACGGATATTTCTGGTCTGTATGACCAAACCAACTCAAAGAACACATATTTAGTCCCTGATTGAAGAACGTGCATATGCATTTGCTGAAGTCTCCCTGAAGCCAATGAGATTGAAAGCATAGTGTGGTAGGCTTTGAAGGGCTTTGAAAGAGAAGACAATGGTTGAGCAAAACAAAAGAGCATGCCATCAAAGGATGTAAAGCAAAGTGACAGGAACAAAGTGACAAGCTAGGAAAATGCTCTTTGCTCCCACATTCTGAATGGCTGTGAAATCAGCTTTGTACTCATTAGAGCCAATGTAAAGGAACTTGCTGTAAATGAAAATGAATGGCTTAGGGGCTGGTGTTTTGAGTTCAGATGTGTAGGTGAGCAGCAGGAAGCTCAAGGAAGCGCCAAACTCTGAGACATTGTGCAGAAGGAAGAAGCGGGAGTCAGAGGTGGCCTAGAGGCAAAATATTACCGTGAGGTTGGAGGAACCTGAGGACCACCCCACTTCTACGGCATTTGGCATCCTTTGCCACCTTCTAACCACGGCCAGACTGCTGTGAGAAGATTTTTGAGAGGCAGACTGAGGTTTCTGTGTGGTTGGAGGGAATCAGGTCTGAACTAGGTTGATCTGTGAGTAAAATGTAGGAAAGATTTAGTGGAGAGAAATCCCAGAGGCAACTGGGTACAGAAGATTGGATACAGCTTAGCTGTGAACGAGGAGGAAGATGGAATGAGAGTTACAGGCACAAGTGGGATTTTGTGTTTAGAGAGTGGCAGACCATGCGTTTGAGGAAAAAGAGCAGAAAAAAGAGAGAGCAAGGAGAGCAAGAAAAGTGGCTGTGAAGATGGTTGTGGAGGAGTGAGGTGATTAGAGAAGAGCAGATGAAACTTTAGGAGCAGGGAGGGAGCAGGGAGTTGTAGATGGGAGGTAAAGACTTATCTTGTTTTGACTGTTTTCTGTAGGAAGAACTCAACAAGCTTGCGTGCAGAAAAAAGATACAGAGATAGAATGTAATTATCATAAGCACTAATACAGGAATCATGTACAATAACTACAGGGTGAATAAGTAATAACTATTACTAGCAGTACTAAAAAGCTGCATATATACGTGTGTGTGTGAATTTATATTAATCCTTTGCATTTTGTGTTAAATTAGATAACATCAAGGAACAAAAGCAAACAAGGAGGAAGTATTCACAGGGTCTTCTCAGGCTAGCCTTAGTGATTTGAGTCTTATGTAATGAAATAGTAAACCCCACTTTTTTTGTGTGTGGTGTCTAGTGGCCACAGCAGTCACTGTGCCCTGAAGTCTGTTGTAGCTTCTGAATAGCTGTGAGGACCGAACAAGAGTGAATGTTTCTTCTAGTGCTCAGACCCTGGCCTGGTTACCACCAAACACAGTTCTTTTGCTTCACTTGCTTCAACTGCCCAGTTGCATGTACACAACGTGGTTCTTAAACCATTCCTCTGAGCCATAGCAACCTGCCGACATTTGCTGAAAGTTTACTGCTAGGCTAGGTTTTGTTCCAGTAAGCTTTGTAGACGTGAGATGTGCTGGCGTGTCAGCCTGGCTTGTTTTGTATGTGAAACAGATACTGCAGGGCAGCAGAGGATCAGACCTCCTCATATTCCTAGTCTTCTGTAGGCTATGGAGACACCACTGCTGGGGTTGAGAAGGGAGGTTTCTCCCTTAGCTATTATAACAGGAGAATGAAATAAATTGCCATGTTATTTCTTTCTTTTTTGATGCTGGCAGCTACTTGCCAGACCAAGAAACCAAGTCAGTTCTTGTAGGCTACCAAATAAAAATTGCATGATATTCTGTTGGTGAACGGTTTTATATCTGTCTCAGTCATCAAAATACTTGTAGCACAGTAGACATAACTGCATAGTAAAGGAATGTATACTCGGCAACATTGCCATTGGCAGGACATAAACACCTTAGAGTTTATCGTGTGCTGGGAGATGTTTATTACTTGAGTCTTACTAAGTCCTTATCACAAAAGGAAAAAATAGAGAAGCTGGAAGGTAGAAGTTAGTTTTGCTTATCAGCAGAGACAGGCATAGTAAGATTCAATGATTATAAATGCACGCGTTTTGATCTGTGAAGGTATGGCAAATTTATAACACACTGATATATAGGTGCGTAAGATCACAGAGGATCAAGCTGCTGATCTAGTCTGACTTTCTCTGTAACGCCATCAGAGAATTTTCCTGTACTTAAACCCATCCACGTCCAGTGACGAGTCTTAGACTACAGTAGAACTTCTGGAAAAACATCTGGACAAAATGTCAGCTCAGCAGTCCTAGAGTCTGCCACCAGCCTGGATCCAGTGCTCTTCCCTGTTGAAACAGGGAGCTTTGCTTCTAATCTGAATTTCTCTTATTTGAGTCCTAGCTCTTAGTCTTTGTAATTGGTATTAGGTAACTGTAATTGGTTTAGCCATAGATTCTTGTAATGTCACTTACCGCTGGGTCAAAAACCCATCTGTTACCAAATGTTTGTTGATTCTATATATTTTAATATTACTGATCAGGTCATTCTGCAAGCGCCTCTCTTCTGAGGTCTTTTTCATTTTTCTTATGGATAGCAGTGGGGACTTCGCAATTTTCATCTTTCTGCTTGAGTTGTGGACACCAGAGCTGGGTGTTAGTGTTCCATTAACAGTCAATTCAGGGTTAGACAGAGAGGCATTATAACCTCTCAAATTCTGCGTAGGCAAACACATTTTGCTTTACTTGTTGGGATACCGGCAACCTCCACAGAGCTTGTCAGCCACTGTTTGCCCACCATAAACTTCAAGTCGTCTCCAGTCAGTGTTTCTCAAAACGCAGCCTTCATTTTAATCAATTGTTTTCCAGATGTGTGGCCTTGTATGTGGTTGCTTTAAAATATATAATCTGTGTATCTAGCCCGTCTAAGGGTAGAGAGCAGGTCGCTGGTACAAAGCAATCACCTTTATTTACTGTGTCTGCAGCCATTTGTCACTGACAAACTTCATGACTCTCTATTTGTTTCCAGTCACTGATACGCAAAGCGATTGTAGCTCTCCAATCATATGAATGTTTCCACCAGATTCACTAATACTGGTCAGGACTAATTTGTGTATTAAATGAGCTATTCCACTTCTTGTTTATTACTCAGGTTCGCAGCGTTAGAGTCTACACAATTAAGGAATCTCTTCTGTTTGAGTCCCTTGGTACCTTGATTAATTTTAATCTTGACATCTTGATTTCTGGCTAAATGAGTGCTCATTTTCACCCTTGTCTTTTGTCATTAGCTTAATACCCTCCTGAATACTTTAGCCTGTCTCCTGAAAGGCTTATTCCCTTCCACTGAAATGACAGCTAGCCACGTTGTACAGACTTTTTTCTCTGCAGAAGATGGACCTGCACTGCTGGAAGCTGAGGGGCTCTGCCTTTCACCACTTACTTAACCGTTAATTTTTGGAATCTTATGTAGCTCTGTACCTTGAGTTGCAGAGCGCAGAAATGAGCACTGTTCAGAGTATTAATTTCCTTCTCCCTGATATAAAGTTTCTTGCAAGGACTCTTGGTCATTCTCGAATCTTTCTTCACCGATGTGCTTGTGTCCTTGCAGACTAGGCTGCGTTGTGGTTCATGGGTATGTCCCACGTAGCTCTCTCCTCTCCTACTACATCATCTGTCAGATACTTCAACAGGTTTGGGGTTTGCAAGTGTTCTGTTACTTGTGAGCATGAGGCTGGACTCAATGACCGCCATAGGTCCCTTCCAACCCCAAATACTCTACGATCCCATCAGAAACTCTTCTCCCATTCCCATCTGGATGAATTTTTCTCCATTCTCCGGTTTATGAATTGCCAACCATTTTATGTGGTCTGCATCCTGCCTTCAGCTGGCAACTGTAGTCTTACAAAGACAATATGCGTTTCTACCCAGTGTGGAATAGCAGCTTGTGTGGTGTGTGTGTGTTCAGCAGAGGAAAATGAGCCAATTGAAGTGTTGCTTTTTTGTTTTTAATTACATTCTTGTTCCTTCCCAGGCTTCTCTTTTCTACATACTTACACGTGTGCCTCTGGAGGGAGGATTCAATAGGCTGATGAAGTGAACTGGAATGTTTAAAAATAATCCAAAATTTTGTAATGAAACAATCTTCTCAAAGAACCCAGTTGCTATAGGGATTTTTGCGAGGCTGCAGTCCTTCGTCTTTCGTTGCTGAAAATAAAGGTTTTCCTTCCTTGAGACAAATGAGGGTTTTCTTATCCAAGCTTTGGAGTCTGTTCAGTGTCATCTGTATGGACTAGTCACTACAAGACAATATTACTCATCCCAGCCCTACATAAAGCAAATCCATTAAACTTCACTGCATGTGGTTTGTATTTGGGGTTTTGTTCATGGGAGTTGAAAGTGCCCAAACTACTGGAGTACGGAAGTGAAACCCTGAGAGGATTCTCCTTCAGTCACCACCAGCCAACAAAACATTCACTTGCACCTTCTCAAAAGCTCCCTCAAATCTGATTTCAAGGCAGGTCTTTTCCTCTTAGACAAATCTCTTGTGTTGAACCTCACCCGCTCTGTGGAACCTGCATAACCATCTCTGTTCAGAATCGGAGTTTCTGCTCCACTTGTACTTACAATTTACTTTCTCAGTATCTTTTACTCATAAACCTGCGGAAAAGTCAATAGGTTAATTATTACTGATTTGGAATTACAGTCTAATTTTGTTGTAAATAGTTTAGCTGCTGGTCCTCCACCCTGGTCTTAATACAGTCTGTGTTTAGCTGTTACCCACCCTGGTATATCTGCCAAGCACCACAGATGTTTTATCTGACACGTTAGTTATTAACAGTTTCTGCTCTTGTTGGAGCATGAAGACTTGATGAAGGGGTTTTTTGGTTTCTTCATTTTCTCTTTTTTATTTTTTTTCCTGGTGTGCAAAAGGTTTCCTAAAATGAAAACAATACTTTTTCATTAGATATGTGTGCACACATATAGATAATATTTGTCTTTTTTTTTTTCTTTTTGGAAAAAAACCAGAAAATTCTCCAAGAGGAACTTCTTTGGATTTACATCAAAAAACAAACTTAGACAACTCTTTTGCCAAAGTTCTCTCTCCCTTACAACAAAAACCAAACAAACAAACAAAGAAAAAACAAGTGAAGATTCATGGACCAGTTGTGATGGTGACGCATCACTTTTGAGCAACTTTTGTTTACCTGGGTGCATCCTCCCATATTTTTGCAGCATGTTAACACAGAGTCTGAATGCAGGAGTGTCTTGATTATCTTCTTCGACGGTTTTTCGCATGTTGGAATTCGCATAGTAAAAATTTTCTCATGATAAGACATGTAGGATTGGCTTTGTAAATGTACAAGCATGACTTTGTTTTCCTGTTCCACCACAAAGGGCTCTTCCCTCCAGCCCCCACTCTATCTTCTCAGTTCTTCCAAAGTAAGAAACAAAGATAACTTCTGAGAGAGAAAGGAGGGAAAGTCATGTACCCCAGCCTGCATGCCTCAGCATGGACCAATGCCGAATCTGTGTCTGGCTTTGAGCTTTAATGTCTGCTCGTATGTTTTGATGATGTATTGTAATTGTTTATAACCCAGCATCAGAAAGATAATTTCTGTGCAAGAAAATTGGCACCTTGAAAATATACTTGAAGTGGGGAAACAATTCAAATTTATCTGATATTTTATAAATTGGTATTATTTGTAAGGAAGCAGCAGCATTAAAGTGACATTAGTGTTCATGAAAAATATGAACAGCAGACTAAACCCAAAGAACCGGTGAAACGTGAGTTCCTTTATTCAACATCATCTCCTTTCCAGTAACCACAGCCCTGAAAGTAAATGGCTTTAGAAAGGGAAAAACCTTTTATGTTTCAATTCAGTGGCCTCAGTGTTGTCATCTGATGCCACAGAGTGTCCTAGGATAGCCTGGCCTCTGGTTGACATTCCTGAAGGATGCATGTCTCCTGTAGGTCCTGTGCCACATCTGTCAGCTCTACCCAGGACCAGGGGTCCCAGGGTGCTGGGTGCCCCTGTGCAGACACTGGCATTGCACCCTTGCTGCCCAGGGCCCGTTAGTGTCTGGTCCCTGCTGGAAAGTCTCCAAGGAGCATCCAGCTGATGAATGCTAGTTCTGGAGCAGGTAGCTGAATACTTCAAGACCTTCCAGATGGTGATAATTTCTGATTACCACTACTAACTCCACTGGCCTTGTTTGACGCAAGTGGAAGGCCACTGCGGTCAGTGTAAGGAGGGACAGCACTCAGAGATGTTTTCAGGGCATATTTCTTCCATCAGAGACCCTTCTATCTCTCCATTTTTCCTTCCTTGCAAGTTCCCGGAATGCTTTCTGTCTCTCTTCCCTCTGTGCCATGCTCCCCTGCTCCGTCCTTGCCCATGCTAGACGTCGTGCCCTGCCCTCCTCTTCCCCAGAAGGGCTATGTATCTCTGTCTCCCATGGCACCAGGTCTGTCTGCAGCCTCTTTCTTCCTCTTTCCCATGCTACTCTTTTATCTCTCCACAGGATTTGTCATTGCCTCCCTTGTGCCTGTACTTCCATTCACCCATATTCTTCAGTAAGTTCTTACCTACTTCTAGTCTGTAAATTCATCCCTCTTTTCCGTTATTTCAGCTTCCTCTCTGTCTTCCAGGCTCTTCTACATCTTCAGAAACCCCCTGCTCTTTCCACATCCAACCAATCATACTTGCAAACATCCCTCTTTGCCTCATGCCTCCTTCACGTCATGCATTTTTCCATACTTTGCCTCCTTTCTTTACCTCCCCAGGTGGAATTGTGCCCATTGGTGCCTGGAATATCCCTGGCTCTCCTGGAGCTGGTTGTTCTGGTGATGTTCTGAAGTTATGCCACTACAGAGAAACACTACCAAGCACCAGGCAGTCCTGGGTGCACTTTGACCCCTCACAATAAGGCAAGAGTGGCTTCTTCCTTGTGCTTTTGGTTTGCCGTTGACATATGGAAATGGCAGATGGTGTTGATCAGGAAGTTAATCTAGAAGCGTATCCGTTTCATGCTGTATGCGAAAGACTTGTTCATTAAACTTAGAACTCTAATTTAAAGCCAATTAACAGAGTGATTTGAAGAGACTTGTTGTTTTTGAAGTTCAAAAGAGATGCTAAGTCTCTGATTTCAGCCTTTGTACATTCCAGAACCTGTATAACTATTGCAGTGTTGCCAACTCTCCTGGGTTTTTTTGTCTCTTTTTTTTTTTTCTTTTTTCCCCCCCCCCACTTCATTTTTTTGAGTGATGCAACTTTTGCCACAGGCTGGAACTCTTTGGTGAAGCCTTATGTGAATGCCCAGTTTTCTTAGCAATTTTAGCCTTCCATTTGGGGGTGGGTGGGCAGAACTTGGGTGTCTTCCTATCCTCTTTGCTGAAAGCCAGAACAACTCCCTCCACCCTGCCTTCCGCAGCCCAGTATTGCTCTTCTCTAAGCAGGAGTTGGGGAAGGAGGTAGAAAAATGGAAGAAGCTCTGAGCAGCTCTGTGCTCCCCTAACATTGTGTCTGTTAGCATGTAGTTGTCTCCGCTTACTTTCCTCCCTCCCCATGACATCTCCCAGAGGCTGGTATGGACTCACCACAGAAGCTTCTCAAGCTTGGAAGGGGCAGCAGAGGCCTCCAGACAGACAGCTACTGCTCTACATGTGCACGTCCCAACGTCCAACACTAATTTCCATGTGTAATGAACTCTGTAGGACTGGCCCAAGCAGATCATTCCTGAGAAATGTCATGATAGGGAGCCTTGTGTCAGGAAGACCCCAAATGTGACTAGTTCTGAATTAATATTTATGCTCCTTTTACTTGAGATTGATATTCTGTAAACACTTGTAGATCCCTCAGCAACAGCCAGTGTGTTTGGATAGTCCCAACATTTAGTAGCAGTATGTGTGCAGAAAAAACTTTAGTAATTTGAAGCTGTTGCTGATATAAAAGAAAATAGAAGGGTCAAGTTTTGCTGTGGTATAGAGCCTATGACTTCACCGAGTTAACTGCTGCTACTTCCGTGTAACTGAGAACATAATTCGGCTCAAACCCTGGGAGACTGAAAAGGTTCAGAGCAGCCACTGTATTAAGCCAATGTTCAAAACAGTTGGCTCACACGGAATTTCATAAGCAGAGCGTGTATTCAGAAGGCTTGAGCTGTATGACACAGTCCACTGCAAAAGAAGAGATGGTGGGAGTATCTCTTTGTTTATCTTAGCTTTTCCTGGCATGCTGTTTTAGTTATCAAACGTGGTATCGCCTCTACGTGGGAGGCAATGTGGCAGAATGGATAAAGTATCTCCCTGTGGGTGCGTGAGGACAAACCTGGCGAGAGCTGTGCCAAGGCTCCCCTTGGTTATCCTGGCTCCCCTTGGTTATCCCAGCTCCCCTTGGTCACGCCAGGAGCTGCCAGCAGTGGGGCTTTGTCCTGGCCATGCTGGGGTGGAGGTGGTGCTGGTGTCCCCTCGGGGGTGATAGCACATCGCTGGCACTGCTGGGGCTGTGCGTGAGGAGGTCAGGTAGAGATAAACTTAAAATGAAGGAGAGGATAGACATCAGTCTGAGAAAGCCCAGAATATTCAAAAAAGCAGGATGGCTGCTGGAAGCCTCCCTTGGAAACCCCTTCCTGCCTCCCTGTGGGGCTCCCAGGCATGAAGGTGTCATTCAGCGGCTGTGGTGGCTTCCGGAGGATTAGACCTGTGTCACAGCATTACTGGTGGTGCCCGCCCTGTGCCAGAGCAGCTCAGTCCCACGGTGGTACTTAGTCTTTGAGGAGACGCGGCCAAAATCGGTGATCCGTGTTTCACAGAAAAGCTTGGGGGGGGGGGGGGGGCAGAAACCTGTGTTTTCTGCTCTATCTAGGGTAGGAGTTAGGGGGTTTCCTGATGAAAGAAAAATTCCCGAAGAAGGAAATAACGCCTTTTCAAGAAAAAGGGTGTGGGGGGGAGTACAGCTGATGAGGATCAGTTTATTCCCAAGTTTGCTGGCAGCCCCTCCAAAAGAGACAGGCATTTTGGGACAGCACTTTCGACCATTCCTCAAGCACTTAGCAGGAGGGATTGTTTTATTAGGAAAGTTTACGGCTTCTTGTTTTCCCTCAAAGGCAAATGTGACTTTGTTGTTTTTAATTCTGTTGGGATTTCTCCCTTTTAATATACAACGCAGCTGTTAAAATAGCTAGGGTTGTCTAGGGCAAATCATATAGCACTTTCCTTGTTCAGATCTCAGATGGCTGCTTTTTTAGCATCGCTGCAGAATTATATTACGGGGCATATGAATAGTGCTGGTATTAGTGTCAAAATCAATTACCCAACCCTCCTCCTGCAGAGAAAGCTACAAACCTTAGGAACAATCTGAGTAATCCATTCTGGGTTTCTAATTCTGAGTAATGACGGAGGGCAGAGCCTTGTGCTTGAATAAGTGCACAGGGTCTTTCTCCGTATAGTCGCTCCTAAATGCATGCTCTTTACAGGAAAAAGCAGGCTCCCTGTGAAACCCTTTTTCATGCCAAATGGCTCGCTGCTAAGATTAATCTGTCATTGAATTTATAAATTCTGTGTGGCACAGAGCGGCAGAAAAAGTTTAGCATTGAACAGAAAGCAAACTATGTATTGCTTCAAAAAAATGAATGTTGTGCTCCTGGATGGTGTGGATTGACTGCCTCCATCAATATATCTTCTTATACTGGTAATAAAAATACATCCATAGCCTTGTGCCTCCGAGGATCTCAAAGCACTTTGCAAATAGGGCAAAGTACTGTTTCCTATTTACTGTTTCCTATTTACTGTTTCCTATTTTACGGCTGTGGAAACTGGCTGCGAGAGAGGTTAAGCTTTTTGCCCAGAGACACAGAGGAGACTGTAGCAGAGCCAAGATGGGAACCTAAATCTCCAGCACTGTGTCCTGGTCACACACTCCACCAAAGCACAGCGAAGGGAGTCTGCTGGTCGCTGATGCTCAGCCATCATCCACCAAACCTCAGGAGATGGGATATGAAATCCGTGTTGGTGCTCCCTCTCTCCCTGGTCTCTGTCCCCGTCTGTGGGTAGAGGTGCTGAGCAGGGCAGGATCCAGCCGGGGAGGATGCTCGTGTCCTCCTGGGCTGGGCTGGCCAGCTCTGGTTGTGGGTGGCTGTGGAAGGAGCAGGACTTTTGGTCGCTGCTGACTTGGGGAAAAGCTTGGAGCCTCGCATCCAGCCTGCTCTGCCCCAAGCACCTTTACAAAGGAAAATTAATTATAGACTTATTACCCTAAATCCTGTAAGATTAGAGCAGTTGCATTCTTTTTTTCTTCTAATCCAGCATTTGAAAAGGATTTACCTGTTTAATGCAACCGTTTATTAGAAGCACTTGATTTTTTTTTTTTAAATTCATAATTCATCTGAAAAGAGGTCATACAGCTACAAAGGCCAGATTTTCAAATATGAGCCTGATGTCTTCTTGAATTCCAGTTGGATAAGTGACACATTTGGAAAAACTGGGTCCCTACTGGGGCATCTGTGGCAGGGATTTAGAGATCTCACTTCAGGAACCTCTCTGGAAAAAAACGCAAGGCTCTAACCTGCACGTTTCATAGGAGAAGGATTCCTGTGACTAGTTTCTTCCTTCCCCTCCCTGGCTGCCATGCTCCGAGTCCCCCGAGGAAGCTCTAGCACCATGGGGCTGCCCCAGGGTCAGGGTACCGGGGAGGGGGGAGGCTGGGGGGGTGTGTGAGGGCGAGCGTCTGGTTTCAAACAAAAGTGCAAAGCCTTGAAAGGAAGGACTAAGAAGAAACAGGTGGGGGGCTAGTAATATAGCCTCTGAAGTTTATTTGCTTAACGAACAGAAGCCCAGGCTGTCAGACCTAGGTCAAATACTCCTCCAGTTTGAGTGTATTTATTTCATACGTGGTCTGTAACCCAACCTGATTTCTGGATTAAACCGCTGTAAAGTCCTGGCCCTCAGGAACCTGTCCCATGTTTGCCATCAAGCCCAGCACATGCCGGGGCAGGACCTCGAGGGGCCACCTCGGTATTCACTGGAGCCTTGTGTCATCTGTAAAGCCTGTAATTGTGGGTCCTGTCATTTCCAATGCAAGCTTGGCTGTTTACAGCTGCAAATTGTGACCGCAGATCCATCACTTAGTGGTCCCATTAACGCGAGCTGTGCCTGAAGGCTCCCAAAATAAGCTGCTGGGGCTGCAGCACACAGCCGCTCGGTGGGTCACCATCCTTCTGAAGCCCAGGTGGTGGCGGCGATGCTGGAGAACCGCATCCACCACACACCAGGTCCCTCTGAGGTGCCAGCAAGAGTGGCTTTGTGTTTGTAGGAAAGTTTTAAGGTAGCCATTGAGTGGAGGAGGAAGGGGTTTGGGACAGCCTGTCTCGAACGGTGGTGCAACGTGGAGGGTCTCCAATGGCAGGTGCGAGGGAGTCTGGGAGCATGGGGCTGTGTGCTGAGCTGTGGAGCTCATCACATAGTGGGGAAAGAGGGGCTTCACTTTCCTGCTTGTCTGTCCTGAAGTTACAGCACAAAACCAGTTTGAAACCTAGCAAAATTGCGAGAGGGGGGGGAAAAAAACCAAAACCAACCACAAAATGAAGTGCTTATGCCAGAGTCACATGTGACTAAAGGGTAAAAGTTACGGATCGCACATGGGAGTTCCTGAAATCTTTATGTGCTTTGAAGTTTTTAGGAGTGTTAATTTTTTAATCCAAGATGTTCAGGAGTCGGTTGATCCTTCAAAGTGAAGGGAGGGAAGTTTGAGCTGGCACAGTGGCAGTAAAACTACCCGTGCACAAAAACCAGTTTTCTGGTTTCCCAGACATTTTTTGGCTGATTCCATTAAGGTAAACAGCCAGTGTGCTCCAGAGTATCTCAGGAGCTGAAAAAACTTGCATCTGAAAATTTGCATGTGAAAAATTGCAGATCTGCATTAAAATTAGAAAGGAAAGGAGGAATTAGCCGTGGGTTTTCCCAAGACCAGCCTGAGGCTGGTAGTGCCAGGTAACTGTGTGGGTTCTGCGAAAACAGGAGTCACATGGAGACATTTGAAATAAAACAAGTTAGAATGGGGCGAACAAGACTATTTGCAATCAGAAAGGAAGCATGCCTCCTCATTTAAGAGAAACCCTATCGTTACGTTACATTTGGGATACACATTTGATGGCTTTTGGGAGATGAGATACATTTGAATCATGCAGAACAAATGATCAAACTTAAAAAAAAGTTCAGGAGCTGTTATTTTTCATGAACCTAACTAAAAAAAAAACAAAAAAACCAAAACCAAAACAAAACCAAAGAGGTGGTTTGTGCTTTGGTATCTTCTTGTTTTGTGGAGCTTTCACTGGCACTTAATTCAACATTTGTAACGGGGGTTAAAGCTGTAGCTGATTTTCAGATGCGACTGATCAGGACGGAAGAACTTGCTTGGGAGAGTCAGGAATTGGTGGATGTCAGTCCTTACCAGTGAGAGCTGGATGGGCTCTGGCAGACCCAGATATGGCTTATCTTGTAATCACTGTTGAAATGTTCTGGTCAGGGTACTGGTTCAGAACCATCACACAGAATAAGCACCAACTGGATGGAGAATAAAACCCACCTCACCTTAAATGTATTTTTATCTGTATTTTTATTGAAAGTTTTTAGCTGACTCAGTTTTTTGTGATGATGGGCCAGGTCATGTATAAGCTGGACAAATTGGTTTTACCCATGCTAAATTTTTGTGTCTCACCTGTCCTTTAATCCTGGAAAGCCCTTTACACCCTTTTATTATACAGCCCAAGTTTAAGTGGGGAAACAAATTTATTTTGGTTCTGATCCTTTTAGGTCTTCAATTACCTGCAGCCAGCGGGATGTGGGAATGCCCATCCCTTTGCAGGGCTGTGCCCTTTTTGCCTGCACTGGCTGCGCCGCTAGATTTAGAAAGCCAGGAAATCTTCGCTGCTCCCCATTTACCTTTGAGCTCTGCCGAACCATCGGCTGCTTCCTTATGGAGCTGAATTTGCCTGTTTTGTGAGTGGTGACCAGAATCTGGTTTTGTTTTGTGTCCTGTAGGGTTGCTGAGCTGGAAGATGCACGTCTAAGATGGAAACTTCTGCTTCAACTGCTGCTGGGAAAAAAGAAGGGAAAGGTGCAGTTCTGGAGGGGAATGGCTTTACGGAGACGGGGAAGAAACCCACTCCTTTAGCAGCTGCAGGAGCAGCAGTGCCACAAGGAGGTACTTTATGTTTTCCACACTTTGAAAGCAGCAGGGGTGTTTTTCATTAGACTGTAAGAATTTAATAAGTACGGTGGCATCTGTCCTCCTGTGAACACGCTGAGTTTATTGGGGTTCTCGGCCATCGGAGGTCACAGGAGCGGGAAGCGTGTCACCGCATGGCGTCCAAACGTCACTGCACCGTGGCAAGTCACCGCCGCTCCTAGAGAACTGGTCTGGGGCAAGGCAGAGGATGGGTGGTGAGAGGTGGCCATTGGAGAGTTGATGCATCCTGTCACTGCTTGCCACCGTCCGACTGGCGCTGTGTGGTGTAGGCAGCACGGTGCCTCCTGCTCCTCCATGGAGGGGGTAAAGGGTGGCTGGCTGGAGCTGGGGGAGCTCCCTGTTATCGTGGTCGGGGAGGGATGTTTCATGCTGGCTGTCATCCTGCTAATGAGCTAAACAGACTGCGCCATCTTCAGCCATTGCTGATGGGATTTCATGGTTAGGGAGGAATTTGGGATTGTCCAGTCCCAGTGCAAGAAGGTTCACAAAGAAACCCCCTTGTTTGCGCCGTTTCCATTCATGGCAGAAATAGCTCAGGTCCTGATTTCTTTTTCTGTCACTGTTTTTGGCAAGATTTTGGTCCTGCTGGTGTGGAAGTCAATTGGGAAGCTCTCGTGGACACCCACGAATGTGGGGTAGTTTTTGGCAGGTGTAACAGCAGTGTGCGGGGGGACATGCAGGCATGTTGACCCTGCCTCCTCTCACCCGCTACGGCAGGCAAAATACAGCCCCAGAAAACACATTCCTCACTGGCACACATGTGCTGGTGGATCTCCAAATTGGTGCCAGGGCTCTTCATGGTGGGTCCAGCTGTGGGGCAAGGCTGTGCCCGCCAGGGAGGCACCACACTGCCCTTGCTGGGGACCGGGACTGGGCGTCCTGTCTGGACAGAGCGTAAGGAGACAAACTTAGAAGGGGCCGCACCAGCTCGGATGCGACAAGAGACATCCCAGCTGTGTAAACTTTGCAGGCGGCTTTTTTTTCCTCTTTAAAATATACCTTATTGCTAGCCAGAGTCTACCTCGAAATGAACCCTTCCCCTCCCCTTCCTTCACTGCGGGGCGGTTTCTCATCACCCCCGGAGACCAGCACGACTCCACTGCGGGCTCCTCTGTTTCTTACGCAGCTCGGCTGGAGAGTTTGTGTTTTCTGTTGGCTGAGTTTTGAAGATAGTTCCCAGCCCAAATTGCTTAAATCTGCTTTATCTATCCTTCCTTTTCAACACACTGGTAACCTGGTTTTTGTTTCCACATTGACCTGGGAAGATTCAGATGTACAGAATAAGGTAGCAGCTCTTAGAATGTAACCTGTGGGATTAGTTCAGGTACTTGATAAACTTTGTTAGCCAAAGGAAAATTTTTCTTAAAAAGAACTAGAAAATCTTTTACACAGAGTTGTTTGGAGAGAAACACAACTTCCTGCTGCTCACCTTCCTGGTGAGCACTATGCAAAGCGGTAGAAAGGAAGGCTCACCGGGCGGCAGAAACAGCAACATGCAGAAGCCTACCACCCCCCAGCAGATTTTGATCCCTATTGAAGAAGCACAAGCTGTAGGAACCATGGAGGCAGCCTACTCGAGGCAACATCTCAGTGGCTGGCAGGTCCAAAGGGCTGATTGGTGCCAACAAATTCCAAGCATGTGCTAAAATTCAAAACCCACAAATGTGCTGTTGCGAATAAACACCTTCTCCCCACTTGGCACTTGCCTTGGGAGTGCTTCCACCGAGGAAGCAGTCACCGCGTTTCCAGAGATGCAATGGAAATGAGGATGCCCCCAAGGTGGAGTGTCCATTGGCCCATTTGGCACCATTGGAGACATGATTGTTTTTTAAGTGTCCAGGATTATATGTCCCGTTGGCAGTGTGCTCTTGCTTTTGGAAAGAATGATTTACGGGCTCAATATTTCTCCTTTTATTAAGAGGAAGTGGAGAAGTAAGTGGAGGATTGTTTGAAGATGTCAGGAGAATCATGATGAAAGCGTTCTGTAATGAGATGTAAAGAGCAAAATCTATGTCATGCTGTGAAGAGAAGTGCTCATAAATGACCTAAAAAGGCTAGGAGTGAAGCAGGGTGCGATCGGACGCTGGCCCCGGGACTCTGCAGGTGATGCACGTGCTCTTGGGGTTTGGAGGGCTTTCCTTTGAATTCTGGCTAGACATAATACGTGCTCCTGAAAGGGAGCAGTGCGATGCGTGTGCTTATGAGTAGAAAAATTAATACAAAGTTGTCTTATAACATCAGTTAATTGCAAGGTGTGATTTAGCAGATGATAACAAAAAGGCTGGGTAGCGATGAGACTGTATTTACGTTGTGTTCATGCTAATATAACGTATTTGCTTCACTAAAGTAGTGTAATTACTCATAGCAGGCCAGAAATATACGTATTTATGCTCATATTCTTAGAGAAGAAAGGAAACGAGGCGTGGAGATTAATTACAATGTTCAGCTTGAGGAGGGGAACAGCATTAAAGGGAGGGTCTCGGAGCTCCCCACCCTGCTTTGGGGCCATGTGAACAAGTCTTTGTTCTCATCCAAGACAAACTCTTGATTTTATTTATTGTAGAGGTCTTACTCTTTGTACTAGCATGTGAGAAAGTGGCAGCAAGGCACAGCTAGTGCTGCAGATCACCAAGCTGCTCTCCGGAGCCAAACGAACGTAATTTGCAACACATTTTTTCTCCTTTATTCTATGGAGTCACACAGATGGAGTGCCAACATAGCATGTTTCTCAGATCATAAGGTTTTCGTCTTCCCTTGTAGGAATGAATAGATTCATACGGTTTTATTTATAATTAAGGTAATTGAAGCAATAAACTGAATATTAGTTAAATAATTGAAGAACAGCTATTTTATTATATTATTATTTAGACCATATTATTATTATAAGGTAATAATATGTGTAGCATCCATTTGTACTTCTCTTGCTTTGGATATTTGTCACAAATGTTTGCAGCCTCGAACAAACTAAGTTATGGCTGTAGGAAAAGAGCTCGGTATTGTTGACGCTGTCAGTGGAGAAGAGTTCTTTCATACCAACAATCTGTGTCTCATATTTTTAGTCTACTGAGGCTGCCACTTTAGAGATCTTCTGTGACTTTTTTTTGTATAGTAACTCATTGATCAGATATTCAGAAATTGGTCTCACAGAAATGACATCAGGGAAGTCTCCTAATTTTCTCTTTTTCCATAAATCATGCCAGCCAAGGAGTCAAAGCTCCTCTCTTCCGTTTCAATAGGTGCGCGCGCGCGCGTGTGTGTGTGTGTCACGGGGATGGAAGCTGGTTTTAACGACAGTGGGTAAGACCTATAGACATCTAGATCTGCAGAAGAGCCTTTCACTTTTGATGCCTACACTTCTGGAAGGGCAACTCGTAACACTTCATGTTCAGAAAACCCTTTTGTTGAGTGCAAAAGTGCATATTGATGCGTAGGGTAAGAGGCTTTGGAGCAGAGCACCACGTGAGTGAGACTGGGTTGGGTCCTCCAGGCTAGCACTGCGATACCCTCCGTATCAGCACGCACGAGGAAGCCCAGGCACGCGGCTGGAGGAGAATTTTAAATGAGCAGAGATATTTAGGAAGATGGGTTTCTCATCTTGTAATAAAAATTAAATACAAATTCTCCTAAATGCTAACTGCCTGACTTTAACAAGGCCCAGAATGCACCTTTCCCTCTCCACCCCACCCCAACATGACACAAACACCAAGTTCCCAAATTGATGGTGTTTATGTTTGAAACATTTTTCTGATGTCTGGCTCTGTCAAGACTAATTTTAGCATTTCTAAAGCTGGGTAAAAATACAGCCTCATTACTTTGATGTCAGAGCATAGTTTACTATTAGTATATTCTGGGGTTTATCATTTTAGTCATGTTTAACACGGCTGCAGCAGGCATGCACTATTAAATCTGGCTTATTTTACATTCCTGTCCGAGATTATTTATTTGGAACAATTTCCTCTCTATCAAAAGACACGGCTAATGCTGAGTTTTAATGTGTTATTTACACACAAAATAACCTATTTACAACTCAGTATCTGCCGCAGGGAGAATGAATGGGGCAGTGCTCCCTTCATCCTGTTGTATCTGAGTTTAACAATCTGGATTGCTAATAGAACCATTTATCACGGGGTGGTAATTTATTTTATGTTAGCTGCACAGGTCTCCCTGCCTCTGATCTATGGAAATACTTTGTATATAATGAAGTTCAACAAGTCATTTGGTGTAAACATGGGGAAACCAAGCTGCAGAACCAGTAAGACTCTGGCTACACTTTTTTTCCGGGAGGTAACGACTCTCCTCTGATATTAAGGCTTCAGTTTATGAAATACAGCACTTCGCCCTGCGTGTGCTGTAAGGGCAGAGCGTGGGGCTTTTCTGCAGTGGATCAGAGATGGGGATGGAGCTTGGTCACTTGATTTATGGGCTGGTGGGAATGCTCAGTGCTGCAGAAGTAGCACACTCAGCCCTTTCATAGGCAGAGGAGAAGGGCAGGGAGCACCTCCCATTGCTCTCCAGAGGTCTTCTGTAAGCAAGCCCCGAGTGGCGTTGGCAGGGACTCCTTGTGCAGTTTGGCTTGTCTCAGAGCTGGATTATGGGAAGACCATGTAAATGAGGAGAAGGAAATGCCAGCATCCCAACAGACTTCAGTGCTGTGAAAAAAAATATAGTTTGTGCGGCCTGAAACTCAGACAAATTAGAAGGAGAACAGCCCCTATGAAGTCATCTCCTCTGTCCACCCCGGAGGGGCAGGGATCTTCTCCAAAGAGTGTTTTTCATTCAGTTGTTCACATTTTCCAGGAAAAAGAATATAACCAGTACAAGCACATTCTTAGCTTCCCTGCCCTGCATTGCTTTGCTGTATGTATACAACTTAAAACTTTGAGATATGTGTTGCCTCTGGGAGGGAGGGGGGCAAGTGGTTAAAACAGAATGAAGAGAAAATGCTGTAGTTTATACTGTGACATTCTCCTGACGGCCACTGTCTCTATCATGTGTCTACTGCGTATGGCTCAGTGGCCCCCATCTTGGGTAGGGCTTCAGTGCAAGACTGCCGTAAGAGTGATAACAATCAAGAATAATATTTCGTCCCTGAACATTTCTGTCAGACTTAAATAAAGGTAACTAATTCTGTTGGGTCTAAAAGTGTGTTTCTTTGCTGCCACAGTCTTTCTGGCTGGCTAGATTGCCTATAGGTTTCTCTTGGGTACCCACTCACGTCCCTTTGGGAAGCCAGAGGTCTCAGATGCCCAGACTGGTGCAATGTCGAGGCTGTTGCTCAGTCGTAGGATATCGAGGCCTGTGACTAGCTGCCAGCTTTGAATCACACTGGTCACCTGGAACCTGCTCTTTGGGATAGTTTAGAAGAATCTGTGTAGAGGTGGATGAATTTAAAACCATGCTGCACCATTTTTATGTTCAATGAGCAGTATCTGGTGTGCGGGCATGGTGGAGTTGCAGTCTGGAAGCAGCAGGTTTATTTCTTCAGCTACATATAACAGAATTTTAGTCGTTAAAATTGCCAGAAACTGTGCCACAAAAAGCACGTCTATTCTTCTGCTTGCCCTCTTTCCTCTATCCATGGCTTGCGACGCTGAGTCTCTCCATTCTGTTCTCTAAAATAGTCAGCAATTCATCTCTATTGGGTAACCCTTTCCTTTGCTTAATCAAGTGGTTGGAGTCCTGCTTCTTGGCCACTTGGATTTTTTTTCCCTCATGGGGGAATCCTCCTTCCCCAGCCCCTATACTGGGTTTCTTGTGTGGTAGCCAGCCCTGTGGGCAAAGGTGCAACCTCAGAGTGGATAACCATTAATGGTTTCAGACTTCTTGGCTAGAGTCCATATCACCAAAGCATTTGATGATGCAGCAACTTGCATAATCTCAGCCAGCATCATTCGCTGATTGTATACGACTCCCTCAAATTGTCATACCAAAAGTTCCTGCAATTTCAGACCATTACAGATGCCGAGGTACTTTGAAGACAGAGCAGTTTAATCTTATCCCTAACCACATTGCAGGATTGCATGCCAGCTTGAAAAGCTTTTATGAGTTTAAAATAAAAAAAGGTATTCTTCACAGGCTGGTTCTGGCACTGATGATCCCAACCACTAAGTACCACCTGAAAGGCCTTTGTATTTTGTGAGTGTGTGTTGTTATTGTCATTAATAATAGTCATAATAATGATAACTTCCACTTTTCTACTATTTTATAAACTCCAAAAGCTTATTCTGGCAAGTACTGATATATCTTTTCTGTGGATCCATTTTAGACCTCGGTGAAGTGGCTCTCAGAGAGGCTACCTAAATATAACCTTTTTAACTGATGCTAAACGTACCTATTTGTGGGTTGGTCATTTATAGTCAAGTAGAGAAAATCCAGTGGTGATAATGGATTGTATTTATCATGGTCCTTTCCTGGACTGTCTCCTCTGTGCTGCCAGTATGTCTCCATTTTTTTTTTTTTTTTGGTCTCTTTTGCAGCTTTTTGCCTGAGCATCTGAGAATTTGCACAGATTTTGTAAATTAATTGTCCTGATGCCATCCATTAACTGTGGCATTTGAGCCTGCCATAATCGTGCGGGACCAGGAATGGGACTTGTTTTGGCTGAGGTTGGCTGCCTAAATGTTAAGCATCTAGTTTAGGAGTCCTTTGCATTAGGGTGGAGTAAATCACATTGTGGAGATGCCTGCTTTGTTCCCTCGAGGGATTCATGCCTGATTTGAGGTGGCTAATGTTACGTGGATAAATCCCAGTCTTTCTGACTTGGCCAAAATTGCAGAGTGTGGTTAAAGCAAGGAACCAAGGTGGGACTAGATTATGCTTTAAAGCCCTTCATTCATGTTCATCAGTCCATAGCCTGATGAACAGTCTGCAAGTCCTGACTGCCAGCTCTGAACTGAAATCTCACCCCGCGGCTTCTCAAGTCAGAGGCAAACTCGACGCCCAGGTGTCAACGTGGCTCTGGGAAGCGGTTCCAGCTTTACACCAGCACTGACAAAACTAGTGTTTTAACAGCCTGTTCAGAGGGATGGGCAACTTAAAGTCCCCACTAAAAAGACAAGGAAAAAACCTAGTAATTTCTAAAGGCTACAAAAAAGGCTAAAAATAACCCAAGTGGAGGAAGGCTATTAATGCAAAAGTAAATAATTATGTTAAGGGAAGCAACTAGAGAGGGCAGTTGTGTAAATCACTTTAAGGGGAACAAGCCTTAGATAAAATCCATTCTTTTATCACACAGATTAAGTCTTCCTTTTGACGCTAAATAATTGATAGGGTTTGGCAGAGCGTTCCACGGCTGCCTGCACGGAGCAGTGGGAGTGCTCCCGGGGTCAGGCGAATGGCAGAGAAAAATGTTCTTAGAAATGCTGTGCGTCCAGTACCAGCACCAAGAAATGGGACTTGTATTCCTGGCGCTTCCTAAAGAATTTCTGCGTGGCCTTGAGAAGACAGCCGTGCACCTCGGAGCAAAAGGAGGACTTGGGATTGCTCGTCTCCTCCTTAAACTGCCCCCCAAGAAACCAGGTGGTGTGTTTTCATGATTTCATATGGCAATGAGCGAGGTGCGGAGCCCTGTGAGGATCCAGCCCATTCCTCTGCACCATTTTCAAGTTGTTTTTTTTTTAATTAGAAAACATGAATTGTGCTGTCAGATGGCTTCTGGGAGCCCAAGTCCTGTGGAGGGTTCTCTTACCTTGGTCAGCCTCAATAGTGCCTGAATACTTCAGCCTCTTGCGCTTCTCTCCACACATGAACGTCCTGGTAAAACAGGGAGATGTCATTGCTCCCGTTCTGCAGATGGGGGCACAGAGGACTTTCCAAGGCCAAAGTGTCTGTAACGGGTTTAGCTGTTTCAGAGGGATGTCAAGAACTGGTTGTCTCTCTGACTTCTGAAGTTCATAGGTGGCCTACATGGGACATACCATGGCGGTATGGAGGACTTAGCCCAGGTCCCTTGAGTCACCATATCTACAAGCAAGCCCTTTCTCTCTCAATGATATGCCATGTAATCATGGTCAAATGACTCAAATTCTTATGCCAAATGGAGAAGTTGTTTCTTTCCCTTCAGGAGAGTTGAACACGAGTTGTCGATGTGTCACATAGTGCCTTTGAGAACATCATGTTGCAGCAGTCAGTACCGTTCCTCTTGGTTGCATAAGGGTATGAAAATGCACTTAAAAGAATTTTAATGAATTTAAACTCATTTTTGGCAGTGCCTTTGTCCAGTAGCACAATGGGCTCGTAATTAGAGGGCTACATTTTTTTTTTTTTCCAGAACCAAGTGGGACATAACTTGCAGAAACCTTAAATTCTGAAATAAATCAATACCCCGTGAATTTTGTGTGGGTTCTATGTTTGGCAGGATGAGTTCTCTGATCTTAATGGTAGTGACAGAGAATAAACCTCAGCCAAGACTGTCAGGTTAGCTCTTGAAGGAATGAAGTGCATATAGTCTCTTCGCGCTAACTTGTTTGGGATTATTTTAAACTCGTGAGCCTACATGTGTTTGGAAGTGACCTGCACTAGGTGTTCTGAGACTGTAGTGGTGTTGAGCTGAAATCAGGCAAACCTCGGTGGAAAAAACTGCGCAAAAGTTCGGGCACGTAAGGCTGACTGAGTCCAAAATGAAAATAAAAAATGCCGTTGAGCGTGATCCCACATGAGCAGAAATGAAAAATATTTCACACAAACTTGTCTGAAATGAATTCTGCCTTTTCTGCAGTTTGTTAGAGAGGTCTGTGTTTTTTTTTTTTTTTCCTTTTTTATGCCTCTTTCTTTCTTCTGGAATCTCAGATATTTTTAAGGCTGTATTCCATTAAAAATGTTTCCCATTGTAAGTAAATTGTAAATAAGAACAGGAGTATTGCAAGCAAAATATTTATATTTACTGCCACTAATATCTGGTTTTTAAAATACAGCAACATTTGCAGGGATTGAAAGGTGCTGTTTTGGCCAGAAAGCTGTTCTCTTCTCTTACATGGATCAGCTCCTGACTCTGACAGATTTTTCAAAAAATCACAGCTTGCAACAGATGCATCCTTAAGTAAACAGTTAAAGTAGATGTTTTGATCACTTCAGTTGTATTGATGTAAAAGATCAGTGTCTGAGCATTCCTGAAAACCACCCAACAGAAGAGGTATCTTCCTGGAAGCCCCTGGCACCATTTGCGCTGCTTCAACAATAGTTTAATTGTTTAAACAAGGCAGAGATAACTTCTGCACCTAACGAGATGCTCCGAGCCTAGAGAGAGTGGTAAGGGCTCAGCACTCCTCATCCTGGATCCAAAGTGTTGGGAAATGTTTAGATTTTCCCCAAGTGAATTTTTTTGCTCGATTTGTGAGGGGGAAAATGACCTTTCTCTGCTCTGTGTTTCTATGTGGGGCTCACCTTGGTTTATGTCTGCTCTTTGTGGGGTGGGGACAGCAGTGACGGGGGAACGAAGCAGCTGCCGCTTCCGCATGCTGGCTGTTGTGAATACCAGTGTCCTGCATGAAAGAAGTGCCGTCTGCGTAAGGCTTGAGTTTAAGCTAAATCTTGTTCATGTCAGTTCGCAGGTAGAGCCGGTGATGTTCTTTCTGAGGCATTTACAGCCACACTTTAAAGTAAAACCAGAGAAACACAAAGGTGAGGACTTTAGGCATTGGTTTGCACGTCCGGTTTTAACGAGAGGAATTATTATGTGTTGTGGGAAGCTGACCCGACTCCCAGAGGCTGCTTGTGTGAAGATACTCAATTTTTTGGTGGCTCCCTATGGTGAGGGCACAGAACTGAGCCTGGAGAAAATTAGTTTCAGTTCCTGATCCAGCCCCAAACTTCCTTCATGATTTTGGGAAAGCTGCTTGACTTCCCTTCGCTCCTCCTTTTATATAATGAACTTGCGTTGTTCTTTGGGCCTCCAGGCCCATCCATCAGCATCTGGTTAGCATGTTTATGGCATTGGTCATACTGAAGCACTTAACGGGTCAGACTTGCATAGAAGTTGCCATTCCCCCCTCCCCACCCCCTGCAAGAGGGTGCTGCTGCCCCTGGGCACTGTGTTACAAGGGTGACCATGTTCATATGTCTGAGGTGTCAACCTGCCGCTCTCAAAGGGGTCCAATAAAACAGATTTGCAGAGTTAGGGATGATAAGGTTAAGTTCTTATAGCAAAGACATTTTGAATATCTATAGTGGGGAGACCGTTTAGGAATGCATAGATATAGACTGTATTCCAAGGGGTCATACTGTGCTCTGGAGTAAGAAAGTTTTTCACACGTTCTTACCTGGCAAACTCAGTTGGAGAACATCATGTTGTTAAGAGCCATGTAAATCTTTTGTGTTGAAACAGGAGAAAATGAATTTTCCCAGTTTAAGAGGGTTCCCTACATACATGATCTATGGGAGAAGTTCATCAAATGGTTTGCTGAGGTTCAAGTACCTGGACAGAGTTTTGGACAGACCTGGATGAATTTACAGAAACTCTGCAGAGCTTCAGGGTTTCACCCTGACCCAAGTGATAGGTGGTGGTTTTAGCAAAGATTAGACTCTTAGGAATTAATTAGACTCTTAGGAAAGGTGTTTTTCTGGGGACCAGGTGATGGAAGGAGAAGAAAGTCACTGACATGGGATGACAGCTTCAGAGAAAACCTTAGTTTCATCTTTCCTTCTCGTTAGCCTTCTGTGCACGTGTACACTCTAATCCTGTAATAAGCTCCAGGGGAGCTGGCAGTAGTATTGTTTGGTGCAATTTTTTCCCTTTGGAAAACTCTGGAGGAATCTTCGTGTGCTGTTACAAAGACGTCCTTAAAACAGCTTTACTGCAGGGTCCTGTGTTTCAAATGCTGGAGCAGTGACTCTTAAAATAGATGTGAGATGGCTGAATGTGTGAAAAACATTTGCATCTCTTTTTCTGAGCTCTGTGTCTGCTTCATCCCTTCTGTAAGCAAGCTAAAAGGGTTGGGAGGAAAAAAAGAGTTTTGCAAATTTCTGTGCTTTTAATTCCACTTGAAACAAGGTCTTAGCAGCTGAATTAAGATCCAAGACTATCGTTTGGCCACAGAGAGTCACTGACACTTGAAACAGGCTGGATTTATATGCAGTTACTAAAAAATATATAGCAAAATGAAAGTCTCAGACACTGAGTTCATGTGCATTGCCCATTGTAAAGATAAGTAACGGCTGTTGTAAGATCACTTAAATGGTTACCTTTGGGACATAAAAGGGATCTTTGAAGACAGTAAGTCTTAATACAGAAATGTTTACTCATAAAAAATACATTTGGAATGGGGGAGGGGAACACATTTCCTATTAATGTGGTTTTTGCCTTTTATGGCAGGTTGTAGCAGGTCTTTAACCTCTGTAGCACTTGAGCGGGGATAGAAATGAGCTTCTCTAAGTATCAGCCCAAAGGGCCTTTCCTCAGTGCCCGTATCTGCAATGTCTCTTGTAAAGATGGTTTTAGTTTATTCTTCCTTTCTGTGACCCAAATGAAAAACTATTCTTTTCCAACTTCAAAAACCTTCCAGTAGTTAAGTCCCAAGGGCAGAACAGAAATGATCTCCTGAATTTTGTTGACTTAACCTTGTGTTTTGTGAGGTATGGGGCTGGTGGCCCAAACCCTGCTTAGACACTGGGAATTTGAAGGCCGTGGCAGCTGACTATGGGCTGAGAACAGAAGAGGGAATTGCCCCTTGAATGCCGTGGTTGTAGATACCACAAAGGAGGGATGATGTTTCTCCAGATGCTCACAAAGATGTGCTAGCCCAGCATTCCTGGTCAGCCACTGGCTGCCTGTGAAGTGGGTGGTGACTCACAAAAGAGCTGCGTAGTTTATGATGCACAGAGTGGCCAGGTCACTTGTGAGTTTTCTGGTAAAGGTTCTGCAGATAACTTTTTCTAGACAATTGTTATGCCCCTAAGTGAGGCAAAAGGTCGTGTCAGCAGCATTTGATCAGGGCTGCGTGAACACATAACTAGGGAGGACATGATTTCCGATTCAAAGTTTTGCAAAATTATTAGTAGGTGGGAGAGGACACAAAGTGCCAGCAGCCTCAGAGTGGTAGAGAGAAGTTCAGAGTCCTTTCTGAAAACCATGGTGGATCATGGTCAAAAGGCTTTCCTCGGGTATGATGATTTCCAGAGCAGCAGAGGTAGCCTGGAGCAGAGGTGCAGGAGGAAGGCTGGGTTGTGTAGAGGGATTGGAAGGCCTTTGTTGTCCAGAGATGTAAGGAGCAAGACTGTAACAGCAGGGTTTGAGAAAAAGACACTATTTTGTGGGATCTTCAAGAGGAGAACTTGGTAGTAAAGGGAAAAGTCATGAAGTATTTGAATGGAAGAGTTACATGCTCATAGAAGCATAAGAAGGAACTGTCTGGGTGCAGAAAAAGACAAAAGGTAAAGAAGAGAGGAAAAAGTCCATGTTTGTTGTGAAGATGAGGTTGCCAAACTGAGAAGACTCGATTTCTGATGAAACTTTTCCCTAAGCCCACGGCGTAGTGCAATATTAGCTCTCCACATGCCAGTGAGAGGGCAGGAATATAGGTGGACTTTGTTATTGTTTTTTCAAAACACGATGCTCATCCAGGCAGCAATCCTTTAGGTAAGTAACAGAAATTAGGTTTTGAGTCACATACTGACCTGTCTTTGTAGTTAGTACAGCATGTTCTGATCATGTAATGAGACAGAGGACAGATTAAATGAAAGACAGGCAAGATTTTCATTCAGGAAATTGGTATGGTAATGACAGATATGGGATCTCGGCATGTTTCAGATAGGCTTCATCTAGCATCTTCAGGTAGCAGATACAAGCACGGCTCTCGCTTATATTCACCCAGTCAAGCATGAGGAGGTAACAAGTTCTCCAGGGAGGCTGGTATTTAATTTCTGCCAGATGCCTGCCGGAGAATACTAATACAGATCCCAGGTTTAATGTACCCTGGGAATGCAGATGGTTGGTAGCAACATGCCTGGCCCGACAGCCACATCTCCCTTAGCTCCACAGCAGAGCTGCCTGGATTTTCGTCCCCTGCTATTTGGATTATAAAAGCGATGGCTAGGTCAAAGAAGCCTTTGCTGACTTTTCTGGGAGATTTTCTGGAGGGTTAGTGAGATGCTGAGGTTGCCGTCAGGGTATCACGCCAATGGATAAGGGGAGTGGCAACACCAGTTGCCCCAGACGTCACTTGGACCATCCTCTCAGGCAGGACAAGCCAAGTGACGCAGTGAGGGCCATGGGGAGGGTTTATGCTCGAGGAGCACTTTGGCCAGCCCCTGCATTGCACGTATCCCCCTCCGAGACCACAGCCAGGGCAGAGGGAGGCTGGCATCAGAGCCTGCTACAGCCCTTGTAGGAAGGGACAGCTTGTCCTCAGGCTGAAGTGGGGAAAGGATTTCTGTGAATCTCACTTTTTTACCGAAAAAAGAAAAGAAAAAAATAACCCCTGCAAGGCTCCGTGTAAATCAGGGCAATAAAACTGCCTGTGGTCGCGATCAAATTATACGGTCTAAATCTATATAAAAGAACTGGAGCGGGTTCAGTCCAGCACTAATGTCCTCCTTGCTGTAAGCAGTGAACAGGGGGTGAGGAGGAGGGGGAGGAGGAGGAGGGAGGGCATGGGCTGGGCTCCCGGCACCAACGCACCGGGGAAACAATTTGCTGAGGTGGTTGAAGTACATGTTTTCAAAATTTGTTTGTGTCCATAAGGGTTTGAGAAGAGGATGTCGTCTGCTTACTCGGTAACTTGTGTGTGGCCTGCAAGTGGTTTCAGATGCTTGGCCAAAACCAAATAATCTCTCCTTTTAGGAAATTTGAAAAGTATGCATGTATCCCAAAAAAGAACAGAGATTTGCAGTGACGTCCCGTGCTTCTGCTGCGGCGCCTTGTGTAATCGTGGCACCATGTGCCGGCGAGGTGGGGACAGTGGCATTGCTGAGCCCTCTCTGCTAGAAATGGACACCAGATATTACGATTTGGGCTTTCATGAGACTCTGGGTTAATAGATTGTTTTTAACAGGAGAAAAGACTACTGAGGTATGTCGTATATCTTCACAATTCAGCTGAATGCTGCAAAAATGTCCAAATTAGGACATGGTACTTACTAGAAGTGAAATAACAGAACTAGTGAACTTTTCACAGTGAGAAGAACTTGCAGATAAAGTTGAAATTTATGATGGTGTAGAGGATTTTTAAACTGAATGTTTTGGCTACTTTTCCGAGTACCCTGGCCACGCTGACAAGTTTATAAATCTCTGTGGTGTTTGGCTAATAGCCTGAGGATCTGCAGCGTCCTACTCGAAAGTGGTAGCTGCCTTCAGTATTAATTAAGGGCTGTATTAGGGAAGAGCGGTGGGAGCAAGAGGGGTCTTTCAAGTTTGGCAGCCGCCGCTGTCAGCGGAAACGAGCGGAGCGGCTGCATTCGCACAGCCCGAGAGCCGGAGGGTTGCCCCGCGTCTGCGCAGCAGCTGTGCAGGGCCAGCCTGAAGGTGTGAAAGACTCTTGGGCTGCGGGGGGGAAACATCAAATCTTCTGGGGCAAGGGCCGGGGGTGGGGAGAAAGCCAGGAAGCTAAAAGCAGTAGCAGGTTTAGGCACAATCCATCGAAGACCACTGCAGGCTTAGATGAAGGAAATGGCACCAAGAAATTTAATAACCTGTTATATTTATGTAGCACATTTCATCCTCAAAGCATTTTACGAACTTAATGATGTGCAAACTATGTGCACACGTATCCTTTCATCTGCCAACGACTGTTGCCGCCTTCGGTGTGAAGCCTGATGATGGCTGCTTTGCAGCATCACAGCAGTATATGACAGCAAGTGGAAAATGCCTTAATGGGTTGAGTTGGGAGCAGGCAACTTGAGGGAGGCAAAACTTCACCTTTGGGCAAGACAGAGGGATTGAGAACAGTTGTGCTGGCAAAGGGCACGTATGGCAACATCTTCTGTGATTACCATCAGGCAGTGATTAATCTTTCAGAGATCCCACCAGATAGAGCTTTCTTGAGGGAAAGCTGGAAAACTAACCTTAGCTGGCTAGAAATCTGGTATGAGCTTTCTTCGGTGACGCTTGGCAGTCTCCCACCTCAGAAAGTAGTTGCTGGCTCCGATTCGCATGAGCTGCTTTTCCACCTGAGATCCAACGGGATCAAATAACGAGGTTCTATGGATGGCGGTGTGATGTTGCCCGTTTCTTAAATTTTCCAACTTAGTGGCATTCTTGTCTCAAAGGAAGGGCGTTTATTTTTAAAAAGGGTCAATGAGCAAGCATTAGAAGCCAGAGGAGATGCATGAGTTGATAGCATTTCAAAGTTGTTGGGAAAGAAAAAAACATGCCACACCAGCGGCTTTGCCCATGCTATCTTCCCGAGGAAGTTCTGTATTTTCAAGCATGATAGTTTTCAATGTCACCACCCTGCAAGAGTTTTGGTGTGCCGTCTAATCCCCCAACTTAATGAGTTCTGCAGGGATGCGCCATGATAGCTAAAGATCATTTACCTGAATTGCTTTTTAATTTCTGGAATGGGAAGCTGCTTGTGCAGCAGGATAATTACATTATAATTTACAGCAATCCAAAATCAATAAATTTAGTCATATTGGGATAGAGAAGGAGGGTGAAAAATCCCCCCACCATTAAATTATTTCACACTCTCTGTACTTGATGTTCCAAGAACTCAACAATAGACTTTGGGGGATGGGAGAGAGAACCACTGGCTTCCTGAGACTTGTCAGTAAATCAGCTTTGCCCAGTGACTTCTGTAGTGAAACAACACATGGTTGTATTTGCAGAAGAGGGCAAATACAGCAGACGATGTCCTCCTTGTGATTTATTTTAATTCCAGAGTAGTAAAAGAGAGAAAAAGCTTTGTGGTCTCTGGCCCCTTATCCCAATGGGGAAAAGCTGATGAACCATTGCCTGCTGCAAGCTGAACCCGGGTGTCCACCCGAGCTTTGCTCCCCACCTGAATGTAGCAGTTGAATAATTATTGGGGTAAACTACTATGGGAACCGGTAGGTTTTCAAGCTCTTGATGGCTTCCCCAGGATGAGATTGGAAGCTTTTCTCCAAGTTAGTATTTTTGCCATGTACAAGGCTATTGGCCTTATCGCAGGGATAAATTGGTGAAAGCCCATGAAGTGTGTTGTCAGGAGAATAGGCTACATGGCCTCAGTGTTTCCTGAGCTTCGGAGCCTCTGCCCCTCCCTACCCCATACACAGGAGGGTCCAAGTGAGGGACGGTCTTTTTTTTGGAGGGTCTTCAAACCTAGTGGTGCTCTGGCTGCTGGAAGCACTAAGGGAGGAGGGATGACCTTGCAACAAGAGGGTTCGTCTCAGGACCTTTGTATCTGCTGCCAGCACCTCTCTGGGGCAAGCCAGACCCTGTCAAGACCAACACTGATCTAGCTGACCCCTGGGCCACCAGGCCAGTGGAGTCCACAGTGCTCCATTTTTTCCAGGGTCCACCCAGGAGTCAGGTTCGATTCCTGCAGGCAGGAGGAATGTCAAATAGACACAGGTAGCCCAAATACACCCTGCATGATTTAAGAGAAATATTATTTGAGTAGACAGTTCAAAGGAGTTCAGTTGGGCACATGGAGATTGGAGCTGTGGTTTTGGTTTGGGTTTGGGGTTTTTTTTCCCTTCTATTTTCTTTAAAAGAAAGCTTCCTGGTTGTATTAAATCTCACCCATGTCTTCACTGAGGTATGACCTGCTGAATTCTTCTCACAGGAAGATGTATTAGGCGTTTCTGGACTTCCCTCGCTCAGTCTGACTTGATTTTATTTTTCCTTTGAAACCACAGAAAAGCTGTCGATGCTGCACCCAAAAAAGGATGTTGTATGAAAGGAAATCACTTTGTCTCTTGTATTTGAGGAGGATTATGATCTGGCATGACCTCATTATGGGTTAGGCGAGGATATTTCTGGAAATACTAATTAAATACTTTTTCCATCCCTTGTGCCCTCATAGCATGTGTAGACTTTATAACAAGAAAAAGAGAAAAAAAGCTGTCTGCAAGGAATTTTTTTAAGCTCGTTCTGCAGTCAAATGAAGGAAGTACAGTTACAGTCATAGTAGCAATATTAGAAGCTATTAAACAAAGTTTTCTTAGTTGTGATGAACTAGAGGAAAATAATTATCTGAAAGAAGAGAGTGAAGCTGGGACTCTCCAGGCGCTTTTGTCTATGCTTGACTTTAAGAGTCTGAATAATCCTTGGAATTTCGGCAGGACCAGTCCGGATTGCTGAAAACATCCTTCCTTCTCTGTGTGCGTGTGTGTTTTTTTTTTTTTTTTTCTTTGCATTTGTTTTCCCATTCAGGTTCAGCGAGCACAAGCAGTAGTGCACAGCCCCACAAACCATCTCGTTGGCAAAAGCTGGTGGTGAGCTGTGGCACGAGGAGGAAATGTGCCACACTGCCGCAGCCATGCAAGAAACTACATGGCACCGCGTCCTAATATATTTCTTAATTTTTATCCTCCTGGTACTTCTTATGGTGGTGTCCTCCTTCTGGGCTTACCCTTTTTGCTCCAAGAGCCGTGTCCTCAACTTGTGGCATTTCAGTGCGCTTTAGCAGCTCCGAATCTGGCCCTGACCGTCTGAGCTGTTTCCTATTGAGGTCAGCGGGAGTCTTCAGTTAACTTCAATGGGAGCTGGACTTGGCCGCTGACAAAATGTCTTCAAAAATTGCCTTCAGCAAATAAGCTTGTAAATGTTAGCACTAAAATAGCAACGTGCAGGCCCAAATATGTCTGTATTGAAAACACATGCTGTCAAACAGATAAAAATGCGTTCTTACAAAACCTTCAAACATCATCATGAGAAGGGTGTAAAGATTATTTTTTTTCTTGATTGTGAAATGATTTTGATTGTATATTTAGCACTTTGGTTCACTACCCTGTTGTGTGGTACTTCACATAGGGTCGAGTCTAACGAGGTGAACCCTTGACTTGTCTGGAAGAGCAGTCAGTGTGTTTTGGTTTTAGTTATTGTTCTAAATTCAGGGATGTGGTTCTTCTTTTCTGTGAATGTGAGATTTTATTCATATTGCAATATTCCACTGGTATATAATGCCATTCAGTCCTGCATTTTGTTTAAAATCTCATTCCGCCCATGGATATGAAATGGGACTGCTATATTGGAGCCAAATGAGGGAAATAGATGTTTTCTCATGTTAACTTGAGGAATTTCTTCTTGACCTGCAAGTGGCCGACCTTACATTGTAACATCGCAAATGGAGAGATGATGTGGGGAAATTGCCTGTGTTTTTAAATTTTTTTTCTCTCTCTGCCCTTCCCAATGCTTAAGGTAAATGAAAGCTCTGGTTAGGGTGGCCGGGGCAGTGGAGGAGCGGACCATGGCTGGTTGCTCGCTTTGCGCCGGGGTGCAACTGCTGGAGCACTTTGTCTGTCGTCAGCATCCTAAGTGCTACACTTGAGAGAGTGATGGTTAAGGCAAACGGAGCCGGGTGATGGCTTAAATGCCTGTTGTAAATTGTTGAGCCCCAGGAGTGGATTGATAACGGATAACTTGATTCAAAGCAAAGCAGGGGCAGCTGTGGAAGTGGTAACTCCATCAGCCATCCCAAGCCCTGCTGCCTCTGCCTGTCAGTGAGACAGCGGCACCTGGCCTTTGGCAGAGGGAAATGAAAAGATTTTATCTGGACTCATCCGAGATGACTTGTGTAACCATCTCTGTCCTCCAGATTCAAGTTGATAACGTTTGAATACTCCTCCCAGCCATGTGGGTGTTGCAAACACTGTTGTTGCCTTTGTTTCTGTTTCTCTCATCAGAAGCGCTTCTTCACAGGGGTCAAAATCAAAGCTCTTCCTAGGAAGTCTATTAAAATGAGTTGAACCTGACTGCCCAGAACAGGGAACAGGAAAATCTTTGGCAGGGTAAACCCTCTTGGGGAGCTAATGCAAGCTGGAACTCAACGGATAAAACATCGAGATGGGCTGGAGTTTGCCAAGACAAACCCTTGGACTTTTCCGGACCATGTCCTCGCGTCCCATGGGACACGCTCACATCAGGGGGTCCTGCCGGTCCCTGTGGGTGCTGGCAGAAGCACGGTTTTGGTGCTGTTGGTTTGGTGTGACCCCCTTCCCTCTCGCGGGAGGACGCCTGAAAGAAAATCTCCTGTTTGTCAGAGCTTGGCATTCGTGTTACCTCAGAGAGGCCTCTCCAGCCTCATCTGCGTCAACAAACTACTCCAGTGGAGAGTACAGTTTATACCAGCAGAAGGGCTCCTCCTGCAGCTAAAACCCGTTCCCCAACCCAGCACAGGCTACATAGCAAAATTATGTCTTCCCACTCTCTCTTTACTTATCTTAGCTTTCTTTTTTTTGGCCAGTGCATCTGTCTGTGCTCAGGACTTCAGGAGGGTAGAGCAGAGCGCGGGGGAAAGGAACCAGGACCCATCCCCCTGCGAGGGAGCTGGGGAAACCCGCCGTGCTTTGCAAATCGGATGTTGGGTGGCCAGTCCAGTCTGAGCCCATCGTCCAGAGGAGAAAAACGTGCAGAGGCTCCTGCACAGAGATTTATGCATTCCGTGACATTTTTGGCTTTGCAAGAGAAGGGACCCCATTCTTCCCTTTAGCCAAGGAGGCTTTTGAGAAGCCCAGACCTTCTTCCTCTCTGACTCTCGAGCTGAAATAGGTCCATAACTTTGGGTAAATACACTTGTAGGATAAAGGCGCAGATGTTTCAGGTCCTGGTCACTGCTGGTGCAACGTGCAGTGAGACAGCTCAGCACACATGCTGAGTCCAAGCCGATTATGTGAAAAAGTAACATATGAGCAAATTCAGGGTGAGGCAGAAGAACAGTATGGGATTTAAAAATCTCAGCCCTGTTATTAATTTCTCTGGAAAAGGTGAACTAATGATTTTGCTTTTAATTCATTAGCATTTAGGCTAAAAATACGTTGGCTCAGAAAGAAAAGGACAGAGTAAAGGGGAAGATGTAATAAAATCTCCCTCCTCCTCTTCAAAAAAATGTTTTGCACAAAGCAAAGACAATTCACTGATTAGAAATGAAAGTTGTAGTCCCACGGGGCCAGGCTGGAATTACTGCATACCACTTGCCTTTGAAATCAAGGCCTCCAACCTTCTTAATGTCCAGGTGGGGAATTCCGGTGGCTTTACTCTAATCCAGGCAAATCTGAAATCCAACCCTGTTGGGAGGAAACAATGTGGGAAACAGATTCATCTTGATCTCGGCTTTGTGCCTTGGAAAACGATTAAGACCAACTGTTAAGCAGCTCCCGATAGAGTTCACAAACCTGCCGGCCTCTGTGTGACGCAGATTTCTCAGTTCAGGCTTCACCCCTTAAAATAACAGATGGAACTGATCCGGTTAAGCTACGAAGTGGGTTTCCCTTATTCCCAGTTGTTAAAATATTGTTTCTATAGTTGCAAATGATTTTTAATCTGATTATTTTGCTGCGATTAATTTTTTTCACTTTCTATTGTTACTTTAAAACAATCAAACCCAAACAATTTAGGGCTGCTGACAGGCAGCTGCGCTGACTCCTTTGAGACTGATGCCCTGAGACACTAAATCCTGTGCAGTACTGTGGGGGTCACACACGTGGTCCTATCAAACTCACGCGGTAGGGTTCCTTCTATACCCTTTTTCCGGTCCCGATCTCAGTCAAGATAACCGGTTTTATAGTAGCTTTTGCGGATTTCAAAGTGATTTAGAAAATCAAGTCCTTTGAGGTAGAGAAGTATTCATGTTCTGCACATAAATAAAAGGGGGAAGCAGAAAAGCTGCTCTTTGTTACAGCTCATTTGGCAAATCCATGAAGAAAACGAAGGACTCGCAAGTCCATCTACTGATATGGTTGTTAGAAAAATTTCCTCAAGGGAACCTGATTCCATGAGATTTCAGACCTGGTGGGTGTTGGAAGGACATCCTGACCTTGCAGAAGCTTCCTGAAAGAAGTTTTGGGGACTTTACGCTCCTGCAACACTGGTTAAGGGAGGGCGGTCAGAAAAGAATAACTAAACATTCATGTAATCTTTGTTATTCTTATTTTTCTTACTTATGTTACTTGCAAATGGTTACAATCTACCCCAATGGGTAGAAAAACTTGTTGCTGGTTTGATTCCTGGGTAATTTAGCAAGGGGTTACTATCAGATTTGTGAAGTTTGGCACCTGACTATGTTATTTAAGGGTGGGATTTCAAAAGCTTCCAGTGGAATTCAGAGCACAGATCCCTCCATTTCTCTCTTGCAAATAGACATTTTATTATTTACAGTGGATTTATCATTATTGCAGTTTTGGCAAAGATGTATCAGCAAATTTTGTTTAACACCATTCCTCAGCACTCCGTTACTTAAAAGGCACGGGCAGCTTTGTTCTTCTCCCTTCCTTTTTGGACAGCACATCCAACAGGTGGTTTTTAAACGTCCAGTTTAATACGCAGTATTGTGCATGCCTTTTGCACTATGTCAAGAATAGAGGTATGAATTGTGCATTTTTGGGGGGACCACCAATATTTTGCCAAAGCTGCGTGTGTATGTAACGCACGTGCACTGGCCACCAGCCCCGCTCCATGCTGTAGGCGTGGTTGATGTCTCCTGCTAGGACCAGGGGAAGCTAACAAGCCAGAAGAAGAACCAGCCTGAAAGTCTGTTTCAGCCTTAAAACGGGGGCAGAAAGTTTCGTCAGTTTGTCATGGGCACACGTTTCTGCCGTTAGTGGGGTTCCTTGAGGTAGTGTTTATTTTCCTCTTTAGCAGCCCCATTTCACCCCTCGGAGCCTGCCCAGGCAGTTTGACATGGCACATTTGAGTTGAAACTGGAGCTTTCTGGTTCGCGGGCTCGCTTGAAGAGATGATCGCAGCCCTGTTCCCAGTGCCCAGCAGGGGCAAGGGGACGGGTGGCAGAGCTGGCACCTCCTGCGGGCGCTATGCCAGCACAGCCCGGGCAGGGCAGAGATGCGGGGTAAAATCTCCCGCTGATCTGTTTCAGGGTGGAGGCAGAGCTGTGCTTTGCCACCCGAAGGTGGTCCTGCTTCCCTTTGCTCCTCGTCTGCAGGGCTGCAAGCTTCTCCTTCACCGAATTGCATCCCTACCCCATAGGCATCAGTGCTCTGCTTCCACCTGCACTTTGCTGGTGTGTCTTCTGAGTTCAGTGATATTTAAGGATGTCCTTAAAGTTGAATTTGAACACAAGAGTTGGGCTGAATGGGGACGTTAATGTAAGAAATAAATGCTAAAAGGTTATGGCTGATTTTTTCTCTTCACCGTTACAAATTTTGTAGAGCTGCTTGGGTGTTTCCTTACGTGCTGAGAATGCAGTAAATAAATGAGAGTGTAAAAGGGGGCTCTGTTAGCACCATACCAAAAGTCCAGTCAGATGGTTGAGGAGAAGTTGGAAAGAATTTGAGAGAGATTCACGTCTGTAAATGACTAGGGTTTTATGTAGCAATATACATATTTAATTTATGCTTGCAGCGACAACAGTTGCATATGCAAAAGCAGGCGTGCAATTACATGTGCACTTCTGCTTGGGATTCCAGGCCTTAAGAAAGAAGCGATTATCATCATAGATGAGTTATACTGTAACGGCTCTTCATGTTGTATAAGGAGCATCTGTGTGCCATATTATGCACATGTGAAACTATTTTTATTATATTCATTTGATTTCCATGGGAGATTGCATAGTAACCACTTGCATTTAATGGCGGCATAGAAACTTGTCTTGCAAAGGGTTCACCATTTACGTATATGGCTCTTGATATGCAGAACGTACCTAGATGGTTGACATTTAGGTGGGTACAGTTAGTATTTTTACAACGAAAAATCCAGTTGGTTTTCCACAGAGGAGTTGCCTCGTGGGATTTTCATTGTAATTACAAACACGCAATTTGCCAGTTGTTCTATTCAGGTACCTTTCTTAATGAATAACAAATCTGTTTTGATAAGAGTTATTCCTCTGCTCATTGATTATGGGAGAATGACTGGAGGTGAAGGATGTGAAGGGGCTTTTGCAGTTGCCGGTGTGACATTTCTGCTTTTCTTTATTTGTCTCTTTTGAACAGTGATTTCCTCTTAGGCTTCTCCCCATGACAAAACTCTTCACTTTTCACAGAATGTAATTTCCTCATTTTCCTCGTTCTTGTAAGGCTTAGGAAAGTATGGTTCAGCAGTTATAACGGTTATTTACTGTTATCCATGCAGATGCTCAAGTCTTTTATGACTTTTGCTGGATTCTTGTCCACGCTAATTTCTAATGGCAAAGGGTTCCCCTGAGGAGCCACGTGTCAAAATCTCTTACTTTTGCAAGAGGTAGTGAGCAGTGCATTACAGCTGACCATCTTGATTTCCAGTTGAGGTTTCATTTGAACAGCCCGTTTTGCTTCTCACTGTGCGTTTCCTGAGACTCACAGTTTCCAATTTTCAAATTGCCTCTCTCGCAACCGGGAATTTTTTAACTCCAAAAAAACAATTCAGGAGGGAGAGTGCATGGATGAGCAGCTCTTCATGGTTTTCATTCTTTGCAACACAATAGCAGGATAAAGAAATTACACGGGGGGAGATGGATTCTAAATAATTATGTTGATTCAGTACACAGAGATATGCCAAGCCTTGCCACAGAGGTACTGCTGCTCTGTTTAATGTGGCTTTTACATAGCGTAGAGGGAGCCCTGTGAGCACTACAACAGGCTTCCAAAGCCTTTCAAGGGCTGTTCCAGTAGGCTACCAGTCCCATTCCACGAGAAGTGCTTGGGGGGAAGTGGGGAGGACAGGAGGATGCTGAGGACTGCAAAGAAAATTCATGTACATTGACAGAGTGTGAGAATTTTTGGGACAGAGTTTAAGGTTATTTTTGGCACTGGTAAAGTGAATGTTCGTCTGTGAGTTTTGTTAACTGAATATTTAAACTATAGGGGTAGCCTAATGTTGATGTATATCTCCTTGGTGGGGCTTTCCCCATTCTTTTTCAGGCTCTGGGTTTAATAATAATAATGTTCTTGTCATATATTTTAGATAATGGTCATCATATTTTACTGTCTCCGTAGGGACACCGTGAAAATTAATTAGCTAGTGTTTATCAGGGAGGACACTGCTATCCCCTTCCTCTGACTAATTAGTCTCTGAATACCTGTATTGATTTAGCAGGAGTGTTCCCAGTATGGGATGATGCTATGCTATGCAGGCAGAAGACCATCCAAGTCTGGCCAGAAGTGCCTTTGGGATGACACCTGCTGCTGGTTTCACAGCCAGCTCTGGGGAGAATATTGACAAATATCTGATGCTTGAGTGTGTCACCTTCCCTTCTCCAGGCTCTGCAGGATGCATTTATTGCAACTGATTATCACTCTCCGTGATTTGTGAGACCAAATAAAAGATGACTTGAGGAGGAAATCCTCAGGTTTCAGGGTCTGAACGTGGGGGAAGGCAGTATCTACTGTAGGTTAATATATGTATGAGTGCGTGTGTTTGGGTGCATAGATAATGTTTGTTCATGTTAAATCAGGATAAATGTACTCACAATATGTATATTTTTTTTCCTGATCTAACAAGTAGAAACTTCATCTGGTGGTAAACGCACCAGCTTGTAATTGCATTTAATAAGGGGATGGCCTGGAGCCAAGCACCCAGAGATCCCAGCACCACTGGGTTTGGGAACGAAGCAGGTCTCGGTCAGGGCTCTGCGGTGCAGACACATCCCTTCCCCGGGCTCCGTCCCAGAGAGGGCTCCCCGTCGTGCTGTGAGTGACAGATACGACAGCTCCAACTCGATTTTCCAGCCAGAGAAAATGGGACTTCAGGCAAAAACTGGGCCAGAAGAACGTGAGCTGAAAGGAAAAACCCAATGACTAAGCAACCACCAGGTAATACAGTTCCCTGAGTTTAGCTTCTAAACCTGTTGTTCAGGTAGCGGCAGCAGTTGAACCTTGGCAGCCCAGATTGCAAAACCCTGTGCAGAATTAGCCTGTCCCGAGGCCAAACTGCCACGCTTTATCTTGCTACCTGAACCAAAGGCAGCTCACCCTGGTACAGATGGACAGTCTCTTGCATTTACACCAAGGGGCTGGAGAGCAAACAGCAATCAGTGGTGTAGAGAGTGGGCTGTTAGCCGTGGACATCCCTGGTCTCGTGGTTTGCAGTGCTCCGGAACCACAATGCGACCTGAGAGCATATGGAGCAAGCAGACCAGCTCCTCCACCCATCCATATTTCATCTTGTGCCTACCAGCAGCCTCTAAACTGAAGGAAAGTTTATCCCAGGCCAGGTATGAAGCGGAGGATACGCATTTCTGCCTGCTATGACTCAGAGGCAAAGTAGCAGCTTTGGTCTGGCGGAGGTGGAGCTGGGTATATGTTGCAGCCCAAGCATAATAAAGGTCTGGAGGCTATAAGTGGGGAAAACCATTCACAGTCCTGACTTGGCAAAGCTCTTAAAAAAAAAAAAAAAAAAAAAAAAGAGTTCTTTGCCCCAAGCCACAGAGCCTCCCAAATCTCGGTTAGTTCCCAGAATTCAGACACCAGTGTTCCTACAAGAAATGAACACACACAGTTCCTCTTAATAAGGATCGAATTGGCAGCTGCGTGGAATATTAGTTACAAGAACATAATAGATGTGGTAGAGGGAATCTTTAAGCCGCTAAAAGTGAGTACAGGGATGCCCTGTAACTCCTGGAGTCCTTTTCCTTTGACTTCTTCCAAGCAGTTGTGCAGCAGGAATGTATCATCTGGGGGAGGTGAAGATGTGAATATCCTTTCAGTGGCACAGTGCTGCTGTTGAGGCTTATGCCACTTCCTAGATCGCATTAAGGGTTGCGCTTTGCAGCAGCTTTTAGAGATACCTTTGCGTTTGTAGGCCTTTCCCATAGCTGCTCCGCAAGTTCAAGTGTATCCTGAGTGTTGCGACCTCGCAGCACGTATTTTTTTGTGTGACTCTTGCGATGTTGCCTCATTTAACAGTAATGTGGCATCATCTCAGCTCCGCAGACTCAAGGGTCAGATGTTGTGGTGACTCAGTTGTGGCAGGACAGCACTGCTCGCCATTCTGAAAGTTTCTCCCTGCAGAAACTCTGAGTGTGTGTGTGCATACATACATTTTCATGGTTTATTCTTCTTTAAGTAGCCTGAAATCTCTGCGGATCCCTGACTAGATACAGGGAAAGCGTAGGTGTGACTAGATTCTCATTTTCTTTGGGTCTTAATGGCTTTGTCTGATGGAGCAAGATGTATGTTGTAGCAGAAAGGCCTTAGATGAGATAGTATTTCTGTGCAGCTGAGCACAGAAGCTTTACTGAAACCACATAAACCCTGTTTGGGGCATGGTGGTAGTGGTGTACAAACAAGCAAAGTGAAGCTTGGAGAGGTTAAGACCACGGCATCAGAGGAAGAACTTGGAAACCATGAGTTTCAACTCCATTGACAGCATGGAAGAGAAGAAACCAAAGTTGCTGGTTGTCCCTATTTGGCCACTAGCACTAGTGCTCGTATTGTACTGCTGCAGCAAAGTGTCTTCATCAGAGGTGGTCCCCTACGTAGCCTGGATAAACCACTGAGGATTAAACCACAACAAAATATCCTCGTCACTAAGTCTGCAGATCTGGAGGGGAAAGAAATGAGGGATAGAAACAATGGATGTTTTTTGCTGGTTGCCAAGATTTATAATGATGATTACGATGATGATGAGTAGCTGAAGGAATGTTGCTCACATTGTAAACCACTGATCTCCTGACGCTCATCAGCAGAATTTCAGCTCTCAGATGTTTTTAGCGCTGGGGTGTTTTCTATCCTTATCCAAGTGGTTTATTCAATACAGCTGCAGCCAAACCCCCAGCGTGGTGGCTTCCAGCTGCAGAGCCTGCTAGCCCCCTCCCCAGGCCCCCCCCGCCCCGGGCAGCTGCCGTGCTGAGAGCATGGGGAGGAGGAGGAGAAGCGGCAGATGTCACCATGCGACATATCTTGTTTATCTTTTATTTATTGCAGGTATTTATACGGGGCAGGTCTCTCTGCTCCCTGCTCACAACTCTGCACCAGCGGCGGCTGCCGCTTGCCAGGCAGAGGCAGGAGGAAGGCAAGGGAAAGGGCATGAATAATGCAGCGCAATGTATTTATCAACATTGTCAAGTTGAGCCTCAGATCAAGTTTAGTGGGTAAAGAAGGGGCTTTGAATTCCTGCCATACAAAACATTAAGATTCGGATAACTTGATTTTGCAAAATAAGTGAGTCCGAGAGGCTGAAACCTGGGAAGTCTGTGTACAAAATTCAGCTTGGTTTTTTTCTTTCTTTCTTTTTTCCACCCTTCTTGTGTCACTAATTGAGGATTTGAGGTGTGTGGGGGGGGTAACTTGCTTGAAAAAGATCAGTTGGCTGCAAACACGCTTCTCTCCCTCCTCCGCTGCACGTCTCCCCCGCTCTGTGGGACTGCCGCCCCGTGCGTGGAAGGGCTGTTTCTCTGCCTCCCCCAATCCTCATGCAACTTTCGGCACTTCTTTGATGTGCACCATCATTTGTAATTGGCAAAGCAAAAGTAATAAATAATTCCAAATCAGTAAGCCCGGGCAGCCGGACGGACGGTATTTCAGCTTCTTAAAGCCTCTGCCGGCTCTCGTGAGCCCCAGCCCCGATCCGGCCAGGCAGCAAGCTGTGTGCCGTTTCGGCGCTCCTCAGAAACATTGAAGCTGCGTTTGACGGCGGCCTTGGACACTGCTGAGCTCTGCAGCATCCCCTGAACATCACCGCTACCCCCACTGGCACTGGGGAGCAAAGCCAGTTGGAGATGAGCCATCTCAGAGTAAGTCCTCCCCGGCTGATCCGCCCTTTTCCCTTTCTCCCCCAGCTTTGTTCCATCCTTTTCCCCCATCCTTTTCCCATCACAGGCTGCTGCTGTCATTCCTGGTGTCATCTGCATGTCAGCAGCTCCCCAGCCTCACCATTGGTACATGAGGGGTATGGCGCAGCTCCTGGGGATGGCCATCATGCTCTGCTGGTGGTGGAGCCAGCCCTGTGCCTGCATCCCTGTGCTCGCAGCGGCACGGGCTTCCCACGCTGCCCCGCTCCGCTGCGGGAATGGCACAAACTGCTCAGGCTTAGAGAAAAGTGATCGATCTGTCTGTCTGTCTATGCATTTCTTTATTTATTCGAGCACTGAGTTAGGACTCGAAAGACATGGTCTGTCACAAACTGACTCCAGTTGTTTCGAACAAGGCATTAGGGCTGGGATTTTCTTGGAGCGCGCGGCAGTAGTTCCAACTCTTCTGCTCTTTGAAAAAAATGACAGTGAGTCCCGAATAACATCAAGGGGCGGGGAGGAAAGAAGTGAAGTGCGAGTGAAATTAGCAGGATTTCAGAAACCCCCACCCTTCGTGTTCCTATTTCTGTCTCTGCAATGGGAGTGACATTTCCTTACAGCGCAGAGAGCCCCGAAACTTAGACCACCGATAGCTGCAGTGGCTTTGCAACGCTGTGGCCATGCATAACGTATTTCAGCAAAAGTTCAATATATTTTGGTATACAAAAGGGTGTGCATAATCTCTTTTTAACGGGAGTTGCTTGTAACCTAAGTCAGCCGGTGTGGTTTAGGTCCTCGACACCAACATCCCTATGACCCATCTCTTTGATGTTAAACCTTGGTTTGTCCCCTGGGTTTGGGGGAGGCAGGTGCTGGTTCTGGGCTCCGAGGTTAGGAACTCATCTGCAGCTGCTTGCCCACAGGTAGTCAGTCATTCCATTCTTAAGGCATAATTCAGGGGACATTTATTTACTGACACCATTTTTCACTGCAAATAGTAATCACAGATGAAAAAAACCTAGTAAAGCTAAGTAGAAGCTAGGCTGGCCTTGCATGGTGTGTGACGCTGGTTTATAGCCACTGGTTTCTAAACGTCTGTGCAAGGACAGCCTGAGTGTGTGAGAAATTAAAACGGGATCATTATTCGGCCCGCATTTTAAGTGCCTAACCTCTCCATTTTGAAGACGTTCTTGTGCTTTGTGGGAAAGCTCATACTCCTTAAATCGTTGGGGTTTTTTTGTTTGTTTTTTTTTTAATGGGAGGGAGGGAGAAGTCCACAGGGAGTTTCGTGGGCAGTTCACACTGTCAACTCAGCATTTTTGCTCATGCTAAAAACATAAGTCTTCACAGTCAAAAAAAAAAAAAAGGCCCCTGAAGAGATGATCTTAATTCTTAGCAATTTTTTTTATTCAAATGTGAAGGGTCTGGACTTTTTTTTTTTTTTTAAATTCAAATAAATAAATATTTTCCAGAGAGCAAACATAATTTCTCTCTGTCTACAGCACACAAGGGAGAGAGAGAAAAGACTACTTGACCCCAGGACAACATGATGCCTGTTTTTTTTTCCGCCTGTTGTCTGGTTGTGGTACAGGAATGTGCAATCTGCAATCGGAACTGGCAGACGCACAACTTTTGTTTGTAAAACTGACTTCATTATTCCCGCTGTAGGGGTGGGCTGGCCGAAGATGTTTGGGAGACGCTGACAGTTTCTGGCCTTCCTGTTGAATCATCCGTATATTTGGCCTGGACCGAACGAGCAGTAGCGTCGCTAAGCTCGGATCCGGGGATCTTGGGAACGAGGGAGCAGCTGGCATGTTTTAACCGTAGCTTTTAAGCGCTAGTTCTCATTATCTCAGCGTTGTCATGATTTTACTCCACCCTGTCCCCTGGTTTTATTTTGTCATCTGCTGAGAATACAGACTCTTTGGACCGGGGTCGTCCCCTCACATCGCCTGCAAAGAGTGGGGCAGAGATGGTTTTTACTGGAGCTTTAGATAGCACTATCACATTACAAATAACTATGATCTAATGTTATATGTCACCCTGGAGCTAAAAGTCCCAGCCGCCCACCAGTACTTAGCTATATTTTACTTCTGATGGCTTGTGCGGCGCTGCACCTCCTGCTTGTATCACTCTAATGACTGTCTTCCCTTATTTACCTTCTCAGATGTCTGCCCTAGTCTGAGGCGATTCCCTTAAGGTTAAGACAAAGACTCTGGGGACAAAAATGATGTGTGATTTTGTAATTAAAGCCTGTATTAATATATACGAGGGAGTCTGAGCAGCCCAAACTTTTGCATTTCTTTTGGAGTTCTTGAATTGATCTTCTCATTTGTCTTGTAAGACAAAACGTTTTTTTCTCCGTGTTTTCCAAAGTGAAATTTCTTTGTTTTCTTAATAGAAAACGCCAGTTCCCCTATGCCCAAATATGATATTTCTGTTTCCTTTGCAACCACCCCTGGGGTTTGAACCACAGACCTACAGCACTGTAACAGAGGTCTCCATCGTGTGCGAATTAGAGGGAGTAAAACCAAAGTTAGACAGAAGGGAAAAGCAGCAGCTCAGGGCCGGGTGTTGGAAATGGGGGGTTGATGCAGGGACACATCCCGTCTCCTCCATGACAATCCCCAGCTGATCGTGCTGTCTCCGTGGGTCACCTCCTGCATCCCCCCATTGCTGATCAGACTGCCGACCGTCCCCGTTTGTCACCTGTCCCCTTCCACATCTGCACTGGAAACTTTCCCTTCCTGATGCTGCTGGACTGGTTCTCTCCTCCTCTCCCTCTCTGCTGTTATTTATCCCTCTAATTGTGTAAAACGTTTTGGGATGTAGTTGCTATGAAGGATGCTATGCAGAATAAAGTTGGTGCTGTATATATGAAATTGTGATCTGTAATTTGTATTTCCTCCACTGTATAACTCAAGATTATTAAATTAGGATGTGGCTGGATGCAGTTATTAATATCAAGTAGACAATGCAATTTGTTTTTACCATTTCCTTTTGTTGATCCCTCTTTATTACTTCTCATCTCTCTTGGAAACACAGAATGTTTGATTCGTGGCTTTGTGAGCATCGTAGCAGTGGGTCAGAGATGCGGGGGATGGAGAGGAGGTTAGGAGGCATGATTTGAGTATCCGTGACTCAAAGTGATGAGCAAACTCTCCTCAGGGAGAGTTTGGTGTCTGCGAATCTCATTAGGTTATTTTATTTTACCTTTCTAGTATTTGATTTTTGCTAGCACTTAGAAATCTTGCACTTTTGAATTGTGTTGGCTTGGGATCCGAAGCACTGAACAGCTCATTACTATGGCAAAGCTCAACTCCGTTGTGTCTCATGACACTCCTACAGCTCCATGACCTGGGTGGTGGCCCTACCAAGGCCTCTGATCCTACCTTTTTGTTAGTATAGAGAGAAAAAAAAAAAGAAAATGCATTAAAATTAAAGTCTTATGACTGTAATGAAAAGGTTATTTCCCCTTCTCTCGCAAGTTAAGTTCTGTGCAATTGCAGCTCACTTTGTCCTGTCCATCTCGTAGTCTCATTAGCTGCTGGGCCACAGAGGAATTGAGGAGAGAGAGTTGGGGGTTTTATCTGCATGCCGTTCCAGCATGGAGGATTCAGTGAGATGATGGCTTGTCATTTTTTATTAATGAGTTAGAGCCTGATTCATTATAGATGTGTAGAATGAGCTCGGTGTGGCTGCGGGGGGGCAGGGAGGGACTCTGTCAATGAAGAGGTACCTCCACCATGGGTCTTCTCCTGCTTAGTCTTAAGCAAATTGCCTTACCAGCACTGCTTGCCATTGTGCTACGGGGCAGCTGAGTTAGCGTGCGGCTCCAGTTTCCTGCTGCCCAAGCCGGTGCGTTTCAGTGTATGACAAAGAGCCCCAGAGGAGAAATGAGTGTTTAGCGATGCTCAACAATTAGGCGTTACAAAGAGGTTTCTAAGGGACCATCCCCTGCAGTCTGCCTGGCTGGCAGGTTGGTGGCTGGGAAAAAGGTTTCCAGATTTTCTGTTTGAGGGGGTAGATTGGCCTGGTGGAGAAAAACACGTTCTCGCCAACGGAAGCAAACAGCTCTGTGTCTTTCAGTCCTTCCTTACGTGCTTGTAGCATGAATCATATATATGTGTGATATGTGTATATATAGATACACACACATATATAGGTAAACCCCCCAATTTTTAAAATATATATATTTATGAAAAGCCACGTGGTCAGAAAAACCCGGTTGTGTTCAGAAGGAGGTGTGTCAAGTACCGAGGAGGTTGAGGACAGGTGACTGTCTTGCCCTTGGCGAATCCAAACACCCTCAAGCAGAGGTGGACGCTGACACTTTGGGGACCCCCCAGCCATGCCACCACAGGAACCCCCTCTTGGCGGGTGCAGGCAGAGGCAGCGTTATCTGCTGTGGCCACTGCCCTTGGCCAGCAGCTCCTGGCTCTGGTGGCCCCACCGGCAGGCTGTGCCCACGGCGTGCCTCTCCCTTGTGGACCACACGTGCCTCTGTGAGATGCTTCCTCAGGGGGAGGAATTTTGATAGTAAGAGCTGTTTAATGTTAGAAAACAGGATTAAATACTTCAAGTGTATTTAAACCCAGTTTAAAGAGGATTTAAGCCAGTTTAAAAAGCCCAGCCCAGGCTCTTCTTGCACAAACTTGATGAATTCTATTTTTGCTGCCTCTGTGTTTCTGCCCGTCTCTAGAAGAAGCCCTGAAAAGCTGCAAGAGGGGATCTCACCCTTTTTGTGTTATTTCTATGGGCCAAAGAAGTGCAAGTAAATGCCCGAACTTTTGGAAGTGTCTGTGACAATAATCTGGCCTTTTGGAGAGTCACCAAATTGCGGCTAGAGGCAGAATGAGCCTCATTTAGCTTGCCTGTTGTATTGTGTTTATTACGTGTTTAAATTTGTAAGCTCTTTGCGCTTTACCGAGATAGGTAACCGTTCAGCATTAATCTCAGTGCAGACTGTCAGAAAGAGATATGCAGTTGGAGTGGTCTCTCATGTTCTTCTTAATCTAAAGCGAAGGTCATTCAGATTGAAGTTATCTGGCTGCTCTTTGTACACAGAAAAGCGTAAATTCTGCGTGTTTGGCGGTGGTCTCCCACTGGGAAGATGCAGTATGTACCCCTGTGCCATGCCGGTGCACTGACCAGTGTACAAGTTTCTTCTTTACATCAAACCACCAACTGAGATGGATTAAGGAAATATTCTCGAGCATCTCAGAGAATCGTTAATCTAACAGCTCTTGTTGAATAAGGGAAATTTTTCCTGCTTTGCATTTACACTTGACCTTAGATAAATTCTGGTTGAGGTTACGTTCTGGTGATCTGCCGAGGACAGAACGTGCTGTTTTCCAGTATTGTTATTTATAATCGTGCAGTGTGGATCAAATGTTTTAAAGGTTGCTGCCCAACTAGGTACACACAGAAATAAAGATATGCTGCTCCTGTCTTCAGCGAGAGCTTTCTTTTCCAACATTTTTTCAGGCCCCCAAGTCTTTTCAAATGTTTGGGTGTACTATGTAGAAACTTAAAAACTCAGGGTGCTGTTTGTTATTCTCTGCTTGCAAGGAAAATAAAAGATCAAACTGTCCTTGCAGTAAACGTGCAGGCTTGAAAGGGTTAAGGCAACAAACAGACCTAAAGGAATCTTTTCCCCTTGTAAAATATGCAGCCGGTGTGACAGCAGTATTCCCAGAGTCAAGTTATCTTTTACATTAGTGAATGTTGTTCCTAAAGCTTTAGCTGGGGTAATAAATGATTCATGGTAACCACACCTTTGTGCACAGCCGTCCACTTGATGTTCAGTCCATACGCGACTTCAAGAAGCCTCGTGCAGGAGCTCTACGGCTCCAGTTCAGCAGCTTTCTCCCAGTAACTGTGACAGGGTGAAAGGCATTTGAGTAACAAATGGTAAGTCGAAGGGAAAGGTTTCTCTTCTGCCTCTTAAAGTGTAAATTAGCAGTGTGTGTTTGTGCTTTCTGTGCAACCCAAGTCTGATGCACGTTCCTGAGAGCCTGGATGTGGAGAGGAGACTTAGGAGGATGTGTCTGAGTCTATTCTCTTCGGAAAAGAAGAAAATAGGAAGGGAACTTTTAAAGTGGTGTGTGTCAGTTCTCCAAGCGCTTCCCCAACATGCAACTAATGAGACCTCCCAGTACATCTGTATTGCGAGGGAGCAAGGGAGACAGACCCCTTTGAAGAGTTCCAAGTCAGATGACATTCGGAGCTGGGCTGGAGAGCAGCTTTTCCACTCCCTGACCTTCTGCTCACGTTGCTAAATGTCCACCAAGAGACCGAACTCCTCCCAGACCCTTCCGCACCCATATGCAGCTGTGGACCCAGGCTCCATCTTCTGGGAGAAGGCAGGTGGCCCAGCTGGGAGCTCAGCTCTGGAGTTGGGAAGGCCAAGGCTCAGTCCCTGCTGCCTCCACAGTTTGTCCTGCTGGGTTAGTCATTTGACACTTAGTATGTCACTTGATATGACATGTTAGATATGTTAACTTGACCTGACCTAAAGCACAATACATGGTCTGTATTAAACTGGTTAAGCCACTGGCATAATTTGAGGTGCACATCCAGAGGGTTCTTTGTCTGGTATGGAGGACAGGTTGTAAAATGGCTGGGAAAATTGCTTTTGGAAGACACTTTCCATAGATATAAGGGAACTAACAAAGAGTTACACATAGGAGAGATGAAGTCTATCTTTACTCTCTCTGGTTGCATTTGTACAGGCCAAGAATCAGGGCAGGACACATTCTTTGGCCTTGCAGGCCAGTTTAACAGGCACCACTCATGTCCATACAGCTACACTGCCTTCGTCCACAAAGCAAAGCCATCTTGTCTGCACCACATACAGGGAACAGCCCCAGGGCAGTACTCCCCTCCCAGCTGTGCCCATTGCTTCACGGGCATGGCGCGGGAGGGAGGTTGCTGTCAGTTGAACAGGGCACCTCGATATCTCCTTGGTGGGACTCACAGCCCCGCTGATACTTTTCCAATGGAGCTGACTAAGAGGATAACTCCTAGATTTTGAGACCCTGTGATTACTAAAGATAGATTTGCCCAAACAGTAGGACTCGTGCAAGATTAAAAGAATTTAGAAAAGAGTCTTTCATTTGGGACAAACAAGGTAGGTGCAAGGTTTGGCCCAATTAGAGAGTGGACACGGCAAACAGGCCATTATGTCAGGACACTGGATGGTGATTTATAACACTCATTGTGGTCTGAGAAGTGAGTGGAGAAAGGAGGTACCTAAAAGTAGGCTTGGACTAGCCTGGGAAGTTTCTCAGGAGCCCAGAGCTAAGTAGGACAGCAGACATCCAGGAATGAAAAATAATAATGAAGGGAATTTGGCCCAGTTCATTCAGTTTTCACCACAAAATCATCTGGGGGAGGTTTTTCGTTTTTATCCTGAGTCGACTTCCAAACGGATAGTCCTTATGTCATTCCCCTTATGACTATCCCCCGTGTGAGCGTGAAACATTTCGCCAAGCGTTCAGCTGACTTTCCCAGAGTCTGGTTTCAGAGTGCCACAGCTCTCTGGAGCTGCAAGCGTAATGTATTGGAGACCCGCGTTTTATGTATCTCTCTCTCCGGCAGTTCATGAATAGTAAGCACAGTGGGTTTTACAAGGACAGATATGGAATAGTCTACATTGCATTTGAGCAGAAAGTGCAGCATACAATTGACATAGCTCAGTCTTGGGTGTTTGCTGGTTTAAAACAAAAGACGATTTCCAACAATTGAGGGTTTTTTCTTACCAGACCAATCACGAACTTTTGAAGCATGAAATGAATTTCACCGGTCCTTGCCAATAAGCTTCTTTCTCTGATATTGGTTTTTATGAAATGGCTATAATCTTTGCAGGTAATGAATGAAAGCTACACTATGAAGTCCCACCTAGCATTCTTCTTCTTGATTTATGGTGTATTGGTTAAAATAGTAAACTGATAATGATGGCAAAATAACAATAAATCACTATGGGCTGATGTATCAGAAACAATAGAAAATGTTCTGGAGGAAGAAACTTGGAGCCAGTTGGGGAACAGCTGGGTGTTCTGCAGATATGAAAGATACCAGGGAGTCCACAAAAATACAAATTAAAAGACTCTCTCCCTTTGTTTCTGTCAAGATTGGGCTGTTCTTGCTTCTGTATGAAATAAATTCAAGACATCTATGATGAATTAAGTTTCCCACACCCCCCAGTGTATCAAATCTAATCAGAAAGTGCTGGTGGAAATCCGTTCAGGCCAAAATCCTGGCTGGATCTGAAGTTTAGATCTGGATGTGATAATTTCATTTTGTACAATTCTGTAAAGGACTGGTATTTAGATCTTGCTTCTCCCAAAAAATTACCCTTGTGGTTGAATGTATGCACGAGTAGTTTTCTAAAGGTAAAGCAAAGTGATGTTGTTATCTTGTGTTATCTCAGCTTCTAGATAATGCACCTTTTCTCTTCTCTTTGCTGTCCACCAGATGTGTTTTCAGACTGTCCATATTTTTTTGTTGGGATCATATAATTGTAATACATGTTGGCTCAGATGTGCTTTGGGTAATGATATGCCAATAGATAAAAGAAAAGATGGAGCAAAATCACCCCTGCCTAAACGTAGTTTGAAGAGACCATGATGTCTCCTGAGAACCCAAAAGTTACCTCGTCTTTTGGGGACTTGACCGATCCCAAACTGATCTTCCTAGAAAGCTTTTGGGTTAAATTCTCCCTCTTGTCTTGTCTTGTAATGGAAACTTTCTTTGGACTTGGTGCTAATCATACCAATGAGCCAGCTCTGATTGGTACTAGCTTGCAAAAGGCCTCTTTTGTTCTTGTTAGAGTATCTAACCTCTAAATCTATTTAATACCCTTTCCCTGGTTGTCCATCATTATGACACATGATTTTCCAAAGGATTTACTATTAGTTAGCAGCACAGGGCTTTCTCCCTGGGGTAGCAGCTACTTGCAGTGAAGAAAATGCATGTTCAATGTAGCAATTTGTCTTTTTTTATATATTTATTATAAGAGTAAATGAGTTATTGTGGGGGACTTCAATATTATTGCAAATTAGGTGCTACAAGCCAAGCCGTGCACATTTGTTATGTTTCCAGGCATACACAGCATGCATAGCAGTTCAAAAATCAGCAGTCATATTATATCTAGGCCTTTTCCTGGGCAGCTGCTACTTTGCAGGTATTTTTGTAGTGTGACTGTTCCATAACTCTGCTTACTTCAAATGAAGGGAGGGGGGAATCTGTCACAAAAGTGATTGCTATAAAAAAGGTTTTGATGAGCACGAAGGCATGAATTATAAAATCTCTCAAGATTTAGTTTCCAAAGTAGGCATGGGCTAATGAATATACAGAGAGCATTGCTTGTCGTATATTCCTTCTATAACAGTAATTTATGAACTGGTTTTTTTTTTTTTCACTTGCACCTTTCTGGATGTACTTGCAGGCTGGAAACTTATCGAAATTATATATTGCTCCTTTATTCAGAAAAGTGTACAGAATCAAGCAAAGCCCATAGAACTGAATCCTACCTGACCTCTGCTTCAACAAGGGGCTTCAATTAACTGCTGAACTTTAAGTCAGCAAAATTAGTCAAATGTTTTGGTTTCAGCAGCTCACTAGAGCTGGGGTCTCTGTGCTGGTGAGGGAGAAGAGGGTGTTCTGCCCCAGGTCAAGCTTCTGAGTTTCTGGTTTAGGGAAAATCAGACTCTCACCAGAAAAATCTCTTTTCACGTAATTTCATCTGGCAAGGATGCAGAAATGGGCAACTAGGCAAGAGACCCGTGCTTGGATCCACTGCTTCCCAAATCAAGCCCTTTTCTCTAGTTTAGCCATCAGCCTAATCCTGGATTTAGAGACTAATCTGGATTCAAACTCTGTTTCTTTTGATGTTCCTGCAGGACAGGTGGTGTCTGGTGGGAGGGGAGAGCATCCTGTGTACAAAAAAATAACGAAAAAAATTCTGAACCATCTCCTTGATTCCATCAGCTTTCAGAAGAGAGGAATAGATAAGAAGGTGGAACCCTCCTGCATCTCTTCTCTTCTACTTTTTCTTTTTTTTTCCCCAAGAAAAGAGAGCCCATGTGTCATGTTTCATGTAACACTGGTTATATTCATCATAGGTGACCTGGATCATTTGTACTTGTGGTTTATAGTCTCTCGACATGCATTGTTTTCTCTAGCTTGAAATATAGCACATTAATGAGGTATGTATCTGTTCAGATGTATGCAGTCAGCTCATGAAAGATGCTTTGGTAGCACTTCTACTAGTTTGTCAACAGCTAGCATTTTGGCAGCTGCAGAGAAAAAAACATCCCAAATTCATACAAGGGACTAAGAAAATCTGACGTTAAACTTCTGGGAGCCGTGCTTACGCGTGCTGGAGCTCACTGTACCCTCCCTAATGCAAGCTCCGGTGAAGTAACTATCACTTTACAATTAATGCACATCCACTTCTGATGGGGCTATATCGATACTTCTGTTCCCTCTTTGCCGGGAGCGGACTGCAGCTGGTCTAGTTAACAGGTTGACCTGAGAAGGTACAGCCCTGCTGGAAAATAACACAATGCTCACACAGCGGTTCATGCTGAAGAGTCAGGATGGGTATTTTTGGTGAGAGGAACCAGGGATGCTGAAGGCATGGTGGGACAGCCTGGGGAGCTGGTGCCTGGGCTGCTGCTGCAGCTGGACCAGGTTGTGACCTGCAATGTGGAAGATTCATGCTAGCCTTCGGTCTGTGTGAGACGGCCCATGGAAGCAGTCTGCTCCTCTTGCTCTGTGGAAACCCCCCATTTCTCCTGTGCTCTCCTGTTGAGTGTGAGCAGCTGGTGCTCGGCAGAGCCCACCTGGGCGCTTTGTTGCAGTGGCTCCCTGTGTGCTGGTCGCTCACTGTTCCTGATATTCCTGATCTGCTGCAGTGGCATCTTTGCCCTTCCTTATCACAAAAAGGGGTCACTTTTTACTGTTTTCCTGTATAAGATCTGGAGTTGCTTGGTGGTGAGAACAGAATGACTGGGAAGTGCTGGGAGTCCTAAATTTAGCTCCTCATTTGACCACAGGTTACAGCTTTGTGCTTACATGCTTTAGCAGTGCCTTGGAAAGCTGTTAGTGTATGGGTTTATAGCTGTTGACTTCAGTAAGCATTGAACTAGGACCTGTTTGCAACATGATATTAGATCTGCAGAGCATTGGGAACAATTTGGATTGTGTTCCCAGTTACCAAAGCAAGCTGGAAAACCTATCAGACAAATCTGGGGAGGAAAAAACATTATTGCTATTTCTCCATCAGACAAAGAGAAGAAAAAAGAATTTTCATACCAAGAATTTGTGAGGTTCAAGCAATTGTGGAGTACAGTCCTATCGCTGTGCGTGAATGCAACTTTTTATTATTAATATACAATCATCCAGAAAGCTGTCCCAGTTTTGCAGAAATAATTTTATTTGCATGTTAGTGCCTTCTGTATCAATGGATTATGGGTATCAATCTGGAGTGGCATACTAAGGACAAAGAACATGAAAAACTACATCTTGAAATCCGTCTAAACTTGAATAGTTCAAGTCTCAAGGGGCAAAACTGTGTTATAAGTATTCCTGTTGAGTGGTAACAAGTAGCCCCATTAAGCAGTAGCTGGAAATCAGCATGCCTCCGAGACAACCCAGCAACATTTATTCAGAGACCGATTTGTGGGTGAGATGAGCGGCGGTGTCTTTGTACTTTGCTCTGAAATACTTATCCCCCAAACATCCCCCTGAGCTCCTGGGTTTCCAGAGGCCAGGGCTGCCTCTTAATCTTTGTTTGCCTTCACCTCTCAGAGATCAGTATTTTCTCGTTACAAATTGTTGTGCTTTTAAAATGACAATAAAGGTAACTTTTAGCCCAGAGATTGAGCCAGTTGTTTGATTTAACTGAACTGGTGGTGTATATTTAGGGGCTTTCTGATTCGTAAGAGTTTGTGTGTACACGCTCTTAAGAGAATCTTTGCTGTCAGGGACTTTTTTTTCCTTGTATAGAGACTCTTTATCAGAGCTCAGGCGGTACGCTTTGGAGGAGCTGAGACCATAAGAAGTTTCTCCCAGCTGTACAGAAATCTTTACTGCCTTTAATCATTTAGTATTCTGCAGAAATAGTATTGTCGTCATCTTTTTTTTTTTCCATGCGCCACTCTGATATAAATGCATCTTTTATGTTCGCAGATTTGGCCAAACCAGTATGTTATTTCAGCTACTTTTCATTAACAACTTGGGGTATTTTAGCTGCGCAGTAGCTTTTTCATTGTGTTTCTATGCTGCTTTACTATTGAATGAAATTTAATACATTGCTTATAATTAGCAGTGAGGAATGTTACCCTATCATCAGTTGACTGCTACGAGGCGTGCTTAAAGATTTTAACAAAGAAAATATTCTTTACTCTTGAAATGCTTTGCAGTTCCGCCCAGGCTGCTCAAAATAAACATTGTTTTTGAACGAAACTCTTCCCTCCTACCCCCCCTTCAAAAACAAACAAAATATTTTCAGTGGCCATCAGATAGAAATTTGACCCTAATTACAGGCTTTGTCTATTCATGCCACGTAGTAGGGGTCCAGAGAGTGATAGTTGGAAACTGAATGCACTTTAACACAGCATCAGGTGCTGGCAGAAATACACAGCGTGTGTGTTGAAAGGTATAATGAGGGTTATGTGCTCTTGTAAGCTACAATTTGCATACATGAAGTGAGGTGCGTTTTTTTTCCGTAGGGATTAGCGGTTCTGGGACTAGCCCAGAAATCCTTACTCAGCTGTAACTCCTGATGCGCGGTCATTGTTCATACCTTCATAATACAAATGGGACTTTTGCATTAGTTGAGTTTCCAAAGACCATCCCGTTTCTCGCACCGCTATGGGTGTCAGTAGCCTCTGGGGCAAATCTCTAGTGCTCAACACCGCAGTTTTACTCATCCCCTCTTGCTCCAGAAGCAGGACGCAGAGTTTTTGAGGGCCCTTGGAGCGGCTGCCCAGCTCTCTTTGCTAGTTAAGTCACCATCCCATTGCTCCCACTCCTGGGCATTTGTCTGGGGAGCTCAGGAAGCCAGATGGCTTCTGCCTCTCATAGCAAAGCCCCTGACGGTGGCTGGGTACCTTCAGCCCCCAAAGCCCCAGCAAAGCACCCAGAAAGGGGGCTACCCAGTCCAGGCTCTGCTCAGAAATGGCAAAACATCAACTGGTGGTTCCCTTGGGGTGGCTGGTATGGAATTGCCCACGCGGAGAGGTGAATTGCACAACAGAAGGACTTTCTACTCTACCCTGGCTTGTTATGGCCTTGTTGCACTGTCTTAGCTCTCATGCCCCAGCTTCTTTTATGAAGCTCAGTATGCCACGCTAAGGTCCTGTCCTTCCCAATCTCAGTGCCTCTTCTGATACCCAAATTAAAAATAATAACATTCATGTTGTTGCATTTCCCTTTGGTGGTTCTTTTTTGTTTGTTTATTTCCTTGTTTTGAATTCAGTTTATGGCTTTGGTTTCTCTGATGTATAGGAAAATTTTGTGGTAGTTCTGCGCAGACATTACTTCTAGGCAGCAACCTAAAACAAAACAAGAGGGAGAGAGAAAAAGGAGGAGATTGTCTCTTAGTTACAGAACAGCTAGTTTGTTTGTATTGAAAAAGAGACTAACTCTTAAAGAATGCACTGTAATTTGTATTGTAGATCTAATTTGTGTGAGCCTTAAGTGCAGCCATGCGTTAGAATGTTTGCAAAAATTAAAAGTTTGAGATGTGGGAAGAGATTGAATTTAATTTGTAATTTGCGCAAACATTTTAATCTCCCTCACAGAAGACTTGTGAAGTCTTTTCAAGCCCAGAATGTTTAATTGTTCAGAGAGAGCTTTTCCAAGGGGCCCAAGGTAAGCAGGGACAAACTGAAATGCAAATCACATCCGTGGCCTCTCTCCCTGTTTTGGTCAAACCTGCAGTTTCCACCTCCGACACATGAGCTACCAAACAAAAGTACTGTGGTGGGTCCTGCGTGGTCCATGAGCAATGTCAGCTGTGGCTTCTGAAGGAGGCATGAGCATGCATCCGATACAGGTATCCCTGCCTATCTCAGCTCTAAATGGCATTTAATAAAGTGAAGAAATCATAAGTACAGTCAGTGAACCAGCATCACGATTGGATACTAGAATGAGAAGGAAGAAATGAGTTTGTTCAGCAGCCATGTTAGAGACTCAGTTTTGAGCTGCTTTGATGGTTCTGTGACTACTTCAGTCAAAATGAGAAATGAAAATGAAGTACCAGTTTATGGGATACCTTCCAGTCTGAAATGTCTGTGCCAGAATGGGGCATTGGCAGATACCTGCAGCAGTTCCACAGTAGAAGCTTTTCAGTGAGCAACATCGACAAAATGAACAGAACTGTTCATTTTAATGTGTTCTTATTTTTACCCTTGAGTGATGTACCTCAAGGGTCCCTACTGGTATCAATACTATTTAATATCTTCATCAATGACATAAACAGTGGGATTGGGGCCGCCCTGAGCAAGTTTGTGGACAACACCAAGCTGAGTGGTAGGGTTGACATGCCTAAGGGACAGGATGCCATCCAGAGGGACCTGGACAGGCTTGAGTAGTGGCCCTGTGTGAACCTCATGAGGTTCAACAAGGCCAAGTGCAGGGTCCTGCACCTGGGTCAAGGCAATCCCTGGTGTCAGTACAGGCTGGGGGATGAAGGGATTGAGAGCAGGCCTGCCAAGAAGGACTTGGGGGTACTGGTGGATGAAAAGCTGGACATGAGCTGACAATGTGTGCTTGCAGCCCTGGATACCAACCGTATCCTGGGCTGCAAAACAAGAAGCGTGGCCAGCAGGTTGAGGGAGGTGATTCTGCCCCTCTACTCTGCTCTGGTGAGACCCCACCTGGAGTACTGTGTCCAGCTCTGGGGTCCCCAGCACAAGAGAACACAGAGGGCCACAAAAGTAACCAGAGAGCTGGAACACCTCTTCTATGAAGAAAGGCTGAGAAAGTTGGGGTTGGTCAGCCTGGACAAGAGAAGGCTCTGGGAAGATCTTACTGAGTTCATTCAATACTTAAAGGGGCTTATAAGAAAGATGGAGAACAACTTCTTACCAAGGACAAGGTGCAGCAGTTTTAAACTGAAAGAGTGTAGGTTTAGTTTGGACATTAGGAGGACATTTTTTACGGTAGGGATGGTGAGACACTGGAATGTGTTGCCCAGAGAAGTTGTGGATGCCTCATGGTTGGAAATGTGCAAAGTCAGGTTGGACTGGACTTTGAGCAACCTGATCTAGTGAAAGATGCCCCTGCCTATGGCAGGGGTGTTGGATTAGTTGATGTTTGAAGGTCCCTTTCAACGCAAACCATTCTGTGATTATAGGTTGTCTGGCTTGAAGCCGGTATGCTGAATGTTTCAACAGCATGAGATACAGGCTGCCTGAAAACAGCACAGAGTTCTCAAATTGGACCTTCAAAATCTCTTAAAATGCCCTTGAAATTTTTCCTGAGTGTGGTTGAGGATCTGTTACACCCTCTTCAATCTGCTCTGAAGAAGCTACAGAGTTGGAGCATGGCTTGCCTCAAAGGTACTCTCCCAGACAATTTGGATGCTGTGCTCCTAATAATACTGAATGGTGTGCCATAAACAGGCTATTTTACATTTTGTGCACACCCAGTCATCAATGGCTTCCTGCTTGGGAACTGTGGTATTCAGACACAGCAGTGGCAGCAAAGACAGGTAAACACATTTACACCTGTTAAGGCAAGAAAAATGTTGGCCCATTCCCACTAAGAAGATAATAACTTGCTCGCTAGCACAGGTCCAGCTCATGTGCTGGGGTGGTTTCCAGAGCAGCCCAGACTGGTTGCCGCATCCCAAGGAAGCTCCTCGATGTTGGGGTTGACTGAAGTATGGGCCAACTGCAAGGTCATTGCAGTTCTCTTCTTTCTTCGGCTCTGTCGTGTGTTTGAGGGATGATGGCCATTTTGGTCATAGCTTATTCCTGGCGTAATGTTTGTTTCTCAAAGTAACCAACGGGTTGCTAGTTTCGCTATTCTTAATGGAAAGATGAGCAGAAATTATGTTGAAACCCACCATCAGGATCTGCTTGGGCAAAGCCATATTATTTCATAATTAGCTCTGATGCTTTTGGCCCAGCTGCTTAGGAATCAGCTCTAATCCTCTTATGAAGCCAAATTTCTGGGTTTTTTTCTTGGCCCTGGCAGTGCTTCTACATTAATGTTATGATGTCTGGCTCCAGTGATGCTTACAGTAAGTTTGCATGATCAGGATGGAGAAATCACACCTAGATTGTCCTCAAACACAGGCTTCAGTGGAGTACATCGTCGTGTTTTTGATGTCTCCACAGGGTGACAGTTCTGTGGCTGCAGTGAATCAGTCTTGGTCTGTATCAGAGTCAGTATTTTAGTACCTTTACGTGTGTAGGTGCCAGCAGGCACCACTTTACAGGCAACTGAATGTACTGTAGTATCAGTGATCACTACTGAAGATTTCCAGAGTGCTCCAGAATAAGCTTCAAATGGCTGAGAATAAGGGGAGCGAAACCAGACTCTGATGTACCTGTTGGTTTGCTTGTTAATTGAGCTACTGATGGATTTTTAATGCGTTTTGGGGGTATGTGCGGCTTTTTTACAAGAGGCAACTTGCTATTGCGGCTCCAGCCTCAGTAGCCTTAAAGGACTTCTACACACATTTTGCAATGGGTCTTTGAAGGCAATGACTCATAACGTGGGTTTGGCCGGACTCCATGGAAAAGTGATTTTGATCCCCTCCAACAAGGGGCACTACTGCCAGTCTGTGTCAGCCAGCACACGCTCTGTTCTCCTTCTGTGTATTCACATTTCCCGTGAACCCGTGACAAATCTGAGCATGTGTGTGGCAGTGTTTTTCTTTTCTAAGCTAAAAAAATGCAGTAGTGAAAGTCCAAGTCAAGCTAAACCTAAGCACTTAGATACTTTGGGAATGTTCCTGTTATAACAGATAGGAAAACTTCCATTGCACAGAAGGGATTTTGCAAATCCAAGTGAAAAGCAACAAATGGAAAGCTCATTAGAATACAGTCATTAATTCTTGAGCTAAATTAACAAGGTTAAATATAATTTAGTGAGTTTCTCAATGTAGGTCTGCCCAATCCATTAACAGGAGTTTAAAACAAACATTCTGTGATAACCACACTTCTTAAGAGCTGCATCAAAAGTGCTTTCGCAGAAGGTCAGTCCCGGATCTGGGATATCTTGGGCTACCCCATGCTCTTGGGACCACTTTCAGTGTTTAACGTGCAATGAATAAATAAGCACTTCGGAGCCCTTTTTCTTTTTTTCCTTCTTTTTTTTTTTTCTTCCCCCGAGGGTGAAAGGCTCTGAGAAACAATATTGGCAGCAGGAACACCTTGTGTAGATCAGAAGAAAAACCCCTCCTCTGACTTGAACTGACTCCCGCTAATTACATGGCTGGAGATGGACCTTTAGGGAAGCTGCCCCACGGCATTGTCCTGGACAATCCCCACCAAATTAGGGCCGGTCAGGTCGAATGCGAAGAGAGTGGTGATTACCGAGATTATTTTCTTTTTAAACATGCTCCTTAGCTCTACTTTGCTGGGTGTTGGTTTTCAAAGGGGACTTATAATAAACGTGGGCCATCTATATATAGCCCAACTTTTGTTCGTTTGCACAGTTCAGAAAGCCTACTGTTTGAGGTTAGCCTTGAGTAAACTTGTACCATTTACTTTGGAGCATTTCAAAGGGAACAAAAACACAAATCATGATGAGGCTAATAAGAAGTTTGGGTGTTTAGTTTAAATGTGTACACAGCAATCATTGTAGAGGAAGTCCTTCTCTTTGGGAGTACATTATTATTAAGCAGCATTGCTGTTTGCCTGGTTTTGTCTGGTCCGCAATTTGCATTCACTTGATGGATTGCCAGGGTCGGAGGTGCACTACTTGGGAAACACTGAAGTGCCGTCTCAGCAAACTCTTAAGAGGAAGGGAACACTAATACAAGCATTTGCCCAAACTCCTCGAGTCTTCTTAGGCTTCCTTAGGCTGTGCTAGATCAATATGACAGTTTGCTAAGAAGCTTTGGACATGCATTCACAAACTCTCTCTATTGGCTTTCTTGGCGTGTTATTCAGGAGGTAGCTGCTAGTGAAACATGTCTGCTACCAGCACAGAAGATTTATACATGCATTTTCTTCTCCTGCTAAGTGATTTATTTACTAGCAATAATGCCTTGCAGAGCTGCTTGGTCCAGTTTGCAGAACTCATTATGTCGACCCTCAACAATCTATAGATGAATGGGATCGCTCTCGCTCTCTCTCTCTTGTTGTTTTTTTTTCCCTCTCTCTATCCTCTTTTTTTTAAGTGTGGTCACATGGCTCCGATCCTCCTGTTCAGTGGAGTGAGATGATCCCAAGCCGGTGAGCATTTCTTTCTGTACTACGCACAGAGGTAAGTTCTCTTGTGCCACCTGTCTCAGAGCAATGAAGGGGTTTGCTTGCTTGCTTGCGTTAATTGTAATCATTTGCTTTCTGACCGCTTACTGTCAGTCGCCTGCAAATGGACGGGCTTACATGGGAGACAATTTATACAGCTTATTTCCCGTGATCTACAAGCCCTGCAAAATAGAACAAAAAAAAATAAAAATGTAACATTGCGAAAGTTATTAATGGCAAAAACTCTGTGCTGGCCTTTGCTCACAGAGCGCTCAAATCTCCTCTGTTCTCGTGCCGCCAGTGTCTCACGCTGGTGCCTCTCAGCCCTCCCGCTCGCTGGCTGGCTTTAATTCCTGCCTCTCCTCAGCACTTGGTGAGATTCAGCCCTTTCGCTTCCCGCTGGCGGAGGACGGGAAATTGGCTGCTCCGACAGCTCTTGCTGCCGATCCCTCAGCCAGCGAGGTTATGCAAAGGTGAGAGGTGACCAGATTATTCACGTTTTTATCTGCGAAGCGCTAGCGGTGCTCTTCATTGTCGCTTACAGGAGGGTTGGAGGCAGTCTGGGCTCAGATGCGCCGGGATTTTCGTGTTCCCGTCAAAGCCCCATGGCCCTGTGTGTCAGGGAGGTGCTGGCCCGGCCATGGCAGGGCAGAGCTCCTGGATCCCTCCATGGCTGCGGGCAGCGGGACCTCTCCATCCGCCACGCACCAAGTTTTCACTCAGTGGCAGAAAGTGCAATTCAAGATTTGGGTCTTACCATCCTTTTTGGGGACTGGGAAGCTTCATCCCAGTCTTCCCGCTTCACCCGAGTCTTTGTTTAGGGAGCTCCCCAGCACATTTCGCGTCGTCCCCTTCCCCAAATGCCTGAACAGACATATGATTCCTCGGACATGTGATCTAAAAAACGTTCCAGGCCATCTTAACTGTTTCTCATTTTATTAGCCCTGCCAAGTTCTAAGCACACCTTGAATAAATTCATAGTTAGTGGTTGTGGCGTATGTACCTTGGCTATCGTGGGTGGATAAAAAATGTTTTATACCCCCGAGGAGCAGCAAAAGAGCGAGCGAGCTCCATGCAGCGAAAGGAGTGAAAAAGTTGGATTAAATCATGTCTGTCTGCCTGTGGTTGAACTAGCAATGAGGCATTTTCAATCAGAGGTCAGGGCTGTGGTCAAATTTCTGCTTCAGTTTTTGCTTGCCGTAATTTTCCCTCATACCAGATTCTGTGTGAAACTCCAGAAGGACCGAGACACTCTCTGTGTCTGACCTTTCGGGGCAGGATTTTTCAGACAGTCCTGTTTCAATTGAACTCGCTGCCAGAGCATGCAGGAAGGAAGCGACATGTGTTAGTCATACGCCCCGGTGTGTGTTTAGCATCCAATTTGTGTACAGTCCAGGAATAACCCGGCATAACTCTGCAAAGCTGGACTCACGCTTAGATGTTTTGATGTTTGGGCTAGGAGGGGATTTCTTCATACATGAAACAGGCTTTCAGTTCTCGTGAAGGATCAATACCTCCCCCCGGGGAGCTCAAGCAATGAAAATATTTTTGCAATAGATGCCAGAGCTCAACCTGTGCATGGGCGTCTCGGGCTGAGCGACTGCGTTTCAAAGCTGGAGTTTACCGGCGTTTCCCCAGACAAGCCAGACCCACCGCGGGGGCACAAGGGCATCGCTGCCCCGGCTTCACGGGCAGCATCGCGGCCCGGGGACGGCTGGTGTGCCCGCTCGGGGGCAGCCCGTGCCACAAAAGGCACCTTGTGAGAGGTGTGGGAAGAGCCCGAGCGTGCTCGCCTTACTCACCAGCCTTTGGAAACGGGGCTGGGGGCAGCCGCGCCAGGCTTGACATCTTGAAACAACATTAATTAAAAGTAACTTTTTAATCCTTGAGGGAAGAGAAACCAGAAGTGACAGTCTCCTGGCTACAGCCCTTTGGTTTTAATCCCAGTTTTGACTTTTTGCCTGGGATCGACAAGCCACAGAGAACAAAAACATATTTTTAAAAAGTTTCTTTCAAGGCAGATGAATGTTAATCATAAGGGTGGGAATTTTTTGGTTGGTTTTGTTTTTTGAGTGGTTTTTTTTTTTTTTTGACTGCTGCCGGTCTGGAGGAACTGGAACAGCAGACAGTCTCGCTTTGAACGGGTATCGTTCTGCTCCTATACCTAGGACAGTATTTCTGCTCTTCAGCAGTCACAGTTGTACATTGTGTCTGGCTGGCTTTGGGACGTCAGGCTGCCGGGCAGGATGGCCGGTCTTTTGCATCACACGAGCGTGGTGCTGGGACGGTCTCTGTGAAGACCACAGCACGAGCTGGCTGTGGTGCTCCGTGGTGGGAGGGACTGGGATGAGCCAGTAGTTGGATCCACGCAGTTGGATATCCTTGAAAAATGGGCTTTTTGAAACCAAACTGGAAGTAAAGTGATGCAGGGGAGGCAGGAGATGCTGTTTGTTTTCTTGCTGCAAAATCCCACCCTGTTTTACTTCTGACACAACGTACTAATCAGCACATCTGCTCCCTCACAAGGACCTTGGCCTGTTAGCGACTGGAAACACTTCAGCCGACCTTCTCTTCTCAGCTACCTGTTAGAGCAGCAAGCCCAGGATTTCCAAATAACCCATGATCCAAAAATGTGTGTGTGCAGTACCACAATTAACATTCCTTCTGAGCGCCTTGCATTAAGCGTCTCTATATGTGTCTTGAAGGAAACCTCTGAGAGATTGTCTTTTATGGAGGAGTTATAAGAGATTTCTTATGGCTGAGTTCACCTATAGAAAATACAGAATTGTAAGTCTATGTAGTTCAAGAAAGAAACTGAATTAGCCAGACCCAGACAAGAATAAGTTAACAGTACTCACTAAGGAGCCTTGAGTGGAATTAGAAAAGAGAAAAATGGCCTGCTGATAAAAACAAAAGCCTAAAAACTCGAAGAAACCCTTCCTTCCCCCATCCCCATCTAATGAGTCCAGGACAGAGCGGGGGTAGGAGGGAACGAGGGATCTACTTGATGCCGGTGGTGTATCTCCTCCTTCCCTTCTTTATTTGACCCTCTTTTAGAGGAATGTTTAGCAAAGCTGTTTATTTTGCATAAACCCAAGTAATAACGTGGCCCCGGGTGACAGGACCTGAATGAAGATGACAGCAGTTTGATTTAACGATTAGCCACCTGACCCGATAGCACCTCTGGAATCTCAACTGCAGAATAAATTCCCATTCTTCCCGCATGGGCTGCATGTTAATCACGGGAAGAAAAGCAAAGGGTGGTTGCAATAGGGCCATTGTTCCTGGGGGCGAAGGCTTGAAAAGAAACTGCCCGTCCCTGCCTGCTTTGTGCTGGCTTCATGCTGAGTCTTGGACACTCAAGTTTCTTTTACTGCTTCTGTATCCCCGCTCTGGCAAAACGCTGCTTTCCAATGGGGCAGATTCAGTCGGGTTCATTCACCGAGGGACTTGCCTTCTCCCTGAATTATCACTATATAGTTTCTAATATTTGTTTCAGCTGAAAGTTGGTGCTTGCAGCGCGGGAGTCTCTCTATTTGCAGAGTTAGCGGAGCAAGTCGCCCAGGGATCCCTGCTTTTTCCAAACGATCCCTAAAGCAGCTTAGCAAAGTGGTAGGGCTTTGTTTTGAGGGAAACCAATTTGGGGAAAATCTTGCTGTGCTTTTTGTTTCCTCCCTCCCCTCCCCCTGCCCTCCCAACTCTTTCAAAGCCCCTGCATTAAGCGCAGTTGTAATGGTACAACCCTCGCCTTAGCGGGCTAATATTCACTTACAGTTCAGCCTTCCAGCTTGGTAGCACAGGGAGAGATGTGGCAAAGGGGAATTAAAAAATGATTGCAAAGTCAATGGTTTAAGGAGTAATTACAGAGTCATTAAAGGTTATTACGGGGAAATGTTCAGCTGAGCAGCGATTAGCATTCCTGATACCTCAAGTTCACCATGGTTTGAGGGCACAAGTGAGATGAGTTGTAGAGGTCTCTGCTGCGAGGGGATGGAAGCAGCTCCCAGCCCTGTGCTGGCTGCCAACCTCCAGCCTCCCCCGGGGCCGTTGGCTCCACCTCGGGATCTCAACCAGCTCCAAACTACACACTGCCCTGCTCTGCCCAGAGCAACACTCCCTCGGGTTAGCTTGCGGCTGCTGATCCCAGCCAACCGTTCAGAGCCACCTCAGTCCTGCCCTGCTTCCTACCCATGCGAAAACCTTCAGGTGCCATCAGGATTCAGCTCCTTCACGACACGGGTGGGAGAGGGCTGCGTGCTGCCGTTTGCACCTGCAAATAATTTCAGAGGTTAAAACTCCCCAGCAGGCAAATTCTTAAAACCAGCACCTCAGCATTGCCCTTGCACGGTCACCATGATGCACTCGCTTGGCCGTGTCACCTCAGCGCCCAGAGCTGCTGGGGTCTGGGGTGCTCTCCTTGCATGGATGGACCTTGCTCAGCCCCAGTGGGAAAGCTTGGTGGCCCTCCGTAACGTAATTGTGAAAGTCTTGAAGAGCAGCAGGAGCAAACAGTGTTGTCTCTTGTGTGTTTGTGTTTGCCCATACGTAGTGAAAAAACCCACAAATCAAAGTCGGGTCTGCTGTGTCAGGGCAAGAAAAGTGAAACACTGGCCAGCATCCCTGATGTTTTATAGCGGTGAAGGCCAAGTAAGTATTTACACAGATAAAACACATAGGTAAAATAAAACTAAGTATTAATGACAGTATTAGCAAGTTATAAATATTTAGGTACAAAGCAGGTACCGCTCTCATTGCTCAGGCAGTCGGCTTATGGTCTGTGCTGCTGTTTGGATTTTCTTTTGAGCATTGAAAAGGGCATTAATATGTTGCCAGGAAATATTATTTCCAAGGTACATTAAAAAAAAAAAAAAAAAAGAAACAGGCACAGCAAACCAGCAGGAGCCCTGGGATATGCAGAGGCAGACCCCGGGAAGGAATGTGCTTGTGCTCAAAGGGGAGCGATTGTCGGGAGCATCCGAGGCAGGTCTCTGGGCCCGTGAGGAAGACTCAGCCTTCCTTCTTGGGTAAAATAAAAAGGGATTTGTTTTCAGGTTAAAAAGAGGTGTATTTTTAAAAAAATCAGGGATGATAAAAAGCTACTTATTTTTTTTTTCCCCCTCTGAGGGCGAAAAGCACTTAGTTTGCTTACGGACTGACACCTCGGGAAGGAAACACTGCTGCCTTTTCACCGCGCCGCTCCCCGCATGTCTCCCCCAGACGGAGAGACAGCGCGCGTCCCGCCAGCCTGGCCGGCTTCCCCCGGGATCATAGCCCCTCCGAGGAGGGAGGCTGCGCTCTCAGGCTGTCCGGGCAGCTGGTATTCATTTACGTTTTACAAGAAAGCCTCTCACTGCAAATAGCTTTTGCAGACCTCTAAGATGTCGGAGCGGCGGAGGGAGGGAGGCCGCGTTCTCGGCTGCACGGGGCTCGCTTCTGCGGGGCTGCTCGACACCAGCCTGCCCCCGTCAGATCCCTGCTAGTCTGCTGCTGGCGGGGGGATTTTCACGCTGACGTGACCAAAGCTCATCCAAACACATTCAGTTAATTCAGTTGATTTAATTATTCTTGTAGGCTGCTTCCACCCTCTCTTCGTAAAGCCTGCGACATCTGAGATGGGGAGTGGTGGAGGCCAGAGTTTGTATCCCGGGCTTTCGAGGCCCAGCAGCAGCAGATAACCAGGCGTCATAGCTGGAGCGTGGTGCACAATAACTGCTTTACATCCAGCCAGGGGCACTTCTGAGGCTGTCAGCTTTGCCAAAGTATCAAGGATTGAAGCAGAGCCTCTTGCTGCTGGTGCACAAGAGCCAGATCCCAGACCAAGAGCTGGTTTGGGGCTGGGAGCTGAGGGCTTGCAACATGCTGAGCGAGCAAGAGGTTGCCCTTCAGTAAGCGAAATAGCAAAAGAGAAGCACCACCAACCACTGCGGGTATCTGGGAATATTTCTCACCTGTTTTTTTTCACCCACTGATGGAAAGAAGGGCAGCCGTGGGGTAGCTGTTGTGTTTAGCTGAACAAAAGTCATTGGAGGTGAGAAAGACCTAACTCAAGCCGGCATTGCCATCAGCCTGGCTGGCCGCATCCCAGCCTCCCCACCGCCTGTGTGTTCCACCGTGCCGTGTTGGGGAGGGGGGCTCCATGAAACATCAAGACAGGAGCAGCAGCATCAGCTTAGGTCGAGGTTAAGGTCTGTTCATCCACCCCTGGCTCCGTCTTCGGACAGAGGCAAGAACCTTGTTGCTGGGCGAGTGTGCAAGAAGGGAGCAAGTGCACAGCACCGCTTCCCAGTGGTATTCTCACAGGCCTGCAAATTTTCCAGTTCAAGGACTGTCTGAATTGCAGGTGGCATCACTGGATTTTTTCCCCCCCTGAATTTGCAGTCCTTTTCTGAAATGGCATATCTTTTTAGTGCGAGCACCATCCTACAGCGAGGAGGGCCGCAGCTTAGCTTTGCTCTGCACACGGGAATGTCTTTGATTGTCTTAGCCTGCGTCCTCTCGGTGTTATTTGGTGGCTTGCAGGTCTTGCACGGGAACAGACTGTGAACTAGCAACCTGTAGCACTGTCTTCATCCCAGCCACAACTTGCTGAACGCCCTTTGGTTGTTTTTTTGCAAGGGGATGAGCATAGGTCTGCTCACTCTCTGCATCCAGCCTCATCACAGGAGCAGAGCTCAGTCTGACAGACCTAAGGCTTCTTGCTTTTAAGTGCCTGAAGTAGGAAACGCGTCTCTCCAGGGCTCCTGAATAGTCAAAGGAGAGAAAAAGCCTCTCTCCAGCAGGAGAGCTGGGCCACCCACTTTGATCCCCTTGTCTTTCCTCTTTCTTTCTGCTTTGTCTTTATGGGAAGACCCTTTATGTTGAGACCTACAAGGTTCAGGTGGTGTGATTGTTGCCCTGTAAGATTAACAGCTCCTACTGTGACTTTCAAAAGGACTGAGTGACTGGGTGCTTCTTGGTTTTTGGTGGGTCCCTACCAGCTAAGATAGGCTGCTGCTGGATTTTTTGGGTCGTTCGTTTGTTTGGGGGGTTTTTTGTTGTTGTTGTTTTGGGATTTCTTTCCCAAGGAGTGGATGGAGGACACATCTCAGAAAATGGACCCCTCTGATTACGTACTGGTGACTGTTGGTATCCTCTGAGAATTCAGGCTGTACAGTCTTTTCTGTAGGCTGCTAATGGTATGTAGTCCTGTATTTATAATGAGCCAAATATATAGCTTCATGCTGGGGAGTCCTTTCTGCATGGCTTGCCCTTTCTGTTTGTATTTTGGTTGCGGGGGACTTGCAGTCCCTCCCTCAGACATATCCTCCAAGGAGCAGTATGTTTTACCTTAGAAACAAGATGCAAACACAGAGACGTGTTCCCTGCGTAGTTAGTAACGCCGATGACGCTCAGAGCACTGTGCAAAACGCCTGGGGCCCTACAGAGGTGCTTTGTGCAGACCCACAACCGGACGGCTATCTGCTTTTTCCCTGAAAATATTTTGCGTGCGTGACGGTGCATGGGGAAAATGGAGGAGCTGGAGGAAGGGCAGGAGCCAGGGATGTTTGGTCAGGCGCTCGGCACATCCCTACCAGCCCAGCCCCGACGTCTGCCTTCTCTTGCCTTTGCCCGTCCCGTCTACCTGGTGGCGGCGATGGGGCTGGGAATGCAGGTGGGCGCCAGTGGGAATCTGGAGCCCCTCTTTGAGTCCGACCCACCCGGGCTCTGAACGCGGGTCTCCATGGGTGAATGATCAGTCCCTTAAACAATCGCGCTGCGCTCTCCCGGCATCTAATTACCAGGACAAAGCGGTCTGCAATAATGGATATTGCAGAATAGCTTATTCTCCTGGAGGATTTGATCCAAACCCCGATGAAGTCGGTGGACAGACTCCCATTGATTTCAATAGACTTTACGTCAGGCTGCTAGCGTGCTGTTGGTTGCTTTGCCGTTAAGCGCAATATGCTTTTTCAAAACTTTTTCACTTGAGAGAAGATCTCAAAATCATAAATAATTTACTCAGAGCAAGGAAGTGCCGTCCTTTTCAGAACAACTGTCCCTCTATCTTGTATTGCGATGTTGATTGCTAGGAAATACCATCACTTTTGAATATCGCCTAATTTAGCTTTAGTAATGACAATTGGTAATTGCTTGCATTTTTTATTTTTCCAGTAAGTAAAGCTGTGCAGGAGTTTGTCCTAACATCATACCATTTCAGGAGCCTGGCAAAATATTTTATTTGCTTCCTCTACTGAAAGCGTACACGAGGGCTGACATATACACTAAAACACTGTTCTCCTGTGCTTTCGCTCCTTGTGGCTGCAGTCTCATTAACATTGCTGCATGTAAAAAAATCCTAAGACCTTTTTTTTTTTTTTTGTAAACTAAAAGTTTCCTCATCTGATATTTTCATGAGCCTCAGGAAAATATTTTGATATAAACTGGTGGAGGAACAATGAAAATTTATATAATTTGTGTTACACACATAACTAAAAAAACATGTAATGCTTTCAAATTCTTATGGTCCCATGGGATTCCCTATCACCACACACTACTCTGGGAAAAAATGCTTGTGTCCAGCTAACACAACCATGTCCCTTTAAATGGACCATTTTATTTAGGAAAATAAAATTTTAAAAGTTGATGATTTTCTTTTGCCGCTTCCTGGTTTGACCCTGGTTAGCAGGAGGATGTGAGATGACCGTGCCTTGATGAGGACCTTGGCTGAAGGTTCAAAACCCAGGGGGTGAGCCTCAGAAGTGCTGGGGGAGGCGCAGCCTTCACCCGCAGCGCGTAGGTGTAGGGAGGGATGGTGCACATCTAGGAGGAGGAAGGTTTTGGGGGGCCTGAGGGTGGTGGAGGCATGCCCAAGGGGTGGTGTGCCTGAGAGGCGGAGAAGGGGCTCGATGGAGGGACTGGCAAGTGCAGACACCCTCAGAGCTGGGAATCCCCTAAGAAAGGAGCTGAAAAGGGGCCCAGAGGCAGAAAAATGTGACACCCATTGTCATCATGTTTAGGGAGATGTCAGAGAGGCCAGAAATGAAGCAAAAGGAGAATACTGAGGGCAGGACATTCAGAGCTGCCCCAGAGGAGGGTGCCTGGGAGAGGACAGCCGGTGAGTGGCTTCCTCCCAGCCAGGCGCCACCAGCGGGTCACACAGCTGCTGAGCATGATCTTGTCCCAAACACAGAATATTATAAGCTACCAAAACCAGAGGAAGAAAGCCAGTACCAGGAGGGAAGGTTTCACCGCCTCTTTGTCACCTGCTGGGACAAGGATGGGCGGGTATTGGCACAAGAAGAAATCCTCTTTGATCCATACACAGGAGCTTATCCCAACTCAACGGGCGATATCGGGCTGTGTGTAAACTTTAAACTGCACCCACCCTCGCACGTGGGTGTAGCAGCGCCCGGGCAATGCATTCGGTCTGCCGGGCAGACGAGCCCGAGGGACGAGCCGCACCGAGCGCCACGCTCAGCCCAGCACGCTGAATACAAGAAAAACAGCTCGCTTCGCCGCCAAGAAAGCGACAGCTAAATTTGTCTTCAGACTACGGCGATTTGGAGCGGGATCCCTGCAAGGGGAAGCTGGTTCGTCACGGTTCAGAAGATTATTCAAAATGCATGAAATTTGCGTGGAATTTCCTTAATCTGCCTTTACAGGAAAATTCCTTTCCCACTTCCTGAGGGCAGGCCCATATTGTTGAAGGCAGCATTCTTTAACTGGGGGATATCATTTATTATAAAGGATCACGGGTCAAAGTATCTTAACCCAGATCAAGGGCAAGGTCTGTGGGGACAGCCTGGAGCCTTTCGTGGTAACTCACAATAAAGGGCCAATTATAGAGCGAGTGGCTGACACCAAACCCATGCTGCGGCTGCAGATGGTGAATGCACCTACTTGGGCCGTGCATCTTGTAAAGGGAGAAATTACTGTAGGTTCAAATTCTTGAAATGGGTTGACCGCAGCCAGCAGGCTAATTAAGCCTTTCCAAAGTGAAATCCGCGTTGCTTAACGCTCCCTGTATTTTTCTTAGTAGTTTAACCTTGATATCTTTCCTGGGATTAGAGAGTGATGAAAGGTTGAATTATTTGTCTCCGAACTCCCACCGCGAGCGGTCTGACTGCATCTGTTCAGGTTCCTGGTTTCTCAACACTGGTGTTGCATGCGATGCTCTGAGGGTGTTAGGCACTAAGATTGTATCACTCTAAACTACTGTTATTCACTTGGGATGTAGTTTACCGGTTTGAAAGAGGCAGTAGTTCCAGGAAAAAACAAAACAAAACAAACAAAAAAAGGCAGGTAGCGAATACCGTGTAATTAAAAGACAATTTTAAAATTAAGGGTTTTACAGACGTATGCATGCATTTCTGTCCAAGCTTTTTTGAAGCAGTTTCCGAATAGTGTTATAGTTGCTAAAAGATTTTTGTAAAACTAACTTGTTCTCTGTTTTGCTGCTGGGGACTCTGAGGCACAGCTTGGAAGGGAAACTTGTCAAAAGTTATTAAATACAAAGGCACAGCTCTGGCTCAGGACCCGAGGTGGGAAATTGTCTGGGAGGGAGGACTCTGGAGTATGTTGTGGCATGTGTCTTCTGGCCTTGGGGTCATCGCTGGGAGGTGGCCACTGCTGGAGATGGGACACCGCGAGCCTTGTCTGACCTGGTGGGGCTGCTTGGAGGTCCTTGGGTATTGCAACTGCCGGTCAGGAGGCTGGGAGAAGGAGGAGGGAGGAGGGCACCAAACGTGCCATCCACTTCCAAGTAGTACCATCTGCTTATCGTGCTGTTTTGGAACACCAAACAAAACTAGAGACCCACGTTTCATGCCTGTTTTGCATGTACGCTTTTGACGTGTCCAGCTAACTGGCCGAGGTGAGTGTTTGCAAACGCAGCCCTGGCGCACGGAGAGCTGTGCAGGGGAGTGGAGGCTGAGGGAGGTTAGCAATGCGTGGGACGTCTGTAGCTGCTTTAAGTGCCAGGCTGTGCAAGGAGGTACTGTAACCTCTCCCTGTGTCATTAAGGCTTATCATTGCCACAGACAGTGATTGGAAAAGGCTTTTTGCAAGGCTGAACTGTAAGCAATAAAACTTGCATTCTGATACAGGCATAGTGCACTTAGCTAATAAAAATAGCCTTGGTGTCAAAAGGTTTCCGTAAATGTGGCTAAAGATATTAGCAGTCGCTGTGTTCGCCTTTCACTTCTCTATAGACCCAGGATGAGGTGAGGTGATAAAAACGGGCTTTTTGTTTCCACTGGGAGCCAAAGTCACAGAACTTTACTTAGGATGCTGAGGGAGCAGTCCTGACGTTTCCCAATGCAGATCATCTCCCCGCTCTTCTCCCCTCTTGGCAGCCCAAATATACTCCCAGCCGTGATGGGTTCCGTCTCGGGTGTCTCGGTGTGGGCAGCAGAATTGCCCTTTCCTCCTGACCCTGTCTGGAGGGCTGGAGCGTGGGTGATGTGCCTGACACGGGTGGATGGAGACCCGGCCCTGTCTTTCTCATCGCCTGTGGCACGGGCTGGGACCCTTGCGTTGCGTCGCTTAAAAGTTCAGGCATTGAAAAGAGAGGGATATCTGCGCTGTGATGGACAACAGGACGTGCACTATGACTTTCCTGAACTGAGAGCTGTTTTCCAAAGCCCAAATCTGCCATCCAGCCCCAGCTGGAGCTCCGTTAATTCAGCAGAACTACTTGGAAACTATGGTATTACCGGACATAAGTAAGTGTAGCAAAACTGGACTTACAGCTAATAATTTAAGGTTTTCTTGGGACCAGATGTTGATAAAAAAAGAAACATATAGTTGAAGGTGAATGTTGATTTGACAACAAAACATTTTTTGACAACAATTAATGTCCCTTATTTGCTCAATGAAGAACAGATTCCTTTCATATGATCGCATGGTCATTTGAGTCAGAGGAAAGTGTATTAACTAGTCTGCCTGCATTTCCCAGTCATATGTCAACCGCACAGTGTTTGCCAGGAGAGGTGACAGGGGTGCCTGTGAATTAGGTTATACTCCAGAGGTCCCTCCTCAGCTGGGAACTGTGGTCGCAACAGTTTAGTAATAATAATTAGCACTTATAAGTACTGGCAAAGCTGGTTTTGGCAACTGTTTTGGGCTATGGATGTGGCTCGTGTTGATACTAGATGAGACAAAGTCAAGAGAAGGTAAGACAAGAATGCACCCTGAGAAATGGAGAAAACACAGTAATCCAGAAAATTGTTGTGCCCATAAACTCGTTTGCTGGCCAACTGAATAACTGAAAATCTCATAGGGAAGTGTGAATAATTAAACATACTCATAGTCATTTGTAGCCATTGTAGTTCAATTAATAATTTAGAAAGATATCCACAGTGGCCTGTCTTCCCCTTCCTTCACATCACAGCTTCCCCAGCCCTATTTCCTCCTTCTCCTCTTCTCCCCCATCTTTTAGTACAGCAGAATCTGTGGGTCTGGCTGATTCCTGGAGAAATGTGATAGAGTCCTGTGAACCCACCAGTGTGGTTAGACGTGCCGTCACCTCCATCAGTTGTGACTGTGACAACCAGCACAGTTCATCCAGGCCCTTTCTTTCCTTCCTCTTCCTCGGCAGCCCCAGTGATGTTCCAAGGTGCTGGTGCCTACCTGATGCTCTCGGTCCCTGAGGAAAAAAGTCACTCTTCTTGCAATGTGATTTCTTTGTCTCCCCGGTCCCTGACCCAGATCCCTTCTCCTTTTAAGTGCACGCAGGTGTGTTTGCCTACCAGCGAAGAGTTGTGAAATCAGGGTTGGTAATGGGAAAATGCTCATCCACGTGTTCAAAGACGTCTGCCACTGGAGCTTTGCTGCTTAGGTAAGGACACCGGTGGTGCTCCTCAGCAGTGGGTGCCCCTTCCTAAGGTCCAGTGTATAGTGATACCTGCCCTTGTGGGGCTGGGCAAAGGAAATCATCCTTGGACTGGGGGCAGGAAAACGAGCCTCTGTGAGAGCACCGAACACTGCTGGTGAGGTGGCGCGGGTGATGTGACACGTGATGACGTGAGTGCAGAGATTAAGGCACCGCGGCTTCCTCAGCTGTCAATATGGCCTCATTCACACGCATTAGAAATTCACTTGTAATTTTGAAGATATGTGGAAAAGTTCCTCTAAGACGACTCTCAACGAGAGTGTCACCGGCTCAGAGGATGAGCTCTCATGTAGGCCATATTTGAGTTATCAAACCCAACAGCTAGAGGCAAATGTCAGCTTATCATAACTACTCTGTAAACAGAAATCATCGCATAATCTTTTGTCTCACCCATCACATCCAGGCGACAGCCCAGGAAGCCTATTAGCAAATGCCAACACGCCTACCGCACCGGGGCGAGTTACGTGCCTGGGTTAAACACCGCAAGGGGAGTACGGGAGCCTCAGCAGGGTAACAGCAATGAGTCACCTGAAGTCAGAGAAGTGCTAAGTGATTTTCTCATGGGAAAAACTGAGATCTAACATCACTGCGATTGAAAATCTTTTTTCTTTCTTTCTTTCTTTTTTTTTTTTTAACATTTCTCATTGAAAATATCACGCATGATAAAAGCAGAGCACAGAAAGAGGGTACATATACCCGTACTGCTCTGGATGGGCATATTACAGTGTGAATTTTGCAGTGGGAAGATAAATTATAGAAGTAACCAGAGCCAAATGAATACCAGAGCCAGGAGTAAAATTGCAAGAATTACAGTACATACTTCAAAGTAAAGTGCTTGTACTAATAGCCTGATAGCAGTACCCATTTCAAAGTTAGAAGTGTGTTGTCAGTAAAACACAGTGTTCACAGATGTTTTGATCTGCCAGTACTGAGTTTCTGAAGAACTTAATATGCCCATTTCTGCTGCTGCTGCCCCAGTTCGGGGGCCCAGTACATAAGCGGTTGGGTAGATCCCATCCCGAAATGGCACGACGAGCCCCAAGCAGTGGGTCAAAGCAAATCCAAGGGTCTTCCACAAGCCTCTCCTACCAGGGTGTCTGGCTGTTTTTCCTGTCCTGTGCTGCTCTGCAAGTGTTTCTACGTTGCGGTTGTTAATTTTATGCCAGACCAACGTTGAAATGAGAGAAAAGTTCGATATGATGCTATGTCTGTTGTGCAGCGGCTTTCCAACGCAAAGCCAGTGCTAGCGTTGCTTTCAGCAGACACGGAGTGCATAAAGAACCCCCTCCATGACATCTGAAGCTGTTTGCCATAGGAGGCTCCCCGTCTTGCAAATCTCTCAAGTTAGCTTGAAGCTCTCAGCACACACCAGCCAGGCGCTGAACTGGGGGCAGGGGGGAAGCTCCTTTTTCTTCTCACTGAGGACAGGTGGTAATAGAGGGACACGCTGCAGAATTGCCCAACTTGGGAGTTAAACGTGGTCTTTTGCAAGTGGGGAATGTGCTGTCAGTGGTAGATAGAGTTAAAAAAAATTTTAAAAAAGCAATGCATTAGCTACAAATTAATAAAACCATCCCAATTTATGCAAAGCATGAGCTTGCAGGGACCTGTTTCAGAGTCCCTTGTGACATTAAAAATGTTTTGCTGTCACAAAACTCTTTTGAATGGGTGTCACATTTTGAAGTCCTTTCTTTTTGTGCGTCCTTTAAGATGAGATGTTTTTTAATAAGAAACCCTCTCCAAAATTGTCGGAGCGGGGGGAGGAGGGTGATCGTTAGATTGTTTCAGTGCAGATGTCATTTGGTTTCTTTTAGCTTAGTTTAAGACCGTGCTTAACTTTAGTCCCCCAGATTGTCACTTTCAACCCAAGAGAAAGGAGTATGCACAGGTTGTCTAAAACAATAAAAAGCACATAAATGAAACAGCACAGTTTTTGTGGTTTGATCTGGCCAAAGTAATCTGCTTCGCTTCCCAAAGTTATGGGATATATTGACTGGCTGAATTAATATAGGGAGTGATACAGGATATTTGAACTCTTGTCAGTTATTTCATTCTGCTTCTTCCCAGCAGTAAAATGGATTTGTTCTGAAACCTGGAAAAGAAAGAAATAAACTTGGCAGATGCAGCCAGTTTATGATTTATTCTGAGTTTGTAGCCTGATCCAAACACCACTGAAGTCTATGGAAATCTTTTGGGGGATTTCAAAAGGAATCTCGTCAGGCTCTTGATTAATGTGCTGGGGAGTTGGGGGAGGGGGGCACATGTTTGGGGCCAAGGGAGTCTTGCAGATCTCATCCTTCTTTTTTTTCCAGGGTTTGCATTCTCTTGGTGTACATCCTTTCATGCAAGTCTCTCAGTGTTCCCCTAACCATATGTATTTGGATTAAAAGGTAATATGAGAAGCGCTAGGAAAAGCTGGAGCCAAGTCCTATTTTATTGCAGGAAGGCCTCAAAGTGATGTGAGGAGGGACAGCATGTCTGACATCTGGGGCTGTGGGAACGTTCCTGAGCGGTTGCAATAGAGACGGGGGTTTCTTGTCAGTCCTGTTTCCCTCGTGTCCAAACTCTCGTACTCATGTGCCAACTCTGAGCAAACTTGGGGATGGAAAGGAGGGGGGCGATGGAGGAGAGGTTTGCATCCTGTGATCTCCTAGCGCAAGCCCCGCTGCGAGGGATGCTCCGCAGGACGGCGTCGCGTCTCGGGGTGCGGGTGGACCGAGGCGGCTCCAAAGCCTGGTGCTCTGGGGCACTTCGGATCTCGGTTTCACGAGGCAGCGTGTGTGACCTAAATCAAGCTGGCTAACCTTGCTGAAGCATCTGGAAATAGAGATGAGTAATAATTGTAGCAGAATTTAGCATGCAGCGTCTTTTAAATTTACAGTTATCCGCAGTGTTTTCTAGACTGGAAAAATTCCAGCTTTTTCTAGGACGGGAAAGGCCACTATGTGATGTATGGAAACGAAACGGGCTTTGCATCTTGATTTATTCCCAATCTTATTACTGTGTGACAGGATCAGTTATCTCTTAAGGGGTGGTATTAATTAAGGTTTACAAACTATTTTGCAGTTCTTGGGGAAAAATGCATTACAGGACTGCGTTATTGCTTGAGCTATTTATTAGATGTCACCCAATATGTGAATCCTCCTGCTTGTAACTGAGACCGTGTTTCAGCATAAGTTGTGAGCCTTCAAACTCCTTTTTGAAAAGCTTGTCTTTTAAAATCTTATTATTTTTTCTTTTTTCCCCCCACCCTTAAAGTGGGAGGGAATCGCAGATGATCTTTCACATGATTCTTCCAACACCCAGTCATTCATCAGCAGAGACTTAAAGATAATAAACTTTTTGTTTCAGGCAATTACTTAATCTCGACAAACTCCTGTGTTAAGCAGGGCTATTAACTGAGCAGGCCATAAATCAGCGTGTTGCCAGGTGGGTGAGTCTCCTGAACTGCAATCACTCTTCAGGACCTTCCAGAGACCCCTTACAGTCTTAAGCACCCTCATTACACAAGCAGCATGCTAACAACCAGCACTTTGCATGAGCTGCCCGGAGAATCCACTGCAAACTGCACTGGGACCATTTTTAACACCAGGTGGAAAATTTTCATACCACGGCAGGATGATACATGGGAGTTATTAGCCTGCACCAAAACCACAGCTGGGTAAAACAGATAACTTCCTCACCCCTCTCCTCGTGAGACCTTCTGCTTAGTTAAGAGCAGCAGGCTGCCTTATGTTTGGTTAAAAGCCAGCTTGTGCAGGATCCTCTTAGTCTTTATGGACTAGAAGTGCTTTGGGGACTGATGTCCTGAAGCATGAAAGCTCCCAAAATTCTTCTTTGAAGGCTACCGAGAGATGCTTATCACCTGGGTCTAAGTACAAGAAAAAAATACCCAGCCCTGCAATTTTATCACGACTTTAGTAGAAAGCAGACATCTTTGCTTTCATTTCCAGAAAGAAGTTTGCTCAAAACGCACAGCAGACTCTGAACGGGGGTTTTCCAGACTCGATTTGTTCAATTTTACAAATAATATAAACAGACCTTTCATACGGAGGGGAAATTTTTCAAGCCATTGCCTATAGGAACAGTTTGATTTCAGTTTGTTTTAGTGCCTGGAGGAGCATATGCATAAAGAAAGCAAACTCACTCCTGTGGTTTGGATTGGAGAGGCTAGAAATGCCAGCGCTGCATTTGAAGCACAGCCTTGTCCCGAAAGATTGAGAAAGTCTTTGTAGCGCGAGGGGGTATGGGTGTCCCCGCGATGGCAGCAGGCAGCCTTGCGGCGGGGGAGACCGTTCAGGTAGGTCTGTGCTCAGGGCGGGCTGGCGTGCCCTTTCTTGTTGGCACTGGCACCTGCGCTTTCATGGGGTTTAAGCATCTGCTTGGGAGTTTTTCTTCTGCAAGGCGGCTTTCCAGCTCCTGCAAGTTGTGCCGGCTCCTTGAGCCGACAGCTCCTGGTGCGCTACCTGAAAGATTTGGGGAAATATTTAGTTTGCAATGGCCGGTCAGCCCAGCTTCTCCATACGCGTAGTTTGACCGACACTAGAAGCAGCCGTGCCCCCAGGACCAGCACCTGGGAAGCTGAGCTATGAGCGTGAAGCTCACCCAGCTGAGCTCCAGCTCTTGGGAAGGGGGAAGTTATCTTTCAGCTGGATGCTGGAGTCACCCCTGCAGCCACACAAAACCAGCCTGGCCGCCATAATGGAGAGTGGCACGACATGAGGATGAGCGGCCAAGGAAGGTCAGAACTTCTGCTTTCGGTGGCATTCTGGGCTAGAAGTGGTGCTGAACCACAGCCTAAGGGCTTTCTTTGCTCATTCGCGCACCAGCAATCTCATGGTAAACTGGTTCAGGGAGTTGATCCGGCCAGAGCCCCATGCAATAAATTTTAAGTTGATTAGTTTTCAACTGGATGAACTCCCTGAGCTGGCTCGGTGTGTGATTGCGTGAGTGCCAGTGCCACCTCCAGGGAGGGGTGTGAATGCGTGGCTGGGGGCGTGAGGCAGGGTCGATTTGAATGCTAAAAGACATCCCCATCTGTAGACCTGCTCCTGGGGATGCATCTTGGGATGATGCTCCTCAATAAGCTTTTATTTGCATGAGTGGAGGGCGCATGGTCAGGGCTCTGCTAGATTTTCTGTAAGATGAGAAGTGTCATGCAGAGAGCACTGTGTGATAGCTGATGCACACTCCTCCTTTTTTATCCGTTAGTTTTGCCCTTTGGTGCTTAAGCAGTCGTCTTGTCTTTAGTGTGAGGCTGCTGAACTTCCCCATCCCTCCTCATCTCACCAGTGGAGACCATGAGCTTGGTTATGTCGGATGCAACTGAGGGTATCAGTGGCGTCTGTTGCTCCCGCTGCCTCCTGGTTATAAACGCCAGTTAGTGCTGTCTCCCAGGATCATAGAATCATAGAATGGTTCATGTTAGAAGGGACCTTAAAGATCGTCTAGTTCCAACCCCCTGCCATTGGCAGGGACATCTCCCACTAGACCAGGTTGCTCAAAGCCCCATCCAGCCTGGCCTTGAACACTTCCAGGGGCGGGGCATCCACAACCACATGCGTCCATCTAACAGCAAATTACAGTTTAGCCTTGTATTATAGGTGATCCTGAGTAGCTGCGCTTTTGAGAGCCAAGTAAAAGTTTGCTCAGATGTAAAATCAAGCTCTGGGAGAAGCTAAGGTGCATAGAGCAGCACGTTCAGCTGCCTGTGGACTAGCACTCCGGTTCTCTGCTCCCCAGGGTCCCTGCCGCAGGAGGCAGGATCTCTATCAGGACCTTATTTGCACGCGCATTAAATGCATTTGTCTCTCCTCGGGGTAGCCAGAATAAGAAACATCTCGAGGACTTGGGGGGTCTCTCACAGCCGGGTGTTGGGGATTGCAGGAGAAAGGCAGGGGATATTGGGGAATACTCTGGGCACTCAGCAGTCGGTGAGGTTCACACAATCCCTTTTCACCAGCCGTTTCAAGCGATGTGGCTCCCGCTGTGAAATGAGCTTTAACATGAAATACACGGGGGAATGAAAGAGCTTTCCATTCATTGGCCTGGTCCCAGAGCAGTCAATGGCAAATCCTCTTGGACCGTTTTTTTTTTTTTTTATTTGGAAATTGCTGCATCAGCTGGAGGTGCAGGCGGTTGCTGAATCCAGGATGCTACTGGCTTCCCAGGAAGCAGGATGATAACAACTCGGAGAAAACTTCTCCCCTTAAACCTGTAGACATATTTTTCTTCCATGAACATGTCTTTCTTGAGGGATCCCTAAGTTTGCAGAGATGTTTTTGACATACTGATTCTTCTCTTCCTGCCCGTCCAGGCAGGCACAAGCTGAACTACCATCTGGTCTGCCCCCACCTCCCTGCCTGCCCCTCGCGCGCCAGGATTTCTTCCTCACTGGTTAGGATTGGGTTTTTTCCCTTTTTTTTTTTTTTTTTTTCTTCTCCTTCTTTCCATTCTCTGGCAGCAGCTGTTGGGAGAACAAGCCCCAAGATCCATCTGGCCCTTCGAGCTTATCGGGCTGTGTCTTCTCTTGACAAAGAGGCAGTGGCCACGCTTTCATACAAGAGTTACATTTTACAACAGCAACTTGCTCGAAAAGCAAACTGCCTTTTATTCGCTTGTGCTGCCTTTCTCCCTTTAGAATTGCAGCCACGGCCGAACCACAATGTACCCTCAGATCTGAGTCAGTCTAGAGGGCTGCTTTTCTCTTTTTCTTTTTTTTTTTCCTTTCTCTTTTTTTCCCTTTTTTTTTTTTTTCTTTCCCTCCTCTGCTTTCTGGAGGAGTTGGCACAATCCTGTGTTATTAGGACATAAGCCAGCTTGTTCTAGTGGAATTTCCTGTCTGATTTTAATTTCCCCCTCATTTTTTTTTCCCCCCTCAAAGTGAGACAGAAAAGCTTTTTAATTGCACTGCCGTAGGTTGGCCTTTCGGGATATTATTATTATTATTAAGTACTTCCTGTTGGGAGGCGGCACATGAGTAGAAGTAACAAGGATCTCGGTGCAGTCAGGGCTTGTGGCCTCTTTGTTTGTTAATAACTGTCAGATTGGCAGCCTCCTCAAAATACATCTTGGCCTGGCAATTAAGCGATTTTCAAGACTCTCAACATTTGCAGCTCAAGACCTGTGGAATTAATAAGCTGCATTAGGCCTTTTGGGTTTGTTTTCTGCCATTCGGTAGTCACAGCTCCTCGTCCATCTAATAAAAAGCTGGCACTGGTGGGAAAGTCTCGCTCTGGAAATCCTCAGCGTGGAAGTAGAAACTCCTGATCAGGTGTGGCGAGGCGGACTGGCATGTCCCAGATGGGATTTGCATCCTGTTCTCCATCTCCATCTCACCAGGGGAGGTTTAGATTGGATATTAGGAAAAATTTCCTCACCGAAAGGGTTGTCAAGCATTGGAAGAGGCTGCCCAGGGAAGTGGTTGAGTCACCATCCCTGGAGGTATTTAAAAGATGTGTAAACGCGGTGCTTAGCGACACGGTTTAGTGGTGGACTTGGCAGTGCTGGGTTAATGGTTGGACTTGATGATGCTAAAGGTCTTTTCCAACCTAAACTATTCTACGATTCTTGATGCCAGCCTCGATGGCTTATGTTTCAGCAGGCTCACCCTGCCGTGTAGGGTCTAGCAATGAGTGCATGGGTGCTTCTGGCCATTGAAGCAGAGGGGCCTCGACAGCAACCCAGTGTGGTGCAGCCCAGAGACCAAAGTTTGGGCGACCTCTCCAGCAGCGACATGTGAGTAGAACGGGTTGCTCTGTGCCATCACGCTGATGATGTTTCAAATTTCATTGTGTCCCAAAGAAGAATTCAACACTTAGCAGAAAAAGGCAATTTTATTTATTTTTTTTTTAATCTTTCAGGAAGCGAAAATTCTCAGCAATCTCTTTCAGAAACTTCCCGTGTTGGCAGATATTGTAATAAAGTCAAAGTGTTTCAAGTTCATCGCTTACACGTTCTTCTTATAGTCTAAAATATAATAGATCGTAAACCATCTTGATCTTCTCTGCGCTGCTTTTGACAGCAGTTGCAGGTTCCTGGAAAATGTTTTCTGACAGAAAACTGTTCTGCCTTAAACCTTCCACCAACTCAGGCTATTTAGGACTGAAGATGATGGCTGGTGGCAGCAAGGCTGATCAAGAGACCTTTCTAATTATTGCTCTTTGGAAAGCCACCAGAGCTTCAGTGTTTGGGCACCCTGCTGCAGGACTTTCTCATGCTTGTGGGGTTCCCCCTGGCTTCAGGAGAGCTCTGCTTTCACGTTATTTACCCTTCCCAGAGGTATAAAAAAAAAATTATTTGTCCCCTTAAGGCTACCACGCAGCAGTAACCCAAAGGCCCCAGCAATTCTTGTAGAATAATAAAGAATGCATCGCCTTATTCACAGATGCCTACCCCAATGTCTGAAAATACTTCTATAAATGTGAATATGTACATCCTGCCAACACCATTTTGAAGGTTTTGAAGGTTTTGGGTATAACCTGTTTTACAAGAGCAGAGCCAGAACTTTCCATGCAGGTTGTCTGCAAGCTTCAGAAAATTCCTGTTTTCTCACCAAGAAGCAAAGTGCCCTGTTTTGTGTCACACCTGTGGTGTGCTGCAAAGCCAGCTCCTGTGTGGGAATGTATATTGCAGGGTTTTTGGGTGTCCTCGTGTCCCTGCTGGCAGCAGCTGGGCTGTCCACACCAGGTTGGCCATCCCCAGCCCTTTGGTGGACGAGGCAGAAAGCCCCTCATGCAGAATTTCGGAGATGGTAGGTAGCAGCTGAGGTATTTCAGGGTTTGATTTCTTAAGGACAATTCTACATTCTTGTAGAAAATGTCAATGAACTCTTACATTTTTAATCTAAATTTTCCATGTAGAGGGAAAGGCCATTTTTAGACTCGCTGTAATTGTTCCAGCTCCTTTGCCCAGGAAAAGACTGACAGGTTTAATGCCCTTAACGAAGGTCAGGCAGTGTGCAGGAGCAAGCTGAGGAGAGCTGCCAGGAGCTTCAGGACAGGTTCAACATCGAGATGAACATGAATATCCTACTTCCATTAGGGCCATGCCGCCTCCTTCTTGGGGTGGGGAGGAAATTTATGGTCAAATTCCTTCAGTGTTGCCTTGAGTTGGCTGCGGGAGGAGCTTGCTGATCTAATCTCGCCCCATCCCAGCTGCAAGAGCCAGCTCGCTCCGCAGACATCTACCTGCCTGCCCCGCTTTTGGACACAGCCTGAGGCTCAGTGGCGATGCAAAAACGATGGCTGGGCTGAAAGATGTTCCCTGTCTGTGTGGCCACCAGGACCATGTTTCTGCCTGCTGTGTGCCAGCAGTGCCCGCGTCCTAGGCTGGGGGCTGCATAATGGCAGCCATCAGCATCTTCAGACTTTTCCTTTGTTCTTACATCTGAGCTGAAGCAGCAGAATAAACTTTATAGAAGGATAAACTCCTCTGAGCCATCCCCAGGAGGATGGATGGGTATTGCGATGGATCCCAAGGAGGCTTCCTCCAGGATGCTGGAGAGAGGCAGCTTTGCATTTGCAGTGTCTGATGGAACAGTTTGTTGTGACCCGCGGCTTTTGTAACAGCTTTTACTATGAAACCCGGGAATGGGCTTTATTCTGTGTAAAGTGCTGCATCCATGTGGGCATCCAAAGTCTGTGTCCCGGCAGGGAGCTGAGCAGCCCCCCGTGTGTCTCGCTGCTGGCTGGCTGGGAAGCAAGGGGCTCCCAGGTCTTTCTGTGGTGGCAGGGTGTGTGCTGGGGGGCTTCAGCCTTACTGCTGGAGAAGAGACAAGCATTGTCCATGTTGTCCTCTGCTTCTCAACGTGCCTCCGAGTGTACAGTCATGCTGACTCTGTCCTGGAGGTGCTTTGAGGTGTCAGTACTACAATGCTTGTTTAAAGGCTTTTGTGGGGATTTTATAGCTGAAAAAGGGCAATGTATTTTTTAGTATTTCTTGTTTACTTTTCACATATCTGCATCCCGGCTGGGGCCCTTCTCCTTTCAATGCTCCTACAAGGCATTTACCATTACCTGAGCCATTTGTCCAACAGAATTTAGTCGTGTTTTCTTTATCGCGTACCTGAATGGGAAGCTCGGCTTGCTGCACTCAACCTATGGTTGAACTAAGCACGTTGACTTCTCCGGCATCCTGACACGCGTTGTCTGAAAAAAACCCAGTTTTGTAAATCAGGCTGCCACCATCTTTCTTCATTAGGTATGTTAGGAGAAGAGAAAACTGGTTGTGCATCCCTCTGGATGAAAACAGCTCTTTGGTTGTGTTTCAAAATGGCTTGCAATACTCGGGGCGGGAGAAGGGTCTCCCGTAGGTGAGCTGGTGGGATTCTCCCTCCCGTTTATCCTTGCTATAATGTTCATAGCGGGCCAGAATGAATATTTGCTATTATTTTACCTGTGTAGTTCCTCTTTTGTATTTGTCAAAGCCGCTGAGCAGGTAATAAAACAGTGTAATAATTAACCAATAATAATTGAAGTATGCTGAATGAAAACCAAACCAAATGCTAACAAGCCAAACAAAAGAAAAGCCCGCACGGTGCAGCCCTGTTTATAGTGCTGTCTGCTGGAATCATTATACACGTTGATATAATAATACTGAGCACTTAATTACCACATCATTTTTAAAGTGCTGTATAAACATTAACCAAACCTCTGAGGTAGGGAGGTATTATTATCTCCATTTTAAAGAGGGGAAATTCTGACAAAGCGAGGTTAGTCGGTAATTTAGTGTCGTGAAGTCAAGCAGCTGGATGGGCGGGAGGTGGAGACTGCAGCTTCGCGCCCAGTCCACCGTGATTTTGGAGACAGAAAAACACCTGAGATGGCTTTTTGTGAAATGCATGGCGCTGCCGTTCGGGGAGGGCAGATACTCCCTCAGATGCCTCTCTCTGCTTAGAAAATATGCAGATCGGTGTAATTAGCAACCACATAATTATCCTTTTTTGAGGTAGGCATGCAGTTGGTGTATTTTGCAAAGTATCTAAACAACGTTAAAGTTGAGTTCTTGAACGGGGGCTTGGGGGGGGGGGGGTAAGTGAAGGCGACTCTGGGCTTGTGTGACAGCTCCCCCTCCTCCCCGTATCGATCTGAGCGGTGGTTCTGGGAATGGCTTTCCCTGCAAAGCCCTTAATATTCTGCGTGGTGGTACATGACTTCATCCGAGGAGAATCCCACAGGCACACCAGCGTGATCTGCTCTGTCATGTTTCTGTGACCCAATTTTCCCCGTTCTTTGTCTCAGACCTTCCCTGACCCCAGGCCTATTATCTCTTCCAATAATTCACCCGGGCCATTATTAATGGTGCATTAACTTTGGCTGTGCTTTCAGCAAAGATGTTTTTCTTGTGCTCATTCATTCGCTCAACTCACTTAAACAGCGAGATCATTATTCTGGGGACGTCACACAAACACAAAAACATCTCCCTTGCCGACACCTCCAGCCCCGCAGCACTTTGCCGGAGGGGCGGCCGTCCAAACACAACACTGAAACACCCAGGAGGGACTATCAAAGGGAGTCAAGTAGCCACACACACACTCAGTCGCCTGGGGCCAGTTTGCCTCCCCTGCTCACACGCCGAGCACTCCTGGCTGTCCAGGGATGCTCTGGAGCCCACCGAGCCTGGGGGAGCTCTGATGTGAGGAAAATCACTGCAGGAAGGCTGGGGAGCAAAGCACAAGCCCCTCTTCGCTGTTTCAAAACAAATCTGATATTTGCCACCACGGTCGCTGGATGCCAAAATGTGTCCCTTTAAAATGGATGAGTAAAACCGGGACTTTAAAAAGCGTAACAAAAAACCGAATGCTTCCTGCAGTTTATTTCTCACTTGATGCTTTAGGTTTCTCTGGGTGATGACTGAGTGAAGGACTCTTCATGTTTGTTGTATCTTTAACCTTGTCCTTGAGAAGAGAGTGAGATTTGGACCTCCAGGAGAAAATGTGGGCAGGGAGAAGGGCCTTTGCTCTGGAGATGATGAAAACTAGCAACCGCCTCCTCTCATGTCTTAGAGGTTTCGATGTACTGTCTAGTGCAGACAGCACTTATTTTCCTATTATCCTTTTCAAAGAAGCTGGACCTGGAAAAAATAAAGACAGAAGCTGTTGCAAGCTGCCACATCGTGCCAAGCAGTGTCCCACCATCCACATTAACGGGGATGCGGCCCGTGACAGCACAGCGCTGCCGCTGCAGAAGCGTTCCTGGAGACTCACCAGCACCTTCTGGGACATCCCCTTCCCATATTTTTTCTGTGTCAGCTGCTTTTGCACAGATGCTAATGCCACCGCGGTGACAGGAGTGCATGAGCTGTTGTCTGGAGAAGTTTTTCTCCCACTAATCCAAATCAATCCGATACCCTGGGGCTCTGAAGCCTTTCAGAGATAAAGTTGCAGTTTCTGCCTGCTGTGGTTGAGGTTCGCGGGGGAACCTGCTCTTGTTTGACTGCGTAGACTTGGGCGAGTTGTTTTACGTTACCCTGTTTCAGCTCTCCTCGAGTGAAAAAAGGGCTGTGTTTCAAACGGATGCGTTTGCCTCTCTTGCTAAGGAGAGGTGAGGCTTTGTTAGTTTTTGCAAGGTAGCTTGTGATCCCTTTATGAAAGCTGTGTCCCCTGCATCATTAAAACCACAGGAAATCCAGCCAAGAGGGATCCCAAGAAGTCAGCGTTTGTTTTTCCTCTTCTATACATTGTTTTTTTAATGGACCTTTTTTTTGCAAATTAGTTGGAAAAAAGCACTACAGGTACTGCATTAGGCAGACAGCGATCTTTTACCTTTTTCCTTGACAAATGACTTTCCCCCTTGACTGTAAAATGGTTGTGCTCTATTTCTGATGGCAAAGCCCACTCACAGCCTGGACTGCTTATTGCCACGGAAGAGTGTTGGACAACCATAGGAAAACCACATCTGGTGGCCTGCACAGCTCACGTGTGCTTTAGATAAAGCAGTGGGAGCTCTGTGCGTATCGGATGGTACAGAGGGGGGGTGTGGGGCTTCTCAGGGTGTCTGCTCAGCCAGTCTTGCTGTGGCAAGTGGGAACAGAAGGTGTGTGCTTTAAGTGCTTTCTGAAGGGCTTTCCAAATTATTTTTGTCAAAGTGAACTGCAAATGAAACCCAATTCCGTGGCTTGGGGTCTGATTTCTTCTGCTGCCTTTTTTGTCTTCTTAAAGAGATCACGTGTGTAGGCTGAAGTATTTGGAATAGAAAAAGCGTATTTGACCCTTCCTAATTCTCCTTTTTGGGCTCAAAAAGAGGTGCTGCTGTGAGTGATGTCAAAACGGCTCCTTTGCTTGCTATACAGACCCATACGTGCAGCGTGTGTTTCTCTTGAAGTACAGGTTTATCTGCGGAGATAATCAAAAGCCTGCATCATCCTCAAAAAATGCCTGTTTCTGATGCCTCCCTCCCCGATTCCTGGGATTTTCGGCAAAGGGACATCCCCTTTAAACCCGCGTTTCTGCTTCATATCTTTTCTCTTTGAAGCCAGAGGGTTGGCTGGCCTTTGAATAGACGAGGATGAGAATATAGCAGTGGGAGGTCCGTGTCTTGCTCATAAACCTTGGCCAGAAAATCAGCTCCGACAAGTGGGGACAGGTAGCAGCGTCTTTCCCCTTATCAAACGGCGCGGCGGAGCAGACGCATTCCTGCACGAGCAGCGGCTGGGTGGAAGGTGGGGCCTCCCTCCCAAATGTGTCTTGCTGCTCTGCCGCCATGCTTCACCCCAGGTCCTGTGTGCCACGGGCTTAACGAAGAGCCATGTTATTGCTATACAAAAACACCATTTTCCCATCGTCCCTGCCCCTTGGGTGCTGCTTTGGTTTGTTCTTTGGTTTTTTCTTCCTTACGTGGGAGCCAGGGAAAATGTTTGCCTGTTGTCCCAGTGCTTGGGACTTTTGGAGGTGCCATGGGCGGGCCTTTGTGTCCCGGCATATCGTACCACACGGCCTGGTGTGGCTCAACTTTTTCCTGGCGGAAAGCTTTCCCCAGGCCTCCTGCTAAAATCTTCCTCCCTCTGTGTAAAACAATCATCGTTAGCGCTAATTGGGCAGGTTTGGGGTTAAATCTGCAAAGATTTCTTGGGTTTGGTAAATCCTCTGCCACCGCAAAGCAGATAATGTTAAACAAAAGATTGCCTTGATTAGATTAAAGTTGGCAAATTCATTGCCCTAATCATCATATTGCCCTTCCCGTGGCTATTCAGGAATACATCACCGTGACTTACTTGAAGTAATTGAATATAATTGTCTTTTTAACTCGTATGTGTAAAACATCCATCTTTGTTAACGGCGTGTGTTGCTGTCCTGCTGCCAGCTCGCCGTCCTCTTTGGGAGGGGTGGGAACAAGAAGCAGAGCCGGGCTGACGTTTATGAATTGGTAGTTGATTGCCTATAAAACCATTCATTATTTCTGACCAAGCACCTGGAAGAGAATAAAAAGGAACAGCACCAGCTACCGGAGCCCGTAGGCTTGGCTGGTGCTCCCAGGCAAGGAAGCAGAGGCAAAGCCCTGGAGTGGGACATCGCAAAGGGACGTCACCAAAACCAACCCTTCCCCTCGCCCATGGTGGCAGGAAAGCACAGAGCATGTGGCGGGGTTGAAAATAAGAATGGCAGAGTGAAACAGGCACCCAAGGCAGAGGAATCGCTAACCCTCCCGCTATCCAAATAGGTTGAAACGCTAAAAACAAACCAACGGTGCCGGTGGGAGGGAGGAAGTTTGTGGAAATTTTTCTCCCATTAATAATCAGAGGTGTGAGGAGGGAGAAATTCTCTTTAGATGTCATTTTTATACCAACAGATAGCTAGAAAAGGAGGCCAGGCAGCAAACACTCCGCGTTTTCTTTTCCCCAGCTCTCCTGAGTGACAGGGAAAGACTCTTTTAGCACAAAATTTCCAATATTACTTCAGCAATCAATCATTTAGAAATGCCCAGTTACAAAATAAAACATAACTGGCCTGAGGTTTTAGAGATTCAGATTGACTTGTTGTTCTTACTGGTTTTGTCATTATTAGTGAATTAAGCTGGTCCAGGGAATGGGCCCAAGGACTAAGATATGACTCTCTCTATTATTAAAACATTGCCACGATGCCCAGCACTGTTCCAGCCCACGTCAACTCGTGCTTTCCTCCAGTTTGGGCGTTCAGCCATCCCTGGACCTGCCCGTTACAGGCAGAGTGGCCGCCCTGTTTGGGGGGGTTGCAAAATTTCACCTATAGGGATGCCAGCTGGGCTGTGTAGGTTGGCCCCAGGGTCGTGGAAGAGCTGGGTTTATTTGTATGGCGTAAACAGGGGGTGAGCACTGCAGGAAGCCCGGCCGAGGGTGGGAGAGATGTTTGTGCTGTCCGGCATCAGATGTCGGTGCAGGGACAGTTGATTTTGTGACGGTGCTTGGTGCGTGATGATGTTAAAAACTCCTTGCCCAGCTCCCTCTGGACCCCGCGGCAGCCATGGGTTGTGGCTGTAGCAGCATCCCCTGGGAGAGGGCAGCAGCTCAAGGTGCTTGACAGCGGTTTTTGGAGACCAAAGGCTGTAATGCGCCGCGTGAGCAGGGACGGGGGTGTGACGGCTGAACTCTGCGGCGTTTCTGACCTGGAAAAACACTGGCTCCCTCTTAAAATGAAGACTCCTTACAAGTGTCCTTATGTAACAGATCATCCCTACCCAGGACAGTTAAAGGGTGAATCTTCCTTCTGCCAAAGTAAATCCTAAAGGATGCAAGTTTATTCTCTGCCTGAGCTGCTTTTGGGAGAGGAGGGGAGGGGAGCAGAAGCGGGGGAAGGCGGTTAACAGTTACCCTACTGTGTCCTGACATTAGGCGAGCTGCAAAAATGCTCCCAGTGTATCAGGTTGTGTGCGGTGCCAGCCCTTCGCTGGAGCACGGAGAGCAAGTCTGCTGCGGAGCCTTAAATACTTTCCGCCCCGACTACCTTAGCTTAACGCCTTTCAGCGGAGTTGGCAGGAGGGTTGTTTTTGTGTAGTCTCTCACCTCTCCCGGCAGCTCGGCTGACGCGCCTGTGCCGCGCTGTGCTCAGGGATTGTAAGTTGCAATGGGAGTAGGAGCCTCAGATCCTCTTGCTGATATGCCGGGAAAGACGTATACGGGGATTTCACGCAGCCTTTGCGCGACGGACCCAAAAGGAGCACAGCCTCGCCGGACGGAGTCGGCGTAGCTCTGTTGCAGCTGGAGTCACAGATGCGAAAGGCTGAATTTTAAGTCTTTCGTAGAAAAAGAGTTTGGCGTTTACCGGAGCTTGCTTAGCATCAGCGAGAGACTTGGCCCAAGCTTTGACACTTTGGTTTTGGATGGTGCTTCCCCACTCTACAGAGAGATGCTACCTGTCGCGGAGGCAAGTCGCAGTGAAAGACTGAGTGCAGAGTGGGTTTTGAAGTGCTCACTTAGGAGGTTGGTTTTGTTTTGCTTTTAGTCTCCAGTTAGCTAGAAAGGCCAAGAAGCCAGAGAGGGAACGGGAAGACCTGTGACAATATTAAGTAATCTGTAACGAAGATCTTCTGACTGTTTGTAAAAACAGAGCAAGACCAGCCTTTTATCTTTAAGCCGATTGCTGGTACAAATCTAGAAAGCGGCATCTTTACAGATGCGATGAGCCCTATCAGAGGGCGATTGTACGGTATCCTTATCGAGGCTCTGCTAATTGTATTTCTTTAGCTTCTGTGATTTTAGCAGGAAAGGCCCAGGCGGCCAGGCAGCGTTGTCGGGGGTGGCGTGGAGAAATAACCTGATGAATTTTCCATCAGCTCGACTCACTCAAATATTCTCGCCGTTAACTTTTGGGGTCAATAATAAATATTAAAACCTGTAGATTTAATAAGTCAATGTAGGTGTTCTCTGCCTTTTGAGACCACTTTATCTTTCCATCAAAGATGAAACAAGCTTCTCAAATGAATAAAAAATAGGGCCTCAAGTGATTACAAGCGAGAGCAATTTGGGCTCCTCTCTCAGAACCTGGCAGTAGGCACTTTTTGAGCCCTTTCTGACTGCCTAGACGGTCTGCATTAGTGCTGCTCTCGCTGTTACATTTTTAGGTAAATATTTTCATCCTGTGTGTACAGACCTTCAGGAAAGGTGTTTGCTGCCACTCCAGGCATGAGGGACGACGCAGGTCTGGATCCCGCCAGGCTCTGTTGAGTCTGATTTGCGTTGCAAGTCTAGTTTTCCTTGGTGCTTCCTATAATCTCCTCAAGTTCAAAGAGCGCTTAGCTGCTTGTCTTTGTCAAAAACCCTGTTGGAGATCTTTTATGTCGAAGATGTAGGATTTCTCCGCATGACTTTGATTATTTATTCATTCCACTTCTCTGGTGTATGATAGCGCTGATATCATGAAGACCCCTTGTCTTGCACTGCTCTTGCTCTGAAATTCATGGAGATTTAGTGCCTTTGAAATTGTTTTAAAAGGAAAGGAAAAGTTTTTGAAGTCCCTTTTTTTTTTTCTTCTTCTATTCCCCTCAACAGTGCCGCAGCACATTTTTCCGGCCTTCCACGCTCCTTTGCCAATTGACATGCGCCACCAGGAAGGACGATACCATTACGAACCTCACTCTATCCACGCTATCCACGGGTAAGTCTTGCACCTCCGCTCCCATGCCTTGCTAAAACATTGGCTGCCCGCGGTATGCCGAATCCCGCTGCTGAAGTCCCGGGGACTCGCTGCCCTCCTGGCAGGCTGGCCCTGGTCACCCCCTGCTCCGCTGTCCCCGTCCAGTGGCAATACTGACCTGCCTGGCGTGAGTGCTCTATAGCTTCATTAAACCTATAGGTCACGCGTCACAGCGGGATGGGAGTGCAGGGCTTCTGTGTCATTATCCGGCTGAGGTCCCAGGGACATGCTTGACTTGTGTTTTTGCGCCTGTGGTGTTTCTTCACATCACGCTGTGCCTGGGTCATTTCTGGCACTGTCTTGGTGAAGACCCAGCACCGCTCCTTCCCTTTGGAGACCTCACGTACCATTTCCCCCTGCCCACTGGTTGGGGGGGACGGCGGGGAAAGGCTTCCGGGAATTCTGTAATTCACTTTGATTTCACTGGACGATGGCCTGGACAGGCTGGATGGTGTTTTCTAAAATGCTGTAAAGAGGTAGGTCCTCACACTGGTGTCCGTGTCCACTCTGGAGGGGCAGGATCCTGGGTTTTGGTGGTGACGTCCTCGTGAGAGTCCTCCCTCCCCAGGGCAGCTGTTGGCCAGCAAGCACAGGTGTCAGTCGGGGGCTCTACCTTGAGAGAGGGGATCGTGGTTAATCTCCTCGTCCAGGACATGACAGCTCTATTGTCCTTGATGCGTTGGAGGACATGTTTATAAAGGCATCTGGCTTCACCTCCTGTAAGCTTTGACCAGGACAGGGAAAAAGGAGCTGGCAGAGATGCGAGCGGAGGCTGTAGTGACTGTGTGGCCAGGAGGGTTTCTCATCTTCCCTGAAACACACCATTTCCGTAGGAGTTGAGGAATAGCCTGATGGGGTTGGTGGTCCCGTGGCCGCCCTGAAATCACTCGGCTTGTGGCTGTAACACAGGGCTCAGCCAGGGCACTCGGTGTAGGGGAACCCATAAGGGCTGTAAACATTTTTTGGGAAGAGCAAGAAAAGAACAACCAGGGCTCATCCCTTAAAAAACTCTCATTTGATCCCTCTGTTGACTCCGGAGCCCCACTGCGGCCTCACCGTCCGTCCGGGGTCAGCACTCACCCGGCTTCGCGGAGGCTGTTTGTAAAGCTGTGCTTTTTCTGGATAGGTGTGGGGAGGGGGGGAACAGCCCCCGGGAGGCAAGTAGTGCAGACGGCGGCAGCCAGGAGATCTGTGGAGTCCCACAGCTACCAGGGCTTTATTCCGCTTCCAAAATGCTGCGGGAAAAAATGATAGGGCATTCCCCTGGATCCTACCAGAAGACAAGTCGTTGTCTTTTTGGCTGGCAGTCAGTTTGACTGGATGTTTAAAGGGCCCTTCCACACTGTGCGCAAGGGGGAAAAGACAGAGCAGGTTGTTAACATGGGAAACTGGGGGGAGGCGAGGGGGCTGAATGAAATAGTTCTGGTCTTGCATGCAAGTACACGCAAAAATTGTAGAAAAAGGACAGATTAATTAACAAACATACTGGAAGACAGTTAATAAGTCAGAGCTCTGGCCAATAAAGTACATACTGACTTCTGAAAGGGGCAATATTCAAAACAGTGGTTAGAAGAGAGGATGCATCTGGCAGATGCTCGGGTGTTTGGCACCAGGTTATCTGTGTGCCCCACTTGGTGCTCCCCTTTGCTCCTTGGGGGCAGGATATGGTGCACCGCCTCTGCAACAGCTTCTTCAGTGGGGTCATGGAGCAAGGTCTTCTCCAGAATGCAACCGAGAGCCCTCCAGCTGGTGCCATGTACCTGTGAATTAAAACATGCAGTGACAGGAGCCAGTATTTTATCATATTGGGGTTGTCCAACTGATCAAGTCTGGCCAAGTGTATAGTGCTGGCAGATCAGATTTCAGTTCCACTGCGCCAATGTTAATAATCCGCTGTTTTACCAGTGACCACATTTGTCTGTCAGGGAACCTCGGGTGTCCTGCTAGTATTTGGGTAGAGTTGTTGGTAAATACCTATTGCCTTTCTTCTTCGGGATCCTTCACCTTCCCAGCAGCACCGCTCACAAAAACATCTTGTGAGGTACTGGAGAGAAAACTTGGTTGTTGGTCTTAGAAGCGGAAACATGGCTTTCTTTGAAATGTTTGATAAGATCAGGCTTACTACCCGGGCATAGCGCTGAAGGTTGCCTCTGTGGCTGGTGAAGCACCAAAGCTGAGCAGCCAACTGCTTCTTGTCTGTGGGGTTTTTTTAGGGTCAAGAGAATGCCACTTCTGTTCAGCTCTTTTCCAAGTGCCCTGGACTACAGCACAACCACACTGGGGAAATTCCCACCAGCTGTGGAGTTAGTCTTTCAACCATTTTTTCTCTTTCATTTTTATCGGCAAACTTTTTAACCTCATTTCCTGCTCTTTCCACCTCTAGATTTTGTTCTCTTTTCTTTTGTCTTCCTCTTCTCTCCTCCAGTCTGTCCTCTGGAGATCATAATATAGTGCTCACCCTCCTTGCTGGGGGATGTCCAGTGTGAAATCATCCAGAATGTGGTGGTGGACCTGGGCTAGAGCATGCAGAGAGGTCGCGTGTCTCTTGTTCAATAGGCTGGGTGGACTCTGCGGGCACGGTCAAGCCTCTAGAAATTTGAGCTCCGTCCTGGTGGTGCAGAAATCCATCCTTCTGTTTAAAGTAAACAACTTCAAAAAAAAAAAAAAAGCCACATGCATTTTTTCACTCTAGAAAATTATGGTAAATGTTTGGAAGAAAAATTGTGTCACTGAGTTTTGGCTTTATGATTAATGTGATCAGTGCCTGACAGAGAGCCCCCAATTCATCAAGCCCATATTCTAGCTGTCTGCTGTCTTGCCGGTACCAAATTTATCTAATTACATGAACATTGCACAGCAAATTAAGTGTAGTCTCATTTGTTGCTAACTATGGGGTCTTATTATTTGCCTGCTGCATAATGTCAAAGGTTTGTTTCCCGATTGCTCAACGTGACATGGCAGTGCGTTCCCCTTCATCACTGTTTGCATTTGGCCTAATGAGAACATACGTTATTTTATCGTAACTGGAAGGAACTCATCTGCAGTGCTCTCTTGAGCAGGACCACCAGTGGGACCCTTTCCTTGGGAATATGGTTGGGAATACGGAAAACTCAAGCAATAAAAGATCCACATGCCAAGCCGGGGGCCTGAAATATTTGCTGCATTTCTACTCACTGTTGTCAGTCTTTATCTCTCAGTCATTTCCTTGTTAAACAGCATGACAAATAATTTTCAGGGCTTGAGCCTTCTTCCAAATCACTAAGCATTTATTGGACATCCAGAAGCAGGTCACGTTGGTACTGCCTTGAAACATACTTCTAGAGATTTGGGGGGGGGGGCTGGTAAAATAGTGTTTCTCCAATCATCAGGACAACTCACTTTTCTGTACAACCTCGGCTGGTTTTACTTATTTGGTGATACACCACTCTTTCCCTTTTTGACATCCTTTTTTGGCTTTAAGAACAATTAGGCAGAAATATGGTGCTTGCTTGGCTAGCGTAGAAAAATAAAGTATCTCGTTCAGCTCTCTGCAGTGCAAACCAACAGGAATATTGTGGGTTCAAGGCATCATGCTGGATTCTGATGCTTCTGAACTTGTAGCCTTATGGAGGATGGGGGAAGAGGGAGGACCAGAGCCCAGTGGATACCGAGAAAGGGTGTAATGCAGGATGGAGTAAAACTGAGTGTGGGATGAAATCTCTTGCAGGACTGTGGAGTTAGAGCAGAATGAATAAAGGAAATCGTATTAGTACATATAAATTTTATGAGGTACCACTTCCACAAAGCAACATTATTTAATATTAAGGTTGCAAAATACAACACTCAAAAACTAAGAAATGACAGAAAAATAAATTTGTAGAGTCGAAATCATTTTGTATGCCACTGCGATACTGCATTAAATTACACAGCCACATACTGTTTTTCTCTAGGATCCTCTCCTCTCCTGCAGCACGGGATGGCCCAGGCTCAGTGGAAGAGCAACGATGGGTGTTACATGTACCTCCTGCATGTAGCTTTTATCGATTTGTCAGGATTTCACTCTGCGCCGTTGGTTGTAGGCAAAACATAGATCAGCGTTACCGGAGCAGAAGTTTCAGCAGGTTCAAAGCTGAACCAAATTCACTTCATAAGATAGAGCAGGTCCTTTTCTACCAAAGGGGGGGATATTTCGCATTTTAGTGATCTTCTTCACAAAAGCTTACTCCACTGGGGCCCAATCTCTGCAATAACTCCCTCCACTTTAAACCAAGGGGACTCTTAGCATCAGCTTTGCGAGATCAAGCCCTTGACTACAGAGGAAAGCTGCTGGCAGAGATGGCAGGTGATTACTGATAGCTCCCTCCCTTCCACTCCCCACTTTTAGGTGTGCTTAGCTACTCTCAACTTTTTTTATTTTTTTTTTTATTTTTAAAAGCACAACAAAAATAACTAAAAACTCCTTAGCTCAGCTTAAAAGTCCCTGCCAATGAAAGAGCCTTCAGGGCTAACCCTTGTAAACAGCATGCCTAGGCTTGACTCAGCAAGAAGCTTTTTAACAGTAGCTCCTAAACTGTGGTTAAAACCCATCAGGCATTATGCAGCGTAACAAACAAAAGCAGCCTTGTTTTTCCACCGACATCCTGGTGGTGTTTCAGGATGCAGTTCTGACATTATTTATTAACAAAATATTGTTGTTGCTCTTGTGTCCACACACAAAGATAGTAAAAAAAACACCCTGAGCTGATAGTCACGAATTCCATGGCTTTCATCAGGACTGAATTGTCCCGAAGACCTTAACATAGAGAAGACTCCTTCTGCATGATAATGTGGACTTGCCCTTAATTTCCCTCTGGTAGGGATTTTATCTGGTTTAATCATGGATCTTCCTCCATTTCCCTGAGATCTTAATATATTACAGATTTTCCCTGATATTCAGCCTACACTTTTCTTCTTTATCTGATCCTATTACCCCTCCTTGTTGAAGTTTGTTTTCTTTTTACTACGTTAAACATTACAGAATACCTTTGAAGGACCAGCTCAAATGTTTCCGAGCTGTTTAGGCTGGGTATATCGCAGGCGGGCAAGGTGACTATTGAACTTTTCATCATAAAAAGGGAATGTCTCAAGTGTTTACAAATTTGCCAAATTTACTGTTGAACCCAAGATTTTCCGTGTTGGATATCTGTTTCAGCCTAGTTTTCTCTTTCCTTTGTTGTTTTTGTGAGATTCAGCCAAGGGAGGCCAAGTGGGGTTAAGGGAAAATATGTTGTTTAGCCATACAAAAAACAATCATCATCATCTTATAACTGTGCTTTGAGACACTCCAGTGTCCCTTGCTTTAGAGGTGGAATTTACTATTGTCGCAGATGTGCCTTTTGCTGTTCCTATTTTTTAAAAAAACAGACATACAAAAAAACCACAAAACCTCAATTTTGCCAGACAGAAATCCTTTGAAAAATCTCACTTCCAACACACTCAGTGAAGGGGTGTCAGAGTTTTGCAGTGAAATTTTCCGAGCACCTCCATGTGCCCATGACGTTCCTGCCAGTTGCTCCCCGTTTTCTGCCGTGGGCTCTCGGCCGTCCCCTCCGCCCGGGGGGATTCGCGACCACAGCTGATGGCAGAGAGCAGCCGGTCGCATTGTAAGCTCGCGGAGCTGCCTTTGTGCATTATTGGGGGTGCGTAAAGTGCCTTTGGTTAACCTCCACAGGACACGGCTCCCAGGAGGCTGCAGCTTTGATCCCATCAGGCGGTTTAGGATGGGACCCCAGGTAAATGGTCGTTCCTGCAGCAAGGACGCCACTCAGTTGAGCCACAGAATGCACCCGCCAATAAGACCTGTGTGTTTTCATATTTACTTTGCTACCGGAGTAGAAAATCTTTGGCAGGTCGTGATTGATGGTACTGTGCTGCTTTGGAGATAGAGCGAGCTCCCTCCGGAGTCAAAGCAAACAGCTGCTCAGAGAGGCCTTCTTATGTGTTTTGCAAAGTTTTACGACTTTCACCAAATAGACACATTGCTCATTTGGGAAACAGGTTTGGGGGCTCCCACATCCAATTTATTCTGTCCCCTTCTTTCCCACATGCTTCTTTTATTTATTTAGGAAAATAAGAATGTGTGAGTAAGCGATGGTTTGCAGAGGCTGGTCCCTTCCACAAGGCTGGTTCAAACCTCTCCCTGGTCTGTAATTAGCAGGAGCGTGGTGCTTTTAGGTGGCTCTTTGGTAACCTACAGGAGGTGATTTGGGGGACTATCAATACCGATCTCACTGTAAAATTACCAGGATTAATACTTGATGGTCACTTGATCCTCCTCCAGGAGACCACAGATTAAATACTGGGCTGCTGCTGTCCTGTTTTGAGAGCTGGAAAAATTACTTTAATTCCATCTGTGCCTTAGTTTTCCCATTTCTAAAATGCCATTACAGTAATACTCACCCTCTTGATGTTTTGGGAGCCAAGTGAGGTGGTCTGTGTCTCGTTCATCTCCCCAGCAGGGGCTTGTGGCATGTTTTTAAGGCATCAGGAAAGTACGCAGCGCTAGCTACCTGTGCAGAAACTGAGAAGGTACACGCTTATCTTCTGACCTCAGTGGGAGGACAGGCTGATCAGGTCTTCTGAAAATGGGGCAGACATAATCCAAAACACTCATCAGGGCTAGAATGTTTCTGTAGGTTTTTCCAATCTGATAAACTATTCTATGGAAAAACCCCCAACCAGGCAAACACAAACCCCCCCAGCTTTCTCTTTTGCATCTTGTTAACAATTTTCAAGCATTTTCTGTTATGGGAGAGATTTGTACATCTATGCTGTTCCTTAAATTGAGGATAGTTTCATCATGTGTTTTTACTTAAGTGGCCTTCAGAATACTTTGAAAAACTCAAACCTGAAGTCCAGAGGGACCTGAAGGTGCATAACTTCAGAGTCACTAAACTATGCAGTAAGACACAGGTTGGATTTAGAAACATCTGGGTTGGATCTTCAGTTGCTGAACACTGGCGGCATCGCACCGGAGTGAGGGGCCTCGGTGAGCTCAGATGGACTCGTGCCCATTAGCACTTAGTGAAGATCTGGGCCACCGAGTCGCTGGTGCTGTGACACCACAACTTACTGAATGAAAAACTGCAGCTCTAATTTAGCCTAATCACCGCCAGAAGTGTAAAAACGGCCAGGAGGTTTTAGTATTGAGAACAAGAGCCTGATCTCTGAGGCCTTTTATGTAAACCTCTGGCATGTGTTCGTTTAATATGATGTCACTCTGTAATCCACCATTGCTTTTAAATGTCATTCTCAGAGCTTCATGTCAGCAAGTCTTAAGTGATAATCCCTTTGCTTACCTCACTTTATAGTAGATTAAAAGTGACTTCATGCTTCCACCTTATCCGCTCTTAAGCTTGTGCTTTAGGAAAAATTTATTTGAACTCTATTCTCCTGCTGCTTTCTAAAGAGTTTCTAAACAGAGAGTGCAGGTCTTTCAGAAGATATCTCAATGGTATTGCCCATTTTCCATTGCTTTCAGCATCCTGTGAAAGTGGATAAATGTTCAGTGCCAGTCTCCTGCCCTTTTAAACTCCAGTCTTACGAATTTGTCTCTCAAGTATTCTCTTGGCTAAATGTGGAGCACTGCCCCTCCTGGCCGCTCCTTTTTCTTAATCCTAAAAAAATCCCCTCTCTAGATGGTGTTTCACCTCTCACCAGCTTCTTACAATCATGAGGATGAGAGACGATGAGACCTGTTGTGGTGTTTTGCTCCTGTGTAGCCCTTTCTCCTCTACAGCACAGGGGTGTGCGGGTTCCCCCTTTCTGGTCCCGTGTCTCCTGGTTGAACTTTTACTCTATCCTGTATTCCTTCCTCAGTATAAAAAACTGTCCATGCAGTTCACCTTCCTAGTCTACCCTCTTTTTTTCTCTCCCTGAACTTCATCCTTCTGCTCCTAGCACACCTCCTTGTGTAACACGTCCCTCCAGATACTTGCTGCATGTTGTCATATCCTTCCTCCCCGCGCTAATGAACTGGCCAGGCTGCAGCCTGCAGCATATACTCAAATATCAATCTGCTCAGCCTCCTCATTTTCACTGTGTTTCTCTGAAATCCTTCCAGTGTGTATGGAGATAAATGGACAAAACCCATCCATCCCATTGGCTTGTGAAATGAAGCCTGCGGCACATCACTTTTCAGGTGCTGGTTAATCTGGGTTCCCAGCTACCAGTGGCCATGGGAAGCAAATAACACAAGGTGCTGAGAGATAAAAACTAATGGCAGGAGTGCTGGCTTGTGATACTGGAAGAAAAATGTAGGATTTTTAATGTCCATACAGAGCGGAAATTTTAAAATCTCATCCAAAAGTTCCCCCCACGCAATAAAGAGCAGAGAAGTCAATTTACCCTGGAAGGATGAAGGACTGAGTCAACTCTGCTGGGATTAGAACATGTGGTTCGAGGGATCCTAGGTATTTCGGGTCTGATTCTCGGACCACCCAGATGGCTGGGGCGAAAGGAAAAAAAAATAATACTAATAAAAAAAGGACCCTATTTGGCAGAACTGTGGATCTGGATACCCTGCCTGCAGCTGACGCCGTGCACAAACATCTGTATAAACCAAAGGGCAGAACTGGGTGCTGTTACTCTGGCAAATCTCAGATCTCCAGAGCGCTCCGGCAGGAATGTGTGTGTTTAAGTGGGCTTTCTAGATCCCTGGCTTTGTCGCTAAACCACGTATGTATGTTTTTCTTCTGTGCGCCAGACCGTTCTGAGAATTTGTGATTTTACACAATTTTCTGCCTTGGAGGCTTTTCATGCCTGTTCTTTCATGTTTCATCGTTGATATTAAATAGACAACTCACAGAGCTAAAGTTTAGAGCATTTCTCAAGGGTCAAATTTTAAAAAGTGCCTGTATGATTTCAGATCATAAATCCCACTGTACTGGGGGTCTGGATAACAACATTATTTTGAAAGTGGGTGTTGTGGGTTTCAAAATAACGTTGAACCATAGGATCGGTGTGTCAAGCACCGGGAACGCAAAGGCACAGGGGGTTTTTCAAACATGCTGGATGCCAGTTAACGTCTAACTTCCCCAAGCTTCACTGAAACTCGGGACCCCAAAGGCAGACCTAGTAAAGGACCTAGTACCTAAAAATTAAGAAAATGGCTGGAGTGGAGTTAAGAAACACAAACACATTCATGAGGTGGCTTGTGCATGCTTGGAGTCCAGCGTACGTGTCCAGGTCATACAGCTCCTGTAGGACCGACGGGGATGTTTTCTGTCCTGTCTCCTCTCTGTTGTAGGAGAATGCACATGGCAAATCTTGTGGGAGGATGTGCTATGGAAAAACCGTATTCAAGGTTTAGTTGATATCAGTTGGCCAGATTCCACTTCAAGAACAAGTTTACTGCATTCCCTGCGCTCACTTTATTGGCATGTATGGGGCTGGGTTTTGATGTAACTGATCGTGGTAGCTGATAGTGAAACCAGGAGATTGTGAGCCTTTTGATGATTTTTTAAGCTGATACTTGGGGGGACGGGACAACACCTTTACAGCATGGCAGGAACCTGGGAGGTAGCAGCTATCCCTTTCCACCCTCTGAGCAGCAGAAGGACCTGCACCATGGTCTCCCCACTGCTGAGCGCCTGCTGTTAGATGAAATGTGAGAGTTAGGCTCCACCACCACCTCCTGCCCTTTCCATGAGCGCAGCAGGGCATCAGTGTTTCTTTCGTACAGGTGGAGCCTCCTCACAGCAGAGGTATTTCTTCCTGCCGCATCTCATTTTCTCTCTCTCTTACACCTCTCCCTACCCCCCTGACACGTGCCCAAGTCACTTATAACAGCACCTGAGTGCAGTCAGGCATGCCTGAAAAAATATGTTAGGGCTGTATGAAATGCACTCACATTGAGATTTTTGAGTTTAAGTCTCTCTGAGAAATAAATGTGTGTTCCTAAAGCCTGTAAGGGCCTTTGAAATATTTTTCCGTTTGATCCCATAAAGCATCCCGGAGAAGAATTTGACTTATTTCTCTTCTTGCACCTTCATGAGAGTCTTTCCTAGCTTGGTTCTGGAGCTACTTACATGGCTTTTGATTTGCAAACCAGCTGCAGGACATGTTACCTGCTGATTGAATGCTTCATCTGAAAGCTTCTTAAGATCCCACAGAGTAACCACACATCCCAAATTACTACTGGTAGAGGAAAGCTTACCAGAGTGTGGTTAATATACTAAAAATAGGAAAGTTTCAAGCTTACAGCTGCATTAGGGCGATGTTCTTACATGTGTATTCTTGTTTGAGACTATTTGTCTTCACTCTGAGATAAAACATTTGATTTCATAGGCTGTCTTTCATCCCAACTCAAGTGCAGTACGATATTTTACAAGAGAAAAATGCATTGTAGATGACAAAAAGCAGGGTGTAGAAAGACAGGGTGGTGAAGGAATTAACGCATTCAGTCATCAAATCAGTAAATGAAAGGAAGATCAATCTAATGGGGATTAGCAAAGAAGGAGTGTAGAAGAGATTTGAAAAGAAATGACGAGCTGATGAGGCAGAGGGGCATACAGAAAGTGATCTAGACTACAGAACTGTTTTTAAGTCTCTCCCTATTCAGTAAAATGCTAAGTATGCGCTTAATTAGAAATATCTCCTTAGGTCTGTTGACTTCAGAAGAACTTAAGTGCATGTTCACATACTGTCCTGGAGAGAGGTGTTCTTCTGAAGATGCCATAAACCAGAAATGTTTACTAAATCCCATTTGTGTATTCCTGCTGTAAAAATAGTTCATATTAGAGATTTTTCATGTGACAATATGGACTTGGCAGTTGACTTCAGACCTGTTACAGTAATGGAGTATTTGTTGGTATTTTCACGAAGGGCTTCACTTCAGTAACGTTTCTTTAGATAATTTTGGGAAAGAAGAAGTCAAAGCCTAATGAAGAGGGACTACGGCTCTGTGGTTACTTCCACATAACGTTGCTGTGAGTCCAGCACCCTCACAGAGATCCTGGGGCAGATGTCAAACAGACCAACTTGGAGGAGCCTAGTCACACTGGTACCATGTGGACAAAATGTCCTGGTGTTTTCTTCCTAGCAAGAGCAAATTTTCAAGGAATTAACAGTGTTTGAGGTGCTGCTTCGAGTAACTGATCACTACTCAGGTCAGACAGTGTGGTGGTCCTGCTTGTTTGAAAAGATGCTCAAGGAGCCGATGATGTTTTCCATTCCTTGGAAGGAACCAAAATGAGATTTTTGCTGCCGTTTTACCCTGATCATGAGTCACACATTTTGTCATGGCATCTTGTGGGGGTCAGGGTATGAGAGTTAGTGTATTGGTAGGGACTAGGTCAGGGTGCATAACTCTATTATCTGTGGACCAGTGGGAAGGATTTTGCAGTTGGTTCCCAGGGGAGATATCATATAAAAGTTATTTCTAGCTTTTTCCCTTTTTTCCTAGTCCTCCAGCCCAACTGTTTCTCTGTAAGAAGTAATGCCAAGAACTGATGAAAAGCGAAGTATCTGCAAAGTTTTATCTAGTACATTTGAACTCTTAGTTATTACCTGTTTGTATATTATTTCCAGTAGAAGTCTCTGAAGAGAAATGTTCATAGTGAAATCATTGTCAGCAGACCCCAAACCACTTGATTCGCTTGAAAAGAATAAAAGACTTCCAAACTCCAAGTAAATATCTAGCCATCTTCGAAAAAGAAATCGTACTTGTACACATAACCAAACCAATTTTCAGGTTAGGTCAGGAAAGTTCAAACTCTCCCTCGGGGCATGCAACGATGAGATGACCAGAATGTAAGAGACTAAAATGGAATTAAGCCAGGTTAGAAATTTTACAAGCCGTGTCTTTTTAAGAGTCCCACAGGACCTCAACCGAGGACAAATGTGCTGGACTTTTGGGCATTAGCGGATGGGAACGATGGCTGCTCCGTATTCCTCACCAAAGCATTGTCACGTGGCATTGCCTAATGAGTCAGAGGGAAAGGCACTCTCCCACCACCACCACTTCCTCCATGTCCTGGGATTTTCTTTGCAAGTCATCTATTCAAGGCTTGGCTAGGTCTTGACCTCTCTTGGCATGTGAGGTCTAAACCTGGTATGACTCCAGACTTGCCTCGACCACGTCTGGTTTGAATCCTGTCAGTGCTGAGATGAGTGTTACCGCAAGAATAAGAAACTCTTCAAAGAGCTGTTTGTTTGTTTTTTTAAGAGCTGGTTTCTGCCAAATGTGAAGAAGGTAGGAGCGCTGTGAGCTGTAGCTTCTTTCCCTTCAGGTCCTGAAGTGCTGATGGTCCTCCGGATCCTATCAGCCTGGCTTCTCCACGCTTGATCTCTGTGGAGCAGGGTTTGCATTTCTGGTGAATTATGTGACAGTTTCTGATAAGGACAGACGGTGAGCAGAGACTTGGGCTTGGTTTGCACACAGATATCGCATTGCTTCGGGTATGTCACACTGGTGCAGCACATTGGGTGAGTAACCTTTCCCAGGGGGCCTTGGGGAGGAAATGGCATGAACTGAGGGACAGAAAATTCCTCAAGGTGCCTTGTGCTGAAGAGCAGATCACGCTTCCTCCCAAAATTTTGCACTAGATGCCGTGGTTTCCTATCCCTTCATTTGTTTTTTGACTGTCTTGCCAAACCGGCCTTCACCCAGACTCTGCTTGCTGTGATTGATTTCATTGCTTTGCCATTCATAAACCCAACCCCAGCCCTACCAACTCTGTGTTCATTGGTGGCTTTTCTCCCAGGCAGGGCAGTTTTGTGGTTCACATGTTCAGCAGCAAAATTGCTGCAATCTATGACCTTCCAGTGCAGTAAGGATTTGTGTGTACGTGTGTTTGTGCGTGTGCAGTCTCCCTCACTTACCAGTGCAAGGTCTCAATCTAATCTCCTCCTCCCGTTATCATCCTCAGTGGGTGAAAGCTAATCTCCTTGCCTACAGTGCATCGTGGTCTGCATTCCCCCTGATTGCATTTGAGTTTCAAATGAAAGAGCCTCTGGAGTCCAGGAGCAAATGTTTGATTAAAATGAAAGTGGAGACTTTTAGAAGCTGTTCTTGAAGGCTGAAGGTAGAAGATAGAAGATAGAGATGGTGCAGCCAGGGAATCTGGCATTGTCAGGAGTGGCACAGGAGCTTGACAAATATGCCAGTGAAAATCCATGGGTTCAATAGCATGAGCTGCATTTGTTGTTCTTTTTTGGCTCGTTGAACTTTTGTCCTGCTCTGTTGAACGGCAGAATGAGAGCTTTCAAGCGGGACTTGTGTAATTAAAACTTTATCTCCTACCCATAGGTCCTTAAAACTCTTCTTGTACTTGCTCTGTCCCTCAGATACGCTATGACTGATGTTAGAAAATGGCCTGTGCCCTGTTGCACCTTTTTTTATTGGCTAGAAGCTCTTTTAATAGCAGGCGTGGCGAATGGTTGTATCAATCCTTACACCATTCATGAGCACCAAATGTGTACTGCAGTGCTGGGCAAGAATAATTATTTTGCCGTTTCATTATGAACAGCTTTAAAACTTGCACTGTAATGTGACGCGCATAAAGGGAATTGTTAATATTTGAACCTCAGTTCTGGATAGTTGGATTTCCTTGGTTACTAATAACAACATAGATTATTTAAACCATAAAATATTTTTAAAATCCGCTTTATTTCCACCCGTTATGTCCTTTGCTTATTTTAGCAAATCAAGCAGCAGATACAATTAAAAAAACCCCAAAATATGCAAAGGGCAGGACCTTAAGTCCTATTTTCAATGTAAACTCTGAGACAGAAGTATTTAGGCATCGAAATCCCACCAGCAGCCTCCCCCCACGATGAATGCATGTAGGAGCTTACACCCCCTGAAATCAACTTGGGCCGCAAAAGATACTTGAAGGTGCAAAAAGATGACTGATGGGACTTTGAAAAGCTGCTACCACACGGAAAACCTCACTGCTGGGATTTCAGCATAGCTTTGATTTCCAGGTTTGGTTGGTTTGTCACTGTGTTGTCTAAACAGGTAAAATAATGCACTGCACCTGAGCGGTTCTGTTTTCTCATTCCCAGACCACAGTACAACATCCCTGTGTTTGCCTTCTCCAAAACTGGAGAGAAATGTTTAAATAAAATCTTGTGCTGAATTATTAAAGCCACTGCAAATGTTTTCATTAAAATTTGAGTATGTTTAATATCCCTTCTCTTGAATTTTAAATAGAACCAATACTTGGTGACTTAATTACCCAGCAATATCTCTTTTTTAGCTTTTTACCTTATATTAATGAAATTAGTGTATTTACATAGTTCCAACCTAAGCACATCTCGTTTTACTGACTAAGTGCATCATTTAAAGGGCACACGATGTTAACACCTTTTGGCTCGCCTGAGACTTTACATCATGCTGCACACCGAATCCCATAATGAACTATATCCTGTGTGAAAAATAAATCTTTTTCTCTATCCTTCCTGATAAAATGTTTTTTTTAAAAAAACACCATAAGTCTCTGGACATTTTAAACCATCCCCAAAACATGCCTGCTTTCTTTGAGGTAATATTCAGTCTACCTGGAGTATCATCTCAGAAAGACTTTGGCTGCTGTTGAGGAAAGCGATGGCTATAATGCGTGAGTTGAGCACCTGCAGTTGGGCATGCAAAGAGAGCAGCTGCCTCTTCCTTGGCTCTGCGTAGTCTGAGAGCTTGGCAGAGTGTGTAGAAATGGGGCTGGAGGTCTCATCCCTCTCTTCACTTAGATGCCATAACCGGAGCATAAGCTGGCGTTTGGTGAGTTGCAAGAAGGGTGGGTTCTGAGGTTTGCGGAGTGATGAGGAACCTCCTGCTTCTGCTCCCGGTCCAGCAGTATGGACCATCACCAGAACTGTTAGCATGAGGAAGATGTCTGGGGACCTTTGCCAGCACTGATGATGTAAAAGAACCCCTGTTTTCAGGCAGCCCCCCACACCCAGCTGCGATTCCCTGGAAAGAGGAGAGTAAAGAGTAACTGTGCTTCTGCCATTGCTGCATTTAGGAGAGAAACAGCTTCAGCGACTTTACGTCGACTTGGTGTCAACCTGGTGCTTTTGGGATTTCATGCGACATCTGAGATTGGGTTGGGATTATTTGAGGCTCAGCTGAGGACCGGAGGTACTGAGTTTCCTATCTTTACCCAGATGAGCTTAGTGCCATGCTTTTACCCCAGCTGAAGGAAGGTTTGGGGCATCTAAAATTGGTGTGGGGGCACCATGCAGGCAGAAAGGCAGGTGAGAGCGGTGGCCAGGAGAAGCGAGGCCGTGGCACAGCCATGAAGGACGTGGGTCCCTGGAGGGTGGTGGCATGGCGATGAGCTGTGCTGTGCCAGGCTGGCGAGTGCCAGCCCGCTGGGTGCCAACACAGCCACAGCAGATGCTCAAAGGCGGGCTCTTCAGCCCCAAAAGGCCGCGTGCGGGTGTGTATCGCTCTCCAGCTAAGACAGCAACAACTCTTTGAAATGTTTCTCTGTCTTTGCATTTACAAAAACTGGATAAGCCTTTTTTTAAAAAAAATCTGATAAGTAGCAGGCAATTGAATTAACCACTGTTGACTGTATTGCTGTCTCTTAACAAACTCCATCTGTATGGTCTCCCTTTGTAGACACAATTTTATAACTTAATTTCCCTACCAAAACATCAGTGTTTACTTAGTAAGAAATCTGTTCTTTGTCAGCTTAAAACAGTGATTTCTTTATTACCACTCTGCGCAAGGAATGACAGCACAGAGTTGGCACTGGAGCAAGTCTGGTTGAGTCTACAGCGTTGTAATGGAAACAGGGTGAACCGAGGGTCAAGTATAATGGGATTTGTATACAGAAATGTGTCTGCATAAGGAATAGCTGTGTGAGATAAGAGAATGAAAGATGAGACCCGCAGGTCTCCCTTTGCGTGGCGGCGGGAGGGAGGTGTCACCGTAGGTATACGGCGCTGCTGACATGGGGTTACCTCCGCGCCGGCGTAGCAAAGACGCCTAAACCACGCAGGCGTGCTCCGGTGCTAGCTGACGTCGGTGGCTGTTGGATGGGTTGGGGCAGTGGTCGGTGATTACTCTGAGAATGTCTCGTATATAATTTTTATTGATTTCGGGAAGCATAGAGTCAATGAGGGGTTTGAAAGCTATTGCAGTCTGTGGCCTCCCTAAAAATTTTCCAGCAGGGTTGTCAAACGTGGTATAGTCAATTTAGCCCGAATAACAAGAGGCTTGCAGTGGTCTTTTGCTATCTTTCACAGCACCTGAAGGAGTTTTTCAGTGATTCCCAAGGGTTTTGCAAACCACAGGTTGGAAAGTACTAGCGTAAACTTTCAGCAGTAAACAGCTGGGGAATATCACATCCCTGTTCCTTCCTTGATAAATATGTTACACTTTCCTGTGTTATTGGAAAACAGGAAAAATAGGAGAGCAGCTGTAGAGAATGACACCAACGGATCTGGGAGCAAAAGGCTTTTGGAAGGAAGGCTTCTCAGGTAGTATGTGGCTGATGAGATATAAAACATCCCATCCATGAGCTGATGATCTGTGGGGAGAGGGGAGCATCCTGGCTCCTTTGAAGTCTGTTGGATTGTACAGTTCAGCAAGCAGTGCCGGCGTTTTACCGCAGGACTGGGCTTCCGTTTACTGCGTTTAGTTTCTCCTGCTGTAGAGCCTTTCTCAGTCTGACGCTGCAAGATAGAACTGGCAGAGAAATGCCAGTTGTTTATCGCAGTCAATCGTAGAGAGAGATTCAGCTTTCTCTGAATTATTCGTGTTCATCATTTCCCTGTGGAAAATCCACTCCCAGCTGAACATCGTCCAAATTTTAAAAACATCCGCGTTTCTTTCTGGTTCACTTTCTAATGATTTAAAAAAAGGAAAGAACAAAAATGATAGGTTAAAAAGAAGAAATTAGAATGGAAGAGCTAACTTCTTATTAATTCTCTTCTTTCGTAGAGAAAACTCCAGACATTTCCAAGAGAAAAGCTTGTTTGGAATGAAAAGGCTTTTCTCCCTGCAGTCATATCAGTGGAAAACTTTTACCTAGTTCTGCTCTTCACCATATAATTGCTTGCTTTTCAGCATACTCGTAGCAAAGGAAAGGATGGTTAGATCAGCCAGCCTGCTGGATCAGATCTTACATTACATCTTGAGCTCTTTGAGTGCCATTAGCATTTCCTTTTAGAAGTGAAGAAATATTGACAGTTTGGTAGGTTATCTCGCATTTTACTGCACGTTAGGGCACTTCAAAGTCTTTATGTAGTGATGGGAACTGTCATGAAGTAGATGTGAAAAGGGCCTTTGGTCCAACTAAACCTGTCAGCAAGAAGATTTAGGGCAGATGGTTATTATTAGAAATCAATGTATTTATTATATATTGTTCAGGAATATTTCCCTTTGGAGGTTACTGTGAGTGCTGTTGCTGTTTAAAATGTGTCAAATGCCAGTAAAATTAATTCCCGCAGAAAACCCAGGGAGCCCCGACCAAAAGCTTTGCTATTATAGGAATGCATGTCTTTTAGTTCTTTGTGCTGTGATGCACCAGAGGCAGGTACACAGGCAGCACGCCAGCAGCGCGCCCGGGGTGTGTGTACGTGTGTGAGCGCAATGTGTTCCTGTGTGACTGTCACAGCCACCTCTACATACAGAGCTCCTCTGACGGCTGTGTCTGGAAAGGCTTTGTAGAGATCTGGTGCTGTACCTGTTCCCATTTCTTTTTATTCCCCTTTGTTAACCACGGTTTTCTGGTTGCATCCAGTGGGTTACAACAGCTTACTGCTGCTCGGAGCAAGCACAACATCTTCCTAAAGCCTGAACACTGGCAGTACTTCAGAAAAGAGAAGTAGGGCAGTTCAGGCTTTTTATAATTAGTTGAGAGTAAGTTTTCCTTCCTTGGTGTCTTGCTTAGTTATAGGATTTAAGGATCCTGGATTATGGGAAGAGGGCATTCCTAATAGAAAAGGAGCATATTAGCAGCAAAATTAAAGCTGGAAGTCGCTGTCCTGGAACAAAGATTCATTTTCCATTCACCCCGTGATTTACAGCACATTCCAACCAAGTGATTTGGCTATGGTCTTCTGGCATAACATTGTTTGCCCTTTCCCTGACATTTTGCATATAAAGAAAAGTTATGAGCTTCTTGGGCATTCAAGGTACCAGGAAATGCAGGAGTCTACCTAATTTGTTAACATGAAATTATAGATGTCAGACACAGACTCTGTTAGTTAACGTTGGTTAGAGTAATGCTGCAGCCAGTTGATTGTATTACAGTCATGATGAAGAGGAATGGTCCTTTTTTGCTTTTCTGGGATATGACGGGTATAGAGCCAAGGCAGATTTAAAGTGTAATGAATGAATAAGCATTTTCTATGGTTTGCCTGACTCTTCCATGAGTTCCACTGCTGCGATGTTGCTGCCACTGACTTGTCCTCTCCACAACAGATCAGTGCTGGCATAACATGGAAAGGGACTTTTCAGAAGTATAGGCTTTTAAATGTTAAACCCCTCTGTAGCACTTGAATGTTATTTTCTTTTAAGGGAGAAAAGCCCCCAGCCAAACTTAGCATGGCAAGAAGATACCAGGCAGGGATCAAAAATTCAGGTTTCCTCCCCACAGATACACACTTCCCATTTGTTTTCCCAAGCCCAGTGTCTTCACAGCTACAAGCAAAATATTCGCTTGAAAGTGCTAATATCCTCAACATGTGTCCCAAGGGAAATCAATCAGATGCGGAGAAACGGCTGTGTCGCATCCGACACATCTTTCCAACACTCATTTCCCACATGCCCGCACCAGCACAGAATCCTCTCAGATCTTCCTCGACTTCCTACTCAGCTCTGCCATCAGGATCCGGTCGGTATCCACACCTTTCCCATCTCATTCCCCACTGCTTCCCACCTTGCTTCTTCCCCCTTGACATCTGCAATGCCGCTGCCCAGCCCTCATCCCCTCCCTGCCCTGCGCCTGCGGCATTTCGACACCCCAGCTCTCGGGTTTTGTGACGACTGGAATGGAGTTCTCATGCCTGGAGGTTTCAACCTGAAGTTCACATGCCTCCAGGTTTGCGTTGCTCCTTCGGTCTGTCGCTGAACTACTTCCATTGGCACTTGCACTTTTATCCATGCTTTCTTTCATGCCTTTCCTCGCACTCTCCTTCCCTCTCTCCCCCTCAGCTATCTTCCTTGAAGTTTCCCTTCTTAAAATATGCTTCTTCTCTGAAGGCTTTCATCATTAATCTCTCAAGAAACTATCTTAGAGACTCATCTGCTGCGCTTTGATTTATTCGTTGGGGGTTTTTTTTGGCGGGTATCTCACAAGAACTGAGCTGGTCATCCTTCTACCTCCGTCGCTAAAGGAAAGCTTGTGTGAAAAGGTGGGCTTTCAGAACTTAAATTAAAAGATCATGTAAGTAAGATAATTGGATAAAAAAGGATATTAGGATCTGAAACAGAATGTTTACTTGCTTTGATGTGCTTTGGGAACATATGTCTGCACAGTGGGCTGTGTGGCTGATTAAGTGTAAAACAACCCAAGAAAAAATCACCACTATTAAGCTTAAATCAAAGATCTCTCCTCAAGACACTAATTTGATTTGGGTTTGAAGGTCCCGTATCAACTCTAATTTCTACCTTTGATGTCTTGCTTCTTTGTGTGTTGTATAATGGAGGGCAACCTTACTTATTAAAAATTTGCATTTTTCTTCCATTTTAAAAGCAAATATTGATATTGTTGTTGTTATCGTGTTGCAGTTGTGCCTACAAGTGTCAGCCAAAACTAGACCCGCATTGTGGTAAATGCAGCGTGAATACAATAAGAAACCGCACATAGTTAGGAGAGTTTCTAATTTGAGGGTCTGTTCCTGTACTTAGGCTCACAAATTTTTTCCCTCCAAAGATGCTGCCAACAGCCTGTGAGTTTACGAAAGGTGTTAACTTCTGAGGGACCTTAGATGGAAAAAAAATGTTTCAAGCTCTAAACCAAAATACTTTTGATTTCATTGATAAACATTAATAATACTCTTCCATAAGGTGAAATTAAGTCTTTTGTTCCATTTGTTCTTGGTTTTAGATATTTTAACTGAGGATTGAAGTCAGGTGTGTTGGAAAACGGAATGGTCTTTTGAAAGGAAAAATGAAAGATGTTTAGCTTTTTTTTTTAATTTGGAAACAAAGATCCTTTTTTTTTTTACCTGGAGCAAATATGTTAAATTGACCTCATACGCTAGAAGTTGCATATAAGTCTTGAATATGTTTTTCTGAGGGATGGAAAAAAATTGTGCTAAGAAATGGCACCCACCTTAGATTACGATACTGTTTCCATGGTGCAGGTGGAAAACAGAGGAATCGTCTAATTAGAGGCTGTTTTTGTTGCTCTTGCCATCAGTGGCAGAGTTTCCTTTGCCTTCAGTGGCACAAGATTAGACTTTAAGGCATGATTTTTAAAGGTATTTAGACAACTACCATCGCCAATGGATGCACGATGGGATTTTTCATGGTGTCTACCTAAATCCTTCTCAAAGCAGTGCCGAAACCACAAATCCACAAATAAGGGATTTTATATTCAGAGATTTGTGTCTGTTAAGGCCCAAAGGAATTACTGCTGATCTGACATCTGCGACACTGGCCATTCCCCCCTTTAATTTCTACAGTGGGAGAAATTACTCTTTTCTACTATTAAAAAAATTGCAGTTTTTTTTACACCGAGAGTGTACACCGAGAGCCCATCTTTTAGAAAAACATCTAGTTTTGCTGTAAAGTCTTGCAGCAGCGCTGAATTTACCACTGCTCTCTGTAAACCCATCTAATGGGAACTTGCCCTCACTGTTAAAATAATTTTTTTGTGTGTTTCATGCTTTCCATGCCTCAAAGCCATTTTTGAGGGGAAAGGAGAAAACGGGAACTGCTCAAAGAGTGCCCGTTAAATTTCTGCAGAGAAGCTTTAGCAATTTTCGTCCAGGTTCACAGCTTCTTATAAGTGAGTGCACTAATTGCTGAATTAGCAAAGGTAGTTCTGGTTTTCTATAATATTCATATGTGTGGGTATGGAAAAAAGGAAGGAGAAAAAAGACATTATTAATGCCATTTTAGGCTGAGAAAATACAGGAAAAAGAAATAAAATTAATTGTGCTGAGCATACAGAGCTGAGAAAATACACGAAAAAGAAATAAAATGAATTGTGCTGAGCATCCCGGCAGGGGAGGGCTGGGAATTAACAATGATGTCTCTTGGGTCCCCATCCTGATCTCTTCCTAGCGGGACACCTAAGCTGGCATCTTTGACTTGATAGCCCTATATTTGAGCATCAGGTCACTTTACTGGATAATTATCAACTTGTTGCAGTGCCGGGAGAGCTGGGAAGCGTGAGTGATTCCTTGTCGCCTCATCACTGGGCTGCCCCCGCGCTCCCTGGCAGTGGCTGGGGGGGAGAGGCGGCTGCAAGGCAGCTCCATGATGCTGCTCCCGGCAGATCCTCCAGTCTCTGAGCCAAAAAACTGGGAAAGGAGGAAATCTTCGTGAATGATCAAATGCCATGTGGATTCGATAGTTGTGGCCCAGGTTTGACCTCTGAGAGGTACCTTCTTTTGAGGGACCTCGAGGGCTTTAATTCTGAGGGTACCGCGACCTCTCGCCCTTCCTGTTGTAAGGGACTTTAAATCAGAAATAAACAGAGGTGAAGTTGAGGGGCTGGCGAAAGCTGTTTAGACTGAATCGTTTAGCATGAATCCTGGGGCATTTTAGGTTTCCTGCTGGGTGCAGCTTTGGCATCCCATATGTAGCGTGTCTGCCGTGAGCGCGGTCCCTTTTTCGGGCATCCATATGGCTCTCCTCCATCTCATGCAGACTTTGGGTAGTGTTCTGGGTGCACAAGAATTGCAAAAGCCAGGCCAGGTTGTTTTATTTAAAACAAAACAAAAGCAAGGATTTCTGTGTGGGGTTTAGAGGGGATTGTTGGCTTTAAAAGCTTTTTTCTTATAGCAAAAGTCTACCAGGCTATGATACCCCTCCCTTTGAGCAGCTCTGTTCCTAGCTTCCATCTCTGTGTAGCAGCTATGCAGTTTTTTTTTTTATTGTACAGCAAAACAATTGCCTGCAAGTGTCCGTATTCCATTAAGCATATGGAAAAGTATTCAGCCCTTTGTTTTCCACTGAATGAATGTATTTGGCACGTAAGTATTAATTTAGAAGAGTCATGGGACATTAGTGATGGTTAATTGTCCCCATTTTTCTGGGTTTTACTTAACGGATGGAGATTATTTCAGAAATGTGCAACTTCTTTAACTGTTGCATTCATTGCTGGGTGCCCCTTGCTGAGGCTCCAGACCTGCATGCAGTAGTGGGGAGACGGTGCCTCTTCTCCACTGCGCAAGATTTTGGGATTGCTGGTGCGTGACCGCAGGGGGAGAGCAGCATGACAAAAACTTACCTCAAGACCCTGTTCATAGCAGCCAGCACTGGTTTTGCCAGCCCCTGAGGGGTTGCCCAGCCCAGATCCTCAGAGGTGATGCTGCTTCTCTGCCGTGGGACCATGAGGATCCTTTCTCAGTGCCGTGTCCAGCTGTGATGCACCAAGAGCAGCACCTCCTGTGAGCAGCGGCATGGGGGGCAAGTGCCTGCCAGGCTCCGAGGCACAACCAGGGCCATGCTAGTCCACCTCTCTGAAAACCACAGGCTGAATTTTTTTGCCTTGAGAAACTACCAGCTCCTTCCCCCCACACCTTTGGGATGAGACTGTAGAGCTTTGGACAAGCTGGTGCTCCTTTCAGCAAAACCGGGAAGCAGGAAAGTGAAGTGGATCACTTTTCCCCAGTGAAGGACAGTTAAGGAGTTACCAGCTCCTGGAAAACCACCAAAAAACTCGTAGTGTCCCACTGGCAGCGTGTGTCACATCTCCAATGCTGGTAGCTCTCCTCGTGCTGGTCGTGCTCCTCCGCTGCTGCCCCACGGTCCCGCTCTGCAGGCGTCTGGAGCCAGGTAAACAGGGCAAGGATTTCCGCTCTCTGAGGATGGTTATCCACCGCACTGGTGAAGACCTGCTCTGTAAAGCCTTCCGCAGCATGCATGCCCCCAGCATCACCCCAACGCCCCGCAGCCCTTAGATGGGTCAGGTAATGTCTCCCCCCCTCAGCCTCTGTCTCCCTCTGTTAGAGAGTGGGGAAGGGAAAGCCTCTCCTGGGTGGGGGAGGAAATGAATCAGGGCTCGTGTGCTTCGTCAGAGATGCAAATTGCTCTACAAGTCCTGAGCATTAATTATAGAGCCTGGGCTTCTCGCCGGAGCCGCAGGGAAAACAGGCCTCTGGCTCCCATTAAATTTAATGGCATTTGGACACCCAATTCCCTTAGCCTATTTGAAAACCAGAATCCCAGTTTCTTCAGAAATATATGTGGTCAGGTGAAATCCCTCGTCCCGCTGCAGGCAGCGAGATTTTTACAGCGTTGTCTTCAGCAGAGCCGTGAGCTCCCCCCCAGGCGCTGGGGTGTTCTCCTCGTGCCATCCACAGGATCCAGGGAGGGAGCAGGGGGTGATGTATGGATAGCGGAGGTCTAGGCAGGAAGCTCTACGGCCACACTGAGAAACCCAGCTCTGGCACCACGGCACCGTTGCACGGGCTGGGTCACCACACCAAGCTGGAGTTTGTCCCGCTGCGGGGTTTGGGGCATGGGGATGGGGAGACTCGCTTGCCCAGGAGGTGAGCTGGGTGTGGGGCAGAGCCACCTTCCCCCAGCATCACATCACGACTCCCCCATTTAAGCCACTGCCTCTAAAAAGCAGCAGCTAGTTGTTGTCCCTTTGCCAGTCCGGGAGCAGGCCTGCGAGGCCACGGTTGGCTCTCGCTGTGTATTTGCAGACCGCCGATGCGATGGCACACTCTGGGCCTTGGGGTTTAGATGGGAAATAATGCAAGTGGCGCAACTGGAAAAAAGAAGGGGAAAAAATCAAGCTTTTGGGGAGTTAGGAGCAGAGGATCCCTCCGGCCGAGTGAGCCGTTCCTGGTAGGCAGCTACAGGAAGCCACATTATTTTGGGACGTGCTGCGCCACGCTAGAATTTGTGCTTTGCTAGAATCGTAGGTGTACACCAGTGAGAGGCGACCCTGCCTGGGAGGGCTCTCAGGAGGCAGACTGGTGGGAGTACGGCTGTCCTGCTGCACAGATGCAGAGGTGCAGCAAGGAGAGACTTTAAGCAGAGCCGTAAGGAGAATCCTGCTCTCCAGCCTGGTCTTTACACGCACGGTCAAGTCTCATGTTGAAACACCACCCAGGTCTCCAGCTGCATGCATTTTGGGTGAATTCTTGATCTTTTTCCCAGCGTTACCTTTTTGGCCAGGGTGGAGTTTTCCTGTTCTGAGGGACTCCGGCATTTCTGCCCAATTTAGCACAAGAGAAAATGAACAGCAAACCCTTCATATTGTTATACACATTTTAGATGTTGGCCTCACAGTTTGATCAGCGGAGGCTCCGAAGGCTCGTAAACCTGGTAATACATAGTTTCAAGCCTGCATCAAAGAAGTTCACAATCCTTTGGGGAGAAGCTGTGAGTACTGATGAAAGAGGGAACTTATTGTATATGTAAGAAAATTTCTTTCATGGCTTATGTATTAAGGCAGGCTCTGTGGCCCAGGGAAGATTGGGGCTGCTTTTAATTTACATCCCCCCTCACTTATATTAAGTCTTCGTCAGAAGAAAAATTAGTCAGATGTTTTCTTAATGACATCATTTTTTTTAATCCTGTTTCATTTTTTCCAGATGAGGCGGTGGAGATTATTAGAAATGAATTGAAACTAAATCTGGAACAGAGACTTTGATTCACTTCTCCGTCCTCCCTGGTAGAAATAAATTGGTCGGCTCCGTGCTCGGCCGCCTTTATTAGCAGCCTCGACAGAAACCAGCCCCGGCGGCCTCGGCTGCAGCTTTCCCGAGCTCGCCGCCGCCGCGGCTGACGTCATGGCGAGAGGCACCCGAGAGCGGCTCGGAGAGGGACTTCGCTCACCCTTAGAACAAACATGCCATGGCGTGGCAGGTGGGGAGGTTATGAGGTCCAAAATAGCCATGCCATCATAAGTTTGTCTTTCAGTGCCGTAAAAGAAGACAGGCTCGATGCTGGTGGGTGTTCCTCCAGCGAAACCCCGGTCTCGCTCCGACGCGCGCGCGCGTGTGTGTGTGTCGGTGGCAGTGCATCTCCACAAGTCCTTCATATCTGATAGGTTTTCACTGCCTTGTATTTCACACCAGTGAGCCGCGGAGCGCATTGCTACAGGAGAGTACTTTGAACTATAAATATTTTAAAAGGCATTTAATTTACTACCCATCAGCAGAAAGTGTTCAAAAAGCCACAAGGTTTACTAATTTATCAGAAAGACATAGAAACACGCGGAAGATCAAACAAAGACAAACATGCTCGTAAACTGCTGAATAAGTCTGCAAAGCTTATATTACATTTCTGTGTGGTTTTGTTGATATGCAAGTATTACAAATAAATTAAAATGCACCTGAACTGTTGATAAGGCAGGGTGGGACTCAGATCCTGAGGTGCAGGTGGCATGTCTAAACTGCTCAGACCCTCGTGTTTGTGGTTGTCTGTGCATTTTGAGACGGATCTTACATGCTCTCGCTAATGGCGTATTTGGATATTCTTAGGGAAGGACCTTTGTAATACCATCCCTTAGCTCAGCCCACGTCCCAGATCCCTGACCTCTGAAACCCCGAATCCCCATGGTCTCCCATGCCCGGGATGGAGCCCCACGGGGCCCCACATCCATCTTCCTCAGCCTGGCCAAAGCACCCAGCCAGGGATGAATGCCGTCCCTGCTGTGACCTGCGTCTCCACACCAGCTCCGCTTCCACAAGTCTGTGAGTACAGAGAATGCTAACGCAAAGCAGATTTTGCCCTTTCGTTTTGCCTAATGACAGTTCTGCCTCTTTTGGTGTCTAGCTCAGATTTTCTGCTTCTCAGGTCAGGGCGTGTAACTTTTTCTCCCCTCCTTGCACCCTCTGCACTTTGTCTAAGAGGCTGAAGGGTACAGCAGCAGACGTGCCTGGGAGATATCCGTACACTTTCTCCTCCATCCTTGCTCACCCTGCAAAAACTGCTCGAGTGCTGAAACATGCCTGTGACTCTTTTTTCTTACCTGCTGAATCCCTCAGCGTTTACTGGCTTCTTTCTCAGGTAACACTTGGCCTGAGGAAGATCTGAGGGATTTAACAGAGACGGCCCCCCGAAAGCATGCAATAAAACCTCTCCTGAACTTTTGCCCTCTGAACCGTACCACCGACCTGTCAAGGAGGTTTGTGCAAGCCGTGATGGACGCAGGCGGGGAGGGCTGCTCCGCCAGCGCTGGCTGAGCCCAGCAGAGCACGGCTCACCTCAAAATCCTAGAAGTGATCCTTGCGCCGTTTACATCCTTTCACAGGCAGCCCTGTCCGGGGCTTTGTCTGCACGTGGCAGCACTAAACATCTGGATGGATACCCGGGGACAGCAAGGAGCTTGCAAACCCCGAGTTTGCCTCGAACGTCTCCGTGTAGCCAGGCTCCCCCTGCGACAGGGTGACACCCTGCACGGGGTGACATCTCCAGCATGGGGTGTGCTCCACGCAGACAGATGTGCAGGCATTGCCCCAAGCCCCTTTTCACACCAGCCCAGCTGCAGTGAGCCACCTTGCACCAATACACGTTAGGTGCAATGAGGGTGCGGGTCTGCAGGAAGCTTGCGCTGGCTTCAGGCTCCACGTATGGCAAGAGGAGAGGATTTTCCCACCATGTGCTCTATCTCCTCCTCACAGGCGAAGGCAGTGGGGTGGGAGGGAGAAGGGTGGCAGGCATCTGTGCCCGCCCCGGGTGGCTGCGAGTGACGATGTGTCTCTGTTTCCTTCCCAGGCCTCCTCCTCTGAGCGGCAGCCCCGTCATCTCTGACATCTCCCTCATCCGCCTCTCTCCGCACCCCACCGGGCCCGGCGAATCGCCCTTCAGCCCGCCGCACCCCTACGTGGCACCCCACATGGAGCACTACCTCCGCTCTGTCCACGGCAGCCCCACGCTCTCCGTCATCTCCGCTGCCAGGGGCCTCAGCCCCGCCGACGGTAAGACGCTGTGCTACTGGTACTGCAGCGATTTTGTAGCTCACCAGCACTGAAATTCCCTAAAACCCGAGGATTTACAGCTGCAAAGGCTCCGCGGCTGCTCTCTGAAGTGGGAGAGCTGTCTCTTTTTCTTTTTGGGTGTTTTTTTTTTTTTCCCCTCCTTTAACTACACATTTGTTTTGCATCATTGCACTGAGAAAGCAGAGCGTGAGAATAGCTATTACCGCTGGATCATATTATAAATATTTTGCTTAAAGTACGTTCCTTTCTGCAGCGCTCTCGGCTCTCTTACAAGCTTCCCCGCTCTTATGTCTCTACTGGGAGCCCTGCTTCCCCCAAAGAGGGTCACAGTCACTCCGGCCGCCTGGCCTGGCTGGGATTGACATTGCAGAGATGAGGCAACGCCAGCTGGGTTATTCCCTGTTGGCTTTGTGTCTTGGGGCAGGATGGCTGCTGGGCAAAGGAGAGGGGCCATACTTTATCCCTCCTTTCTCCTGAGCTGCCCTGCAGCAGCTTTTGGGGAAAGCGAGGGCGTGCGGGGAGCCAGCGCTGGGTGCACAGGGAGGTGGTGATGCTCTCCGAGCCCCGGCAGACCCTGTGCTGGGGAGCTCGGGACAAAAACAGCCAAGCAGGGAAAGGGGGAAAAGCACAACTCTGCTTTCACTTGGGGAGGTGCAAGTTGCGACTGACTTTATCAGAAGTGCCTCATTACATGGTTGCAGGCGGCTGGCTCGGTGCCCAGGGAGCAGATAGGGTTTGGGGACCTGGTCTCTGCGCACCCGGCAAACCCCGGCATCTCTCGGCTCCCGATCTGCTGTGGGGACAAGCGGCCCTTCACCACCTCAAAGCAAAGCACACCAGAGAGTGACAAGGCCCCCGGCTTAGCGTCTAGCAGCATAAAACCATCTTCTGTGGCTAAAAAAAACATCACTAGGGTGATGGGGAGATGCATGCATCTTCTTCCCTCCCCCAAAACGTCATCCGAACTCCCAGCCGCCTGTCGCAGAGAGGTCTGATGGCTGAAGTGCGCACGCTCTGCCCCATCCTCCCCTTCCAACGCCAGTTTCGTTATTTGCTATGAAAAAAAGGCATTGTGTTTTGGGTTGCTTTTCTTTTTTTTTTTTCCCCTTTTTTTTTTTTCTAAGGCGGTGGTAAATAAGTTAATGGGGCAAGCGGGTGGGGAGGCAGGTTTGAAAAATTACAGCTGGGAGAAAGTGAGCGTAATTGGCTTTGGCAGCCAAAATGGTTTTATGCTGCCAGACACTAAACCTAGCTCTATGCATTAGACCTTGGCTTTAATTTCCTTGCGCTGCTATCGGGAACTGGGCTGCATTTGTCTTTCCTTCCTAATAGGCAGGGATGTTAATGCTGACAGGGTTACTGCTGCCGGCGGGCTGGGCCCTCTCCCCCCTCCCTGGGGTGCTGGCTGCGTCCGAACGGGAGGATTATTAGAAGGGGGAACGAGAGATTGTTTATAAATTTGCGGAAATGGAGGAATGCAGAGGCCCCAGCTTAGTCTCTTTTGTCCGCAGAAGCACGCCCAAGCGCACGTCACAAGAGCCCTACGCGGGGGCTGGCGGGGGGCGCGGGGGGGAGACGGGGCCGCCAACGTCAGCGCCGAGGTCTAACGTTGCGGTGGGAACCTTCTCCCCATGTTTTTCTCCTCGCCCGCGGCTCCGGCAGTGGCTCACGAGCACCTGAAGGAGCGAGGTCTCTTCGGGCTGCCCCCACCGCCACCGGGAGCCAACCCCGCCGAATACTACCACCAAATGACGCTGATGGCCGGCCACCCGAACCCCTATGGGGACCTCCTGATGCAGAGCGGGGGAGCAGCCAGCACAGCCCACCTCCACGATTACCTCAGCCCTGTCGATGGTGAGTAGTGGTCCGCGTCCTCCCCAGCATGGCTGAAATTGTGGGGCAGATGGATGGGGCTGACCTCCAGGTGGAGGTTGCTATATGTGGTCACTCTGCCCTTCCAAAAACCATGGGTGCTGCGCTATAATTTTTGGGTTAAAAGATTGCCTCATTCCATATATATGTATAAAATATACATGTTGTGGCCTTTTTGGGAGGATGGCATGGGTAGCAGAAGGGCTGGTCCAGCGAACAGGGTGTTGCTGCCATCCCGCTACCTTGGCCACAGGTGACCACAACATGCCTGGGGGCAAGCTCCAACTTCGGCTCCCCATGTTTTGCCTGGTTGGTGTCTGGGGCAAAGGCCGGCCATTTCCAGGCATAGCTTTGCTCAGCATGATGGATCTCTTGTCTTGGTTGGGACCTCTCGAGTCCCCGAGGAGGAAAAAATATGTTAACGGGGAACCACGGTGGAGAGAGCATGTTAGTACTTCGTGGGAGAAAAAAAATTGCAGGAATGTGGTATTTATGCTAGTATCGGGCATTATAAACCCAGAAAATTCTCACTCCTGGCTAAATGAAGAAGAAATAAAATCACGTTAGGCGCTGTGGTGCTGAGTCACCCCTGCGGCCTGACTGCTGCCCTGTTGAGATGTGTAATGTCTATCTGGAAGCATATCTGAGGTCTAAATGATTTTTAGAGCTGTTAGAAATGTCTTTCCTTTCACTTTATGCCACATCTCGTAAGAACTGGGGTTGTGCGGATATTACAGAGGGCAGTTTGGGGATCATTTCTGCTGCAAGAAAGAGAAGTCTCAGCTCGACTTTCAGATCCCGGCTGCTGTTTCCTGGGCTGCCTTTGGATTTGCCTGTGGACCATTATAATTTTTGGAGTGGAGATCTGCATCGTTTCATTACCGCTTCAAAGTTTCTGTTGTTGAGCTTTTAAGATGAAAGACTTTGCGGTCTTGCTGCTTCGTAAAGTGACTGGTTTAGAATGATAAAAGCTGTTCTGGCTGTTCAGTGATGGAGGCTTATAGCTATTTCTAACAAAAAAACAATTTCTCATCTGCAGCTGCTGCGGAAGTTTTACCTGAATAGTCATTTTCTTCTGCCAATTCCTAGATTAATCGTGAACCTGGATCCCAGTTTGAAAGGGAAATCACATGCTCCTTGGTACCATCCTGCTTCTAACACCCAAAATATATTCCAGGCTTCTCCGCTACAAAGCAGTTGGTCAGTCAGACCGCTCTGTCTTCCCTCCAAAGGGTTAATGGCTGTGGTTATAGCAGATGGGTGCAAAGCAGCCCTGCCAAGTTCTCCTCGGGCTCATGAACAAGGCTCCTTCCTCCTTGCCTCCTTATTAGTCCATCTCTGACCAGCAGTGCCTCGCTGAAGTGCCAGATAAACAGCCATTAAGGGAAGCAAACACAACTGTTTTCATGCTAGCGCAGGCTGACTCTCAGCACACCAAGATGCTCCTCCATTGGTTTGCTGAAGATCGGTCTTTATCTGAAGTCATCTGAGATACTCCCCTTGGCAGAAGACTGTCTTCCTTCTTGCCTTCTCCTGAAAACATCTCTAGAGTGAATCACGTATCAAAGGTCCCGGTTTCATGCAGCCAAGCTCATAACCATTATTTACTGCAAAGCCAGGGCTCACCAAGCGTTTATTTTGATCTTTCAGTAAAGCTTTGTTGATGAGTAACTGGAAAGCCTCTTCTGGGCCTTCACATGCTCTGAGTGAGATGAAGACTTACAAATGTCACGAGGATGTGACATGAGACGCTGAAGACTGCTTTATAAGAATGTGCAAAGGAGCAGCAGCCCAGTGCCAGTCTCTGGTCTATGTGTTTGGGTTTATCTATCAGCTGGAGAGGAGAGAGAATTGTGTGTTCTCAAGGCGGAGACTAAATTGGATGGCTCTGGAATGCTGGCTGAGGAACCAGAGTCTCCTTCTCTTTTTAGAAAATTATTTCAAAAATTTAAATCAGCAGGGCCTAAGTAAATAGTTGAACAGATAATGTAATAAAGCATCCTCTTATGGTGCTTTTCTGAGACAAGAATATCAGTAGTATGCATAAACCCCCAGTGAGTCACCACCTCACAGCGTCTGCCATTCAGAGAGCCCTTTTCTTCCCAGGGAGCCCCAGAGCATAAGAACTTTATAAGAATTACTTTGCTGAAAATGCAGGTAGCTCCTGCTAAACCACACGCAGCACCTTCACACATCTGTGATAACAGTGGCACCTGCAAAAGAAAAAGCAGCAGATAAGCATATATTAAAACTGGCCTATTCAGTGTCATGTCACCTCCACACATCTGCAGGTCCATGGGAGCCCTAGCCAGTGGGTATGGTAGTTCCTCCACAGACACATACCTGAGCCCTTCTGGCTGCTGTAATTGCATTTCTTGGAGAATTTCTCAATGCCTCTGCGTTTGTCAGTGTTTTTTCATCCCATCAGGTGTCTAGGATCAGGAAAAGTAATAGGACGTAAGTGTCAGCTGGAGCTTGTTGGTACAGAGCATGCGCCAAGTCTGCTGAGTGTTTAAATGGTGACTAAGCGAGGGTGCCCCAGCGCTGTATCTCTTAGCAGGGTTTTCACTGTGCAGCTAGAAGTAATTAAAACACTGAAGCAGACCAAATTCAAGTTCTACTCACCAGACTGCTGGGATCTTCAGGCCAGTTCCAGTGGAGACTAAATAACCCTATAACCCTTCAGTTAGCTGTCCTGTGTCATTCTGTCATCCAAACATGGACTCTAAATCCGAGAGTGAAGTTTGAATCCAGGCTTAAATCCACTTCCAAATCAAAAGTTAACTGCTTTCCAATGTCACAACATTGCTGCTGGGGCACTTCTGAGACTAATTTACAGGATCTGTTCACCAGATCAAAACAAACTTTTGCATTTCTATTCTAGAAGTGGGTGCCACGTGGTGGATTATTCCAGGTGACAGAGTGGTATCTCAAGAGCATCCCTGGGACAGTAAAGACTGGTGACGAGTACAGATGAACCTGCAGATGACTACAGCTTTCTGAGCATGTTTAGTACATTCAACTTCTTTTTTTTTCCTAAGCACAAGGGCTCCTGTGATTCCCCTCAGCCCCTCAGGAGATGCCATTTGCTCTCAAGAAGAGTGTATCCAGACTGAATCGATGCTTGTACATCAGCATCAGAAGATCTCAAATTACTGTACAAAGCAAAGCTACTTCATCACTGGAGACCCCAGAGAGAAAGGAGACCAAATAATCAGTGAGCAGAGCTGTGGCAGATCTGGAAACAACGCCCTGATCTTCAGAATAAGACTCTCATGGTGAGGGTGGGAAGCAGAGATCATCTTTAAATCCATCACTTCTGTTTGCACAGTGTCGAAAGTGTCAGTGGGTTGTCCATGCTGAGTCAGGGAACGGGGGAAAAAGGTCTTGAGTTCAACTTACATCCAAGCGGTGCTGCACAGAGGTAGTCAGTCAGGTCAGGAGGGCTGCCTGGATGTGTTTGTGCAACCTTACAGTTACCAACAGCAGGGATGACCCTGCAGTCACAGCATTTCATCCAGTTGCAGAGCTAGAGGAGGGATCCCTGCCCTGTTTCTTGCTGCCTGGTGCATGGCAGTCACGAACATCTTGATCATGACCAGCAGTTTAACTGGGAAAAGGCTTTGTTCAGCCCAGGAGAGCCAACTGGCTAGCGGCTGGCACAGTTGCCTGGGATGTGGGCAAATCATCAAGCAGGACTTTATTCCCCCAAGTCAAACAGCAATTCAGCTTCACTGGCCTCTTTCAGTCAGTGTTGTTGGAGCCTTTCTACTTCAAGTGAATGATTTAATAGCCATCGGCGTAAGGAGCAGGGCTGGCAGTGCAGCCCGGTGGTTACTGCAGTCAGCAGGCGTGTGTCTGTGAGAGGTGAGCTCAGGACTCTCCTGCAGCAGGTTTACATGAAGCGACTGCTCCATCAGGATGGACGGAGAGAGCCCAGCCTCACGGCGACCGAGGAAAGAAGTGCCTCTTCTGGGGCTTGAGGGATCAGCAGCTCGGTGTTTGCAGGCTGGATATGCTGGCTCACAGAGGACTTCCCAAACAAGCCAGCTGTTGGCTACTCTGGGCAGACGGCGCGCCCTGTAGTCGCTTCCTTATAAACTCTGAAAGATCTTTTTTTTTGTTGTTTTCTTTGTCCCAGCGCAGAATGGAAACTTGCTGAAATCTCAGAAAAGGTTCAGAGAATGGGAAACAATTTCCCACCCATTTCTAGCCAGCAATGCTGTTTTCCTCCCCAGAAAAATATGTGCAGAAGAGAGGAAAAAGTCCCAGAGCATCCCATAAGCGCTCTGTCTGGAATCCCGCTGCACTCTGGTTTCTAAAGAATTCAATTTACATATGCAAGTTGGGTCGTCTAAACAGTTACCTTGTGGATTGGGAGTAGAAGAATGCAGCCTTGTCTTTCAGCGAGGGTTTGAGGGAAGCATTAGTATTCCTTGAACTGCAAAGCTGATCGGGCCTGGGGAGGGAAGAAAGAAGGGTCCCAGGACAGCGTCTGGTGCCAGAACAAATGTCCAGCATCTGCTGCAGTCTGAGTAAGACGTGTGCTGCCGCTGCAGAAGGGGAGAGGGGAATAAGGAACTGGTTATGCGAAGACCGTTTGTAGTTTATTGCTGCTGCTTATTGATTAGGGGATCATCCTGTGTTTTTATGCTGCCTTTGGATTTAATCTGATGACGGGAGGAGGGGGATATTTCCGTATGCTTTGGGTGGAGTTTTCTTGGTGAGCGGCCAGGAAGAGGGACCGTTTTGATAACGCTGTATTTATCCCGGGGCTTGGCCGGGGGGTGCAGGGGAAGCAGTGGCTCTGGCTGTGTTTCGGTGAGGAGGGGGAGTGAGCCATCTGCAGCCCACGTGCCTTATGGGCTCAGTGGTTTGGAAGCAGATTTCCCCCGATGTCCCTCTGCAATCGAGATCACAGCAACATGCTTGTCCGTAAAGAGATGCCTGAGATTTCCTCGCCCTGAAGGAGCTCCCACTGAGTGCCTGGCGTTTCCTTTCAGGAGGGCTTTGCTGCCGCTATTTGTAATGCAATACAGAGGTCTGAAATCTCCCTCCAGGAAAATCGTCTCTTCTAATGTCCTTCTGTTGGACCACAGCCACGGCGATTGGTGGGAGCAGGAACCTCTGCTCCTGCCTCCCACATGATCCCCGTGGGGTCTGATCTTGCTGGGAGCAGGCACGGGAGTTGGACCACGAGCCGCCACATGTGTAAAAATGAGGGGATGACCATTTGGCTCATCGCTGGCCCGTTGTGGATAAATCTAGATTGGGGAAGAAAATCCTCACCACTGGTCTGTTGGGGATAAATCTAAATTGGGGAAGAAAATCCCAGTTTCCGAGCAACTCGTGGATGTGATAATTAGAAGACCCTGTAGGAAATTGCCAAGGAAATTTTTATCTTTTACCAAGAAATTTGGACTTTCCTCCCAGCTCTAGGCTGGCTGGAGGACTGGGCTGGGACACCTGGCAGACACAGCCAGCATCACTTGAAAAATTCAGCCTTGAATTCTTGCTGGTTTAGAAATGGGATATTTAAACTGCTCCAGGAGAGAAATGGCTTCAGTTGTGAGCTGTGGCATTTACATTTACCCTGCAAATATAATGCTGCTGTAAAGTCAAGCTTTTTCTACTGAAAAGTTATTCTAGGCAGTTTTTAAGTATTTCTTAAAATACATGGGTTATTTTTATTCTCTAGCCTGTAGAGCTGAGCCTATGACAGCCAGCGTATCTGGGTCTGTGCATGAAATGGTATGGAAGGGCCAATGTGCTCCAATTAAAACACCATAAAATGTATCTGGAATTGACTTTTTGTAAGAAGCCACAGCAGGGGGCAAAGGCCTATGGTAATTTTTTTACTGAACTACATGGACTGCCATCCACTATCGCCATTGCCCAGAGCTTTGGGCTCAACCTTTACCGCATCCTTCTGTTCACCACATCGCCATTTTAATCTCCTTCTAACTCTGAGAGTGTAGGGAGATGGGGACAGTCCTTTTGCTTAAAATATCCTGTGTCTTACTTCAGGCCAGAGGATATTTCTCTTGTTGCTTGAAATCTGAAAGAGTTTTGAATTCTAAACAGGTATCTTTAGCTTTTGCAAAAACAAACAAACAAAAATATCGTTTCTTCCATTCAGAGCTGATTCTTCTAATATACACTGAATAAATAGAAACCAAGCTGTTACTACGTCCAAAAATGCGCACATAAACATAGCATGTTTTTCAAGTGGGAAAGAATTACTTTGAAAGTAAAGATGAGGTAGTTCAAGCAAGGGTGTCTCTAGATCAGCTTTTGAATTCATATTTATTCCATGTTCCGAAGTCAGTGGCAGTCAATGGGAAGCATCTGCTGGCTTTAAAGGTGTTTATTCAAGATGCGCAAATTGATATGGGAAGAGCCACCACCAAAGAACACCCATCCTGGGCATGCTGTAAATGTACTTGGCTGGAAATACGATTGAACACCAGAGGAGGCAACTATACGGAGTACCTCGTGAACTTGTCTTGTTTCTTGTTTTGCTTGTGGGCTTTGGCCCATCACTTCTTTCTGGATCTGGGTGAGAAAGAGTTTTCCCACCTCTCAGAACTATTAAAGGAAAAGAAACTGAAGGTAAAAAAGGTCTCCATCTGAGGTAGAGAGGCACAGAGAAAGTAATTTTAAAAAGATTGAAACTCTGGCAGATGAGTAAAACTAATTTTAAAATAATTTCCTATTTTTATTTCAATTTGTGACCTTTTCAAATTCATTTTAACTATGATGACTTTATGTTTCTCAACAAAACATCTTTTAGAACAACAACATAAAAATACCAGACTTTTTTCTTTTGAGAGTGTTGAAGGGGATACTCTGACAGTTTGGAAACTCTTCCCCTAACGTATTTTCCAAACATCAAAAAAGTCTTAAAACTAACCCCATTCGTTTTGATAAGTTAGCATTTTTGAAGGGGAGATGAGAGGGGGAGTGCTAGTGATAAATCCTCCTGAGGCTCTCCGTCTCTGAAAAACGGATCCCGCCTCCATTTACTTCTCTGGGCACAGTCACTGCTGAAGAAGTTGTATGTGGTTTTTCCTTTGAAACATCACCCGACCTCAGGCAACAGCGGGTTTTGCTTACGTATCCCAGCGGCTGCCAGGCAGCCCGTATTGAACACCTTGCCCGTGTGTACAGCTATACTAACGCTTATCTTTGCTGCTGCCTGGTACCATTTAACATTCGTGCTCAGTGTCCACAGATCAGGGGATTAGGTCAGGCTAATTATATTATTAAGAACGATCCCGGTGTTTCTATTCTGCTTTTAAATAATAATTTTGAAAAGACTCCCTCTTCCTAAATGCAAATGCACTAGTGAGCTCTTCTTCATGCGGTTAAAATCCTTCTCTGTTTCCCAGACACATCCCTTCCCAGGCACCTTGGGCAGGCTGTCATTGAAAAGAGAGGAATTGTTCATCCATGGCACGGTTTTAGGTCACAGCTTTCCCTGGAAGCCCACAGGACCGAAGAGCCTTTTGTGTAAAGCATCAGCCCAACCTATTGGATCTGCTATCAGACATTTCAGATAGCCCACGGTACTCGCAAGGTCTAAATTAGAGCGGACAGTAACGCAATGCATATTACTGGTTTTGCGCTGGAGAAGTCCCAGGCCAGCTTGCAAATCTGACAGCATCCAGCAGAGTTTTACACGGGGAAAAAATGACGTACGTGTGTGCAGCGGGGAGGGATGCCCACGTTGGATGCACTGCGAAAAGCCAGGTTTCTGTTGGACATCAGGGCTTCTTCCCTCTGCAAATTAATGGCGACCAATGGCTGAACCAGCACTGTGGACATAAATCATGGGAAGGAACAGCGAGAAATGAGTACAAGGCTTTTCTTTCTATTTAGTAATTTATCAAGGGAAGTGGCACATTAATAAACAGATCTCCCTTGAGGTGTGGGAGTAACAGAGATAAATATGACTGTCAAATCTGGCCTGCTTCCTTCTGGTAGAGAGGGAGGAGACTGTGGGAATGCAAATGGAGAAAACAGTATCTATATCTGGAAAGACGCATATTATTTGCGGGACAGAAACACTGACAACTCAGCTGAGATGGAGCCCCATCACACTAGATGCAATACATGCAGATAAAAAACAGAAACCCCGTCTAAAGGAGCTCATCTAAATAGATGACACTGGGAAATAGGGACACAGAAAGAAGCAGCAACTTGCTCAAGGAGGTATGTCTGGGGAGGACTGGGAAGAGCACCTAGGTCTTCCCAGGTTGTGGCCCATGTAATGAATCACGATGCCTTATAGTCAGAAGAAAAAAAAGAAAAAGCCCCCCTGCCAAAAGTTCAATTAGTTTAAATCAATATATTAATATGATTCTGAAAGAGCACAGTTTTGGCCCTCATGTTGCTCGGTCCAGGGCTCTGTCAGGGCCCGAATTTCATGAATCAGGTGTGAAGTTTGGGAATACTCCACTCCAACCTTTAGTCAGCCTAAGGGCCTGAGGGGAGTTTGTTTGCTCCTTTTGGTTTTGCATCCGTAGTGCCTCTATAAACCGGCTTCTCCTTTTCCAGCTCCCGAGGGACGTGTCACTCACCATGGCAGAACGGGGCTGGAGTCTGCCAGCTGCATGCTTGAGATAGTTTGAGTCTGGTCCCTCCGAATCATGGGACAGCTTTAACACTTGGGAGGTGATTTTTATAGACCGTTGCGTGCTCTTTCTGTTTGCTACCTAATCCTTGAGTCGTGTTTTCTAGCATCTCCCTGCCCTGTGAGGCTGCAAAATGTCATTGTACAAAATACTATAAGAAGAATATGTTCAGCATACATGCAACAATCTGATTTTTAGGAGTAATTCCCCAAATTGTCAGTATTGCAGTAAGACATTGCAGCTAGCAACCCTGGAAGCTTCTTAGGCCACAAAAGTGACGAGAGTGCTTGGTTCAAGTACCAACTTAGCCTTGGACTTCAGTGTGTCATTTATCTCATGCAACGAGGGACGTTATGGGTAATAAGGGGACGGTTGTACTAAACCCCATCGATTACACAGCACCCAGGCATCACAGTGACAGAGCCACTTAGGTACACCGGTGAGTCATGTGGAGACTGGGAGCTGCAACCCAGCCGCTGGGCTGAGGGAAATGTTGACACAAACTTCTGCGAGCCAACACAAATCAAGGAACTATTTGGTCACGCTGGCAGGATATATTTTACCTCTTTGTACATCCCATTCACCCTCTCACATACCAGCACTGTCGTCAGGATGGAAAGTTTATGCTTTTACAAAGTGCCGGGCTTGTATTTGGTGATATACAACCAAAATCAGTCCCTCCAACCAACTAGAGGAAAATAGCTCATATTGCCTGTCTGGGCAAGTTACTGGTTTATTCACAGTGTTTAATAGGATACACCCACAGCAAGCTTTCTGTGGAGACCGCCGCTGGAAAAGCCAGGTAGTAATACAGGGCTGTGCTCATTGAAGGAAGGAGCTGGAGCAGCTGAGCCCTCCTGCACCCCTGGGTGGATGATGGGAATTACCGGGCGGACCCCATGGCCAAGGGGCATATTTTCCCCTTAGAAATGTTATTATTTTTTTTAAATAAGTGACCTAAACACCGTTCTCATTGCTTTTGGATGGATGAGGTGTTCCAGGCAGGGCTAGGGCTCAGGCAGGGCTTCGGATCTGGTACCCTGGTATCAGGGAAGGTTGTGATATGGCCCATCCCCAGCTCCCATCCATGCCACCCCGGAGAATTGCAGGTGGGTCAGGCCTGGGCAGAGTTTCCTCTGGATGAAGTCAGTCGTTCCAGTTAGCAGTGCCGAAAGGCTGGGGGAGCCCAAATTGGTACAGTAGTAATTCGCCATGTATTGCAGATCCACAAACGGGACTGGCAGGGTTGGAAATGACTTCATGCCCGAGTGATTGACAATCGCTAATAGGGTCCAGGCACTGGCAGGTCCCCTTGGAGGGGGAGAGCTTGAACTTTGTGCCTGAGCTGCCAAATTGGTTTTCTTAAAACTCTTAATTTACTTTCGGGGCTCCTGGAGCCTCGCCTCCTTCGTTAATTGGATGGTCAGCATTGTGCTCGCGCTCGTTTGGTTTCCGCTCCCTCCGCACACAAGCGCACGCACCATTTCCAAGGGTTGCCCTGGCTCTGACGTGCGGCTCTTCTGGCCCGCGGCTCCCACCACCGAGTCCACGGGGACGGCTACGCTCACAGAAACCTTGCAGGGTCTTTTCCCTTTTAATTTTAAGTTAATTTAGTGCCGATGAAAGGGGGTGATGGACAGGCTTCTGTTTATCCCCCGAAGAGGGCGATGCAAGCAGTTGTTCACGGTGCTGCCTGACCCCTGTCACTCAGCGCCCAGCAGAGAGGAAACCTCCCGTCAAAGTGCAGCCGGTCCCTGCGCTGGTCCGGGCTCCTGAACATCCCACAGCAGTCACAAGTGCAGCAGGTCTCAGCACCTCTCATTGCCCCACAGGACGGGAGCAGCCCACTGGCGTTGTCTGACAAAGTCTCTCTTTCCTACAGTTTCCCGGTTTTCGAGCCCGCGAGTGACTCCGAGATTAAGCCGAAAACGAGCCCTGTCTATCTCCCCGCTGTCTGATGCCAGCATTGATCTCCAGACGATGATCAGGACCTCCCCAAACTCTCTCGTGGCATATATCAACAACTCCAGAAGCAGTTCAGCGGCAAGTGGCTCCTACGGCCATTTATCTGCTGGGACAATCAGGTAAACCTCAGGGACTGGCTCCGTTCAGATGTGTAGCCATCCCTAAAAAAGGAGGGGTGATCCTCCAACGAGGGAGACCTTCCCTTCCTCACAACCTCTGCCTTTGTGCATTGGGGCTGTGTAATGTATTAACTCAAAGCCCCCATCTGGTTTTCCACGCGGAAGGGTACTTTGTGGCATGGGGGGGTGAGGGGGTGGGGTGCTGGATTTGGATTATTTGCTACCAGATTTCCAGTAATTACAGTATGATCATGCCTCCCTGAAGCAGAGATGGAGAATAAATTCACCTAAAAAATGCTCATTATGAGCGGTTGGACTGATTAAGAAACTCTCTGATTTAAGAGATTGCCCCAAAGTATTCTCCAAATTATTGGTCCACATCCTTATGAAAAAAAATGTTGCCTGGGCGGATTTAAAAGCTTAATTCTAAAAACATATTTAAAACAAATCTAAGCCCTTGAGTAAAGTTTTGCTCAAACCTTAATTAAAAAGCACTTACACTAGGCAGCTCACTGTTGTCAATTCCTGCCGTGATTGCTTCACTCAAGTTTCACAATGTTATTATTCTTTTTATTACTTAACTGTTAAAAATGTTAGTTCTAATTAACACTGATGTTGCAAAGCAAGGGTTTCTAAAGATCATGCACTCCTAAAATTCGTAGGGGAAAACAGAGACATTGCCATTAGTAACTGTAACATTAATTTTATCAGCTACTTTATCTGGCAGCATCATTTAGAAATTGACTGTAGAATCAAACATAATGCTAATTTAAACAAATAGCAACTCCTTGTCTAGTAATCATATTTTTCTAGACTTGTCATCTGTTGTCTTTAACTGGGCATACCTGTAGCATCTCATCTTATACTCAGATTTTAAGTTTTTCAGGGTAACATCTGCTATTTTCAACAGACCAGTAGAATGCACAGTCTGACCCAATGGTCAGTTGTTGGCCTCCGAGAGAAAAATCAAGTAATAATACTGAATTTGAAACTTCTTGGTGTTCTAAAGGCGTATCTCGAATGTCAGGAATTGTAAAATGGGTTACATATATAACAGGATAACTGTCAGAAATTTGGGGTGGAAAGACTCTTTTGTTATTATTTTAACAATGTCTTAGTGGCAGGAATGAAATCCTTTCTCACCCCCTCAGACCCAGATCCTAGTAGCACTTCAGAAAGTCATTTTTTGGCTTTGCTGTAATACAACAAAGCTGTGCAGCAGCCTGCCATCACACCTCATTTGCTGCAGATCATATCTAACTCCCAGAGCTCTTTTACACTGTAGTGGTTTTTGCCCTTTATTCTTTTGGTCAAGTTGTCATTAACTGGTTTGGAACAGAAATACTAATTGTATGGTCCCCAGCAATAAGTATTTTCTCTAAAAGCAAAGTTGGAAATGAAGCGTGTTGCTAATTATGGCCCCCTTCTCTGAGCACTCACACCGTGGGCAGTTTTAGTGATGTGAGAGAAAATAGCATGAGGGTAAAGGTTCAGGGCAGCCATCTCTTAAGGGTGGCAAATAATCGATTTTTGGGCTGAGAGCCTATGGTTCGTGCATCACCTGCCTAGAGTACAGAGAGCTGAGCATCACCCGTGCTTCTCCATCTCTGCCAAGGGGACTCGAAGCTGGGAGTGAACCCCTTGATTCCAGAAGCATCACTTTGTTTTTAATGCTGGCGACTGCTGCATCCTGGCTGGGACCTGTTTCCCCCAGTTAGCACCCAAGCAGCCAGGAGCTGGTGGTGTTTCTGGTCACCACTGACCTAGATCGGAGCTGAACCAGTGACCTACATGAGAAGGGTGACATACTTCAGCCGTCCCCTGAGCCAGCACTCCCCTCACCTGAATGCAGAGTAAATTGCATGGTTTGGGACTATGTTAAGTGGATAGTTATTCATCCCCGCTGTGACCTGTGCCAGGTGAGCCAGGTGATGCTGGTTTTTTACGTCCAGGGTAGCATAACCCCAAGGTCTTGAGTCTGCAGAATAGGTCTGCCTGGGAAAACCTGGGAGCCTCGGGAGCTGCCAAGCCAGATGTGTCCAAGTCCTGTCCTCTTCTGCACTCCCTGCCAAGGGCTTTGGCTGTTTTTAAACATAGGAAGCAAAGAAATTACAATCGGTCTGATATGTGGGTCGAAATGAATCAGAAGTTTGCTGAGGCTGACACAAGATGGGTCCTGTCTTTGCAGTAAAGCAGGCTGTCAGGCTTATCGTGGCATTGAAGGCATCTAGCTGGGGCATTGCAGCCTGCCTCCCGGAGTCTCCGGGAAGCCCAACTTGAATCAGTCACTAGCTAATGTGATAAATATTGTTTAAAATAACTCCTCATCGTTTTTCCTCCTTATATTGCTGCAGCCCGGCATTCAGCTTCCCCCACCCCATTAACCCCGTGACATACCAGCAGATCCTGACCCAGCAGAGGGGCCTGAGCTCAGCCTTTGGACACACTCCTCCCCTGATCCAGCCGTCCCCGACCTTCCCCCCGCGGCAGCACATGGCGGTCATCTCTGTCAACCCACCGCCGGCACAGATCAGCAGCAACAGCAACTGTGTCTCCGATTCCAGCCAGGTAGGACGGCCATCCTGGCTCTCTCCATGCACGGCACACGGAAATGGAGGCACTTTCTCCACGGGATGAAGGCTGCTCTTCATGGTGGCTGTGGGAGTTTTACCCACTTTCTTTTTATTCATGCTCTCTCTTTACTTTGCTTTTTCTTTCTCCTGGCAAAGTGTTTCTGGACTAGTCGCAGCCAAATTTTGCACCCACCTCCCTCCCTTGCACACACACATTCTGGCTGGGACCTGTTTCCCCCTACCCATGCAGGAACCAAACGTCTTCATCCATCAAAGCGTTGAACATGATATGCAGGGTCATCTTCTCAAGCAGCAAATCTCCTTGAACATGTTATGTGCTATTGAAATCGAGAGAATTAAGCACGTGCTGGAATGTTTTGCGAGATAAACACCTGAGCACTGTGAATCAAACTTCATCGATTCCTTCACCAATTCCCCCCTTCTCTTTTTGACTGATGTGAACCATACCGATGGTCTTAAAACACCTTATTCCTTTCCTCTTTAACATATAAGTGCATCCTACCTAGGACCTCTAGCCATTTTACTTCTTGTTCCTTCTCCTTCGGTAGCTTTCTCTCTCAGGGTATCCCTGCTGTTGATTTTTACTGTTAAGGCTTGCAAAACCAGGGGCCAGGTTTTGTAAACTAGGAATGCCGTGATGTGTATGAAATCCCACGCCTCAAATGCGTCCTTGCAAATACCTGTGAGCTCGCACAGGCTCATGCATGTGTGCACAAGCCCTCCACGTTCACATTCAGGTTTAGTGGATACGTCTAGCACATTTTTAATCACTTTTCCTCCCCATTTTCATTCCTTGGAAGTTTAAATTGCAGTTGCTTTTCTCCCCAAAGACTTGTTTCACCTCATTTCACACCCATTTCAAATTGTTGTTTTAGTTGTATCATACTGAACTTTTCAGTCTGGTTTATTGTTTTAGGGTTTCTCATGGCTGCTGCGCTGCAAACTCTGTTTGTTATTGAAGGTTATTTGATTGATTGGTTTTGTTTTCTTCTCACAAACTGGCTACCAAAATAATGGGGCTGGCAGGAGTCATGCCTCTGTTTAATAACTTGCAGGACCAATCTTGAGCAATTAGCAAGAGTGTATTTAAAATGTTAATGCTCCAATTTTATGCACATACAATGGGATGTTTTTTTCTCCTGAAGTTGTTCTCATTTTTTAAGAGCTTAGCAAAATATACACATAGCCTTTCATGCACCCAGCAAGCCAGAGCCCTCACATGTAACCAGAGCCCCCTGCTCCCCCCAGGAATTCATTTTCTCAACAAATCATTTCATCGCATTGAGAAATAAATTCGTGGCTTGGGTGGGGGTTGCATAAGGTTTTGATGGCTTTGACAGGGACTGGATCGCTCTGAAACGGAGCAGCAGCGGCGAGGCCAAGCTCGCTGGTGAGCCTGCAGAAGCTGACGCTGCCCTTGACTCTTCCCTCTCTTCCATCTCTGTCTTGCACAAACCCACACCGGGTAGTCTTCATGTGAAACCCAGGCCAACAGGCCAATACCCCGTTGTCCCCAGCCACTCCTGAAGTTCAACCTTGACCGATGTTTTACTTAACTTTTAATGAAGAGGTGGGCTGCAGCCAGTCTCTCACCCCGAACCCCGGTGCCATACCTTGCCTGGTTTTCTTTCCTAGAGCAAGCAGAGCAGCGAGTCGGCCGTCAGCAGCACAGTCAACCCAGTAATTAACAAGCGCAGCAAAGTCAAGACTGAAGTCGAGGGCTTGCCCCCAGCGTCCCCAACCACACAGGTAACCTTCTTGGTGCGAGACGTGTTGTGGGGCCGAGGCAGCAAGCTGCTGGGTCTCGCTGGCCTTGGGAAGAATACCCTTGGCACTTTTTGCGGCGGCTGGGAGCAAGGCATCGAAGTCTGCCAGGCAGGCGAGCGTCTCTTGCAGCAGGAAGCCCAGCAAGGTGCGGGGCAGAGCTGCAGCGCCCGAGTGAAGCATCCAGTAGGTGCTTGGGGCTCAGCTTGCTGTTGCGGTGCTTGGGTAGAAAAGGAGGGTGGGGATATTTCAAGCGTGGTAACTTTAAAAATGATGTCTGAGTTTTCTGTGCTGCAAAGCGAGCAGCGCTGGTGTCTCAGAGCGAACATAGATTACGAGGGAGTCTTGCATGTAGGTAGAAAGCTTGCAAAAAAAAGAACGACTTCTTGATTCAACAAGGAATTTCTCCTAGAAACATCCTTTACACTGGCAACACAGCATTTGACACCAAGAAGGGCCCAAAGGCCTTTACTTTCTTTCCGGAGCTCTGTGATTGCAAACTGTTTAATGGCTGACAGTATCCATCTGACCATCCTTTATCACAACTGTAAACTATCAGGAGTGCTCTGGGCACTTCATTTTCATGAAATATTAGACCATGTTATTGTCAAGCGAATGGAAGAGTTGATGACAAATTTCTCCTTCTGCCCTGGTTCAGGAGCAGGTCTCAGCATGATGCATGGGGACAGCAACGTGTGCAGTCATCAGGGGGCTGGTAAAATTGATGAAGATAGCATATCAGGGAAAGATAAACATGCTGTAGTCAGCACGATTAGGGCAAAGAGGCATCTCTCTGGAGCTTTGAGTTTAGGAGTGCCTCTACACACTGCTGCAAAAGAAGCACATGCCCCGAAAAAACAATCTGGCAACCACCCAGGCTAATAGGGCCACGTGTTTAATTTCTTGTGGCAAATGAAAAAAAAAAGATTTGAAAGCCATCACCTGCTTTCTCAAAGCATCTGTAGCAGAAGAGCTGTGGGACGGACAGCTGCTTGCTCGATGACTGTCATCTTCCTTTCCCTGCTCCAATTTGAAGAGGTGAGCGCCCAAGCGCAGGGAGTGCTTGGGTACCATCAGCCGGGCTCATCCCTGCGGCCCTGCCCCAGGGCTTCATCCACTGAGCCTTTTGTGAAATAATCACTGAAAGAAGGGGGAGGATCATTTAAAGTGGTGCGAGGAGGCTTGATTCGAATAGCAAGGTGAAATTAAGAGAAGGAAAATGCACGCTGGTCATCTAATAGTTCCTAATGAGGAGAATCTGTGAAGTAACGCCCCAAGGGAAATGTAGGCCTCACGGCTTGCAGCGTTTCAGTATTGACTGGGAAATTACTGGAAAGTGCCTTGTAAGAGACAGCCCATTCTTGGCAAGGAGAACAGGTTTTAAGACTGAACGTAGTGGGTGTCTCCGCTTCAGTTGGTCTAAGCGACAGGAACTCGTTAAATTTGGGGATTCCTGTTCTGCAGGAGACTGTGCTGAAAAGTTGAGTTACAGTCACTTAATTATTGACTGATACATTTTTTGCAGAGTATGAAGCTCAGCCATCCCCAAAAAAGCACGTATGTGTGTGTTTTGTTTTGGAAATGCTGTACTGGAAACGCCTCATGTGAGTTGTGGTTTGGGTGTTTAAAATCCTTGGCCAGACAGTATCTCCGATGATGGCTGGTGCTATAAAAAATGCAATCCAGACAAGATTAGTGGGACACAGTGGAGCACCAGGCATGAGGGACGTGAGTTACTGTGCTCTTACGGTACCACAATAGCTCCAGCAGAGATTCAGATTAACATTGAACTAGCAAGAAATGAAACGGGTCAGTCCTCTTCAACAAATTAAAATGGTTTCAATTCCATTTTTCCAGCAGAATGTATAAAAATTTTGGCAAAATAAGATCTTTAGTAGAAAATTTCACTTTCCCACAGACCACGCTTTGCATGCAGAGAAACGTTTCAACAAAAGCAATGTTCACAGCTCAACCAAATAGGAATTGCAGGAAAAAGAAGCAGCCATTTGAACCTTCTCAGACTATTGCTCTGGGCTCTGGTATAGTTTGAATCTCCAGGAGTCTTTCTGTAAATTACTACAGTTTCCTGTCCCGAGAGCCACCTTAGAATACTATTTTTTTTTTTAAATGAACAGCTAATTAAAACAAATCTCTTCCTCTCCATATCTAAACTTTTCAATTGAAAAGTCACAGCTGGCATGTATGTCATGAGCTAGTTAATGAAAACTGTTGAATTTTCAAACAGTACCTGTCACATTCCAAGCCATATAATGCCATTAAGTCATTAATCATTGCAGCCCCTCAGTTGGCACTGGGAAGGTGTTGGTGGGGAAGGAGATGGCAGCCAGATAGGTCCATTTCGGCAGGTCAGAGGCAGTTTGAGATGGATCTGGCTGTGTCTACACACTTATGGGGCCAACTGGAGCATCAGATCATGAGGAACAGTGCCTGATGTGGTCAGTCGCCCCCGACGCTCCTGTCTAAAGCTGCCCTGGAGGCGGGATGCTCTGTGCTGGGCAGTAGTAGTAACTGGGAGGAAAGGCAAGGAAGGGAGTCAAAACCTGCAGGGTGTTGTATTGCTACATTCCCAAGCCAATATTGGCTGCTGATTGCCTTGTCTGTAGTGCAAGTGTCTGACGCACGCAGAGCCAACAGCTGTCCTTACCTCTGAATTGTACTAATTATATTGAATGTTACACTATTGTGTGGGTGTCGATGCTTTAATCCTCATAGCAGCCATAAAAAAATCTTCTGTGCTTCATTTACCCCTGAGGAGCTGGCTAGACAGAGAAGTTAAGGAGAGAGCTCACAGCAAGCCCAGCATTAAAGTAACTCATTTATGAGTCCACAGCCCCCGGAGCTCTGCTCTGCAGCCCACTCATCACTGGGTCTTGCTCAAGCTTCCCAAATTTCCCAATCTCAGAGGAGCGCTTTGACAGTTCACTACTTCGTCCCTGTGGACCACCCTGCAGGCTAAAATCTTTGGGTAAGGATTAGGTATAATTTTCTCACCTATTGAAAGATGCAAAAAACAGGAGCCCCCTCCTCAGCCGACATCAGGTGAGTGTGGTAACCACTAGGCTTTGACTGCTCTGTGCTTTCTTCATGCTCATATTTCCCCACTCCCCCCCAGATCAGAAGTTTTGCTCCAGCAAAGAGCACAGCCAAAGGTCAAAAGTCATCCTTTTCCTTTCTTCAGCCTTTCCTGGCGCTGCCCACGATCTGGCTGGAGCCAGCCACTGCTGTGACCACACTTTCGGGGTGCTTTGTATCCCTTTCTACCAAAATTCTGTAACTCGTTATTTCCCAGTAATCAAGGATGTTATGTTGCCACAACGAGTACGCTTTTGTGTTCGGTTGATATTTGCCCTGTAATCTATGAGTGACGGAGGAATTCAGATGAGAGAAGTTCACCTTATACAATGTACTGTTGTGTGTTGCAGGAGCATCTGACAGACCTGAAAGAAGATCTAGATAAGGATGAATGTAAGCAGGAGCCTGAAGTTATTTATGAGACGAACTGTCACTGGGAAGGGTGCACAAAGGAATATGACACTCAAGAGCAGCTCGTCCATGTGAGTAATGGTTGGGAGGAAACCCCAGCGATAAATTTGGGTTTCTGTGCACTTGTCCTCATTTTTTATCACTAGCTGCTGTATAGCCAGAGCTCACTCTGGGACCTACTAAAGGTGCAAATCAGAGATACAGTGTGTAAACACTGCCAAAGCAGGTCGCAGCTCCCCAGGGAGTTTAGCTGCAGGAAGCATCTCATAGATTATTTGATGTTGCTCTCTTCTCAGCTGCTGAGGCTGCAGTTTCGGTCTCCCTTGTGCACGACCCTATGACAGAAGGCTCCGTGCAAAGGACCTGATCAGAAAATGGGGAAGGGGGCTGAACCCTTACCCCTTCCCTGGACATATTCACTCAGCCTCCCCACGCACCTACATTGCGGTTGGACTAGATGACGTTTAAAAGTCCCTTCCAACCTAACACATTCTATGATTCTATGATCAGCTATGGGCCAGGGATTGTCCATAATGTCCTCAGTCCCTGTCCAGGCCACAAAAGCCTTTTATGCTGCTGTGACATATCACTTAGAGGCTGTTGACCTGCTCAGCTTATCTCTCCCACAAAAATAGAGCACTTCCAGAGTTTGGAGACATGCTCCAGTGTCTCCATCAGGGCCTGAAATAGAGAAAGTGGGTTGATTTTTTAAGAATTGGGAAATAGGGCTTCCGTAATCACAGTGACGTCCCCAAACCAGTGTCAAAACTGCTCCCTGAAGGATCCCCAAACCAAGTCATTAATCAGATTTTCAGTTCTAATTAATTCCGAGAACCTTTTGTGTGCTTTGCTTCACCTGGGAATCCACCATTTGTTTTCCTTTGGCTTCCGGGGCTGACAAATCCCTCAAACTCGGGGCAAGTCCCAGTGAAATCAGACATGATCTGTGTCTAAGCCCCATCCTGCCCTCAGACCAGCACCCTCCCAGCCCTCATTTGGGATCTGTTGTGCAAGCCCCACTTCCCTGAAGCCAGCCCAGAGGTGATGGGAATTCACCAGCCCCAGCAAAATGCTGGACTTAGCAAATTTTGTGACTGGAGCCCCTATCTTCTCCTTTCCCTTCAGCCTTTTGCTGCCTGGCTCCAAGCCTGTCAGGGGCCACCCATGTGCAAGTTCACTTGTAGCCCCCATTCTGAAGGCTTATGTCTGCTCTCACCCTTTTTTATAGATCTTCATTTTAGTTTAGATGCCACCAAGCAGGCATCAGTCTCTGCTTCCCCAAGCTGTGCACACAAACATTATCTTAGTCCAGAGGGACCACACTCTAAATAATAATCTTGGGCATGTATTCTTCCTCCATCTAAAGCTAGCACCTGCCTGCCTCTGCCAGAAGTCACTGGTTCAGTGCAGCAAATCCTTGAGTACAGACAGATTTGGAAGTGGGTTTCAGGGCCAAATGAGTGATAAGGTGCTTAATGGGCTGCATGTTGCATGCCACGGGATGTTGCTTTTCTGGGGTTAAACCGCAGCACTCCTGTCGGATGGGCTGGGCTCACATTTGTTGGGCGGTATTTGTGCGTTTCCATCTCAGATGTAAGAAAAACTCTAACTCTGCCCAGAGCAAAGTGCAGGGCAGATCCAGGCAGCTCAGCACAATTTATTTCCAGAGAAAACCCAAAGAAAAATATTTGATGGAATGTCCAAGATTTTCCTAAATTCGGAAGGTTATAAAAACGGAGGCTTCTGTACTATGATTACTAGCAACATGGGGTTGTGGATTTGGGATGCCCAAAATACATGTGCAAATGAAATACAGATGTCGTGGGCCAACTTCTGAGAAGGTGGCATCCCACCATGCATGGAAAAACTCTAGTTTGTGTGCAGAGCAAAGTACCTGGGCGTGCAGGGTCTGTTCTCCACCCACAGTGGGCAATGTGCTTGTGGGAGAAGTGCGTGTTAACGGGGAGCAGCAGGAACGAGGACTTACTTTTTCAAGCACCACTGCTGCTCCCAGCCTTGAAGGTCACACTCACAATTTGAGAGAAGCCCAAGCAAAGCCTCCAGCCAGATGGGGGTTTGATGGGGGCTATGGAGCCACTGAAGTGTGGTCAGTTGTGCAACTGCTTCTCTACCATGTGATGGGATGCAGACGTTGCCCAAACAGTGAGTTAATAAGCCTGAAGGGGACTACAGTCCCTGTCCCATAAATGTGTCTTCCTCTGGCCCAAGCAGGACCCAACGGGCAAGCCTGTGCACTCCCCCACTCCTAGCACTGCCGTGCATAGTCTTAGTTGCAAGTCAGACTCCCACACAAACAGAGCCAAGATGTGTATCTTCCCAGTCTGGTCTGGATGTGGTTTAGTGTGTCCGTGGGTCTTTACCCCCCCTCCGAGGGGTTCACTAGATTTCCACCATCTGAGGCTAAAATCTCACATTAACGCTATGTTATAAAACCTGTAGGCAGCTGAGCTCCAAACCGATATGAAACCTCTCCAAACCCAGCCTCTCCCGACCCTCCAGGCACTCTTGCCCCTGGGTAGACCTGGTGCCCCAAGCAGCAGGTCCCTGTTTCCAGGATTGGGCCATGGCACACAAAATGCTTGGGCTGGATTTGACTGGGACCATGAAGGTCACGGATTCTGTTTTAATGCGGTTTTGTGTCCTTGTGCTGCCTCACCACCCCGAAAAAGTCTCACCCTGAGCCATAACATGTGTGCCTGGCCTTGGCCAGGGGGACGAAGGCGGGGGCTGGAAAAAAATCTCAGTGCAAAAAAACAAAACCCAAACCCCAAAGTGGTTTATTTTAGGATTTCCTGTCAGTGAATGTCTGCTGAAAATACAGGAGCGAGGACAGGCATTATTTTTGGCAGCAAGACCCCATTCAGAGAGACAAGGCCGCCGCGGGAACAGTGCTGCCGACGGCCTGGTCTCCGTCTCTGTTTATTTTCGGCAGGGCTTCATCTGCCCCAGGCTGGGAGAAAGCGACCCTTGTCTTCCTCCCAGGGTGGACGAAGGCACCATTCTGGGTCTGGCTTTTCAACACCCGGGCGCAGAATTTTACGGACCCCAGTAATTAGCAGTAATTGAGGCCGCCGAGCTCTCCTTGGCGCATAGCTCGCAGATGCTGTCATTTCCTGCCAGCCGCCAGCACTGGACAGCAGGTGGATGTCTTGGGGCCGGCGTACGGGCTGGCGTGCGAGCAGCCTGGCCTCCTCCTCTCCCCCGTCCTCCAGCAGCTCCCCAGGAAAGGGTCCCAGCTAGGTAAATGCGGCACAGGAGGGTTTGGCAGAGACAAAAATGACTCTGTCATCCTCCCTGACAGCGGCATCAGGCAGCCTGGGAGACACTGAGAGGGCTCCTCTCTGCCTGGCATCATGGGTCCCCGTTGCTTTTGCAAACCGCCCATTTATAGCTACTTTGGACCCAGCACCTTCTCCTGCAGGACACACCAGACCACAGCACTGGCTCCCGTGTCCCTGGTGTTATCTGTGCACCTGAGACCCAGGTGCAATGCCTGACACAAGCACTGGGGAGGGAACACCTGGCTTTCGGAGCACCGTGCATGCTTCACTGGCATCAGCTCTTCCAAGAGTGACCTGCTTCTCCCTTCTCTCCTACCAGCACATCAACAATGATCACATCCACGGCGAGAAGAAGGAGTTTGTCTGCCGCTGGCAGGACTGCACGCGGGAGCAGAAGCCCTTCAAGGCTCAGTACATGTTGGTGGTGCACATGCGAAGGCACACCGGAGAGAAGCCACACAAGTGCACGGTAAGCTGGCAGGGACACATGGTGCATCTCGGCTTGGCAAGTGGGACACTGGACTTCGGTGGCCACACAGATGTGTGTGCAGATGCAGGCATAGCTTCAAGCAGGGCTCTCCCAGCGTACCTGCCCGCATAGGGCCAGTCCAGCTCTCTGTGTCTGAGTTATAGCTACTTGCAGGTAACACCCTGGGGACAAGGCAAGTGGTCAAGGTGTTAATGGGAAAAACTGCATTTCCTTGGGGAAAATGGCTTCGGCTCTACCACAGAGATCCAGAGTGACTCAGGACAAGACACTTAAGGTGCAAAACCAGCCAATTTAGTTGCTTACATCCAAGAAGGAAATCCAGTAACCCCACACTGTGGGGAAGCACCTAACCCTGGTCATGTCTAACTCAACGTCACCCAGTACTGCTGCTGGGGCTGCAAGTTTCCATCACCCACATACCCAAGCGTGCACACAAGCCTCCTTCCAGCCTGGGGAGCTGGGCCAACACCTCCTGCCTCTGCTCTCTTAATACAAGAGGTGAGGTCAACCTTGGGTGCTTAAACCCCAAGAGGAGCTCAGTTCCCAGACCTCCTGCATGCAAGCAGCACTGTGCCTAGTGTTAAACGCTGCCTGAGGAAGAGCTTAGGGTGCTGTTTTCTGTCTCAGCCCTGGGGGTACAGGCTTATCTAGCACATGGGAGAGCTGGGCCCACCTCCTCCTCAACTTCGAGATGTTAAAGCCCATATCTGCTCTCACACGTGGAGTCTCCCACCACACCACTGGCTGACGTGGGGCAGCCAAGGATGACTTGATGGGAGGCACAAGAAAGAAGCTGTGGCCACTTGGTGTTCACCATCTCTTTCCACATATGCTTCATCCTTTTTTCCTCCCAAAGGTCCTTCCTAGTCTTTTGATATCCTCTGCTCCCTGCCTTCTCCTGCCAGTTTTTCATACCTCCTCCACTGTCAGTGTTATGCTGTTCCTCTCCCCAGAGTCTCAGAGATGAGTCTTTCTGCTCAGCAGATGTCTGAGCCCTCCTCCTGTATCTTTCTCCTCTTCTGCTCCATTAGTCACTTCCAGCCGTGCTCCCTCCCTGGCTCTGCCCCAGCTCCTGCTTACAAATATTAGGATATGTATGATTTGCTTGCTGCCTGACTCCTTTATCAATCTTCCAGCCCTGTGTTCATTTAATTTAGAGCATAAGCTCCCTGGGGCACGGGGCCGTGTCCTTTGTTTTAATCTTCTAAAGCACTTTGCCCAGTTCTCGTGCTTTACCAATCTTCCTTAAAAGTATCACGGAATATTGATCGTCAGAGTGCTACAAAGTGAGCAGTGAGGGAAAGTCTAGCCCTGCCCTTGCAGGTAGAGGGACTTAGAAGACAAAAAGCAGCAGGGATTTTTGTCCTGCGTCCTCTTCAGTGCTGTAATGGAGCAGGAAAAAGCACCGCTGCACAATCCTGCCTCTTTCAAGCCTCGGTTGTGTCGCACTGGAGCAATGGCAAGGCTGTGTGTGTTTGAGTCTCAAGTCCTCCTCTGCCTGCTGGAGATTTGCCGTCCCTCCATGTGAGATATGTCGCAGCAACTCTTCCTGAACTGGAGCACCACCGGTTTCCAATTGCCTGGGATACATGGCAGCTCTGCAGACGGTGCCTTTCTGTGGCAGAACATTCCTTGTCCAAATCTGGCAGTGATTTTTCAAAGCGCCGTTTGTTTCAGACAAGAAGTTTGCGGTGTACATAAAGCTACAGATGAGCCCAATTGCAGCCTGGGATTCGGTCAAGGATTATTTCAACAGATGACAGCCAGAACTCCCACTGACATAATCAAATCCACGCGTAAGAGTGGGAACAACTGCTTTGAACATGCACGGCCTGCTTTGCAGAGAAGCTCCTATTTGAAAATGCGGCCTCAGTACTTTTGCTCTTAATAACTGCATTTTTGTGTCAGTATCCAGCAAAACCAGAATGGACACACGAGTTGCCTCATGCTGAGTTCCCTTTGTTTTCCAGCAAATGGAACGATGTATTTCAATAACCATAAGGAACTTGAGTTGTAAAGGACCATTAGCACAAGGCAAGAGAAGAAAGGGATATACTGTGCTACCTCAAAGTTGCAGCATGTTCTATGGGCCACATGGGCTAATGAAAGTTGTCTGAGGAAGGGGAACTGGATCCATCCCACCCTGACAAAACCGTGGAAGGAATCAGCTCTTGCAGGATGCTCCTACTGTCCTTGAGGAGATCTGGATACCTCACGAGAGCAGAGCAAGTTTGCCTTATGCCCACCATCCCTACGCCAGACCTTAAAGGGAAACTTAAGCAACCCTACTTCTTTTTCAGGACACCAAAGTCATACGGGATCAACCTGTGCCTACCTGCTTCATGGGTTTCACGGGCTGCGTGTCTGCCTCACTCCTTAGCAGTGCAGGCAAGCCCTATGCCCGCGGAGCACCAGGAGACAGGTACCGTTGCTATTGCACGCAGCTGCCTTTGGCCTCTGCCCAAAAGGGCCAGATCTCTGGACACGTGGGACCACTCTGCTGCCCACAGGGAAATACAACACTGAGCTGCGGCATGACCTATCCTCCTGGGACGCCAGTTTCTTCACTGTCCAAGACTCAAACGTAGCAGTGTGAAGCCCTGTCACATCTGGACTGAACTTGTAGAGACGTTTAAGTGATCTAGCTAAAATACACCACCTTGGAGCTTGCATACATTACAACAGGAGGGTCTGCTTGTTGAAATTTAAACTGTGTTTTCAGGTGCTTCCATAGGAAGTGCAGCATGGGCTCTACAACGGTCCCAGCCAAACAGCAAGTGCAGCATTTAGCTAGAATTTGGCAGGGGGCCTCGCACTTCTTAAAACCTCTTCCAGTCTTTGTAAGTTCCCACTTGTTTTGTCAAAGAACATTTAAGGTGGCATCTTGGGTTTGAGATGAAATCCTCCCATACTGCAGACAGGGCAGGTGCAGGGAGAAGCCTCCAGCCCAGCCAGAGTGGAGGGCGGCAGGACTTACATCACCCGAAGCCTCACCATGTCTCCCAAGCTGCTCCTTCTCGTTGTGTGGGCAGCTGGTTTCCTCCCAGGAGGAAGGTTCCTGGCCTGCTTTGTCATCCAAAAATCCATCTGTCTTCAAGACTGAGAGTCTTGTTTTTTAAACTGGTAATGTCAGACGGCCTGACCACAGCATCCTCCGAGAGTAGACCCAAGCTGTAATTTGGGAAACTTCAAAGCTCGCTAGATTTCTGCTTGTGTGTTAGAGAAAGGTCTGGCCTTTCCAGCAGTGGTGCTAGCGAAGCTGCAAGGCTGGTCAAACTGTCAAGAAGCCATCAGTTCTCTGGGTGGGAAGGAGAGGGCCTCTGTTTCTGAGTGTGTTAGCTGCAGAGGGATGGCAGGAGGGGTGGGAAGAGTGGAGGGGTGTTCGGCCCCTCTGGAAAAAAGAGTCTCTTGTTGAAATGTCAGGTGGGTACCCGACAAGGAGCAGCACCTTTAATATGAGTCACTGCTGAAACTCTCAGCCTGCCTAGGGAAGCGAATTCTCCCAACAAAGTGGATGTTGTTCCCTAAAACACAAGCCCTTTAAAGGCAAGGAAAAAAAAAGAAAGAATGAGAAACAGATGAGAAGGGTTTAGGCAGGGGGAAAATCAAATTTTTCTGGTTAATTAATCACTCCTCTTGTGTTTTTTTATTTTAGTTTGAGGGTTGCTCCAAAGCCTATTCCCGCCTGGAGAACTTAAAGACACACCTGAGGTCCCATACTGGAGAAAAACCCTATGTCTGTGAACACGAAGGCTGCAATAAAGCCTTTTCCAATGCCTCAGACAGAGCCAAGCACCAGAACAGGACACATTCCAATGAGGTAAGCCTGGGCTCACCGCAGCTCAACGGAGGACTTTTTTTTTTAATTTTGCTGACAATAAACATACACTTTACACGCTGGACTCATGTAAAAAGAAACCTACTGCAATGAGAGGTTTTTCTTATTTTTTAATGGGATTTATTTTGCTGGAGAGCCAGACCACATTAGCTTTATATTTATGAAAGTCATGTTTGAAATCATAAACAGATGTTAAAGTATGCAAACTTTTTAATCAGCTTTGGAAATTAAAGCAAGCGTTTTCCAAATTTATAATTTTTAATAGCGCAAATAGGATTGTACAGTTGTGCACGTGGTGTTTAATATTACTGTGGAGCAGACTTGCAGTAGTGTAACAGCTACCCCGGATCCTGACGCTCTGGAAATAATACTCCCTCCATCGTTTGATGTACAATGATAGAGCACAATGCAATGCTTTGTTAACCTTGGCTAATTAAGATCCACTATTAGTAGTTGGGGAGCAGAGGAAATTGCCTTTATTGTAACGCATGTGATGGTCTGTTGCAATCAACCACGGCCGACGATTGAAATTTATATTACCACTAATTAGCTGACAGGGGAAGAAAAAACAACACTCCAAAGTTCTAATAGTGTTTGCAGCTATGAAGAATTCAGTCTGCAGCCTAATTTGCAACAGTTAAATATAGACTATTGGAGAATGGAACACAATTGCCACAGATGACAGCTTTTTAAAACGATGCTGTGTCTACAAAGGGCTTGTTGGGAGTATTTCTATCTGTGGCATAATATCAGTCAGTGATAACCAAAGCTCTGTAGGTTTCAGAGATTCTGTTGGAGTCAGAATAAGGACTCAAAGTCTAGGATGCCCTTCCATGCTGTGTGATGCTGAGATGGACCCAATGAATGACCTCAATCCCAGTATTATTTGAATTGGTTTGGGTATGAACACACACGTCAGGATTGTTCTTCACCAGTGAGCCACTTTCCCAGCAGGACACAGGTTAAAATTAACCCATATCCGCACTGGCACTCGGTAGTTTGGGGTTGATTTAAGGCTACGCTGACCTTGAGGACAAGAGGGACCAAACCTCTGGTCTGCTCTGCAACCTGCACTCCCAGTAACCGGTGTTTGACTAAAACATCATTTGCTCTCTGTTAAAGCTTCTTCCCCAGAAAGGTAGGCAGTCCTGATTTAATCTCACGTTTCAGGTATTAGAAACTACTTGCTTTCCAGACGTAGATACTCTCTGCCTTCCTCCAGTGCTGGATTCAATGTCCCTTTTGTTGTTGTTATTACCACCTCATAACACTACAGTGTTAAGTCACTCTCCATGTTCTTTCTCATAAGCTAAATAAGTCAATCAAGCCACCGAAGATTCCCATTACTGCAGCATTTTTTCCTGTCTTTAAATCAATTTTGCATCTCTCTTCCATCCCTAAGGATTCTCATGTGGATGGATCAAGACTGCTGGTACAACTTTCAGTGTTGTATGCAGACTCAGTCTGCCCACTTTGGGCACACTGAAGCAGTATGCGAACAACTTTTTGCTCATAGATCATTTGAGCTTGCATGCCTAGAGCTTTCCAGGACCCTTCCCAAGCAGGCCAGAGTTTCCCTTCTGTTGGGCCAGCTGGTGTCCCATGTCCTTACATGTGGAATTTGGCTTTGGCTATGTTATTAAATGTAATTTCTTTGATGGGTTCAGTTTCCCAAGCGATCCAGATCAGGAGCTGCACTGGATCTGGGATGACTCCTCGCATCTGAGCAGAGCTTGGACACAATTGAAGGTCTGCTCTTTTGGGTTCCCATTGTGCAAGAAGGTGAGGCTGTAGGGCAGGAACATCCAGCACCTTGTCTATGATGGACTTTGACCTAATATGCTGACACTTGTGACAGGCTGCATCCAACACACAAATTAAAGACTCAGATAACAGATAGGGATTTTATCCTCTGCTGTTGCTTGCCCTGGAGGACGTCAAAGCCTTCTCAGGTGCAGAAACAGCATAGCCACTAGTGGAGGATTTGTACCAGACCAGCTGAGCCTTACCAAGGGAACTACATGGCACTGGATGATCTTACATTTTGCAATCATGCTCCCTCCCAAACTGCTGTTCAGCCCTCCTTGATGCAACACAGGCATGCCCCAAGACTTGTGGGAGATCTGTAGCCTGCATGTAATGGCTCTCTGGGCCATATATTTGAAACTCTCTTTTTGAGGAACATGTAACATGATCCTTTGCAACACATGACATCCCTCATGGCAAAGCTCATTGCATTGGGCAGAAGACCCAGATGAAGGTCCTGCAACCAGCTGTGGCCATGACCAGTGGGTTAGCAAAATGCACTGAGGCCTTGGCTCACAAAACCACGTGGATGCAAAGCAGGAGTTTGTGGCCGTGAATATTTCCCATTACCCATTGGTAATTCTATTGTGGTTCCTAGCTACCTACTCAATATTTTCCTCTGCTTGCAGTGTTTACGTGGGATACGCCACAGTTTTAAAATTAGTCATCCACGTCTCCTCTAAGGGGGAAGTTCCAGGTTCCCTGTATTTGTCTCCATCCGTGTGTGACAGGATGTAGGTGAATGGTCCAAACATGTTGAAGTTCAAGGCTGGGGATATATTACCACACTGGCTTTTGTTTGATTGTTGAAATGTCACATGCACGATTTCATTTTAAACTTTCAGTGACTATTTGAATCCCTTCAAGGGATACCTTCAAAGTTACTCCTGAGAAAAGGGCTTTCATCCCGTGACCGCTCTCCAGTGCATACACAAAAGAGTGGCATGAGTTCATGGCCAGCCAAAAGCTCAGAGTGACATTTTCTCCGATTCAAGCTAAACAAGGGTAAAATGCAGAAATTCAGTTCTGCTGAGTGCCTGGGGAGCTCTCCAGTTCTCCCGCTCTAAGGAGTATCGTGCTGTATGTGTATGGGAGTAGGAGGGAGGCATCTGAGCTATCTAAATTGTTGACTTCACTAGGATGTACACTGCGTTAGATGTCAGAATCTGGATGACCCAGGGGATATATGAAGACATGCAAACAAAACAGCATTGGGCTCGGTTCAGTTGCAGGAGGTATGGCCTGATGAAGAGGATGGTTGTACCCCATTAGGCGGAATGTCTGCTGTCCCAGCAACAGTGATCGTGTTACCCTAATTGCTGGTGTCTAAAAAATCAGAACTATTGGGCCGTTAGGATCCTTTAGGATCTTTATAAAAGCTCCTTGAACTGTTTTACGTAGGGGTTTTTAGCATGTGTGGTGGGCGTTCTGTTCTTTAGAACAGGTTTTAATAGCAGCAGTAATATTTCTGTAATGCCTCGTCCAAAAGGTTGCATGAGATTTATAAACAATTTTACTTTTTGTGCTTGGGTTTACCCAGCTTTAAAATATATTAAATATTTACCTCAGTGGGGTGTTACGAGGATTTAGTTTGTTCAAGTGATGTGCCAAGATCAGTCAGGAAGCATGCTTTTGAATAAAAAACAGACTTTCAGTGTTTTTCATGTGATGATGCTGGCTTTGTCCAAAGAATATATACTCCTCTGTATTTTTTCACTTAAGCTTCTGGACGAAGTTACAAAACAGATAAAAAATAAAAGAATGGGAGTGGTCATTTTGGGTAGCCTTCAAACAACATCTATCTGTTGTTTTTTTTTTTTTATGGATCTATCCTAGTGTGTTGGCAGAAAAATACTTAGAGTAGCTGTGAGGCTGAAAGCAGAACTTGTGATGAATTCAGAGCTTCCAGCACAGCAGCACCAGCTCAAACAACTGCAGTGCTAATACACTTTGGAATTGGAAACTCAATAAAAAAAAAAAAAAGTTAAAAGAAGAAAAGTATCTGTTTGCTGACTTCTGTTTTCAGAAGCATGGCTTCAGCCTTGTTTTCCTGTGTCAATCAATGATTCATGAATTCGGGACTAGAGTGCTATCATCCGAAAAAAACACTGCATGCCTGTGGTTTGTTTTGCACAATAACAGATTTCAAGGTGACAGGTGCTGGAGTGGTATGATAGATTGAGTAGGGTGAATCCAGTCTGGCTTGGTTTCACTGGAATTCCGTCAGCCAGAAGGTCTCAGACATTTTCTCGGTGTAGACCCCACCTTAGCAGAGAGAATGTGTTACAGCCAGTCCCCTACATCACCTCCCTCCCAGCCATAATCAGGAAACATTCCTGCGGCCGCCCGAGCAAATACATACATAGGAAAGTAATATTAGGAAAGTATTTCATGAATTCTTAGCTGTCTTTTAATCCAGAAACTGAAAACAAGGAGTTTAGCCAACATCAAATGACTGGCCAGGTCTGTGTGGATCAGCAGCAGCCCATATATCACATTTTAGAGATCTCAGTCTTACAGAACCCTGTGGAGCAGACGCTCCACATTTTGCTGCTGCCAGCCGCTATGCTCATTGTATTTTCTTGGTCCATACACTGTACCTGGAATATTTGGGCTTGTTCTAAATATAACCTTAGATTTTCTTGTATTGACAGAAACCCTACGTCTGTAAAATCCCTGGCTGCACGAAGCGGTACACGGACCCTAGTTCCCTCAGGAAACACGTCAAGACCGTGCACGGGCCTGATGCCCACGTCACGAAGAAGCAGCGCAATGATGTTCACCCGAGGCCACCTCCGCTCAAGGAAAATGGGGACAATGAGGCAAGCGCCAAGCAGAGCAGCAAGGTTTCAGAGGAGAGCCCTGAGGCCAACAGCACCACGAGGAGCATGGAGGATTGCTTACAAGTCAAAACGATAAAAACGGAGAATTCTGTGGTAAGAGCAGTTGCTCTTGGCAGAAATGACGCGGTCCCTAATTTCTCCAACGCAATGGGGGCGTGAAGCATTTGCATCCCATTTAACTCTCCAAGCAGTTGCCCTTCACCTGCCAACACCCTAGAATTCAAGTCCAGAGATGAAACCGCAGGTCAGGGCACAGTCCAGTACATTTTGCACCTTCCTCCCCAGCATCACAAATTCCCGCCCTTGTAGTCATGGGGGCCATGTGATGCCCAGTGTTGAGCTTGGCCTCCCTGTGCTGTGAAGTGGGTAAAACTCAGAGTGTTGTGGTCAAATGAGCTTTACCTACCTAAGCAATTTAAACTGAGCAATGACCATAGGGCACAGATTGATGAACGCTTCTGAAGCAGAAGTCCTGTCTTAAGCAGTCCCTTTTCTCCTCCTCCTCCTCCCTGCACCCTTGACTGTTTTTCTTTCCAGGCTGCTGCTGCACAGCAGTTTTGCTGGCACAACTTTGTTGTAGGCTGCCTGATGAAGCCAGTGGGGATAAAAGTAGCTGGTTTGTTTTTGTTGGGTATCTTTAATCAAGTTCAATTCCTCGGTCCTGTCCATCATACACAGAAGCACAGAATCACTGGGGTTGACAGGGATTGTTGAGATCATCTAGTCCAACCTCCCTGTTCAAGCAAGGTCAGCTAGAGCAGGTTCCTCAGAAGTACCCGAGTTCAACACACGATTCCCAGCTGCCACAGAAAATTGTAGTGGGATGATGGGTCAGGGGACTGAAATCAGGAATAAACATGCAAGTAAGGCTGTAGCCCACAGAGTACAGGCTTGCAGTCAACTGTGATCATGTTTTACAATCCCATGAGTGGCCACCAGCTGAAGCAGAGATCATTTCTGATGAGCCTTCTGGCCATTACAGCAGCTCCACAGCAGGCAGAAGTGGGGTCTGTGGTGCTAACGAGGTGTGTGTGATGATGGGTGCAAACACATTCAAGCTGCTTCCACCCCATGCAGGGAGCCCACCTGCTCCTCAGCACACCACTGCGGGTGGAGGAGGTGGAGCATTGCAACACACGGGTCACTTTAGCCTTTTGATGTTTCCTTTCACCTTTGTACCCAAAGTTCTGGTCTGCTGCACCTGCTCAGAGTGGGGCAGGGTATGGGCTGTGTACAGCAGAAAAGACCTTCACCTGCAAAGGAGAGTGTTCACATAGTCCCCACACTTCTCACTAGAGCTGAAAGGACTTCGAGCTCTAAAATACATATTTTTCTTGATTTGAATCCAGGCTAAAAGATTGTTATTCCTGTGAAACAACGTGCCCTGGAGCTACAAAGATTTTCTGAAAAAGGTTAAGGGATGTGTTGTTGGACACATTACTAATGAGCAGCATGTTTCGGTTAGGAAGGAATTGAGTATTTTCACATCCAAACTGTCTCTAATTGACTAAAGGAACAGTTTTACTGTGACGAGGCTCTGTATGGGATTACAAAAACTGAGTGTGAGAACCACTGGACAGAATGACCTCTTTCCAGTACTCTTCTTCCTTGTGTTTTGTTTGTTTTTTTCTATGAAAACATGGACACAATCACGGCTCCCCATCCCATTTCTCCTGAAGGTGTGGGGTTGTTTTCCTAGGGCTCTGCACTCCCAGGGTTGCAGCCGAGCCGTCTCGCTGGCGGCAGGGCCGTAGGTCGGATGTCCCTCTGTGCTCTCCCTGTCCAGCACTGTGTACTTCACTCATGCATGTCAAACGGGCGGCATCTGACCTGGCGGGGCCACGTCCAACTCCTGTTTCCTGGTTAAGGTCAGGGTGGTGGGAAGGATGAGATGCTTCACTGGTTCCCATTACTCCGAGGCCCCTTGTTTTGACCCATCGTTGAGTCTCATCCCAAACCCATGGAGACGGGTGGGGTTTTTGACTGAGGCCCCAGAGAGGGAAGGCAGGGAAGACAGGGTGCAGGAGAGGGGAATTTGTGTTGTATTCTGCACTCCCCTCTTCCTCCTTTTACTAACACGGTCCTTTCTGTTAATGCTGTCTTTGTCCTAATAATCTGTTCTTTATTCCCACTTACCCTTCCTTACTCTACCTTCCTAAGGACAGTCGGTACTAAGGTGAGCAAAGAAATCCTTTGTATTAAAATAGCTATATAAAGCATGGTGTCCTGCAGACCTATTGTTTCCAGCTAACCCCTGCGGGGTGGAGACGGAGGCATGCGGAGAGATGGGGAGGGACAGGGGATATTTGCTTGAGCGCAGAAAGCGGGGGACACAGTGCCCAAGGAGTCCCTTTGCCACCTTTCTCCCAGCATCACAACTTGTCATTAAATCCTGGGATTGCAATCTCTATCATCCCAATTGCAGGGCACCGAGGCCATCAAAATCAGTCAGCCCTGCCCATGAGGGCTGCTACGGAGCAAAGCAGAGCACTGCATCACCCTGCACTCCCACCTTGGCCTGAGGCAAAGTGCGTTGCATTTTTAGCACTCCCATTTTCTGACAGTTGCTGGAGCATGGGCCTGGAGCGGAGAAGCCAGGCATCCTGTCTGGTAGCAGCAACGGCTACCTCAGAGCAAGTTCAGACCATTTAGTGTCTGCTGCAAACAAACTGTTCAATGTGAAACGCAGTTCCTAATGTAAATAAAATAAATATTTATGGTGCTTATCTGCCTTATCTGCAAGTGGGAGTTTGCAAACAGTGAACCAGGTTTTTATCTGGCTGGGAAGTTTGTCAGCTCACCTAATTATATGTTAGGGTATTTTAAAGACAGAAATACGTTGTGTCTGAAATACTTAGGCCTTGATCCTATGTTAGATAAGCCAGGGCTTGCTGCAATATACCTTGCACAACCAGGTAATGTGCTGCTTTTCTTCGAGAAGAATCCGTCCTTCATCTTTTGGAGGAACAGCATTTAGTTTCTCTCCATCCTCCAGTTGAACCCACCATATAATTTTTCCAGCTGTGGGGTGCTGCCCTGCCCTTCCCTTCTAGGGAAGGTGCCCCTGCCCACTGGTAGACCTGACATCCTGCAGCAGGGAAGGGTAACAAGAGAGGGGACAGCATGGGATAGGGTGAAACATGTGGAGTCACTGGGGATGCTGGGCTCCTGGTTTCTTTCCATCCATGTTTCCACCTGCCCAACTCCTCCTCTTTTCCTTCCCCAAGATGTGTCAGTCCAGTCCTGGTGGCCAGTCGTCGTGCAGCAGTGAGCCGTCACCCCTTGGCAGCACCAACAACAATGACAGTGGAGTAGAAATGAACATGCACAGCGGGGGAAGTCTGGGAGATCTGACCGCGTTGGATGACAACGCTCCTGTTGTGGACTCAACGGTCTCATCTGGTAATTCGACAGTCAGCCTGCAGCTAAGGAAACACATGACGACGATGCAACGACTTGAACAGCTCAAGAAAGAGAAACTCAAGACAGTTAAGGATTCCTGCTCATGGGTGAGCCCAGCTCCGCAAGCTAGAAACACCAAGCTGCCTCCCATCTCAGGAAACGGTAAGCCCTGGGCCTGGGCCATGTCCTGTAGGAACCCTCCAGAGTTTGACTCTGGTTTCATAACCAAGAGACTGCCCTGGAGGACAATCCTTTCCTATTGGCTCTGAGTCAGCCCTTGCTGGATAGAGATGTCAGGTAAAATGGAGAGCCTGGGCATAAACACAGCCATCTGGTGATGTGCAACAGAACCCAGATGCTCAATGCTACAGAGCTAAAAAGGAGGCAGAAGTAATGGTGTCCTTCTTATTCCTGGGCTTGCCCAGGACTCAGCCATAGCTGTCCTCGCTGTCCCAGTGGCAGCCGCAGGACTGCTTGGGTTTGTTCCAGCTGTAACAATTCCCCAAGGGCTGAGGTGCCTCCAGGGAGATTGCTGGAGCACAGCAGCAATCCAGACAAGCCCTTTGTCCTTGATCTCCCTCTGACAGGCCTTTTGTCACTTTGAGAGCTCCTGGCTATTGCCTACAGCTTCACATGCTAGTTTTCTGCTGGCTGGGGATTCCTGTTAAAGGTATCTTTATGATCCCTTCAGTGCTCCTCTAACTTTGCCAGGAAGTTCCAAGGCATAGGGCCTGGGTTATACTAAACCTCAGGGCTCAGTATATTGGAGCTTCTTGGTTTACTCTGGGAAGAGCCATTGAGTGTCAACTTTTGGGCCCTCAGCCTCCTATCCCTGGCTGATGTGCATCTGTCCCAGAGAGCAGCTGTGGTTGAAGCTACATGCACTGTCCCCATGGCACTGCTCACACCAGTCCTACTTTTTTCCTGCTAAGAGAAGCCCATGTGGAGGCACTTCCTCAGCAGCTGAGCGTCAGTGGAGTACACATTGCAAAGACTCTGCAGCACGGACTTCTTGTCTTCTCTCTCCAGCCGTCTTGTTCTTTGTGCATGGACACAGAGCTGGAGATGAAGCTTTGAATTCACTGGCAGCAAATGAAATTCACTATTGTTCCTGTAAAATATTTGGGGGGTGGCTTTGTGTGTCTGTATTCTGGCACCAAGTACACTACCAAGTGGAATTTCTCAGCTAACTAAACCTTTTCCTTCCCTGCAACCTTTCTCCTTAGGGTCTATTCTAGAAAATAGTGGCGGTTCTTCTGCTACGCTGCCTAATCCCAGAATAATGGAGCTGTCTGTCAATGAGGTTACGATGCTGAACCAACTCAACGAGCGCCGTGATAGTACGACAAGCACTATCAGCTCCGCCTACACTGTCAGCCGCAGATCATCAGGGATCTCCCCGTACTTCTCCAGCCGCCGTTCCAGCGAGGCTTCGCAGCTCGGGCACCGTCCCAACAACACGAGCTCTGCTGACTCCTACGACCCAATTTCGACGGATGCCTCCCGTCGGTCGAGCGAGGCAAGCCAGTGCAGCGGGATGCCGGGTCTGCTGAACCTCACGCCAGCTCAGCACTACAGGCTGAAAGCCAAGTATGCTGCTGCCACAGGGGGCCCTCCTCCGACTCCCCTGCCGAACATGGAGAGGATGACCCTGAAGAACAGGATCTCACTTATGGACGGACCAGACCCCACCTTGCCCTCCATCCGCCTCCCACCAGGCCCCAGGCGTTGCAGCGATGGTAACACCTATGGCTACCCGTCAGCTGCAGCATTTCCCCACGAGGTGCCGGGCAACTGCACGAGGCGGGCAAGCGACCCAGTGAGGAGACCTGCTGGAGACCCCCAGGCCCTCCCGCGAGTTCACCGCTTCAACAGCACCAACAGCATGAACCCCTTCCATCCACCACACCCCACGGACAGGAGGAATTTTGGCCTCCAGAGCTACGGTCGATCAGATGGGAACCTCCCTCGGCACACCTACTCACCCCGGCCACTGAGCATCAGCGAAAACATCGCCATGGAAGCCATGTCCGGGGAGGCAGAGGCACCCGTTGGAGATGATGATATTATGCTGCCAGATGACGTGGTGCAGTACATCAAATCCCAGAGCAACGGGACAGGGGCCGAGAGCACTTCCATGGGGTACAGCAATGAGATGCAGAGCTTCCAGGGAAGCGGGAAGCTGCAGCCTCCAGTCTTGCCGGGCCAGCGCAGGATGGCAGTGGCTGAGGCGAGCATGAGCCACTTGGGACCCATGATGGCAGAGTGTCCCATGAGCTTTGATGCTTCCTCAGACATGAATAAAAATAACATGCCTGTCCAGTGGAATGAAGTCAGCTCGGGTACGGTTGATATGATGTCCAATCAGTCGAAACAGCAGTTTTCACAAGGGAACTTAGCAGTGGTCCAGCAGAAGCAGAACTTTGGTCAGTACCAGAACTACAACCAGCAGCAGATGCAGCTGCCAGAGAGCAATATGAACGTAACGCAGCAGAGCTTTATGCAAAGAAACGTGGGCATGGATGGGCAGAGGCTAAACTGTATGCAGCTGCGGCAGCAGCCAATGAGCCTAGGCCCCGGTATGAACGCCGATTTGGGTTTGCACACAGGGTATAACCAACCTCATCAGATGCTGAGCCCCAGTGCAATCAGTGGCAACCCAAATCAGATCTCTCCTTCTTGTAGCGGCATGGCAGCAAAGTCCGGACCCCACCTTCACCCTCAGCAAATGGACATGGCGACCGACCCTTCTTTAATGGTCGGCAGCAACAGTGAGCGCACGATGCTGGGCCAGGTCATGCACGAACCAAGTCAGCAGAACTACTCATCTCAGCCGACCCACCTGAACTTCCCCATGGCTCAGGAGGCCTTTCATCAGCCCGTCATGACCTCCAACCAGCCCAGCTTTGAGCCTCAGCAGAGCATGATGGGCTCAGCCACGCAGGCGTATCCACCTGGCATGGTCCAGCCTCGTCCTCCACCTGAGCCCAGCCCGGGCAACAGACCCCGAGGCCTCCGCACCGTCCAGCAGCTGGGCTACATGAGAACTCCCCACCCTACAAACACCATCAGCCCGGGCCAGGAGGCGGCGGAGGCCGCGCATAAAAGAACCAGTGACATGTTGCAGGCACCAGCCCAACAGTGTGCAGACGGTACGAGGGAAAACAATTTGATGTACTATTATGGTCAAATCCACATGTATGAACAGAACAGCAGCTTCGATAATCACGCGGACTGCCGGGTCAGACAGCAGCAGTGCGCGCTGAACAGCAAGCCGGCCGCTCTGCCTTCCCCAGGGGCGAACCAGGTGTCCAGCACGGTGGACTCGCAAGGTCTTGAGCCGCCCCAGATAGATTTTGATGCCATCATGGACGATGGGGACCACTCGAGCCTGATGTCGGGAACCCTGAGCCCCAGCATCCTGCAGAACCTCTCCCAGAATTCCTCTCGCCTGACGACTCCACGAAACTCTCTGACACTGCCCACCATTCCCGCGGGAATAAGCAATATGGCAATAGGCGATATGAGCTCCATGCTAACCACGCTGGCGGAAGAGAGTAAATTTCTAAACATGATGTCATAACAGTAAAGCACAAGGCCTTAGCGCTATCCAAGGGGCTGTGTGTGAAGCAGTTTTATGAATGTGCTTTTCAAAAATAATCTGTTTCAATAGAGTAGATTTTTTTTTTATAAGTATTAAATACATTAAAGGGATTCAAAATGAAAATTTTAAAAAGTTTCTGTACAGAGTTATGTAAACTATATCCAGGCAGTTCAGCACCGCACGGGTGCACCTCTAGTGTTATTTTTTGGCTTGGTTTCCCAGAGCACTGAACGATATCACCACCAAGCTAGGAGACTGCATGAGCGTGGTTAGAGATGAAACCCTCCCTCCCTGGCAGCCCTGTAAATAGCACTCCCCATCATTTTCCGTTAGTTACGTTCGCAAAAAAAATTTCCATTTTCAACCCGCCCCAGAAAGATACGGGAGGACGTGGTTTTGATAAGAATAAAAGCCATACTACGTATTCTGCTCTGATGAGAGTAGGGTTTAGTTACGTCTCCAAACAAGCCCTCTGCCAGCAGTGTTGTTTTATACCATAAATACCTTTGTACCTTGCAAAGAGCATTGATTCCAAACCGCTTCTCAGCAAAGTGCCTTACCATGCTTTCGTGTTAAGTAGCCAAGGCCTCTCTTCCTTTAAAAATCAAATAATAGTGTATTGCCAGAAGCGTATATAAAATGTACATTTATAAAAACATAGTGGTGTTTCTGAGAAAACATTGGAAAGACACATTGATGAGACACATAAAAGGTGAATGCACACTTTGATCAGATGTGTTTACAACGTGGTTTATATCACGTGTGGAGTGGAGCAGAGGCCTGGGAACAGCAATCACTGGGAAATAATCCCCCGTGGCAGGAAGGCTCCGGCGTGCAGACTGACACACACGCATAACTTTGCACCCTCTGAGCGCAGCGACTTTCTGCGGGAGCCCCGCATGCATCTTTAATGTCAGGTTTCTGAAGCGCGCATTACCATATCCCTGTGCGGCTTTGCAACAGCTTCTCTTTCTGTTGGGTTTTCCACGCTGAGGTGCTCACATACTAAAGCGATGGTGATGGAGAGAGTTTTATGATCGTTTCAGCCCGATCTGCACTGTGGCAGCGTTGTGGGAGCTGGTTTATCTGGACAGGGTTTGTCTGTGTCATAAGCATGAGCTAATACACCCTGCCAGGAGCCTTGTTGGCATGTACCCAGTGCTGCATTAACGTGTCCCACAGCTTTGGTCAGCATGAAAAGAGCTGCTGTATCTAAAACATATACCGGGGACAAGCCAGGGCATCATTTTGGCTCGTGCTTTGTGCTACAGTATATAGCTACTCTTTGTACCCAGCCTGGTTCAGTTCAATGCTGCACCTGCAGCCTACGGCATAGGCAAATATCTGGAAAGTCTCAGAACAGGTATTTAAGTCAAAATAGTAGCTCAGTCAGTGAGAATCTCTTGGAAACTTCCTTGGGGAAGAGATGGGAGGAGCAGGGGCTCCCAAAGCCAAATCCTCCACCAAAATACAACTGCTTGTTTTAACGATCAGCTGTTTCCAGGCCGGTCCCACCTGGCACTGAAGTCAATCTTACTTGCATTATTTATTTTTTACTGCCATTAGACAAAAGGACAGAACTGGTGGGGTGCGTGTACTTGGGCAGGACGCCTTGCTTAATTTCTGACTGCGTTGGATAAGGACAGCTCTCCTCATCCTGCTCTCATAGCATCATATACTTTGTACCCAGAATGTTGAAGGGCAGGCGACAAGTGTGACATCCCCCAGGTTCTCACAGTTTGACCGGACAAGCATTCTGCAGAGCTTCACTCTCTCCTTCCCATCTCCCCTCTCCCCCTTATATTAATGTGATGTTCTTACTTGTGTCCAACTCCGTCCCCTGCAAGGGACAGGGGCAGCTCTATAAAGGTGCTTTCTGGTGTTCCTGCCTTCATTTTGCACAAACAGATGTCAGGCTCCCTGTTACCAGCATGACCAGGGGCTGGCATGAAAATGCCACGTGTTACCTTCAGGCAAACTTTGTGATATCAGATACGCCAACAGCTGTGCTTGGCAGTGGTGGGTTGGCACGGCCCTGCTGCCAGGTAGTCCTGGCTACAGCTGGTAGCATCCTGTGGTCTTGCCCATCCTCATCCCAAATGCAGAGGGCGTGCACAGGACGCTCCTCACCCCTTGAGGCCCCCATGACTCCTGCTGATGTCCAGGGTGCATGAGGACAGGAAAGCAAAGCAAGGTGCCTGGCTGTTTATTTGTGTCTCCCCTGAAAATTGTGTTTAAAGGGATTGTTTTATAGTCCGCTGTGTATATTGTCCTGCAGTTACTGACCTTGCCCTTGCCTTTGCATTTATGAAAAGAGGGCAGTACGTATTTTAGGACGTTGTATGTTGTCCTGGACTCTTGGAGTACAACTGGGAAACCCTTGTGCAGAGATGGATCAGGCTTTCGTGTGTCCTTCAACTGCTAATCTGATTTTTTTCAACAGCTGCGTAGGGCAACGATGGCCACTGAGTCCCTCTTCACAGATATCTCATTAGCAAAAGATCAAATACAAAAGCAAAACCAAATCTCCAATGACTTGAGATTTCTCAGACTTTCCAATGGTGGTCTTCCTTCATTTACTGAAAAAGTATTATAATAACCATTCCAGCACTGTATATATTATGTATAGAAGACATCATTACTAAAAGTACTGTAGGTGAATTGTTCTGTCAAATTTATATCTTAAGAACATTTTTAGCTGTTTTCTACATCATAAGAACGGAGGTAACATGCTGAACCTGTATATAAACCTTTTGTACATTAAAAAGTAATTTTTTTCATAATTCCTTGTGCCTGTTATTAATACTTTTTATTGGTAATGGTGGTTGGTCTTGGTTTGTCACTGCCACATCAGCACAGTTGACTGGACTCTGGCCGTGCTTAGGAACAGCTGGTGAGGAGCTGGATGGGCCTGGTGTGTGTCACTGCTGGGTGTGCAATGGCCACTGGTCTTGCCTTGAAGAGCTTCCAGTCAACAATGGGATGGAGGTGGCGGGAGGAGAGGGATTGAAGCCAGGGTGCTGTTGCAAGCACAGCCATGCTGCCCAGGCGGCTTTCATTGGCCTCTCAGCAGAGGTGATTTGAAGGAGGATGACAGTGCAGCAGGAACAGCACAGGAGAAGGGCTCAAAGCAAGGGCTGGAGAAATTTGGCAACCAGAAGATTCATGGCAAAATGGCTTGTTGACCATCTTTGTCAGTGTCCAAAAGGAGACAGATCAGCAGAGCTGCGATGGGCCATGACAGCAACTACTTTAGTATCAAGTTTGAAGAAAGGAGAAGTTAATATGTCCACTCTGTATGTCATGGGAAGCAATGGTATGGTGAGCAACAGACACATCGGTTGTGATCCCGTTAGAAGGTGGTCCAGCCCACTGATGAGAAAGATTTCATTTGACTGCAGCAAGAGTTACCTCAGCCACTCAAGAGACTGATTTTCAACTTGGTTTTGTAGAGGTGGGTTGGTGTGGACAGGGCTAGAGCTTTAAGGGAGGGTGGGGAAGCTGTTCACAGGTGATCCTTATGGGCACAGTGATGAGTTTGGAATAAAGTAAGCTATTGAGCAAAGCACCTGGCCAGTGAATCATCCATGGCACTTAGTGTAAATGAACCAGCAGTTTCATGCAGAAGCAGCTGAAGGGGGTGGTCTCATTTTCCTCCGTGTGGGATCCCTGTTGAGTTGACTGGTATAATCAGGTAAGTTTGGGACAAATCCTCACCCTACTTTCTGGGCTCCCTCATAGTCTGTGGCAAGAGATTGGCATATCCTGAGACAGAATTAATCTTTGCTGGCTTAGACACATAGAATGGGGTGGATTTTCCTCTGGAACACGTGTCATTCTCCTCGTTGATTACAGAGAAACACCACGTAGATGCGTTCTCCAGTAGGGTGAGATGAATCCCATGCTCCTGTAATTCTCTTGTACTGATCTAGTCACCCTCAGCATAGTCTGAGGTTGAGCCAGTGAACAAGATGTTGATTAATGTGTTAATGATCCTGTTAGTCTGCAAATCCATTGGATAAATATCACACCCCTCTATGCTGTCCAAGAACTACAGAAATCACATTTTAAAAAAATGCAGTAATATTATTAAAAGGAAATTGTTCAGAGCTTTTCTATTGACAAAAGGCTTTGGAGAGTCAGATTAGGTCCTACTGCTTTTCTATTTCAAACACTTAAAGTGGGTTTCTAATCTAGATCAAATGCTGCTTTTAGCAGGTATTTCATTTTAGAGTTTGATCAGGGCACACCTCTGCCTGTGTAAGAACATATTTATTACTTAAACTGGGCTAACATTTCCTAGGAGCCCACCCGAGGTCATGTACCAGCATGTGCGTTTTTACTGCTCAGCCATCCTGGAATAAACAGGGATCGAAAGGCTCATTGCTCCAGTTCTAAGCAGGTAATAACCCTTCTGCAACAAATGTTGTTTATATGCTGGAGCTTGGAGTTTATACTACTGTGGCAGCTTCATAATATTCAATTAACCTTCTTTTTAATCAATCATATCCCTTATGAAAATGAACCATCCTAACAGGGCTGATTCTGACCCGCTTTGGTAAGTGTTACCTCACTCCACCCCCAAAACCAGTGGGGGCGTAGGAGGAGCAAGATCCCACTCCGGGTAAAACCATCACAGCTCTTTAATATTGCACTAATATCTCAGGTTTTCCTGGAGGGGAGAAAAAGCCTATAAAAGCTACTGTTGCTGGATCTGGTTGCATTACTGAGTACAGAGTCATTCCAATGGCTCGTTATTGCAGTGGTCTCAGTAGGGATGACATAGGAGCTCTTGTTCTTTACGAGCTGTTGGATCTACTTGGAAGAGCATACGTGTTGTAAATAAATGGTGTGTTTTATATTATTGGAAGGACAATTTATGACCAACCAAGGCCTCTTGCAGACAGCTATTTAACTTGTAAGTAAAATGACCTAACACTTAAGAAATTTAGAAGCTACAAAACAACCTATGTTGTGGCCAATATACTTATTTCTCCTTGATTTATGCTTCATGTAAAACTTGAAATGGCTATATTAAATATGTTTGCTATAAAAATAAAATTAAAAAAAAAAAACCAAAGTGATGCTTTCACGCATGCTGAAGGTTTGTGACTACTGTCCAATTGCACTAGCACCTCTAATTCATTACACAGGTCCCTTCCCTTCCCGGTTTTCGTTTTCCCCTCACTGGCCTGTCAGGCAGAAACGTAGGGGGCGCGGTGGCCTGCCTGCTGTCAACTTGAAAGAGCTGCTGCACTCAACTACAGTGCACTTGCTGGAAATGTCTCTCTAAGTACCAACGGCTTACTGAAAAGCAAACTTTGTGCCTGCTACCTCTGTCCATCCGAGGCTATTTTGCCGTCACACCTTTACCAGGGTGTGATGTAGGGTGGTATGAGCAAGAAGCAGCAGGCATGGCAACACACCCCGAAAGGCAGCTTCTGCACCACGGGACAGGGCATAGGGCTACATAAATCTTTTGTCTAGGTTGCTCTGACTGGTCTTATTATTAAGTACAGCCCAGGCTAGTCTCTATAAAGAAAGGACGTTTAAGGAAGGACTCAAAGCAGAAGCTTGGTCTGATGCTCTGAATGTCTTCTAAAGGAGTCTCTTTCCCTTTCTCTCTCCATTCACTATACAGAAAGTCTATAGATAAAGACAACCTTCAAAAATTCCCCCTCTCTCCCGGCCTTTTCTGTTCCTCTTTGGGAAGGACCCCAGAGCACTCTGCCTGCGCAAACATCCCCTCTGCCAGCGTTTGACAGACAGACAGTTGCATTTTTTGACTCAAGAGCACGAGGAACAGCTTTCCTGACACCTGCAGAGGGAATCGTGCAGAAGAAGAGTGCACGTTTCACAGCTGGATGTTGGCCAAAGCACCAAGGTTCGTGCTACAGTGCGGTGCTGGTGGTTAAAATAGATCAAACGAAATGAGGAGAGCAGCAGGGAAGGAAGCAATATTGTGGTCAAAGCAGGGCTAATTTTCTTCATGGCTTTGTGTCTCTCACCTGCAAAATTTCAGGGGCTGTGAGGAGTTACTGGCTATGATGAAAGCAAAACAAAGAAGTGATGCTCACGTAGGTATGAGAAAGATCAATTTTTGAGGAGTTTAGATCTGCAGAGCTTCACATAAAGGGCTCTGGGGAACAAAATCACCGTTTTTAGCTCTGTTACCTCTTTAGCCCGCTGCTCGATTGACTAGTCATGCAAGCAGCCATCACCTGAAAAGGCAGTGTGACCGGTGGCACAGCAGCCGTATGGTTCTTGGAGGGCTTCAGCCACCTGCTTGGGTGGAAACAACCAAGGCAGCTAAGGCGACCCAGGAACACAGCTGGGACAGATTCGCAGCAAGCCTGGAAAGGCGAAGCAGCCGCAGGCCTGGAGTCTGTAGGTGGGCCGCCCCACCCTTTGGCAACGCCAGCATCCTGCCCTTGGCTGCAGACCTCGGAGCAAAGGCGCTCCCAGCCTCTGCGGCTCAGCCAAGCTGCAGGAAACAAACGTGCTTCTCCCTTTCTGCCCACTGTTATTGTATAGCAAGAACCTGGTAATCTCCAGGTGGCTTTATTGGCCCCATTTCCCAGCTGGCAAAGCAGCCCTCTGAGAAGGTACCTGCCTGCTGCACTCACCCATCTGACTGGCATCTGAGCAAAGTGTCTCAACTGACTGAAAAATGATGTATTAATTTTTTAAATTTTTCTTTGGAGCAAAAATGTCTTGATGCAAATCATTTAACCTCTGTGTCACTCATCAATAATGACGATAAGTGAAATTCGATAGTGCTACATGAAATGCACAGAGGATTAAACATCACTCCAGGCACACTGAAAGTGGGCGGTGTTACCGTATCTGAGAGATCTTAAGGAGGGGTGAGAAAACGGGTTTTGCTCTGCAGTCCAAGAGGCTGCACCCCTGTAACACCAGCACCGAGTGAGGAGGGTGCTCCAAATGGTGATCCTAATCGCTTCCTGCAGGCCAGTGAGTTTCCCTCGTTAGCAGCCATCCAAGAACTGAACAGGTCTCACCTTGCTTGAGGAGCTCTCAGGAAACGATTGCTTGTCTTAGCAATGTCAGGAGATTTGTCAGTGAATATGAAAAATGTTTTCAGGGAATAGAAACTGGGGCTGAGCCAGGCGAAGGTTTCTACTTAATTGGGGGGGGAGGGAAAAAATAGATCCCAGCATTTCCATCACTAACTGGAAGTGGGAGCATTTTGAACAGATCAGCAGTGGTCTAGGTGTTGAAAACACCAATGACACCAAAGTAGTTGAGAAGGCATTTCTTGGAGATGAGACCCAGCTTTTTGGTCACTGAACACTTCCAAAAATGGCCTGTAATTGCCCAAATTAGAAGGAAAATTTAAAATCTGATCCCATTCGAAAAGCCTTCCCAAAATTTAACACATACTAATAGTCCATTAACAAGTTTAGCCTAAAAACCTTCCAAATCTAAGCCTTGAATTTAGAAGAGCATGGGGCTGAGGCATGACTTCTCAAGTAGTCCTGTGAAAGTGACATCAAAAGGATTTTCAGCTAAAACATTATCAGTACGTTTTTTCATTAATGTTTTAACTGTCATTTACATTAAAAAAAAAAAAAGAAATATAAAATGATTATGCAGAGAGCTGGGTTGGCTTCATCACAGGTGAATCAGTACCAGAAAGTCATGTCTCCAGGGGGCCCACAAGGAGCTGTTTTCCACCCCTACTCTTCCTACGAAGTTCTTCCACTTGTGAGAAGTCGGGATTGAGCGGATCTCACAAAAGATGGAGGTGTAAAATGAAGTCAGGGGCCGAGGGACTTTTAGATTAGCATAATCCCTCCTTATAACAGGAAAATCCACATTGTTAGTGTTTAAAATTATCCCGACTAACACGCAAAGTATTGTGCTGTGTTGCAATTAGATTACCTAAGGCAAAACATCTTTCCCAGCCCTCATTTCAGTGCTGACACAAGGTACTTCAGGCAAAGCGCTGGTCCACAGATGTTTCAGCAGATTCAGCAGGGCTTGGGAATGGTTCGTTTGGGAGCACAACTAGTGAACAAAGGGGCTCTTCTCTCCCCTCAGAATAAACCCCATAGAGGGAGGGGAGGAGGTTTATTTATTTTAAGATATTTCAAACACTTTTACTACTACTAAAAAAAGACATCGCCCTTTCTTGAATAAAAATAACTGCAGAGCCATCAGGGGATTGCAATTGTAAACCTGATCTTGTGCACATGCATCAGTGCTCGCTATTAGATTGTATAAAATCTACTCAAATTAGAAAAAAAATAAAAATCCTCAAATGAACCAAACTGGGTATCATGCCAAAAAACAAAGAAGGTTCTTCTCTAGCATGAATAGCGCAAGTGAGGCAGCATGATTTGTCTCATTAGCTACATTACCACAGGGCCGTCCTGTCACGTGTGAGGACCCAAGGAGAGCGCTTTGGCTGTGTGAAGAATGGAAAAATAGGTGAAATATGGAAAGCCCGTATATTAACAGCGTTATGAAGGAGGAAGGTGACCATGAGTGTGGGGGTAGAGGTCCAACTGGTGTGACACTCTGCCAATGTGACCGTTACCCTGAGGTCCTTTGGCAAGTGGTCATCCCTTCCCATCTTCTCCAGGGTGGCCAGTGGCAGATCGAGCTGCTCTTGTACTTTGTAGCTACGTTTCCTGTGCTGAGGGCTGCTGCTCGCTCTCATCTTTCATGCTCTGCTCCTCGTGCTGCTGCATCCCTTCAATCTGACAAAACTTCCCTCCTCTCAGCAAAACCAGACGCCCTCCAGGGGTTTTGTCACCACACTGTGTCAGCTAGGAGCATTTCTTACATCCAGCCCGTACAACTAAGCCAGAAAAGGTCTTGAGGCCGGGCCTGAGCTGTCTGCTTCTTTTGGTGATGGTCTTTCTTTTTTTTGGTAAGACACCAAATTTTGAGCCCACCATTGCTCACAGATAAAGAAAGCACAGAGAGACGGCACTCATGGGCAAAACTAGCCCAAAGGCTGAAACCATGGCCAAGAAATATCTCACTGACCTCAAGGATTTAGCTAATCCTCAGAGGGATTTTTGCTGGAGGCGGATGAAGGTAGCAAGAAGAGGCTGTGGTGTGCTTTACCTAGGTGTGGCCAGCGGTAGACAAAGAGCAGGGACGGGGAAGGCGTGGAGATGCTGATCCAGCATTGTGCGAGACCAAAACACAGGGCCCCCTCTGGCCACAATTGCCCCACATTCCTGGAGCTTCGGGGTGCTTCCTCTGGGCAGGCCATGCCACTTCTTAAAGGAACCTTGCCCGGGACCAGTGCCACTGCCAGTGGCGCAGGCGGTTCTCACTGTCCTGGTGGGGCAGTTGCTGACAATAATTGCAGCTCTCAGCTGCAAGGCAGGAGGGAGGCTGCTCGCTGTGGGACGGCACTGAAAGATGTGGGGCTGGGCTGGTCAAAGCGACATGACCATGCTGGTCTCTTTTGCAAACAGTTTCTCCAATGCTCAGACCTGAAAACTCGCTGTTTCAAATGACGCCTTTTCTTTTACAAGCTGCCTTATTTCAACTTTTGTCTCATAGAGCAACCTGCTGCTTCATTGAAGAGCGGGTTGCGGTTTTTATAGTTTTCCTACTGTATCTTGGGGTTGTTGGTTAGGGCTTTGGGCTTTTTTTTATAAAATTGCACAAAATGTTGCTTTCCTTTGAGCTACAAGGGAAATAGCCTTTATCCAATTGGTCAATCAGCAATGAGAAAAGCCCAGACCAACTTAGTTTTTAGGTTCAGGCCCCAAACAATGCCAGTCAGAGGTGCCTTCAGTGAAGAAGTCAGAGCTTTCCTTCCATCTGTGCAGACTGAGAAAATCCAGATCTACTGCTCAGAATGTGAAATTTCTGTGAAGACCAACGTGGCACCTATTGAGAAAAGTCTTTTATTTTTTTCACTGAAAGTCATGGTGGGAGAAACAATCATGAGCATCACATGAAGCGTAGCAGAAAGTAGCCAAAGAAGCAGGAGTAGGTCTGAGCTTAGTGCCTCAGAAATGGCAAGCTGTGCCACCCAGGTAGGACAGACAACTGCAAGACCACTAAGACGTACAGCGCAATACACGACAGCAAGCTCCAACCACCTGCAGCCCTCAGTGTGCTCAAGGTGACATACAACGAAGGACAGCTCAGTATGGGCTCTGTGTGTCAGGAAACAGAAGACGGAGCAAAAGTCAGGGTATAACCCAGTTACGGCGGACATCTAAAAAAGACCATATGAAAATATTGGAGGCACAATGACTCTTTGGATAGGGTTTTTCTGGCAGCCATGTGAGCTGCTGCTTTTTGTTTTGCAATGCACAGGGTGAGACAATGCTGGTACCATCATTGCTTCAACCAAGAGGCAAATATCTCATTTAAAAGTTTATTTTAATGAAGTCACAATAAGGCCTCCAGCTGGAAAGGTTATTTATTAACCTCTTATTTACAAATTGAGCCCTGATTTGAAAATTAAGGCATTGTAATTTAATATTAACCCACACGTCAGAAAATAATGAGACAAACTACAGGGAAAATTGCATTCCATATTGCAAAAGACCCATTTTATTTATAATGACCAGGATTACAAGTCATGCCAACATTGATGGATCATACTTTAAAAATCTTGATAGCTCATTCATTTCTATAATTATATTTATTACAAATTAAATAAGTTGCGGACACCCTTGATATACAAAGAGACAAAATTAATTTGTGAATCAGTATTAATCTGTCATCAAACTAAATGAACTCTCTTTCTGGCAGCCTACTGAATGTAATGTACTGTACCAGGCTTTCTGTGGTCCTCGAGACATGAAAGCAGTGGAAGTTCCAGTCCAAGCTGTTGAAAGAACATCTCTTCACTTGGATGTATGTCTTTTCTCAGCATGGCTTTTAAAATCAAGAGGTGAGAGCACAATAGAAAACTTCCTTGGCCAGTTTCTAGTAATCAAAACAAATTCTAACATTTCCATGAGCCTTGGTGCGAGGGCTCTGTGGCCAGGTGCCTCCATGCAGTCAGTTGGTAGATCTCCATGGACCTCAATGCAACCAAGCCCTGCAGCCTGGCCATCCCTCAGCCAGCAAACTAACCCGGCGGCCGTGGCTGCTGCATATCACCACTCAGTTCAGTAGCAAAAAGCAGCGTGCAGCGTTTTAGCACTTTTCCTGTGACCCCTATACCTACATCCCACTGTGGAAGCTGAGAAGGCGTGCACGTTACTGCTGTCCTTTCTTGACAATGCCTGTCCTGAGTCCTTGGGGCAAAACCCTGCTGAGCACTGGGGCAGCAGTGAGGGACATCAGTGTGCGTGGCGCTTGCTCCCCTCGGCCGAGGGAGAAGCGAAGGCGGCTGTTCGGCTGTTCCTGGATGAGATTACAGACCCTAATGCTCAACAACTGCCACTGCGGTTAGCTGAAATGTGTGCCCATCTGCTGTGGGGTTTTGTGCCTGTAGTCAAGGAGTTCTGCCAGCTTCAGGAGGACTCAGGCTTACTTCCAAATTAGTAAATTTGGAGGAGGAGGAAAAAAAGTCTCAATGCTGCAGGTTAGAGCACATCATCCTAGCGGACACTAGCAAAGCACAGTAAGATGGGTGGTGGCTGCATGGTCCCCCTGTCACCAGCCTTTCCATTCCAGCATCATCCCCAGAGTCAGTGCTGACAAGCCCTGGGTACCATTCCTGTGTTTACAGTTGTCTTATTTTTATTTTTTTCCACCATCTTTCCTTACTTTCTTTTTTCTTCTCTCCCCCCCCCCCCCCCACCCCGCCCTCCCAGGTGCACAAGCTCAGCATCTCGGAGGCAAATTTGCAACTCCAGAAGGTTTTACCCCATGCAAAATTGGCCAAAACACACTGAACGCCCCTGCCATAGTTTGCTGATCTCTCCATGTCATTTAGCAGCTAGGATCAACTAATAAAGTGCAAGATGTAGAAATGTCATTTAGAGTTACCTACCCGTAACTAAATAACTTTGTAATGAATGAAAGGCCATTTTGAGCTGATGCCTTAAAGACTAACTTCATCTCCATAAAGAAAGAAATATGTCTCGAACAGAGACAGCCCCGCATATGGCATTAACAAACCCTCTTTGTGTTTCTATAGGAAAGACTGACACCAAGTGAGTTGTGCGCTTGCATCATCTTCACCTTATTTTGCTTTCATTCCGATGACTCCACCTCAAAATATTCTTAGGGCTTTAGGTCTGCTTGCAGGGAGCTGGTGGGCCCCTTCTCTAGGAAACTGCGAGATGGAAAGGTGTTTCTGAGCTAAAAATTTTCTCTTAGGTTAACTTCACTTATAGAAGAAGAACAGTACCTGGTTTTGTAATATAAGAGTAATTAATTCTGACTGTTCATAAAGGAAAACTCGGTATTGCCAAAAGAAATGATTTACACATCTTTTTATGACAGTGTTTTTCCATTCACCTTTTTTGGAGCGTTTCCTTCAAAAGACGCTGAGCCCATACATTACTATTTAAAGAGTCTAATTCAACTCAGGCAATAATGATCCATAAATATTCATGATTTTGTTTTAACATTAAAATAACATCTGTTTCAAAACATCTGCAATCTGTTTTCAATGCTTCGGTAACATTTAAATTAACTGTAACTAATACAATAAACCACTATTAGGGATAATGATAATGAAAGATGCCCTATTAGGAGACATGAACAACATGGAATTGAATGAAAAACAAAACGGGGGCGGGGGGGGGCGGGGGTAGAGGGGACGAACCCAACAGTCGGATACCAAAGCTCCTTGGAACTTAAATCCACCATTATGGGCGAGTTTCCTCTGTGTAGGACTATTGTTTAACCGTCTCAGCTGCTGCGTCTCAGCTCCGCTTGGGTCCCGTTCAAATTTCCACTGCGAGAGCGGTAATTTATGGCACAGGCGGTGCGACTACTTTTAACGCGGGGCGGGGAGGCTCGTGCTCTCCAGCTGAAGGGGCCCGCAAAGTATTTCTGAGCTGGAAAAGCCCAGCCAGGCGCGGTTAACGAGCCCGTTAACCTCCCCGCCGGCCCACCGGCCATCCCCAGCGAGCAGCGATGCGCGGTGGCTGCGCTCGCAGGCACTGCCGTGCTCCGGGGTGTGGAGTTAACCAAAACTGTTAACTTCCCCCCAAAAAAGGGCTATTGTTTTCTGCTGTGATTTCTCCTTTTTTTCTCCCCGTGGCTGGGAGAGATGACATCATGCACATCTGCGTATCGTTGCGAGGGGAAGGTGAAGGTCGGGCGCGTTTCGGTGCTGGGGAGGAAGGTTCCCATCCTCTGCCGGCGGCTGCCGGTGGGCTGACGCTTGGCACCCACCTCGGCGAGACCCACACGCACCTCGCGCCCACGGCCCCCGGCTGGAAAGTTTTACTTTCATGGAAAGTCTTGGTGGTTCAGATCATCAATCATAAATGAATTTGTTTAAAGATTATATTTAAGGGTTTTGTGGTTTGTTTGGGTTGTTTTTTTTTCAGCCAGCCCTCCTTCTTTGCTTCCTTCACTCCCCAGCAAAAATCCAGGAGGAGTTTTTAATCTCCTCGATTGAACGCAAAGGGCCAGAGCAGCAAAAAGCAAGGATTACAGCAGCTGAGTTTTCTCTTATCTGATGATTTCTTTAAAAACAAAATTCTATGTTAAACTACATTTTTTCAGTCAAAACAAAGCCAGGACTTGCCACACATCTGCGCAACCTCAACGCAATCAGAGCAGCTGCTTACATTGCCAGAGTGACTCCTTTTTACCCCCAAATCCTCAGGCAATCTAAGGAGACTATTGCATAGGTGCAAATAGCTCCAAGAACTATGGCCACTGAGGTGGCCATTCATCCTCCTCCGTCCGAGCACTGCACCCCTGGCACAAACCCTGTTGCCCTGGCTGTGCTCCCAGTCCCTGGCACCGGGCTGGACCGGGTCCTGGCGGGCCGCCACGGAGCCGTGTCTCCGCTCCTTTCCAGCAGTGACAGGGGCCCGTGGAAAGCAGAGCATAAATCCAAACCATTTAAAGTGTGATTAAGACTTCCCCTGATTACTGCTCTGCATGATATTGAATGCTTCGGCTGTCGGTGATTTATTGAAGTAATATATAATATGCTGCATTCAGTTAACGGTCCCCATCAAGCACAATCTAGCTGAATGAAAAAAAAAAAAAAGACAGAGAGAGAGAAAGAGCACTCTAAGAGGAAATCTCCCTGGATTTAAGGGAAATTGAAATATGCGCATGGTAATCTGTGTCCAAAGCTTTTAGCACTTCAGAAAGTGCCAGTTGCTAATACCACTGGTTAAAATCAGCATTGCTTCGATGGCTAATGGTCCCAATGCCATCCTCACCCGTTCATTCCCGCCACCACTGACAATTGGCTCCTTTACCTGGGCTACTTTGAGGCAGACATTTGGCTTTTTGGTTTTTTTCAGCTTTTGAGTTGGGTTTGTTGTTTTTTTTTTCAGTTTTATTCCAGAGTGAAGTTTCAGGTTCTTTGGAAAAGGAGAGGCTGCGCCACAGTGTTCTATGCATCACCATCAGCACCAAACCAGAGTAGGGGAGGTGAAACTGGTGGTAACTGTAGCCTGAAAGCAAATAAACTAGGGCTGATACTCAAAAAAAAAAAGGAGAAAATAACAATATAAGCATTCAGTAGAGTTCCAGTGCTTTTAAAGCTTTAGTTTTAATAGCAGAAGTAGCTGTTAGTTATGCAGGCAAGGGGTTTATTTATTTTCATATATGATATTTGATGTATTATTGCTCCTTTAGGATCTGATTCAATGAGATACCTCCACAGTGGGCTAATTTTAAGGCATCATCTTCAATTAACACTGATCTCAATCACAAGCCTTCCAAAATAAGGTGGCTGGCTTAGAAATGATAAGATTATAAATCAAATGTTTTATTTGACATTTGCTTTTAAGGTCCGTGCCTCCAAGTTGCTGGGTGTTATTTTTTTTTTCCCCTGAAGGCACAAGTAATGGAAAGAACTTTTTAAAACCAGTAACAATGAAAGCAGATACTCTCACACACGCACCTTTACTTGGGCTTTCACAAAACCCAGATGCGACGTCCAGAAATCACAAGTGCTTTCAGGGCAGTACTCAAACTTTTCCAGCTCACCAAAAAAGGCACCTGAAAACACACATGGGGTTTGGTTTCATTTCCTCACTTTCCAAAACTGGTGAAACTAGACCCAGTACCAAACCTGATACTAATTGAGATTCTTGCGTGGAAGTTGAAGAGCTGTCTTGCTGCACCAGGGCAGGTAGCTGACTTACAGGTGGTGTGTGATGGACATCGGTGCCCACGTGCATTTCTCTCCCAGCGAACGCACAGGCCGGCAAATAAGGGAATGTTCTTGGCATTGCCCTGGCTCAACTGGCAAAGAGCAAGTCTTCAGCTCACGTCTTTAATTATCCCTCATCCTTCTGGTTGCCAGGCAGATGTCCTCCATGCTGACTGCAAGGATGCACAGCCCCCAGAACACAGTCCCTGCTGCCAGCTGAGACCCTGAACACACTGCTACAAGAAGAATTGCAAGAAAAGGCCTATTTACCCCTACAACCCAGGGATGCAGGCTTGGTCCAGCTGGGGAGGTGGTACAAGCTCATGGAGTTTGGCTGCTGAGCTCTAACATCCCTAAAGTACCCACTGACAAACAGATTTTAATTTTTTTTACCTGCAATTAATGTGGGTACTTGCAAAATTACCTGCAATTTTGATGGGAGCAGCAAAAGCGCAGCCCTGACCTGCGGGTAGGCACATACCAGCTGTTGAGGTCTTGCTCCACGGTCCAGGAGCCTTAGACCTTCTCTGGAAAATGTCTGTGAGAATATTTTAGCCTGGGCATCATATTTTTCCTTAGTCTCACTCTCAGAAATGACGGCATCGTTTTAGCTGAAACTTTCCAAATCAAATTCAGCCCGAGGCACGGACCATTAAAAGTCTGGCAAAGTTGTAGACTGCTGGGTCTTCAAATGGGAAGGCCCGGGCAGCCTCGCGGAGAGGTGGAGGTCCCAGCCCTGCCAACGAACTGCGACACCATGCGCCTCCCGAAACCCAGAGAAGCATCACCAGCCCAGAGCCCGGACATTACGAACCTCAGTATTGCAGCAGCAAAACTATTGCTATTTCTCAGCCCAATAAAGCAAAAAAATGCATATGCAATAAATTGCCTTTTTTTGTTGGTTTTTTTTTTTTCACAGTTTGATTATCCGTCATGATAAGACATTACTTAAAGCAGTGGTGACACTGTCTAATCATTCTTGTGAAATATAGACTTCTCTCTCCACTTCAGACAGAGCCAACATTAATACACATTTATGCAAAGCAGAGCTGGAGCTGTCAGGGGCTAATCTTTACAAGTATGATAAATGATGTTTATTTTCAGTGATGGAACGAAACACCCGGGCTGACAATAATTGTAATAAAAAGGACAGATCAACTTCTATAAAGTGATTGAATTACCAGCCTATTGCATTAATGCCTGATCTTGGCTCTGTCATAAACCTGCTTTAGGTTACCAACGACCGCGCATTAGGAAACATCCACCTTCAAATAGACACCCTGCCCTTGACCTGTGGGGAATGCAGGGGAGTCAGGTTTTGCTGGATGCAGGTTTTGGCCACACTTACTTTTGTTTGTTTACAGTAAAGTAACATTTCCTCTTCTCAGGCCGACAAAGCAGCATCCCGCGTCTCCTGAGCTTTGCAGAGAAGTTGCAAAAGCTCAGCAGCCGCATGTGCCTCCTCCACGCACACGTGATGCCCAAGCTCCCATACGCAGGGAACGTCGGTACTGAATTTGCTGCTCGTGCCTGCAGCGCAGGTCGGATTCACTAACATCCACAAGGGCTGTGGATTGCCAAAGCCACCTTGAAGCAAAAAATGGGAAGAGGTTAGCCTTCCCTACCCATCCGGGCAAAGGGCAGCGTCCTGCACTGGACAAGGCATGATGCAGCCCAGAGCTGTGGAGGAGGGGAGGAGAGGCGAGTCAGACCACTGGACCAAACCTCTGTGTCCCTTGTGCAATCGGGCCAGCCTCCAGACCACACATGAGCAGGAGGCACGCTCCACATCTCCAGCAAAGACAAATGTCCTCTGCCTTGGAGGACAGAGCTCTCTTCAGCCTGGTCTTAAGTTTTGTGGAGAAGGATATTTTGATAAGATGTGGGCTCCAGAGAGTCTGTATGTCTTAGCTTTATCTGTGGGTTTTGTCGAGTGGGTGCTACCACTAGATTTTCTGTGGTTGCCCTGGCTGTTACATGAAGGGAAAAAAGGGCACTTGAAGCCCTCGCAGGACTTCCCAGTGTGTGGGGATGCTCACAGGTAGCACGGAGACACACATTTCAAGCAAACCCAGACAAGAGTGGTGTTTCTGCATCTTGTTTAGGCTGCAGAGTGATTTACTCCAGATTCATGACTCGGCCACAGCTCACTGAATAATGGACTAGACTCGGAGATGTTGTGCTGCCTGCCCTGGTCTACAGCTCGCCTTCACATCCATGGTATGACCAAAAACTCTCATAAGTGACTGGGTCAATTGATTGCTTTGTAAGTAACTCTGACATAGAAGTAAAGACATGTTCAGCTATCAGAATGGGACAGGTGTTGTGGCAAAAAGAAGGAAAGACGGAGCAGAAGATTGTGCAGTTAAATCTGTGTATATTTATACACGTGCTCATGCATCTATTGTTCTGCGTTTCCCTCCAACTAGGAATTCTGATATAAGACTAAAAACTGAATAAGAAAGATAAAAATGGGGTTCACCAACAATCTCTCACAAAACAATATTCTGCAAACACTTTGCTTTAGGTCAATTGAAACACTTGTTTACATTTTCAAATTATTTCTTTTATAGGTTTTCCATTCCATTATGTTTATTTTTAGTGTATATTTCATATTTTGAGTATTCCAGGTTTCTATTCCAGTCCAGATTTGTAGAGTATTATTCCGTTTCATAATTCATTTTGCATTATTTCATGTAAGAATTTGTACTGTGGTATATATTAACGCACAGTGGTGCCAAAGAGAAGTCATTTCAGACTGAAAACTTGAAATGTCCTGTTCTGACAGCTGACTGCTGACTGCTCTGAGTTTATTGAAATGAGTTATTATGATTTTTTTTTTTTCCCCCTAAACTTAAGTTTGTCCGATTTGACATGCTCCCACGGGATAGTTCAATTTTGGCAGAGCAGCGTTTCCTGACAGCAGACATTAAGCAGGAAATTTTCAACCTTTGTCAGTCATGTGCGTTTGCACAGGAGTGAGTGTGTGTGCGTGGTGCCACAGGGCAGGACCCCACAGGGTCTGGGAGCTGGTGACCACGGCACGGGCTGGGCGGTGGGAGCTCTGATCACAGCCCAGGTGATGGTTTCTGACAGCCCCGGCTCCTGCCTGGCTGATGCTGGAAGGGTGATGGTAGTCCTGAAGGTCCTAATGGAGAGGGTCATGATTTTGCAAGCAATATAACGCAAGTAAATACGATTGATCTAGAGTTAGCGCGCTTTATCAAAAAGCATACCCAACCTAAACGCCTTCATGAAATAAACCTTATTTCTGCTGGATCTGTCTGTTCCCAGCATTGCTGTTACAAGGTTTCATCCTCCGCAGACCTGCCCGCAGTCAGGCACGCTACGGACCAACCTGCAGTGTGGCTCCTGCCTGCAGACCTGGGACCATCTGCTGTGAAGCCAACAGATGTGGCAGGTTCCTGGGATGGTCCTTCAGCCTACAGAGGGAGAGAGGAGGAAGATGGGTGTCCAGACCAGCTCATTCAGCTGGGGTTGTGCAGGGGGGCTAAAGGTTGGAGGCACTTCTGACTGATGGATCCGGTAAGAGAGATACATGAGTGAAAATATCCCCTGTCCTGCTACCACAAAGGGCGATGAAAGCTGCTACCCACCCAGCCCCTTTCTCTCCTTCTCATTTCCTACTCTGAGCACTGATTTTTTTCTAAGAAGTACTCCACTGTTTATTAAAAGGGGAATATGTGCATCTCATAAAAAGGACAGAAGCCTCTAAACTTCACCATAACCCCAGTTTTACACGTCACATAATGCTATATATTCTCCAGGTTGAACTATTGTCAGAATGAAAATCAACCTCATTGGCAGCTAAAGATTTTTTTTCCCCAGACAGCAGTGAGAAAAGATCCAGCACAAACTCCTGCTCATCCGGTGTTGCCTGTGTCTACACTTTGATGGCAGAAGCACTTGAGGGCTGAGTCAGAACAGCTATAGCTGCTTCTGTCACATCTCACACGTCAAAGAGACAAGCAGGGTCCCATCGTCCTATCAGCCAATAGTGTCAGCAAGACACCGGCAGCCTCAAAGCATTGCCAACCACAAACGTGCTGGACTGTTAAAGCAGCCATGCAAAATGCAGGTGTTAAGCTAAAAGAAAGAAAGACTGAAGAAAAAAAAAAAGATTGTCTCTTCTCCTTGCTCTGGGCTAGCTGTCACCAGTGTGGCTGCATTACCCTGCCCTGCTCACAGGCTGCCGGGATGCAAAACACACGAAAAGTGGCGAGAAAACATGCGGTATTTTCAGAGAAAATGCTTGGCTTGTTTTCTTTGGGTACCAAAGCAGCCAGCCTGCATCCTGGTGCTGCTCCAGGGCACGGCGAGGGATGGGGCCAGCCTCCCTGGCACTTCCCAGGAGGAGGGCAGAGAAGCCTGAATAGTTTTAATTTTTAAAGTAACTTGTTTCCTTCCATACCAGTCAGCTTCTTGTTTGTTTTTCTGTTTTGCTTATATCAATCAACCTGTCATAAGCAAAACTAGAAGCACCTCCTTGCTTGGCACGATCAAAGATGTCCTTCGCACCCAGATGTGTGCAGAGAAGAACAAAGAAAAAAATCCAAGTAAAGCCCCTGGATGTGGGGGGAGATGCCCAGGATGGCAGCAGGGATGAGCTGGTGGCTGCGACATGCAGCACCTGGGAGTGCTTGGCCTTGGTGTGGAGCAGCGATTGCCACCACCGTCCCAGGAGCACTGATCTCCAAAGCACATGTCTCTAAAGAGGTGGCAATCCCGAACAAAGCCTCCATGGGGTGGTGGCCTCCCAGAATGAGCGCCACCAGGAGGTGCTCGGAGGGTGATGGGGAGCAGGATGCCAGCGGGAAGAGGTATTGTGATGGCAGAGGCTGTTGGTCTGGTCCTCTCAAACCACAGGACTAAATCCCCGAACACGGGGCCGGCGGTGTGGTGGTGGTGGTGGTGGTGTCACATTTCAACACCAGGTGTTGATGAAATGGGTCGTGGTCCCCAGCTCCTGGTTTGGCCCCTGCTCAGAATGTCGCTGGTCGGAACAGACTTGGGTGGGGTTTGCCTGGGGGGAAGGAGGGGGCACTCACATAACCTGCTCCCCCAGTAGTGATTCGAGGACCCTGGAAAATGGAAAAGCAGGAGGAGGCAGAGCACAGAGGCCTCATCCACTGTCACAGACCACGACCAGGGCATCTCACCACAGCAAAGCGCAGCGCTAAGAGGCCAGAAGAGAGCAAGATCGGGGTGTCTGGTATTGCACAGTGGGGGGGTCACAGAGGGGGCTTTAGCTGGGACTGTCAGAGTGGGGAAAGAGGTTTCTGACGCTTGAGAGCATCAAAAGGCAGCACCATGATAAAAATTGTGCAAACAGCAGGAACATTTCTTTAATAAGTCTCCAGACAGATAAATCACAGCTTAAGGAGAGATTGCGGTGCTATTTATTAGTCATTTGTGCATGATTTGCTCACACCATTGGTAGTGGAATTTCTTTTTCAGGTATTTAATTTTCATCAGAAATGATTTGTGTGCTGCACAGCAGTTCGTACCGACACCACCGCCCTGCAGTGCACGGGTACCTGTAACCAGCCACCTACGGATGGCTCCATCCTTGAAGAAAAATGCTGACAGTGACCTCCTAAAGGAGATGCCCCAGTGGTTAAAGGCATCAACTTTCACATGTATCTTTCTTATTTTTCAGAGCTGTTAGGTTTCCTTGCATGGCTGAGCAATATCCACCAGGTAGCACAAGGTCCTTTAAGCTGGATTCCTTATTTCCAGCTATTTTCACATCCCAGCTTCGCACTAGGAAATAACAGGCACAGAATGAGGGAGTTAAAAGGCTGGTGTAAAGAAAAACAAACAGAAATCATTAATCATGCACAAATGACTTTTTAGAAGACTGAGTTAAATGCCACCCCAGTTTGTACCTGCAGTTAATCCAAGGGGTCAAATCAAAGCTGAATTTGCCCCCCCCCCCCCAATGTAACATCCAGCAATACAACAATACTAGGACTAAAGTGACATTGCAAAAGCTCTACAGCAATTACTGCTGTACAGGGGAGATCTCACTATTTGATTCTTCTCCAGAGTAAATACTGCCAGCTTTTGGAGAAGTAATTAGCTGTCTTTCAGAGGTCTTCATTGTGGGACCTAACAGCTGGTTTGGTGGCATAGTAGCCCAGCAATAGCTGGGCAATTTTTACATTTTTCACTAGCAAGAGGTAGCAAAGCAAGATCTTGCATGGCAGCCAGAAGTTTTCAAGCTCTCCAGGAGTAGCAACAGCAAAGGTTACCTACTTGGAGTAGTTTAACTTACTTACAAATTAAGAATTATCCCCATCTCTTGTTCTTCTGGTGGTTCAAGACACATTCACTTCTTCACTCAAAGCCCAACTTACCAGAAAAAGTTGTAACCCAAAGAATTTGGACTTTGGAAGCCATTATCTAAGAAGTGGCATGAGGAGCCCCAGACTAAGACTCTGCCATCGTGTAAAATCCATTTTTAACCTTATTCAGGCACACAGAGAAATTCAGTCCCTAGTCTACTCCCTGCCCAAGTCCTTGAACTTGCAAGAAACACTAGCAGATGTTCATTAGTGCATTGGCGAGTAGAGAATTGGAGGCACTTGTTGACTCTGTATGTGACGAATAAGCATTGGAAAGTTTTGGCTGGGGAATAGCACTTTTGGTTTGGGGCCAACTGGATGCACTCAAAAAAAGTGTGTGAAGGGCAGGGGAAGTTATGGCCAGCAGTTCTGCCTTGTTGTTCCTATTATTATTAATATTGATTATAAGCATGAATGGCCAAGAACGTGAGGGTGTATAGCCCCTACTTAAACATAACAAATGGCAAATATTTGGGTGATATTAATGATTTTTTGAGGTTTAATACAGATTTGGCTGCTCACAGGTATGCGCGTGATGCCCTCCTGCTCCCTAGCACCGTAAGAGCCTGGATGTCACAGTCATCTCACAGACCAATGGCCAAGAAGAGAAGAGCTGGCTCAGGAGCACTGCAAGCACCAACATCACTTGAGGTCACAACACGCCTCCCAAACTCATCTTCAGGCTTGCACTTACCTGGCAAGTTCAGGAGCCTTTCCTTCCCTGCAAATACCCCTCCACAGCCTGAGTTCACCACCAACCTCTCCAAAAATCCAGCAAAAATCTCCTACCCACCGGGTACCTGTCACTCACACCAACTAGCCTCTTTTAGAAGGAAAGAGGTACTTTGCTCAGCGTTAAACTCAGCTGTGTGTTTCCCGTGTTGGCCTAGGACTTCGAGCAAAGTGACACTGCAAAGAAAACCCCTGAACTGTGCAAGAGAACAAAGGCAACGCATGGCTTGGTGGTGGAGAAATTCCTTCACTTTGAAAAACTCGGATGTTTAAGCACTTCTTGTTAAAGTAATTCAAAAACGCAACACTGGCCCAACAGGAGAAAAGCCAACGCTTCTCCCAGGGCAGCTGTCTGGGCCAGAGCTCGCTCTGGATGTGGGAGTGAGCAGCTCCGTTCAGTCTGTTAGCAGAAAAATAACTGAAAGTGATCTGTTGGAAGCCGTCTCCATGCACACAGGCATGCAGACACACACACACACACACACACACACAGACAGCTTTGATATATGGGTCTGGCTTAATTATAGCTGGCAAACACAAAGGTTAGCTATGCTTGAGAATGATGCTTGACAAAACTATACACCGCAAAGGAAAACTCGGTTTCCCAGAGAAAGATAGAGCAGATAGTGGCAACATCTGGATTTTTTCTCGCTCTCACATCACTCTGTGTTTTCTGGTTAGAGCTGGGATCTCCCCAAGAGAGGCTTTTCTTGTGGTATTTCTAGCTGGGACTGGACGCACCACAAATCTCATGAGAAGGTCTTTCCTTCCAAGATTCATGAGCTGGAGGCTCATGAAGCACAGTAGTTCAGGGAAGTGACCGACTGTGCGGATGCTTTCCAAACTCTCAGCTTTTTGGGGGGTCCGGTAGCACTCACAATGATATAGGGACCCATCTCGCCCCCTTCCCACCAGCACGGACAATTGTCTGGAAAGCTCTTCACTTCAAAAAATTAAAAAGGGAAAAGAGAAGTCCCGCTGTGTCAGAGCAGAGCAGCAGGGCTTGGAGGTCTGGCTGGCTGCTTCAGGTCGTAAAGCAACTATCTCCCCAAACCACTGCTATAGTTGGTAACATACCAAGAGGAGAGGGACACCCCGAAATCACCCCACTGCTGATTTCCATTGCCAGGGGACACTGGCTTTCCCCCATGCTGGGAGGTGAAAGGTGTCCACCAGGAGCCTCAGACCTTCTCTTGCAGGAAAAAACCAACCCAGTCCAACCCAAACCTTCCACTCCAGTCAGTCCTGGGTCTAATCCATCTCCATAGCACACACCAAGAAATCGTCCAAGAATGCACTGCACACTGCACTGCTTCAGAGCCCTCTCCGCCCAGGCTCATGCCCCTCTGTGCTTCATCTCCGGGTCTTCTGAAAAGATACAAAACAAACACATCGGAATGCATTTAGCTGTCTGTGGGACACCTACGATCTCAGTCCCTCCTTGCCACAGTTTTGCTGCTTGACCCTGGGTAATCCACTTAACTGATCTGTGCCTCAGTTCCCTATCCATAAAAACAAGAGGGAGAGAGAAGTAACAGCATTTCCTGGCATCCCTGGGATGTTGTGAAGATTAATGCATTAAGGAACAAAGTGCGTCAAGATTCTCCAAAGGAAAAGCAAGTTAGAAGGTCAATAGAACACTGAGAAGGCATGTGTTTCGACACAAGTCTCATTTATTCGATATCGTTCCTGTCCAAGGCATATTTGAAGGTTAAAATTAAAGCAGAATAAATGCATCTCTGTGCTCCAGAGGGGACTGCTCAGTGTGTGGGCACATAGGAACGCTCACAGGAATAGGAGCTTTGGAAACTATTGTGAAAACTGCAGTCAAGAAGTGGTGAAACCTACCAAATCCCACAGAGAGCCTTTACTACCAACCACTCAGTGATCTCTTCATGGGCAGAGGCTGGTGGACGCAGACTTCCTGCTCTTTGACCCAAATGCAAAGCCTGGAGCTGCATAGTCTGAAGGGGCTCAGCCACCAGGTGCCAAAGCTGTCCCTCTTCTGCCTGGCTCCATTGTGGCTTCAGGGTAGCTCACGTTGAGCCCCCAAAACCCAACAGGCACCTCTGAAAAACCTTGGGTAGCTCACGTTGAGCCCCCAAAACCCACCAGGCACCTCTGAAAAACCTTGGCACAAACCTCCTGCGGATTAGGGTTAGAGACCCCTTTGCAATGTAATTCTGCTCCTGAGGCACACAACCCTCCTTCTTTCCACTTTATCATCCTTCAAACCTGAATGCTTGTAGCTCTGCCTCTCCTGGAGGAAATCTCACTCTAACAGTGTGTTTTGGCACAGAACGCGTTGGCCGGGGTCACACCACATGGGGACTGTGGTATCGTATTTTAGCGCAGGACAATGGGGCTTCCAGGACCTTTCATTTTCACATGAGACAGCCGCTGTTTAAGCGCGGAGCCATCTGGGAGCTGAATGCCCTCCAGTTCAGTCTGCATCCTCCTGCACCACAAAGTTTATTTTCCTTCTGGACCCATGAGACGCATATTCCTGAGAGGGGACCTTTCTCTCTGGGGAAGTTAATACTATGTATTCAGGCCTTCTTCAACTGACAAAAGACGACTAAAATTCAGGTCCATCATTTCCTGGGCTCTATTAGGAAATGTCTACCGTTACCCTGAGCCCATCTAAAGAAAAATGAGTTATTTCTATTTAAGCATTCATCCTGGACATCTAAGTGCAGGACACGTTGCCTCTGACTCTTCATACCATGGAAACAGCCACCTCAGGGCTGCAGGGACCTTCCAAAGCAATTGCAGGTACCTTCAGATTCAAACACACCACTGGTACTTCCTCTCAGCTGGGTTAGACGTTCATCACACCTCATCCCCATCAAGGCTATCACACTTAGGAAATTTACTGTATGGGAAATGTTGGTTGCCCTGGTGAGGCTACATCTGGAGTACTGTGTCCAGTTCTGGGCACCCCCGTTCAAGAAAGACAAGGAAGTACTGGAGAGAGTCCAGTGGAGGGTTATGAAGATGATCAAGGGAATGGAGCATCTCTCTGCTGAGGAAAGGCTGAGAGACCTGGGTTTGTTTAGCCTGGAGAAGAGAAGACTGAGAGGGGATCTCGTCAATGCTTATAAATATCAAAAGGGAAGTTGTCAAGAGGATGGGGTCAGACTCTTTTCAGTGGTCCCCAGTGACAGAACAAGAGGAAGCAGGCACAAACTGGAACACAGAAAATTCCGTCTGAATGTTAGGAAAAATGTGTTTACTTCGAGGGTGACAGAGCACTGCCCAGAGAGTTTGTGGACTCTCCTTCTCTGGAGGTATTCAAAACCCACCTGGATGTGTTCCTGTCTAACCTGCTCTAGGTGAACCTGCTTTGGCAGGGGACTAGATGATCTCCAGAGGTCCCTTCCAACCCTTGGCATTCTGTGATTAGGTGATTCTGAGCCAGCATCATGCACCCCAGCCCAAGCGCTGGGATCATGAGACAAGCCCTTGCTGCTCAGCTGCATGGCTCCCATTCATCCAGTTTGCCCAGAGGAGCTTGAGAGAGTCGCTGCTTTCATGCCATCACATGCAGCCCAGCCATTTAGGCTTCAGAGAATTCAAAAAAACACAGCCAGTGCCTCCACCCTCCTCTGAATTACAGAGGTGTGCAAAAATACATCCAGGCACAACATTTGAATGACGGGCTCCTGACATACCCCCATTCCACAGCACCTGTCGCCTTTCCTCCTTTGAACTATTATTTTAGATGATAGTGAAAAAAAATTCCTAAAGCGAAATGTGATACACCAGAGCCAGGGGAGAGCGCAGGCTGCTGGGGCCGGTGCCTTGCTCCCTGCCTGAGCCTCTCACTGGGGGTCTGGCTCTGAACCCCTGCAAAGGAGCCTGGCAAGCACAAACCAAAGCGAGAAGGGGCCGAAAATTCAAGCTGGTCTTTGGTCTAGTAGGAGTCAAGGGTCCTAGGTGCTGACCCATGATTGCATCTCCCACTTTGCACAGTCCTGCCGAGCCTGAACTTCGAGGAAGGTTTGGATGATGGGGAGGGGTGCACGGAGGATGAGTGCGAGGGATACAGGATAGATCAGGAAATACTGATTTCTGAGTGCAGGTGTGGTAGTGTGCTTTAGATATGCAATAAACTACAATGAAAAGGAAAAACACTGTTTCTCTGTCCAGGGTGTATTGCACAAAAAGTCAGGGGCATCAAGTGCAGCAAAAAAGGTTCAGGTTAGACAGCAGGAGAATCTCTTTAACCCTAAGGGTCATGCAGACTGCGGGGAAGCTGCAGAATTTCCCCTATTAGAGATCTTTAAGAACCGGTCAGGTGAATAAATACATGTTGGGTAGGAGCCAGGTACATTTGATCCTGCCTTCATGCGTGACCTCTTCAGGTCTCTGCCACTCCTCTGCTCTCCCAGAGTGCGTGGAAGCAGCCCAGGCACACCAGTCACCTGGGGCTGCCGTGAGTCCTGACCCTAGACAGACACTGGGAGCACCGGAGATCTCAATGGGAAGCGTCACCTTCTTGAGGTGGCATGGCTCCTCCTGCCAGCCTGCTCACGTCCCCATCCAGGCCTGGTGTGAATCCTGCCTTGGAATAATTCACATGCACCCGGTCAAAATTGCTACCAATGCAGATGTGTTTGACTTGTGGGAGGGGAAAAAAGGGGAGATACAGGGAATTAACATCAATGAAAAACAATAAGGGTGCAGCACGGACGTCAGGCAAAGCCCACCAGCTCCTTGATGGTCTGTGGCAATGCTAGGCCCCCCCCTGCAATCGGCATGAACATTTTCTCCCCCACCTCTCTCTCTTTTTAACAGATACAGTCCATTTCAAACCGTATTTCCTAAGACCAATAGGTAAAGGGTCATAAAACACCCGCAGGTGTCAAAACAAACGTGCCGCGAGTGCCTGGTGCAGCAGAGACGGTGACTGGTGGTGAGCGGGACCCGTGCCCTGCTCAGCACCCTGCCCGCTCCCCCAGCTCTCCACAGCAGCACCCCTGGTTTATTTGGCTCTGCTGGATTCTCGGCTAAACCAGAGGTCTTTAGTTTTATATGACATCGCCCCCTTCCCTTGTGCTCAGCTGTGAGAAGCGGGAGGATTTTCAGCCAAGCTCTTCTCTACCACCTAGTGGGAAACCAGATTTTTCCCACCATGGCAAGCGTGGGACTGAGCAGGATCTCTCGCCTGATGCCTGGACAAGCCCTTTGCAGTCCATCTGCCCGTATCCATCAGGGACATCCCAATGGCCCCCACCCCAGCATCCCTGGGGCGATGGGTCCCTTCCTGCATCTTAGCAGCACCCTGGCTTAGGGACCAGCAAGGCATGGCTGGGAGAAGTTGCCCCCTCCAGTATCCACTATTTCTAGCGCAAACAGGGACTAGCCAAGTCCCTTTTCTGACCAGTCACCAAGCAAAAGGGCACCTAAATTTGCAGCACCTCAGTGCCTCTCAAGCCAGCAGCCCCCCACCAAAAAAAGCTGAATTTCCCACTGGTGCATAAACTCTCCATGTTTTCCTGCCTCCAACCACCTCAGCCAAGGTTTGGGCATGACCCACACATGACCCACCCACAAGCCCCGAGCTGCCTGCAGCCTCAGCAGCGCTGATGACCCTGCAGCACCTGAGCACCGGCCATCGGTCTCCGGCCCCGTGGCGGCTCTCGGAGGAGCGGGGCTCTGGCCAAACTCCGGCACAGGTAATTGCAGTCTACGTACTTAAATTCCCCCTGCAGATACAGCCGCCTTAATTTCCTGTCCTAAACTGTAGGGTAGTGTTGCGGCGCGTTGTTAAACAGCTGCCATGCGCTACCCAGAGGGGCTTGTATTTCGGTGGTGGGTGGGTTCGGCGCGTTCACGGACGGTCAGAAAGCAGGCATGGAGGGAGCTGGGTTCGGCTGCCACTTGCCTCCTCGCTTCTCCGGCATGGTTTAGGCATCGCTGGCTCCTAAAGCTCTTTCTCACACAGCCAAAGTCTGGACAACCCCTTCCCCTTGCCTGGTAAGCAAGTGTCGATGGGGAAAACCGGTCTTTCCTCCAACTGCTGCTGAAACAGGGGATGCAAAGGGTTAATGGTGTGACTGCCGAGGGGGGGGTGGGTTCTCCTTGCAAACTGGAGACCCCTTCGAGTTTTATGGGGAGGGCTGGTGGGGGCGGAGGGACGGGGCGGGGGAAGAGAATTTGCTTTATGGCTTTGACAGGAACTCCCATCATGGTATAATTATGGAAGTGAGAAGTCTGCGTGTAATGAAGACCATATGCCGCGTTAAAACACACACGCACAAATATTAGGCCCCCGTGAGGCCTGCGGGGGAGCTGGGGTGGGGGTGGGGGATCAGGAAGGGGTGGTGGACCCAGCCCTCCCCCCAAAGCTCCTTGCAGATTTTCCAGCCTGGCTGTGGCCAGGGCAGGGGGGATGCAGGGCGGCTGGGGATCCCAGCACAGCCAAGCAGGGCTGGTTTGGGGTGAAAAACATCCGGTTTTAATAACATATTGAGTGGAAGGAAGGAGCTCAATGCCAAAAAAAAAAGGGATTTCACCCTGCATTGCTGCAGACAGGCCCTGGGAGCTGGGTCTCCTTCAGCAGCAGTTTTTCTCCAGGTCCCGCTACAATTTTTCCCTTTCCTTTCAAACTACGCCCTCGCTGCTCTTCCCTCACTGGAAAACATCTGCATGCAGCTGCCTGTGGAGGCGACCAGCCCTCCTCCTTGCCTGATCCAGCTGCGCCGGGCGGGAGCAGCGGGAGCCACGCGACGTCCCCAAGCAGCTCCTGGGCTGGGGAAGATGACTTCGGCGAGAGCCAGGGCCACCCAGTTGGTGTTTGAAGTCCCCATGCCATCCTCTCCATCACCCCGCCTGCTCTTTATAATGTGAAGCTTTCTTGGCTACAGCATATTCATCCCTCCTCTCCGGATCTCACATGTCTTCTGCTTCACATCTCCCACTCACTTTCTTTAAGGGTCCTTTTGCCTTCTTTTGAGGCTGTTTCTTCCTTTGCAGGTCACACGCTTGCAGGACTGTCTTCCTCCCAGCTCTCTTTGTGGGTCTGTCACCCTGCAAGCCCCTGTGACACCCACGCTCCCTCACCCACGTGCCCACTCTGCCAGCACAGACTCACCGTGGCACACTCAGCTATCCACCGTATCTCTTAAGGAATCATTCTCCGTATTAACCTTCATAGGGATGGATGCGAGCTACGCTTCATCAGTTTTAAACCCACTTACAATGTCCACCCCCCAACTTGGTCCATCCTTTTCCCTGCTGACAGTACAGACTTCGACCTGGAGCAGATGACCCTGTTTTTCCCCCGCTCTGGACCATTTTCTTCCAACTGGTGGTGCCTCAGCTGGGAGCCCCAGCTAGAGCCGCCTGGCACAGGCCCATTTTGCTCTTCCAACTATTTTGCCAGCAAAAAGGGAGCTGCTGCTGTTGTGTACCGGGGCTGGAGGTGCAGGAGTCGCTGTGGGCAGTGATGCTGCTCTCCTTGCTGAGCAGCACCAAGGGCAGACAGCTGCAGGTCTGGCCAGGGTCATCAAGGGAATGCAAGGGTATGGGAAAGCAAAACTGGTTAGCTCAACACAAGGTCTCCTTGCATCTAAGGAGGGGAAAATGCATCCCCGTGCCTCTCTGGTAGAAGAGAGGTGAGAGGAAAAATCCCATTCCCTGGGGAAGAAGTACAAAATGCAACAGTGGATTATTCCAGCTGGTTTCACTGGGACTAGCAACGTGCAGGAGAGGAGGGCCTATAATTGTATTTGCCTTATCTTTCATACAACCTCCACATAAAATACTCATTTCATTCATTTCTACATATACCATTCTGTCTTCTCCTAAAAAAAGCAGCTGCTTTCCACCACCCAAAGCTGCTGCTATAGATTCATTGCAGACACAGGGTTTGGGAGCACAAAAACAGCATTAGAAGAGGGTCACTCACTCCGGAGGGGGAGAGCCCGCGTTTCCCAGACACGCAAAGGGGATCCACCAAGAGCACAGCATAGAAAGTGCCTGGATGAACGCTGCTGCCAAGCACATGCTCATTTTGGGATTTATTTGTCCTCTGTCCTCTTTGCTTTATCTGTGTAAGTTCCTCCTGCACGTTTCCCATCTGCATCTGCTCTCAGGCGAAGCAACGCGCCTTCAGTGTTGGGTTTTTGTTGCCTACTACATGCAAAATTGTTGCTCCAATTAAAAGCATCCCTCACTATCGTGGCTAAAAGATGCCAGCGCTCAGGGCTCATCCTCCCCAACACTCACTAGCCACACGCTGCAAACCCTCCCCACCGCTGCCTCTGCACCTGATGAGAAACAGAGACATCCCCGGACGGGCCCATCCAGCCCAGCTGTGACACGGGGAATATTCCAGGGCTCCTGTGAACTTTTACAGCCGGTTTTACGAGGGAGAGCTGTCACACGGAGGTGAACCGCAGGTGCAGTGCAAGTGGCCTTCCTTCACCAGGGACGGTGGGACGAGCAGTGACCTCTTCTTTTCCTGGTGTCTGCTGCGATCCGCGATTCCCGTCATGCACAGTGTGTCATTTCCCATGAGTACCTGCCTGTTTCTGCCATCTGCCATGATTTATAGAAAATGGGCAGTGATTAATAGCCCAGTCAATGCCGAGTGAAGCCATTTTCTTTCATTTACCTGCTCCCTGACCTCCCCGCGCAGTCCCAGACAGGGGCTGGGAAAGTGTATTAATCATGCACTTAAAAAATATTTAAAAGGGGAGATTGGCCAGGAGCTCGGTGGTATTTATGGAGTCATTTTCTACAGAGGGTGCAAGCTAATTGGCAGATAAAACAAATGGGCTCTTTGAAATGGAAATGAGTCACTTGGAGGTACTCAGTGTTTGGTCCGTGAGTGATGCCCCAAACCCATGCTCCTCCCGGGGCTCCCTGTCACCTACCTGGGACCAAGTCCAGTGGCGGCCGCGGCTCTCAGACACAAAGGATGGGGTACAGGGCACTAGCTCGAAGTGCGGTCATTGTGCTAAGAAGTTTCTGTCACCAGAGAGGGCTGCCTTCCCACCATGGTGGTGGCACCGGGGCAGGGTGCTGCAAGGGGGAGGAGGGCACGTACTGGGCTGGAGTCCACCTGAAGAGATCCTGCAACAAGGGAAGGGTATTTGGGGAAAAAAATAACTTGATTTCCTGCCACATACGCTGTATTCCCGGGGCATGTAAAGGCATTTGGTCTCTGTCCGGACCCATGATATGAAGAGGCAGAAGAAGTACTCCAGCCCACCTCCCCAGGCATGAAGTGGGCTCTCCACATCATTTTTGCCAGCTCTGAATGGCAGGACTGGCCCTGGGGCTCCTGATCCGCCAGGAGAAGCACATAACTTTATGGGGACGAGCATCGGTGTCTCTTACTTCCCCAAACCCAGGATGGGAGCCCCTGTTCGCCTCTGCCTTCTGTGGCACAGAGCCATGATGCCACCAGATGGAGTGACACCCCGCTTTGCTCTAGCTTAAATCTGACTCTTCCCTTCCTTGTGCTACGTCCCCAGGTGGCACCACATGCCCAGTGTCCTGTACAGCTCTGCATGGCCTCCCGGAAAATGCCGCACTGCCGTGGGCCCCTAAGGACAGCCAGGGTTGATAGCAATAAAATGAAAATCCCCTGTCAAGCCAAACAAAATTATTGAGTTATTCGCACCCGCCGGAGACCAAAGCTTTGTTGACAACTTAATTAACTGTGTTTGTAATGAATTTTTGGCCACATGCAACAGACTAATTATCAAAGCAAACCTTAATCTCTTTCTAGGCACATCAAAGTACTGAGAGCACAAAATATTTACATGAGTCTCAGATAAAATTCTTTGCACTAATTCTAACATAATTAAAATTATGTTGGGGCTAAGGTAATTATGCAAGGTGCTTATATGGCATAACAATGTAATACAAGCCTGTGCTTTTTTTTTCCCACCTGTAGTCAATCAGCAAGGTCCTCAAACATGTACAACTTCTACTAAATGCACTTTCAAATGAGAGAAAACAGCACCACTTTTAAGCTTGGTTGAGGCATTTAAAACTGAGGACCAAGGCCAGATTTGAGATAAGCACCTTCATTATTTGCATTATCTGTGCTTTTCCCAGCAATAACTAGGCATGAGTAAAACTGGTGAGTTTTAAGTGGCCACCGCAGCATTTCCAACTGCCTCTGTGCCACTAGTGGTGGTTTTCTTTTTCTTTCCTTCAAAGTGTTGGTGTGAATTTGGTGACTGAGAGGTGGAGAGGACTGTGTCATCCCATCTTTTCCTAAGGGATGCCCCTCCCAAGAACAGGCCATATGATAAGGAGAGAGGAAAGGGACCTGCTTTCTCCCTGGGGTGAGCTGTGACAGGACACCTCTGTGCTCTGGAGGGAGGGACACTGTGACACAAGGCTGGCACCTCTACCACGGGAGGTGGTAATGCCTGAACACCTCACAAAAGCCCCAGAGAGAAAAGGGGGTCACAGACTACCTCCTCTGCCCAGACCTGCATGAGTGGCTGTCCCAGCTGTCCCCATGGCTGTAGGGACTGCTTGGCCACAGCGAGCTCGGTCCCAGCTGCACGTTTCACCAAGGAACCGCCTGTAGTGCAGCCCCCAGCTAAGCCTGGGCAGGAGAAAGTGACCAAAAGGCAAGGTCATTCCCAGGTCCCACCTGCCATCTGTTCTGGGAGTCACTTCTGCTGTCCCAGGAGGTGACCTAGTTTCAGGGACCAGGTCCTGTAGGTGTCACCCTGCATACCCCACTGCATCCTCCTGTCCCTGGGACCAGCACACCTGTGCTGCTGTGACCCAGGGCCTCGTGGTGGGGGCCATGCGGAGAGTCCAAGATGACCCAGAAAATCCTTCAAGCGATGAGCTGAGAAGGCAAGTTATCTGTGAGTGAAAAATAAATAAATAAATAAAATACTGCCTTAGATCTGCATCACCAAACTGTTAAGACATGGCTCCGGAGGTCCCCAGCTTGCTGCATCCCTAATGTAGGACTAGATGTGCTTGTGCGTGTCTGCCTGGTGGTCTGACTCGTCATGATGAGCCTCCTGCACTGGAGATGACACCTTGTCCCTCCATGCTGGCACTCCCATGAGAAATTTTTTAGCTCTTCCTCATTGGTGTTTGAGCTCTGTGTCCTGACCACTGGCGATGGCCAGAGCTGGAAACCTCCATGGGTGCAGCAGCCTCGTCCCTCCGGGGATGCCCATCTGGTGCCTGACCCCCATCCCAATGCGCAATGAGGAGGGTCCCCTCTGTGTGGGTTGTACGAGGCTGGTGCCTTCAGCAGCTGTTAAAACTGCCCCGTCTTGCCAAAACAGGGAGCACAGCTCCCTCCTTGCCCTCCTCGGTGAGTAAACCAGCAGCAAGGCCACAAGGGCTTGTGCTACACCACCGTATGGTGGCTGTGGCTGTGAGGAGCACCCGGTTCCAACACTGTCCCTGCCGCAGATGTCAGGGCATATGTTCCTGTTTTCCCATCTACTAAAATCAGTTCCTTTTTGTGGCCTTTGGAGACATTTGCCGGCGGAAAGGCTGCCTTCGAACAGATTTCTGCCTAGGTTTGACTTCATTAATCAAATCATTTCTTGACACAAAACACCGAGGACTTGCTGGAGGTGTGAGGCTGGAGAGCGGGGCTGTGCTGAGCTGCTCCAAGGGGCTGCCCAGATGCGCTCCCACAGACATGCAGCTTCAAGGAAGCTGTTGAGGTTCCAGCTTGATCTGCAGAGCTTAAAACATTAACAGGTAAGTTCGGAGCAACAACTTCTCCTGCCAGCCCTGTTTCCCCCACTATTGCTGTAGTGCCAGTGGGGCTGCAGTGATGAACCCAGCCCTGACTGATTGGTTTCCCCCATCTCTGCAGACAGGGTCACCCCAGAAAAGCACGGGTCTGGGGCAGAACTTGGTGGAAACCCAGGCACATGCCAACACACCCACCCCAAGTACCCCCGGCCCCTTTCATCTCTCAGCGGGGCTGAAACAACCTAAACCCAGCCCAAAGAGCTTGCTCCCTGTGACTCATGAAGGTTGGGGCACAACCAGGAGCTTTCCTGCATTTCAGGCTTTTGCATAAGCCGCAAAATATTCTGGAGACAGACCAGAGTTTCATTTTCTGACTGGACCAGGCCTCTGATTTAATATTTTCTAGGTTTTCTGCCTCTACAAAGCACAGAGCATCAGACTAAACAGAGACACAGACTGAGTAGAGAAGAGGCTTTCAGGGGCTAATAGCTTTGCTACTCCTCAGTTAGAACAGGCGGGCTGCTGAGAAGACTTTCTGCTGAGCTTTCCATCAAGAGAGATGAGGAACTCCTCGTGGGTAGAAAGAGCTCTAGAAACAGCTCTCATACCGGTACCAGTATCAGCTGGTGTTACTATCCACAAGACAACTAGCTTTATGCCAAGAAAAAAGAGCAATATCACAACTCAAGGTCCAAAAAAGGTGAATGAGCTATAGAGACACTATATGGGCTTCCTCCACAAGAGTGGGTGTTCGCCTGGAGTTGTTCAGGAGACAAGCCCTACTGTTCAGCCACAGGAGTAACCAACCAGCCAATTGTCCTGATGCGTCTGAGGGATGGGATGGAAGAAAGCCTGGTCATTAAATCTGTGTGCAGGGGAGGGCTGTAAGAGCCTTTCCTCCCCCCTCCTCTCTGGCCAAACAGTTTTGGCATTTTTTCAGCTTTTGAGTAGATGAAGACAAGTCCAAATGCTCAGCAGTGCTGCTCCTTAATGCTTGATTGCCTAAAAGACAACTGCCACGTTCCTCAAGTTTCTGAGCAGCTTGACTTTTTGGGGGGTTTCGTTTTTTTGGTTTTTTTTTTTTTTTAAACCTTCAAAGCTCCTGCAGGATTAGGGCTCGGTTTAACCTTTGGCAGAACTGACAGATGCTTTAGGAGCTGGAAAGATTTTAGGGCTCTTTGTGCTCGGCCTCCCAGCAGAGGCCAGGACCTTTGTGCTGCTGCCACCTTCCAGCCAGAGGAGAGGTACTGGGGGTGCTCTCTAGCGGCAGCCTGCAGAAAGAGGAGAGGAACAGCGTTGCAGATGTTACTCACAACATCTGGAGCAGCCAAGATAAAGCACAGCTGGGGCGGCAGGCAAGCTTTTGGGGGGGAAACCAGCAAACAGGAGCTAGGGGAGTGGCAGCCCACAGACTGGTATGAATATCCTCCAGCCGGGTTGCTCTTGACTAAAAGGCATAGGATTTTCCATTAGTTGTCCAAAGGAATTGGTGATATCTGTTCAACGCACTGATTTTTTGCTGATGCTTGCAAAAGGAATGCTCTGGGTGCCCATATTGCGATACCTGAGCAGCTCCACACCTTCTTTCTTTTGTTTTCTCTTCTTTTTTTTTTTTTTTTTTTTTTAATCCTGACAAAACCCTTTTGAAATTAGGGGTTATTAGCCCCATTTTAGCGATGGGAAACAGAGAGGGCTAACTCTAAAGGTGTTTTAGCACCGGCATAGAGAAAGTTATTCAGCATCAGTGGAAAAGGTGCATGGAGCACACCTCTGCATTTTAAGAAGTTAACTTCAAAATCTGGATCAGAGCATGGAGAAAGTTCATTTTAAAAGGTGTATTTGTAACTTTTTCGTCTTTACTTTTTCAGGTTCTGAATTATAAAGATTTGTAATTAAACAGACTGTTGAAATTCTACCACTATCTAACAGGGAAGCAATCTGACAAGTTGGGGGGAGAAAGGCTTGTGAGAAAATGAAATTTAAAAAAATAAATAAATCCGTGAACATTTTCCACTTCATAGCTACGAATACTTTTGGCCTTTTCTCAGAGGAAAATAATAACCCCACGCTATTCCCAAATTATCACTTTTATCACCCTGAAAATCATGGGGTTTATCTATTTGACTGAAAACTACAGGACTGCACTTTGCGGGAGAAGTAGGTCGGATTCCAGCCTCTAGACCAGCAGCTGCGCCCCTTTGGAGGCCATGCATGGAGAAAAGGGGTTAGGGTGGGCTTTCCCTCTCAGGATGAACCGACCACTGCACCCCCGGGTCCCAGGTGAATTCCCAGGGCAGCGTCCAGCCATTTGAGGATTCCGAGGGTGCCATGGACCTCTCCTTACCTCCAGCCTTCCTCAGCACCACCAAACTGCTGCCGGCATCAAAAGCTGCCACAGGGCCACGAAGAAACTCAGTTGTTGGGAGGAAGAGTTGGGCTTTTCCTTCCAGCTCTATCAGAGCTGAAACTTTTTTGTCCTGGTGCAGAACAAAAATACGCAGCTTTATTCACAAATCCTTAAACCCCTTGTGGTGACCATGTAAACCTAAACCTAATCCTTATTCCAGGGAGGAAAATGCCCCCGGCCCAGCGCCCATCAGTCCCACTTTGGGATGCGCGGAGCAACAGCAGGTGGAGCTGCGAGATCAGGAGTGAGGGCTGGAGGTGCCTGGTCCAGCTCCTCGCTGCCCGGGGGGAAAAGAAACATGTGGTTTTGAAGGGGAGCTGGAAAGTGTCAGCTCAATGTGGCCTTTTGAAGCTCCCCCTTCCCTGACACAAATTAAGAAAAGGAAATGTTTGTTTCGAATCCAGGAGGAAAGGCTGGGAGGGGGCAGAGCCTGCTGGTTTTTGCAGAGAAGACGGATGCTCCGAGGCTGGGACATGGTGTTCAGCTCCTGGCCCCGCTGCCACCACAGGCTTCGTGTGCAGCCTTGCCCACGTCACTGAGGGAGACACCTGAAATGGCCTTTCACCATTTCCCAGGGAACTTGGGCAATTGCCAAGCAAACGGACTCCGGAGTGTCCCTCAGGCCCTGTCCCCCTCCTTCCCCTGGCAGCCCCCCAAGATACCCTCCACCCTAAAGCCTCCTGCAAAAGCTTCCAGTGGTAGCTAGTATTCTCCTGCTCATAGCCAAAAGGCAGAGCCACAGCTTACCAAGGGCTTTTCAGTATTCCCAGGGTCACCTCCCGGGGCAAAGCTGGCGTTTACCAGCCCGGAGTCACAGGAGCACAGGGCTCTGGTGTTGGCCCCAGCGGCCCCAAAGGTGGTGCATTACACCTTTAGGTAGGTTATAAAACTCCCTTATGAAGTCAGTGATTACAATTTATGTAAGTTTTATGGACACAGAGTGTTCTTTGATGGTGTTCGGGTCATGGGAAGGAATAAGGAGAGAGAGGGACTGATGCAAGGGTGCCCACACCAGCGAGGCCAGACTGACCCTGCGACAGGTGAGGGGTTCATCCATCTCCCTGCCAAATGCTCAGTGTACCAGTGGCCCAGGATGTGAGAGATTTTATAGAAGAAATAAAGCAGTAACTTCAGTGTAACAAGCTCACACACAGCCCTCCTTAGCTTAATTTTTAACTGTGAGGGTGACAATCAAACCAGCAGAACAACTTCCACAGGGAGCGGGTGGATTTGTCATCCTCAACAGCTCAGATCTACGTCCTCCTGTGGGGTTTATCTCAGGGGTGACGAGCTCACCTTCTGGGGCAAGCCTTGCATCTGACACCAGCGTACGCAAGAGAGTTTTAAAAGAAACACATTTAAAGATAAAGTATATTCATGCTGTTAAATTCAACTTGTTGCTTCTGCAATAACTGCAATGCAGTTACATGTACGCTATGCTGAGCTATTATACCATCCTAAGAGCCTGCACCAGTGTTCGGCGCAGGACTGGATCCCACGCTGAACTATCGGCAGCCCTTACAGACCCTGACAAGTTTGGATAAAGCTGTTTTGCAGGCGAGGTCCAGATTAATCCCAATTAACATCTCATTTATGGACTCAGGGCAGCCGAAACAGGAGGAGTTTTTGGCTCAGGGCACATGGGAGCCACCATATGACTGCAATGGCTCCTCCTCGCTTTCACATCTCTGGAGTGCTTCTGCCACATGGTAACAGTAGGGAATGAGCTATTTGCTCCACAAGCGTAACCACAGGCTAACATTGCACGAAACACGTAGGAATAAAAATAAAAGCATGTTCTAACCATGTTGCAGCTATTGTTCTTCGGCAGGATTTTCATCTCACGGCAATTTTTGAGGGAGTTGAAGTCTTTGTGGTTTCTTGCATTTGGGGGGAAGAAAAGAAAAGATCAAAGTACAACACCCTCTGAGATCTGGCCTGGGCGACACTGTCCCCAGATCACTCGGTGGCATGCGACGCTGTAGCCTGCAAAACAGGCTTTAGCAAGGCAAGATGCATGAGCGGCTCAGTACTGGCTGCCCCGCCATGGGACTCAGCACAGGACGAGGCGGGTAGTGGCAGCTGAGCCCCCCACAGCACGGTGGATGGGGCAGCACTGTCCTGGGCAAGGCCAGAACACTGTCCTACAAAGCCTATTCTTCAAGACTTCTCCATGAAGGACTGCACGGTGACCAAGGAGCCTCTCAGCCTTGCAAGGGAGGTAAGGACATCGCACGGGGTCAGCAGAGGAGCTGTGTGCCATGAGCTACTCCCAGCAAACCCACCTGTCCACCCAGCTGCTTGTGCTACAAACCTCACAAACCCTGCAAGGCCCCGAGAAACCTAACCTAAGATCAAAGTGAGCAGGCAGTCAGAGCAGAGACCTCCTGAGGTCCTTCCAGCCCAGTTTATTCCATGATGCTACCTTTTTGCACCATGGGAGGTTATCCTGGGCCACCTCCATGTCTTCCTGTGCGCCTCCCACAGAGGCTAAACCACCCTGTGCTCCAAGCCCTGATGCAGAGGCTCTGCAGCCAGATTTCTCACGGTATTCAGCTTATCCCTTCTGCCGACCCAGGTGGTACAGATCATCGCCTGAGCTGTCAGAGGACCTAGAAGAGCCATCACAGCTGACTCAAGCCCAGCTTTCCCATGATTTCTTCTCCCATTTGTGCCAACACCAGCAGAAAAAACCCACATCTACCACCAGCGTTTTGCTAGAATTGACCAAGCTGACGCAGAAAGCCCAAGACTTAGCTCCTAAACCCCTGTTAAGTTTGCAAGGCTGAAGCCTGAGGGAATAGACGTTGAAACCCTTCACACTGCAGCCTCAAGAGGCAAAGCAGAACTTTGAGCCTGGGAACTTTGATCGCTTTGGTAAATAACGAGGCAGGAATTGGGAGACTGGAGAAAGACTCCCCTGACATCCTGGTCTGCCCATAAAACGAAGAATAGGCCTTACGTTTAATAACTTTGCATGTTTTATGACATTATTGTCTGTAAACCTTCTTAGTTTCCTTAGTAATCAGAAAACCAGCTCCTTTAATAGAAAACACGGTGTACTCTCCATGAGCGAGTACAAGAGTGGAGAACGAAAATTGGTCTCCTATGCAAATAGTTCAATTATAATCAAAAGCAAACACTGAAAAAGGTCAGGTTCCCAAAAGGATGTATGTTTACATTATAAATAAGGAACTTGGAAACAGGAACAATATGACAGTTTTACAACTTGGGAGCTGTGACTTGCTAAGGTAAATAGCAGTTTCACGAGGGGACCTGAGGTGCAGCAAACTCTCGGTGATGGCTCTATGGGGTTTTTTTGGTGGGAAAACTGGAAAAAGGCTTATTCCTTCTTACAAAACCATGAGGCTGACCCCAGATAAGTGGACAGGGTTTCCTATTTGGTGTTTGGCCTGGGTGTTTGCTTAGTTGACCAGAAATCAGTGCAAACAGCTCTGAAGAAAGCAGAATGTGTCACTTAAACTGTTCGCTGAAGATAAAATAGTATCTAAGGGTCCAAATCCTTAGGGATGAGGAGAAATCAGTTCCTTGTAATTATTTTTTAACTCCTTTTTTTCCCAGTCATGGATTGTTAGTGCGGTCTAGCTTTAAGGCATTGGAGGTTCTTTTGGAATAACAAAATCAAAACCACTGAATATTTTACTATTTATAAGTAATCTGTTACTGGCAAGTAATGGAGTCCTACTATAGCTTTGAATTAATGTATAACTAAATGGCTAGCCTAGCACTGTTGTGTTGGTTTACATCCGGGAAGGCTTTAGGCAAAAGCAGGGCCTGATGTGGATGGTTGAGTAATACAATATAAAGAAAGAGAGCCTAACACGGGAAGGAAAACAAGCCCAGTATAGGAAATTATAAATATAAGGCAGGAAACATATAAGGAAATATCAGAAAGCTTGATCTAAGGGAAGACAAACATTTCCCTTTGTCACCTCCCAGGAGGTGCCTCAAGTTTTTGGGGCTCCAGGCTGAGCCCACAATGCACCTCCCAACTCCCACCTGTGGGAAGAGATCAAGGCTAGAGATGATCTACCATGAACACCATCCAGGTATGAAACTTTCAGCTCAAGAAATGTTAAAATGAGGCCGAGAGTGCCCAGCAATGAGCCATGGCTTCTACTGCACTCTGAACACGAGGGTGGCACTTTCCTTGTAGCCATCTGTGCTTACTCTAACAGACCCACTTGGAAAGGATGCTCCTGGACAGCCCTCAAAAAAACCCACACAACTGTTGGAGAGATCTTTCAGGAATTCCTTGCCTTCTCCATTTTAACTTGGAAAATTGGAAGCTCAAAACCTCAGTTTTGAGTACCTCAAGTACCTTGAGGCTTACAATTAACAATTTCAGAAAAAAAAGGCATTCAGTTACACATTCAATAGAGTAATAAGTCACATCCATACAGTTTTGGTAAAGTTCATTTTGAGACTGGGCATATGCCTACACTCCAGCCACATACTGACTGCTGAAGGCCAGGCAGCAATCTCCCTCATTTTCAAGGTGCAGAACAGTTTCAGCTCCAGATGAGATGGCAAGCATACTTGAGGGGAAAAAAAATCTACCTTTATAATAAGACAATCCCAAAACCAGCACACCAGATTCCCCAAACCTCTGTTGTATGAGAGCTCCCAGCTCCCCTCTGGAGTTGCACTGAGCTTCAGCAAAGGTTCAGCAGAACTTAGCTTGGGTTTTCCCTAGTTATAAAATAAAATTTTGTATTGGTCTCAAAATAATGGATAATTTTTCTATGAGAACACAATCAAAGCTATTGAATGCAGGATTTCACCACTTTATTTGCCTTTCTACAACAGCCAAAATTTGGATCACTTTTGTGTCTGCAGCTGAGGACCTCAGCGACTTGCCTAGCAAAGATAACTGTAAAACCCAAATAAATAAATTGTTGGACTTGTCAAAATTGATGAGATGTAATTGAAAAGGCAAAAACCTCGAATATTGTTAACTCCAAACCACTCTTGATCATTAGTTAGTGACCACTTCCCACAGAAAGAGCATCATGCCAGCAAAATCAGAAAAAAGGGGAGATGCACCTTTGCGTTTTGAGAGATGTTAACAAGAGTTCGTTACACACAGGTCAAGAAAGCAGCCCTTTGATCTGAATAAGACCTTCAACAAGCAAAGGTGGAATGAGCTGCAGCTGCAGATGCTAACAGGATAGCGCTTATCCTTTCCAGGGCAGGGAGGAGGACAGAAATTATTCTGAAAATCACTGCAAACCTCTAAAAGAGATCTAAGAGTCTCTGAGCTTACAGTGCAAGAGGAGAATTGACCACCATTACCAAAGAGAAGTTGTAGCTGTGATGCTTTGTCCTGAGGAAGGCAGATGGAGCTGCTGCCGCCCTCCTACTGGCCTGACTTCCATGGGCACCAGGAACTGTGCACCAAAATATCTCCCAGGGAACACTGAGATGACCTGCCCAACATGCCCGTGTCCACCAGGTGGTAGGTTGACAGCTCTTGATGTGGCGATATACTTTGCAAAGCATAACACATGAGCATTACAGATGATTAATTTTATCAGTGTATTTTCAAAGTGTTTTATATCAAAGTATTCTCCAAGCACCTTCGCAACCATTTTAAAGACGTAAAAACTGAGAAACGGGTAAACCAAGAACCTTCACTTCACTTCTGATATACCAAGTCAGATATATTAACCGATTTTAGTGTTTCTTTGAGAAAAACTGTCATACAAATGGATATAACCAGTATCAAGTGACAGAAGGAGCCCATGTAAATTGGTGCCTCTAACTCCTGAATCAATTGCCCTACCCCCAATTAATCAGGACAATCCATTTTTTTCAGATTTCCAGTTCACTAAAATCACATCAATTATTGCAAACTGTCGTGAGCGCTCCCAAAGCTGACCATAATTTCCATTTCCAAACAAGTGCAACAAGACCTAATGTGCCTCTTGCCTAAGACCAAGCTTCTGCTAGCGTTGTTCTTTTACCCGCCCTAAACAGTCAGGGTATTTTAGGCTTGGAGAGGAGTTTGGCCCAGATCCATCTCTGCTTCCAAATGTATGTCCAGCTTGTAGCTTGGAGTGACTGCAAAGGTAAAAGGACACCAAAAGCCATATGTCAGCGAGGCTCAGCGCCTGCCTCCTCTGCCGTTATCGCACGTGCCGCTGAGATTTCGGCTCTGCCATCAGCTGCCTCTGGCACATCAGATCAAACTGCTTCTTTGCCCAGACGCAAATGTCAGGAAGGGAGGGAGCACGCACAGGCCAAATCTGATTTATTGTAAATGTGGGGTGGTGGGAGGGACCTGTGAATACATGGAAACCCAAGCTCTGAAAATACCCAGAGGAAGAAAAAGGACGGCTCGAAGGGCTGAGTAATAGCCCTAAGAGGCTAAGGAGAACAAACAGTCAGACAGACATGAACAACCCTGCTCCAGACGAAAGAGGGATAAGGGAAAGAGGGATTTTGCTTCCAGGAGGAATAAATTCAAAGTGAGATTCAGCGAGAACTGTGGAGCAGAATCTAGGTGACAGCAGTTGTTTACTATATGCTTGTATAGACTTCAGCAGGACTCTGTTTTCTTCTTCTCCTCCCCTTCTACAGGTTACCTAACGTCGCTGTGCAGCATTTATCAGCTGCAATCCCAGATCCCTAGAGGTGACTGCACACCAGCAGGGTGAATGTGTGCACACAGCACATTAAATATATACCTCTCCCAAAACAGTCTCTTTCTATACATTAACTGCTGATGCAGGCTGGCTGCAGAACGTAGACATCTGTGTAACACTCAGGGCTGGTGCTGCACAGCCATTTTAGAAGCTTGAGTGAAGAAAAGCACAGATGTTTTCCAAAATCCTGCAGGACATTTTCCCTGTTACCAACAGCTGGGCAGGCTTTTGCATGGTAACATCACAGCAGACAGTAACGCAGAAGAAAAGGAAAAGTTGGGGCCTGAGCTGAGCTGCCAGCATTCCAGCCAGAAATGTTATTTCAATAAGGAGCACAAATGCAGATGCTATTTCTGGGCAGAGCAGAATGCCTCCCCACCAATTTTTCATAGGCTTCTTGAGTTTTCTACCATCTCTCTCATAATAAATGAAGTTATTTGTTCACGTGATCTTTTGCTACTGTCGCAATAGTCAGGAGAAAAAGGAATTGCAAGTTTCGGTGCCTCTCACACCCAGGTCTCCCCGTCTGACTGCAGTCACTTGGTCTCCACGTGTAGTGGAAGGTCCGTAGCTCACGGTGGGCTCTCCACCAGCCAGAGCGGTGGAGGTGCTGGAGTCAGGATCTGACTGGGAAGCCCAGGACCTGCTGCCCACGCATTGTAGTCGCAGGTGCTCACAAGCAGCAAAGCTATTCTGCAAACGCTAATGTTTTCACACACTCTGCCTCTCTCCATTGCACAGGCAAAAGCTTGCCAAGATCAACATGTTTCCTGAAACGAACCAAACCTGAAAAAACTTCCCTCCAGCCACACGATATCAGCAGAACCAAAGTGACCCCTCTCGACCAGGTCTTCAGTGTTCAGGGGAATGCGCAATGTTTTGCCACATCGTTTGAACAAGTTTGTTTCAAGAGGTGTGCGGAGGAGGGAGGGACAGTCGGGCTAATGGGCTTAGCTCGTTCCATGCAGAGGTGTAATTAGAGTGAAAACCAATGTATATCTCTCTGCAGTTGTACTCATGGGAAAAAAAAATAACAGGAGGAAGAAATGTACTTTGAGTGGTGTAAACCTGTATTGTCACATCACCACAGCTGCTTTCCACCGGAGAAAAAAAACATCATAGCAAGTCAGTGTGGACAAAAGCTTTTTGGTTTTGTTTTTTTTTGTAATTAAGCCTGTCCTGCAAACAGACAACAAAAAAACAGAGATTGACCGGATTTGTGGGAGAGAAACATAGGGAACCCAAAGCTACACAGTGCCCTTGGGCATCGCTCTCTCTCTTTCTGGGCTTTTCTTTCCTCTTCTCCCTCAACTGCTCTCAGTCAAGCCTTATATACAGCATCTTAATGCAAATATTCACGTTGTTAGTCTATATATTGTGCTAGAACCTAGAAGTCCTGCATCACAGGCAGTGTCCTCCCTGGGACCGGTGCTGTGGAAATGTGGAAAGCACAAACTAGTTCCTGACCACTTTTGAAGTAAAATCTATCCAACATGAAAAGTTTTGGAGGGCCACCCCAGTACCTGCAGAGAACAGTTGGAAATAACCTGTATTCCTTATCTCTAATCCGTGAGATCCATAGCCAGAGCGTATAGGTCCAGCCAGCAGAGCTGCTTTTCTGGCCACGCCACGTCTCTCTGAGATTTGGTCCACTGTCCAAAGTGCTTCTACTCTCTGTTTTAATTGAAGAAAATGCAAAGAGCGCCCCAGGCTCCGTTTGTACCAACCTGCAAAGCAATTTAGTTATAGTTTAACTCCTGCTTGAAAAGGAGGTCAAGAGGTGAAGCCTACGAGCCAAGGAGAAGTCCTCCAGCAGGCTGGTTACTGGGTGCACCACGTAAAATCAGCTACGCCATCTCTAAGCATAACCTTATGATTCATCACGTGCAGAAGCCTTTGGAAATTGTTGAGGGTAACTATTGTTCCTGGAAATACCAGATAAATTGGGTAAAAATGTGAAGACTTTCGTTGTATTCATTACATGCTTTCTCCCACAAGACGTGGTACTGGGGAGCCCAAATTTTGCCCCAAAAGACGCTGAACTGCCAGGCCAAAGCTTGCAAGAATCTGTATGCCCTCAGCTCAAAGGCACCACATGTTTTCACTCTGCCAGGGCTTCTGGGACTCTAAAAAGCTTCTCAGGCATCCGAGATACAACATTACAGGCTGTGACATCCCTCTCCCTGTTCTCTACAGGCAGAGAAAGTGCTGTTGCTTCACACAGGTCCCAGAATGTGTTATTCACCTTGAAATGCACAGAAGACATCAGACAAGTGAGAGCTTTAGCAGTGAGTCACCTGCTGTTGCAAATCTTGTCTCATTAAAGGGGAAAGGCACCACGAGTGACATTTCCTAAAGCAGGGGACTGCCCAGAGAAAAGCACGGTACCCACTACAATGCAAGTGACCTGGGTAAAAGTGGCACAGGCACATGTGGTGGTACTTCTGCAGGATGCCTTCCAGCAAGGGACATGTGCTGTCCTCATCCAGCTACAGCTAACAACAGGGCATCGAAATTCCTGAAGTTGTGAGGGTCGAGGCTTCATTTTTTATCTGATCTCACGCTCCTCTCACCTTGGTATCTCAGCACAATCTCAAGCTTTTCTAAGCAAACATTTCCACAGAGCAGCAATGGCATGTGCTAACTCTTTCCACTTGCCCTTTGTAATTCCCAGGGTTGCAGGCGATTCCCCATTCAGCAAGGCTGAGGAGGCCTTGCCCCAGAGCCGAGGGAAGGCTCCTCAGAGGGTATGACCAAGCCAAACGTGTTTTTCTCTCTCCTTTTCCCCGCGGTGATGGTTCTGCCCTGCCCTTTCCTTCCCTCAGCCCAGTTAGACAAGTCAGACAGTCTCCAGCCTGACCTTGCTCTGCCTCCCTTCCCACCTGCATATTACCTTCCAGCATTTACAATGGCACAACAAAAATGCAAGTCTCCAGAAAAAGTGTGTGCCCAACCCACACCTGCCCATGGATCCTTCTCAGATCCTGTTTTCAGAGTTGGATGTAGATATCTCAGTAGGCTTACAGCATTCGTGTGGCCTTCACCCATGTTATTGCAGAGTGAGTCTACAATCCATGGAAAATAATGGGAATTTGACATTCATATCTGGATGGCTTACAAGATACTTTTACATCTCTGAAGAGCTATTGAGCTTGGGAAGTAATTGTCAATCTAACTTGCATGTAACTGGAAGATTTCTCCATCCATCCTTCTCTGAACATCCGGGCAGATCTTCAGCTGGTGTAAATCAGTGTAGCTGCACTCAGTTACTCCAGCTGAGAATCTGGCACATATGTCTTATAGCTCTTCCATTATTAAAAACACATATCCTCTTTTTATGTGAGCTCAAATATTTATATTATGTTCTTTGGATAATTTTACTTTTTTTGGTGCAGATTGGTCTCCTCCAAAGAGATGGGTGTAAGTAAAACTGTTGCAGCCCTTGAGCTTTACACAGTCCCCGGTTTCTGTGTTTCTTCTGTTTGTTGTTTGCATCGTTGTTTCAACGATGTGAAGGGTACATGAAAAAAATCCATGTATGGGAAAGGAACTGATGGAGGACCAAAAGCTGTTTACAGATGAAATGCAAAGTACTTAACGGGGTTAATGCCAGCAGAGCCAAATAAGGCCAGTTGAGTTACATGGGTGCCACTCTAGAGTTGAAAAGCAGACTTTGCACATTTCTGAATCTTCTATGCCAGGTCACTACATTGGAATATATCCATTACCATCGAGATAACGGACCCATGCTCATTTACATCAGAGGACGAACTGGTCACTTATCTATATATGGAAATGTATTCATCTCCCTGAGATTACCCCACAAATTTGTCTTTAGTCTTAGGCCACGTGAAATTGAATTTAAAAGCTCTTTGTCACCGTAACACCCCAGTTCCTCTAAGGATAAGACCCAAGCTCCAATGGTCTTCTGCAGCATCCCTGCCCCTGTAGCCATGAGGGAGTCTGGGGAATCTTTTTTCCCCAGCTCTGAACTTCTGCATTAGAAGATTTTTTTGTCCTGACTTTCACTGCTTTTTACATTATTTGATGGCCATCCCTTGAGTACTAGGGCAGACTTGTTTGATGGCTTCTGAATCTTGACTGCAGTTCATCACTGTTTTTCACAATGGTTGCTGAAACAGCTCCATGTTAACTACTACATAAATCTCCAAACGCAGACAGTTTGGAATCCTCTGCTGTGTGACTATAGAGTTTTTCCTTCCCATCAGTCACACTAGAAAAGTTATTAAAACCAGTGTTTTTAATAAAGCCCAGAAAGTTATGTATTTCCTGTACATGCCTGGCTAGAAAAAGAGGCTCCTTTTCAAAAGTGCCATATGCAAAGCTTATATCATCTGCCAAGGAAACTATACCTGTACTCAAAGCAGCAGGAGTGAGTGAACTAAAAGAAGAACCTGTACATATTTCCTTTACCAACCACCCTCCAGCTGGTGCAGAAAAATTACTAGGAATGAGATTTCTACGCATTTTTAAATCCCACAGGATTCCTCTGTCAGCACGAGGAAAATCCTATTGCAAAAATCCTCTCCATCTTGTCTTGTCTGCCTACAGAATGAGCTGGCTACAAAACGTGGTTTACTTGGTCTGTCGCAACATCTGGAAGTCATATTGACACATCCAAGCAAATGAGTCGGAGACCAGCGAGTTATGTAAAGAATGAACACGTCTGGCCGACCCTTTCCCAGACACCGCATTATCAGGAGGGGAGATAAATGGAGCCCAACGGGGAAACGCAGGTGCAAGGAAAGGGTGACAGTGGTACACTCACCTTCATCACATCAAAGGTCCTGCCTTTAATTTGTGTTCAGAAGGACAGCTGAAAGTTCATACTAATCAATACACACGTTCCCCTGCAGGAGGTTAAGGGAGATATATAGAAATGCTGTTATAAACAATTAGTGGGGTAATAACTCCTAAGCTTTTTTTTTTTTTAGCTCATCAGCTGAGATAAAGAATGGTCCGCTCTATAGGGAAACTTTACTACCCTAGTAGTCATGGCTGCACCAAAGTTGCTGGTGACAGCAGCATGCCTTGCAAATAAAGCTCTGTTTGTAAATGGGATTTCTTCCATAGCGGCTACTGACTGGCAGAATTTCCATATTTTCATGCTGCCTCTTTTCCCAGCTCAGCATCACACTGCAAACGGAGATGCTCCAACTTGAATGGTCTGGCACCAGCATGAACTGCTTGTTATCAGCAGTTGTCACTTGGTGTTGTCAATTTTACATCTTTTAGGTCACCAAAGGAGTGTTGCCGGGCTTGTCCTATTGTCTGCCTTTGGAGGCCACCAGAGCAGCGCTAATCACAGTTGCCAGGCCTGGGATGCTTGCATGCTCCAAAACATCATACAAATTCTGCCCTACCATCTGATGTGTGGTTTGATGCACAGATGGCATTGGTGAAATCTCTCTTGAATGCACCAAATATTTGTCAATAGCAAGTCCATGCCTCAGAGCCATCCAACAAATTGGAGTATGCTATTGCTTTGTTGACCTTTAATTCTTGGGGAGTTTAATGCCGCATTGTTCACAAACTCTGCATGATAACCACTGAAAGACATGCTAGGTCTCCTACTTCGGTTTTGCAGCTTTTCACTAACTGTGCCATTTGCCACTGCCCTGTCACCTATCAGTGTCTGAGTGACATCTCCAGGGGATGGGTGGCTGCTCCAGGGAAGGACAGCTAGCACAGTGTAGGCAGGAGACACTGATTCGGTTATGTATGTCACATCCCCACTGGCACAAGGGAAGTGCTGAAGACCTCAAGAGCTTCTGCAGAAGGTAGCAATATTGCTTAGAGTAAATAGGTTGCCAGGAAAGCAATTGCCTGTGGTTAGATAATACACAGAGTTATCACCTGGCAGAGGTCAAAACCTGCATCTACAACTGGAAGTCTGCCTGGCACCCTGTCTCCAAATCAGCCCCTCCAACAGAGCTAGTTGAAGATGTCCCTGCTCATTGCAGGGGTTGGACTACATGACCTTTAAAGGTCCCTTCCAACCCAAACCATTCTGTGATCTCATGGGAGGTAGTGCAGAGCCAAAATCTGAGACGACAGCCAGATTTAATATAAATTGCATCCACTGTGGTTCACTGTGCCTGTGCCCTGCTACCTGTCCTGCCTTATTCCAAAGAAGTCTCCCAGGAACATAAACTGCTCTGGTAGCATCAAACTGTCCCAGCTACTTCTTTCTTGGTGCAAGATGGGAAGGGGCCAGGACCTACATGGGGAAGCCATAAATTTTCCCCCAGGAAGGATCAGGTCACTAGAGCGAGCACCGGGTTGATTGTAGAGCCTCTGGCTAAACATAGTTTGGGGTTCAAGTTATTTATCAATGGCTTTTAGGGTATTGGAGATAAATCTGACTGAAATTATAACATGCAAATTTGGAATTAGGAACCAGCTCCTGCCCCTGAAATGCCGTCTCTGAATCAGAACCGAGAGCAGCATTCAGACAGGGGAGCAGCTGTCCCCCGTGCAGGCTTCCCTTGGAAAACACACAACGGCAAATCGATTGACTTACAGTGTAAAGGTATTTCCCCATACAGCTGCAGTCACAGAAAGGAAAGTACCTCATTCCTGGGGGTGTTACAGAGAGCTGATTGCTGTTCATGAAGAGCCCACAGGCACCAGCTGCTAAGACAGGAGGCGGGCAGGCAGCCTGGCTGCAGGGCCGACAAGCGGCACTGCCCCTCTGTACATTGACCGAACCCACGTTTGGCCAGGACCACTGTGTTATAGTAGGGAATAACTTAAATTTTTCATATCTGGAGGAAGCAAGGAAGTACTTTAAAGTCAGATCTGGGCCTCCAGTACATATCCCAAAATGCAAACTGCAGGAATTTCAAAGGCATCACTCCATGGCAGCTACCCATGTCTAGTTATTGCACTGGACTCAATTCAGGTCCCATTTCAGGAGCCCACTTAAAGGTGAACAGGGGCCAGAAATTCAACCGATACCCTGAAGATCAGAGATCAAAGAGCAAGCGCTGCATAAAATACAATAAATTCCTTCGGTCAGATGAGGAATGGGCTGGTCTTGATTTGACACAAACAGTTGTAGGGCTTTGTTGCAAACTACAACCATGCAGGTATTTCATTTGTTTTCACCCTTGGCTGTTATCATCTCTCCGGAGCTGGCTCAGGCAGAACCAGGTCAGTTGGTTCCAGTCTAACCTTTCAGGGGAGGGGAGGAAGGAGGGACCCCTTATTTGCACTGCTAAGCAAAGCCAATCTTTCTATCACCATCTGCCCTGCTCTTTTTCTAGATGGCTTTAAAAAAAAAAAAAAAAAAAAACAACAAAAAAGAGTTAGGAAGAAAAAAAAAACAAAACCAAAAACCATACCCCACCCAGCCTGCCTCCACTACATAGCTGCTCTAATCAAAGGTTAAAAATGAACTCAGGCCAATGAGATGGAAATAGAGAATAAACATGCAGAAGCATCTGAGATTTACTGCTCAGATAGGACTATTTTCCATAGGATTTGACTAAGAATTCCTGGCAGAGGAATGGAAGGCAAATCTCTCTCTGTCCTTTGAATGGAATGGGGATTTTCAGGTCTTTCTCTGGCTGAGTAAGTGCAGGCATGTGCAGCTTTCTGTGGATGTGAGAGATGTAAATACCATGTTCAGCAGTCAAAGGTTCAGCGTAAGCTTGCTGCTTTCAGAGGATCTGAGGTTTAAACAAAGCCCGTAAAGACAGCAGGAGCCTTCCTTGACTCAAATGCCTGATCCAAAAGCTCAGTGAAACAGCAGGTCATCTGAGCATGGAGGATTTGCTCATCCTGAGTTTGAGAGTATTCATTGAAATTTATTATGAAGTTTATGAAGAACATTGAAATAATTAGGGCCAAGAGGTGCAATTTTCCCTTCTTCTCCTTCATTTCAGCTGAACAACTCCAGGCCTTAACAAATTCCAGCTCTGCAGCCCAAAAACACAGGACATCTCTCTCAGTAGTCGTAAATGCGTATAGCTCTCAGTATATGCCAAACCTATTTTTATGCAGGAACTGTTGTCATTAGAGCAATAAGCCTTTCCCAGTCTGGGAATGCCACACATCCCTAATTGACATGTCACACAGTCAGGTCATCCTTAATTAAACCCTGTATAATTAACTGTGCTTCTCATGACACTCCAGGCACCTGAGCTGGTATCTCTGCAAGGTGTTGTTCTAAGAGACATGGATGTACCCGTCTGCTCCATGCTAGCTTAGGTACCCCCAAAAACCCTGTACAGCACAGACTGATCTTGCTCCCACACACCTCCGAAGAGGAGAGATGTCCCGTTGATTCAATCAGCCACATGGAGTACAACAGCCTTTACGTTTTCTAAGTTCACATGAATACATCAGTCAATTTATGCTAAAGTTGAGCAGAGGGACAAGAGGAGGATGGCTTTGGACTCAACATAAATTTTGTGTTAGAAGAAAAGTGCCTTTTTTTCCCCTGTGATGCCCACAAGGAGCAGCCCATAATATTGTCTGTGAGGACCTGTTGTCACTCTACTGACCTGTTTATTGAAGTCAATCTTACAAGCCTACTTGCCGTTTTATGACCTGTGTATGTGGACTCCCTCTCAGGAAATCCTGATCCCTAATTTCTGTCCACTGAATGGTGTCCCCAGAATAATTACTTCATATAATAGCCTGCCCCGCAGCAGGCACGGCACAAGTGCAGAGTATGAGACAAGTTCCGTTGAGCTAAACAGCCCCCACACCCCGAATAAACAAAGAGGGGAGTAGAGCCTGTCCATTGCCAGACACTGCTCTGTCCCCAGCTGGCAAATCATTCACTGCTGGCCTTCACTTAACCATATGTTCCAGCACTGACATCGCTTGAGGAGTATCGGCAGGGAGACGGCTTTCAGTGTACCTTCTTCCCCTAAAATACTGCTTCTTATGGTGGCTCCTGTGGAGGATGGGGATGGCAGGTACTGAGAGGGGGCTGCTGAGGGGGCAACATCCCTAGCTTGTGCACCAGGGATCGGTGCTGAGAATTCCCCGATTCTCTCGTTCCTCCTGGTTTTTGTATCTCTGCAAACAATACAGGTTACTTTGCTGTGCAGGGGGGACTGAGGAGAAACACTCCCTCCAGCGAAACCTGGGGACATGAAAGTCATGTTGCAGTGTAGAACTGTTTACCCCACAGGGTATGATAAAAAGTATCCGGTGTTGGAGGGAAAGCTGTAAAGAGCCAGGAAAACTGGCAAAAAAATGCCAAGGGAAGGCTCCACATTCTAAACTGACTGCATTCTCCTTGAAGCACGGAGACCCAAGCCCTCAACTGGTGTTAACTGGTTCGGTTACATCATCCATTTATCTAACCAAATTCAGTGTATTCCTTGGGACTGCATCGTGCTTGGCAATAGCCTCCTTGTTCTATATGTGCTCTCAGCTAGCACAACCCACGTTCGAAGGCTGAGATTTCCAGCCAGAGCATTGTTTGAAGTTTGGGGTTTGGAGGTGGCTCAGCAAGTGAAACATCCCACATGACTTCAGATCACAGCAGTGGTCAGAAGCAGAACTGTGCACGCTGGCTGTGCCTGAGGAAATCCAGAGCAAACAGAGCAAGCAAGCCAGACCTTGCTGAGATCAGCAAAGGGAGGCTATGGCTCAGTCTTTTACAGTGCACTTACTACGTGGCCATCTGGGTACATCAAGTAAAGAGAGGGCGGGAGAGAGAGACAGACTACTTGGATGCTTTTGCTTGAGCCATAAGAAATCTTTCACTGTGTTACCACCTTCCCTCAATGTATTAAAATTCTTAATATGGTTGGTCCTATCAAATTGCCTAATGGGGTGAAGAAACCTCCTAATTTCAAGACACAGTTGCATCACAGATTCACAGTGAGACCTTGAAGCTGTTTGAGGTCCTAATTCTTATCAGTACACCCAAATTCCTATTTAGGGACCTAAATATCATTGTGAAATTTAATCCAAATTAACTACCTATTTTCAGACCTACTGAGCCAAATACGGAACTAAATATCCCTTTGAGCCTACAAGCAGATGGCTCATCCTTTAATCACGGTGGATCCATCCAGCTTCAATGGGACATGCAGGAAAATCCAGGCAGCAGGTCTCATCTTCCCACACCTGGGATTCCTGCACAAAGAAATGTCCTCACCTGCAGAAAGCTCAGTTTGGATTTCCCCTGAAAGCATAATGCCGCCCAAGTGCCACACAAACTGAGCTGAGGAACAAGCCTGCTGCACCTCCTATGCCCATCTCCCAGTTAAGCAGACAGCAAATCCATCCAGCAATGCACCTGGCATTTTGCATTAAGCAAAGGTGGGGACAATGGCAGTAGTTTGCTTTTGCCCCCTCTTTGCACATGTGCCCTGCACACAAAGCTGCCTCCTCCCATCTCCATCAGGTGCTGAAGTTCATGGACTGAGTCCAGGCAAGGTTTGATTTGAGAGCAACCAAGATTCAACGCAATGGACATTTCAGGCCAACATTCACTTTCCATGACCCTTAGCAGGAACCATTCCTCTGCTCTCCTATAAGAGACAACTCTGACTCACTCCAAGGAGACATCAGCCTAATCCTGTTCCCTCTCTTCCTGAACACTAGCAGGTCCAGCAGCAGTTCACACCCTGGCTCAAAGCAGTGCCATTCTGGACCACGGTCACCCCTTCCAGTTTAACTCATGTAGATGTTGTGTCACCTCCAGCTCTTCTTGGTGATGCAGTTTCCTCACCTTTAGCTCCAGCTTCCTGGAAATGTCCTGCCTTTTTCCCCACCTTATTCCTAAATTACAGCGAACCAAGAACGTTTTCTTGTAGATAAAGAGCTAACCCAGATTCTGCACCTCCTACCCCAGAATTAGAAGTGTCAGCAAATGAAAAGCTGAACTAAGGAAGCAAGTACAAAATTCAGGAACTAGCTAATTACAAAAAGTTGCTAGAATGTTTTGACAGAATTTTGGAAATTGTTTTAAACACAAGAAAGCTAGAAGAACTTAATATCAATAAGCACAACCAAAGATTATTTAACACCAGAATGGACACAAGAGCTACAACACAAGCACCCGCCCTTCATTGATCCTGTTGGAATCCAGCTTCTGTTCAGGTCTGCGTCCTCAGGGACACCTTTGTGTTGCTCTGTAGCCTGTTTAGCCTGAAATCAGGAGCCTTTGTCCTTATCAGTCTGCTGTGCCCGATAATAACCTTCTTGCAGCACTGCTTTCTTTGTAACGTTTGTAACAGAAATTCAGTATTTAGTGGGCATTATGAAAAGAAATGTGAGTGAACAAAAAGATGCATGAAGCACTAAGGCTACAGGTCCTGTAAGGAAGCAATGACCTGAAGAATCTCTTTTTCAATTTTAATGTAGAGTAAATCTTTAAATTTGCATGAACACGTGAGTCCTCACATACACCACTCAGCAAAGTTTTTGGGAGACACGAGGGCAGGAAGAGCATCGACACACACTTCTGAGGTGTATCACCTTGTCTACAACAGCTACTCCATGTTCACCCCAAAACATCTATCTATCCATAATGTCTATCTCCTACTAAGATCGCATTTGGATAGCCAGAGATCATCCTTTTGCTCCCTGACAGTATTTTCTTTGCTGTCAGCCCAGCAAAAGAACCAGAGATCTTTCTGCATGGTTAGGATTCCTGACAGAAGGAAAAAAGCCCTTCAGCATATGTCAAAATACCTAATAAAGGAGGTCAGTATCACAGTTCCCGATTGACAGATGGGAAAAGATGAGAAAGGGAGGTCATGCCTATCCTGGTTTGAAAGAGCAGGTTTGAGCAGCTGTAGAAAGCCCAGATGCCTTTGCCCGGGGGCACAATAAGCTGCTGTGTGTGCCTGGGTGGATGAGAACACGCATGCCCTGGGTGATGCCTCAGGCACGGGTCACTGGCTGGTTGCACAGCAAATGCGGATGGCCTCAAGGCACACATTGCCAAGCAGATAGCTCAAAGACATCCAACAGGCCAGTTCTTGGAGCTGAGAGATGGACTTCAGACTCCTGGTCCTGTTCTGTCTGTATCGTTCTGTCTTACAGTCCACAGACAATTAAAATACCCCCAGCTAATCTAGAGAGGTTGCATTTTCAAGAGACTGATATTCAGTCTCAGGATAATGTTTCTTTATCAGCAAAGAGGCGGATCAGAGTACCCAGCACCTGCGATAGTGACATTTTCATCAATATATTGAGCGACATACAGAGCGCAAAGCAGGGGATGGGTGCAAAGACAGTAAGTGTACCCTGCAGAGGGTGTCTCATTCTCTGTAAAACCAACCCTCAAGATATGTGTATTGTGGAACAATGGCATTTAGGGGAACAAATAGGATTTACCAGAAGGCTCTTTTTTTTTTTTTTCTTGTCTTGCCTGACTCTGGTATGTGCTACAGTATGTGGTGGCAAAAACTGGGCCATAGTATAAGATAACGTGCTCCAAGTGCTAAAAGGAGCAAGGACATCTGCAAAAGGTAAAGTCTGATGCGTAAACAGCAGAAGTTATCACTTAGATATTCTGATAGGAATTCTACTCATCACGAAGACAGTCAAATAAAGCACTTGTTTCAGCTCCAAGCAATGCTCTTTACCTAAGTCCCTGATGGATAAGCTACAAGGAATTGCTCTAATCATAACGACTATGGGTTTGTTGTGGAGGCTTTGAAGGCACATAAGAAATCAGACTTTACCAGACTTCAGTCCTACCTGTGCTAATGCATGTAACAAAGACACTAGTGCTACTAAGAAACTAATGCTATTGTGATACAGACATTTCATACAAGTTGCCAGTCCTATTTCCTCGATATAAAGCGCTAGAAATATGTGTATAACACAGATATCAGATGTGCTACAGGGATTGAGAGTTCATCTGGTGTGAGCAACTCTCATTCCTTGGGCGGGTTCTCTCCTTGGATGAATCACTTTGGACAAAAAGTCCTAATCATCCACCCCAAATCAGATAATGTTCTTCACCTGGCTGCAACCACATGCTAGCTCTTTCCCGCACTGAATTCATCAAATTACAAGTGATTCACCCACTACTGTAACTGGTACAAGTCCAAGTGTAGAGGTTACCCTGAATCAATGCAATATCCAAGAAAATTAAAGAATAAAATTATTCTTGAGTTGGAAGGACAGTTATCGGGACATTATTCACATAATTAGGACAAACCAGCTCAGTTTTACTAGTTTTAGTGCAAGAAATGAGTCCTCTTGCTCCTTCATCAAGGTGCCCTTCACTATTTCATCCACAAAAATGCCAACTTTTTATATAACTTTGGGTGAATCTCAAAGGATTGGGTTAAACAATCCAAAACTTGGAAAGGTTGTCCAAGCTATTTGACCTTCTTACGTCTGTAAGGTCTGGTACCAAATACTTAGTCATTTACATTCCCAGCCAAAAGCAGAAGCACAAAGACCTACACAGATGAAAAACAACGTGGAGAAGGGCATGCAATGGCCACTGGATCTGACTACCACGCTGACTCTACAGAACTACAGAATTCAGCAGCCACCATTACTTCTCTTGTGACAATCAAAGTGAGATTTGCACACTAGAAGACACGGATGCGACTGCTACCAAAGTCAAAGGGCTTTTCCAATTGGTTTCTGCCCCAGCTTTCTTTTCCAAGCCAACTCAATCTTTTTCGGAAATTACTCGCAACTTTCTTTAAGGATTCCTTTGGGAGATGAAGTTTTCTAGGCTAAGATTCAACCCAAAAGGTTTTAATTTTAGCCAAATTGATTTGACCATTTTTGAGTGGTGAAGGAATGGAAGAAAATACTTTTCCCATATGTTCCAGTCAGAGGAATATGTTTGCCGAGAAGAAAGAATCCTTGAGGAGACAGACGGGGAGAGGGGGTAAATATCTCTAAAGGATAAAAATATTCCCAGACACAACACCACCATGAGCTAAGCCCTAACCTTGCGTCAAAGAACACAGCAGCAGTGGCATTTGCGTTTACACCAGCTGAGTATCTGGCCCATAGGGATAGAGAAGAAAGCTTTCTATTAAAATTTTGGATAGGACACATCAGAATCTAAACAACATGGAAAAAGCCTCGTATGTTAACCCCCTTCTTGTTCTTTCTCAAGCCAAAAGCCAGCATATTCCAATGCATGGAGAAGGCAAGCTGTTGCAAGCCCTGCCTGGACACGATGAGTCCCTACAGTAAGACGTCTCTGCCCAGACCTTCAGCAAGACTCAGGACCCCCCAAGGATCTGGTCTCATTAACCACAAGGGATCACTAATGGCTGTGTGTGCCTGGCTGCTCAACCTTTCTGTGTCAGACCAAGCTGCCCATATCTCCACCTGTTGCTTCTTAGCTAAAGTGAGAAAATATTAAGTCCAGGAAGAAAATGGACAAAGTCAGTGGTGAACAATACTCAAAATTAGAGTCGCCCAAATCTTAGCAGTTCCAGTACGAGGGAAAGACAAACCTTAAAACTGACAACTTCCAGTCCTGACTATCAAAGCCCATGGATCTATACTGTAAGACAACCCATGCTGCAGTGCTAATTTAGGCAGAATTCATAAGGCTCGAGATATCCCATGTGAGACAAGAGAGCCAGGTCTCACAAGAACCCAGCTGCACAGCATGAAGTCCAGAAATTCAAAAACGTAGTTTATTTCTTAACTTACTCTCAATAGAGCCTCCAAGGTTTTCCAGATTCTTGGTGTCATGCGCCAAGCCCAAGACATTTCAGTTTCTTCAACTTCCAACAAGGTTTTCATCGTGAAATTGCCATGGAGCTGTGGATAAAAGAGGCCCTGGAGTCATGAGCTGCACACTCGTTTTTATTTAATAACATCATTATTAAATACTCGTCTTATAGGTACCTCATTAAGATTACTAGGTGTTACGCAGAAGTGTGAATTCTCCACCTCAGAGAGTTTACAATCTATAAAGATGAAAAACAAATAAAGGAGGGACTAGGCAAGGATATAAGTAGAAATATACAATTCAACATCAGCTGGCAGTGTGAAAATCCATAGGTATACTAACTAGTACCTATGAATAAACTCCTTCAGTACCTCCCCCTGGCTGTTGCTAGTCTAGTGGTTTTTTTACATCAGTATTTATTACAGATGTAGACCTCAGAAAGAAAATAAATGGGTTTGTGCTCTGTTTCTTTCCGTCTCCTTTGAAGGCCTGCCATTGATCTCTGCTGGATGCAGGCTCCTTATAAGCACTTGAGCGCAGCTGGAGGACACTGAGAATGCTAGTGAGTGTGTGATAGGACACAGGTGAGTAGGAGGCAGAGGACTAGGTAATGAAGGGGAGAAAAAAAAAAAGCAAACAAGGTCTGAAAGGCAAGCCAGAGACCCTCAGACGTGGTATAAGTAGAGAGAGAAGCAATAATGGAAAAGTAATTGCAAAGGGCTGTAACACCAACATCACAAATCAGCAGATCTTCTTAGTGATGATCTAGCTTCTATACCTTTAACAGTAATAGTCTCTGGGAGGTTAGATGAGAAAAGAAAAGCTAGAAGGAGGCTGAGAGGAAGAGAAAGATGAGAAAAGGAGGAAGAAGAGCACTTTGAACATAATAAAAATGTTGATATAGTTTATATGTATGTAGCAAAAAAGACAAAAGAGTCACGTAAGCTGAGCAGTAGCCATTTAGTAGCCAGGAAGATGGTAAAAAGCCAATAGGTTGGTATTTTAATTCATAGCAAAGTTTAACTGTAGGTGATCTACAGAGGTCCCTTCCAGCCCCTATCATTCTGTGGTCAATGACGATGAATAATCCATTTATATTCCATGCCACGGATGCCTGGAGACATGAGTGTCCGTAGGAAGATAAAAGTAGTCTATTCTAAAAATTTCTCCGATGTAACCCTATCAGCATGAAGAATCAAGTGCAGATAGCTTACAAAAAAAGCCCTCTTGCTGGGACAGTTTAGGCCAAGTGATATAACCCATCCAAATGAAGGGATTTTTATCATCTTGCACTTTACACAGAAACATTTGCCAGCCCAGCTCCACTGGATGTGAACTTACCTACCTATTGCTGGCCCATAGCATAGGTAGATTCTTGCAAAATACACCTATCTCAGGTCCCAACCCTGCAACAGGATCAGAGAAATGACATTCTTGGAAAGGTTTCCTGTATTGCGACCTGCTAATTTGCCTGCTGTTGTCAAATCTCAATGATTAAATACATGAGTTGCACCCCCTAAAAGCTGCATGTTTAGGTTAAACATGGTGGGGTTTTAAAAAAAATGTTAGGTAATTAACTGCCTTTTGTTTAGGGTTGTCACTTGTGCAGGTTAAAACTTCGGTTACAAATAAAGCTGATTTTTTCCACCCTGGGAACTGCAGCTGGTGCCAGGTGTGTAGGATTAGCGTATCGCCAGAGCAGAGCAGCACTGCAATGTGCACCCATGGCAGCACCTACAGTTTGCTCGACCAGCCACCCCTCCAGGTCCAGCCACCAGTGGGGACAGTGGCATTGGCCACACAAGGGACAGACCCTGAATCTGAATGCGGTACAGCCCTCTTTCCCAAACAATTAGAGGATTCCTGTGCCTGGGTCACAGGGTCATGACTCTAGAGAGGGCCTGGAGCTCCTTATGTGACTTTGGCTCCTTATAGGACCCTATATGAGCTTGGTGTTGGGTCTCAGTGCCCAAGTTCCCTATCCTACATAGGTCCCCACTGGTCTCTTTCAACTATTCAGAGCAGCTGAATAGTATGTGAAACAGGTTAAGGTAAGAGCTTCACCTGCAAACACAATTCATTCATGTTTATAAATGCTCTTTCATTTAATTCAACAGTATAATTAATTTTGGTCCGGAATAAGCACACTGACTTGCGGACAAGCAGCCAGGTACTGAGGTGCCATGGGCAGTACTTTGTTCCTTCAAAAGTTCTTGGTTCTTGTGAGACATAACCTGTCCCCATACCAAATTTAGCTACACTGTTGGAAAATAGGACAGTTCTGTGCCTTTACTGTGAGGTCTGGGCTGCTGGGTTAGTGGGGAAGTCCCTGAGTTTAAACATTAGGAAGAGAGTAATGAAGCAAAGGAAGTGTCATGAAGAGCAAGCCCCAAGCAGCAGAGAAAAAGAAATTAATAAGGTGTTACAGCACTGCAAGAACATGATCCTTTAGCACGTATGGACCTCGAAAGTCTCTGAGGACCTCAAAAGTCTCTAGAAGATACTGGCTACCATCAAGCTTTATGGGTTCCCCCCTGAAAAGGAAGGAGAAATGGAGCCCATGAATGGTTCCACTTACTTGCTGATGGTGCACACTCATCCCTGCCCTCCATTTCATATAACCCCATGCATCAAGGACTGTATTGACCATAGAGCTTCTGAGAGCAATCCTGGTATCAAACTGGGATGTGGAGAAAATCTTCTGTGGTTCGGATTTCAAGACTTCACCAGAAGGGAGCAGGAGAGACCTGCAGAAGAGCTTAAAGAAACGCATGTACTGCGGACAGTGTGGACCTGCACAGAGCCTGGCTTTGCTCTAAGTGCTTCAGAGCCAGGCTCCCAACAGATATGACAACTGCAAGGTTAAGAAATCCCATCAACATCATCTTGTACCTTAGGAAATTGTAGTTTTGCAATTTTCTCTACGTGTACAAGTTGTATGCCCATAATCATGCCAGTCCACTGAAGATAGTACAAGTTGTCCCTTTTTTTTCCCCACTGCTGATAGACTTAGAGTTTATAAATACGTGTACACCTGAAGAGTTCAATCCTATGTAAAAGGAACTTAAACTAAGTCCAGTTGCACATACTTTTCAAAAAAATGTAACTGTATCAATGCTTACTGGTAGGACAGGTTAAGACCAAAAATATAAATCTCCCCTTCCATAACAAGGTCCTCATAACAAATTTGCAGTCAAGAACTGAGAAATCAAGTCTTAACAGAGCACCATGAAAACAGCCGGAAGGAATCCGGTTTAAATCATGTGTAGTTAGGAACAGTATTTCAGAATATGTTTCATAATAAAACTGGACAGTAAGTGCAGAAAAACAAGCTTTTGCCTAGTGCAGAAGTGTTTCCTAGACAGCAGTTCATGAACCCCTGTCCTGGACACCAGGCTTCGGTTGCTGTCTGGCACACAGTTGCAGAAGCAGTCCTGCAGCAAGTTTTACAGCTAGTTTCTTGGAAGACCAACATTAGCAAAACATTCAATGTAAATATGCCAATCTTTAACTGCTTGGAGACCTACCTTCATCTGACAGCAGCTCCCCCCGAGCATGTGTCAGGGCTCTCTACACCACTGCTGGAGAGTCGGTGCCCTACACATGACCTTCACAAACTTGTATGAGAGGAAAGAAAGGTCTGTGACTTCATATCTGGCCCAAATTCAGGGTCACAGGCTCAGGACTGGTTTAGGACTACGGATTTTTCTCAAAAATCTTTATCACCTATGCTAGTCACTACTGGATGTAGTAGCTGAGAAACATTGGACACTGAACACAAGCAGTTTGATTGCACAGAGTCCACCTGCAGGAAGCCTGACACAATGGACATGAGGATTGCACTAAGCCCCTCTTCTCCGTGGGTGAGAGTTCAGATTAATGAGCTATCATGAATTATTAGATTTAAAACCTGGGTTTGAATGACATTTGCTGATTAACTGCAAGCTGATTAAGGAGTTATGTAGAAGTGGCTAATGTGCATGCAGGTCCCCTTTCAAGTCCAAGAGCAACCATCCCTTTGGGTCTAGCAGGAGGGGCCATGGACATTTACTGCCCATCCGCCTCTCTTCGCTCCCAGTGCTAGTGCTGACAGAGTTTACCCGGGGCACGTGGGCGCTCCCTAAGCTGTTCCAGTGCAAGACCAGCTAGGTCAGGGCACACCGTTTCCACCAGATTAAACAGACAGATAATCTCCTCAGAGAGGAGCAGTTGACACTTCTAGGTGCACGTTACTGTCCATCTGCCAAAGAGCACTATGACCACTTACTTGGATTAAGCAGTTTCAGCAACGGCTCTGAGTTAACCCAACTGATTTTGCCCCACGTGAAGGAGGGCAGAATCACATCTGCTGCCAAGGTGGAAGAAAACAGTAACTCAACATATGGTGGTAAGCTGGCAGTCACCAGAGGAGGCAGATGTCTGTCCCCAACCGAGAGAGCCAATTTTGCACCAAAGTGGCCAAGGAGTACCCACAAGGTCTGGGGTCTGGGGGGGCAATGGAGTCCACCCCCAGCAGAACTGTGGTCAGCCAGGAACAGGTAATGCCCAAAACCTGCCTGGACATCTTCAGGAGCATGGTCAGGAACCCTGTGGGCTGAGCCACGGATCCTGTTTATTCCCTAAACTCAAAGCAGAGTTAAAATTCATCAAGCTTTCCTAGCAGCTGGGTTATATACACAGAAAACTGGGTGTTGACGTTTATAAGACCCAGAGCCCATTTCTGTTCGTTTCTATGCACAAAGAACAAAACATTTAGGTACTTTCCATCTAAAATAACTGTGTTCTTGTTCTTTTGCTTCAACTGTCCAAGAATGAGGGCTGTGTGTGACCAGGAGAAGGGAAATGCTTAGAAATCCTTCTCGTTTGACTACTGCTGTTCCTTGCTGACATTTAGGCCAGACAATATGAGCACCACCCTCAGTTACACCCAGCTGGGCTCAGTGACTTCACTGGGAAGCCATGGTGTGGCACGGCTGTAACCAACAGCAGAAACAGCCAAATATTTCTGCGTAGAGCATGAGACTCTTTGTTAGACTGAATTTTTCTTTGCTCAGTATATTTTGGGTGCAACATAAGTTACTTTAACCTTACTGCGCCGTTCTTGGTCCCAGGGGTAACAGCGCAGGGCAGAAGAGTTGGGAACCCAGATTGCTCCTCCTGGCCCTGCCCCAGGGGCAGCTCTCGCCTCTGCTCCTACATTCTAGTTAGGGGGAAGGAGTGATCCTCACACACTTCGCAGGGCCCTGCAAGCTAGAGCCAATAGTGCAGGCTGAAAAGCTGCCTGGTTTAATTGCTAGCACTCACACCTTTCAACATACCCACTGCAAAAACTGATGGTGGGGTCACAGAGGAGAGTTTAGGGGAGACACAGTAGACCCCGTGTGAAGGGAGCAGGGACTCAGACTGCCATTCTGCTGATCCAGCTACCTCATTTCAGTGCTGCGAATCTGCAAGTCTCTGAAATTAATCTGTGTGGCTGAAGTAACGACCCAAACTAAGACATGCCCCGGCTGAATAGCAAGATGCAGCCATAGGTGGAGGATGAAGGCAGAAGCCGGGGTCATCTCCCCACCAGCCACCTTCATCCAGGAGTGAGCTGGGACCAGCTCAGCACAGCGAGCCGCAGTGCAAAAGCCACAAACCCGTGTGCTGGAGGGAGAAAACCCCATGCACATCACTAGCCCTGTGACTGTTCACCTTCCCACAACTCCCCAACCCTGGTGTTGCTCCAGGGATCCTCACGCTGTGGTGGAGTTTTGGTTCTTGTTGTGACAGCCTGACTCTCCACATGCAGATGCCCAAGTCCTGGCTCTGGTTGTGGTTCACCCCCCCTTGCCTTTGCTTTGCCCATCACAAGGGCAGGCTCTTCATGCCAACCCAGCTCACTGGACATCCAACACCAAGCATGGGGCAGCTCTCAGACAGGACTTTCAGACAGCAAAGCCAGAACTCCTTATGAGTAACAGCCGGTTTCACTCGCTTGGTCACTGGAAACCCTACTTTCAATTCTGGTTAGCCTTGCACCGCTCAGCTTCACGTACACGGGGCGGCTTGCATCGGGAGTAGAAGGCAAGGATTAGCCTGCAGCGCACGCCTGAGCACCAGATCTCTGCATGCGTTTCAGCCCGCCCTGTCCAACGAGTGCTTCCCCTCACAAAATACAGAAATAAATAAAAAATTTAACAGCCAGAATGTCCCAGTTAATGATTAAGCGGGGACAGTTGCACAACTTCCCCTGGAATGTCTATGTTGATGGCTGCGGTACGCTGACGGGCAGGAATGGCAAAAACAGTCCGACTGCGAGGAGAGGACGGGGCCCGGGTGTCGCAGCAAGACTCAGCAGGAGATGGGCTGTCCTTCCACGGCAGGAGGCTGGTTCCCCATTAGCACGTCTCAGCCCCAGGTTTCAGAGGTTTGGGGTGCAGGGCTGGTGACAGCCAGCCTCAGCAGGGTGTGGGAGTCCTACCGTCATGGTGAGCAGCAAAATACAGCATCGACGTGTGTTTTATACAACTGGTTCACTTGCAGGCATGGGTCAGTGCAAAGCAAATGCAAACCTCATGCCTCAGTGTCCTTATATATATGTTTAACAGCGGCACAGTACGCTCATAAAAGGTCTGAGTCTACAGGGCCAACTTATAAGTGCCAGACAAAAATCCATAAAGATTGATGAGTCTTTTTTACGGCGTTCGGCATGTCCAACGTTATACTGGACTTTGAAGAGCCCTGCAGGAACGAGGGCCGTTAAATATCTAGAATAAATACAGTCAAATAGAAGTTCAGACACCCAGCTGTTCGTTTGCATGGGCATGTCCTATACTTGGAAATGCGGTAAGCTTTCGAGTCAAATTCCTGGAAAGATTTAGCCTAATGCATGACTCCCAGATCCCACAGTTCATTAGGAAGAGATTCTAATGCAACACCTTCTGAGCAGCCCATGCGCACGCCGGCTTCTTGCACACAGTTTTGGAGACAAAAATCTGTTTGGTGGGTCATTGGGTCATTTCAGCTTCAGAGAGGGCACCCAGCCACAGGCAGCGTCTACCCAGCGCTTCGGGGCGACAAGGAACAGGGAAACCTAATTCTGGCGCTCAAAAATGGGTTAATGAATTGATTCAGCTGCAGGAATAACGTGCTTCAGGGCACACGGTTTACTGGGTCCAGCAGAGGGCAAGAGGGCACATGTGTAATGGCCAGCACAGCGCGCGGGCTAGTTAATGATACGTCCTGCAAAGAAAACTTACTTTATTATTTAAAAAAAAAAAAAAAAAGAAATTTCCACAGCCTGCATGAAGGCATCTGAAGGCAAACCAGGTAATTTCCAGTGTTAAGAATTTGTTCCTCTAAAAAATTTCAGGAGAGGGATCTCTGTAGAGGCCACTGAAAAGCAGACTTACAGACGAGGCAGTGAGGAAGGGAGATGGTCCCACTGGGAATGGTTAAGAAGGACCATTTTCAGGCAGGCTCCAACCTGCGAGCTCAGAAACCACCCTGTTTCTCTCACGTTGAAGAAAACACAGGTCTATGGACTGACATTTGTTGCAAATAACCCATCTGCACCACACAGATACCTGACTCACCTTTAGATGAGCAAACTTCTCAGTCTTGAAACCAGTTCTACCCCTCAGCCATGCCTTGGCCACCCAGTGGCTCCTGCCTGATTGAGACAGCAGAAATGCTCTATAACTAACAGCAATTATCATTCTGGTTTCATCATTGCTTTTCCAAGTGGCTTCTGCCTCTGCTGTTTGGAAACAATGCTCAAGGCTACCAGAACCAGATCAATAATTCATCTGGGAACAAAAAACTGAGTTGAAGGACGATGGTCGAGGGAGGGCCTTTTTGCTGAGGGAAGGTTTTCCATCCAATGATATGAACCAGAAACAGTCGTGGGAACTTGGGCACAGAGAGCAGAGCACCAGGAGGGGCTGCCGAACACAGTGCAAAGGGAGACCAAGTGCTGGAGACTGTTGCTGCATTTTGCTGACATTAATGCTCCTCACTGACTTGTGCTGCAGTCAGCTGAGAACACAAGATCCTTATAGCCATGGGTGCACCATATATAAACCCCAAAGTGCCAGAAAGAAAGCTGCTGTGAGTTTTAAAAAGGAAGCCCTGCTCTAAAAGTTCACGGGCTGGGATGCCTGGGGTTATATGAGACAATATTGGGGATTTTAAGAGATACATTTATTGCAGTTCTGGAAAATGCAGAAGAGCTGGGGGTCACTAGAGCTTGCCACAGGGAGAGAGGAGTGCTGTATGCATGCAGCAATTGCTGGTTTGGGAGGGAGCCAGATGCGACCCTGTGTTCAGCCACGGATGGTATTAGGGGTGCGCACATTCATCCCTGTGATTCCCAGCCCTGTGCTCTCACTCCCTTTCCAGCGGCATGAGTATATTCGTCTGTGTTTGCGGCCTTCATACACAGCACTGGCAATTGTTTGAGCACTCTCCTAATGCTCTGGGCATGCCTGCCCTCTTCCCATGGGTTTTACCTACCAATATCAATCAATTATTCCAATCTTAAACACTAAACTTAAACACTAAACTTAAACACTAAAAATGTTTCTTAAGATACTGTTCATAAAGTATTTATATTTCTGATTTTCTGAGCCTGATCCACTGACACCCTTTTAAGCCTTCACATCAATTCTCTCTTACAGGGAATCTCTTTTTCCTACCCAAGTGTCCGGTAAAGGTTCCGGAAATCAGAGAAGCAGGGTCTTGGTAAAACCCATCTTTGCAGATGCTTCAGTTTTGCATGCACTGCCTGCCTTTAAACCCAGGAGAGCACCACTTCTAATGGCAGCCCAGCTGTCCGTGCTGGGAGCCCCAACCACTAGCCACTTGCAGAGGGCAGAGCCAGCCTGCACTGCTCCACACTTCAGCTGTTCCCATGTGTATTCACGGGGATGAAGTCTGTGCTACCACTGCAAGGGCTGGTAGGTGTTGATGTCCACCGAGAGCGCCGGTCGCACGTGTTCCCTGTATTCCACCGCAGGACTCAGCTCTTTCACTTCCTCACCTCAAGTTCAGTTTCAGACAATCTTGCTTGGTGCATCTGGGAAGGTGAGCGGCATGCGCCATTTGTATATAACAAAAAGTTACCTCTTCACCTCAGGAATACCCGAGAATGATCAAAACTAGGATTTTGTTTCCATTCTTGTGAGTTCAGGGTTTGCAGTGCTTTGTAATAATGTACACTCATACATTATCACAAATTAACAAATGTACACTCATACACCACTCATCCAAATGTTTCCAAAGTACTTTTCACGTGTTCTTGTTTCTTTCCCATGTTCTGAGTATTAAGCAAAAGGTTTTCCCTTGTCATTTTTTCCTACCAGCACATATATGGATTTTTTACCAAATGGAGGACTAATGAGTGTGTTTGCCAAGAGGTGGAGTACAAAATTCTGTACATCTGTAACACCATTACCCAAAGACTCAGCTTTTGACAGATATTCAGCCCAGTATTTGCAACGGGCTGATGTCTTATAGAAAGCTCAGGGTGGATTTCTCCCATCGCATACCCCCGTCCTCACTGCAAAGCACAGCCCGCTCCAAAAGAGGGGAAAGCAACAAGGCAAAACACACACATGCACCTCCCTCCCCAGAAACAGGTCAAAGAGACCATCACGGAGAGAAATGCTCAGATATTATGAAGAATATAACAGCATAAGACGTGTTGGATACAGCAGGAAGGAATAAACATCAACCTGCTGAATATAGCAAAAAGGAATAAACATCAAGTATCGAACTTCAAGCATCTGGCCCAGTACGTGCTTGGGTCTCTTCCCAGTACTGAACACTGGGGAAGGTATATTAAACTTCATAAACCACTAATACCTTGGTAATTCAGAGAAGTTAAAGCCAAAAGTTCTCCTTTGGCCTCTCACTTCTCTTTCTATTTATTGAAATGTCTTTTTCTGCTTAAAATAGTACCTTGGTATGACTAAAACATACCTTTCAGCAAGGATCCCGCTCAGTAGTTACCAAGATAATCCACCACATCTCATAGTAATTTGGTTAATCACCTTCCCATTACAAGTTATGCTTTATTTTTAAGTTGCAGCATCTCTCTTCAGCTGGCTGCAAACTCTTCACGTTATTGCACGTTCCAGAAGAAATGGTGTGCTGCTCTCGCTTCTGCCAGTACTTAGTCAGCCTGCCCTGCCGTAAGTCAAAAAGACAGAGGGAGTTTCTCACATCTCTTAACTGTAAAAAGAGGCTTCTGTATTCCCGGTGCCTCTTTTTGGGGCACTTTTCTGCACACCATTCATTTTTTTATTTCTTTAAAAAGCTCTAGAGGTGAAGGTACTATGTCAGTGTCGATCTCACCAATACCCAATGGAAGCAGCATAATCCACCCGAACAGACAAATGAGGGAGAGACGAAAAGCTACAAATCTACTGAAATTTTAGTTGCACGCTTGAGACTCCACCACCACTGAAACGCGGCCAACTTCCAAAAGCACCGTTGGCGCTTTAGAACTACATTTCAAATACACACTAGTTGCTTTGGCCGTGACATAAAGAGCACTCAAAAGAGTATTGCAAAATATAACATAATATAACATAGCATAATACAATACAATTACTAGAATTGCAGAGAGTAATATCCCCACATTTAGAAGAAGTGCCTTTTTAAGTCTTTGAGGGCCATATTTTAAATCCTTTAACAACCACTTAACTTTATGGTCGTGCCACTATGTCTGTGCCTGCTGCACGTGATTCAGTCCCATACAGCCATGTACAAGAGATTATGCCGTGGTTATATTTTAACTGAAGTAAAAATACAAGTCGTGCGGCTGTTTCATACATGGTAGTATCTCATTTGTGTAATGTAATCGAAGTGCCCTCTCAGAGCTCATACGCCCGTTAAAGTTGTCTTTTGTGAGTAGAATTGGACTACTGGTAATGAATCAGTTATTAAAATCATTGCGAATGTCTACAGCACAAGCCGCGTTAGATCACAAAACCCCATGAACAATTTTTTCTGGGTCACAGATAAATATATTTGAAACGACTGTTGGATCTACCCTCAAAAATCTTTGCAAATTCCTTAAGTATCTCATAAAATCTGTGTTTCTCAGACCGCTCTGGCAGGGATTTCAAGTTTGTACTTCATATTATCACTGAGGAGTTCATAAAAAGCACACTTCCAAACTGGGCATGCTTTTTCACTCTCAGCCGCACAGTATATGATCCTAAATGCATTTCAGTTTTTCCACCAGTCCACCATAAGGACCAAATCAAATAACTCACAGCTTGTAGCTAGATTAGAAACTAAAGACGAGCAGGAGCAACAACTAGACTGACAACACGCAAATCCAAACAAGATGATCTGATTATACTATGGGGAAGGTTTTTATGAAAGCTCCTGCAGGAACAAGGGAGTTCATCACTATTTCAGAAATTCTGCACAAAGAGCAGCCTTTGGCTAGGTTTGTAATTGTCCCTAAGTGTAAAAATTGCTGTCAGCACACATAAATGATGGGGCAAAGTTGCAAACTCAAACTGCAGACCACGTTTGCTAGAGGAACTGTTGTGGGCTTATACAGCCCACGTAAGAAGGAGCCTGTGTGAGCGTGAGTATGTGTGTGCAAATCATGGCCCTGGCTGAAAACATCACTGGTCACCTCTATAACCGGCTATTATCCATGTCTTCTCAGAAAAGCAACTTAGAGTCTCTTTAAATATGCCACATATGAAATTCTGTTCATGGGTGCTTAAAAACTTAAAACTAGGACAGAGGAAGTCTGTGTTTCATAGAGGATGTCAATGCTCTGATAGGGACTGCATATTGCTGAATATATTCAAATATAGATACTCAAATTTTTCAAAAATGAGTGGCAGACCATTCTGCAACAGTCACTGTGGTAAAAGAAAGAAGACAATATTTTCCAGACAGTGTCAGCATCTGCACACTGCATATCCTGGCTCTAAAAATAAAACAGAAGAATTACAGCAATAAAATTCCAATACCATATCTCTGCGTGAATAATTTCCACCTTGTCACTGAATGAGCAAAAATGGATATAATACTGAACAAATGATCAAAACAGCACTAAAATATGATATTTCTGTAGGTATTTGTTTGACTCTTGAAAAATGGCTCAAGATTATTTACAGAGCGCTATGTAAATGAAATGAAGTATGCACTCAGACACATGCATACAGGATGTTTATTATGCAAAAGCACATACAGAATTTTTTCAAGCACATTGGTTCGAACGTATGCCATCCCCTTCTCACCATCCTTTCTAAAGAGCATTCCTTGGTTTCAAAACAGTAAGGTATTTTACGGAAAACTGGTTACAACCAGTTCAAACAGGTTGAAATTCATGTCCTTTCTATCAGCAATCAGTCTCTTGCAAGGAAAGCTAAAGGGAAATGACCCTTGAAACACCACTCTGGGTGGCTATGGAAATCCTTTTAATTGGACACTATTCCCAACAGTGACAATAAGTAGATGCTATTTGCCAATAACATTGATTGCCATCAGTCTGGGGTTACTATACTTTCACACTTATAAACTTCATCTCAGATAACCCATAATATAAAAGTATGAACGGTTGTAAACGTGTCCTCAGTTCAACTCGGCACCAATTACCTCCCACAAAGCCGGAGGTGGAGGCAAGTGCCAGTCGAGGTGGGACAGGCAGGGGGGGTTCGGGCAGTGCGGAGATGCTGCTTCCCCTCGTGTCACTCTTAGGTGCACATGGTCCCTCCTACTGCTAAATCCCAGGGACTTTTCTACAGGTGACATGTGGATTTATATGCTGCTACTTTAAAACGCTGTCAGGAGAAGAATGAGGGTGCCTGATGCCATACCTTAAGCTGGGCATGCAAAATCCTCGCTCCCTTGCCAGTTCGGACAGTTTCAGATGAGTAGCCACACACCAGAGAAGGTAAGGGAGATGCAGAAGTGACAACATGCAGTGTCCTCCCGCAGCCGCCCGGCAGGGATGTCTGCACCATGCACGTGCAGGGAGTACAGCAAGCTGCAGTGACATGCTGAAATGTCATGCCAGACATTTCCGGCAAACCCGAATCTCCACAGACTAGTCCAAAGCCTGGCAGAAATCATACTAGTGCTACCAGGACTTTTTCCAAAGGAGACTCTTATATGCACTCGTGTTTACATCACTGACCGAAGTTAGAAACTAGGGACCCACTAGGTCATTCAGTCCAGCCCCCACCATTTCTGGCACCTGTAGGAAAGTCTCTTTCAGAAGTGAAACTAAGGCATGTCCACTCCCATCATTTGCCAATTTACTTTGTTTAATACAGCAGCAATGTACAAACAAGTCATGTTCCTTCACCTTCTTTGTGCAATACAGCCCTTTTTATTAATGTCAGTGTCCTGGGCGTGTTTCTCTGCCTCTCTTCTGGTTTTAGTTCATTTTTCTTGACTGGAAGTCACCAGAGATGTAAACCAGAACTACAGAGGAATTGCTCCACGCTAGCCGAGCATAACAGCAGCCAGGAGGTGTGGATATTCAGCATTTGCGTCCCAGAAAAAGGAAGGGAAACCTAACTCGACCCTAGTTACGAAGCACAGGGATACATTTTCCTCAGAGATGGTGTGTTCCCTGGGTCCTGCCTCACTACCACAAAGACCTTCTGCAAACAGCTGCTGCATTTGTCCAGAGGCCGGTGCCCGCGCCCCTGCACAGCCACTGCCGCTGATGCCTCCAGCCATTTTCAGCAGCAAAGGGTCCTACAGCCCTGTAACAAAACGTGGAGGACTGGTCATAACAAGCCACAGATGTAGCTCCCAGCCAGATGTCTCTTGAATTAAACTGATATTCGATTTTGGATTCTGCAGGGTACTCTTCACAGATAATATATTTTGGTATAATGCCTCGTTAATATGCTTTTGAACTGCCCAGCTGCACAGTAGCCACATGTCAGCATGCAACCTGGACAAGTACCCCTGTCACGAGACTAGTCTTTCTGGGCACATCCACCTGGACAATATTCAGAAACCGAAGGAGTTTGGAGACCTTATAGCAGCCTTCCGGTACCTAAAGGGGGCCTACAGGAAAGATAGGGAGGGACTCTTTATCAGGGAGTGTAATGATAGAACACAGAGTAACGGCTTCAAACTGAAAGAGGGTAGATTTAGATTGGATATTAGGAAGAAATTCTTTACTGTGAGGGTGGTGAGGCACTGGAATAGGTTGCCCAGGGAAGTTGTGGGTGTCCCATCCCTGGAGGTGTTCAAGGCCAGGCTGGATGGGGCTTTGAGCAGCCTGGTCTAGGGGGAGGTGTCCCTGCCCAGGGCAGGGGGGTTGGAACTGGATGATCTTTAAGGTCCCTTCCAACCCGAACCTTTCTATGATTCTGTGATTTCTGTTTGAGATAGCAAGGACAACCAGCAGGTCCCGTGCCAGGGTCTAACCTCCTCTGCTAGCAGGGACGCACACAGACACCAGTCTGCATGGGGCTGGAGGACCAGAAGGTGGTTTGTAGTGGCTAACGCGCTGCCCACAGCCCTGCCAGACCCTGCCCTCATAGGTAGCCCACACTCGGTGCTCAGAGGCCCTGGGAGTTGAAGGTGCCCACCCGCCAGGATGCAGCATGTAGCGGGGAGGCTGCCGTGGTGCTCACTGGTTACACAGCTGTCACCAAGGGATGGCTCTGCTGCGCAAGAGGCACCGCAGCATGGGGGCACACTGTGTACCTGCGCGTTAATCCTTGCCAGAAACCATCATATCTAACCAGGGCTTTTACTGGAGAACACTTGTGTTTATGAGGCAATAATCGTCTTCTGACCCAAGTAAATTTGATAACCGCAGGCAAAGGAGACTAATGGAAAATGCTACTCCTGAGCAAACAGAGAGCACCTCAGGTCATCGTGGCTAGAGCTGGCTACTAAAAATATCTTTTATTCTGGCCTCAAACCATCCATGCACATGGGTTAGTGGGGGAAAAAAGCCCCGAGAAACAAAAGATCCACTGACACCTCCAGCTATCAGGAACCCGTAAGTGTTTTCTCTTGCCAAGTGCCAGAGCACGGGGGAGGCGCGCAGCACAAAGATACCTTCTGTTGAGCGGAGGCACTGCTCCAAGGATCTGCCCTGACATCTACGCAGCCACCTCAGATGTTTCTCAGCCTCTGCTTCCCAGACAAGGACGAGTGTGGACACGGCTCCCTGAGGTGTGCCCCCACCTGCCACAGGCAGTTGCTTAGCTCATGCTCAGCATTTGACATGCTTCACCAGAAGCCACTAAATAATGTTTGTAGGGAGTTTCTTTTGATTCTAGCTTGCTTTAAAGAGAAGCCATCAGAGTCTGGAGGATATGGGAAGTTTTGCAAAGAATACTCGTGGCCAAAGCAAAGCTTGCAGAAAGAAATTAGCACGATAATTTCAAGGTAAACCCTAGGGAGAGGGAAATTAGTGTTGGGTGGGACACAGTCTGATTGCAGCCAGGATAATTTGCATGATATCATCTGCATGACATGCCCACTGAAACAGGTAAAGAGGGATATGAGGAGTCCTGAAGGTGACAGGTGATGCTGGGAAATTATGTGCCCAGAAAGGAAACTGCAGTCTATTTTGCAAACGTGTCCCTGCAGCAGCCTGAGTAGGCAAATCTGGAGAAAGAGTTGGAGGCAGTTCACAAAGCGCCAGCCCTGCAGTAGGACACAGGAACATAAAACTAAAATGTTTCCAGGCACACAAAAATGAGACACTGGTTCAGTCCCCTTGGAGCAGCAGGAAAAGCAGAGACAAGTGTCTGGTGTATTCACGCTAATCACAGTGGTGCCAACGTGCTGAAACAGGGAACGCTGCTTTGGCTTAGGGGTAAGAACTATTGCATCCTCATGTACCATACAATCCCCTATTGATGTATATTGCCAAATACTGCCCCCAGTTCAGAACTGTAGAGATTACGCGCTCAACACATTGAAGACAAATGTGCGGTAGAGTGCAGGACTGAGGACATTTTCTCGACAGGGTTTGACAAAAGCAGAGAGGAGCAGAGACCACAGAGATTATATGTATGACTGTTATATCAAGAAAAAAACCTGTCTGATCTCAGAACAAATGGTGACCACAGTTGCCAGAGTTACTGCTGAGAATTAACAGTAATTAAAGCAGAGTCAGGTCAGGATGGCATTTTCCCATCAGTTCAAGGTGGCAGTTGCAGTAACTGGCAGGGTTTTGTTGAAAAGCACCATCAAGGGCCTCAATAACACATTACAGAAAAATGTAGGTGAAAGAATCTACAAAGGTTGAGAATTTGAAATTAAAAAGAAAGTCCCAAGACATTTTTATTGGTCTTAAATGAACAGTGACATGGAGGACATCAGTCAAGTCTGCTGTATGGGCAAAGGCCTTGTGCTTGTGGAATAAGAAAAGGTGTCCTTCTGAGGGCAATGCATGTGCAGTTCTTTAAATTGAATGAGAAATTAATCTATATTTTTATTCTCTCTTCCTTCAGCTGGAGCTAGCACAAAGTGGCTATTTCACATGTCAGGTGTATTTTTGCTGGACGCGGTTCATCTGACACAGGGATGACAGTCACATAGGCCACAGTGCCGTCAGGTTTAAAAGACCTGAAGGTGTTTCTTAGGCAAATAACCGCTTGGCCTCACTGCTAGTAGTACAACAAGCCACTTGAAAACATTTTTTTAAAGTAATAAAATAACTCCTAAAAGGATTTTGAAGTTTGCATGTTTAGCCCTGTTAAGATACACAGCTGTCCCATTAAAAGCTGCAGACATTTTGTGTAACAGAAAACTAAAAATAAAAATGCCTGGAATGGCAGAAACCAAGATCAGAGGAAGTCAGGATTTGTAAGCATATTAATAAACAGATAATATCAAGCTAAACAAGAAGTCTGTCTAAAATGACGCCACAGGAATGCTCCCCCTGTACCAACATCACAGCGACCCATCCATGCAACGAGCACAACCAGGTAGAGACACAGCCTTTGCACGGAGGGGCCTGGAGAGAAGTAGAGCAGGGGCAATCTCCACCTTCCGGAAAAGAGGTTACACTTAAGGGGGATTGGGCTGCACTAATTCATCTCCAGCATCTGAAAATTAGTCACCAGTGTCAGGTGATCACCTAGGCTCCTTCTGCATATGGATGGGGGAAGAGAATTCACCCCAAATTGATGTGGAGACCTAAAGCAGGCTGGAGGAATTGCTCCATGCAACCTGACCATAATGGGATATGATACTACTAGCTTAGACGAGACACCTAGCTTTGGCTAGCTAAGGATGACTCCTAAGCATGGTTTGCCATTTTACCTGGAAAGGTCTCAGTGCCAGGCAGCACGGAGCAGCCGCAGGACCTAGCACTCAGTTTATTTCCTATCCCTGAGTTTTTTTCCTTCAAAGAGTGGCTGAACTGAAATAGACCTTCAAATCTAAGCTGCCCCAGAGAAAGCTGAGCAGTGCTAGCAGACACTCCTGTGTCCAGGTGTGTCAAATTTCCTTGATCCTATGAGCAAAAACCTTCATACAACAGTCATGAGACTTGTTTTGGGGTCCTGGCCCTGAGGACAGTGAGTAAAACAGGCCATGTGGCTCTGCTGACCTTACGCCTCTGCAGTTAAGCCTTCTCTCCCATCACAGTGGGACTAGGGGGTGACTTGTCTCCTGGGAGGCATCCTCAGTGGAGGAGAGCATGCAAACTACCCCTGGCCCTTGCCTGGGAGGGTGACACCAGGCATGACCCGAGGCCATGCCACGGAGCGCACTCAAGATGAAACATCATGGACAGCTGACAGTCAGAGCCTGAGACCAGGCTTTGGCATTGTTTGATTTACCAGGTCTCATTTTTCTTTACTGGATAATGCCGTAGCTCCCTATCAGCCAACACATCCAGGTCTTCTTCCCGTGGAAACCCAGCCCGTGCATGTCAACATCTTGCCTCTGCCAGGCATCGGGACACAAAAGGATCAGGCTCTGTCTCTGGCCGTCACAGTCAAACTACTTTTGGCCCCATGCTGTTCCAGAGCCACTGCCTATTTTAAGCATTTCAGTTTCTCAGGCAATGGAGATGGCATTTTTCTGGAAGGCAGAGAACTGTGTGGAGCTGCATTACTGAATACAGAGGGTTTCTTTCAATCAGTTCTGCTCAGAGTGACTCCTGAGCCCCATTCAACTTAGCTAAAGTTATCATCTGACTACATCCAAAATATCTTAAGTTCTCCCTCAAGGAAAGATTTGTTCTGACCACTGACAGTCTCCGTCTGATAAATGTCTTCTAGAAAAGGCACAGCATAGTAAATTATCTCATAAAAAATAGGAGTTATGGACATTTAACAAGCCTGGATCTTGAGAAAAACACGCAGTTAAATCAGCATGCTTGGTAACAGCATTACACTGTCACATCCCAGCAGATATTGTTATCCACCAAAAGCCATGTCTGTATCCTTGAGTCAAACGATTGGCACGTATTGCTCTCTGAAGGCATGAGTCTAGTGTCTTATTCCTCTTGTCAACCACTAATGTCTTGCCTAATGTTAGAAGGCATCTTATTCCCTTTGCCCACATGAAGCTATTCCCCTCATTTTCCCCCCAGGAAGGCTTCGCTCCTTCTGCCTGTTAAGCTACTTTCCCTCCTTGATTTTAATTGATCACAAAAGCATAATATCACTAGGTAGTCTCACACTAACAACTCAGATCATTGTTTTGCTTGGTTATATGTTGCTACAGTATTTAGTTTCAGTGCCCAGATGCTATGATCAGCTTCACTGCTGGTAGACTTTCCTTCCCCCATTCCTTCTGTCTTTATGACCTCCTCTAATTTCATTGCTCTCTGGAAGAAGCAGAGTTTCTGGGTCAATAATTTTCCATCTTTGGAACCTCTGCAACTAATATTTTTCTATTTCTTGTGCTGTCTTTGCGACCGTGTTGAGCAGATATTCCTAAAACAGTTTTAGACTATTCTATTCTTCCCCTCCTGAGGTGAGAACACACACTCCTAGATCACATTGTCCTGAACACAGTCTTCACAGCACTACACACGTTTTCAGCAGTTTCCTTCATTGTAGCCCATTTGAATTGTCCAAGGATACATCCCATAACACTACGCATTTTCCCTGCCTTTGTCAGTGGCTGCAGTTAACTCACAAGATGAGAAGTGGCATGGTAACTCTTGCTTACCATACACAGAGAAAATTTATTACCCTAATGGATTTAACATTCTGCGGCAGAAGATTTACATCTTCTGCCGTTCCCGGTGCGCTGGGTTTGCAGCTCAGATGACATGTCAGATCTGAATGGCACAGCACATCCTCAGATCTAAACAAAGGCCTCACTATGGCCACCAAAAGGGAGCTGTCAGAGGACATAAATTGTCATAGCTCATGGAAGTCAGTGGTATAGTTTCACCAGCTGGAGTTCAAGCTAACTTCATCAATTGACGAGGCAATTAATCCATGCAGTCATCTCTCTTTTTGAAGTAGTTCTATCACTTTATTTTATTTTTTTTTTAATTTCTGTCTACACTTCTAGTCCTAATATTGATATTCAAGCTGTCAGCTGAACTGTTCTCACTTGTTTCACTATCACTGACAAACCATTTTTGGTAACACTAATGATTGTCTGCTGGTCTAGGTACTTGGCTTATGCCCTTCCACTATTACCAAATTTAGATTTGCTGTTATGTTGCAATTCGTGGCTAATGCCATATGTTACATTCCTTTCCAATTAGCTTCTCCTCCAAACACATGTGAGAAAGAGAAACCTATTATTTTCTAAGGACATACTGCCAGGCAAAATGAACATACAGCACGGTCTTTGTGTCTTGAGTGAGAGTGGTGTGTTTATGGCCAAAATGCTAACAGAGTTAAAACAATAAAATCCAAGAGACTACAACATGAAAGCTGCCTGCTGATGCCACAGGTTGTAATTTTTTTTTTTAGCTTAGAATTCCCTTCTCCCCCCGTCCCCCCAAACCCAGGCAAAACAAAACAAAAAGCAGAGAGAAAAATGTAGAGAAAGGCAAAGACAAGAGAAGAGGCAAAGGAAAGGAAGGTGTTCTGCTACAACCAAGCACAGGTAAAGCCACTGATCCTGCCCATTCTCCTCCTTTGTTTAGAAATATAATGAGTTTGAAGGTCAAGGATCTCCTTTTCAACAGCCAGACTGGATGAGCCAGCATCAGATATGCCAGTGAGAACTGATCTCAACATGGCTCACATGTTGCTAAAGCCCAGGTCGCACCCGGCTGCCCAGCCTCATCTGACCCCAACACAGCAGAAGATGAGAAAAGACCCAGCAACATAAAGAAATCTTTCTTACCCACCCTATTCTCAGCTCTGGAGTCCTGCAGGTTTACATTGGCCATTTATAGCAGAAAAGCCTTAAAACAAAGTCTTTCCTCGAGAACATCAGTGTTTCATGTAACTACAAAATGTTTACTTTTGCATGATTAATTTGTGCATCTTTGAGTTGAAGGCCTCTATCCCAGAATAAGTTGTGGCTGACCATAACTCTCTTCATAGATATAAGACCTTGTAAATGAGGAGGTGTTATAATACACTTAATGTACTTTGTACACTTACGCTTCACAAAACAGAATTCCATACGCAAAAGTTGAGCAACGCCATGACTGTTTTTGATCAAACTCAGTGTTCAAATGAATCAGACACGGTTTGAATACAGCAACCAGCACGCCTCTGAGATGCATACCTTTCTTCTCCACCCCAAACAGCTTGAGGAGGGAGAAAAGCATTTGAGCAGATGACTCAGCCAGGTCAGGGAGGTCCTTCAAAGCAGAGCATTTTTGGCATCATGGAAAATATTTTCCTCAGGGTCTGTGAGCCTAGAGCATCCCACACAATTGTAGAAATAAGATAAGACCCTCTGATTCGCTATCAGAAAAAAAAAAAGACGTGCTAAATCCCACTCAAACTACAATTAAGACACTGTAGGCTTTGTTGATTGCTTTCCTGAGTCTCCTGTCCCCTAACCAAATGACACTTTACAGAGATGAGAGTTGAGCGTTGAGCTTTCAGACTGCAGAACTGGACTTTAAATGGAGCCATACACATAACCCATGAGGAAACATGTCGATATCTTTTTTAATTTGTTTTGTGGAACCTCACGTATAAGTAACTGTTCATGACAATAAGAATTTGAATTTCCAGTTGCCCTAAAATTAAAGGAAGGGATTTGAGAATGAACAGAAGTTCCCCCCCTTGCAACTGAAGTCGATGAGACATCTTGATTCTTTGCGTGCAGTTACCAAGCGTGAGGAGGCACTCAATACAAACATTGTCGTTTTCCTACGTGACCATGTAACTGTCAGTGAGAAAGAGGCAGCTGACCTTCTCTCTGCATTTCAGAGGTCAGTTTAATACCAATGACCGCGAGGTTGCTCAAATTATCTGGCGTGCTTTGTCACATGTGTAAGCCCTGTTAGCTAAGGACTCCCAGGAACCAAGCAGGATTCAGTCTGTGTGGAGATGGACTGGAGCCACACAATCTGGGTACGGTCCCATGCAGCAAATGTCTCTCATGGATATACATGTCTTTTATTAAGAGTCACATAAGGTGGCTAGACGAGACAGTCTGATTCCCACCTTTTTCATGTCCTGCGATGGCTGCTTTAAGGCCTCGTCACTGTTGCCTCTTGTGCAACCCACGCTTTAATTGCGTCTTTTGCATGTGTAGTACCAGGCGGTCCTTACACAGTGGCTCTGGTTTACTCTCTGCCCCTGCTCCCGGTTCACATGCAATGCCTTATCTATTTTAGTCAAGGTGCAGACCCACGATGCCCCCAACACACCTCATGGCTCCAAGCCCCAGCAGGCAGCAGAGGGTCTGGAGCACAGCAGCTGTGGGAATTGATCTCCCCCCGCTGCAATGGGAGCAGGCAGCCACCATAGTCACTCCAAGTCATCCCCGAGATGCCGCAGTGATGAGAACGTCATGACCAGGTTAGACGGAGAAGGAAGGGAAAACAACCAGTTTGATGCACATGGTAAGAGCCTGCAACACCAGCACTGGTGCATGAACCACAGCCAGTTGGAAACACAAACAGATGCTTGCAAGAAGGCAGACAAACACTTTAGCACCACTTCTAATAAAGGGTGAAGCAGAGGCAGGGAGGTTAAGTAGTTTACTTAAGCTGTGGAGCAGAGCCTAGTTAGGCATCCTGGAGCTGGGCTCAAGCCACAGTTAGACCAGCAGATTTCAAATAATCATTCCCACAAACTTCTTCTGTGGTGATATTTCTGAACAATACCAGGGAACATTCCATCATAAATTGTGCTGTGTTACAGTTTCCACATTATAGCTATGATGTAACTCAGTAACACGTTGTCCCATCAAGCCCAACAACAATAGATTTAATCAGAACATTTGTCTCAGGGAGACAATGGGGAGTTCTGATTAATCTGGCACCAAACTCTGGCAGTTGCCTATGAGGGAGGGTTTTTTTTTTTTTTTATGTTTATCTAAATGCTTGCCCTTGGCAGCTCTTTATTATGCAATATGCCAAGGCTGCAGGCTGCCAGGGGAGCTGTGAAAGTGTCCCGTGCCATTTGACATGCAAAGAACATACCTCATTACAGAAATATAACATTTCTGCAGAAGCTCAAGGAGGAAGACGCTGTTCCTCAGACATCCCACCAGCCAACCACACATGAGCATTGAGGACATCAGACCAGTCAGATACGAAGGATCAGTCCTGTGAAACCTTGCTAGTGGAAACCAAACCACAGCCACGGAGGACCCAAAAGACAGGAGCGGGCAAGGGTAACACAGCATCACTTCTCTGCAATGGGTTGGGGGGTTCCCTTTGCACCTCTGCTCCTTTTCAAGCAGCTCAGGCCACAAAGGCCTACAGGTTGCTGCAGAGTGGAGAGGCCCCTTCACATAGGGTAGGTGCGGATGGGAACCCAGGTGGGAAGTCAAAACACAGGTTTACTCAAATATGGTGCTTGACAGACATTACAGTCAGTCATCAAAGGTACAGGAGCAGGGCTACAGCCCAGTGTGATCACGAACAGAGGCAAGGCTCAATTCTGCTTCTGTGCCTATTTCTGCAAAGATTAGGGCTGTGGTAGAACAGTGTAACCAAGACTACAAGCAGTCCTAACAACGTGCACGGCTCTTGATGACGCTGGCAATAAGCTGCACTGCTGAATCCAAGCAGGGCATGGCACCAAACAGCCCCCTCAGACCTGCCGGGTGGGATAAAGTATTTTTCAATTTGGACTTATGGGATAGCCTGTATTGTCACCTCCCGCAGCCCTCCCTTCTCACAGCCCATCCCAGACAGCTTCCTCCACAGCTTGCATGCGGACAGCCTCCCCACATCACCCCTCCATCCACCTGTCCCATGCAGAGTGCTGGCCACCGGTCCTGCTCACGTCCCATGGCCAGGCTGGTTTCCTGCATGCAGCTGCCTGCCTCACCAGCACTGCTGTCCCAAAAAAACCTTTCCATAAAGGGCCGGGATATACCAAGGCCGAGGCTCAGACTTGTTCTTGAAGTGGACTGCTGCTGGGCAGTAATGCTTAGGAGTTGAAAATTTAATGGGAGTGTCTCTCTCAAACAAGCCCTTGGCATTTCTTATCTAAGAAAGTTTGACATAGGTTGGGGGGCGATATAAAAAAAAAAGAAAGCAATGAATAAGAAAGAAGAAATTTAGTGACCAAAGCCTGCAACACTGTCCCAAAGCAACTCTCAGCCTCTGGCTCTTTCTTCGTCCTTCTTCCTTCTGCTCAGCTTTGCTGTCACTGCTTTCACTGCAGTAGCGCGAAGGAAAGGGGACGGTTCTGCTAGAGGAGATTTGGGTCCAGCAAAAAAAAGGGGGCTTCCCTAGTGCTCCCCCCATCAGGGGAAGTATAAATAACACATTAGCATGGAATCTTCCACAAATCCTTCTTTTTCCACAAAAAAAAAAAAAAAAAATCAAGGCAGCTTCTCCAATATTTGAGACCAGACAAAATGCTAAGCTGCCTTGTTGTCACCAACGCCCTCTTCCACTCTCATCCTTTTGCCTTTTTCATGCTTGGAGCCAGAGGTACTTCTGCAGTTACAAAAGCTTTTCTGTGTGTTGATGCTGGAGCTGGAGAAGCTTTCTCTGGATGGATCTAGTCAGCCAGAGAAGAAGCTTGAGGGTTCTTACAAGCATATTACTCATTTTGGCCAGCACCCGCCTCCCATTCATTTCAATAAAATATGTTTGTTTTGTTATAAATCTTGATTTGATTTTTGGGAAGTGAAATGCCCACCCCTGCCAAGAAGAAATGGTACATTCTACATGTCACCACTATGTCCTCCTCTTCTTAAGAGCTAGATGTTGTGAAATAAAAAGATCAATTTATATTAAGGCCAGATTTTTATCAGGTCAAGGCTTGTAACGGAAGGAATCTGTGTATGGGAAACATATTAAAAATGACTGAGAGTTACTAAAAAAAAATATCACTGCTCAGAGCATGTAAGCCACTACCTTGTTTACTATATAATTTATCCAAAAATGCCTAACATTGATATGACGGTTATATTATTGTTTCATCCACCACCGAAATACCATCCTGACTCTGAGAATCCATTTCAATAGCTCTCAAATCATACAGGCATACCACCAAGTACATAGCCAGGAATGAAAAAAAGAGTGGAAAACACCTTCCCTTCCCTTGAGCTTTCTTAGAGGGCCTCAAGATATCAAGTAGGAATCTGGTTCATTACAGGAATTATATTCCTGCCTTGGAGGTGTATGAATGTTTCCAGTCCTGAGCTTTTGGAGTGATGCAATAATTAGAGTTTTTCCTCCAAGCTCATGGGGCACTGGATATTCCTGGAGATGCCCAGGTTACAAAAAAAAAAATAATTCTTGTCCACATGGGTGCAAAGAGGTTTGAAAAGTAGATAGAGAGGACCCAGCTGTACAGATAATTATCTTCTAATATTATTTGGAAGCCCTTCAGGAGATAGTAATAGTGTATATGCACCATAGTTTTGTTCCCCACCATCAGTAGACTAATTCATATGCAATTACATTCCCAACAAACACTACTCAACATTCCTAATTCATGTGACTTCAAGAAGACTGTAATGTCATGCTTAGCCTCTTCGTTACTAAGCATGTGGATACTCTAAAACCATCTCTTAAGTTGCTCAGTGTCTTCATTAGAGGTGGTTTTAAATTAGATTTCTAATGCCCCAGCTTTGGGGTCATTCACTATGTAGACCTTGGGTCTATCTCTTCTAACAAGTGAGACCTACAGAAACGATGTTCAAGTTAGAGCAGCCTTTCATGCAGGGGCTCTTTGCATGTACAAGTTTGGTTCAGGCCAGAGCATAATTTTTCCATGCTATTGAGCAAGGCACATTTACCACAAGTAAACCATGCAGTGAAAACAATGCTTGCAGCTGTAAGGAACCAAGCCCTCCGCAATGGACAGGGCAGAGATCTGGAAAGAGGAACAAATTGACATGGCTTAAAACACAAGCCCATTGACCAGTCAAGAAGGGTTTACATGGTGCTTCTCTAAACAGATATTGTTCCCAGAAACTATTCACATCAGTAGCCATATCCACAGTACCCAGTGCTCATCAGCGGCTTGCGAATAGCCATCAGCTATAGAAAACCAGGGCCCAAAGCCAGTGATCCCCAGGTTAGTTCATCTCTATCTGTTATTTATTCACTCCTCACTCTAATATAAGATATTCGAAGTTCTACCTCCAGATTTTCTTTCCATATGCACTTCTTTTGGAATCTAGTAGGTTTAATTATTTCCAGACCCTGCAGCAAAAAGCAGAATGCTGAAAGAAACCCAAAGCATATGATTAGAACATTATTTTTTTTCTTAAAGCATGATGAATAATCCACAATTATTTATGTCTTTGGATTGAGTCAAAGTAAGAAAACAAGTATGTCATAAATGACATCTTGATATATTTTGGTATACCACTGAAGTGCGTCAATGCGATGACTTTTAACTTGTTTGGTTTAGGTTCCTGAGAAATCTTATCAGGATTATTGCTGAACCCAAGCCAAAGTTGATATTGTTTGTATTTTGAGTTGCAAATTAAGGGAAACACAAGAAGTGTTTTGGGTAACTCTTGAAGACAACTAAAAGAATTAATGTTTTGAGAAAACAGCAGTGGTTGTGATGGTCTAAGGCAACGTCTGTAAGGAGAAGATAGTATTTCTGAAAGTGTTCTTTTGTGCCTGAAAACTTTTTCCAACTATTAATAGCCATTTTAAGAAGAGGCGTGGTCTCTACCTACGAACTTTGCCCAGACTACTTCTACCCTACCCTCTGCCTACAAACCTTGCCCTGATTACCTATACCCTACCTGCTACCTAAAAACTTTCCCATCCCTTCAGGGAATCCAGTTGCTTTAGGTCAAGTGAGATATGAGTGAAATACAAGTGATGACCTATTGTGAATTAAGATGCATGGTCTAAAAATAGTCACAGCATATAAAAGCACCTTTAGATATGTCATGCTGAAGAACATCACATATCATAGCATGTGCCTGCATCCCTTTCATAGCCAAAAATCATTGAATTGACTTGTCTTGTTTTCAACTTTGAGTTTGCCATCACAGGATAACTCAATCCACTCTTTCTTTACCAAAAAGCTCAATGACATAGACACTCTTCTGGCAAAAACTGGTTCCTAATCAATTCTCATTCATTACTCCTCCAGGAAAAGACTGATTGCATTCAATAAGCAATACTCCCATGCTAAAAACAAGATCAAGGTGAATTTTTCATCTCTGAAAGGCAACATCCCAAATCTGCTGTGATTAGCAGGTTTTTTCCTTCACTTATGAAAAATCTACAGTTTCTCTATCACTGCCCTTATTTTGTTTAGGATTTACAAGGATGAACTTCCTGCCCTTGCAATCAGCATTTGGGTTTAAAAAGGCCTGGGAGCAGGCTAAAGCAAGTTAGTTGATTCATTCATTCATACGAAATGGTCAGCACACTAAGGAAAACTTGCACTGCACTGAGTTCAAAGCAATTAGTCGAGTCTATCTTCCCACACATCCGCCACCTCTCCGAAGGAAGAAACAGGCTGGTACCTTCCCATTTTGCTGCACAAAACAGACAGCAAGCGGGAACACTGAAGTTAGGATTAAATAAAAACGGCGATCCGTGCCGCTTTGCAGGACAGGCACTCTGAGTTTGGGGTTTTTTTCCAGTTAACACCTCCAAAAAAAATACTGCAGTGCAAGGATTTGGTCTACGCACCAATTTTTTCACATTTGCCAAGTCACCGCATCTCCCGGTTTGTATTTATGCGCTGCCAAATCCCATGTGAAAGTAGTTTTGCCACAGCAGGGCTACCTGTGATGATTAACAAGCACATGCACTGAGTCTCCTCTGCGGTCTTGCTAGAGCTTCACGCAGTCATAACTCATCTTGAAACAGCAGTTCTGATTCAAACCTTATGGAATAAGTCACACATAAGAAGTTAAGCAAAACTACTGGGGCTGGCATTTCTGTGTCACTGCAGGTAGAAGATCTTAAGACTTCTGCACACTCTATGAACTTTACTAAAATGGCACATCTTGAATTCTTTAACAAATTGGTTTTGGTTAAAAGAAAAACCCACATCAAGCTGTTTTGCAGCTTTATTCTTAAGAACCAATGACACAATGTCTGTTGTTGCAGATAGAAGTGAGGGCTCTTTGTGTGAGGTTTCCTGGTTTGAGCAATCCTAAAGCTTTACATAGCATGACGTTTCAAGGGCTCTCGCAAAGTCATCGAGAGACACTGGGGGCTTTGGCTGTTTTCCAGCTTTCTCTCAAGGGAAAACAAAAGAAAAAGAGAGCGTGGATTTGTTTGTCTTTTAAGGAGCTGTACTTGGTGGAAGCATAAAAACAGGGAGAGCTCCACTGGGTGATTAAATAATAGTTCATAGCAAGTAATAACTTTCCTCGTATTGTTTTTTAAAGTGCAAGAGGTAAGGAGCTGGGGTTGCATCTCCTCATGCCATGTGCTGCACTGTATTTGCAGCAGGAAGCCACGAGCAGCTCTGGATCCATGCTGCTGCCTGCTCCCTCAATAAACTTTTGTTCTGTGTCTCTATGGTCTTGTGGGTTTTTTTAAGCTACCCTTACTAGTTAATTGTTTCTTCCCTAGCTGACAATAGCACTCAGATCCACAAGCAGCTTCCAGAGCCCATGCTCAAATTCCCTATAGAGAAGCAAAGAGCGGGGGTTAAGGGAGCAGCAGACAGCAAGGGTGGTCATGGCCTCTTGGCCCTTGGCCATGAATGCCTGCAATGGCACAGGAGAGAGTCAAGAGGACCAGCTCCACCCTTGTAGCTCTGCTGTTTGGGAGGTCAGGCACCTCAGTCCTGCTACCCATTTGACATAGCCACCTTCAACACAACCTGCCCCTGTCCCCAGCATCTGCCTGCCCTGCTGGTGGCAGCTTCTGCTGCAAGCAGCCTTGGCCTTTGCAGGGCCACAGCCAAGCCATACACCCCAGCCCTTCCTGGTGGTGGGCTTCAGCAGCCTGGGATGGAGGCATTAAGAATCAGATCAGGCAACTAACCCCGCTTAAAAAAAAAATAAAATAAAAAGACACTTTTCTTTAAGTGCTCTGTTCACTCAACCCTTTCACCATGTAACTTCACCACCACCTATGCCAGAGACACCCTGGGTGATGAGAAGCGATGGGGGCACTAAGAGAGAAGTCACAGCCTTGTTCTTGCAATGCAGTAGGAAGGGGATGAAGGTAAACCATCACAGGGTTTACTGCTGGAGGCTGAGGGAGATGCTGGTACATGGAGATCTGTCCCCTCAGTCAAACTCCACAGGAAAAAGAAGCCAACTCTCCAGGGTATAGCACACCTTTGTTTCTGACCTCTCTGGTATTGCCTTTAAGAGGACAAGATACACATTTTTCATTCAAGAATGCTACTGTCGTGCTTGAATATACATTTCTTTCCCCAGTACCTCAAACACACTGTCTTGGACCAATATAATCATTGTTGTGGCTATGGAATGAATCAGATCAGGAAATTCTCCCAAGCCAAAACCAGCCATTTATTTCTAACCTAGAGTAGACCCTGTGCCGGCACGCAGTGCAGGCAGCACGCCACAGCCCAGGCAGGCATGGGATGCAGGGTGGGAATACACTTTGGGTCAGTGCAGCAGCCAAACCCCTCCTCTTTTGAGAGCCCATCCCCAGGTAACCCACAAACACCTCATCCTGAGGTCTCATCCCAAGACAAGCAGTGCAGGATTGACAGTGGGCATAGTGCAAGTCACACGTATGAAAACTAAAAGGAGAACAAAATGGAAAAAATACCGGGGAAGAAAAAGCCACATGGCAAGCTTTTTCTGGTTTTACCTAAAAGTGTGTGGTGAGCTCTTGCATCAAAGACAAATGTTGGACAATACAAAAGCTTGGTCATTAACACTCACATCAATCACTGGGACTGTCTGGCCAAACCACATGCTAACCCAGGCAGCATGCAAGACCAGGGAGAAGGAATGGTTTACTTTGATCTGCTGTGCAGTGAAAAGCAGGCTCATTGTAATGTCTACATGAGGATTTCACCTCTTGGTAGTTCACAAGCTCACAAAGTCTCTGAAGACATGGGTGGCGCATGCTGGAAATGTCACCAGCAGGTGCTCTGATTGCCCGTGACTCCTACCTTACCCATGCAGCAAGATGAAATATTGCTCCTGCCTGCACAGGGCAGGGAGTCCCACCTCTGAGCCCTAAATCTCCCGTGACAGTGGGAACTGGTGCAGCCACGGATCCCTGCCCTTTGTCCCAGGGCTCTCCCTTGCTGCGTTTTCCCATGTGGAGGGCCCAGTCTGTAAGGTGTGATACTCTATACCTGCTTGGTGCCAATCCAGGACTTGTATGGCTTCTCTTACAGGCCTCTAACCTCCATGCATGACCGTCTTCCAAATACGCTCTCTCTCCACCACACTTTTTATCTCCCCAGTTCTTAATTGCACCAAAGGAGGCTCTCGGATAAATATCAGTAGTAACACTTTCTTCCTCGCTTGTCATTGTTCTTCCATGATTCAAAACGGCTTCAAATGACAGGTTTGAAAAATGGCCAGGGCTTGTAAAGTGTGGGAATGGAAAAGTTTCTGAATGCTGGCAAGTGCTTATCAACGCCTGCATTGTAATATCAGCAACCAAGTGGCAATAGAGCTGTGCCAAATTAGGTGGAAAAGGAGCGCACACAAAGAAAGATCAATAGATTTAAAGGCAGAATTGCCATGAGCGTGAGTACTCCTGAATGATTTCACCCACTATTTGCTGCAGCACGAGTTTCTCTTTGGTAGCATCTCTAAGTATTGTTCCAGTGACCCTCAAGGAAGCTGACAGAAACATTCTAGTTTTCCTGCTGCAGGACAACATATACCTCACGCAATTTTGTAGCTTTTAAGCAAAACCAATCCAATAGCTTAGTCACAGTTACTTGGGGAAAATATTTCATTAACCTGTGAACTATTTGAATCTGCTTAAGAACATCAGAGTGCAGAGGCAGCCCTTCAAAGAGAAATGTTCATGTGTATCACATGCTATGTGATGCTAGAGAGAAGTCCTTGCTCAAGAATATGTGCTGAATATTTGGTTCTGTGTGGTGGGAAGCACTTCCCTGACCAGTTCTCCAGCAGACAGCATTATTTCACTGACCAACACTGAGGTGATTCTCTGGGTTACAGCATATGGGAAACTCAAAGACTGAGCAATCATACAGTGCACAGCTTCTCCCTGTGGTAAAGAGAGCTCAGCCATGCTTCACTGGTGCAGGTACCATCCCAGGATCCTGCCAAAGCTATGCTGACATTACAGAACCTTCATATGAGGGTTTCAGTGGAGGGAGGGGAAAAAAAAAAAAAAAAAAAAAAAAAGAGACAGTCCCCCAACAGTCCATCCAGATATTACAGAAACATAAAAAAAAAAAAACAACACCCCACACTTCGCCCTTTCTCCAGCAACTTTTGCAAGGACTAGGGAATCTTCACCAAACATGGCTGCCTCTCACACACTGAAAAAAACTTACCCTTGACAATGTTAAATTCCCCCCCAACAGTCACCACGTCCTCCCAAGTGCTCTCAAAGGCACTGCATTAAAAATATGTAAAGAAATGAAACATGTCACAGGCTAGTTAATAACGACTGGGTTTAAACCTAATGCTAAGTAAATTCCTGTTAACCTTACAGACCTCAACTGAGCTGTTCCCTGGGTTGTCGCAACCATAGCCAGGAGGCACTCAGATTTATCCAGTGTAATGCCGTCTTCCACTGGTCTCGTCAATGCCCCTGTCCAGTGCCGGGCGTAGCTACAGCAAAGTCCAGGTTATACAGGGAAGCCCTGCATACTCATCTCGTTCCTCCTGAAAGGGAAACACTAAAAAACTTGATCCAAGGATGGGTTTTTAAGAGTTCCTTCTACTTATGCCATAGCTATAATTCTCACCTTATGCCACTGACTTCTGTTGTCTATTTAGAGCAGGAGTCGTCAAGACTCGTAGCTATTATCACGGAAATCAGGAATTGCTGAACCTGGTTAACAGGTCTCCCCTGAAGCATGGGTAATCACTGGGACTCGAGGGACTACAGACCAAATCTCTACTCTGCCATAGACTTGAGCCCACGGGTAAGCCATTATAGCATCCAGGCACCAAATGGTGTGGAGGTGAGTCAGGTGCCCAAGTAATTTAGAGGCTCTAAGTCTAAATCTCTTTGATTTAGTTTCCCCTCACTGAACGAGGGGAAGAGCACCTCCTAGCCTCTCCAGGCTCTTGAGAAAAACCTGGTACATGGGGAAAGAACACGTAACAGTCCATCAGTAGAAGCTATTTAGCTATGAGGGACATGTGAGTATCTAAGGGACAAGAAGAGCTAGGCAAGCCAGTCTGCCCAAAGTTCAAGTAGTAAAATGAGTGATGCCCTTTGGGTTTTTTGTACTTTCTTAGCTGAAGTCACAAGAGATGTCACATGCTGTCCAAAACCACATGCCTCCTACGCCAAGACCTGCAGCATGCACAACTGCAATATACCAGGAGGTGCTTTGGCCAAGCCACTAGGTCAGGTACCTTTTCAGAAGACAGTCTGCATACTCGAAGCAGCAAGAACAAAGCGTACAGGCTAAATAACTTAATAAACAAAAATGTACCTTAGGCAATTGGTGTTCTACCCTGCTCTGCTGCCCTTCATTTACTGAAGTGAACAATGAATTAAATTATGCTTCGCCAAGGAAAAAATAAAAAAAAAGTGTGTTGAATTGTGTCAGAACATCCCATTTTGGAAATGGGGCAGGAGTATTTTCGAATGGCAAAACCTAAATTTACCATTTGTTGAGTCACAGTTTTGAGTGGTATTTTCCCCCTAAATATAGGTTACTCGAAAAAAGTAATTGCCAACTATGAAAAAGAAAGAAGTCTTCCCTTTCTCAAAAGCCATATCAGACACAGGTCGACTGTTTGAGGGAAGTTTAAAATTAAATTCCACAAAAGCATTTACTACTGAAGTAGTGAAGTTGACACAAGGAAAAAAAAATATTTTTTACAACACTATTATTTACATGTTTTGGAAAACAAGCTGTTCACTCATCCTTTCAGAAAAAAAAAAAAGAAAAAAGAGACATGTTGGAATTATTTCTATAGCAATGGATCAGAGGCTCAACGTGCTACCTCTGGACTTAAGGTGGAACAAAAAGATGGTTTCCATCTAAAAGAGCTCACAATAGAGCTGCTCAGGTTTATTCCTCCATGCAGTCCCTTTGAAATCAGTGCAACTGGTAACTAGAAAAAAAGACAGACTGGTTAGTCTGTACAAACAACAGGCGATGACACACAAACACCACTGAAGCATCCAAATGTATTACACATTTCATCACAGCAGACCCTGGCACCCATAAATCTTCAGTAATGTTGGCAGGAACTACTTGCAAATGTGTCAGGTAAGATTTGAAATGGGGAAAAAACCCCAAATATATAACTTTTTTTCTTATTATCATCAGATTACGCTGTTCTCCACATTTTAGGCCTTTCAAAGGTCAAAGCCTTCCTAGGGTCTATCCTATACGCCCATCACGAGAGTGTTGCGTTTAGGACTGGGCTTTTCAGTGTTTGAGCCCATGGTCACAACTCAGCTGATTAAGGAAGTTGCCAAAGCACCTGCTAGAATTGCCCCCTTTTAGAAGGGAAGACAGACAACCATGCTTTCCTTCAAAGGAAAGGCATGAAGGCACCATGTAATGCTTCTTACACTTATAGCCTGTGAGCCAGACTCAGCCTGTAAGACTTATCTTGGTTTCACAGTAGACAGCCCTGCCTATTGCAGCCTCTCCATTCAAATTAAAAAGGACTGAAAGGAAGACGACTTGCATTTTCATTTACTTCAAGCCTGTAAAACTTGACGATAAATATCTCTGTTACCCACCAACTCTGCAGCCATTTCTCCTTTTGATTGTGTATTCTTCTACCATATATAAAAAAAAAAAAAAAAAAAAAAGCTGAGTTAATGCACCTTTCTCACATCCAGGTTACCGGGGGCACCAGAGCAAGTGAGCAGAACTGGGAATTTGAGCACACACAGTCAATTGTGTGAGATCCTAATTTGGAGATTTAATGTCTTCTCGGCACAGGTATCCTAAGCTGCTCAAAAGGCAGCATACGCTGCCTTGCGCCACAGCACATGCAGGGCGGGAATGCCTCCACACAGTACGGTGTATCTCATCCACCGCACCTTCACCCCAGCTTAAAGCCCACTAGACCCCTCGCGCTGTGAAGCAATACGGTTAGCAAGTATAACCTTTGATTTTTAGTTGCAATTAGTATGTGTTCAGCTCCATTGTGACAAGTTATAAGGTTAGCTGGCAACTACATCTCCACAAGAACTGCCAGATTTAGTAGACAGTGGTTGCCAAGTTATATTCTTTCTATTTGCTGGGAAAAATTATTAAGTAAACAAATATATCCCAATTTAATTTTTAAATTGTCATTCTTAAGGGATGAACTGAAAGATAATTATGGCTTGGCACGCCTGTGTTATTTTACTTTTCTCCCACCCAACACTGGAAAGACAAAAGCTTTTTTTAGTGAGTGTATTCATAGATTATCTGAGGCAAGAATGGGGCATTATGATCTCTGGTCCGATTCCCTGGCTAGCACTGGCCGTGGGCTTCCCCCCTTGCTGACCCCACAAACCACCAAGCAGCCTTTGGACTAGCTTCACTTTGGGCAAGGTCTGGGCCAGATGACTTTCAGAGACTCCTTCCATGCTAAATTATTTTATGAGCTTATGAGTTTACAGCATTTGTCACAATCACAGGTTGACGTCAATCACGTATTCTGGCAAGAGGGTGAAACATGATATTAAGGCTGCGAGCAAGTTTCATCCATACTGCCAGTTTGCAAGAGTAATTATCTCATTGAGTACAAAATCACCAGCCTGTAATTAGTTTAATTGCATCCTTCTGCAGCTCCCACCGATGCCAAGCACTACACAACCAGCACTGGGCTGGTAATAGATCAAAGACCCACAGGTGAGCCACATCAGGAGGGATCAGCACAGTTTACAGCAGCTGTTAGCTGTTGTCTACCCCAAGGTTTGGGCTTCATGGTTTGGGGGGTCTGAAAGCTCCTTGTCTGTGTGCCCTTTTTTATACCCTAGACAGGTAGGATGAAATTTGCTCTGAATGAGCAAAATTAATGAGTTTCCTTGTTTACGTGACTAGATAGACAAAACCTCAGGTCACACAGACCGTTAAGGAACAAGGTAAAAATAGCAGATGGAGCATCACTCACTAGAAAAACACCACCAGGATCACTAGAGGATCCCCTCACAAAATTTCTCCAAACTATTCCTTTAGGTTCATTGCTAAGGACGTCTCACCTATTGCTATGATGGCAAAGCCTGGTAGCACAGCTCCTGATAAAATGAGAGAGAAGGACAAAGAAGTGGGGAAAATGCTGTTAAGGGTGCAGAAAGAGAAAAACGATAGGGAATTTCACACTGTGAGACCTGGGACAGACCTTTAAGGAGCATAATAAAGCCCATCAAGAAGCACAGTACACACTAGTGGTTAACAACACACAACTTGGGCCACTCACCTGGGACAGGCATCCCTCCTCCTACCCCAACACTGCCTCTCCTGCAGCCACCTAGGAAGGGAAGTGGCTTAATTTATAAAGCCAGGTCTCTTGACCAGGTGCAGGAAGGGCTCCTTGCCTGTGTGGTAGTAAGGCTGACCCCACCATGGAACAATCTGGGAAACTAAAACTCACAGAAACACCTGCGGGCATCTCCCTGGAATAGTCTCACAGCTTTGGTGGCAAGGGGATTTCCAGCCCTGGCTGCCTTTCAAGACCTCCCCAAAAGTCAAATGTGTGGGTAAAAAGGTGTTATTCTTAATTAAGGCCATCATTTTCCCCCCAACACTTACTGATAAGAGGCTTCCTTGCCCTCAGCCCACCTGTCACGCTGCTGAAGGTGACAGGCAAAACGGCTGAAAACAACCCCTGGGGGTGCACCTCGGAGCTTTGGGGGTTCAGCGCTCTGCCGGGATGGGATTTAGTGTCTTGTGCTCCCGACTACCGAAATGGCCTGTTAATTTTTTACCTAATATCTTGTCCTGGCTTCAGCTATAAATCTTTACAGAAAGAATCAAGTTAAAAATTGTCTTATGCTTAGTGATACACCCTAAACAGACACTACAGACAACACACACAGTGTCACAACAGACCTCTGTATTTAGGTCAATTATTAACCAAGTGATGCACATGATGTTTAAGTTCTTACCATTCTTCCAGTGCTTAGTGGCTGCTAAGTGAAACTTCATTTCTTTCTTTTAATGTATGCATTTTATATTTATTATCTCTTATTCTACACCTGAACCCACCTCCATACATATTCCCATATTTATTCAACAAGGATTGGCGGCAACTGGTCAGGATTTTATCAGGAGTCTGATGGTTTGGAGTTTTCTGACTTCCACAATGCTGTAATGTCATGAGGATTTCATTATAAAAACAAGTTTAAAAGGACCCCGATGGTCCTTCCCTCCTGCTGATGGACCCTCCCCCCCCGCCGCAGGGCCTGGTGGACCTGAGCAGTTGGGCTAGTTCTCCTCCACAACTACCAAACCCCAATGAACTCGTATATTTGGCGCAGGTTCTCAGTTCAGGTTCACGGTCCTTCTCTTTGCACCACTGGGGCTCAGAGGGTTTGCATTTAACTATAGTTTTTAAGGACTTCCTCACTGAGAGAGACCAAGAGGGACAGCACAAGAGCCTGAAAGGTGACAGATTAATGCCACTCAGTGACATTCAGGAGAGAGGAAAACTTTTTGCATTGTTCTAAAATGGGGCTCTCCAAGAATCAAAAGGCTCATTTTCTCAATTGCTTTGCTTGTGTAGCTGGCCAGCAGGTGACCATAATCATCACCACAATTAGATGGAAAATTCAACTGTTCAACAGAGAATTGAAAAGTGCAAAACAAAACCAGCCCAAGACTCAGTACAAAATTGTGTCACTCTCACATGAAACAGCAGGACCCTCTTTGCCGTTCAGACACACTCGGCTGTGCATACCAGGCAGGATTGTGGTGGTCCCACCTCCCTCCGCAGCGACCCGCCAACGCTCAGCTGAGGCCACTGCACATCACGCACAGCTCTTGGCGCTCGTGACGAGCAGCTCTCTGTGGCTTCTGAGCTGCACAAAGGGCATGGCACGACCTCAGAAACAACATGGGAACGCTCCTTTTCTCACAGGTTGCTCTAAGCCATTTGCCACCAGCCAGCTGAGTTTCAAAGTGAGTCAACGGTTTGTTGCCACTTTGTCCTCAGGGTGTTAAAAATGATTCATGCTGGATTTGAAGTGAAAGTTAAGTTGCTTCCTTGCCTTGGTCACCACCAACTAATGGTGGCGGGCTTGCTTGAATTCCCCTTGGCAGATGGGCTGGAGACCATTTCTTTAACTGGGATTCAGCTCCATTTCAGACAGGGATACACAAAACAGGACTAAAACACCCCAGCCCTGTTCCTACAGCTGCAGTAATGTGGGTGGGCTTCACTCTGCTTGTCTATACTCTCCATCACAGACAGTTGATAGATAACCCCCTGACTTCCATACACCAGCAGTTGGCTTAACCCCCTCCCCAAACGGCCCTGGAATAGCACGTGCGGTTATTAGTTACTTGGGGGAAGATAGGAGTAAAGAAGTAGCATCCAAATAATTAGCACCGTTTCTGACGTTAATTTTAACCTCATGGCAGCAAAGCAGATTTTCTGATGACAAACCGGACACGCAACCACTCCATAAATAACCTACTTTAAATATGAAAAGCCACTAGTCCTTAAAAAGGTGCCCAAAGATGAGACTCCAGGGGGACAATCCAACCACCCACTTTCAGCCATCACTTAAGGCTAGTATAATAAAATAGCCGGTATCATCCGTGGAGAAACACGGTGTCCTCCAGAAACGAGTAAGAACAGCCTAACTGGGAGGCTTGGGCTCCCTTTACCCAGGCACCCAAGCCAAGTGGCAGAGGCTGGTAGAGCAAAAACCTGCTACCCACCTTCATTACAAAATTTGCAGATTCACTTTGTTGGTTTGAACAACTATGGAGAGAGGAATCCTCCTGAGTAGCAGTACGTTACATTTCTGAGCAAGGTGCTCAGGAGCTGGGCCCACATGTCTGCATGCATATTTGTTTGGGAACAGGTACTCTTCTGCAGACACGGCAGGGATGCTGCAAAGCCATCGGCAGGGCCAGAAGGGAGCCAAAGCTTTTGAAAAAGCGAAGCAGAACGCCTCTCCTTTTTTTTGCTACTAATTACTTCAACAATCCCCATGTTGTCACTTGATTTCTTTCAGGCCACGCATGTTGACAGTAAATAACTATGGCTGCTCAAGAAACAAAAGTTGTGGCCACATAAGCACCGCCATGAAATGAGGTAAATCTGTTGGAAAAAAAGGAAACTGTGGGCGGTTCTGGAATAATTTTGCCCGGGACAATGTTCTTTGTCCTCAGGACAGCTGTGCTGAAGCACGCACTTGGCTTAACGTATGTGACCTCCATACTTTCGCGCTGAGCTTTCCTTTCCCGTGCTGCTCCAGCCACGCAGCCTCAGCCACATTTTTCTTCCTTCATAAGGGCATACACTCATTTTTTCTCAATTTTCCCCTGATTTTACTACCCCAGGTTAAACTGTTAGGTGATGTCACGGAGATCTTAATTCCCAAAGTGGCACCAACCATCCAGAAACTCTTTCTTCTGGGAGATGCTGAGCTTTGAAAACGTTTTCATGAAGAAATTCCTCCTAGTGTTGCATTTACTTGAGTCTATCTAACATAATATTTCCAGCATGTCTCCTCTCTAAAGCAGAGTCTTAACTTCAGCATTTATTAAAATTTTCACCCTTGGAAAATGATTTCTCAGTCACTAATGTGCTCAGCTAATTTTGGATTCCTGCTAATCAATCTTTTTTCCAGCTCTATCATACTTTCTTATGATTTAATATCTGTGAAATCAGAACGGAGGCATTTAGCGCTGTTTGCAACAGTAAAAAATAGAAGATTTTAGGATTAGAAAAATATATAGCAAAAGAAAAAAAGTGCCTATATTTTCATAATGAGAAATACCTTTAACACATCTCTCAGGCACCCTCTGGGGTAAAAAAGGATAAATCAGAGCCCTGTGCCTCCATGTCCACAGCAGGGAGCAGGCAGATGCTGGTTTACAAGTCCCAGTGATCTGGTACTCCGAGATCACTCATCACCAGACAGGGGAGGAAGGGCGACCACACTTTATTGAAGGTGGTGGTCTACCATCTTTTACTGCTTCATCACATTTATTTAAAACGTTATTTTCTTCCAGCTTTCTGTTTGTTGTCCTTACTCAACTGTCTCCAAAGGGGATTTTATCTGTTGCTATAATTTACCAGCATAGCACAACATTGAGTGTAGAGCCTGAGTCGCATCACTGCTCTCCAGGAAATGGGAGGAAGGACATTATTTTTTTTGTGATGAGCCAAGACAGGCACTACAGCCCATTGTGCTCTCCTAGGCAGACTCCTAAGGCACGTGGCATCTTAGTTGCCTCCTGAAATGTGAGAGGCTGGTGCACCCCAAAGCCCAGTGGCTGCCCTGCCTCCCTGGGCCACACGTCTCCGGGAGCAGAGAAGTCTACACTTGTCTGAAACTCCAGTTTGATTGGGACAACCAGCCTCTGATGTAATACACTAAAAAAAAAAAATAATTTAATTATTGCAGTGTCAAATCTTTCCTACTCAGGTAAGCCTGGAAGCATTTAGCTTCTTTACAGAGAGAGTAGTATGAGGGATGTTATTTCCCTGCCTGCTCCATAGTTGCAACTAATCCTTTTAACTGAAAGACCCCCACTGTGTTTTTTTTTAAATTGGAAAATTAATTTTAAAATGTTTGCCTGCTGTTGAGGATTTAGATGAGATTAGGCCAACTCCTTGGCTAAGCAGCCCCAGTCTTAGGTCTTGGCCCTCCTCACTCCTGTAAACCTCTTTTCAGCTCTTGTGCAGTTTTAATTACAGCTGCAGCTGACTTCTGGACGTCTTTTCCTTATAAGCTTCTCTTGGTGTGTTTCCCACAGAAATTAAATTGTGCAGCATTACCCCTTTCCCCGTCTTTGAACCCCTTTTATTAGGCAATTTCAGATAAACAACCTTCCTGCTTGCATTTACCAATCCCTGCCAGCTCATGGGTGAGGCTTACGGGAGAAGAGGGTTAATTTTGCACGGAGCTCAGTGGGAATGACCCATGCACACGATGCTCACTCAGCACCCCATGCCCGGGGGGCTCAGGGAGAGATTCACCTGTGTCCTCAAGGGCCCAGGGACGGCCCCTGCAGCCAGAAGGGCTCATACAGCCACCAAGCACTGTCTGCCAGGAGCCTCATGCTCTCAGCTCCCTCCGGCCCGTCCTGGAGAGCCCAAATGCCAGCCTTGAACCCCCGAGTACCTACCAGCATCCTGCCATCACAGCACAACCTGCTCAGCTCCCCTGCTGCTGCCTGCAAGAGGACTTGAGCCTATGCTGAAGCTGAACAAGTGCTGAATCCCAGCAGCCCTGTGGGACATGATGCTTCCTAACCATGCATGGAGCAGTTGAACACTTGAACACTTCACCATATTGGGCTTCAGATAGCTTGATTTTTACCTCTGGTGAAACTTTAAGCTAAAAGAAACTAGGGTAGACAGTCCCTTTCCTCTTCTCAGAGAGGCCTGAGTCACCAGTAAGGGAAAAATAATCAATTCTCATCTATCTTCCTTGAGAAATGCTGTCTGTGCCTTTATACTTTGCATATGAACTGAGACATACATGAACACATGCTGCATTTTCTAGTTTTGTGATTCAAATACTTCTTTAAGAAAAGAAAGGAGGTGAAATTGCTCTTGAGGTCAAATGGATCTTGGAAGAAGCTGCTCACTTTCCAGCTTTCAAACTGTCTGCAGTTCGAAATTTGGATTAAGACGCACCCTTACATGGTAGTATATCCATTCCCTCTTCTTCGCCTTAACGTGAAATTTGGCTGCTGGAAGATAATATTTGCAAATTGGGCTCCATCTTCTCCAACTGGAAAATGATACCGAACATCTATCAATCTCCTGAACATGTATGTTGTTATAGAATCATGGAAGAGTTTGGGTTGGAAGGGACATTTAAAGGCCATCTAGTCCAACCCCCTGCAATGAGCAGGGACATCCTCAACTAGATCAGGTTGCTCAGAGCCCCGTCCGACCTGATCTTGAACATTTCCAGTGGTGGGCCATCTACCACCTCTCTGTGCAACCTGTGCCAGTGTTTCACCACCCTTGTAGAAAATTTCTTCCTTATAGCTAGTCTAAATCTTCCCTCTTTTAATTTAAAGCTATTACCCCTTGTCCTATTGCAACAGATCCTGCTAAAAAGTTTAGCCCCATCTTTCCTGTAGGTCCCCTTTAAGTACTGAAAGGCCGCAACAAAGTCTCCCCAGAGCCTTCTCTTCTCCAGGCTGAACAACCCCAATTCTCTCAGCTTGTCCACATCAGAGAGGTGTTCCAGCCCCCTGATCACTTTTGTGGTCCTCCTCTGGACCCACTCCAACATGTCTATGTCCACATCCATTAGATCTACGTCTTAACTCTTGGAGGATACTGAAGTGTTCCCAGCCAAACCATTGGACCACTTCCAAACCTCACTGCCTCTTCTCCAGTGCGTATCTAATAACAGCTGCTAAATAGGGCAGAGCATTGCTACCAGGAAGGACTTTTTGCTCATCTCTGATGTCACTGAGGACCAGGCTCTGAAACACCTGTATCCTCTGAGCATTGCAAGAGCAAAGACAGCTGTCATCTAACACAGCTTGTGCTGTCACTGAAGTATACGCCATTGTCACAGCTTCTGTAAGAATTAGGCATTTCTATTCATGCCTTGACCTGATTAAACATGAACTGGTCACTGCATTATGCTGCTGAGAAGCTAAATCAGTCCCAACATCAAGAAAACGCTGCAGGACATTTGTCTGCAGCTGATGTTCTGTCACCAGCACTTGGCAAACTCCAGTCCCACTGATTTTGAGAGGGTGCCCAGCACCTTACAGCTGCACGCCAAGGAGCAGCCGATGCCAAGGCTCTCCTGAGCCCAACCACACCAAGCAAAGCAGAGACAAAACCCGTGCTTCTTACAAATAGGTTTATTTGCATTTTGACTGGAGCACAGATTCTAGATACAGATTTCTTCTGCACAACAGTACAAGAGCCAGTGCAAAATATGCGTTTTTTATTATTATTATTCATGTACAAAAAAAAAAAAAACAACCAACCCAAAAACCAACAAACGAAAAGACAAAGAGTGTGGCAGTATTTACTCACAACTGGTACGCCTCAGCCTCCAATTGACCCACCTCCACTCGCCCTCGCCCGTCACACTGACTTCGTGATCGGCATGGCCTGTCTCGAACGGCTGCATTGTCAGTGAAGAGAGGTAACTCCCCTAGCCCTTTGAAAGACAAACACTCACCCCAAGCAAACTGGGACAACAGCAGGCTACTTAAAAAAGTTGGACGCACCAGCTACTCACCAACGCGTCCCCCCGACAGGGAGCAGAGCATTTTGAGGGAATGGAAAAAAAAAAAAAAAAAAAAAGGAAAGAAAAAAAAGCTACAAATCGGAAATGCACAAAAAATTAGGCACCAGCTTAACCCATTTTTTTTTTTTAAACAGAAGCAAGGATGTTAAGATACACCTCCAGTCTGTCTTTTCCTATTCACCCACAGTACTGATGATCAAGGCCAAAAAAAACACTCCCCACTTTGAGTATCCTGTGCTGTCAAACAGATTTATAATCTTCAGAAAGTATTTCTACTAGTAGCATAAAGTTAAACCATTTCATAACTGGAGGAGAAAGAGAAGCTACAGTCTGAATACAAGCATTTCTTTAAGAATAGCCAAAACCAAAAGCAAACAAAAAAAGCCTGTCCCAGTCGTCCACCAGATGATAGAATTACAGCCAATGCTTAAGCAATACAACATCAAGCTAGGAAAGTCATCATATGGTTGTTCTGCTTAGGGAGTAGCTCTTACTAGTTTACAAAGCATTGGGCAAACTATTTCTCTTTAACTAATTTTCAGAAGCTGCAACATAGAACTGCAGTGTTAGTGCAAGAATATGCTCATCTGCACCAAGGCCTGGGGTTTATATTGCAGAAATTCCTCAAGTTTACACCCCTCCACGTGTACCATGTCCAAATCACCTACAGTCGTTATTATGGACTTTCATCAAATTCACACCCCTCCATGTGTACCGTGTCCAAATCACCTACTGTCGTTATTATGGACTTTTACATCTCTACCCAAGGAACAGCTGGGTTTCAAAGCTTGATCAACCAGAGTCTTTTACATTGAACTGCAATTAAACAAAGCAGAGTACCAGTTAAAGCCAAAGAACACAAGTACTCAGCACATATATGTTTTGATAAAGTACCGTATGTATGTGTGTATATATACGCATAATATGTATATGTTACATTATAAGGAGAGTGCCATTCAGGACTTCACAACTGCAAGAATCCTTTTACCACCTGCAAATTTTGAAACTTCAGCCCATTAAATTTCACACCAAGACAATGAGAACTCCAATATTTGCTAGATTGAATTATCATTTCTATTTTAGCCAATTAACCAAGCAGGGCCAGCCGAAAGAACGGGAGCTTTAATTTCAATAACACCAGCTCTGCCACCTCAGGCAGATGGCACAAATTTCTGTCACCAGATTATTTGCCCCTTCCCTGCTCTGCAGTTGTGTATCATGGACATTTCTATGAGTTCTCAGACCATCACCAGAGTCGTACTAACTGATCTGTATCAATTTACTCAGTTGCCAGAGAAGATGCCACAATTTATGAAATAATTTCAAGCAGCCTGTACAGTTCTGACAAGAACCTAGCAGTACTGGCTGGAGTCATATTGGTTTTAATCATGTAGTGGTTCTGCCTTCTCATCCCCAGCAAGCCCACTTCTTCTCATAGTGGCTGTCACCATACATACAACCTAAGAGCCAGACAGTTTGGGATACCATACAATTCATTGCAATCCTAAAACCCAGAGCTTATAAAGGTCTGCTGTACAAATTTCACATATAGAGCTGAAAGTCTCATTTAAATCACTTTGAGCGAGAGGTTTCCTTTGTTACTTTTTTAAAAAGAAACAGGAGCAACAACAACAACAAAGGCAAGAATAAACGTAACAGGCTCTTAAGAGCAAAGTAAATGCAAAACGCTTTTGGATATTTAGATGAGGGGTAGCTACTCATCTCCCTCGCCCTTAGCCTATCTAGAATTTAGATATCTAGCCCAGATAGGTAATTATTTGCACTTCCTCCAGGTTTCAGGAGACAAAAGCTTCCTTCTGGAGGCTATCACAACCTCAAATAGGGCAAATGAGTCCGTCCAAGGATGGCAGACCTTCTGTAACCACAGGGAGAGTCTAAGTGGTTAGCTAGATTACCTGCCACTTACATAGGTGAGACAAGTCTCTCTCTCACCCTTCACGTAAGCCATTAATGTGAATCCTGAAGACTTTGCTTGGTTCCTGCATGGACAAACTCACCAACTTCAACAGGGCAAGGTTCTGCTTTTGTGGTTTTGGGAGACAGAGGGGAAGGTTGGATGGCCAACCAATCTCACACCAACGTTGCCCTGACCACTAGCATTAGCCGCTCAGCCACAATGGTGCATGGCCAGTTTGCCCACGTACAACCACCCGTTGGTTACGCACCATCAGGCAACAAGGGCAAAGGGCGCAACATGTTTTCCTAACACCCAGAGACGCATCTCAGTCTACACCTTCCTCAAGGGGGACAGTGGAGGGGGAGCTGCTGATCTCCTCTCTATGGCGACCAGCAGTAGGATACAAGGAAAGTGAATGAAGTTGCACCAGGGCAAGTTCAGACTGGACATTAGTAAAGGTTCTTCACCAAGATGGTGGTTGGTCACTGGAACAGGCTCCCCAGGAAAGTGGTCCTGGCACAAAGCCTGTCAGAGTCTGAACAACGCTCTTACTCATATGGTTTAGCTTTAGGTAGTCCTGTGAGGAGTGGGGAGTTGGACTCAATGATCCTTATGTGTCCCTTCCAACTCGAGATATTCTATGATTCTAAGTTGAAGCAACTTGGAATTCTCCTAGACACCAAACTAGCTGCCCTGCATCTTCATGGGCGTGTATGTTACCAAGCACAATCCTTCAAATTTCTGCTAGAACTAGAGAGGTTCAACAAGGTCTAGAACTACTCTGTCAGGTAAGCATAGACCTTACACACACATTAAAGTTATACAGCTTTACAAACAGGCTAACATAGATAGAACAGTAGAGCCCACCCAGTAGGACAATATTTATAATCTATGCAATTATTTACTCTGGTATACCTTCTTACAGCATGGAAAGGAAAACAAGGTATATCGTCAAATTCACCCTCTACAAGTATAAAATTATTTTATTTTTAAAAATCTAAATATAACGAGTTGGAGAGTTATTTTTATTCAAAATTAATCAAGCAATTGCTACTGAAACACTACTGAAGTTCTGCCTATAATTCCTTATGGGCAAGATTTGTTTTTTAAATAATCAAGTTTCGTTGTTGTTTTTTTTTTTCTAAATAAGCAAACAGTTCTTATTCCCTAACTCTGGGAGGAAAGCTACCTCTAGCCTTTCTTCACATTGCTGTGTTTCAGTATTGCTGTGCCCCCTGGCTATCATGTGTAAGTGGATACAGCACAGGCCACGCTCCTGGCAACTTCAAGGTCTTTTTTAAACCCTTCTCATCAGGTCAGACTCACCTCTCCGAGTTGCATACCAACAACAGCCACACCAGATATTAGGCCAGTATTACAAAACAAGATGAAAAAGCACAGCCAACGTACATCTTCCAAAGACCTTCCACTAAATAAACCAAACAGCTCACGATACGCGGGGGCACATTGGTCCCACCTACTCACAAAACCGGCTGGAATTTATTCCCTTTTCGGAAGGCAGCTGTAACTGTGTGGCCACAAACGGGATGCCTCAGTGCCCAGGGCTTCCCAGCTGCCCCCCTCTACATGCACACCAGTGCAAAGCAGGCTGCAGAACCAGGGAGGCGACACAGGGACCAAGGCTGAGTGGAGCTTGGCATGGCCTCACCTTCCTCTCAAAAAGATAGCGTTTCCTATTCTCCACAAAAGGCATATCTTCCCCCAAAGCTCCCCCCAGCCCCTCTGTCTGACCTCCCTCGCTCTAGGAGACCATGTACACAACCTGGTTCTCAACCAAGAAACCTCAAGCTCCTCCATGTCATGGGGAGGAATCAACACGCCCCAAAGCCTGGGTATCCTTTTTGGAGAAACACTACAATTCATGGAGCATCCAAGACAGCCAGTTGAGGAAGATCGTGCCTAAGTAGGCAATGTTACTCAATTAGCTGAGTTGGCTGAAGGTTTTCCCATTGTAACACGATTTTTCTATTCTAGTATTATTTTTGGTGTAAAAAAAAAAAAAAAAAAAAATCAGTGGGGATGGGTGGGTTTTTTTGTGCAAAACTTGATGCTTTTAATGAAAAAAAGGTTGCTTTTCTCAATATTTTGCTTTTCATTTCTTTTGGGAAAACTTGAAACACATCGTTTTTGTCAGAAAAATATCAGTCCGTGTCTGTCTGAATTCCTCCCGTGTCAGCTGGGAGCTGTAATTCACAGGCTCCATGTCCTCTTCTTTCCCAGAAGGCTGGGCTCCTGGGCACCCCTCCAGCCTTCATGACGCATTCCCCCTTTGACTAGCCCACGGTAAGAGCATCATGGGATCTGTAACCCAGCCAAAGAGCTGGGCCCCAAGGGAGACACGGCGCACAAGGCACTTGAATGGTAATTTCTGAGGTCTGCAACAGTAGCTCAAACTGATGCTGCTTTAAGGGCCAAATGGATTTAATTAAACGTTTCCATTTCAAAAGGCTAGAACATTTTATTCAGCATTTTCCAGCTGACAATTTCGCATTTTTTGAAAAATTTCCATTCCAAGAAAATTTTTGGTATTTCATCTTTCCATCTCAATTCAGGATGAAATTAAATTTGATGCTATATGGACATTCGGTTTGGGAAACAGCCTTATTAATTAGCCTCCAACAGTGAAATGACTCCATACATGCAAGAAGGGTGTGATCCAGTTTGCCTTTGACATCCGTGGAAGCCACTTTTTCAGCTTAGTGGAGCCTGGATGGTGTCCCAAAAAGACCAAGGGAGGGTGGAGTTGACCATAGTTGCAGATATTTGAAACAGAAGTCAAAAGTGAAACAGCAAGAATATAAGAAGCAGCAACTATGATCCATTACCTCGACTCAATCAAAATTCAGTTTTACTTACTTCAGTGAGCAACAGGAGGAAAAATCATTAAGATCATAACCTAATTCCCAGTTACAGTAAAGACAGCGGTTAATCAATGCTTTGCAGAGTAGAATAAATCCATAGTATGAATTTGTCATGAGCTCTGTAACTTTTCAATGTTCAAAATATTTCCTCAGAAAACCTTCATATACTCCATACTCAAGGAGACTATTCTAAAGCTGAAGATATCATATGGTACTGAACTGCTTGCCTCTGGTTGTCTGTTCCTCCCTGAACCCCGCAAAATTGTTCTGTTGGATTGGTATTACAGAAGCTCTATCAGGATGGACCGAGGTCTCTGGACTTTGAGCACATCTACAGATGGAAAGCAGCTAAGTGTGGGCTTCCAGGGCTGACACTCTGTGTGAGGACTGGACACCAAATCCATGCTCTGCATCGCCCAGTCTGGTTTCAGATGAAGCCCCGAGCCTTCCACCTCAAAGAGTAAAAGAGGAGCCCCAGGGAGCCTATGTCCATCAGCAACAGGGTGTGTGTTGAAAGCAAGAGAGCACTCAGAACAGTAAATAAATCAATTCACCCAACCATGAGGGGTCTACAGAATTGGGTTTTGTTTATCTTTCATTTCCCTTTAGTAGAAAGCAGATGTTTTTAAGTAATAAGCAGAAACCTCGACAATTTTTAAGACTGAAGAGGAAGGGAGGGAGGAAGAAACATGTACAAGCTTTGAGGATGTTCTCAGCTCCAGCTTCAAAAAAAACAAAACCCCAAAACAACAAAAAAAAAAAAACAAAACAACCAAACAAAACAAAAACAAAACCACACACCACCAAAAATGTATATCTGTAAAAGCAACTTTTTCCTTAAGCTGTTTGGTAATTCTTAGTTCATAGGAGCATTTTATCCAGAAGGTTCTTCATGTTTCCAGTCTAGGTTGTAGCAATCTCAGTGAGGCACTAAATTTTAGGCTGTTAAAGTCTTTCTGTGCAGCACGGTCATTTTAAAATGATGTGGTATCCATCATTGCTTTCAGCTGTAACAAAGAAATGCAAAGCATTTTTTCATTGCTTTTAGAAAACAGCACAGACACAGAACTCCAGATTTTCTTCTTAGGTAGTTTGCAATAGTTTGTACTCTTGTTCCACAACCCATTCACAAAAGTTAATATTGAACATCTAGGTGAAAATATTTACATAAAGAAATACAACATACTAACTGTCATCTTTTATCATTTTACTAGAAGGTTTTCTCCTTGTTTATGTCAGTGTTATCAATGGATTTATGAAAATTTTATTACAGGGTAGCTGAGATGAAAGCAGAGATCAGTCTATCATAGTGTAAAGTTGATGCAACACCTTGACTTACACCAAATTAGATTACTTATCTTTTCAGGATAACAGCACTGTGTTTGTGATAACGTTTAGTGCAATTGAGGGGAGAAATTATCTTTAGAACTACATGTAATAGTGGCAGCAATACATACCTTTTAATGTGCTGATAACAAAACAAGATTCATCTTGGAAGTTTTGCACCATCTGAAGGGCAGGAGGAAAGAAGCCAACACACAATATTTTTAGCAATTTAATTCAAGAGGAGAGTTATCAAACAACATTTGGTGTCTAGTCCTACACAGTCCTGAGTAACCCTGCCCGTAAGATTATTAAAGTACATGACTGATTAATTAAGGTCCTTGCAGCTGCTAATGTGCTTAAGAGAAGCTTATACTAAAGTGCTTGCCTGGTACTGATCTGCCTTGTTCACCATTTTACCACCCTCTTTGCAGTTCTTGATACCACACCACCTAGTCTATTAAAAAGCATGCTCTTAATTGCTTTCAATGAAGCTATGCCAGTTTAGACTGGATGAAGGCAGCCCTCCTAAAAATCTAATAATGGTAAGACACGTTCAGCTGAACCATGAAGCTCAGCCGAGCTTACATTAGCGTCTGGGATAATATCTAGAGCTGGTCATCCCTGAGCAACAGGGTCCTTGCTGAATAAAGTCATCTCGGCAGAGTCCACCTGCTTATTTTGACCAGACGTTAGTGTATAGATGCTGTGCTTGCAGGCATAATTTACCTCTTCGTATTCTGTCAAGGCAAAGGAATCTTAATGAAACTGCTATGAGAGACAAGGCAGATCATGGGAAGCAAGATCAGTATCTAAAGTTATTTGAGTTATTCATGAGAAACAACTAGATTTTCAGAACACATGTAGGTTCTGTGAGGCCCCTAATTAAAGAGGTGAGTTAAGAGATTCAGCTGACTTCAGATCCAATCTGAAACGGCCATGGAAGGTTTGTGCTTAGTCAATGCTTCCTCCCATCTTAGAGCAGCTGTGGGGGACAGAGGAGGTGAATTACCTTCAGAAGGTCTCTCCTACAGCTGGAGTAGAAGCTGTGTGGGAGACAGGGGAGGTGACCAGAAACTTTCTGATCAGCTCAGAAAAATCTAGCTTTACACAAAAACCTTGTCCTAGCTATTGAATATCATTCAAGTAGAGCACTTTCCAGCTGTAAATTCTGACACCAAACATTCTTTTCAACTTAGTTTAATCTCCCTATTCTCTTTTGGGTTTAACATCCACCCCCTGCTCCCGCAAATCAGACTTCACTGGCCAGCCTGTGTGTCTGTGCCTAATGATGCTTGAAGTACATTCATAGAGTGCCTCACTCTTGCCACTATAGTACTAGAACAAGAAAAAAAATTATAAAAAAAGTAATAGACATTGTTAATAATTGACTTAAATAAATACTTAAAGCCTTATACCCAAGCTGGTTCGGGCAATTCCCCTACCAAGAGTTGCCTCCAAGCGCTTTACATCCATAAAGCATCAAGGTTTCAGATTTAATCAGGCTGAAATAGCAAGGAGACTTTAGGAATAAGCATGACAGCCTTCAATTTAGGCTCCAGTTGAGACCTACGCTCTGCTTCATTTGTTTTAACAATGTTTCTTATAAATGAATGAGTAAGTAATTTGGGGGGGGGGAAGAGGAAGAAGGGCAACTCACTATTAACCTGCAAGTTAATGGAATGGACTCAATTAAGCCATCATATAATGGGACACAAACAGCTAGCAGAGGTCCATGAAATCATAGCGCGCACTTACACAGCACTGACTCTGACCCACTGGCTGTAATCACTGTCCAAGATCTAAGATTAATTGACTTAAAAATTTTCAAACTTGCCTTCTTCAGGAAACTTTCCTATTCAGTTTTAAGAGTTCTTACTTTAGATCCTCACTTCAGAATTTTTTTCAGTAACCAATGTGAAAAGGAAATGGCTAATTTTGTTGTGTATTGTTTTGCTTTCAAAAAAAACCAAACCAAACCACCCTCTTCTACAAAGCAAAGATCTTAAAACCACACCAAAATCAATGGTATGCATGAATGATTTGCTTTAAGTATTTGCTTTAAGTTGTTGGGATTAGTAACTTTGCTTCCTTGAAGATTCATTCCATAATTTAAAAGGTCGTTCTAACTTCAGAAGTCAGACAACCGTTACAGCCCCGGGAAGAGTTTGCCTTAACCCCTTACCTCATTGCTCACTAACACGTGGATCCCTGTGGGTCCCTGCCGATAGATTCGGTTTATCTGCTGTGGAGAAATGCTGTACAAGTTTGCAATCTTTTCAATTAATTCCAGCGTGGTCAATTCTTCCAAGAAGATTGCATGATATACTGCAACAAGTTGAAAGTAATTACAGAATTACAGAGTAATTACAGAATAGCAACTACAGATTGCACCAAGATGCTCAATATCAGCAACCAAACGGGTTTAAGACCAATGTTCAAATCTTGACAGTAAGCAGACAAGCTTAGTACCTTTAAAGCATCCCCCAAATATCCAGCGTGATGATTTGTAGAAAAATACCCAGTTATTTGGATGTAGTGGGCAAATAAAGCACAGGTCACTTTTGCCCAGAAGAAAACACAGGGACTAATGACAACTTGTGTCATGAGGCACTAAAAAACCCCTCTACTAAAGATGTTAAAATTTTTGGATGATCTACTTCACTGATTTTGACGTTTTAAAGTAGTTCCAATTAAGCAGTAAAACACATGATATGATGTAACTTAAAAGTAGGATTTTATTAGATTTTATCCCGCTACCCCATAGATACAAACTAAAGACTACAATGTATCAAATAACTGTAGATGTCAGTTTTATTTTTTTAAATCCTATCCAAATGGTAGAAACAACCAGGTAGAAAAGTTGTGCCTGGTTAATGCTACGCACAAGAACTAAGGACAATCTCTATTCTCATTTGATTGTACATCATGTCATCAGGGAACAGCGAGTCCCCAAAAGTTTTGAATTTCCAAGAATTAGAATCTCACTTTAAAGATATACAAACCTTCCATTTCCCAGAATATTTTCAAACAAGCCGTATCTAAAGCAAATTGTGGATGGGAAGATAGTTTTTAATGCTATGTTCCCTATTAAGAACTGAATAGAGACTTCCCTGTGGTATTCTGCAGATGGCTTGTAAGCTGGGTCTGTTCCCCAGGCAGATGCTAAAAGTTGGATCCTGTAGCCCTGAAACTAACCTAAGCATCAGAATTGGGACAAACAGGACCTCTTTAAACATGCAGGACACCAAGCTGTCCCACGCAGGAGCTCAGGCATACAGCAGCATTCTCACCAGGTAAGTGTTTAACAAAATCCATAAAAACTTACCACAAAGACTGCCGTCTCCATTTTCTCGTTTTTGGTGGAGATGGGACCTGTTTTGCTCTGGTTCTTGGCAGACATAAATTGTCATCTTGGGCCTTACATTTCTATGGATTATTAAAAAACAGTATTAAAAAAAATAATTAGGTGATCTAAAATTGTTCCAGTCATCTAGCAAACACCGAGAGATGAAATCATTCAGGCTGTGCATGAATAACCAACTAAGGGATAGTCTTGATGCTGGTGACTAGATGTCTCAGGAGGTCTAGTAAGAGCCCCCTGGGAGGTGGTGGTACAGTGCAGAGCACCTTAATCTCTTCAGAATCAGATAAGAATAAATAGTTTTCAGCACTTGCCAAGCAGCTCATCATACTTGCCTTTACTGATTTGAATCCTGCCCAGCTGGAGAATTTATGATGTTATTGCAATAAAAGAAAGTTTAAGAATCATTTGAGGCTCCAGGGGTTGGTTGGTTGGTTGGTTTGTTACCTGTGATGGAGATGCAACACAGGATATTGTAGGCTGTATTCTCATATCAAGCGGATGGAAGCTATCAGCTGGTAGCAAATAAACCACTGGAGATACACATTATGCTGCTTCATTTCTAACTCAGGTGTGAGTTCAGCAACATTTCTGAGCTGTGCTTGGATTTGAATACCATCATGATCTCCAGCCTCGGAGGTGACCTCTCTGAAGTGTTAAAAGGAGGTCTAAATGCCACAGCTCCAAGACTAACTTCTAGTTAACGCTGAAATTATCAAGGGATGCTGCCATAACAAAAAAAAAAATAGGAAGGAAGAAGTACAAACCTTCCTTTGATTGCATTAAAGAGCCGAATTCCATCAGCAGGCCCACAGATTTGAACAAAATCTTCTTTGGACATCTTCAGTAAGTCAGCACCTACATATTTCAAATTGATTTTTTTTCAGAAGTTAGGCAAATCTTAGCTTTCAAATTGCATGTACGGGCAGTGGGAAAGGGCAGGGGGAGAGAATCCACAAAGCTAAATCAGACAGATTTGCCTAGAGAAGGTGTGAATTCAGAGAGATGGACACTGCAAATCATTCATTGTGAAACAGAGAGCTAGAAGCTGCCAAAAGAGCAGTGCTGCACTGGAAGATATTCTAGCCAACTCAGAGACAAGCTAGATATTTAACATTGGCCATTAAATGGCCCAATTTTCTCTGTCATGTTCACCAGGTTATTTAATCACGTTGCAAGTCTGAGAGAGGCTCCTCAAGGTTTCAACATCTTTAGCAATTCCCCCTTCCACCATCTTACTGCTCTGCACAACTACCTAATGGAAGGGTACAGTGGAGGTGGAGCTGCAGATGGAGCCAGACTCTTCTCAAAGGTGCACAGGGACAGGATGAGAGGCAGCAGACAGAAGATGAGAAACATCGATTAAGTATAAGGAAAAACTTTTTCACTGTGAGAGTAGTCAAGTATTTGAAGGGGTTGCTCAGAGAAACTGTGGAACTTCCAACCTTGGAGATATTCAAACGCAACTGCACAAGGCCCTAGACTTGCTTCAAGCAGGGGTTGCACCCAATGAACTCAAGAAGTCCCTTCCATCTTAGCTTATTCTCTTCTGTCTTCACTTACTCTATATTTCTACAAAATGTTTTGCCAAATGCTAACTAAACTAAGAACAAAAGAACAACCACACTGGACCAAACCAGGGATCCCACCAACAGTGGCCAGCAGCAGATGCTATTGATATGAAGCATGAGCGGCACTTAGAAAAGGGAATAAAGACAAAATAATTGAATGGTTTAAACTCACCCGAAAAACTTGAGAAGAGTCTACAGAACGGAGAGAACCTATTACGATGAAGCCACTGCTGGGCATCTTGAATAGAAGCAGAAGGAAGGAGATGCTACATTGCAAAAAGAATAAGAAGGTCTTGAAATGAACTGTTCACCAGTGTCCTAAAAAAGAAAAGCACCACATTAACATGATCTCAAGTACTTACATCATTGCTGGGAGGCAGGAGCTCCACTTGGTGGGTTGGAGAACTGTTGCTAAAAAAAATTATGTAAAGTTGGAAGAGAAAAAACATATTATTTTAAATTTTACATTGCAATGTCCATCCTCTTCCCCCTCCTCCATTTGATTCAACTGTCACAAGTTACATACCAACTTTGCTTCTCTCTCATATTTTGAAAAAGATGTCCAAAATCTGGACCAAGAAAGGAAAAAAATAAAATATCTCTATTTGAGCCCTTTGTTGGTCATTTGAGATCCTACTCACTGAGAGAAAAACCTCAGTTTACTGACCTCATTCAAACTTTTCCATACAGGTGACTCACTAATGAGACACCATCTAAGCACGGAAGTTGTGACCTACAGGGTGGTGAACTCAAATCCCCTAACTAAATTCACTGTCTTATAATGATTTTTCACAAAAATTGAATAAAGGACCTTATAATTCAAACCTGGTGTTATCTTAAACATAGTAAATTGCAATTTAACTATATTACACAAAAACACATTTCTACTAAATCCTGCTAAAACATAGACAGGACTTCAACATGTCAAAGATTTTCCCCAAAAGTTAATAATCTACCACTGGAAGAAAATGCTCAACAGATCTCTCCGCAAACACCAATTTTTGTCTTTTCAGTGTTTGTCCTTATTCACAGGTTGAGGTCGCTCATTGAGAATTTGTGATACAACATTGACTCATTAATAAGCTGTGTGGAAAGGCAACAAGGCTGCAGAGTCCTAGAGGAGGAAAACAAAGGCCTAAGCCAAATTCCTAGGGGAAAGCATGTTGCAGGGAGAACTCAGAAGTACCAAGGGACCCTGCTGTATATTTCTGTCATCAGCTATCATCTCGGGTGTTCCAGGACCACTAAAACTGTTTCTTTATGACAGCTATATTAATGAATTAACCATGCTTCCTGTTAGTCCTTTGATCTGGAATGGCTTCTCAAAACCCAAGCTGTTTGCCCCAGAGAGGATTTCATTACACCCCATTCAACTGGGAATTCAGCACCCCAAACTACCTCAAAACAGAAAGAAATACCAACTCTGAAGATGTGCTGAAGGCTGAAAGCCTCTAACGCTCTTGTCAGGAGATACTGGGAATTGCTGGTACAGGACATGGTGTGTTCTCTGACCCCTACAGAAGAGTAAGAGAGCAAATTCACGGCAGAAACTGCCCTGGTGGTCCTCTGATGCTCTCCTCCCATAAGCAGTGAACATACAAATAGTACTCTGCATTACAGGGAATTCCTGGCTGGAAGATCTTAAAAGTCCATGTGGGAAATATTTCCCCCTTTCTAGGAAGGGTGGTCCTTGACCTCTTCTTCCAGGGTATGAAATGCGTGGACACACAAAGCACATGCACACAAAGGCTACCGTATCAACAGAAAAGATAAAGCATTTATTTGTTACATACCCATCTCCAAGGTTGAAGCTGTTGGGAGAACTGTTGTAGCTTGGAGATGGAGCATTGTTCATTTGATAAGGCACATCTGGCCAGGGAGAGCACTGTTGGAAGAAAGGCAGCGGGGATACTTTCATAAGGATGGAAATAAAGGATTCGATTCTCTTCTCATACCACATTCATGCTGTTGCCACGCCACTAACTTCAGCTCATCACTCCTGCTGGGAGGAGGAGACGGGCCATGGATTTTCTACCCCACTCTCCAAGCGGGCTGTCAGGGGGCCAGATTGATTCCAGTTGTGCATTCCACATTTCTCCCATTTCACAAAGCCTGTCCCCAAATAACACTGGGCCAAAGTGTGCACAGCTGTAAGTCAGAGCAACGCCAGTAAGTCAGCTCAGACTGAAGGCAGCAATGATACAGAAATACCCCTGGTCTCAATTATAAACCCCTAATTAAATCCAGGCAAGAGTGACAAATACGCTCCAGTGGCATTGCTTCAGGTTTATACCAGTGAAAGAGCAGAATTTGAACCAGCCTGTTAAAACCTCTGGCTATTAGTCAAGTTATAATGGGTATTACAGGGAGAAAAGTTAAGATAGACAAAAAGCTACTAGAAGTCTTCACAAATATAGGTCAAAGTCCATATTCCATTACAGTAGTGTAAAACCAGAGTAACCCAGCTAGAATTCGTGACTGTTCTGAATTTAAGCCACTGTAATCAGCAGGAGAAATCCAGCCCTGTGGAACCCCCCGTCACCACGAGCTCAAGAAAATGCTTTGTAGGATCCCTGTTTGCAATGATAAAAAGAAGACAAGCGTAGCTTTGGAGTTTTATCATCTCCACAAATACTAGCAAATATTTTATCATCTCCACAAGCTCTAGCAAATATTTAACTCTTTGGCAACCCACATTTCCCCATCCAATATGTCAAAGTGCATCAGAGCTCACAGGAAGAGTTTGGGATCTGCCAACTCTGTAGAATTAGGTCTGTGCACACAAGAGCCTCGTTAACAACCACCACGTTAAATTAGAAAACACGCTGGTCACTCCTGGCAACTTGAAGGAAATTGAGTGGGAGGGACTGGATCTCACAAACAGGAAGTTTATTTAAATTAAGAAAAAGCCCTCATTTTTAGAAATCCAGCAAGCCACTTAAAAAAAAAGAGAACTAAATCCTGAATCAAACAACAAAACATCCCCATAGGGAAACGAAACAGCACTTTTAAACCACTGTCTTGAGTCCCTGTTGCTTAGTAATTCTGCAGCCTGGGGTAAGCTTAAATATACATCTAAGTAATGGCAGCAAGGGGTAGAAACACACATATCTCTACACCAGATGCATCAGAATATAAGACATTCAAGATTTTCCTAGAGTACAAACCAGAATATTCTGAGATCTAGTATGTAACTGTAGCCTCAATAGGCACACCCACAGAAAAACAGATTAATAATTTAATCAGACAGCCTATTCATTTGTTCAAGTGCCCCATCTCCAACATGAGCTTTTGCCAGACAGTTCTGAAGAAAATACCTCATACAAGTGGAATCTAAGGACCATGACAAGTGCCTGACAGCGCTGTAGAAGACAGAAAACACTTCTTTTAAACCTAGGCTATTAAGGGTTGGTTTATACCTCAAAACATAAAAGACTTTGGCATCTTTTGTAAACTTCAACTGTGAGAGACATTTAATAATTTCACTCAGGTCTCAGTTTCAGTCAGATCTGGGCATACGTGTCTCCACAAGGCAATCTCCAAGGCTCAGTCAGACGGCACTTTCTCTCAAATCTATCTCCCAACATGCTGAAGTAGTATGACATGTGTCTATAAACGCTTTACCTCTGTGAGAATAGTTGTCTCATAGGAAGGCTGATACTTCTCCTTCTCTTGGGTGGTCTTCTTCTCCATTTTTTCCCTGTCAGTCTTCTGTTTTCTGTCTGCTCCTTTAGGCTATAAGCACAAGCACAAGCTTTCCCTTATGCCAAGTATTACAAGTTTGGAGACAGAGGCCAACAGATTATTATTTTTTTTCTAATCTGTTCACAAAGGTCTCCTTAAGATTTATGGAAAGTCTACATATAGAACAAGATCACATTCGCATTTTCTAGACAAAAAAAAGTTAGTCAAGCATCTCTACTGTTTCTATAACATCTATAACATTAACGCTTATTGCGATTCCAAAATAGGTTGAGCACTGTCCTGAGATTCAATACCAACTGTTTCAGACCACGAGCCCTATGAGTTACGCACTTCAACTGGTATTTGTACCATCTCTCCAGGAACAGGAGAGACACTGCTCATAGAAGCAAGCCTGGAGCAGCAGATCCTTTAAGAAAACAGGCCTATGAAAAGCTTGTTTTTAAGTGACTACGGGTCTGCCATGCCCAAATGATGAACTTCAGAGATGAACAGAATCATCTTTCTCTCCTCCAGGTAGCATGGAGAGGAACTCTGCTGCAACCAGCAAAGGGTATTCAAGATCTCAAAGTTATAATCTCACTGTTCATAAAGGATTGAATCAAAGAAACCGGAGATGCCCATTCTTGCCTAGGAGCACTAAAATACAGTGGATACCCTGAATATCATCAGTGTAATACGTTGACTCAAAATGATTTAAACCAGTAGCCTCAATATACCCAAGAAACGGGACCACATTTGACATAGTTTGCAATACACATCACCTTCACGACACAAACTAATGAGGGGCAATGCCTTCTAGACACTACTTGTCTGTATTCCACAGAAAGTTATTTTGTGCACTGATGCTGCTCCAATGGGTTTCCATTCCAACCAGTCGAGGTTTGAGTTGTTGGGAGGGTTATTATTATTATTATTATTACATCCACACAGCACAGATCTCAGTTTTTATATAGTGTTCAAGGCACAATGGACAGGCATAAGTCTTTGTGCAGCACTTGGGTCATTTGAACTTAACTAGAATTGCTGTGTAGCAAAGTCACTTTGTGTGCAAGAGCCCTGTTTAAGATCTTCAGCATACCCAGTTAAAAGTCTGTTCTTCTTTTACCCCACTATTTACATCACTCCTACGCAATTTAAAAACTGTACGTTCCTGTGTCTTTGTCTAATCCAGTTGATGACAAAGCTAAAACTACCTCATACCTTGAACACTTTGATCTGGCAGCTTGCAGAATGCAAGTGTTCTGTGTATTCACCATTTTCATTCTGCTTAAAGGTGTCGATTTGCACCCGGAAGGGCACCCCTTTCTCTCCTCCATGTTTCCGTGGAGTAAATTCTGTGCTGATGCAATGTACCTGGCAAAACAAAAGCTGCGCTCATCTCTGGAGACAGTTGGAAGCTGTGAAAATCTGAATTTCAGACTCCCCAGACTTGCAGGGTGCCTGAACATGCGGGTTTGGCTGCTCCTGAGAAACTGAGAGGCAGAAGAGTTCAAAATGTTTTAATTTTTGTTCCTCAGGACAAAACAATTAGAAGAACAAGGAGCCCAGAGAGAAGCAGGGCATCAGGAAAAGCATCCTTTGATTTAAGTAAATCCCACACACAGATTGAAAACAGACAGTTGGCATTTGGGATGAGACGCACTCACGAAAGAGGAAAGCAAGCAAAACTAACAGGTTGTGAACAGTTTCCTCCAGGCAAAGCCCATGCTTAGAAAGCAACATCCATTTTTTTTTAAAAAAGAAAATCATAGCTGTAGCAGATAGTACTCCAAAGCCAGCAAGTAGCTAGCAAGTTGGATTGGCAAGTATCCTACAAATTAATTATACATGATTGTCATTTGAGTTTGTATATTATCACTAGCATCTTTCTCTCTTCTTCATGTTCTGGCTACCTTAACTCTACACGTCTTCGTAAGATATCTCACCATTCTGTTTATCACAGGAATATCACTTCTGTCTTACCTGAATGAATGCTGAGGCTCTCTTTGATGGATCCCACAGAAATTCAACAGTGTTCAACTGTGTCGGGCTGGCTCTGGGATCCAAGATACCAACTGACAGCGGAATATCTGTAGAAGAAAACCCCTAAAATTTTAAAAATATTAAATTGAAGAAGAGAAAGCATTTCCATACAATTACAAGACGTATGTGAAAAGCCAAGCCACCAACGATATATCTATTTGGGACCTATAGTGCTAGATCTCTTTCCCACCCAAAGACATACAGGATTCTTAAGAGAGGATATGAAAAACCTAAACGCACACAAAAAACACCATACATCATTCAGCACCTCACTTCCAAACACTGCACAGGAACCATAATGAAAGAGTCTCACCTATATCAAGGATGCGGTCCCCAGGACGACTCCACCTCCAGCCCTCAAGCTGCTGATGCTCTGTGTACTGCAGGCGTCGATCATGGAAAACTACACGAATTATGCTCTGTTAAGAAAAGATGGCAAGATGAACAACGTGATCCAAAGGCCCTTCTCTTGAGATGACTTTGGTTTTCCAGCGTAGAAGCAAAAGCTGATCTGTTATTTTTCTCCCTCCCATTCATGAGGAGAGCAGAGGGTCCACCTAAGAGACCCATCACCATGGTTATCAGATTCCTAAGGGACCCCTCAGTGAGAGAGCAACACACTTTCCCCCTCACAGCGCATGTCTACGCTGCATAATGCATCTCTGTACAGCTTTCTGGGATTCCGTCTGGAAGCACTATAGCAATGTCCACCTAATCTCAGGTGTCATGCCATGTAAACATCACTATACTGCCTCCACACCCAAAATGGCTCACATGGGGGTAACATTTAATGCGTCTGTACCATGCCTCAACCCCAGTATATCCCACTCTGACTATCAACTGTGAAAGCCAGCTCACCTGTCCCTGCACTGGTGGAGCTGACATGACCAGACACCTTGTCAGTGGGAATTAAACTTAATTCCAGCCATTAACAGCCAGTTGTTGTCACTGGATTTGCTCCAGCACGCTGGTAAACTGCCCCACTACACAGTTAAATGAGTGTAGAACAGGAAATCTTCTGTAACGGGAGAATTTTCCTCTCTAGCCTGCAATGGTGCAGCCATATCAGCGACCAGAGTAAAAAGGCTGGAATAAGAGCAATCCCCGGGGCAGACAAGTCCAAAGTACCCCTAACTAATATATCCTTTTGTACATTGAGAGTGCTACGCTAGCATGAGTCAGTGGCTCCTTACTTCCCAGTTTCTCGAGTCTATGCTCCTGCTGGGGATTTCTTTGTCAAATGGGAGCGAAAGTTTTTTGCCAATGAACCTGAGAAACACCCAAATCAAACCCTAGCTCTAAGAAGCAAGCAAGCCACAGCGGGAACGGCTGCAAAATTGGAATCCCAATCTACATGCTTCCCAAAATGGGCCAAAAGACAAACAGGGAACTGCCTAACCTTGGACAATATTTGAAATCCAGATTGGAATCCAAATTTTGCAACCAGCCCCCACTTCTCAAAAGAAATCCTGAGGCAGAACAGCCAAGAATTTGGGAGAGGAAGGCTTGATGGTTGGATCCAGAACCAAGATCCGGACCCAAGTTCTTGAATTTGAAATGTCTGGGGAGGTGGGAAACAACGACAACAAAAAAATCCCCAGAACCAACCAACCAAGTTCTGTATGTTCATAATTATGCCCATTACCACGGTAAACTGGAGCTATGCAGAACGTGCATGGCAGAACGATGTAAACACCAGGGTCCTCCATTTGACATGTAACAGCCCCGGCGTGTTGCTGGGGTTAAGAAGGGAATCAAGTCTGCCTCTCAGCGGTTTTGACCATGTTCACCGCTGAACTTTGGGATTCCCCTGAACCCAATATTCACAGTGAAACTCTGGGGTTGTGATCACAAACAGAATAAAGGTTCCCCTGAAGCCCTGGTAAAGCCAAGCTGCACAGTCCCGTGAAACCGGCACTCATCAACTCCATCAGCCCGGCTCCCATTAAAAACAATGGCAAAGTATTTTCCATTGTCTCAGTGTGAGCAAGGTCGGGCCCTTCATTAGAGGCTGTATGTAGTAGCAGGAAGAAAAGAAATCTATATTTCTCCTTACCTTTACATATTTTGTGTTTAAATCTTGAAACTCTCCCAATTTCCTATTCTCAAGTAGACGGATTTCATAAGACTGACCTAGAGTTTAAGGAAACATTTCCAAGGTGTTTAATACGTTGTAGCAATGAGAGAGTCATGCTGGCATTTACGTGGCTAATAAAGCATACGTTTGATCAGGGAAAGCTCATTTTTGGTAACATAATGCATTTGCCCCCAGCAATCAAGTAGGCACTAAAGCACAGCAAGAAATCTGAGGGGAAGGTTTGTCTTTTGGCAGCTAAAAGCTCTCAGTTGGGGCATCGATCACAGCCTCGTCTTCCCAGGGCTGCTACAGTTTTCTGGTCACCCTTCAGAAAGTCACCAAGGTGTTCGAGGCAGTTGTCCCCCCGTGTCACGGGGCTGTAACAGCACTGCCTTCCTCTGCCCCTTCTGCTGAAGCAACGGGGTGCGTAAAGAGCTGCTGGCACAACAAATCTAGGCACTATTCTGCAGAGGACAGCCACTTGGCAAAATCTCGCCTTCTGCAGAGAACAGTCAGGTCTGTAAGGTGTTTCGGTGAACCAGAAATACAAGATGTGTTCCATAATGCCTTGAATGCGGCTGCCCAGGGCATAAATACCCCTTCAGACATGCACGTGGAAGCAGCAGTGGGCATTACAGGATGTGTAAGGACCAATTTCGGGAAGGGAATTCATACTCCAGCACCCAACCACCACCCCCAGCATAAGGAATTTAGCCAGTTCAGTAGAATTCGGCTAACTGGTTTATGAAATAACATCTCCCTCCAAGGCTGACAGTAGACAAAGGAGACTGCTGTCCCAATACCTTAAGCACAAACGGCTAAGACAGCACAAAAGCTCATTGTATAGGACCAACTTTGTACAATAAACCTACAGCCGGTACAGAGGCAGGACAGGATTGTTAGGATTAATGGAGCATACGTATACCTTATAGCTAGTTTTTCTTGTTCGTCTTGCTATCCTCCCTTTTACTGAAAAATGCACAAGTACGACAAGGCAGGCACCGAGAAGATCAGTTTGGGTTTTCTGGCTCAACCAGTGTCTCCTCTGCACTGGCCCTGCAGAAAACTGCAAAGCAGATATATCTCCCTCTAAGCACTTGCTACCAGCAGAGACCAAAAAAAAAAAAAAAAAAAAGCTGTATTTCTGGATCTGCATCTAGAAATCGAGGACTTATAACAGCAGATGTGTCAGGAGGGCACTGTATTTCAGGCAGATTTTTCTTTTGGGAAACCCAGCTCTTCTGATTGCCTGCGTGAGTACAGACCATATCACTAGAGCACAGGGATAATTGTGCTTATTCAGCTGGCTGTCAGGGAAAGAAAAAAAAAAAGGGGGGGGGGAAGGATAACAGAGGCCATATTGAAGCCTCAAATGTTTGCACAACACTCCTACTGATGTCAATAGGAGTTCTGCAAACAGGAAATGACCCTTGAATGCAGCAAGTGGCTTGGGGCATGGGGAAAGGGAAGAATAAACCATACGAAGTACCAAGTCAAGCACTGGAAACATGCATAGATCTTAACCCATCTCTTTGTGCATATGTAAACCAAAATAACAGTGACCTTCCTTTGAAGATTGCTGGACAATAAAAGTGGATTTTGTAAACCACAGTCCTGAAATTGAGGTCTTCCACACTTTAACTCAAGAGACTTTCTAATGTTCCCACTGATACATGTTAATACTGTTTACTTGGCAATTTTTATAGAGATTGCATATCTCCCCACATAATCAATACTGTTGCATTAGCATAAAAAAAGATCAGTCTCAGGTTCACAAAATTAGTTTTCTATGTACCTATGTATATGTTGTACATGCATATCTATATTGTGTGAGGTACTTGGCTGGTTGATGGCTCAGTTCAGGGATAGTTTTCACCAGCTATGGAGCGATACAGTTCATTGCCTCAAACAAATTTACACAGCCAAGCATCTCGTGCACTTACAGTTCATTCCCATACAAATAGGGAGCTAATTAATCATTACAGAAAATTAATTTAGTATTTGAGACCATGAGCGTCCAAGAGGCAGCAAAACACATCTCTGACCGGACTCAGATGGGATAACAGGGACAGAGAAATAAGTGGCATGACTTGGTACTATAAAGGAAGGCAACGTTAGAACCAGAAGCACTGCCGGCCATTCAGCGAGCATCTCAGGAATGAGCAGGTTTTTGGGACACCTGTGTAGACTGATACACTCCTACTCTTTCATCATCCTGATCTGTTTATTTGTAGTTCCAATGAGACCAAAGAAAATGATGGACATAAAAACATCGGCCATGTTCCCTCCAAACGAGCATCAAGCACTCAAAAACTCTTCCAACCCGTTGCACAGGGTAGGAACAATACTGCAACCCAGCAGACAGCAGGCACCGTGCGTGTCCTCCCGACGGGAGAGATTCACCTCGGATGGACTTAGAAACAGATTCTGCCCACTGGTAAAAAAAGAAACTGTAGCGGAGGCAGAGTTAATATTAAATGAAAAGCCAAAGAGGAAATAAAATCCTTTGATGAAAGATATATGGGTCATCTGATGTAAGCCCTGGAACTCAGTTTACGCCATGAAAAACCTCAATCAAAACAGTATTTTACGCTAGCTGCTTTCCCCTTGACCTCTGAATGTTTAACTGCACTTACTACGCAGAACTGTTATCAAAACAAGACTCCCAGCCAAGCTTCATAAATACACGGGTTTTTTTCCCTTTCTGTGGAACTCTATCAGTGAGAATTTGGTCATAATACTTCACAATTCCTTTATATATACTTTTTTTGGTATTGATTTTGAAAAATGTGTTCTTCCTACAACTTATTCCAGCAAATACATTGCCTCGTGGCTAATGGTGCCCATAATTTATTGGCATTAGTATAGGCAGGGTTTAGATACTTGTACTTTTATAGCACCATGCTGCTTGGATTATATTTTTTCCTTGAAAAATACCTTCCAAACCTTGATTACCCTAGGTTTTCAACCATCACTATCTGCAAAACTCCTGAAACAAGTGAATTACAATCTCAGCCCTGCAATTAGAGCAGGATAACCATACTCCCCCTGGCGTCAAAGAGGTCAAAGAAGTCACTCAAATCTCGGTACACAGATGGTCTGTGAATCCTGCATCACTGACTCGTCAGCACCAGCAGGCATAGACTGCAATCTTCTGCTGAAACTAAATCAGCAACAGATCATTTTTACTCGTGTATCTAAATCTGTAAAAAAATGAGGCTGCAAGTGTGACTAAAACAACCTGTATTCCCAGTTCCCATGACACGTTGCAACTAGCGAAGCCCAAAACATACAGCTGAAATGCTGAGATTTTTCATCTGTCTCAGACAGAAATGCAGATTAATACAGGTCAGACTACATCTTTCCAAGTCAACGCTTGGTGGTAAAGCTGGAGACACGGGCAGAGGGTACCGATGCCGAGACTCTGCAATGATTTGATTGAATGGTCTGACCTTGACCTCAGCCTGGTCCTCAGCCGACAAGGGTTTGACATCCACAGGGCTCAGATGGAAGGAAGAGCCTAAAGAAAACATCTGTGGCAATGGAGAGCAGCGATGGCAGTCTCATAGCAGTCCTCCCTTACCAGGATGAGATTCAGCATTGCTGAACGTTAGTCTTAAAGGCTGGTAACTTGCTGAAACCTTGTTCCTTCCATGCTCTCAACATTAGCCATAGCTGCACCAGCACGGGTTCAAGACAGCTTCAAAGCTGGTGACCAGCCAGGTGTCTGGTCATGTTGTAATATCGCACACGTACATACAAGGGCTCCTCAAGTATCTCTATCACTACTTGAAATGAAAATACATTTTACAAGCAAATCCCTAGCACAGCTGCGTGTGACCCGGTGCTCCCCTCGCACAGAGCTTGCCACAACCCTTCTTCCCTACCTCAGGCTGTGAACAGAATGGTAACAAATGTTTGGAAACCCACATTAAGTTCCTGAGATGCAATTTGTCCCTCAGCTTCACCGAAAGCTTCAGGGGCACCAATAAAAACCTGGGCGGGTGATGATACACTGCAATTTGTATTTTGAACAGACATTCCCTGAGCGACAGCAAATTTATGCAATCTCCTCCTAGGCTAGAGTTTGAGCAACTCTGCTTTACAAACAAGGGTAGTATCCAGCAAAGTAGTAACCACCCAGGTCCAGAGAGTTCCTGCCTGGTGATTCATAGAGCAATTGCATCTATCTTAAAGAGGATTTATAGACTGTTTACTTTTTTAACTTTTATTGTCTTTGGTAATTAACGCACATTAAATGCAGGCACGACTACTTAGTTTGGGGACAAAAGAACTGAAAGTCAACAATTTGCAATGGATTAAAAATAATTTAGTTCAACATGGGAATGCTTTCACATGCTCAAAAGGTAAAAGCTATAATAGTTTAACTGATTTCTATTGCTGGAATTTAGTCAGCCATCAGGAATTCTAGGCAACTTCTGAATATAGAAGATTATCATTATTTCAAGCTCAAAGTTACGTTTTGTTCACCTATTATTTGCTACACAACCACAATATCCTTCTTGCTTTTTTATTGTTTTGGTGTTAAGTTTCAAGGGCCGCTTGCACTACACATTTTGTGGTTTTCTGCACAGTACACCGATACGATACACTGATTTCAAATTAGGATGCTGGTGTTCCAGACCAATATGACTCAGGCCTGACCTAATCTAGCCAAGCGGGCTGCTTGCCTTTCCAGCAATTAATTGAACCCTAACCTTATACTAAGCAATATCCCCAACAAAAGTCTGTGGAAAGAAAAAAAAAAAACACACACACAAAAAAAAAAAAAAACAACTGCGAGTCCTCTTTCTCAGAATGGATCCACACAGCACTAGACAGAACCAGCCTGGAAACTGTTTGATTATTAAGCCAAGCTGGCCAATAAAAATTCCATTTAGCAACTTTATATGGACATCCTAAATAGCGCACAGATAAAGGCAAAGGAATGCTGACAGTCGAATGCAGCACGCAGAAGGAGGAGGAGGGAAAAAAAAAAAAAGCATTCATCCTCCTCAACCAAAGCACATCCAGCGGGCAGGAGGATCACCTTTGAAACAGCCAAATGCAACTATTCAGGGCATCGGGCACACACAGAGATTTTTCTGACAAGAAAGATTAATGAACCCAAAGGGTAAACAGGCAAGAGTGACAGAGCTGGCATCTGAACTTGCATGCTTGATTGCCCACACCTTTTTAGCCAGACAAAAGCAAAAATAAAACTTAGCATAAGACTCGCTGGAGTGTCCCGTGTGCAGACGCTCTGCAGGACACGGAGCGAGGGCAAAATCCTCCCTCCCCCCACCACAAATGGCAGTGGGTATTCTGTGGTTGCTTACTGCAGCCTCATTTGACAAGATGCTGTAGGAGATGTTTATCCAGTGGATATTATGAATACACCAGCTACACAATAGGCCACCCTGAAAGCTCCCGCTATGCTAGGAACATGGAAATCCTGCAAAGGAGGTCCAACTGTGGGCCAGGAAATGCAAAAGGAACACAAGAGTCACCCTGACACAGTAGTCCATCTTGTCCCACATATCATCTTCAACACAGCACTTTATAAGCACCAAGGGATGGAGAAGGGTGGATATAGCCTGCCCTTTCCTGGCCATAACTTACCAGTTTCTGATATTCAGAGTCCAGATCAAGCTGTCCAGTCATGACCAATGCTCACGAACTCCTCTTTTGAACAATCTCCTTCTGAACTTGCTTGTATGGTGGCAATAAGAACCACAATTTCCTCATGCTTTGCTTTAGTATTTGCTGTCTCGCCCTTCACCTGCCTCCTGACTGTTTCCCTTTGCAGCAAAGCTACCTTAGCTCCTCTGTGTTTCGGTACCCATCCGAGCCCAACACTGAGAATGCCTGCCCTACTTGCCACTACCACCAGGGCAGCAAGACTACAGGAACACAGCCGACCAATTCAACTGCAAATTCTACTACCACCCCATAGAGCCACACTGTCATCATCTCTCATCCTGTGTCTTTCCTCCCCTTATGACCCACCCTCAACTCGAGGGGGTTTCTTTGTCCCCTTCTTTCTCTTTCCCTACCTCTTTCTTGTGGGAAAGCCAAACACATGCCTCCGAGCCAAGTTTGCTGGGGAAAAATTTCAGTGCTCATTTACTATATGAACATTTGGCTGAGCCCTGCTCTTCACAGACTTTTGAAGATGGTCTATTTTACAGTGGTGACACTTCATAGCTGTCAGGCACTGACAAAAACACTCCTCATTTGATTTCCACTCAGAAGAGAGGGATGTACATTTAATTCCTCCAAGCCTACAGTCTAACTTTGAATCAAGGACAAAAAAAACAGTCAGTAAACACAGAAACACTCCCGGTTGCTGAATTCACTGTGTGCACTTAGGTTTCTCTCGCATAGACCTCGTCCACTTTGTTGGACCCCACCTAACCTAAGCCGTAGTATAAACTTTTATTTTTAATACAAATTAATCAGTGAAGAAGCTATGGACTTCTTATGGAAAGCTGAGAAAAATATCTGCCCTTTAAAAATAATTTATTCCTGTATTTCCACTTCTCTAGCATGTACTTGAAACACCCAGGACTATCTTAGTCACATCTGTCCAGCTCAGAAAACCTCAGCCCCCTCTGTGCAAGTAAAAAATACAGGCTTTTTCTGGTTTCAACCTGTTCTAAGTCAATTTGGACAACAGGTTTTATAGCTCTATAAGAGTAGCTTTGTGTGTAATGTTTACTTGAGTTTCAGATAACTAAGAAGAACGGTCCCAGGTGAGCGGGCTGAAGAGGGATGCAGAAGAGCTGAGTACAACTCCTGACCCAACCCAGCAGCTCCCTCAGATGCCCTCAGGTAAGTCGCTCCCTTCACGTTTCCTCAGTAAGAAACTGGGAGAAAGCAAGTCCCACTCCCGCACCTGGCTATTTAGTTAGTGCCGACCACAGAGCAGGGGAGAAAACATGGTTGACAATCGTCCCATCAAAGCAGACTGTACCTTCAACACAGGTCACAAATGTGGCGCTGAGCTAAGACAAGAGGAATCTCATGGCTCAAGTGCTTGCTGTCCAGTTTCAGGAACATGTAATAAATGCTTGGTAGCAAGCAAAGAGGAAAAAAAGGTGCTTTTTTCTCCAGCCTCTTCAGAAAGAAGGTATCATACATTACACCTATAGAAACAGTTAATCCTGTCAAACCTACAGTGCTTCCCAAGCTTCTTATTGCTACTTAAAATGTGATCTTTTAGGACACTGCAAGTTAGGGAAAGCTAATTGAAAAATTACCGCATCTTCTCAGATTGATAGGTAGGTTGATACAGACAGCAAATGCTGTAAAAACGCAGGCAAAAATTTCACTATCATAATCACAAGAATCTCAAAGTAGCCACGGATAATGGAAGAAAGTAAGAGTGACATGGAATATAAGTAAAAAAATCTTACAGATATTCTCTTACTTCTCACTACGCTCAGAGGAACATCTGAGCACCTTCTTCCTTCACAGATATTGAAGATTTATTGAAGTGGGAAAACAAAATGCAGTCTAGGGGCTTCCAGTAGGAGTTGTGCACAGGCTACAATCCAGCAAATTCACAATCCCACTTGAATTTCATCCAGATGTTAGCAACAGAAGAAAGGATTACAGAAAGAATAGAAAACAGCCTCTTGGTTAAAAGACAACTGAGATTCTAGCTTCCTAGGGACAACAGAAGTCAGATGCTCTACTTATGCAGAGGTGCCCTGTCATCTGAAGCAAGATTCATAATGAGCTTAGGGATGGTGTGGTTTGGAGACAGGGTTGTTTATCCTGGGCTGCCAAGTGAAGACAGAGCTGCCAAACATATGGGGGAATTGCTGCTAGCACAATTAATGGCTTCAGCTGAGACACCAAAACCTACTCAGAGCTGTCTTCAAAGTCAGGCAGGAGACAAATTCCTTCTCCAAAGATGAAGAGGTGCACCACAAGAACCAAAAATACCACGTAGCTCGTCTCAGAAACGGGAAAGACAAACCAGTTTTGTTAGACATTTTTTAAGCCATCCAAACCCAGGAACAGGGTGGAAAGGGCTCAAGGAGCTCTACGGCACCCCACAATGATCAGGGATCGAGGATGCATAGGTGGGCAGCCACCAGGAAGCACCTGATATTCACAGTCTCAACGACACAGTCATTGTTGTGCTTGTGATCCCAGGCAAGGGTGGAGCTCACGTTCACACAGCAGAGGCCACCAGCAGCAGAGCTCCTTGAAATACCCAGGGCTTGGTCAGTAATGGCAGTGATTGTTAGGAAAAGAGGCAGTTCTTAGCATGGGACAAAGCAAAAATATCCCCACAAACAGAGCTATAATTAAACCAGAAGCACACCCAGGCAGAGCTGGTCACTCAGCCTTCTCTACACTTCATTTAGGCAAATAAAGAATTGTTCCAGGAAAACTACAAACATTCAGTCAGTTGTGACCCCATAAAAACTCAATTACGTATGAGTTAACGTCAATACAAAACAGCTTTTTTCATTTACTGTAAATCTCAGTTTTTAAAACTTTGTTCTCTGGCTGTAGAAGATTAGACTTAATTTGAACTTTAGACTTTTTAAGGGAGGCAAAGGTTCTCTTTTGCCTTCTGTTGCAAGCAATTTCATCTCCTGCCCAAGCAATTAGCCATCAGCTTCAAGATGATCTCTTCAGCTGCTCATTACCCCGTGCTTTCTGCACCCTTGAAACCAGGACATGCCTGCAGTGATCTGAGGTAGGACAACACCCAGCAGATTTTAAACACGGCACAGTTTAAAGTGTACCAGTTTATGCACACGTGTCGTGAACCTGGATGCATGCCTTTGTACCTGAGGGCTGAAATTTGGGGCTTTCATTTAGGTGTGACCCAGACTCAAACTGAGTCCATCTTCAGCTTCATGAGGCATCTGTTGCTTATGCACCTCTACAGCAACACTCCCATCACAGGTCTTCTGAGATGTTAGTGGTTTTCCCTCATGGTTTGGGTTTTTGGCTTGTTTGTTTTCTGAACTGTCTAGGACTGGCAATAAAGATGACTCCTGGAAGACACTGTAAAGCAGAGATGGCCAGCCCTCCCAATCCTAACCAGCTGTATACTAAAATCCTCACATGGCCAAGAACCACAAGTCCCATACCACAGCTCTGGAGAGATGAGCAGAGCCCAGGAAAACTTTACAGGCAGGTGACAGCCAGTTACTCTGAACTACCACTTGGGAACAGGGCTGGATTTGTCACACAGCCTGCTCTCAGTGACCCGCTGCCATCAACCTTAACCACCCTCTATTTGGAGTAATTTAGATCTGAGGCTCTGAGCCAACACAATGCTGGTCATGAAACAAAATCATTGCTTGAACAGCTCACAGTCCACATGTGGTTCTGGCACTACGAGCTAGTTCCCTTGGGCAATGACTTTCAGGTTTTTGGCTTTTTGTTTTGTTTTTTAAAGGAATGATTTTATTTCCTCACATTTATTAGCATGCCGATCTACTGTACAGTGCTTGTTTCCTCCGCATTCCTCCCAGCGCAATTTCTGGAACCACCTCCATTGCTCCCATTTCTGTCCATGTTTGAAACCAGTTTCAACCAGCCATGGTCAAACCACACCCCATATAACTGCAGACCATGGAATATGCAACTGCATCAAGGCCTCTTGCTAAAGCAGCGGTTTGTAATATGGTTGTTGGTTGATTGTTTGTCTGAAAAATCCCTATCCACAAGAGACACTGAAATAGTGCTAAAAGGCGGGCTAGTTCCAAAAACGTTAGGAGATGTTTGTGCTGCAGACTTCTGGACAGTGTAGCTCTGTTGACAGATGCGATCCCTGACCAAAGGAGCGATGCCAGCAGCAACTCCTAATGCAAGGACACAGCACCTTCACCAGTTTCGTGGACTGAAGGTGGCGTGGTGTTAAGACACCATACTAATTCCATAATTTGTCACATTGGATGAGTAATCCTCCCGAGGTCCAGTAAAGATCTCTTAACATTGGAACTGCCCTAAGGATTAACAAACTAAGATCATGTTCAATTTGGGCTCACAGTGCTCTGGCTCCAGCTTCCCAAGGAATGAGGGAAGGCAGGGGGGAAGAGACCGGGAAGGACAAGTGTAATGAGTCAGTCTTTGGAAACCAAGCTAAGGATTTGACTCTAGTTACTTCATTTACAGGCTGGTTCTAGAGCTGCAGCCAGCTAGCGCTCAGTTTCAAACTGGAGCAGACAAGCTTGGGAGCCTGCCACTGCTGAATGTCCCCAAGTCAACTTAACACAACAGCTAAGCTCACTCCCTTATGCTCCCTCACAAATGCTTCCCCAGCCCTTGCTGAAAACACTGGTCTCCACCTCAGGAGTCCTCTCAACTTCCTCTTTCACCCTTGAGGAGAGACCAGGCCAAAGACTTCTTCCTGTTCAATGCCACTGACCATCTCTCTGGGTCTATCCAGCAAGAAGCGAGGCTCATGAGAAGTCATTACACTCCACAAGCCTGAAGGCCTCTCCCATTTGTACACACAGCCCCAGAACAGACCTTCTTCCTAGCCCCTATGAAACCCTTTCAGATATCACCTGAATTTCTCCACTGGTTCCTCTTCTATCTCTGCTATGCAACTTGTCCTTCAATTTGCTATTTCCTCTTTCTCTACTCCATACCTCTGTCAGACCTGACCTTACTTCTATCCAGTTCTGCACATGGACTATCTCCTGAGCTGGTCCACTCACCAACCGCCATTGAACCAGTCACATGTGGAGTAAATGTTTCAGGGCAGGGAGCAGAGTGGCTTCACAGTGGCAAAAAGTCAGTTACTGAGTGGCAAAGAGCTCGAGTCAGGAAGGAACATTTGGACAGCAAGTAGCAAGAGCCACCCAGCAAGCAGAAAACCCCAAAGTCAGTCTTCACAACTGAGATAAGTAACCACACTGGATGCGAATTGCTTTGCTGGAGCTAGGACAGCCCCTGTGTCTTTGTATCTGCCTTACTAGGAGCCAGCTGTGACTGAAGCTCACACCAGCGCAGACTGAGCGGAGGGACATCCATTAATAAGGTTACCCATTTGCTAAAGTAATCCATCACAAAACTCAAGCATACAAGGAAGAAGGGAAGTTTTGTGTAACAGTGTTTGGCCAGACCACGATAAGCACAGAAAGAGGGTAAGGTGCAAGAGGTGTCCCTTTGCTTACAGTCGGTGTAAGGTCATAAGGTGTAGGGAATGGTCTGAAGTGCTTCATGAGGTGGCTGTGGCACCGCAGCTGGGTCACAGTGCTCTGGCATCAGTCAGCTCTTCTGCCATGCCATGAGTATTGGCACCAGAGGCCTGGGCTGCCTCGTAGTTCCCTTCACATACTGCCTCAGGCTCATACAACATAGTTCTATCAACGGGATTAATTTTCTGTGAGAGCCTTTAACTTGCACTTAGCTGTAGGTCAGGCGGGACAATTGAGATCAGTGTGGGATTCCCTAGCTTGTGTTGAGCTGGTCAAAGTAAAGAGTTGCATCACCCTCCTCTGGTTTTGGAGAAGGGATGGGAAAATATCTACACAACAGGTACCCGCTGGAAAACTATACAGCTCAAGAATCAAAAGTGGTTCCCACAGAGAAGTGTTGCTAAAGGAGAAGAAAATTTGACTCAAAGACTTTAATTTTTGCTTTTAAACTGACACACCTCCTATTTTTTTATTCCAGAAGGTCAATGCATGAGGAACGTGCTTTTGACACAGATGTCATGAAAAAAGACCAAATACCCTTTTATGTAGAAGTTCCTAAACAGAAACCTCCAAGTGAAACAGAAGGTCATCTGCCAATTCAAATTGATTCTTTGTCCTGGAATTGCAAGACAAATCCTCATCTCTTTTTAACCCCAGGAAATGTCTTCACTGATATCCCACCAACAGAAGTTAGACTCCCCAGCTCTAACCACAGCTGGTCGAAAGGTGTGTGTCCAGCATCCTCTTCTCCCCATATCTGTAGTTACCTTTAAGGAACACACAAGCTTCTCACAGCAACTCATATCCACGTGGGAGTAGACTCCAGTCCCTTTTTCCTAATTAGCACGGCCAAGGGATTTTGGTCTAAAGGACATAGTATCAAGGTAGACTACCTGTCAGACAAGTTTACAGTCAAGGCCTGCCCTTGCTACCAAAAAGGGTCAATGCTGGGAGCAAGAGTGCAGCCAATGGTGTGGACTCTGCTGGAGTAGAGCAGAATGACTTTTGAAGTTGGTACGTTGCAAGATCTCAAAAAAAAATAATAAAAAAAATCCATCTACACAGAGCGCCTTGAATTTCAAGAGTTTTTTCAAGAAACCCAGAGTATCTCAGTGTAAGAAGGAAGACAAATTGCTTGGAATCTTAAATAAATGAGGTGAGGATGCTCCTGAGAAGGTGGCAGGCAGATGCGAAGCTCCTGCCAAGAGGAACAGAATGCAGTGAGCCATTCAACTGTCAGGAGATGCACCACCTTTTACCACTAATCACCCCAAATACCCTCTAGGAATAGGTTCTGTTTCCATCCGCTGTGGCAAGCCAACAGCGCTAAAGAGTGTTCACGTCTGCCCCCAGCCCCTTCCCAACTCTGCCCCACTGCACAGCTCCTGCCAGCCTCATCCCTGCTGTGTTCCTCCAGGCCTGTCCAACCTCATGCTCTTGTGTTCTGCAAGGACACATCCCACCTTTCCCCCTGAGGGATGAAAGACACTTGCAGAAAATATACAAGAACTGGTGGTCTGCCAAGGAAACAGGTCAGTACTGTGTCAAGATGGAGCAGGAGACAGCTCCTTGTGATAGTAAGCAGGAGAAAGCCTAACACAACATGGTCTATCTGCAAAGGCTGTAACAGTCTTACTTTACATAGGAAAACCTAAACTGCTCAAGTCACACAGTGTTTTAAAACTCATGCTATTGTGTAAATGCCCTGGCAAGGTAAAAAAGCAGGCACTGCCTCACGTATGCTAAAATACTTGGCCATCAGCTGCTTTTCACAACAGAAAATCTTTTACTCAAACAGGAAAGAATTTAGTGTTTCACGGGATGGTTCATCTCCATCTCACCCTTGATATGCCCTATATCATCTCCTGGAGTCCGCTGTATTTGGATGGATAAACTGGGAAGACAGTCACAAGTCCCAAGGATCTTTTGATCTGCGAGACAGCACAGTGCATGCCTACATGACAGGAAACATGACCTTAAATAGAGCCTGCAGCACTTGGCTGATCTTCCTAGAGGGGCTCCATGGGTCTACCAGCTAGCAACACAGATCCGGCAGACAGATGCACCTGAGGTCAGAGCCCAAAGGAGGACAGAGCTCTGCTCCGTACAAACATAGAGAGAAACGTAGCCAGAGCAGGATCTGAGTGAGCTTCATGTTCAGTGAACAAAGCTTGAAGAGCTGGGACAGTGTCCTGAAGCAGGAGAGGATCTCAGTAACACAGGGCAGATGGCCTTCAGCTTGTTGCTAGGCTAATGCCCGTGTTTACAACCTGGCAGAAAACAAGTGTAATAAGTTTTAGCATGATCTGTGCCTGGAGAAGTATGATCCCTGCAGGACCCACATGCAGGAGGTGCTGCAAAACGACAGCCAAACTCCAACCACAGATGTGTCAGCACAAATTCTGCCAAAGGTGGCGGGGGGGGGGGGGGGGGAAGCCTAAAGAAACACACAGTACTTGTTTAGCAAGGAGTAAAAATTAGCCTATGAGGTCAATTATAGAAGACCTGGCTGCACTGAACCACAGCAACTTGTCAAGTTAGGGACTGAGCAGAGCCACATCACCCAGCCAGCGGGAGCAATGTCACACCCTGCCCAGACCACCGAGGAGCCCTTGGGCACTTGCTAACTCATCCTCCGGCAACAACCCCCAGCAGTGCCCGGAGACTTGCAATGTTAAGAGCCCTCCCCAGCCCAAAGTTTGCCAATCTGCTTAATTACTCTGACCTTTTAAAATGAAGGTAGGAGGCCGCAGTTTAAATTGTCTGAGATCGAGCCAGTACCTGGCTACAGGGAAGAGCACATGCTACAATGCTGCTTCAAGTCAACAGTTAAATCAATGGTACTTCATTATTTTATATCAGTTGACAATGCAGTATATAAATATGAAAAATTAAATACTCCTGCTTTCCTCCATCCCCCTCCCCATCTCTTTCCCTCTTTTCCCCATCCCACTGCCCTCCCAGTAAGGCACAAGTATGGGATCAGTCTCTCTCTCACGGGTTGTTCCCAGGAAATATGCCCTCCTCCGGTGTAGTACGAACCCTACCTTGGTTGAGGTAGGTCAGGGTTTCTTCGTGCAGCTTCACAGCGGGTGACGTGGCTGTGCAGAGGACGTACTGGAAGGGAGGCAGTTTGGCATCATTCTCAGGAGACAGCTGCGGTTCTTCCTGCTTGAAGATCGGCAGTGCAAGGACATCTCTGGAAATACAATGCACGCACTTTTAGTTACAGAGACTTCACGGAATATTCTCACCTCGATCTGCATTTGATTCTCGTGCTCCGAGATAATGGAGATGGCCTCTGGAGAAACACCCAGTTATGACGCCTGAAAAATAAAGAATTTGGCCCGTATAACGTAACAAGGCAACTTCTGCCTCTAGGATGTCAGCACTAGACACAAAAGAACTCAGCATTAACAGAACAGAATATTTCTGAGAATTAATGTATGTTTTTAAAACATAAATCAGATTTACTTTTCAGTTAAGCAGTCTTCCTGATGAAGAAAAAAATTATCAAAAGTAGATTCTTCATCCTTGTAGAGATACATTTGCTTCAGAGTTCTTGTGTTCTCAGACAAAAGCCTTTCAGAAAAAAAAAAAGGCAAGAAAGGGCACTTTATTTTAACAGCTGTATGTCAGGTTAGTAAAATGGCTGCAAGCAGAAGCCAAGGGTGAGGAGCGGACAGCTGTGGTGTAAAAAGGAGACATTCAGGTAAATCATGGCATGAACCTCTGGATTACTTGACTCATAATATTTCCTTACACTCTAATAAACCTGGTCCCAAGGCATCGCATAGCTCTTAAGAGGGCACGGGGCTGCCTTCATAAACGCACACGCAGGTGCCCAGGAGCAGCTTCGGTAGGACCCGTGCACAGTCCCAGTTCTGGCTCCTTTACAGGATGTTCATGGTGACCAGTCTGCTGATTTAGTGTCAGACTGATCCCAACCCGCACTAATCCCCAAGCAGAACAGGTATTAATGAGGCTGAGAACACAACAGAATGATTAGTACAAGATGAGATGTCAGGAATAAGCATCTTCATCTTAGCACGTCTGATACTGAAGAACTACATTAGCCTTTCCCATGTTGCTAACATTTCTGATCATTGTGTCCACCTACTTAAGACAGTAATATCCTTCTAAATTAGGAGGATTATGTTGAACACAGAGACAGCTCAGAACAAGAAGGGATTATTTTTTTTGCTCCTCCATTTCCTCCCAATGTGTGAAGATTTGAGATTGCCATTACAGAGGCTGCAGTTTTGCTCCTTTCAGTAACCCCATGCACAAAAAGCTTTAAGAAAAACTGTTCGGGAACATGCCAGCGTGTACAGGCATGCTCCCTATGGAAAGAGCATTAACAATTTTTCCCTTGTCTGTTCAGTTAATGATCCACCCTGAGTTCATTCATAGCACCCACAACCTTGAAGGCTACCCAGGTCATCAGTGACACGGCGCAGCAGTTTCTACCAAACTGCTGAAGTACCTGGTTCAAGCATGTTTTTGGCAAAATAAAGCCAGAGAGCAAACTGTGACCTTTCAGATAGAGACAGCAGAAAAGAAAGACCCATCTCTGTTTCCATTCTCTCTTCCAACTCCACCCCCTCTATATTATCACCAACTCGAAGGCATCCACCCCCATTTGCTTACTGGCATTACTGACATAATCACAGCTCTTGCCTAACTGCAGCCACAGAGAGGCTTTCTTTTTTCGCTTAGTGATGATGATTTACTACAGTAATGAAGTGACAGAAATGCCTGCAGTAGATTTCTGAAGCAGATAGCTTTGCTCCACGCACACACACGCAGGATCTGACACTGCTCCACAGAGCCATCTCACTCGCCCAGGATGCCAACGTTCGCTCTTAACGTGCTCGCCTGCACAGCGCTATTAAAATGTGTGTTGCTTTAACAGATGAGAACAGATCAAACACGCTGAAGCCTGGAAGCTTCTGCAGTTCCGCAAAAAGAAAAAAAAAACAGCGCACAAAATCTGGCCCCGGTTTAACAGTTCGGGGCGAGGAATTTGTACACCTATTCAGCTGAAACAGTTGAGAAATTTAGGCAAGGGGAAGTCAAAAATTCAAATATCATGTTTCACATCAGGCTTTTAACACCCCTACACTTGCTGGAACAGCTGTCTGATCGCTGAAGACTGTAAGCATGGAGGAATCCATAATTTTGTTTCTGGAAAGCTTTGCCATAGTAAAGCACTGATGAAGCCACACAACCTAATCACATTTTCATTCCTAGCATTTGAACTAATGACCGGTGGTATCCGTGGCTTTGGATGAAGCTCTTCTAAAACATTTCACCTTACTAAAAGCATTCAGGACTTTGAAGGCTGTGAACAACAGATCAAGGCTTAAAGGAATTTCTAAGCTATAGGTATATAAGAAATCACAATATTTGTTCAACTCTCTTCACTCAAGAGTTGTAAATCAAGTTTTGGAAAAAAATAGGCTTTCACAACAGTTCCCATCCTTAAAAAAAATAATTAAAAAAAAATGTGGAAAGCCTTAAAACTCTCCCAAGTTTTCACCTTTACAGTTCTGGTCTTAACCAAGGGTTAGTCCACTTACTTGGGAAGGGAGAAAGTTATTTGAGACAGTTCAGCCATCTGGCAGAACAGAGAATGAAATACATACAGGGCTTCCATAAAAATGAATGGAGATTTACGAGGATTTTTCTAGAGTATTGTCCTGCTGTAACTACAAATACCACTGAAGTACAGCAGAATTTACACAGATGTCTCAGATATGCACAAAGCCTTTGATCTCTGCAAAGTATCATTGACACAAGTTTCAGCTTCCTCCGGAAAGTCACTACAAGCGGCTATGGAGAACCTTCAGAAAGGCACAGCTCAGCAGAAGAACGCCCCTCCAGAAATGCACGTCTTGACACATTCCCATGGAGAGTGAATTGGCCAGAATTAGAGGTCCCTACAAAAAGCAAGGGGTTTATTCAACTGACCTTCCCAGAAACACCTGAGGCCATTGCTGCCATAAAACTGGTTTTAGGGCTTTAAGTCCCAGATCAAAACCACCACTGTCACAGTGGCAGATACTCACTAAAGCTGAAGTTTGTTCCTAAAACACTGACAGGTTACCTTCATACTGGCAGCCTTCCTATGAGACCAGGTATACTTTATCCCCCCAAGTAACGTTCAAGGCAGGAGAAATAATCTAATGTGTTTTCTGGCCAATTCCAAAGAATTTGAACTGTGGGCTTGAGCCCGATCCAGACTTGGTGATCTTGTAGCACTCCGGTGCTACACAAATCCATGATGTTAACGAAGCAACCTGAGCACTGTAAGTGCTCTCTAACACGGAGACCGAACACAGCACCGATGCTAAAGTTCATCTGCTACTACCATTCTCGCTGTCCTCAACTAAATGGGTTTGCAAGCACAGAGCAAGAGAGAACAAGACTTTCTGCTACATACACATTGTTAAAATAGACTTACTGGGAGCGAGGAAGGAGGTGAAGCACCTTGTATGAAGAAACAGGGAAGCCAACAGAAAGCAAGAATCTCACGGTATTGTATCATTTGATAATGGGAAATTATTATTCAGTCAAAATACACCGACAGGGAGCAGGAATAGTTAAGGGAAGTATTATCTGTGTTTGAAGTGCCGTGCCGGACAAAGTCAATGTTCTCTCAAGAGTGGTTATTTGGGGGTACATTTTGAAAGCAAGGCTCTTGGGCCACAGCCAGGTTCTCCACTGCTGCAATTCAGCAAAATCGCACTTCAGCAGAGGAGCAGCAGCAGCAATTGACACCAGCTGAGAGCTCAGCTTTACATATTCAGAAAAAAGATAATTCATAAGAACCCAGTAGAAAGGAAACTCCCAAAGTTGTCTACTTTGTTGTCTTTTGGAGGGAGGAAATACGGGTTTGTGCTACACATGTTACAGACTATTGTTTAGCAGCCCTTGTGCTTAAATTAGGCACATTTAATTAAACACGACTGTGTGAGGCAGGAAAAAGCTGGTTTAGGCAAGTTCAGAAAGTGAAATTCTGAGCTTTTTACCCGTCCTCCCAAAAAGAAGAGAAAGAAATCCCGTCCTGCAAAAACTGGATGCCCTCTCAGTTTGCCAACAGACGTCTTCCAGAGACTTTTGCCAGTGCTCCACTCCGCAATTGTCACACCTTCTCCCTTTGAACCACGCTACCTAAAGCTCCCGAGAAGAGGGAAGCCGGCAAAAGCAAAACTGCAGACAGATGTCTAACTAGGCGCTAAAAAAAAAATAATAATAAATTAATTAAAAAAAAAAAGGGGGGGAAAAAAAAAAGTCCCCATCTCTCAGGAAGAGTTCGCAGCGCTAACCCCGGGCGATGCCACGGCTCCGGGTGCCGCCAGGGCAGCCCAGCGAGCGGGTGGCTTCGGGGATGGACGGGGGTGGCTGGAGGACAGCTTCTCCCACCCAACACCCGCGCCCCGGGCACCCCCGGGGGCTCCGCGCTGCCCAGGGCGGGCGGGGACTCACCGCAGGTAGCTGCCGGTCGAGTGCTGGTTGTAGTGCTCCGGCTGCGTGTGCCAAAACAGCATCTTGGGGGCGGCGGAGCGGGACGGGGAGGGGACCCGGCGCCGTCCCTGGGGATAGCCGGGCGACGGGAGGGAGGGGGCCGGCCGGGCTGCCCACCCCGAGGCGCGCCGGGCACGGCTGCGGCCAGATGGAGCCGCGGCCCCGCCGGCTCTCGGTTCTTTTATGGCTCAGCCTCGGCGGCCGCGGGTTGGCCGGGCCGGGGAGCGGGAGCCGACCGAGCCCTCCCCCGGCCCGCCCCGGCCCGCCCCGCTCCGCCGCCACCCCCGGTTCCCCCCTCCCCAGCGGGCACGTAGGGGCCGGGACAGCCCCGGGGCGAAGGGACGGGTCCCCCGAGGGAAAGGGGGAGGCGGCGGGAGGTGGCTTCGCCCCGGGAAGGGTGTTTGGGAGAGCGGGGGTGTCCACGGCAAACCCTGCGGCTTGGGCGGCTTGTACCCCCCGGGAGTGCGGCAGCGGGACACGGGGACACGGGGACACCCCCGGCTCCGGACCGGCTCCGCTGGGGCTGGCTGTCTGCCCCCCACATTGGCCGTTTCTGTAAAGGCGAGCCGCCTCACGTCGGGCCGTGGGACAGCAGTGAGGCCGGGAGCGAAATCACTCTTCAGGTTCCTCTAAAGGCTTTATTTTTACAAGTGAAGGACAGCTGATTGCTTTAACTCCGTGCCGTCGGTCTCTGACGCCGGGCTGTGCTTCATGTTAATGTAAACTTTATGCCAGGGAGGTATTTTCCAGGTGGGAGAAGGAGAGACAAAGTAATTTGCCGGAGGACATGCGGGCACAAGAGGACAGTGCCAGCGACTAACCCCACCCCTCGCTCACCCAAACCCCGTCTGTCTGTCCTAACCCAGCTCCCCGGCTCGGTAAGAAGTTTGCTTCTTTCCCGTTTCAAATTGCAGATCCTGATCCTCACCCACAAGGCTCTTCATACCCATCATTTTCCTAATCCCCTGCTCCTGTGCATCTTCCTGTCCCACCAACCCTTCTCATGTTTGACAGTTTGGGGAGGGGGAACAGAGGGTAGAGGGGGTTCCCCCTTTTGGTCATGTCCTACTGTCTATCCACCAGCAGAAATGGAAACAGACCCTTAATTACTCTGAGTCATTAAAAATCTTCCAATCGGTTTTGCAGGAGAAGCCTTCCTACCCACAAGCTTCCTGGTCAAATTTCAGCTGAGAAAAAGGCAGTTTACTTAGGGGAGCTAAGTCAGCCTATATTATTATGTACTACCATGTTTTACAGCCGAGAGAGCGGCATTTCACTGTCAGATGGAATTTTTGGTATCCTGCTATGATTATAGAATGTCAATATTGTCATAGCACCTATAGATCATCTTTAGGTTGAGCCCGGGAGAGTCAGATGCAGTATAACTATAGGCACTGGCAGCATCATGAGGTGAAGAACAAGGTAACCTAAACGGTAACTAATTAGCTTCACAGAGGTGTTATGAGTCTTAAAGTTTTTAAGATGCATTATTTATATCTGCTTATCTCTGTCGATTTCAGACTAAGAAATAGCAGAGATAAATGTGCCTTTAAGGTAGTTTCTCTTTCCTCTCTTGCTACGCAGCCAGACAAACACCTGGTTCTTTCAAAGCAAAACGGCTGGAGTTATCTCGTCACTTTTCTATACTCTTAAAAATATTTAGTTCTGCTCACACGACATCTCAGCAGCAGCAGCTGCTCAGACCTTGGTTGAGCAAAGTCTATATATAGCTCTTGAACAGAGAAACAAGACAAAGTTTGCTGAGGTGTCCAAGGACTCCTCTAAATGGTAAATAGCCTTCCACAATTCGAGTATTTTGCTGCACTGACTGGAGAAATATGTAGTCCAATGTAGGAGTAAATGACCACCCTGTGCGAAATGAGGGATCCCATCATGTCTGGCACGTCAATATTTTCTTCACTATCTTTCTAGACAGTAAATATGTTGGAGGGAAGATTACTTTAAAATAATCCCATTCTTTTCCTCTCTGGCCTGTTGCTGAATGCAGAATATAAGGTGAGATCTGGTAATAAATTTTACAGAGACTCTGCCAGCAGTCTGTCTTCTGAATCTTCCTGTCCCTCCCATCCCTTTCTTAGCCAAATCTGATGAAAAAAAAAAGACATCTTTTTTCTTAGTCTACCTCTTCTGAAAGAAATCTCAGCCATCTTCTCATCTAATTCCTGCTTTTCCCCCCAGCACGGAAGCTTGCATCACAGCACCAAATACCCTCTCCTGATCTTCAAAATCCACCACATCATACAGACCAACTCCTCCTCTGCTCCCCTCTGGGGCTCCCTTGATGGCCCAGCCTCTGCCCTTCCTCTTTCCCTAACACAGCCCCTCAGTGAGGAAACCTTCTCCAGCACAGCTTTCTCACCCAAACCGCCCTTTGCTCTCCCACTCCCACCCAGATGAAAGTCGTTGCTTTCCCTCTGCTGTGCTGATTGCTCTTCTTCTCTCTTTGTAGATGCTTGTTCAATTGGCCACGGTAAAACGCTTTGCTCATATGATTAAGAGGGATTGAGTGAATATTTTGTTTGACGGATTTTTCTACTTGAGGTAATGCTATGAAGGGACCCCAGGATATTTTTTGTGTGAAAAAGTATTTTAAAAATAAGTATCTTTCCTGTGGACATTTGCTTCTGGGCACAAAAGTAATGTGCCAGTGGGCTCAAGCTGGCAGGAAGAGCTACAATATTTTTAAGTATGTAAGTCCTTTTGATTAAAAAAAAAAAATGAAACAACAAAAACAACACACCAAAAAAAAACCCCAAACACCAAACCTTCAAGCATTGATATCCGCACTTTCAGTTTAAAGTATTATTGCCCCAAAAGTTCGTTCTGCTGATTCACTGGTCATTACAATCCCTTCAGCTAAGCACTGACTGGAAAACACGCATGCCCTTCATCTGCTTTGCTGGAGAGTCAGAGGTTTAGATCAGCTTCTCGGCACCCGGCGCCAACCTAGCAGACTTTTCACTGAAGTGACTGAGATATAGTCACATATTCTGTTCCCTTTCTTCTCTGGAAAAAAAAAACAAACAAAGGTGTTTCCATTAGCCAAGGGGCTAAAGGGGTGTGAGTGTGGGAGCATTATAACACTGCAGAGGTGGCTAAGTAAAAGCTCAGGTCGGTAAAAGTAATCAAGCACTTAACTCCCACCAAATTCAAAGGAAACAAAGCATCTCTATACCTTTATGAATTCCACACAAACATCTGAATTTCTTCTGAAAAGTCCAACAGGAGCTTCTACGTCAGATAAGCAATTTTGTGTTCATGAAGCCCAAAATAAACTTAGTTAAAGGATGAAGGCTGAACATTATACTGTACTGAAGAGCCTCCCAAAGCTGCCATTAGCTCATTATGGCATTAGTCAAGGTTATTCAGGGATTGCTCCAACTCTCTCCTGACGCACGGGCCATAGAATTGCAGCCTGTCTTGATGAACCGCGGGGATCTGAAATGAGCTGCAGAGACTTCAGAAGACTTACTGGGGTGGTCACCCAAGCACTGAATATGCTTTAAGGAAAACAAAGAGCATGGTGCCTTTTGTGTTGCCTCTGTGTGTATTTTAGCTCACAGGTTCCCAGCCTCTGACTTGGGGATCCTCAGGGAAACTATATTTAAGTAGGCTCCGCAATAGAACCAAGGAAAGTGGCTGTACTGCAACTGGTTAAATTGTTTTAACTTCCCTGGAAAACACTGAAGGCACCAGAAACTAGAAACGACTGAAAAGCCAATGTTTTAATCAACTGCAATGTTCTGAATGAAGAAAGGAACAGTTTTCATACAGCCCTTATTGTTCCAAAAGCTGGAAAACCATTGCTTTGCCTTTGACAGGGTTTGGGACAGCTTCCAGTGGCAAGTGCAGGTTCTCCTTGGTAGCCCAATGACCCCCAAGGTCTCATCCATCCTGTGCGGGTCCACTTTTCAGATGGAAACGAGCCCAGATGAGTTCCCATTGCCCTCTACTGAACAGCAGCTCGGGGCGTAGCTGGTGGCCAGCAGGTCGGGGCAACGGCTACCACCAGGAGTATGAATGTAGTTTTCGTGTTACAACCGAGGAGGAGGACACCAAACTGGGAAAACTGAGAATGAACAAGGTCTTGAAAACGTGCCTTGTAGTGAAAGAAACGAGGAGCTTAGTTTGGTTTTACCAAGAGAAAGATTAGCAGGTGACCCAAACATAGTCTATACATACTCACATGGGAAATCACCGTTTCATGACAAATGCTCCTAAACCTCACAGCAAAGATACGAGAGCCAGGGAATAAACACTGCAAATTAATAAACTGAGGCTAAGAACAGGCTGCCCGATTTAGCAAGGAAAGTAAGCAACCACGAGTGCAACTTTCCCAAAGTTTGTGGTTAAAGCCCCCTTTCCCCATCCCCATTTTATCGATGTAAATTGAGACTAAATAAAGGAATTCATTTAGGTCCTGTGGCCAGTTTGACACAGGAGAACAAAGATGCTCACCGGGACCCTTTCTATCTTTGCGATCTCTGATGTCCTTGCCAAAGGTTTCCAAATGCCTTCCTATTACAGTCACCTTCTGCTCTACCGTGCGTGTCTCAGGCAATGGATCCCCTTCCCCGACAGCCAAACTGCCAGCAGCGCTCCTGTGTCGTGATGTGCTGTCAACACAGTCATCACGACACAATGAGAACCGCATTAACTGAACTTAATAGCAAAACAAATACCAGGAAGAATACCGCGCAGACTGGCTTATTTATTTCCTTATTCAAGTCATTCATCAAAACCCTCACCATTTTCTCGCTTATCAGAGGTCACCATCAAATTTCCAGCTGCCACTAAATTTCCAGGCACAACCAAGCACTGATGAATCCACGAGGTCCTTTTGCCACAGAAATTAAGCCTCATTTGCGAACTTTCCCCAATGTCATATTAATCATTTTGAGTGTCCTGATTTTATCAGCAGAATCCAAATTTTTCTTCTTCCTGGTGAACATTTCTTTTAGAGTTGCTTTGTTGTGGAAACAAAAAATATTTACACAATGAGGATGATCGATGATTGGATGACAAAATAAGCGCTTTTTAAATGCTCGTTATGCATCTATTGGCGTTGGCTTGCTCATTGTGAGCTACAGGTTGCAATTACGGAGACCAGCACTCTCTCCGATGGATGGAGCACGCACAGTAGCCGTGTTTACATTGCTACGAGGGAGGCCTCCGGAGGCGGCAGTGCTAGTAGGAAAGAAGCACATGACTTCAAAAAAAAAAAAAAAAAGAACAACAACAACAAAAAAAACCCATGTACTTTTTGGCCAGCAGCAGACACTGACTCTTGCAAACAGCTGCGCCCGGTTCGCGCTGTGCCCGCACGTCCTGCCTGCTCCGAGAGCAGCGTAAATACATTGCATCCTCGCACACACCAGGTCAGCAGAGCAAGGGGGACCGTCACCACCCGGCACTTTGTGAGGAGCAGCAGCAGGAGGCAAAGCATTGTCACACAGGGCTGAATCCGGACCAGCTCTGCTGACGGCTCCGCTGCCCGAGGAAGCTTTGCTTCACAGCAAAACCAATATGTAGCCAGGACAAAAATATCTGTGATGGCTGCGCGTATCCCACATCCACCCACCAGTCTGGTTTGCCACCCTGCCCCAAACACTGGTGTCAGCGCAACTGGGGAGTGGAAAGGGAGGGATGCAGCAGGCGGGGGCCAGGCTGCAGCAGGGACTGCTTAAACCAGCTTTGCCAGAGAGGCGAGGGTGTGTGAAAGCACAGAAAGAGGTGCCAGAAGATGTCTAGTTCATAGGTCCCACAGACCAAGGCTGTGTCCTCTCTCCTCGTGAAAAAGCAGTCTGAAAGGCCTGAACAAGAGGCAAAAAGCACTCTCTGCGGATTTGCACACCATACCAAATCAGGTGGGGTGGTTGGAATGCTGAGCACCCATGCCTCAATCCAGAAGGACCTTGGGAAACTTGAGGCCAACTACCTCATGAAGTTTAGCAGAGACACGTGAAGTAGTGCACTGAGCTGGAATAACCCCAAGCACCAGTTCAAGCTGGGAACCAACTGGTTGAAGAGCAGCCCTACTGAGAAGGACCCCGTGGGTTATCCTGAAAGCCAGCTCACATAGGAGACAACAGTTCCCTCTCACCACAAGCGAGGCAAACCACTCCTCCTAATGCAGGAGATCGAGGGAAGTTGTCATCCCTTCTGCTTGGTGCTGATGAGGCTGCACCTGTTTGAGCCACTCGTTCAAGAGGGAGGTGGAGAAGCTGAACGGGATCCAGCAGGTGAACTGCTAAAACAGTCAGGGCCTAGAGCACTTCTCCTGTGAGGAGATCTTGAGGCCCTCAGACTTGCTGAGTCTGATGATGATGAAGTTAAGACTGGATGGAATCGTGGCCCACAAGCTGTGCAAAGGCAGGTAAAAAGATGATGGAGTCAAACCTTTCGCAGTAGCAGCAGTGATCGAGGCAATGGACACAAGCTGTTGCTTGGGGGTTAGATTGAACACTAGGACAAACTTCTTCACCAGAGGACTGGAACGCTGGAACAGGGTACCACACAGGCTGTGGCATCTCCATCCTTGGAGGTATTCAAGAATCAATCAGACAGAGCCATGGCTGACTCAACTTAGGTATACTCCAGCCCTGTTTTGGGGTGGAGGTTAGATTGGAGACATCCAGAGGTCCCTTCCCACCAACATTTCAACAAGTCTATGAAATCCAGTTGCAATGGATACTATGGTCCTGACACAGGTTTTACTGTGCCCCACGGTCTCGTTCCTGCTCAAGGCAATGTCCAGGGCTCACCGCACAGGTAATGCCCAAGTACAAGTGGGATGTCCACAGCTTCTCAGCTTCTGAAGAGACCACATACTGCTCTACTGTATGTGCTCTCCTGCCCTATTGAGACTTCTAAGCAAAAAACATCTGAAAAGTGGTTACATTTAACTCTGGAGGAAAGGCTTTATTATAATTTGGACCTCGCAAAGCAACAGTGACAAGCAGACGCATCCTCTCCAATGTAAACTCCTCAAATGTGAAATGATTCCAGGATAATAATTAGACCCAGTTGAGCATGTAGAAAGATCTGAAATGCTCCACCCCAGGGCATTTATCTGTTGTAGGACAGCACGAAGCATGAAGAAGTACATTACAGAGCCTTTCATCTCCCCTTAAACACTTTAGAGACAGTTTAATTTCCTTGAAAGGAAAACATTTTAAGACCCTTCATGTACTCAAAATGCCTTTCAATAGCCCCTAGGAGAACTCTTTGTACCTTAGCAAAAATCACAATTTACAGCTCACAAGAACACTAGTCCTTCACAAATACTATGGCTTGTAAAAACTCAAAATATGAGAAAACAATGAGCATTATTATTATTACAATATTTGGTCCTTGCTTCAAAGCACTCCTCCATCAAATGAGGTTTTTCTTATAGAAATGCTCTAATTAGATGATTCACACAATGAATTCATAACCAAGAAGAAGATAAACTGGAAAAGGGAGTGTGGTTTTCTTGTATTCACTACATATAGTCTGACTAATTATTCCCAACTGGAATATCCATACATAAAAGCAATTTTGCAATGATAGTAATTTGTACAATTATTCTAATAACATGTAATTCCCTTAATTTCTATAAACCAAATTTAAGATTCTTTTTTTATTGTGTTTGCACAGCAGTTCCTAAGTCTAACAATGAAACCTCCCAAGTCCCCTCTAAGGTAAGGTGAGGTCAGGTGAGTAGAGACTCATTTCTACTGACTCGTTACAAATGCATTTATTTCCTCAATATTCCTTTCTCCCTCTCAATATCCCAGATTTCCTGCTTGAACAAGGTGTCACCTCTCATCTCTGTGAGTCCTCTGGGGCAAGTTATTCCGTCTGTATTAACTTCATATGATGGCACACAGTGTGGATGCCTGTGAATATCCTACTCGCATTAAGTAACGAGCAAGTAGTCTTACCTTACAGGTGAGGAAACTAAAGGGCAAACTGACTTCCCATCACCGAGACAGTGACAGATCTGTGAATAAATCCCAGACATCTGTGAATAAATCCCAAATCATGAGTCCCAGTCTAGCTCTTCTTAACAGCCACACATTTAGACCAGGGAGAGGTCATCTCTTTCAAGGTGGGATACGCTGTACCGAAGTCTGCGACTTTACTTTCTTCCTATGCATACAGGGATAAAGTAAATTGTTGTTTGACAAAAATTAGTGGAGTTACACAAAGGTAAAAGCCATGTAGGTGGAAGAAGGATCAGACCCTTTGTCTTTCCACAGCAGCAGTGGGGTACATTGACTTGTCTTTGCAATAACCTTAGTGAGAGCAATAGAAATGTGGCAATTTTTGCTCACCCCCACACAACCCAGGGCAGCTGTACTTGCAGTGGTTTAAGACACTACTGTTTCAAATTTTTTTTAAGACAAATCAGCACCAACTTCAAGTCTCTTTAATCTACAAATCACCTGACCGCCAAGGTACCCCGGTGGTGTTCATAAAGACTTCCCGGAGCGGGATGGGATGGCAGTCTGAGGGCACGAACCGGAATGAATATTCTCAGATAAGATGATCCAAGTGACCAAAGCACAGAACTGCTACGCCTTCCCTCCCAAACCAAGGCTTGTTGGTTTGTTTTCATAGCGAAATAACTAACCTCACTGCAAAACCCTCCTGGGACCATTGCTTTAACTTTTCCCATGATGTAGTTAGGGAAGGTCAGCAGCAGTTCAGATGCACAGCATTCAGTATTGCTAGCTATACCATGGCAAAAACTACCTATTTCTTATCTCCAGAACTGCTGTTGGACTAGAGAGACTAAGGACGCTGAAGATCTAATCGAAGCTCACTACAGCAAGCAGAAACTGTTGTCTTCAGCAGGATTTTATCTCAGGCTAGAAGCGCTCCCATATTTCATAATGAAGACAAGCCTCAAACTTTCAGAGGAAGTTTTCCTTTGTTCTACTTTAATCAATCAGTGACAATTAACCAACATTTGGTTTCAGCTCAAGGAAGGAATGACAGAAATCATTATGTCCCGGGACAGACATCCCATCAGCTTCTCCAAACCTATTAACCACGCCAGATGAATTGGCAATCAATCAACTGAGATTAAAAAGTCTAACACACAAGCCATCTTCTTTACAGCCCTCTTTGTTCCCATGTCTAGAGTCAGGATGATGCAAAATTACTACTCAACCTCTGCATATGTTCATATAAATGCAGCGTTTCTCTGTCCATAAAACAGTTTTGCTGGTTCATCCCAGGACTTGGGTTCCTCTGACACTGAAATACAACGTGGGCTTGTTCCAGGCTGCCCCTGACCAGGAACAGAACAAGCCACTCCTGATGTTTCTGTGTATAGGGCATCGGCTAAACAACTGTATTGTCACAAAATAGTTCAATCAAGAGTTATGTGCTATAGGTACAGGTTGCCCATTGTAAACGAGATTTGTGGTCTTGAAGACAGGTCATTGTAGATGGAGTAAAGATGTGAAAAATACAAGTACTAGTGTGAAATAGGAGGATAAGGTTGTTGTAGTTGTAGCTGCTTACAAGGTGTAGGTTTGCCTTCCTTATTTGCCCTAATGTAAACATCTCTTTAGAATAGGATGAACAGTGTCCTAGACTCCCTGGACCATGCCACTGCGCTCCCGCTGCCTGTAAACACTGGAGATGAATCAGATCAATCCTGCCAAACATCTGCTTTCATTTATCAAAACAAGGTTAAGAAACTTGATCATAGTTTATAAACATCTCATGGGAAGGGACTTTTCGTAACACAAACAGAGGGGAGGCAGTAACGCTGAACGGGAAGCTGACCCCATCCAGCACATAACACCTGGTGCAAGCAGTAGCAATCACCGAGATTATTACGTGAGACGGCACTGCTATTTTTATTATGAATAAATAGACTAAGCCCAAAGTGACATAATCTGCTTGGTAGTGTCAAGCAGTCAGATTTATATCTAACCTTCCTAGCTGCTTTTCAATAGTCTCCATTTATTTGGAGCACCTGGCATTTTGATTTTGTCATTATACACGCCACCTGTGGGGTTTTTTCCTTCAAATACATAAAAGAAATTATTCTTGAGTTCTTCTGCCTGCAGGTTTCTTGTTTGGACTTTCCTAACCTCAGCAGTGAGTAAAATTACACAGTTTTAATCCAGAAAATCCAGTAAATCCAAGCATAAACTGCGCTGAAGAATCATCTGTACCATTGGTGCCAGTGTTCAGCATGACTTGGAATCCATGGGGAATTCCAAAAGAAAACCCATGTTGCGATAATATTTACAAAAGAGAAGGGATGGACTCCTTAAGTAGCTTTCTAACTGCCCAAATCTAAGCAATCAAACAGTAAATAACGGGATATGGGGAGATGGCTCTTGGTGGAGGCTGTCACGGTGACACCCGTTGTTATCCCAGCTCAGCAGCAGGGAGTTGGGAACAATCACAGACTGTCACCTTTTAGTTGAAAGAAATCTGCTTTTAGTAAAGGTAACTTCTTAGCCAGACCTCTCAATCTTAAATATCAGAAATTTTACGAGCACAGCTCTCTCTGGTAGCACTTAGAAAAATCTAAAATCTGATTAATTATACAGAAGCTACAATGATTTCCCAAGTGATACCTGCTGAGGAAGACACGTGAGATACCAGATCTCCTAGCTCAGAGGCACAAAAAAAAAAAAAGGTTAAAAAAAAAAAAAGTGTGTTTTAATACAACCAAGCAGGAGCACAGGACATGGGTAGGGCCAGAGAACATCAGCCTTACTCACAGGGGACAATCTGCCGAGGAAATCATAGGAAATACCCAGTTGTTGGTTAATGATGACAGGGCAAGTCTCAAGATGAGACTTTGGAGGAGGGGAAGGGGACTTTATTTTAAAAACAAACCCACTTTCACTCATACCCTCATACCCACATACTCACAACCGGAAAAAAAACATCTGTCCATCATCCAAGCACCAAGATGTGTGTGTCCAGGGTCTGCTTGGGATCCCTCACAGTGACACAGAGCACAAGGAACACAGCTCTGCAGTCCTTGTCCTGGTTCCTTCCATGGCTGGTGACCAATCACTGCTTCGGGATGTGCTTTTGAATCCTGGAGCTGACAGCAACTGCCTTCTTTAGTCTCTCCCTCCCACCCCACCTCTGTGGGTCACGAGGGCTAACTCACTCTCCTTTCTCTCCTCCCTTAGTGTCTCAAGACTCCAGTGCCAACCTTTATCCTCCTGCTATTAGCTCTTTGATGGTCTGAGGCTTTGTTTCAGCCTGGGTATAGGTCGTCCTTTCCTGTAGGCCATCCCTTGTTTGCCTGATCCAGCCTGAAGGTGTATTGTTGCCAGCTCCGGCTCAGCCCAGCTTTGCATGGATGGAAGTGACCAGAGGTGTTCTTCTGCAGCATCCCCTGTGGTGCCTGAGATGCCAGCAGTTGCAGATGCAATCCCATGGCTTCTCCTAGATGGGAGGTCACACTGCAGCAGACTTCAGCCAGTGACCCAGAGATCCTGCCAGGGCCCAGGTTGCGCCTAAGGGGGCTGTGGAAAGTGATTGCACCGAGCCAGCCAGCTGGCTAGAGATCTGACTTTTTGGGGATTCCTATCTCTACTGGAAATTTAAAAAAAAAAGAAAAAAAAGGTTGAAAAACATTGAACTAGATAATGCAAGAGCCTTCCAGTGGCCTTGAATATGCTATTCATTGAGGTCGGAAGCTGTTATGGAATTTTTCAATACACGATTTAATCTGGGCAGCCGGAGCTCCAGAAGAAGAGGGAGGAAACCCAGCGACTCTGGAGCCAGGGCCCCTCAGGCAAGGAAAGGGAACATTTTCAATGGCTTTTAGAGGACGTGTTGGCCAAGTCACACATGTTACAGCAGTTCACTGGCGGCATTATAAAGCTGGAAAAGCAGTGTCAGGTGAGCTGCCTAAAAGGGCAAAAATTGTCCCCTACTCTGAAGCGTGCTAATATTTGGGCACTTGTGGGTTTTAACCATCTCACAGTCGGAAAGCAGCCTCTTAAGCATAGGGTTTTAGTGGCCATCCTAGACAGAGGGTTACCAGCACCTCCTCAGCAGGCTGAAACCTGCCGTGGCACTGACTTCTCAGCAGCTGAGGTGTCCCACGGTGGGTTCTGGGGTGAAAAAGCCCAGCCCAGGCAGCGGCATTGCCTCTCCCTGCACCTCCATCCACCCACGGCAGGACACGCCGCACCGCTCCCCTCGCCTGCACCAGCAGCGCCGGGAGGGGACCAGCTCCCTCTGGGAACTGTTCTTTCTCCAGGAGAAAAAAACACTTTTTTTTCGGTCTTCAGTTTGCTTCTCAGCCGGATCAGTCCCTGGATCTGAGTCCCAGTGTGGCCGTGCAACTGGTGGTGCCAGCGCGGTGCGGGGAGCAGGGATGGAAGAACCCAAGGGAGGGCTGGGGACGGATCCTGCCCTCAGCACACTGAGGTATGACTACCGCTGAGGGTATAGCATAGTCTCAACTGCAAAAAGACCAATGACAAAACAGCTTTCCGTGAACCACTTCAACACCTATCTGCCTCGATGGTGTTCCTTCCCTCCTCATGCCCGGAAAAGTTTGCTAAAGCTTTCTGCAGACAGCATCTTCTTTTCTATTCCAGAAAATCTTTATTAATAAAGCAAACAAACCCATGAGTCCTAACCTTCTCATTCACTCCCAATGTCTCGGGGGAAAATAAAACAAAACGTTCGCTGACTGGTTGCCGCAGGGTGCGGGAGCGGCTCGCAGCAGGGAGAGGTGGCCAGGAGCCGGGGAGCACCCAGGGGACACCGCGACTGTCCCTCATCACCCTGCACCACGCAGCTCTTCCCAGGCTCTCTGACAAATGTATGTTGTGACAGATCTTCAAGGGTAATGTCCTCCAGCCAAGGGAGTGACACAGCCATGTCCCCACCAAAGAAGAGCCCATTAAACTTATTGTCCCTCATATGCCAGTAGCCTTTTGGTGGGTGCTTTTGACTTCAGAGACCAATAGAGCCCAGCTATTTATACTTCACACTCAAATACATCCACTTGTTTTTAAAGCAGAGGGCATTGCCAGCCCAAGGAATATAATCTTATCCCAAGACCTTGAGAAATTCGGTGGCTGTTGTGTGTCTTCCTCCTTCAAAAGCAGCCCTTGGTCAAGGGCACCCGACACTAACTGACGTTGATAAGAGGACCACGTCCCCCACTGCTGCAAATGATCCCACTGCTCAAAGTTGATCAGGTCATATACTTTGTTAAATAAAAAACCACCGCAGCCTGGTGACAGGCATCGTGCAGGCAGTGCCTGAGGGAGGGCTCCCTGCCCATCTCCGGGTACCCTCAGCACCGGGGGACGATGGAGACCTCAGTTCAGGCTGCAAAATCCGCATGCCAGCTTTGGTGCCAAGGGCAGCAGCATCACTGGATGCAGGCAGGGGCGATCAGTTGCTCTAATTGTCTTGGGGACAATTAACCTCGGAGAGCCGAGGGGAGGACAGCAAAGCTCCCCAGCAAAGACGCCTTCTGCAGCATCCATGAGATGGGGCCATCTGGGGTGTAAGCGAGGTTAGAAAACAAACCCTAACACAAACAGAGCTGAAGGGGTGGTTGGATATCATTTAAACGTGTTTTAACAATGGAGGCAGCCCATGTCTGAACGTGTGTTTTATCTCCCTGCAGATACGTAATAGCTGTGGAGGGATCCTGGGAGTGCAGGGAAACACCAGTGACTCGCCATCCCCTTGGTAACAGGGGCCTTGAAGGAAGACATGCTCCATGCCCCGAGAAGGCCTCCCAGTGGTCGTAAATGCTTTGCTAATTTTGTATTTTTGGATGCAAGGTTTGTTTGGCCTTCTCCAGAAAGGGACCCTGGTAGGTCTTCATCCTGTGCCTCAGTTTCCTCACTTGCACAGGCAGGGTAACTGGGCTGTCCCCACACGAGCGCTGGGAAGATGGATTGGTTAATATTTGCTTAGCGCTCTGGAGATACCACTATATAAGTCTAATTACATTTTATGCCCTCATGTGATAAGGATGTCATCTTGGATTAGAGGGGATTAGTAGTTAATGCCATTCCTGTACATACCGGTCCCCTCCAGGGCTTTGATTTCTGCTGAGGAGGTTTTTCACTCTGCTTTCAAATCAGCAAGGACCTCCTAGTTATGTTAATCAAGCAAATCAAAGGATTTTGGTGCCTGAAAAGAACATTCAGTGGATTCCTGGAGATGTCTTCAGCCAAGCAGAGGTGTGTGCTCAGTGAACGTTGGTGCGCACTTGCCATCTCTAAATCTTTGACATCCCTAAACCTTTAACAGGGCTGGGGGAAGGGGGTTGAGTGTGTCCCCTTCCTGCACACTAGGCTCCAAAAGCACCGCTGAGTTATTAAGTACAAGTCTAAGTTAATGTTTAGCGCTCGCCCAAAACACGGAGATTGCCGAATGCCAAAGGAAATGGAGTGAGAAACCACATGCCGGTTAACAATTGCAGGGCAAAATGCCACTGAGAGGACATCCCCACATCCCAGCAGCGCCGCTCGCAAAGGAGTGCTCCCATCTGCAGCAACGTCCCCGGGCAAGCGAGAGGGGACGCTGGCTCCCACGGTGCACGGTGACAGCCAAGCGACTCACAGGGATTTTGCTTTCCTAAACCTATTGCTGTGAAGTTTATATCCTTACATCTGTGGTGACCTTGACCGCTCTCAGAGGACTGCCTGGAGAGATGGAGTGCTCTCCTCTGGTCGCAGAGCTATCAGGGATTGAGTTTAGATCCCTTCCAGGGATCCCTTTCCAGCGCTCCCACCTGCTCCGAGCACTGGCTCACCCCTGGCATGGGCTGGATTTCAGCAGCTGGCTGGGAAGGAAAAGGGCTATCCTGTCCCCACCTCCCACTAGGGTGGGTTTGTCCCAGAGGAAACCCTGGATCCATCACCTATTGCTGACCACCCAGGATTAGCCAGGAGAAGGACGCAGGCTGCTCTCAGCAGCAGGAGAGGAAGGATGCCACCTCCCAGCTTTCAGCCCTCGGCTGCCGGGAGCAGCTTTGGCTCAGCAGCATGATGAAGAAGCTCAGTGGACAGGAAAACCTCCAGGGACTTCTCAAGCTGCACTAAACTTCCAGAGTCAGATCCCACCACCATCCTTCAGAGGGGACTTTCTGCAGCCAGGTGTAAAGCGGGGACCTGCAACATGAAGTGGTGGGAACTGGTGGACACGAGGCACTGAGCAACAGCAAAGCTCTTGCAAACACCCCAAAAGCGTGAAACCGCTATTTGCCCAGGTGGCATGGTGATGGCCAGGGAGGCACGTCAGCACAGGCTGGCAGGAGCATTTACCAAGGTGCTAGGAGGAGATGGCCTTCCCTGAACCTGTTGCGGCGGCAGCAGCAGTACCCACCCCAGTGGAGAGGTGTCCCCAGGGCAATGGGGACCCCTGTTGAAGCAGATGCTGAAGATGTCGGAAGGGGGTTTGGAGAACGCCAAAAATGTCAGCAGCAGTGGAGCTGGACGTTGCCCTGGGTCCAGCCATAATCAACCAGCCTGCTCTGCGGCACAGTGTCCCCGGCAAGGACAGCCTGAAGCCTCAGACAACCCTTCGCCGCAGCTTCTCCTGCCCTGGTCATCGTGGGTTGGTGCTTCCCTCCAAGCCTGCGGGAGCAGAGGGATGCTCGCTGGCCGTGGGAAATCATCTGGACGCGCAAAGGAAACACAGACATGGCTTTTGCAGTTTATATTTCACTGGGAATAGGCACCTGTACGGCTAAACCATGCATGAAGGAGAGAAGTGGGTATCCTTGCAGTTACGCGCTGGGAAGACCGTGTCCTCCAAGCATGGCAGCCCATCGTTCACAGGCAGCATTTTGGAGAGGGGTTGCTCTGTGTTGTTCGCATTCAATAATAAGTGAGACTATTTTTTAATTTGTTAACACAAATAAAATGACCCCAGAGAAAGGAGGAATCGCTGCTTTCAGGAGAGGTTTGGGGTGCAAAGGGCACAAGGAGCCCTTTATGGTCCCAGACGCACCCACGACAGTGCTGAGAGGGCACAGCTGAGCGAGGCAGAGGGTGGCCAGACCTTCAGCCCCAGCTCTGAGTTGCCCATGAGGGCTCAGACGAGTCCAGCGCCCGCTGAGCCTGCCGGGAGCCAAGCTGTGCTGGGCTGGTGCTGCTGCTCCAGGGCCAACGGGATGCAAAACCAACTGGGGCTTTCTACTTACTAGGGTTAGCTCTACAGGGCAAATAAATACCTCCATTTATTTCTTATTGTTGGCCAGAAGAGCCGGCCTGTTGCAAGACAGGGACTAAATTGCTGCCGCTCTCAGTCCGGGGAGGTGCTCCCGGTCTCCCAGGGCAAGAGGAGCTGAGGCATGGTCGGGGCATCCTATTTAACTGCCTCCAGCACAGCATCCTCAGCTCAGGCTAAGGCAGAGCTGAAGCTGGCCAGGAGACTGAATTTTCATTCCTAAAAAAAATAAAATAAGTGAAAATTCAAGATTCTGAGGAAAAAAACGCTAGTTCGTTGTCTGAAACAAGACATGTTCCCTGGAAGCTAACTCATGGTACAACCGACACTAGGGGCAGCTGCAAGGCAGGGTGCTGGGGGTCATGGGGCTGCAGATGCCACGAGGATGCCCTGGCTTGGCGCGGCCCATCCAGAGCCACAGCGGAGCCGGTGCCCTGGGAGCCACCAGCATCACACTCCTTCAGCTGCGAAGAGCAACCTCCCTCCCAGCAGCTACTCCAAATGCAGGCACGGAGCCAAGCTGTCAGGGAAGCCAGCAGGGTCCCATTAGCAATTTTATCAAACTCAACATTTTTTGGCAGAACATTTCCATTTCGGTGAGTCAGCAGCCTCGGAAAGTGCCTGTCGGCTGCCGCGAAGCTCAAGGCGGGTGCGTGGGGAAAGGTCCCCGGGACACGCACTTGACCTGGCCCAGACCCAGCAGCATGGACACCATGCTTAGAAGGAGCCATGCAACAAATTCCCCGTGCGTTGGCTGTTTCCCCTCTAGTCTATTCCTTGTCCATCAACAGAAAAGCTCATCCAAGCTGAGTTTTCAGGTTAAGTGGAACAACATGCATCAGGTCGAGACAACAGAAGGATTCGCCCCCTGGCTCGTTCACTCTTCGAGTTACTTTCCGCTTTGTATGCTCGAGCAAATCATACTTTTGTCAAAATTAGGCCCGGTGACAAGTCTGCTTTATTACCCTGACTGTTAACAAGTTTTCCTCATGTAAATTTTTCTTGCTAGGCCAAAGACGTCTTGCCCCATCCGCAGAGAAGAGCTCATCCCCCTTCTCTGCATTCCCCTCCCGCATATTTGAGGGCTGCTCTCATGTCTCCCCAGGCCTCTTCTGTTGCCCGTTATCCAACCCAGGTCGAGCTTGCTGGGAGTCATCATGTCCTCACTGATCTCTGGCCACCCTCCAACCTGCCCACATCTTCCCTGTCCCAGCATGAAGCCGGCCTTTTTTCACAGCCCTCGTCTGCAAACCCCCAGCGCCTTCTTCCAGCAGGTCCTCAAGCCCTTCACAAGGATTTATGGCCTGGCTGTCGCCCGGCAGGGATGGAGTTGTTAGTGCTGTCGGAGAGATGGAGGAGATAGGTCAGGGGCGGCAGGCACGGGGGGAGCCGGCAGACGGGAGACTTGCCGGGAGCCCAAAAATGCTGCCAGCTCCTGAACCCTCTCCAACCACCAGCCAGGGAGTTTGTCTGCAGGGAGCAGAGATGGGTCTTCAACATCAGGTCGCAGCACTTGGACCAGGGTTTCACCCGTCCCAAGACAGGGGACGTCTCCGATGCGGCTCGGGTGTGGGGGGGGAAAGGCAGGGCATAAAACTGGGCTGGGGACTCGCAGCGCAGACCAGGGTCGTGGAGCCCCTGCCAGGGGAGGGCTTTGTTTCTCTCCCCTCTTTTGTCTTTTTTCCTTTTTTTTGGCCTTTTAATCAGGATGGGTTATGGGAGGACTGACAGACGGTGAGTCTTGCCGGGCGAGCCTCGGCCGCTCGCCTCCCTCTCCCGGCAGCATCCGTGGGGCTGCGGAGCATCGGCTGCAGATACCTCCTTGCAGGAAAAAGCAGGAAAAAACTGGCAGGGAGTGGAAACGAGTGGCAAGCAGATTAGAAACCCAGCTCCTATTTATAGACCGGCAGCCCAGAAACTGCCCCTGCGACAGGACCATCCGTTTAACCCTTTCAGCCCCCAGCGCCAACTCAGGCGGTGCTGAGCCAGCCCCGGCCTGTGCTGGAGGGGTGAGGGGGCGTTTGGGCAGAGGGGAAGCAGGAGACCCCGTGCCAGGGCACCCCATGGTGCAGAGGGGGCAGGAGGCAGGTCCGGGTGTGATGGACCTTGCGGAGCCACTCCCCAGCAAGGAGGATGGGGATGGAGATGGGGTCACAGGTGTAAAGAAGTTGGGTCACCAGGACGTGGAAGAGAATATCCCAGTGTCCTGCTGCACAGCGGCCAGAGCAGGCCAAAAATACTTCCTCTAACAGAGACATAATGAAGAGGTTTTAGGGGCAACTCCAATGTTTCCAGCCTCTTTTGTGACCCCTGAGCTTTGGCAGGGTTGAAGGCAGTGGGGGCCATTGCTTTGAGGGCCACTGCATACCTGCCGCTGATGCTTGCAGGGGGCTGCTCCATCCCACGTGAGCAGATTGTGGCCCCCCACCCCCTGCTGCTCCCCACCATGGTCACCCCAGAGCTTGTCAGCAAGGGGACAGCCAGGCTTAATCGCCAGCTCCCTGTCAAATTTGCAGTGATTTGTAAAAATCTAGTAGTGTTGCCAAGGAGGGGTCATGCAAACACCAAAAAACCATAGAGTTCACACTGCAAGTGCCCTGTACACCCAACGGCTGGGACCAGGAGCTGAGCAAAGCGTGGGGTGAGTCCCAGCAAGAGGCAGTCAGCACATCTCCAGGTCCCAGGAGCACACTGGTGCCATCTTCCTGAAGGTCTCCTTTGGCTACTACTCTACCTGCTGTCACTTATGGGTGCCTTTATGCCGTACGCAGTTGTTAAATACAGAAATTGGGTGTTGTCAGTTTGCTCAGCTTCCTGCTTTCTCAGGTCTAGATTTCACCAAAAGTGGTGGCACGCAGAGACACATCTGGGAGGGTGAGCAGCTTTATGAAAAAAACAGACCCCAGTGTTAGTCCTTGGGGACCCTAAACAGAAGAAAAGAGGTGCTTAGCTCTGCCACGTTGTGTTAAACGTAGTACAACCCAGTTTCTCTGCAGGAGAAGAGAAAGGGCTGCAACACTGAAAGAGGGTAGATTTCAATTGGACATAAAAGAAGAAATTTTTTTACGATGAAAAGCACTGGAACAGGTTGTCCAGAGGCGTTGTGGATGCCCCATCGTTAAAAGTGGTCAAGGTCAGGTTGGATGGTGCTTTGAGCAACCTGACCCAGTTGGGTATTTCAGATGTCCCTGCTCATGGCAGGTGGGGTGGACTAGATGATCTGTAAACCGTCCCCCCCACCCACTTCTGACCCAAACCATTCAATGATTCTGTGAAAAAAGGCATCACAGCTGCTCAGCTGGGAGTTGGGGTTTGGTACCTGGCCAGCATCTGCTGCCCATAACGGAGATCTCCGAGCGTGAGGCTGCTGCGTGCTGGCCACACACGGGCTGTCCTGCCCCACCAGCGATGCAGTTCCTGCACCGGCAGCGGCGGGTATTTTTCACTCCGTTTCACCTCCTGCAGCTCCGGCAGCCGAGCAGCTCCCCTTGGCCGGCTGGTGCAGGGTCGCCCCTGCTGCCTGCACGGGGATGGCTGCACAAACTGAGGGCTGGGTGCTGGGGGGTTTCATTGCAATTCTCCATCATTTCAGAACCAAACCTATCCCCCCCGACCCCCTCAGCCATAGGCCTCAACTGCTTGCTGCCTCTGCATGGAGAGGCTTTCCAGCTGTTCTCCCACTTGCTGGTGTCGATAGCTATTTTTACAAGATTGCTTTTCTTTGCTTCTTAATTGATCTAAATCCTTTCCCTTAGTTTTCTTGTTAAAGGTGGATTTAAAGAGAAGGAGTTCATTATCTTGGCCGTTTTTGAGTCATTATGAATTTCATCCCTCTCCTCATTAATTACTTATTACCCCTCGCGCTGGAAGGCTGCTTTGTCCCCGATGTGTTTGCGAGCAGCTTCCCTGGCACCCTGTAATCCCCGCGTTAGCTCGGTCTGGTTTACGCTGCCCTCCTTCTCCCCTCCGCTGCCCACTCGGATGCTCCCTGTCTCCGCTCCCAAGCAACCCCTTGCCTTTTCCATGCGCCCGAGCAGCTGTTTCCCGCTCAGCCCTCCCGCAGCCACCCGGAATCCGGGTCCCTCGGTGGGTCGAAGCCCCACCAGCATCATCCCCATGCATTGCCCCTGCCCCAAGGGACAAGCGTCCATCCCCGCTGGCCCCCGTGCCGGGCAGCAAGGAGAGCCGCTGGCTCCTGGTTGATGGGTTGGCACTGGAGTTTAGATATAAATAGCTCTTTTTTTTGGAAAGCAATGGCTTTGCTTGGCCTGGTTTGGGACCTGCCAAGTTATGACAAAGCAGCACGGAGAGCGGAGTAATGTTGCGTAAGGGCAACATATTTAACGGGCCAATACTTCCCGAGCCTTTGGCTGCAGTTGGATCCCCAGGGAGAACCTGAAACATGTAAGCATCTCCTGTGCTACAGCTGCGGCAGACCCGGGGAGCACAGCCGCTGCAGTGGTGTGATCATCTTCCCATCCGTGTATGAGTGCTGCCCCGGCAGCGGAGAGCCGTGCATGGTGCAGGCACTCAGACACTGACCCTGCTACTGAAACAACCTTCTCCATCTCATTTTACGTGCATATATTAGCTATAATCCCATATTACCCACAAATGGATCCATGACTAGGGATCACAACGAGTGACGGTCTTTCTCTGGACCTAAATAAACACACAACCACCCAGTCTCTGCCGACAAGAGACCCCCTTCATCCCAGCCCAATGCTTGGGTTGACTTCCATGCCCATGTTGCCCCAGCAGCTTCCCAAAAGCCTTCCATGGCTTTTTTTCTTCCCCATCACAGCAGGGGATGGAGATTTATGGCCTGTCCTCTCCCCCCCGAGGTCAGTATTACATGCATTTCCATGCTGAGCCTCCTCCCAGCAGGCTTGCCCGGGGAAGGCCCTTTCTGTACTTCATGGATGCGTATGAAAAGGCAAAGCAGGAAAAATGTGTTGGGTTGGTAAAGGGAAGAGAAGGGTGTGCGATATTTGCTCGGGGAGGGTAAACGAGGGTTGCACAAGCAAGTAATTGGGTTGCACAATCAGAAGCTGTGGAATTATTTAACTTAACAAGTTACCACTGATCAACTGAGCTGCACTTTCTCAGGGGTTTTAAGCCAAAACATCTTATTCTTTAACTGAGGCAAATTAAGATAAGGCACCTGGTCCAGGGGTGCAACTCTGCCGACAAGTGGGAAGGAAGGGGTCGCAAAATCGTTTGAGATTGGGGAAGGCAAAGTGCTGGGCTGCGAAGAAACGAGCAGCATTTCAGAGCCTCCAGGACAGAGAAACGGATTGAAAATGGGCTGCAAGTGCTTAGAGCAAGCCTTCGCGCTTGCCAGGAATCTGCTAACTACCTTTAATTGCTGGCAGCAACTCCGGTCCTCCACCAGAGGGGAGAGCCCAGCAAAACCGCCTCAGCCAGCAATTACAGCCATTCCTCATTCTCCATCTGTGAAGCAATCATGTGGCTTAGGACAACAGGGGACTTCGTGACAAAGGAGCTACAAGGGACAGATACTTTGAGGTGGTTCAATAAACAAACACCCCCTTGTCAACACGCTGCAGTCTCAGCCCTACAGGACACGCCAAAATCCAGCACAGAAGGAGCCAGGAGACTGAGCGAGAGGATTATTTTCTTGTGCTCCTGTATTTCATTTGCAGTAACCACTCTGGGATGCTCCTGTCAAGCTTCTCACTTGCTACGGTTGCATCCCACAAAAACTGTTGCCTTCTGCCATGCTGCCCCTGCAGCAAAGAGGGGTGGCCCGTGCTGGCACCCCCGGAGCTGCGAGTCTTGGCACCAAGTCCCTTATTTGCGTATTTTCCGAGGAGATCAGCAGGTGGTCAGACCTGGGCAGCATGTGCCTGGAGGCACGAGCCATTCTGGGAGAAGACAGCTTCTCCGAGAGGAGCTCTGTGCATCTGTCAATGGTTGGTGATGAGCCAGCGGTTGCAGCTCCTTCTTGGCTGCCGCCTTTATAACCTGAGCAACAGCACGAGGGTTTGGCAAAACCCAGCCGCGAGGCTGGGAGAGGTGCTCTCTGGAGATGGAGTAGGTGAACAGCCAGCTTCCTCTGCTCCAACCCTTGCTGCCTGGTGTGCTGGAGGGAAAGGGGACCTCCAGCCATGCAGACAGCCCTCTGCACGAGTCTTGCACAAACTGCCAGAACGACCTATTGCTGCATCTGCGGGACGTCCCTCTCCTCGGCCCTCACAAAGGGTTTTGCAAGGACTGACCATTTAAGCACGCGTCAGTGAAATCCAGCTCCCCAGCTCAGGTTGTCCAATGCTACCACATTTGCAATGCCTCACACTTCAGAGCTTTTCCAAATCCCTTAGGGCTGTAAAGGCTAATTTAGGCCAGCATCTGGAGTTTTACAAGGCACAGAGGAGATAGTGCTCTATTAATTCTTTCTTCCCTTTCTTATCACCACGGGTACCTGGTTCTGCTGGAGAAAAAACACGTGGGAAGTGCTCTGGGAAGAAGCCAGGGTCACTTGGCAAGCGTGGACCTTCCCTCATACTGCTCCGACATAAGGCAGAGCCAAAAAAGACCCTACCACCACGGGGGTGAGATGGTCCATCTGCAGCAGGGGAAACAATCACTGCTCCTCACTCCCAGATGGGCCCCCCGAATCTTGATGCAGAAGGGTCCCGGGGCTGGCACGGGCAGGGCTTGGTGGTGGCCAGGAGTGCCAGGGCAAAGGAGACACCAGTCCTGACTCCCTCGTGCCCAGGACAAAGTATTTGAGGACCTTTTACCTTAATGCTAAAGGAACGGCATATCAAGGTAAAAGTCACACCTTAGGGGACGTTTCCCTGGCGTAGAGCACAGCTTCACCACAGGTTTTTAAGTTGCAATGAGCTATTTTTCACCCAGGATAACACACAAGTGCTTGAGCACTCGGGCTCCCCAGCCACTTCAAATTCAAGTTCTTTGTTTTTTGGTACCAGGAACAGAGACCTGTGCAGTTCCCAACATCCCTTCCCCTCCACAAACACCTAATCACCTAAATTTCTACTGCCACATATTTTAAAACCTCTACAATTCTCTTAACGAGCCTCATAACCCAGGCATCTTTTGGAGCCCTTACTCCTTGAGTTACATGACTTTGCACAAGACCATCAACTTTCAAACAGCATATGGCTCTCCAGTTCATAATGTCGCAAGTATCCCCTAAATCACGACTTCCCAAAAAGCTTTTAAAAGCTGACAGCAGAAAACCAGCACCCCAAAAGATCAGCTGCCCGCTGGCCCCACTGGCGACTTCGACTGGTACCTGTAGGAAACAGCCAGCCCACTGCATACCCTCTAATTAATCCATGAAAACACAGCAGCCAGGGCAGGAATAAGAGCAAATCCGTCACAAGGAAAGGCTGCTGGAGTGTGGAGCTGTGTTGGAAAATTGATCTACTTTAATATTTCTCCCCCCAAAAGAAGCTCAACTTCCAATTATTCTAGGGCAAACTCAAAAGGTTTTATTTTAATTTTTTTTTTTTTAGCAAATTCTATCACGTAAATGTTAACAAAAAACATCTGTACAATTGCCATGATACACTCAAAAGTGAAACAAATAAGATATAAATACAGATATGGATGTAACATGACAAAAGCGGAAAAAATAGAAAAAAATACATGCGCATGAACACGGTGCCAACAAAGTCATTTCTCATGGCTGGCATTTTTTCAGAGCGGTTTTTACTTCCCATTTAAAACATTGTTAGCAACGTCCTGCTGTATACTACAAAGGTCTATTTTTCTGTCCCTTAATATGTAATATTATGCTTGATAAATAAAGGGGCGGGGAGAAAAGGTTTTGATGACAAAGATGCGAGTTACATTACTTATACAGGTTATTGGTAAGCTAGTAATAAGCAATAAAAAAGACAGTCTTGTATTGTATTGTAATCCAGGCAAGCACACATAGTGTACCTTAAGAAAGCCACATGCCTCGATATTTCTGCACTACATGAGAACTACAGTACGTAGACCTGTGGGGCGGATGGATCCGGTATTTGCCCATGCCCACGGAGCACTGGTGCAGCCAATGGCAGAAAAAAAACATCCACATCAGAGGATTTCGGCAACCTCGCAGCCAGGAGCCGCTGTCTGCTGGGAGTTTTCTCCCTTTCAGACTTTTAAAGCATGGTGGGCAAAGAAAATACACCTTTTTTTTTTAAAACTTTTTTTTCCTCTTTTTTTCTTTTTCTTTTTTTTTTTTCTTTTTGAAAGGTACGAAAAATGGAAGCCCTGCATAATGGGCAGCAAGAAAAAAAAAAAAAGGCAGCTGCAGTATGTGGCTACTGCTGGGAGAAGGTGAACACGAGCTTCACCGGTGCGGTGAGGCACTGCCAGCGTGCAGATCTTTCTCTGCAAGCGTGTGTGGACACTGGGATTTGTAGCCAGAGAGACCTTTATGCTTGCTGAAGAGAAAACAAAACGATTGTACAGCTTTGTGGAAGCCAGAACACTGGAGGTCAGAGAGGTGACATTCAGAGCTAGCCCTTTGAGTACTTCAAAGGAAACACACACACACAAAAAAAAAAAGTCGGGTCATGTTCAACATACTAAACAACCTTACTATGTACATTATACGCAATGATTTATAAATACCTAAGCAGAATGCTCTCTACTGTGTACAGGTATAACATACTTCTAGAGTACTCAAAGGATGAACAGTCCTCGACTGACTCACGTAACAAAATAAAGTAGCACATTAATGAGCATCTGTTGCCAAACAGAACCAAATCTGATTCAGAAAGTAAGGCCTGGTTCTACCATTTGCAGCTCCAAGTGTGCCAATAGTATCGGAAAAGAGAGGCTGACGGCCGGCGTGGCAGAGCCGCGGCAGGTCGCAGGCGTCTGTCGAGGGACGAACCGTTACCTCCTACCGTAGTGTCAGCGCACGTGCGAGGGTCAGTCCGGGGACGTTACAGTGCGTTCACTCTCAGTGCATACTAACAGGATTTTATAAAATATATAAAATCATTTGAGAAGGAATTCAATTCCTGGAGATTTGCTACAGTGTGCCATTCAAGGAAAAACAAACAAACAAACAAACAGCAAACGGTGATGGACCACGCTCCATCACAGCTGGGCAGGACTAATCGCCATCTGGTCAGCTACGCTGACCTTCTGCACCCCAGAACTGGAACAGAAGATGCTGAACTGAGATGGGGAGAAAGAGCGGCATAAATACTAAGCGATCAGAGTACAAATTAAAAAAAAACGCCAAACACAAAACAAAAAAAAAAAAAACAAAAAACCAAACCCACTACTAAAAATTCAGAAAAAAATTCAGACAAGACAGCTAACCGCTGCCAACAAGTCGGCTGAGTATTTCCTCAAAAGGGAAAATAAATTCGTGTTAAACTAAAATAATTTGAATAATTCAAAAAATTAAAAAAGAATATTCTAACAAGCATACTGAAAGGTGTTGAAAAGATATGGTCCACAGAAAGGGAGATGCCAACCATGGAGCAGCCGATCCTCCTCCTCCCCCCGAGGATGGCTTTTCTGAGTCTGCGGAAAGACCCTGGGGGAATCCCACCCAGGAGGATCGCATGGTTTCTACTGCCACGGCATTACTGGTTGGGAAAGATGCAGCCAGTAAAAGCCTGGACACATCCTGACCAACTCAGGAGTAGGTCATCTCCTCCACTCTTCTCAAGGCAGCAGGGAAAGGGACCGACAAGCTCTGCAGCCCAACCCCACACAGTCCCCACCGGCCCCAACCCCTCCCGAGCTGGGACTGGGAGGGGAGCTGGCACCAAGCATCACCTCCCAGCGGAGCTCCTGGGGGCTGGGGCTGAGACACACAGGGAGGACCTGATGGAAAGGGAGGACAACGGGGCTTTACCCTCCCCACTGCACTCCCCTGCTGCGGTACTGCAAACTCATGTCCTCAGTATGCGACCAAGGTGTCTCTTCAGCTCCCCAAAGGGGAAATGGAGGGAGCTGGAGGGAGACCGAGGCACTGAGAGCAGCTGGGGAGCACACATCCATCACCACAGCTGCAGCCATAAGCCGCAGGTCCACCATCCTCTTGGCATCACTGGCACTGGGAGCAAAAACTCAGTTCTGATCCATTGCGGGTTTGGGGTGGGCATGCCCATCAGCCAGGATTCCAGTCCAGGGCCAAACACAGCACTACCGTCCTCCTGCTTCCCCTGGTTACAGGCAGAGGCAGGGGGAGCTCACCCTTTGCAAACAGAAGGGTCTCCCGTTGGATTTTGTGGGGCATTTGACTGCTGCTGGTTTGGCTCTGACTTGGTCTGTGTCATCAGGCTGCAGAAGGATTTGCCCCGCCGCAGCCTCACCCCGCTGACAGCAGCGCCCAGCAAGGGCCCTCCGCATCCCTCCGAAATGCAGAGCGCCCAGCAGGGCTGCACGTGGGGCTGGCCAGGAAGAAGGAGGTTTCTAAAGGCAGCCAACAGCACTGCAGGCTCTTCAGGCACAGGAGGAGAGCTGTGGCAGGCGACCAGCACTGTCCCAGCTGGCTCAGCAGGTGCTTCCACGGGGTCTTTTTCTTCAGTTTCAGATGCCCTTTCTGTCCTCTGGGAGGAACGTTTTGCCCAAAGCACAAAGGAGTTGTGGGGATGAAGCCATTCACCACCCAACACCAGCGGGTCAGGTCAGAGCAGCCCTTTGATGCTACAAGACTTTGAGAAAAATGTGCTGAGACACAGCCCTGCCAGCTCCCGCTGACCACCCATGGACACACTCAGAGCCTAATCCAACACCCGCCCACCTAACTCCAGTGTCCCATCGCAGACATCGGTCCCAGAATTAGGTCTCAGGTTCCCTTTGGGGAATAACAAGTAACCTGGAGAGTCTTTTGAGCATATGAAAGAGCTGAATGGGTTGGGAGGGGAGAAATATTTACAGGGTCAATGAAAGGAGCAAGAGCCCAGCTGCTTTGCACAGCACAGCTGGCTGGAGAGCAGTTACAGAGAAATCAGCCCATCGGAGGTCTGTCAGAAGAACTATGTACAAAAAAACTCAGATGTTTAAGAAGAAACTACTTTTTCATTACTCACTTGGTATCTCCCGGTATTAAAGCATCCGAGGCTGGAATCGACCACATTGGCAAAGATCTCCTCAAGGGGAGCCCTGCACATCAGGCAAGCTGCAACAGGGAGTACAAAACAGGACCACAAGACTTGTAAGAAGAGGAGAACCTAGCCAGAACGGCTGCAGCCACGGGGAGAGAGCAGGTAACTAGTACACAGAAATCAGAACTGGGTATGAACAAAACCAACAAGATTTGTTTGACCTTTACGTGTGTCCAGGTTCTCGGACTCACTTTTGGAACGCTAACCTAAACATATTTCTGAGATTTCAGCAGGCTATACAAATATGTTTAAGTATGGCTTTCTGTTGTTCACTTTTAATGAAGACTGCAACACAGACCTTGCTTCCTTTACATTCAATACCAATAAGATTCTACATAAAAGCTTTTAAGGGACTAAAATACTGATTGCAATAAATATCTGCATGGCCTCCTTGAGCTGATGGAGCACGCCAGTGAAGAGTAGCAGAAAGGTCTCTGAGAGGCACCGTTGATTGCTTCTAAGTCTACACATATGTCCACATATCTCCATTAACTGTGCGTTGAAACGTCTGAAGAGGAACTGCTGTTGCTGTTGGTGGTCTGGGCCCTCTTTATGTACAGGTTTAGTAGCTTCATCTGAAAGAAACAAACAAACATTAGGAGAAGATGCCAGGAAAAACAGGCGGACAAAAAAGTCGACTGCTTGAAACTCGCGTTCTGTGGTGAACTCAGTTTTGAGTGAGTTGACACTGGGCTCCCTGGAGGAAAAGCAGAAGCAAAGCTGAGCATGTTTGAACAGAGACAGACAGGAGGGTATGCCTAGTCCCACTGAAACTACAGACAGATTTAATGGGATTTGGAAAAACTTCCTGCATTTCACTTCAGCAGCCACCAGTTCACAGAGCCCAGCCCCACAGCCTGATCGCGGCAAGGATTCCCACAGAGGTCAGTGGGCTGCAGGCACAACCAGTGATCCCAGAGCCACGGTCCCTCCTTGGAAACACCCTGAACTCTCCACGCTTTATAAAGAAAACGTTCATTTTCAATGACATTTAAATATCTTCACTAACTTGGTACACCTAGTGAAACTGCAGCTGTGATGACTATACACTTCCTTTGCATGGGTTTGTTTTGCCTTTCTGCCTTACCAACCTTAGCTCCAGATCCTGCAGTGACTCATGCACACGTTCAACTTTAAACATGCAGGCGGTCTGCGTAAAACCAGAAGAATTACTCACATGTTTATAGTTAGTTATGTGGTGGAGTACGTCCGTGGCACCTAGGATACTGGGATAATAAAGTCTCTACTATATTTTATAGGGAGATTTCCTAACCGCCCAGAGATAACGAGGTAAACCTCAGCACCCCTAGCTGTCTCTTTACAGAGCAATTTGGAGGCACAAGTAATTTGTTTAAGGACAAGGCAACTCAGTTCAGAAATAAAATCCAAGTGCCCTCAGTCTCAGGTTGTTTTGGTCTAAACCACAGTCCCTACCCATGAAAGAAATTATTGCTTCAAAATAACAGAACACAGCCCTCTGAACTAAGTAGTTATTCACATGCAGAGATCTATTTCAGGAAAAAACACAGAATTGGAAAAAACACAGAATTAATCTTGAAATTTCAGAGAAATCTTGGGTATGACGACTTCAAACAGGAGAAGAAATCTTGTGACAGCTCTGAAAAGTAATCAAATTCCGCCCACCTCAACCCAAAACGCCAGCTCTTGGCTGATGGACAGAGCTGAACGAAGACTTGGTTTCTCTTGCAGCATCAGGTCAGAATTTGAAGTTTTGCTGCTAACCTGACTCCAGGGCACAAGGTCCTCTGAAGGGTCACTTGAGCTTGCTGGTGTCCCAGGAGGAAAGGGACACATCTGCCATGCTATTAAGAGTGGAGTTTTACCTGCGTTTCTACCAGCCCCAATCACAACCTGCTGCTGAGAAGACCTGCTCTTCCACCCATCCCAGCCACGCGCTCCCTCCACTCTTTGCACTAGGGTTACCTGCGCAGCCGCAGAGTGGACTGAAAGCTAATTAATTTGCCTCGCAGATGTGGTTTTCAGCCAGAGCAGCTAGCTGACCCAACTCACTGCACAGTCACCCTGGGATGCAACGCCGAGGGGGCAAGGTAAACATGGCTGTAGTTGGAAGGACCCGCTCAGTGACAGCTCGCAGCTACACAGCGTCATGAAATCGATCCCTGAGCCCCATCAAAACTTGCTTAGTGGGATTTCAAATGCTCACGGTGCTGAGCAAGTGCTGTGCTGTTCTAGTGGTGCTTGGCAGGGTGAGATAGGATTTAACAGAGTACAGGGAACTTGACCCAGAGCTACCATGAAGCCACTGGTCTTGCTGCTAGCAGTGCAAGCCATTCCACCGGCTATTCTGAAAACACCAGAGACACATGACTCTTGTACCTTGCTTCCTGTGAGTTGTGCGAGATGAGGTTTCAGTTCTTCTCCAATTACTGAATAAATTGCTACTAGGCAAAATACACTAGCTTTACGGACGCTGCTTTCCGTATTGTCATAACCCTGTGAAACAAGAAAAAAAAAAAAAAAAGAGATCAGAAGTCAAACAACACTCACTAACATCCCTCCAGAGCAATATACTAAAGAGCTGATGAACATTTTGCAAACGTGGCTGACCTAACAGATCACTAGAAAGTCCCTGCTCAATGTAACAGTTTGCAGCCTGAGTACTTAAAGAGCAAGAGAATACAAGCACCCAATACATCTTATTTGTTCCTTATATTATTAGTTATTACTATCATGTTATAAGTTATTAGTATCTTGTTATTTATAGCATGAAGCAACAACACACACTTTCCCAACATGAGCTTAGGACTATCAAATAAACACACTCCTGCATCCAGTTCAGATGACCGTATGTTATCCTGGATGGTCAGGACTTTTTGGAGGGGAGCCCTTGTGCTCCCAAGCTTGCCTTCAGAAAAGTCTCTCCTGACCCAAATCTAACCCAAAGGAAACCAATTCTGCTCCTGAGAGCAAAGTTACAGATGGAGATGAATTTAACACTATGTATAAATCCACAATGACTAACATATGTGGAAGTCTGTTAGATGAACTGCCTCCGGGACCTGGATTACCTATCAGGTAGGAAACACCACAGAAAAGAACATGTTGGAAGACCCCTGTAGGCATGAGGAATTTCTGGCAGCTTCAGGAGAGCTCGAGCTAGCCACCAGGTCACTCAGCAGCTGGTGACATCAGTCCCATACTTGGGCAGTGATTCATCACTAAGCAGCCACCCCACGAGGAGGGCAGACATCACTTCAGCCTGCGGGATGCTGGCTCCTCCGGACGCAGGGTGACCTCTGCCGGGAAAGCTGGGAGGAGGGATATGGCACGGCTGGGGTTGCCAGGCTGCCCGCTAGCAGGGCTGATGTTCTAGCTGCAGAGCCAAAATACAGTCTGCAATCCCAAAAAGCACTGAACTAGAAAAGCGGGAGACCTAGGTGACCTCAGAGAAACATCAAGCTATCGAGGACCGAGGTGGGAAAAAGGCTGAGCCCAGGCCCACAGCAGAACACCACCCAACGGAGACACAAGCCACTGCTGGGAGGACAGCTGGGACACAGGGCTCTGCAGGTCCCAACCCAAAGGCTCCTGAACTCATCAGGTGCCTCTGCTTGACCTCAAGTTTCCCTATGGACCTGGCATTTTGCTTATGTGCGCATCCCAAATTGCTCTTGTTGGGGCAGGCAGGTCCATGCAGTGTTGAGGCCTTGGGGGGGTGCATCCCGGCAGGCAATAGGCTGGGAGAGCCTGCCCTACATGTGCCAGCAGGACACATCACCCCACCTCTCCATCTGCCAACTTGCCCACAAGGCAGCAGCTGCTTCCTGCATTTAATAAATCATCTCAACAGGTAAAAGCATTTGCCTGGGAGATGACACAGGTTCAAATTCTCTTCAGCCCGAGGGTATCGAGACGCAGCATGTGGGAGAGCACCCCTTGGTCCAGCTCCATTCCTCCCCCACTCCTAGGGAGCCAGGGGACCAGGGCAAGCAGCATGACTACCCCCAGCCAAACCCGGTTCTTGCATGGAGATCCCCATCTGCTCACAGGGATCCCACTCCAGGTTGCTGAACTGCACGCTTGTGCTCACACTGCCACCATCCAACACTCCTCAATGCTCCGCCAGCCCCCTTGGCGTGGTAAACAAGCACATGGGTGATTCCCTCCGCACACAGTCCTTCAGCCAGAAGATTCCCAAAATACTTCTCAAACACCAGGAGTAGATTTCTTCGATCACTATGAGTTTCTAAGGTGAGGAAATATCACTGATGATATATCACTCCAAGATGAAGAATGGCAAACTAGGCTCCGAAATAAGATCAATTTTAAGACATGGAAGCAATTTAATAAAACAAGCCTAACTAATCTTAAAGGCATGCTGCTCCCAAACTTTTCTGGTGCATTGAAGCTACGCTGTCCAGATTGTTGTTGCCAACAATTATGGTTAAAATCTTTTTACAACAAAAGTTTAAATCAATACAGAATTGCCCGATTCCCAGAGGTTGAGGTTTAAGAAAAGAATCGCAAGAGCTGACACTACAAAGCTGGGACGCGCAAGGGGAATTTCTGACTTTGCTCTTGTCCTTCAGCTTTTTGCGCTCACAACAAGGAGGCTTCTCCTTCCAGTTCCAGTTCTCCCCTGAAGTCTTACCCACACAAACATGTCTCCCCTGTCACATTGATTTGTTCCTGTCACAATCCCTCCCCAGTAAACACACACACATTCTCTCTCCTCCCTCACTGCTGCCTTCCTCCTCATTTCCTTCTTGCATGCAGCCCCATCCCAGCTGCTGACACTGCCAGCTGCTTCTGTAGGGTAACAGAAGACAACATTGCCACGGCCGGCGCTGAAAGCTAAATTCACAATGTAAGACCAAGCCTGAGCACTGGCAAAAACACAGCTCCCCACCCAGGCTGAGAGAGTTTTGAAAGAGGCTGAATGAAGTCAGCGAGTAGCTCGGTCCCGATTTCAAGAGAGGAAAGAGGAAAGGACTAGTCTGCCTGCTGGGATTCGAAGTCAAGTGCAAAGTACAATTCAAAGCGCAGAACAGCTCAGCAGAATTAAAGGAGAGACTACAAGATGTATTGCTTGGGAGGTACTGAGACAGCATAAGATGTGACCGACTCCTACTTTCAATAAATGCCTTATATAGCTGCTACTGGCTAATTGAGGAGTCAGGCCGAGGCATCTAATTGTGGAATATAAACATAGGAATATGAGTTTTCTTTTCCTTAATACATTAAAACACTAAAAGCTAAATTACAAAAAAACCAAAACAAACCTTAGAGGTATTAAAAACTTTAATTTACCAAAATCTGGCCCCAGAAGGTCCACTGTTCTCTTAGGTCACAGACCTCAAGTTACTCAACGGTGATTTGTGCTCAAGAGCATTTGTGACATGGGACTTTGTACCTGTAACAACCCAGGAATGATATCAGGAAGGAGCTGATGCAACGACTCCTTGGAAATCCTCTCGATGACTTTCGTCTGCATTTTGATGGCAGCTAAATTAATTGGATAATCTGCAGTCTGAATGATGGGGCAAAGCACCTTGATGCATTGCTCGGGGTGGATGGAACTTGCCAGGGTGGAAGCAGCTTCTTCAGCAGCTCTGACGACCTGGAATGAAAGCAGAGCAAAACCTTACGTTAATGAGGTCACACACCACAGCCAAAACCACCGGCGTGTACTAGGAATCACTGCCAGGAAATGCTTGGGGATGTTTATTAACAGATCCACAGGAGGCTCTATCGAGAGGCGATTGACTCTGAGAATTCACATCCTTCACCTCCACTGACGTCTTTGTTGGAGCCAGTGGCACGAAGTCCACCCTGCTGAATGTAACGGTGTCAACGTTGTGGCTAGTTTGAAAGAGCGAACTGTCACTGAAGATGGACAGGCACCCCCCATCCTAGAAGCAGCAAGAGGGCAACATCCCTCCAGCCACCATCAGAGAGCCTAAACCCACCAGCTTAGACTTAATACAGATTTTTTTCTCCGTAAACATTATAACGAATGACACTGTTGCAGCTTTCAGTAAACATCTCACCTGCCAAGTGCTTGGGTGCCCAAGCTGAGAAACCCATGCCTATACATGTGTGTCCTGCTATTTTCCAGCTAAACTATGCTGTAATCGAACCAGGCTACAGACAGAAACAGGCTTCAGGGTGTCCCCGACCAGGTATCTGTGCCCTCAGCACATCTAACACATTAAGGCATCACTATAAAACATGGGAGGAAGAAAAGAGGAAACAGCGGTAGCACCCACCCTTTGCAACCAGCCCACACTGTAAAGCAGTCACACAAGACAAGGAAGATCCCAAATTAAATTCCATTCTCAGCCTGAGGGAAGCCAAATCCACAACTTTCACACTCTTACCCACTGGGGAAGAACTAGCTTTCCCCAGGTAGCTGAAAGAGGAAAGACCCGATTCTGGTCTCTCCTCCCATGAGAGTTTATTCATTTTACATTCTGCAGTAATTGGATAAAAAAAAAACCAACAGGATGGGAAGGCAGGTTTCCTTTTTTCAAGTGTCTGTGCTAATTGCCAGGCAACAAAAGGAAGCTTCCCCTTGGTTGCACTCTTCCTGGCCACAAATCACACGCTCTTTGCTCCCCATGTTCTTGTTTCAGTACAAAAGATGGAGGATGCTTTTGCTCATCTTTTTTCACTCCCTTCTTCTCAGGCCTTACTTTTAACAGAGGGTAAATCCTGAGTAGACAGAGACGCCCCACTGGGCGGGCTTAAATCCAACACCTCAACTCTAAGAAGAAAGAAGCACTAAAGAATTGTCATGCTTAGGATCTCCCAGCCAGCCCCAGGCAGTCCCTAACTCTGAGCCCAGGAGCGTTAATGCAGCCTTTCAAGGCACCTCCCCTTTCTTGATAGTGAGTGAAGCTCAAATGCCTAGCACCAGTTCTCTAACTCATCCTCAGTTAAACTACCTGGGGTTGTCTGAAGTCAATACTTTGCAACCAGCACTAGCAAACCTGTCCCAGGCACTCTGCAAAAAAAGCAAATAAAGCAAACCACAGGTTTCCCGTCACTTAGGGGGAAGCCATAGCTGGCTGGATTCTCCTCATTCCCCTCTTCCACACACTGTCACGGTATGAAATTCAGGGATTTCTATTTGACTAAGGCAACCCATGGACAGACATAGCTCTATCAAAGCCTCAAAAGAAGGCAAGCTTTCATTATTTTTAAGTAACTACGTGGACAATGCATGAACTGGGAGTATTTGGAAGTTTATCTCAGGACAAGAATGTCTCCCCGCCTGGACTACAGAACAACTTCCAAAAAGTTTTAATTGATTTTAAGGTAGCAGGAGTGAATAGTGCCCAGAAGAGATGACCTCCTCCTATAAAGCCTGCTTCACCCACAGTCTTAGCATCAGAGCCACACCACTGTCATTAATCTTCCACTCATACTGACAGCTACCCCCCTCAAACAGGAATGCCCAAAAGACACCTGTACACCCAGGAAATAACAAAACTCATCCACTTGGCTCTTGGCATCCTCTAAAGGCAACAGTGAAAGTGATCCCAGATACTTCACACAAGGTCCAGGCAGGATGGTGAAGCGGACCCGAGACCATGACTGCTTCTGCATCAGTGCCCTGTTTACAGAAGAAAAGCTGTCAAACTGCTCTGTCTACTTCAGGCCTTTCTCAGCATTTAATTATAATACTAAAACATATTCCAAAAGGAACGGCAATCCACAACGTGGTCAATATTCAAAAAATTTCATCCTGAAAGATCTGTAAATGAGTAACCTAGCAGAATAGAATGCTTGCTTTCCCACTTCCAGCAAGTTTTCCCTCTTCCAGCTACTTCTTTGCTTATTTCTCTTCAATTTCACACGAGAAGCATGAAAGTTAGTATTTTTCCACATGAGCTAGTGCTAGCTTAGAAGGAAGCACTATGTGATTTTGCTGGGAAGGAAGAAAAACACCCGGGTACTTAAGGGAAACCAATGCCATGCTCTGGCACCACAGCATTGAATTGCTGGAGCGGGTGAAGTCAGGAGTTCCCAGGAGGTTTCCTTTAAAGGAATTCACTTCTTGGCACTACCGCTTTTGACGTCGGCTTTCCCAGTGCTGAAATACTGCTACCATCAAGCTTTCCACAAACAATGCAGTGGACTTACAGAGAGCCCAGATATCTTGTAATCAATTTAACAATGTTCGTGAGCAAGTCACTTTAGCTAAAAAAACCCCACCAACTATTTGGACACAGGCCATTTGGGATTTTGCTTTGCAACAATTCCAATTACTGTTAGTAAATGTTTTCAGTCACCCTCAGAAAGAAAAGCTTGCATATATATCACAACCCACTGAAAAAAGTGTTGTTGTTTTTTTTTTAACCTTAAATCTTCCTGTTATCCTACTTGATAAGAAAGCAGTAATATTTTAGTATGCACCTAAGGTCACACACTGATCCCAAATACACTACTGTGAACTCCAGACAGTACTGAGTAGGTAAAAATTTGAATGAGTAATTCTATCTGGGTTTCAGCTCCACATCCTGTTTGCAGAGTTTACCATGCACATCAAGTTACAGGTACGAAGCAAGTGCATGAGACAAAGCCTTTTTTTAAAAGCCTATTAACCAATTCCAAGCACAAGGGGTTAAAATATAGCTGTAATTTTTCACAAAACACACGAGGGTTCAAATAGCAACAAAGGTCAGACATATTTTGCACATTATAAGGTCAGCTGCAAAGGTGCAGGATTTATTTATGCCCCCGCAAGTCCTCCTTTCGGCAAAGCTGCCTATTTCTAGCAAGATCTGGCCGCATTTACACAGTGGTTGGGTATTTCACATCACTTCTCCCTGAAGCGCCTTCCCTCTAAATACAGAAGGACGTATTACACATGTCCAGTAGGCTTCCTGCTGATATTAGCTTGTAAATGTGACAACACCAGGGAGACATCCAAGTCTTCCGAGAGCACATCTGGCAGACAGCGTCTGCATCTAAGCCACACTTCGGCAAATCCCTTAAGTGTCTGTTTAACTTTAATAACATGCTGAAGTCTCACTGACGTCAATGGGATTCAAGCATGTGCTTACACGCTGCAGGTAACTAGCTCCCAGCTCCCTTGGAAAGGGCCAGGCTGTAGGAAGGGGTAGGGCAACACCAGCTGAGAGCGAGCCAAAAGGACAAACTCATCCCTGCCGGCACAGAAAGCCAAATGCCACCATTCTGCAATGCAAGTACCAGCCCTGTCCAAAAAGGTCTTTCCTTCTGGCTTTGGCAGAATAAAGCGTTCAGCCACCCAGACTGACTCCGCATCCCACGAGGGAAAGTACGTCTCTGAATATTTGCACAGCACTCCCAGAGTAATGAGAGCTCACCTCAACGCCAGAGAAATCGGCAGCATTCCCGCAGAGGGAAGTGTATTATCAAAAGATACAAACTGCCAGGTCACATGGCAGCAAGAACGCGCAATTACAGCAGAGTTTAGCAAAGATATTTTGCTGTGAGGCACAACGCTTGTGTCTTGCAAGTTATACATACCATACAATATCAAAAAAAAAAACAAATATCTTTTTTAATCAGGGCTTTAGCCTGACCAGCAGAGTGAAACAGCCTTGAAAGGAGTGGAAGAAAGGAGCAAACACCATCAAGCAACAGTTGCTCCTGCCACCTTTGGAGGGATGATGAACAGATACACACTGGGAAGTGGGAGGAATGGCCCCAATAGGCTCACACTAACAGCAGACATCACAAGAAGCAGTGGTTACAAAATGCATCCTTTAAATTTGAGAAAAAGAGTGCTCTTCAGTACGTGTTCAGACTGTGGAATTCATTGTCATAAGAGGATTAAAAAATAGACAGGTTCACTAATGAAAAACCAAAGGCCAAAACACATTGAAAGGGAGGCAGAACCACTAGCATGGGAAGGCTGTAAGTTTCGGGCAGCTGGAAGGAGGGAGAATATTGATGGGAAGCATCATTGTACGCTTGCTTCTTGCTAGTCAGTCAGGTAGGGTATCAAGTGAAGTAAACTTTTTGTCTAACGTAATATAATTATCCTCAGCAATCTCAGGAATATGAAAGAAAACTAGCAAAGCTGTCAAATGATGATGGCAGCTGGATGCAGCGAGTTCAAAAAGGTGGCTGTAAAGCAAGATGTGCAAGACTAAAGAGAGCCTCCAGCATTTTAAAAACACAGACACTAAGCTGTACACAAGGTATGTCACAAGCATGATTTTACCTCCCAGCAAACCATGGCTTGAACTGGATAGTTCGATATCATTCAACACAGGGCAGGTAGCCCAGGAACGCAGATCTAAAAGATAGCGCTTTGCCTTAAAGGAGCAGGTTTTTCTCCTTTCCAAATGCTAGAGAATCCTCTACATGCTAGAGACTAGATTGAGCCTGACTTCTGCTGGCACAACATAAGCTGTGTTTGATGGCGGGTTCCTTGAAAGAAATCTGCAGTGCATTACGACCTTTCCAGGGAGTGTCCCAGAAGTCAGAAAGAGTTATACTTCCACCCAGTTTGCTTTAGGGAAGGAACCATATTCACATGCACGAAGCCAGAGAGGTGTAACACACAGGTAGGCTCTTCACCTCTAACAACGTCTTCTTAATGCTATAAAGGAGTAAGCTCCAAAGGTGGCAGCCCTAGGAACATGCACATGAAATGCTTTCTGATTTCAATGGGAGGGGGTATGCTGATGTGCACTATTAGGAACAGGCATCATCGACATTCTACAAAATTTGCTGGACAAACTCTGGATGACAATTCCCACTGGTTTACCTGGTTCATAATGCACTGCAGCCATGGGATCCTGTTCACTTAAGACAGCCAGAAGCAAGACTCCATCTCTTCCGCATAATTTCTTCTGCTCAGCTATTCCTCTCAGTGTATTGTGGATGTCGCTTGCTGCCTGGTGGCTGCAGCAAGCAGCTTGTCTGTGGTAATCTGCTCTTTGTCAATATGCAGCAGCTTTCTAAAGGGTTCTGATGGTTTCCTTTCTGCTTTGAAGTGACACAAACTACTGGCAAATAAAAACGTAAGTCCTGACTCGCCAAAGGCAGAACATGGCAGGTTCACGGCCATGCAGGGCATCAGTGTAACGTGCTGGGATCTCAGCAGAGCAGCACCTGTACACCTGGATACCAGCTGTATGTAGGACTAAGCTGGACTACTCTGCCACGATGGCTAGCTGCACCGTCTCTGCAGAAATTCATAGAGCATGAAGCAGTGTGGGTAAAACCCCGCTGAAAACTTAGAGGCTTTGTACGCTATTGTGAAACACACGGACTGCCGGAGAAGTTCATTAAGCAGAACAACAAGGTTTTGCTTTCAGGCTTACAAGGCACACAGCTATGTTTTTGAGCCAATTTTTGCCATCTAGAGGTGGTTACTTAAAGCCTGCATGATCTAAGCTGGAGGGGATGGAGGCTTACCAATACCTAGCCAGGCAAACTCCCATCCCTGAAGGCTTTACAGTCTGATCCAGAGAGGAACAAACAATTAAGAACTTGGTTTCAAAGCAGGAAGTGGACTCAGCAATGGGGAGTGCTAAGCAGATGAAAAAACAATGTGATTTTTATAAGGGATTCAGAGGAGATGAAGTAGAATAGACTGCCTCTCCTGTGCAGTATCTGAAGAGTGTTGGGAATTAGAAAAAGCACATAAACGTATACTATGAAACATCAACAATTGCCAAGCTGCGGCACTTGGCAGCTTCCAGCATGGACTATATATCAATTAACCTTAAAGACTGTGATCATTTAGCGCTTTTCTGCTATATTTTGCAGAAACCTACATAGATCACACCACCACCAGAGGACAGCTGCAAATCATCTTATAAGTGTCAGAGGCCAGTCTAAAAGCACCTCAGCAAGAGAGTAACAGTTATCTACAGTTAATGGATAGCTGTGTTTTCTTCTTTTTCACCCTCTTTTAGATTATGCTTATGGACCTTCTCGATAATAAAAGACCAAAATTAGACATCTAAGATATATCACAATATCCTTTCCTTACACATAGAAAATACGCATCAGCTGGGTCTATAGGCTTAGTTGCAGAGAAAAACAGAGCAGCAGGGAATTAGCTATCCTATGATTTTCAGTTTGTAACCATTTCCCAAGATAATGAACTATTTCTGTTTTAATATACTCAATAAGAAGAACTTATGCTCATTTTGCTGGTATGAATCTGAAGCAATGTCATATCAATGGTATTGGGTCAGCAGGCAGCATCTCTCCTTAGTTATGGGTGAGTAACTACACTGGAACAAATGAGTTAATATTAACTAATTGGCAACAGAAAGATGGTTCTCTTCCAAACAACTCTAAACAAAGAGTGATAAAAATCAACAAGATTTAATACCGTCCACAACTTCAATTACATTCTAATGCTCCAGAAGTAAGTGAAAGGCATTTACATGTCAACCCCCATAAATATTTACAGTTATGACTGAAGCAGGCTTGACTCTTCACATCACCCCATTAAATCAACAGCACTGAATAGACTGTTATACTAAAAACAGTATAAAAGCAGGGTGAAGTTAAAAAATGCAAACTGAACATGGATCCCAACCCAGAGTCTTCTAGTCTGTAGCCTAGGGCAACATTAATTTTGAACTTCCACTGAGGTCTGTGCTTTGCCAATCTCCTGTATTTGCACTCACAAGGCACGACTCGGCATCCAACTCCATGCACCAAGTTTCTCTCTCCTGTGTCCCTGGGAAGAGAAGTGGAGCTCTTACCTTGTGCTGCTCTGCTGATCCTAGACCTCGCCTTCAGCAACAGAAGGCAAAAGAGTTCTAGCCACAGCAAAGATTGAACTGTTTAAAGACTTCAGCTTGGACACGGCCAATTATCCAAGCATCCCAAGATATCCAACCACACTAACATTGTTTTGATGCTTTGAATTACATGATCTGGAATAAAACCACAGGCCCTTTTGCTTCAGACAATCTTTAACTAGATATCAGCACTCAAATGGAGGAGGGGATGGTATTTGCTGGGTGGTGAATATGTTAGTTATAACTTGTTAGTTGATCCCTCCTGGCCATGCTGAACAGCAGCAATAATTGGAATTTAGGAAGACAAAGGAACCACCTTCTTGATTTCCAAAGAACTGCCTCCTAGTAGAATGACTTCTTGGAGGCGGTACCTGAGATTAAGGGTTCTCTCTTCAAACTCTCTTCTCTTTGCTTGGTCACTTTAAACCGATTCTCCACGGACCAGACATAACAGAAAACAGGAGCAGTAACTTGGGCAATTAGTAGCCCTGAAGGGGAATATCAGGTAAGAAAGATCGAAACAGATACAGCTTGGTCAAAACTGTCATTTTTCCGCTGACTTACGCAGCCTGTTACATGCCAAAGGACGTCAAACTATAAAGCCAGGATCATTCCTGTCTTCCACTACAGGGCAGAAGCAGCCCAGAAACATAATAAACCCTGGAGTGACATCCTATCAGGGCATCACTGGCACAAGGATTAACACTTTCCAAACCAAATTATATAGCAGCTTTCCTCAAAGTAGTTTTTACAGTAGAGAGGAAAATTTTATTTTACGCAGGCTAAGGACAGTACACCACTGCCCTTAATTCTGCTCTGATTTAGTGAAAAAGAAAACTGTAGAACAGACCACTGAGCTCTTCCCTTCCCGCCTTCAGCTGTTCTTTGAAAGTGCCCTTCAATCACAAACTGGTGAATCTTCACTTAATCTCCCAGTTCAGTGGGATCAAGCAAAGGGCAGCTCCTCCACCCCTCCTGGAGAGAGCAGCATTGCAAAGTCAGCAGTGACAGCGAGCAGAAGGGCCACCCTGGGATGGGAATTAGTGACCTTCTGGCTGGGAGCTATGAGTTTGACCAACTGAGTCACACCCAAATGGACTCTCAGTTAATTTTTCCCAGACTTAACTGAATCAGCAAGCCCCAGCTACAGGTAAAAACACCTAAAGCATATTCCCAGACATATCTTTAGCCTAGTACATGTAGAGACCCAAGTGCAGGTTGGAAAACTTTTCTTAACTTCATGAGTGCTGATATTCTCAAACTACTGAAAGCCAGATGATGCCTTTCATGGGCTGCATCGTGGTTCTGAGAGCCTCATTTACACAGGGATTAGAAAAAACATACACAGAATGAAAAATCCAGCACCTGTGCCAGTACTTAATACCACAGTGCACACACAACTGTTTAGCAACAAATAGCAAAATAGGAATATACCTGCAGTGTCCTGCTGTGACAACTGTCACCCAAAGGTCTCACGCAGCAGTTGCAGATGTGTTTTTTTAATTATGAAGATGCTATGCAAATGCATTGTAAATCAAAGGCACACTCTGTACAGCACAGCAGCTACTTGCTGATAGCAATACAGCTCTGAATTATTCTTCTATAAAGAAGTGCCAGAACTCACATCTCTTCCTTGCTGGATCGAGCTTTGGTTTCTCTGTAGCAAAGACTTATTCTTCTCTGCTTTTCCTCAGGAGGCACCTCATGCAAATCCTGAAGAACCTTTCCATACCACAAGCATGAAGAACACAGCGTGGAGAATACAGAGGCATGAAGTGTCATGTTTTCAACATTGTGCTTGATTTCTATAAAACCCACCAGTCCCATGAGGACAGCGAGTTCTGAGGGACATTAAAAACAAAGCCAGAGACAATCTGGAAAGGTCTGCTAGAAATGGCAGTTTTGGAGGACTCTCAGGAAAAAAAAATATAAAGGACACCGAGTCAAGGTGAGCTGAAAAGTATGCAACTGGGAAAACCTGCCAATAAAAGGCACTCCTTCAGAACACAATGTTTTGTCTGACTGCTTTATCAGGAAATCAATTTACAACTGCTTCTTATTACTCTGAACTGAAAATGACAGGAGTGCAAAGGCTCTAAATCAAGGAGAGGAAGGCAGGCAGAGTACGGCAGTCCCCATTCACTAAAGGATTAAACATTTTCTACTTTTGCATTTTAGAGAAATCCAGCCTGTTAGGTTCTTTCCCTGAGGGCAATTTTTGTTTTGTTTTGTTGTTTTGGGTTTTAAACAGTACAGTTTCTGCTACGCACAGCTAACATAACCTTGTGCAAGTTACGCAATGCTCTGGAGCAGTCTGATCTATACAATGATCTTTTTCATGGCCAAAGCTCTCCAGACAGAGATGCCTAAAATTGCTAGTTCAGGACAAGCCTGTTACAGAGAAGAATAAGTGTCTTAGATTTCAAAGCAAGGACTTTGGTTACAAAGTCGTCATGGACATATAGAGAAATTCATGTGGCACCTTCCAAGCTTTAGTTCAAACTTGCAACATGCACAACGTAAATTAAAAGATCCAGCTTGGAAGTCAATCTGCAAAGACTGACTTTAAACGTAATTTGAATTCATCTACTTCAAATGTTATCGTCGTGTCCCTTTATTTTTGTTTTACTCCAGAAGAATACTTTCTGTCTTACGTATGAGTTCTCTCACCAAAAAAAAAAATATGCAATTCACTCTTCCCTTTGCTTCTTCCTCTGCCCCAGCTTCTTTTCAGCAGCATGGCTTTGTCTATTTTCTCCTGTTAGTCACCAGTTCCCAGTTTTCCAGCATGGCCCGATTTCACCATTCAGTTTTCACACACAATTCTGCTTGCACCTGGGCTTTGTGTTCTCCAGTATGTTTCCTATCCTTACCCATACAGACAGAGGGAGCGCAGTGCCCTCAGTGTGCTCCAAAAAATTATTTAACACGTGCTTTTCTACTACAAGGTCTCAACCTCTCCCAGAATGAGCAAGGAAATCCTGGAAAGTTTCTAAAGAGTGGCCTACAATTCCAGATAGCTCCAAATCCACTTAAGCAGCTCTGTCAGCCTCAACTTTTCCTCCCCACTTCAGCATATTAAGTCTCCCAGTATGAAAACAGGATTTATATCAGTTTGTTCCACTGTCAAGATGAGTCAAATGTGTTTGCCTGTCAAATCCCACAGTTCAGCAGTTCCATATTGCTTTCCCAGCAGCAACACTGAAAGGCTCGCTCACCTCTTTGTGGGAATCTTTATGTGCTTCCAGTGTTTTCATGATGGTCAACTCCGCGTAGTTCCTAAACCTTGCCGGCTGGTTCCGTAAGATCTCTCTCAGGACTCGCAGCGCCAGGGCTCTTATTGAATGCTGTGTCAAGAGAAATCCACATTAGAAAAAGTCACTTCTCAAAACTGTAGTTTGAAGTAAGTTCTCATGGCTCCCTATGGACGCCACCAGAAATTCTATATCGCTCTACCAGGTCCAGCGGAGTGAGGATGTAATTAATATAACTACAATTCAGAATTGGTCTCCTCACTTGCTTTTGCACAAAAATTCACATAAAATGACTGCTGTCACAGATACAAGAAAGACTCAGAATGACTCCACTTTGTTAAATTCCGTACTCTTTTGGCAATGAAGTACAAACTTGTACCTAAAGCAGCACGTCTGCATTACATGAATCTACAAAGAAGCTCAGATCGTATTTGTTTTGCCCCTCCTCTTTTGCTTAGCTTTGTGGATATCAAACTGTGTTCCATCCATGCAACAAAGCTGTTTCTCATATTCTAATGCAGTAAAGTCGACTCTCTTCCTGTAACTCCTATGGAAATTACTTTCAAGAACAGTCAGTCATTGTAGTCAACACTGACCTATGTGTTAATCCTTTATATCAAAAGATCATTAGCAGAAGGGATTTATAACACCTGCTTCAATTTCATAACTGCTATATTAAGTTTTTGGCCTGTAGCCACTCCAAATAGATTCTGTCATTTCAGCAGAGGAATACTTACTTTACTCTATAGTCAGCCTTTAAAAGCAGGTCCTTTGCTATTCATCTGCAAAGGTCATGCACTATCACAATTCACATCTATTTAGCTAAAGGCACCACATCTTCCGATGCATGTGTGATGATGCTATGACTAACACGTAGGACTAGAGCAGCTCATGCTTATACTACAAATGACTGAGAAAGCGTCAGCCACCTACACTGCTTCTGAACTAAAATTTTGGAGAGCCTGCCATATACTTTACAAGGAGTATAAGAAATACAACGGATGTTGAATCTGATGAAACAAAAAGAACTGCGAGTGCTTCAGCGCTCTGAAGCCTCAATATTGTAACATTCAGATGGAGCATGGCTCTGACGTGAGGGCGCAGCAGGGTGCTCAGCCTTTACCAAGTATCATTGTGCTGCAAGCTGAACAAATAGCCCCAAGTGGAAAAAGTAAAAGTCTAGCCTGTAAATTACCACTTTGATCAGCTATCAAATATAAAGCTGTGATAATAATGCAGCTTTTTTTTTTTTTAATGCTTCAAAACAAGATTCCCTATAAAAGCAGTTTGTTCTTGATGACATTTTTGCAAGAGACAGAGACCCATCCCATGAGATCTAATAGCCTGGATCTTTAAACCACACAAAGCAAAAAAAAAAATAAAGTTAAGCTATTCTCCTTTATTCTCCTTTTTTTGGGGAATGGGTATGATCTAGAGCGAGCTTGTAACTTCGTCCTAATTTGGAAGAGAACAACTTTTGAAGTCTCAGTAGTTTTTGTACAAGATCAGAAGATAACTTCTCTTCTGATTCTAGTTCAACTTCCTGGTTATTTATTACTAACAGTCCAGAGGGAAGGGGAAAAAGCTGGAACACTTCAGAATAGCTTAAAATTCATCATTAAGCACACTAAAAACAAAAGCAGAGTCGCCAACCTTCAAAAGAAAAAACAAGCAGTGCAGCATCACTGATGAGGTGCTGCACAAACGCAGCAGGTTTCATTGAAACTAGCGTGGAGGAACTATCACCCTAGATGAAGCAATGTACAGGGGAGTTACAACAAAAATCCACATCTCACGTCTTTGTCTCCAAGCGTTTCCAGCAGCAAGAGCAGAATGGTTTTGAAATGTTCCTCCCAAACTCCGAGATTATCTTCCCTTGTGATCTTTAGCAGTTCCAGGAGAGCTCCTTTCCGCTCCTCCACCCGCTCGTTGTGGTTGGAGAGCTCTTTGAGAAGATCAGCCACCAAATCTGAATGGTCAATGGGTACTTCTAGGACAAATGGCAGCAAATCATTTGGGGAAATGAGAAAAGAGATCAAAGATCCCAAGATTACTAACCCTCTACAGAACAAAGTGCGCATAACAAAGCCCCCCCCAAAAAAATACATCAAATCCCAGGTGGCCTCAGTCAAGCAGGCAAGAGAATCCAACTAACCCACAATTGCACCTGAGTTCATAACACAGCTCATGAATCTGCACATGGCTTCTAGCGAACCAGGAAGAGATGCCGACTGAATTTCATCCAGTTCCAATTACTGCTACAAGATGAGAACTGCCAGTTTTTTCCCAGACACACACACCCAAAACCAACGATCACATGTATGACCTTTAGATCAAAGTACAGTGACTCATCAGTGCACTGCACAAGAATAAAGCTAAGGTGCAGCATCACTTAAATGAAGGGAAACAGTAACAACAAGCTATTGAGTGAGATGTTTCAGTCAAAGAGTAGACTCATAGAATCATAGGGTTGGAAGGGACCTCTGGAGATCATCTAGTCCAACCCCCCTGCCAGAGCAGGGTCACCTAGAGCAGGTTGCACAGGAATGCGTCCAGGTGGGTTTTGAATGTCTCCAGAGTTGGAGACTCCACCACCTCTCCGGGCAGCCTGTTCCAGTGCTCTGCCACCCTCAAAGTAAAGAAGTTCCTCCTCATGTTTAGGTGGAAGGTCCCCAAAATAGTGTCCCTACAGACGCATTTAGATGCTTAAGGAACTAGCTTGAGGGAAACTCTAGACGAAGAAAAATTAAAACTGCAGTACAACAGTTTCTCAATAGCCACAGATCAGGTTCTACTGGCACATGAGAACACAAGAGTATTTTCATACCAAGCCCCGACTCAGCTACAAAGCAATATACCACATAAGCACGGGCAGGCCCATATCTGAGAGCACTACCCATACACAAATATTCCAGGAACAGAGCAAGCTGCCTCCAGTTTTAGGACATATGCTGATACAAACCATCCCGAAGCTGATCCATGTCATCATCGAACACTGCTTCCTTCAGGGCAGTCTTGTCGTAAGTGTTAATTGTGTCGACATAAGGATAAGGGTTATATTCTCGAGCACGTGGCCCTGAAAAGGCGCGGGGAGGCTGGGTGTTAAGTAGGGAGGTTTTGTTATCTAGAGCCATCCTTCCGCCTTCCACAATGTCACTGCTTCCACGGACATCGCCGGTAGGCACAGCGAGGCCACCATCTCGAGACACCTGGGGGATTAAACAGACAGAAAATACATGAGACTACTCAAATTATGGAAGCAGTAGCTTTTTTGGACTTCATCCACCAATATGAAGATGCTTGGAACCGTTTACACGTACATAATGCTTAAGTAAAACTTACTACCAACTCTTCTTTTACATAACCACAACTGTTCCAAAAATACCTCATGACCATAGGGCAAAAAGCTATGCTAACGTTTCAAAATCTAAGTTAACATTGCTAAAACTGCACAAGCTGGCAAAGATCGTAAGCTCGGGAACAGGACCAGTTTGCTAAGAAAGGGAAAGGAAGCAAAAGCAACATCCTTCTCATTAAACTTCACAACCCACTGATAGAGGGGACTGGGTGATGCTAAACAAGCTAACGTGAAATGAACGAAGAAAAATCTTGGACCAAGAATTTTTAGCTTTGAAGGCTAACTTAATCTACTAACCTAAACTTGCTTGTCCAGATGGGAAGCAAAACTGTCATAGAATATCTCAAGTTGGAAGGTACTCATAAGGATCGTAGTCTAAGATTCCTGTAAATTTTGCAATCCACGAATTTAAAACAAATGGCATCTCACATGGTAGATAATTCTGTAACTATTCATATGGCATAAGGTACCACATGAGTTGTGCCCTCAAAGTGATTATGGGTCCGTCCTATATAGGAAGTAATGAGCCTGTGAGGGAAACCACCCATGAATTTTAGGAACTAACATTTCCCATTAGAGACCTGACTACACACACTCCATGAAAAAGCCATGAGTGGGCCATACTGACCCTGAGGAACACTAGCACCGTTTCCTTCACGCCTGAGACTCCCTCAGAAACCCAATGAACACTTTTCACAGGCAACTAGAGTTCAAAGGGAGCAAGGGACTACATTAGTGGGACCCCATAGCTTAGTTATAAGAAGTCAGCAACCAGTAAGCTGAAGACATTTGCAAGAATACAGCAAGAATAACTGGGTTTTGTACACTAACAATCCAAAGCCAGGTTTGAACACAACGTTTTAAAATTTCACTTATCTGGGGACGTTAATCAATGGAATACTTACAATGTCACAGTCTTTCTTTCCATCACGTTTGATTGGCTCATTCAGGTCCTCTTGACTACGGAAACTAAATTTTTCAATCGCTTCTGTGACTCCACGAAGAGAGCTGTAGATTTCATCAGAATTTAGGTTCTCCGTGTCATAATCCAGCATACTAAAGACCAAACGTATATGAAATGTTACATATGAAATTGGAAGTCGCTTTTGACTGTTAACAAAAACAATGCCAAGTTGGAGACAGATGATTTGGTGGACCCTTTCTAACAGCGCCTTGTAACAAAACATGGATGGAATCAAAGCAGACTTCAGGTCTGAGTCTCCCCTCAAACATGGCTAAATCTAGCAGAAGCTCCACTGAAGTCAGTGGCATTACATCGCTATAAGTGAGCGTAAATCAGGTCCACTGTTTGTTATATTCCATAGGAGTGAGTGTGCTAGCTTCTGTAAACCAAAAGACCTATCCCCAGCATGGTAAAGGTGTTATTCAGAAAGGAAAATAAATAAAACCAATCACTATGAGAACTAAAAAGGTTGTGATGGCTGGTGGAAATGAAACCAATGACATTTAAGTTTCATAATATATCAAATAAATTCTATCAATGGATTCAAATGTGACAGATATAATGTAAAGAAAAATGTATCTTGACATAAGCCTTAGTCTAACATGTCCCATTTTCATTTATAGAATAATAAAACCAAAACCACTTGCACGATGCCTTGATAAAAGATGCATGTCAGTATTGAGCTTAAGTTTGGGAATTCTCTCGCTCAAATCTGATGCTTTCTTGCAGCCTGTCTGTTCTCAGCAGTTCCTCAGCAGCATAAAGCCATGCAAGTTTGGGGATTCCTTGGAGAGTTATCCAAAATTAAGTTCCATGAAATAATATCTGGCATGCAAGGGCAGCTGACAGGAAAAGGTGTGGCTAGGAAGAGAAGCTCCTACAAGCTTAGAGAAAATGAAAAGGCATTATTGGCAGGGCTATGCTCTACCTAGGAGAAGTTGAGTTTGCGTGACAATCAGTTTTCCAAGAGAGATTTAATGAACAGACCTAGTAACTGAGAACTATTTCTCTGGGGGAGTCTGGGGCCTTAGTAGAGCCAGAAGCAAATAAACCAAAAGAATGCAAGACATTTACATCAAGTTGTTTGTCAATAAACGGCAAGAGGTGGCTCCCTACATGGGTGAGTTACTATTTCTTAACAGTAAGGGAAGGGTGACAGGATGGGCTTAGATGAGGACGGCTGAACAAAGAACTCTTCCTTTTCCACAAAAGAAAGATTCCCTGGGAGGTGGGGGGGGAAACCACCAACAACATAAAACCCCTTCCGAATCCTGGGTGCACAGCATTATTTTCAATAGAACTAGAAGCAGGATGTTAAATATCTAGAAACGCTACTTTTTTTTTTTCTAGAAGAAACTCGGGAACTTCAGACAGAGGATAAGATTGGTGCTGCCCGATTCCTTTGGGATTAACACACTGAAAATAGCCATAATCCCTGGCTCCCAAGCAACGCACACACAAGCATCAGCACCGTGTATTCTGGCAAAGAAACCAAAGACCAACTCCCCAACTTTAAACAGTGTCCGTCTGGCCAGGAAGAAAGAGAAACCACTTAAAGAACAGACCAAGACCCCAAAACAAAAGCTGTTTATAAACCTACAGAAGTCAAAGTATTCAGGGCTTTTAAACAGATGAATAACACTAATGCACTGTGATGGCTTTCCAGACAAAAGTAAAGGCAGTTCTTAGATTCTTCATATGTATCAGGCCAGGATAGGACAATCTTTCTTTCATATGATCTCAAAAATATTAATTTTGAGCTCAAGCACATTTAATTCATAGATCTTAAGGGGCTTTTCATGCAATGTTTAAGTAAGCACTGAAACCGCTATTCAGGAAGGCGTACATGTGACTGTACCCGTGTACCCACACCAAGAGATGACACGACTTACCAAAGGTCACACAAAAAGAGAAATAATCACAGATATACTGACACTAAATCTTCTGCTACAATCATCGCATCTTTCCTCAGGGGTGAATTTTGCCCTACACTGCTATCAAAGATGAGATCAAAGCGCAGACTCTGCAATGCTAAAAGACTAAGGCAATTTCTAAATCTGATGCATTCTTCAAAGCACAAAACCACATTTTAATAAAAATCTCAAGAATCCAGTGATTTCATATGTCAAGAATAAGCCTGCATAGGAGGTCACATTATGGCTGTGCTCTACATGGACAAAAACTCGACATGTGTACACACACATCTATTGACAGTATGTGTGCTGGAACACTTCACAGACAACACAATGGGGGGAATAAAAAAATAAAATGGAACTACACCCACCTTTCAGGGAAAAAAAAAATAATAAAAATGACCCACGGAGAAAACTAGAGGAAAGTCACAGGATGAATAAGAAGTGAGTAGAGATGAGCAGTATTCATCAGGGATGTCACAACATTATTTTCCATCTTCTGCTGCACTAAAACAATGCAGCTCTCTACAGGTTTGTCAACGTACAATTTGGCAGTTTTCCAGTCTGACATGAAATACGCTTTACTTCCATAAACTACTATTCAGTTTCCTATCCAAACTACGTGTAAGTAATCAACAGTTTAGCATCCTCAAGCAGTACACAGTAGCCCACTTCCTTGCACTTTCAGGCTCTGGGCTGGAATGTAAGTCAAATGATTCCAAGCCTTGGTGTCAGACAATGAAAGGAGGAAAAAATTCTCAACTTTAACTCCAAAAATCAACCCAGATCTCTTCCACAGATATCTAAGTGTCCTAGAAGAGTCAAAACATTGATTTAAACTTTTAATTCTGCAGGTACTCACAGAGGTACAGACCACAGGATTCAATTTTCTCTCTCAGACATCACAGATTCCCAGATTTTAAGCCCTCAAAGAATAATTTGTTTGCTTTTCTTTCAACGGTTCTTCATTAGGAATTTCTTGCTTGAAAGAAAGCCTATATATAGTCCTTCTTTGGGTAATAGGTATATTTAAGTCAGGAGAAACGACATCTACAGAAAGGCTGTTGTCACGGTATAAACTTAAAAAAGCATCCAAGGGATTTAGCATAGGGATCTGACAAATTAAATTTGTATCCAGAAGGGTTTTTTTGATTAAAACCAGTATACAGCTTTTGTCCAGTATATTGATTAAAGATCTGTATGCAGACTGGAACAAAACGTGAGGGCACTGGAGGAAGAAGAGATGTCAGCATTAGTGATCAATAACCTCTGAATCTTGTGGGTAAGGACAATTTTAATTTCAATACTACGAATTTCCAAGATGTTCCACTATCACACTGTGCAGGCAGTTGGTAAAATCGTACACGCAAGCGTCATCCTCGTTGTCCTATGGATATTCGCTACCGCAGATGTGAAATCAGTACTGAGCTGTATTCACCTCTTTGAACGTACTCGTGTGCCGCTGGCACAGTGTAGCCAAGCTGAAAGACCTCACCCATGCTATCGTAACGCAACCAGTGCCTGCAGAAAGTGCTCAGCAACTGCGTTCTGCGTTGGAAACCAACTGTGAAACGTACACCCATTTCAGGAACTTGGCAGGGAGGAAGATTCTGGAAAAATCCACTTCTGTTTTTTTTCTCCCCGCTTGCATGCCGCATCTTCCCCAAGCAATGAAGGGGCGGCTGCCTGCCACCGTTCTCTGAAAGCTATCGTCATCTCTTTTCCAACCAAAGCCTCTGCAAATCGTTTCCCACATTTGAACGAATCCCACGGTGTGAAAGGTAAATAATACTGTGACACCTCAGACAAGTTGGTTTTAACAGGTAGCTTGTTACCTGGGAGAGTAAGAGCGTCTGAAAGTCTTGTGGGAAGGAGCAGTGGGGATGGAGTTAGGCTGAGAAAGGGGAGGGGGGTGCTTCGACAGCCCATCTGCACTCCAACCCCAGAACCGACTGCCGTGATCAGAGAAGAAACGAAAGAGAGAAAAAACAGAGAAAGGAGAGGGAGGAGAAAAAAAAAATAAAGAAACTATAATCTGAGTGGTTTAGTGCTGTCATGCTGCCTTGGAGAGAGAGAGAAAAAAATTAATAGAAACGAAATTAAACAAGAATACTCCATTGAGTCCCATAAGTCATTAGTTTGGCCTTTATTATTCATTTCCACTTTTATTCCTAACATAATGATATGGTTCACAGGAAAATAGTCCCTGCTTGTACTAACCAGTAAATTTTACAAATGGATACAGCCTCTATAAATGACTCTTAAAATGCTTTAAGTGAACAATCCCTGACCACGCATCTGTATTCAAACTCTAAGCAGGTATTTGCAAGCAACAGGATTTCCCTGGAAGAAAGGAAAGTTGGAGTTGATTTTTTTTTAATCAGACACCCAGAGGTAGCTTCTCAAGTTTGGCTCCTGGTGCCTCTATAAGAGCCTGCAATCAGGCCCTACACAATCAGCAAACCTTTGCAGGGCTTACAATCTGATTGTATTTCACCAGATTCAAACTAATCCCAAATATGTAGCAAGTGAAAGCCAACCTAGCGTGTAAATGCATCACGTAAACTGGGGACATGGCCCAGGTCTCAGCAGACAAACCTGGAACGACTGGATGAAACCAGCCTCTAAGTTGATTCAGATCTCTCATCAAGCTTCCACAAGCCCCTTCTGGTCGCTGTTTGATCCTGTGCCTTTGGGTCAAGGCATCCCATCCCTGTGACAATTTGTCTAACCTTTGCTTTTGTCCAGTTCCCTTTATGGTACATGGATTTTTCAAAATTATCTTCTAAATGGTTACATAGATGCTCGAGCTGGTGGAGTATTCAGGACACCAATTTGTTTCTATTAAGTTTAAGTTAAGTCACATTTGCATATATGCAAGTGAAAGATATTGCAAGATCAGATGCGGCAAACAAGTCAAGAATTGCTCCAGTGGAAACAGCAGCAAAGCCAGTTAAAAACCCCTCTGAAGAGTGGTGTCAAGAAATTCACTCGTTAACCAGCAATCAAAACCCATAGCTATTACATGCAACTATGACAGAAATACACCAGACAACCGGGCTGCTGGTAAGTCTCACAGCTCAGGTCTCACCTACCTGCCACGAGGCCACCAAATGCAGGCTTGTCCTTATTGCATACAGTGGGTGGCTTATTTTAATTCTTTTTCCCTGCCCTGCCTTGCTCAGCTTAATAATGGAACTGTCAAATTTTATTTTTAATGGCATTTTCTATTGTCAGTGAAAAAACAAGTACATAAACTTATATAGCCAAATAAAATTGTTAGCCTTTTATTTTTATGCATTTCCTCTAGGGATCTTTGAAAGACTAAATTTCGTGGGGTTTTTTCATAATTGGAACTACACACAGACTTCTAAGCTACTAATAAAGGCAGAAACAGTAGGGCAAACCTATTCGTTTGATACTCCTTCAAATATTCCAACAGAACTCTAGGTTAAAATTCACAACCTGAACATAACATCTGAGTTGACAGAAGTTCATTTGCCGTTCAGAACAGTATTCTTCACTGGAAGACTTCACAACTTAGTATCTTCCTTTTTGTCATGCTACACCATTTACTAAGTGTCAGAAAGTTTTCTCTGTCCAACACGAACTCAAGCCACTCATCTGAGCATTGCCCAGGAAACGGTCTTTCCTCTCAGTCAGAAGTCTGGGTTTTTTCCTATTATTTTCAGTCTTCCCAAGTGCCTTCCCCTACTTTTCTTCAAAAAACAGCCATTTCCTCTATAACTCCTCTCCCCAAAAACTAAAACTGTCAAGACAAAAAAAAGGCAGGTACAAATGCAGAAGTAACCCACAGATGCAGTGGATGTGTTCTAGCGATCATGAAGCAGAACTGGATGGAGCAAATGAAAGTGGAAGGAAAGATTCTGCCCTCTACCCCTCTGAAGACACTAACAGCAAGGGATAATTAAGGAGACGTTATCATCTGGATAGGCAAATTAGCTGTTTGCAAAGTCCAGTTCAAAACATTCAAAAATCTAACCAGAGACCTCAAATACATGTATACACAAGTACACACACAAAAATAATTTAAAAAACAGTCACCCGGAATTCATCTGTGATGGCAATAATATGGGAGAAGTAATGTGACCCAAGGGCAATGGCATACATACATACTTTATGAAGTCTTCCTGATTAATTCTGAGGATATTGTCCACAAACCATTAGTAATATGGGAGAGCAGCTACGCTTATCAACATTTGTATACTCCTACAGGAACCCAACTATCCTTTCTACACATTTCCCAGCCCCAAAGACATAAACGAGTCTATGGACCCCTCCAATCTGTGCATCAAGACAAAATTCAAAGGAAAGTATAATCTTCAAAATAAAAGCTGGCATTAAGAACTGGAGATAACCCTTGGACTGACTGCACTCAGGCTGCCTGTACGAGACACAGGCACGGACAAGGTAAGCAGGGCCCGCACACAGAGCGCCCAGGAAGCATTAGGTGTACACAACCTCGGTACAACTCTTTGGCAATGGGTCCCATATAAATGTAAAGCCAAGCCTAGTTTCAGAGAAGGGCTACACAGAGAAACTGTGAGAATCTTTATCCTTTTACACTGCTATCAGAATGACTCAGGTGTGCTCATTTTTTAAGTCTGTAGAGAGAAAAGTGACATTTTACACCACTGATGAATGGCAAACAACAAGCATTTGTAATGGAAACATGACACAGACGCATCTATGCCAAGAACTGCAATATTGCAGTGTACCCTGCACATCTTCCAAAGCTTTTTTTTCCTGAGAGAAGGATGACCACATGTACTCTTCAGAAACAAAGCTAAATTCTCCCGTGTTCTGCAAGTCAGGACCATGCTCAAACTGTGCTGCACAGGACATTTTCAAGGAGGAGGCAGTCCAGCACAGCATCAGAAACTACTGCCACTGATTCGCAGTACTTGCCACCACCTTTTCTACTAACGGTAAAAATCTGCAGCTACTGTTACTGCTCAGAGGTCACTCACAAAAAAAAAGAGTAGAACTTCTCCCCTGAGTATTTTAAAGGGCTTTTACAGCAGCTTCCACCTTCACCTATCATTGAATAGTAACTTTTACACATCACTCTCGAATAGCTAAATCCAGTGAGGAAACAGGACACACTTCTTAAAAAGACACCGAAGTTTTTGGATCAACACCTCCAAGAACTCCATAGAAAATTGCAGGAATGATTGTTTTCTAAAGGAAATCCCTGTCCCACTGCATCAGTGGCAGTTTTGGTCTTCACAACTTAATGGCAGAATGCTCTGGAATTAAATGCCCTCGCTAACTATTCCTTGAGAAGATACCATACAGGAAAAAACCTCCAGTTCCTAAACCCAAAATACCAGAAAACAGCAGCAACAAAGTATTAAGCGTACGCTGAATGCTTCGATCAATATTTTGATATGTGCATCCTGACATCAAAAGGTGAGAAGAATGCAAAGACAAACCGAAAAGCAGCAAGCAAAGTGGCAAAACACAGTTATGTCCCAATGGCAAAACCCAAAAAGCATGATAAAAGGTCATGGATTCAAAAAAATAAGCGCCACATGCAAACGTGGCCAGCAAAGCCACAACGTAACCACAGGGAGCCATATCTCAGTTTATAATTTCCTGTGACAAATCAGCAGGGCAGCAATGCTCGAACTAGTCAAAAAGGAAGCAACATACTTGGAACTGTTCCCCTGAAACTCTACCACTTAATTTCTTAATGAAACCTTTGTTGAAAAAAACCTCACACTAGGCACTTGACCTTGCCTTGCAACCTCTCAGTCTAGTTTTGGATTACAGTGGATTTAGGGGTCACAAAGATCTGTTTAGATATCCAAAATTTTCTCAGGAAACACCATGCGCTCCTCCTGTGCTGCTGGAATTAGAATAATTACTCATTAAAGGCTAAAAGCCTGTGTTTTTCCTGACGCATGAGAACTCACATGTCTAAGCATTCCTCCAGACAGGGTTTAGCAAGTCACAACAGGGCTGATCAACAGATTTCCATGTAAATTACTACACTGGACAACGAACGGCAGTCATCACCCAACATGTTTCCTTCTGTCTCTTCCAAGGACAAAGGGGAGTGACCTCCCATGGAGAGGGCAGGCAGACAAGTGCAGCAGCTTTTAAGCGTTTCCAGCACGAATCAAAGCTTGACCAGGTCTAATATTTTCCTAATACAACCTAATACTTTCCTCCAATATTTCTATGGTCCCAGAGCATACTGCTTAAATTCCTACATCCTCTGCTTTAAGTTTTTATGGTGTGAAATATGTACATTCCCAATATCCAAGGGTCCATGTTTGCTCAATAAAAGGTTTTGGAGCGGACCAACATATTCTAGGGTTGCAACTGCAGCTTCAGCTTCTGGCTGCAATAGACCCGCTGCCGAAAGGATCAGGCCGTTATTCTGCTGGTGGGCAGCCAGGAGAGCTATTTGAGAGGTATTCAGCATTGAAAGAGTCACCACCTCTGCTTGTTCTGCATCCTTACAAAGTGTAAAAGGGGAACAGGAGGTTCAGAACTTCTCTCAGCAGCACAAGCACTGTGCTACAGTCAGATGAATTACTGATCACAAGGGCACACCTAGAAAATACACACAGTCTGAAAACCTTGACCTGAAAGTCATCATATACTTTGTGATATTTGCAACCTCAACAAGACCTCATTTCTAATGCTGACGTTTAATATTACCTTTATTGAACCCACAAATGTGATTCTGGAGAAGGCCTAGTTATGAAAGAAAATGAATATTATAAGAAAAGACATTAAGATTACACATATAACATGGACTGGAACAATGAAGTTAATCACCAACCATGTATTATCATGTTCAAACCCTGTTTCTTTGGAGCAATCTATAAACTTTTGGTCTTTATTTTGCTTTCAAAGTGAGTCATATTCTGCAAATGCACACTCAGTATTGAAATCCTTTAATATTTTCCAAGTGGTTTAATTAGCCTGCCACATTACCTTGGAGACAGTCCACCATGGGAACAGTTGGTAGGTGAAGTTAAGGGGCTGGTTCTGCTGCTGGAGTGCCGGGAAGGAGTCCGACCAAGGGTATTGCTGGGGGAACCCTGGCACAGAAGCAGGAAGACAGGGATTAGCAACGTGTTGCAATACACAGGCAGGAGTACACAACAACAGGTCCAAATATTGCCTTTGTTTGCACTAGACAAGCTTCATGCAGTTTTGGTTCTGGCTCTTCACCTAAAAATCAGCAGCCATGGTTCATGTAGTCATTAATATGTTCTTGAAGGTACTGCTCTGAAGACAGAGAAAGCACACGTGTACTTTTCCACAATCCAAATACCTGCAGTTTTAGCTATACAACACATACAGCCTGCAAATATTGCCAGAGAAATGGTTTGTCAACCCACCAGGCTACCCAGCTTCTCAGACACGATTTGCCAGGCTCCAAAGTATGCAAACCTTTACCCTGGCAATTTAATTATGCAGCTATTTTCCTCATTGTCTAAAGCATTCTGATTGTGCTTGTTACAAGCATAAGTAAGCAAACTTATCATTTTTCCCCTGGCCTGCACAATCATTTATACCACAGCAAAATGGGGAGAAATTGCTCCTAATTCTGTCTCTCTTCACACCAAGTCAAAAGTACTGGAGAATCCAGACCGTTCGCCTGTAAGCCTAATGCTGCAGTTCCAGCTTACACAAAGGTCTGCTTGTCCAAAGGAGCGGAAGTGCAAAGACAGGAGGGTTCAAAGTCCATCAAGCTTCACAAGTTTTCCACATAAAAAAGGCAAAAAAATACCCTAATCCTTGCTGCTCTGGGGGGGAAAGAAGTTTGGAAGCACACCTAAATCCTCTACTAACATATTCCTTCAGAGAAATAAAAATATGCAAGAGCTTCCCGTAAAACCAATACATAAGGTAATAGGTGCAGACTGAGGAGACCTTGTAGGTCACATCAAAGCTCCTGCGAGCATCTTAATACACAATATATCTGTTATTAAACTGATTTCAATAGCAGTGGTAAGCCCAGAAAGTCTGTGGTATCAGGATCTGCGTTTTAGCCAAAAGGTTGTTATACTGGCAGGATTTTCAAAAGCATCACCAACTTAAAAGCACAAACCCCACCAACTTTCATGTGCTTCTCAGTAATTATTTTTTTTTCTTTTTAAAATCTGTACTGGTTATGACTGTATTAAATTTAAAAATAACTGAGGTTTTTTTTGTTTTAACGGTCCCTATAAAACCAGCATCAAACAGAAGCCTCTGTTGCCATATTGCTTCAAGACAACAGTTACAGATAATTCATACTACTCAACATCTGCAATAGCTTATCAATGAGCTGCTGTCTTTGGGGCTCTGCTGTTTGCAAGGACAAGGGCTTCTCACCACACTGGTGTTACTGGAGTTCTTGAGGTGGTTGTGCAGGAGCTTGGTAGCACCATCCTGGAATGTTTTTGGCAAGGCACCAAGTAACATGGTAAACTCAGGAGTGTTCAATTCAAAGAGAGAAATCAGGACTATTTGTGCTGCCTGAAAAGAAGAAAGGAAAGACCATCAGTTTTTATTCTTTGAAAACGGTATGCATTCTGTTGGTAACAATCCTTATGGTAAACAATGTGTGTCTCATTCAAAAAGACGACTCCCATACTAGACAGATTTTTGACATATTCCTTCTGATGTGTCATAAGGAATTACTAACTGGTATACTTAACGTTTTAGTTCTTAGAGCTTACAATACACTTTTGTATTTGTATCATTAACTTCTCAGGTGTGGAGTGTAGAGCTATTCATAGCTAGTGAGAAAATCTTACCATCATTCTGTCCAGCCCATCTTTCAGTTTAAGAAGTTACTGCAAAAATTTACAGGAAACAAACAAAACCAGAAGCTCAGGTAAGTATGAAGAATCTAGGACTGCAATTTGTCATTCCCATGCTTTCTGTTTTAAGTTCAAGTGGGACTAGCCCTCTCCCATCCAACCTTTCCTGCTCCTAAGGATCTGAATAAGTTTGTTTCAGCAAACCAACAATCCCTGTTTCTGTTTTCACACCTCTCCTTGCAAGTCTCACCATTGAGGCTGTTTCAGCAACAGAAGACTCCATCTCAAGGGGAAGATCTACTGGAATGGTGAGAACCACCTTTCCCTCATCCATGGACAGGCTAAACTCCACCAAATTCCCTAGCTTAATAAGTGAAACCAGGGTACCACTGAAACAATCGAGAATTTTACCATTAATTTCACTGATCAGGGTTTGCCCTATCTGCCTGGAAGACTAGCTGCCAGAACAGGATCTCCACTAACTCCATTAGCAGATACACAGCTCTGCGTAACCTGAACAACAACAATGGAATTAAATGGGAATGGAAGCAGAATAAATCACAGAGAGCAGATCTGCAAGAGTAATTAACATCACATGTTCCTAACTGGACTTCACCAGCAGCATAAAACCCATGTGGATTGCACCAGTTCTGGTTTTGTTTCCCCCCCCCCCCCCATCTTTGCCTTGAAAATATACACCAATAAAAAAAAAACAAAACCTGATTAAAAGAACAATGAAATTGAAGCAATGATGAAGGATCTTTGATGGTCTGCAGCACCACCTTCTCCAAAGGGGGTGTACCCATTGACACACCAGTCTCCCAAACACATGTCTGGATACAAAGCAGTGTCTTAGGCTCACAAAGTAAGAAGCAAAGCCGCACACGCTCTTATTTTGGAACACCTACAAATTTAGGAAGAGCAGACGCTTGTGTCTGACTCTCTGGGGAACTTTCTAAAACTTCCTAAAAATGAAAAAGAACTGTAAAGAGGGTAAAAGCAGAACTTGCTGTTGTGGTAATAACTGTACATTCATTGTTCTCATCAATTCAAAGAAGGAGTTTTTAGTAATGTGTTTGTAAAGTTGCAATAATTAAGTGTCTCTGCAGTTCCCTGTGAAGTGGAATCCTTTAGCAGATGAACTTGGGTACACAAAACCCCTTTCATAGTGGAGGGGAATCAAAGTACCTCATTGTTTCAGTGGCATTGTTCAAATCACAACTCAAGCTATGCTGTTCCTTCTGCTCCTCAGCCCCAATTTGCAGTAACACAGCTTTGTACATAAAAACATTTTCCATCCACGAAAGTTGGGTAAGTAATATCCTTTGGATACGGCCAACAGAGAAACTGAGGCACACAACACTCAACAGCCTTCCAACAACTGCAGCGAGCAACAGGTCTTCAGACTCCTCATTCCAGATGGATCATGCTACTTCCTGACAAAATTCTCACTGACTTCAACAGAAACACAGTATGTCGTTATTCACTTCACACTAAAGATCTAAGGATGAAAGAAGCAGGGAGATAACTGTCCCTGTGGCTTTCTTAACTCCATACTCTACCCTCCTCTGACCTGACGTTTTGGGCAACTCTGCCATGAAGCCTGCCTGGTATCCAACAAGGATGTGTATTTCTGTCCATTTTGATCCAAGAACTTTTAAGTTTTCACCAGCATAGTATTTTCTGTAATAAAAATATTACTGCAAACAAGAGATCTCGTAAAAAACAATCAGCACATTGAGCTGAATACAAAGTTACAAGCCATGCCAAAGTTCACTCCCGCTCGTGAATGGCATGCGTATCCCGGATGGTTAGGAAGTGGACATGCAGATCTTCTGCGTCAGAACAAGCAGATCTCATATTCATTGGGATAAAACAAACAGGAAAATTGATCAACAAGGTTCCCAGGTTGAGAGATTGCTCAGCGACTTGAGTATCTGGAGATATCAACTGGTAAGTCAGGAGCTGCCCAGGGTACAGTGAGACGGGAAAGGATTTCAGATCCCTTTGTCTCACATACCTCTCGTTGATGGGTTAGAAAAATAAGGTCCATCCTTGGAGACCTCACAGGTAAATAGAGCCAAACACACCCCCGAGTGCACACACTCTACGATGTGACATTCTGGAGGTACCTTTCCTGTATGCCAGCGAGGTCTAAGATGCATCTCGCAGATCTGAGCGAAATCTTCACCAGAGCTCCTCCAGGGACTTTGTGATTCTGTGGCTTCACTTTGAAGCAGAGAGTTCTCTAATTGGTACAGTTTAACCCCGACACACAAACAGTGACAGCACAGATGACGTGCTACAGGAATATCTGAGGGAAATTTCAGCTCCCAGAAGTCACTTCAATTTTGTTCCATTTTTTTATTTTGGCTTTAATGAAAATAGGCCTGCGTCCGCCCTCCTTCTTTGCACAAAACACAGCTTGTTTCTAGGAGTGCCTGCCACTATTCTATGCACCCGGTGCCCTTCAGTAGCTTTGCTGTTGCCTGCAAATAGGTCATTGCGCTTTGAATGAATTGCTGAACAGTTGCTCAAAGCTTACAATCTTATGTGGCCTGAAAGAAAGCGAACCTACAGTCTGTGCTTTCTGAAATAAAGCCAAGTACTACTACAGTCTGGGAGTGGTGCTCCAGTAAAGCTCTCAAAAGCAACACTGGAGATACGTGGGTTAACCTTTTCTGTGTTCTTTTTAAATAGTCCTTCGCTATCCAACTGCACTTCTAGGTTTATCTCAGGCAAAAGCCATTATTTGAAAGTTCAGCCATGATTTCCTAACTCAAATTTTACACACAAAGGTGCTGGTCCCCGCTACCAGAAAGTCAAGAACACTGTTACCACTGACTTCAAAAGCTGGAAGGTGTATGCTAGCTTGAAATCACATTTATAACGTGCTCTAAATTTCACTCCTGTAATACTTGCAAGTTTATTTAAGAAACAACTATATTTGGCATTTCAGGGCATGCTCTAATGGCAGAGATTGTAGGTTGGGCGGGTTTTTCGGGGTTTTTTTTTTTTTTTTTTGCGTGTGTGTGTATGGTTGGACTCTATGATCTCAAAGGTCCTTTCCAACCATGAAGATTCTATGACTAATACAGTTAATTTTATTTCAGTAATGAAGAGCATCAGGAACAGCATTTCTACACCTCTCTAACAGTTAGATCTAGACACACTTGATAATCCTTTAAGTTTCACTTACCTAGCATACGTTTACCTAGTCAAAGGATGTATTTTACAGATAACGTTTCTAAGAGTTTTAAACCTGTGGATTTTCAGCTGGTGACAAACCAGAGGATGTTTTCATAATCTCAGGTCATTTCTGAAAATCTTGGCCCTTATTTAACTAGATTATTCAAAGAGTAGATAAATTTAAAACAAGCAATAACAAACTTATTTCTGTACACAATGTACAAACATTCTCCATGCAACACTCATGCTTGATGATATATAGTTTGAAGAAAGAGCAATATCTGAATTTTCCCTTGCCTTTGTGTCCCTGTACCATTAGTGCGGAACACTAATCCATCTCCTTTCAGTGACATATAACGTAGACCCTACAGATTATCTAATCTTAATGAAGCAGTTCTCTGCTGGCTTGAGCTGGAGTGACTCCAGTGACTTCAGAGCCTGACTATGCTGGTGAGGGGGTCTGGCTCCACATCAGGTTCTTGACTCATTTGCAAAGGATGGCTTATGTAACTTCCTAATTTTCCTTATAACAATGCAGCGAGGGATCAGGTTCCACGAGCCCATAGCAGCTCCCAAAGTTTCACACTTAGGTCAGATGAATTCATGCTGTCCAACAGTGTCAGCTGCTGAAGGGACACAAATGCTTCAGCATCTTTTGGTTTTTTGTTTTCACCTAGACAGTGGGTGTTGGCCATATTTGTCAAAATCAGTAACCTCTGCAACTTGGCTGAAGTATAATAAAGGCTCTTTGAAACGGTCTGAGCCCATTAAGCAAAATGATCAAGGCTAACTGGAAAAATCCATTGATTTTAGAGAGAAAATGTGGTCAGTGACCTAAACTTAATACAAGCACCTGCCTTATGATTGCAGCTGTTGCTGCTCCAATAGACCAAGCAGAATAAGCAGCCAGTTGCCTGAGCTATATGAAAGCAGTTTTCAAGTTACTCAAACTTCTCTTGGCCATGGGCTCACAACACTGGCAGCTCCACAGAAGGAGAGGACCTCATAACCCAAGTGCTGATGAGGGACTACAACACGAGAGTTAACAGAAATGCACACCAAAGCCAAAAAATTATTTCACAGACAGACACACTTTTTTCAGGCTCCCAGTCAAGGTCTCTTCACACAGCGAGACAGTTGAGTTGAGACTGCAAACAAGATTAGTGTGATTAGTGCACACAGCTTTCAGTCTACCTGTTTGCATTTCTCTTCCAAGTTTCCTTCACCGGGGCCTGAGGAAGCTGTAGTTGTCCTAGCTGGCAAATCCTCACCCACCCAACTATGCATGGTCTGGGTTTGACAAACAGGGAAGTTGATATTGTTTAGAGAAAGCATAGATTTCAACTACACCATACAAACAGTACACACACTATCTTTTAGCAGGAGAGTTTGCTTTCGCAATCAGTTGCTTGCTTGACTTCAAGTAACAAAAAGCATCAATATTGGAGTTTAACAGAAGAGCATTCCTTTCAGCAGAGGGCAGCACTGGCTCAAATTTAAAGTCAGCCACGACTCCCAGACTTACAGATCATCCCTTAGTTCTCGTACAGGGCTTGGCTTTGGCAACCTCCTGATGGCCTCCATAACCACCTGAAAACCTCTGCTGAGGTGTAGAGCCTGGGCAGTGCTGCACTGAGATGACACATGCATCTGGCCAGCCAGGAGCCGGGGAATAGGTACTTGCATGCGCCCACACCTATCCTCGCAGACGTCTCCAAGTTCAGAGAAAGAAGCGGTTAAGAACTTGCAAACTCCTGACTCCAGTCTGGGCATCAGTCTGATAGACCAACACTGTCCACAAACACCTTTTATCATGCGATTGGTCTGGGGAAGATCCACACTAACATCTACTCACTTTTGACACATATACACACTCATAGTCTCTGTGCATCATTCATTTCACCATCCAGTATAAGGCCAATGTGGTTTTAATAACCTAAGGCTCACTGGAACAGAGAAGCTCGCTCTGTCTCACATCACTGTGACTTACACTAAACTGCAGATCAAATATAGATCCACTGAGCTCGAGAGGCAGCAGTGACACATTAGGTAGCTTATATTAGCACATATCGGCAAAGGGCGACACTTCAATTTTCCAATGAACATAGCTGATGTTAAATGAGTTAATGCACATCTACTGAGAGTGTCTGCAGGCTCTAAAAAAAGCATTATTTGAGTGTACTTTCCAGCAGACAGTTAAGCGTTAGCTGGCACTAAGCTACAAGCTGTCTATCAGACCAGACCTCCTGCTTGTTCCTTTTTCAGGTCTAGAATCAGATGAGTATGGACAGCTGTATTACTGATGCAGTAATATGAAGCTCAACAGCTTCATCAGTTCAGATACAATCCAAGTGCGTTAGCTTGAGCACAAGTTTTTAAACACAAAGTTTTCCCATAAGCCTTCTATTAGAATATGCTGTTTACACCTACATCCTGAAAAGGAAGAATTTAACAGATTTAAATACAGAATTCACGTACAGATTAAATCCACATTGCTATTATGTTTTATATACAGCACACACTTAATATATCATGACAGTCTTTTGCAAGTCATGGATGGTTGCATTACATGTGTCAAAGGCATCTCAAACAAGTGCCAGCAAAAACTATGCAGCACTGAATCATCGCATATTCCGATTACCGTTGTATCCTATCTATCACAACTCCTTACGCATGGTGTTGTTTTGCGACTTGGGCACAGCAAAGACCATGGCAAAAACGTTCATTACTTCTAGAGAGCCAAATGTTACCTCAGAAGTCAAGCTGATGAAGGCTACTTTGAGTAACTTTGCTCCTTACAAAATGGCATTTGTTGCAAAAACAGGTTTGAGGACCAGAAACAATGGCTACATTTCATTAACAACTGAGAAACTTTTATTATAAGCCTGGCATGATAGAAGTCTGAATTCTGAGGGGGAGGTTCCCACGTATAAGCTAAGAAAAGATAAGCTACTGAAGTAAGAGATGGAGTAAGATGCTAGAGTAAGTCTGGCAGACATCCATCATAGCACAAAGAAAAGAGCCTTTGGTCTATTTATTGGGTGGCTCTACAACGCATCATGTAAATATCACCTCTAATCTCAATTTTCAAAATAGGTACACCACCTATTCCTATGTAGGTTTATGCGTGTTTATATAAATAGCATGTACACACAAATATATTATGCACAGACACATAATATAAGCATGACTATACGCACTCTGTGAAGCAATTTCTTCTTATGTCCTATTATCATGCACTAGCTCTTACTGTTTCAAGCAAACTGAGAAAGTGTGCTTATATTACAAACTGCTTTCAACTCAAAGGATACTTAGAAGGCTGTATTAAAGCAAAGAGATTCATTTTAAGGAAGTCTACCCTAGTGCTATGTTTCCAACAAGGACATAAGGATTTTCTGGCCGCTAACATTGGGAAAACCCATTTTCCTTACACTGCGTACACTGAAAACATTCGGGCTCTCATAGCTCTCTAGCATCAAATTCAAAACAAACAGAAAATGACAGCTACTATTTTGTAAACACAGCTAGGACACAGAGATCCTTTTTCTTCTAATAGTATTAAATCAGGTAAACACTGAAGTCCATCAGGTGCCATTTTTGATGTATTACACTATTTTTCCTAACACCGACTAGGTTTAAATGCCTGAAAGGAGTTCCTCTATGCATTTAGGCTGAGTTTGACTTCTTTAGGAATATCCTTTGGCTAAAAGGCTGATCTCAGCAGTATGGACATAATCCTATTTAAGACTCCATAAGCCTGAAATGAAATGCTAAGGCCTGGTTCTCTGTTAACTTGGATCTTGATGGAGCCCACGAGATGCACAAATCTGGTGTAGGAATATTGCAAGAGTGCTAGAGAAACCTCTGACCCAGAAAGGCAAGGGCCTCTCACTGGGGAATATTAAAACAATTTGCCATTTTGAAGCATTTCTGCAAATATCCTCTCTGCCACTGCTACTGTAACAGGCCATAACCAACAGTGTTTACTGCCCGACACCACTAAAGATGAACGATGCCACTGCAGCTCACAGAGTCTTTGGGAAGCTTCTGTCCCAGAGTTGCTCAAATCACCCTGATGCTAGATGGAAAATTAAAGCTCCAGGAGATATTTGAGGGGTCTCATGGCATCACATTGCAAAGGAGCCCAATTTCATTTCCTTAGCAGCGTTTGCTTTCTTGTCTGTCACCGGTCCTCCTACAGCAATATTTTATTCACACCAATATTTTATCCAGCAATAATCACAGCAATATTTTATCCAAACTCGTTCTGGGCTTTATTGATCAATACGATTTCCTTATCAAAGTGACAACATCAACGTTTCTCAAGAAATGATATCTAGGACTACTAGTTAAAGTAGTAAATACATCTTCATTGCCTCTTTGAACACATGAAGAATTTGTTGACCTGCAGCTTTCTCTCCAAAATCTCCCTCATCTTCTGGTATAATTCAGAAACAGTTTCTCAATTGAGCAGTTTTAGGGGAAAAAAAACCCCAACTGATCCCAAACTTGTTTTCTTTGGACACCTCTAGACTTCACCTGCAAACCAGTGGTGCCAGTCCCGGGAGGACCCTACCGCTAGGTACTCTGATGGGGGATTTCATCTTCATACAAACCACAGTAACACAAGCACCCTCCTGGGCTTTTTGATTCGTTGCAATGGTTCTATAGTTTCTTACCAAGTCCCACCTGCTGTCTGTATTCAAGGGCAGCTTGGCCAAACTCAGTAACAAGCAGGACCGTTGAAAGAAAAGGTTTTCCCAGTCACGTAAACTGAAGGCAGAACATGACATACACGTGACACACGGCTGCCCATAATGTGTAAAAATGCATTCAGGCTTGTAAAATAAAACTACTGTACAGATGTTTCATCAACAGAGAAGGCAGTCAGAATATCTGGCACAAAGGAAAAATTTCTTCTTCCCTGAGATTAGTATTCCAAGTGACGATCAGGCAATACAGGTCTCATTATTTATCGTTGAAACCAGAGCTTGGCTGATTAACAAGACAGTAGGCAATGTCACTGGCCCTTCACCTCAGAAGGCCTTGCTCCCCTCCAGCTCCTCCTGAACGCTAAGATCCTGTGTGCTCACACAGACGACTCCACCCCCTCAAATGCTGAGCACTCGTGTTTAATAAAAGTTTCCATTTGCCTGAGCTTTGGACACGAGGCTTCTTTAGGCTTTGACCAGAGACAAATCAGAAGCCTTATTCTCATTTCCATTCTCAAATTGATGGCTCTTTTCCAAGACCAAAGTATTTTTCCACACAGAGCCCAAGCCTGTCATCCAAATTCAATAAGCACTTTACCTACGTAAGGCTTGCACAATAACTTTACTGACAATATTAGTGATAACATGGTGAAGTTACTGACTTAACGTCCTCCCACCAGTCATCACAGTATTTGCATTGCCACTGTGTTATTTTCCTGTGTGGTAATTAACTGGCTTTTGTAAAGTGATTTCATCAAATCTTAAACATTTTCCAGAGGAAAAAAAACAATAATCAGAGTTAACACCCTGTTATAGGGAGAGGCATAAACCAAAGCAGAGGAAAGTCAAGTGCATCGCACAAGGGTAGACGCTACCGCAATCAAAATTAGAGCCGAGTTATCTGAAATCCTGGTCTGTGCCCTGCCCATTGACACGTTCTGCCTGGGGAAAAAGCAGCCAGCAGGTTGTAGGTGCGGAAATTACCAACAGGTGCTCTCATTGCACTGGAACCACATCCCATCCAGGTCTCCACGCAAAGCTGCGTGACATGCTCCTACCCAATGCCTTTTGTTCAGCACAGACAACAAATGCCTTTCACCTTTTTTTTTTTTAGCACTGCTTGAAGGAAGTAAATCTTAACTTGAATGCAGGGTAAACACCCAGGAGTATTAACAATCTTTAAAACAAGGCAAATATTTACCTGTAACACACTGCAGATCACCTTATTTTAAGCACAGCTTGACAATAATTTTGATTGTACATAGTTCACGGCTACTATCAGCAGCTTAAATGGTTTCTGCTCTGAGAGGGAATCATGGCACTTTGTCAATGACACTCTGTAACATCAACTGTATGTTCCTCAAAGTACATCATGTTTTTATTGTGATAAGAGAGCTTATATTTAGGTACAGATATCATTTCATACAAGAACATAGACCGTTTTGTGCACAACAGCATTTCCTTTGACTAAGTTTCTTTCTGATTTCACTAGCTATAAAACATGATCTGTAGTTCAAGTCAGGTGTCAGACAGGTTAAGTGTGCTCATTAAGTGTGCTTAAGTCACCATCAGAATATGCAAGGTTTATTAATAAAGTTATATCTTTCTGTTTGAAAAAGAGTTTTGGACTAAATGCCACTTTTTGTTCTGTTTTTCTCCACTGTCTTAACACTACGGGGCTGGGAACTCCATGACCATCACACATAGCGAATAGTAGTAATGGACAGATGATCACTAATAAAAGGGTAATCTCACTATTAACTGAAAATATAATGCATTTCTTGAACCGATCCCTTGATTGCTACCATAGGATCAGATCTGCACGACTCATTGCCACGTGCACACGGTAGCCACATACTTTCCCCACTGACAGAGGTCATTTATATACTTCACCACCAGCACGAGCAAGCTTGTTTTACCTGCACCTGCTCACAGGTAGAGCCCAGACAGATCAGCACGTAAATCACACACACAGATGCTACTTGCATCAAGGGAGCATTCAGTAACTCAAATCTGGGCGAGCACCACATTGGGTGAGGGACTACCTTTCTTGGGAGAAAGAGTCCCTGCCTCCGCGAGCAGTTGAGCATCGGCATCGCTGTTCCACCCAGTCAGCCGCAGTAGTACACACGGACCGCACCACGCCAGCCAAGACTCCTCAGTACCAAAACCAAAGTCAGTTTGCAGGAGCTGAGCTGATTCCACTAGTGGTCTCAAATCCAGATTCTATTGAAAAATTACCTTATTTTATACTTTTTACAGGCCTCTTGTAGTACTTTGGTTATTTGAAGACTGAGTTTGTTCTTCTCCCCCATAACCTCAACTGCTGTCTCCATTTTTAGGTTGTGACAATGTTTACAATGCCTGGTCTGCTTTGCACTTAGAAAACCTCAGGTCTTGAAGGCCACCATAATACCTGCCATGAGGGCAGAATCTTCTCTGATCCTTAAATTAATCATCTTGATATTAAAAAAAGATACTTTTTTTCCAGGTTATAATCTCCAAAAAAGGAGGACAATCTTGTTTTCTTCAGAACATTTCACCAGTCTAGGGTGACCCTTGATAATCCAGTTTGTTACCACATAATGAATTTATTAGTCTGTTAACTACAGTCCTGACAGAGATAATGGCCAATGATTGCTTACAGATCCTTTGCTCCAGCGTTTCTTCTAAAGCCCGTGGTTTGTACTATGTTCTTAATAAAATCATAGTACAGCAACGGTATGATGAAATAAAGATCACCTGGGCATTCATTTTTAGTAGCTTAACTGTGTGATAATTTATTTGCAAGCTACAGGCATCAGAGGCAAATCCAAGTCACATGCAGGTTTAATAAAAAGAATTTAGATTCCATAATCTCTTATCAGCCCCCAAGGCACTTGCCCAGGTACTGCTCAGGTGGAGTTTACTGGAAGTTTTGGCAGAGCTCTGCACATCTTTGAAACAGATAAAAGAGTGGACACCGCACTGTGAACACCCGCTCCCCGCATCCCGCAGCTTCACAGCCAGTTTTTTCAGCTGCTGCAGACACTCTTCGCTATTTTGCATGCGGCAATGATGACCCCTAACGGTGGAATGTTTCTTCTGCTCAGCAATATGCAGAGATTTTGCTTTTTAATGTATATTTCTACTTAAATTAATTACAACTCCATCTCACAGACCACCAGCAGAGTAAACTGCTTGAGGTTTACTTGAACTGTAACACCGAAGCAGCTTCTTTGCCTGTTTAATTCTTTCTGACTATGTACATGGAAGGATCAAAATGGAAATGCGTATTCCAGACCTAAGTCCGGAATTGAAAGTCACCCTTTTTTCTTTTCTTCCCCTGAGGCAGACTATTTTGCAGAAGCAAATTTCAGTCACACTGGTGCGGATAATCTCTGCAGAAAGTCTTCAGAAAAGAGGCTGAGACATTTTTCTCTAGATGCAATCAGCTGTGTGCCGAACGCAAACAGCATGCACCCAAAAAGCTTCTTTGAAGCCTGGTGTGAGATATCAGATAATGGTGCAGTTGCAGCACCTTTGATACCCAGCGATCTTTTCATCAGAATCAAGTAATTACTAATAACAGAAATAATTTTCTTATTTCCAAAATTAGAAAATAATATAATTCTAGTATTAATTCAACATTTTAAGTGCACACAGAGTGTAAATATCTCATACAATTTTTACATTCTGAAATGTTTGAAGTTTGGATTTTTTTTAAAATCCAAGTACATCTCAAAGCCTTGAACTCCTCCTGGAATCTACTTCTACATCTGGGGTGAGAAGAGAAGGTAATTTTGAACTGTGTTACAGACACCAGGTACATAAAACTAAGTCTCGCTTTTCGCTTGGGAGAGATGAGTATCACCACCTGCCCCATTTTAGCTTGCCTGACACTTGCATCTACAGCAAGATAAAGAACAAGGTAACTCTATTACCCAGACCTGACCTAAATGTGTCAGCTTTTTCCAGGTTGAGATAAACACACGGCTGTTAAAAGAAAAGACATGAGAGCCTCTGGCAGCTTACTGATTTGTTTACTTTCTTTTAACAATATTATAACACAAAAGTCGTGCCAGATTTCATCTGAGTCTACAAAGCACAGAGTCTTCATCTAAATAAACAAAAACCTAGAGATATATCCAGACTGCTCAATAAAAAGCACATTTTCAAACTATGATCTCTTTTTGCACCGTAATAGTAGTTAAAATCACAGAGCTAAGTACCTGCTAGAAAAAAATATATATGAAGACATGCTTCAGAAGTGTGTCTTTATTGAACTGGCAATTTGGTTTGGACAGTAAAGTATGTAAAATCCATTTATTTAAATTAGAATTCAACCACTGATTTTTTTCATTACCTTTATGACCATTATGTGTCAGGTTTGGTTATTTCCGTGGATTTTTTTGGGTTTGTTTGGTTTTTTTTGAAGAATAATAATTACCACAAATACTTCGTCATGCTGGCTTACCTTTCTCACATCTGAGCTCTTTGGTTCTGTTGTCCAAGTTATAATTCTAGATACAGCAAGTCTTGTCTCACTGGAGTTCACAAAGTCTGTCGGATCCATCTGTCTTGCCAAGGACTCAATATACTTCAGGATAGCAACTTTCACCTGAGAAGTGAAAAGGGATTTGTTAATCTCATGAGCTAGCAAAAACGGATTTACCACATAATAAAGAGATTACAGATTGGCATGACCTATGCCACATGGAGGGGAAAAAAACCCACATCCCTGTGACATGTCTCTACATCGTGTTTCAAAAAAAATCAAGAGCAACTTTCTAACGAGATAAATTTTGTGTAGTAAGAGTTTAGAATGGTATATCAGAACTGGCTTGAAATACATATGTCTGCTTGTGCATTTGCATAAGCAAACCAGTACTTCACCAGGATGTTTCCACTGCAGTTATTGTTCCAGATGATAAACCATAGCTTTTGGTCTCAAACTAAATTCCTGATGCTGAAGTCTCAAAAGATCCAAAATTTGGGAGATTGAAGAAAGAACACTCAAGTCATTTGGCACCCTGTATATTCCTGTCTCTGGAAGGTAAATGTGTATGACTTCCAGAGCTTACAGTGCTCCTACAGTCTTGAAACAGCAACCTCCTGAGAAACAGTCTGCACAACACTATCCCCTTGGGAGGATTCAGTAACAGAAAGGTCTAATTTTTTTTTTTCCTCCAAACCCTACACTTGCTATGTCTCATCTGTGCAACAACCACATAAGGTATGCCTAGGGTCCCAATGTCCCAGCTGTTCAGACTGGATCTGGTCCCTTCTGTCCTGCACAGCCAGGTTTTCTTCCCACCAGGACCAGGGTGAAGAGGGATTTTCTGTTTCTAAACTTTATTCTAATATATTGCAGTGTGCCTAAAGCCCAACTCTTACTGACTTGTGATGAGTCCCAGGGTCCTGTTTTAAAGATATTTAGATTTATTAAAATGTAGAACGAGAAAGTTAATCAAAGTTGCCAATATCCTTTCTATATCACACGCGTACTTACAATTACGAGTTCTATGCTGTATGGTATGCCTGACATGGCGAGCTAAGACAACTGTGTTGGTGCTTTAGCGAAAAGGCTTTTGATACTGACCTTCAGGTTTGGTGTTTGGGTCTGATCTACAATAAACCTCATCAAAATGTTAAATTGTTGATCAAATGGAAAAGAATCCCTGTCCAAAGAAAAAAAAGGCAATAATGTAATGCAAGATAAATTTTCAGGACTAAATTAACTCAATAGACTAAAGTTTGCACAACAGATTTTGGCACCTATCGTGCTTTTCTTCTGAACTTTACCACCAACCAGAGAAACTCCAAGTCTAAGGATTGATTTCATACTACCAAAACCTGCTACATCAATACCTTTATACACTGTTCCTCTATCTGCTCTCTGTACACTTATCCAGCTTTTGGCACACCTGTCCATTCCTTCTCCTTTTCAGGCTGTTCTTTGTTTTCCCTTATCGGTAGGAGCAGACTGGTTCATCTTTTCTTCAGAGTTCATACCTGGTTTTGATTCCTCTCCTCTTTTTCCCTCCTCTATCCTATTTCCTCCTGGATCACTACTATTACTTTCTGAATTGTCCCATTTCCAGGATGAGCTGAACTTAATTGCAACAGCGTCCTGTGCTGGACATTGTTAGAAAAGGACATTGACTACAGAATTGGTGTGCACATTGCAGTAGCAATCAAGGTCTTATCATGACATTACTGTTATTTGCCATTAGAAAACATGAAGGAGGCTCTGAATTTTGTGGTAAAGCACCATTCATATTCTGAATACTGCAAATAAGTATTTCAAAAAGAAAATCGATATCAAAGCACATGAACACCAAAAAAACCCAAATTAACAAAATGAATCAGTTACACATTTTAAGTATTATGCTTTAAAGTTATCTATTTAGAAAAGAGGTAGGCCTTTTTAATTTAATGCTTGAAATATTGTGACAAAACTTTGTTCTCCTTTATTCTGGTATTCATCAGGATTGAGCCCGCAAAATATATGGCGCTACTGAGTTTCTAAAATGTTCATCAGATGCCTTTCTCTAAACCTGCAAAAACCTCCACAACATTCACCATCCGAGTACTCTACCTCGTGACATCCAGAGCTTTTTGAACTTTTGCCTGCACAGATCCCAGCAAATCTGCTCCCATTTTCTTTAGCAACTGGGTCAGGAGAACAAAAAGCCAATCCTGCAAGTCATCTTTATGAATGATGATGAAATCAACCAGGGTTTCCAGAAACATGCTGAAGACCTACAAGCAAAACCAGTGTCATAAAAAGGAATACCCTGCTTTAAAATAAAAAAATCATCAGAGGGGAAGGGTTTACAATCTGAGTTTCAGGATGATTTTGTTATAGACAGTTTCATGAATGAATGATTTTAGTGACTCCGTTGCTCTCAAAAAAAAGATACCAGACAAGACACGTCTAAAATGTGTCGTATTAAAATACCACATGAAATGAATGAAGGAAGGGGGTAGATACACTTACTCTCTGTTGTGAATTCCACGGCAAAGCAGGCCATGCAACAAAACAAACCACTCGTTAGCACACATAGTGATCAAGGCTGGTTGTTCAGATGCAGTTATATATACAGATAAGAGATGCATTCATTGAAAGTTTACATTTTCTTACAACACACTCTCTCCTCAGCAGAATTATTTAAAACATTATATACCTTGGACCAGATCGTCTCCTCACTCATGAAAGTAACATATGTTTATGCATGTTTACATGTAACAAAGTTTACATATGTTTAACACCACAACTAATGTGTCTGTCGCAATAATTCTATAAAAGCAGTGCAGATGACAGATCACCGCTGCCACAGAGGACATACTTGAGTCCAGTGTGCAATATACCCTCACCGTACTCAGAAACTGGAAATATTTTGCAAATAGCTACGCCTTCACCCTTTCCACAAGACATGCTGAACCTTTGAGAACCAAAACAACAGCTGGTCCAGACTATAATTACAGCCAAAAATGCACACTTTGAGCAAGACCTGTGACAGGCCACCACGCCTGCCCAGGGGATTCCCACCAGTCAACCGTTTATTAAAACTGGTTTACCAAGTGGCCTGAAGTACAAATACAGCTTATTCTTTCTCAAAAGGTGTTTAACCCAACAGCAGATGTTTTTACCCAGCAATGACTGGTTGCCCTCGACCAGCAAGCCTCCCCAGGAAAGGGCATAAAACTCCCTTTTCTCCCCTCTCCCTGCTCCCACTTACCTGCTGACAGAAGACCACTGGGTCTCAACATGCCTATGGGCCCAACCTCGCCATTCCCCAGCCTTTTTTTTTTTTTTTTTTTTTTTTTTTAAAGAGATGCCTGTAAATTCATGCCACGGCCTTTAACTTCAAAGGTCACTGTCATAAAGACGGCAACGTGGCTATGAGATCCAGAACAGTATGTTGGTGAGACTCCGTACTGCTCCCAGGTGCACGCAATACACAAACCCCAGTGACCAGGATGCTCAACTACGGCTCGTTCCCCTTCGTGAACCTCACTCTACTGTGTATCACCAAGACACTCCCTAGAGAAGTACAGATAAAACTGAACCTCTCACTCCAGGACCTGATATCTGGAAGGCATTAGGTTGCTCCTTAGGAAGCAGAGAGTAACCAGATCCTAGCAACTTAAGAGAGATCGAGACACATCCCTTCATTGCAAAAGAGATAAAAATCAAGGGGATTTATAAATGCCAGTTTTCCCCAGCAGATGGCAGGGGTAGAAATACAGAACATTACTCTTGGAACAGTGTCAAACGTGCACACATGGTAATGTAGGAAAGCGCGCCAAGTCTTTGTGATCTTACCTTGCTGTGAGGGTCAGCAAACATGCGAGTAAATATTTCACATAGTCTTTTTAACTCGACTCGGCTAAAATACATAAATAAAACATGGTATTAATGCTAAAGCTCTAGTTGCAGCAAAAGAAAAAAGCCAGTAAACATTAACAGCTGAAAAATCTAACCTTCTTTATTTAAATGTTACTTAAGTCACACTTTGAAAACTCTGTATCGAGGCAACACCTTAACTGGCATTCCAGTTTAACTGCTGGGATCACAAGCCTAAAATTAAGAAATCTAATAAACTTTTTTTTTTAAAATCATAAGCCAGACACACCTATTTTCTTCTGTATTCTGGATTTCAGAAGACGGCTTGAAATATGCACGTTTGGGAGGTATTTACTTTCTGCCTGCATCAAGGTTGCTGACCCACTGAAACGTGGGTCTTTTGCAGCCTAGGAATAGATTTCTCAAGTCTGCTTTTTATCTGGGAATTCAAATTTTCAAAGTATAATCATAACTTTAATACTGTTTAGGTAGACACTAATCAGATATTTTGGTCTAAATTCTCAGCTGCTTCAGTAAAATCAGTCTAGAATCACACAGAATTAACAGATACCAGAACTGACTCCAAAGTCTGAGGGCAGACGCATTGAGGAGACAAATATATAGAAATGGAAGACAGATTAACAAGTGGGATACCTAGTAAATCAGATGATAATTAAACCAAGGCACAATCTAAGTTCCTATTAGTAAGAGATTATTAGGTGCTCAGTAATGCTCTTTTTATGCTGGGGAAAAAGAATGATGTATGTAAGAATGATGTAAGATATTGAGTCAAATACAGAACTGCTTGGTGCCAAAGCTCTTATTTGCGTTGTATTGAAAATATAAGTCTTAGTTTCCTGCAAGACAAATTGCCCAAAGAATGCAGAAGTTCTGCTTGTTTACAGTGCAAACAAAAACAGAGCAAGACAGTTGGGTAACATTCCCTGCATACTATGGATACAATTAGCTATTTTTCACAATTACTATGAAATCAGAACTAGTAAAATGCACATTGATTGTTCAGAGAACGGCCGTTTAGATCTTGACTATAGGTCTTCCCAGAAAGACATGAATTCTACAGTCCACCAACATAACTCCCTCTCTCTCAAAATAGCTTCAAACAACAGGCCAGAATATACTCGTAGTCTGCAATTATTTTATGTTAGCTTGTTTATAAGTAACACAGGACATTTTTGTCAAATAAACATATGCATGAAAGGCTGATCAAATTTTAAAAGGGCACAGAGACAACGGTCTTAAGAGTTTGATGTAGAGGAAGAAGTCTTTGTAACGACGCCACAGCAAGCTGTCAGCCTCATTCAGGATGAGGATGCACAGTCTCAAAATGACTACCCTACAACGTGCTCCTCACTTCGTGCACATTGCAGCTCCCCGAATTAGTCTAACGAATTTTCTTTCTGGACAAAGGTTACATGAAGACAGCAAGTATAAGTGCGTCTCTCTCAAAGCACACAGACCCAAGCTAACAGTACAAGTACTAAATTGAAACAGGCAGTGGAAGAATATTTCCTTAAGGGACTTGTTGCCCTTGTTTTATTTAGAAGACCTTATGGGGAGTCCTCAAAGAGCTAGGCCACATGAAGCTGTACGAGACAAAGAGGATGGGTAAGCGCCACACCACTTTCAAGCACATCTTTCAAGATATGCAAATGCCAGCTAACACAGGATCAGCCACCTTTCAGTTCAGAGTACTAGAGAAAACCTAGCCACATCACTGCCTTTTTATTAAACTTGCTATACCACAACAGAAGATATCAACTTTAATTAGAAGACAGACTTGCCCCTTGGACTAATGACCTTGATGATGTTCTGCAAGATGCCGTGGGAACAAACAGGATGATAAAAATCTAATCATTAGAACAGGCACCAGATCAACCCCGAACCAAGGAGGAAGCAGACCAAAAGCAAACCAAAAGGAAATATAATCTAGAGAACAAAAACCAGCATCAAATTAAAAAAATAACTCCGCAGGGGTGTAGTTTCTGGGACAGGTTTATAAACTATTCAGGATCAAAGCAAAGTAAACGTGCTAGCTTGAAGGACTAGTGACAGCAGTACAGTTCAAACACTGCAACCAGCAGGGTTGAAAATAATAGTTGAATTCTATTGGTATTTCTGCCAAGAGCAACTGATCTGGACAAATAGCTCATCACCCAGCCTTCTCAGTGTTTCCTCCCTTGAACCATTGCCAAACTCAAAACCTCACACACCTTTGTGCCAAATCAAAGGATTGTGCCAATCCTCACACACCTTTGTGCCAAAAATCAAAGTCTCACTCAACTTTTTCATGCAAGGATATGAGGTGCCAGAGTCTTTCCAGGCAGTTTGTTAAAAATAAAGTAAAAGGAAGAAAAACAGACAGCATGCCTGTGGGAAGTATCTTTTAAAAGACTCGTAAATAGACCACATCAAAAAGCATCTCAGATCTAGAGACTCTAACTACCCATATTAAAAACCTGTAGCACTTCCCACTTGAGGGCTACACCGCATCATGTGAAGTGCTAGAATATTTTTGTGATGGCAAGAGAATACCCTTTCCAGGCCTGCTCTCAGTACGTTTTCATTCAGCCTGTTAACGTGAGCCATCAAATATTCTCAGCCAGCATGAAGGCCTTTTAAAATAGAAACAATTGCGCGAATCCAAGTAGGTAGGCTATAAACCATACAACAACCACTTACAAACTTGGTCACAATTTAAGTACATAATACTCATAATAGGAAAATAAAAACACTGCAGCTATTTGTGAATGTTATCTTCAAAGAAGCCAAAAGAAACAGCTTGTTTCCAAATACTTTTACCATAAACTAAAGGTGAAAAGCCTATGGCCTGAGAGCCAGTTGACTTTAGTTAACGTGACCTGTGGCATATGAAATTTCCACATGACTACTGGGTAATTCTTAGATCTGTTTTAATGCGTGACATTCCAAAGGTGTTTGAAGGGTTTATGTGGCTTTCAAGAAGAGAAAAAGGTCTGCCTCTCCTACTGTAAGCAAAGTTTCAGAGTACACCAACTTTATTGCCAACATTATAAACACTACTTATAGAAGACTCAAGTTTCTGATGTAAGATTTTTGAAGAGTTACAAAAAATATCTAGAATTATACCTAACACAGCCTTCATGAAGAGTCAAAGTATACTCAACATACTGAGAGCGTTGTCTGATCTCACCTTTAAAACACACGCACCCCCCAAGTCATGTTAGAATAAGTGTAGTGTTTTCTTCAGCAACTCAGTTGCTGGGAAAAAAAAAAAGTATTGAAGGTTCAAACTCATGTAAAAACAGCACCACCCTTTGAGTGCATTTAGATTACCATCATTGTGGGAAATCCCACAGTGCTACAAACACCTACTATTGGAGGTCTTCACAAGACAGAGGAAGGCTAAGAGAAGATAGCGTGCTTACTTGAGTCCTGTCTACATTACCACTACAAATTTAACACAAGTGATACTGATGACATAACAGATTTTTTTCCCAAAAGTAATTAAAAGTGCCACATTGTGGAGACAAAGCCTTCACAGCTGTGAAAGATATTGTCTACATAAGGCAAGTAAATATTACTGACTATAGCCATCTCTCACAAATGACTGATGCTATAAAACTATCAAGGTCACCTCAGTGTCCGTTGGCTTTTCAGTAAGTTCTGAAGACCTATGAGCCCCTCTTTCCTTTCAGACCAGTTGGAGCTGGCACAGTGGTTCAGGACCTCAGCCACATCTTCAGTCTGACGCAGGTAGTGTGGAATGCCCCCGTTCCTGGAACCATAGGAGCGCTCCGAGCAAGCGCTTGATGCATCGCTGTTAGCATCATCATCGGAGTACATCCCATAGGGTTCGTATCTTCTTCTCACTGGCTTTTTCTGGAAAAGGGAGAACTCTAGCTTAGTAAATTATATATAGTTACACCAATGCCAAAAGAAAAACATTCTATCTGTAATCACTAAAAGGAAGACTAATGCTACTGTTACAGTGACATACAGTGTTTTAAAGACGTCACCAAGCGCTGCCTGCTTACCTCTCACAGTAGAGCAAGACAGATCCCATTGATTTCAATGAGATTATTTGAGTGACTAAGGGGAGCAGGGCCTGCCTTCCCCAGCATGAGATAGTTATGCCCATTGGAATTAGCTACTGGTAATGAAATCATATGTTGTTTTACTGTCAATAACGGTCAGTTCCATTGTTACAGATGCTATGATGATACAACCTCTACTTCAAGAGAAAAAAAGAGATAAGGAAGAAAGAGCTGAAGGAATCTGTGCTGGCATGCACAGTCACTTTGATATTGATATCAAAGTGACTCTAGAAATGCACTGGGATGCAGGAGATAACAATTGCTCTGTTAGTTCGGGCTAGGATTTTTCTTGAGGCTGCTAAGGGAGTTGAGTACTCAAATCCCACTCAGTTCCACAGCATGGCATTGGAGGACCTAATTCCCTTAGCTACATCTTGGACAACCTCAATCCTTACAGAAGGGATATTAGAATAATTATGGTAGCAAAACAAATTGCATACTATACTGCGAAACAAACACTTAAATGGACTGTAACAGAACAGGATTGATAAGACAACATAGGTGATCTTTTTCTGATACATTCTAAAGTGTTTGCTACAGAATTCCTTCCAGTGTCCAGTCCTGCAGTTCTTGGACTTGTGAAGCCAGCAGAGTGTTGCTTCCACTAGGACTGCAGGACTGAAGTGTAGAAATTAACTCGAGTGCAGTATCATGGGCGTTAGCAACAGAGTGGGGAAAGTTGGAAAGTAGAAATAAAAAGTCAAGAAAGCACTAGTACCTTGCTCCTGGAGTCTCCTAACAGCTGTAGGCAGGAAAATATTGAAGGGTGGGAAAAAGCATAGAGAATTATGTCAGAAGCTTATGTAGGGTTTGTTTTTGCAACAAAAATGTATAGCAAATGTGTCTTAGCAAATTAAAAAAAAATACAGTTTACGCAAAATAAAAGTGGGTATAATAACGCCTATCTCTTAATTGCTGCACTACTCATATATCCTACAATTTCCATCTGTGAGCCTGGAAGTGAGATTATCTGTTAAATAAGTTTTTTAACGATAGATCTATATACAGCACCTCTTTGCTTACTTTTCAGAAACAGTGCTCTGGAAGACATCAGAGTTTTTGGTAATGATTTATTTCCCCACACATTATCAGTAGCATTTGATTTTAGAGTCTTGGAAAGAAATTCTGATGTCAGGAAACCGCTATCTACAGTACAGCACATTTAATCTACTTCACTTAACCAAGTTCTCTTTTAACTCACAGTTCTCATACCACACTTTTTTTGAAGCTTAGCTTCTTTTAAGACCCGCTGGCTGGCACCTCTGGCTTAAAGGCCTTACTTAACGCCAAAGTTTCCATCACCCTTTGAGCTCTTCTGACAGATCCAAGCACTGATTCCCAGTACAGACACTGTGGGTTCAGGCCAAGTCCATCTCTCAAACAGTGTATCCAACGGGAATCGCACGCAGGGAATAGAGGTCACAAAATGACCCACTGGGTTTCATTTAAACTGAGTATTTGGCTGAAGACATCTTTGGAGAACTTCTTTTAATTTCCTACTACAGGAAAAAGAATATTCCTCTGTAAACAAGGCCGCTGGGAAAAAGCTGGCATCACATTACTCTCTCAACAGGAGCCTGAACAGAGTTTGTAAATTGCCTGTTGTGAGAAGACAACCAAGAAAAAGAACAAATTGGGGTGGTGGGAAAGAAGGGGACAACAAGATTGCATTGTCATACAAATTCAGATTGATCAACCAAGTCAGCAGCACCACTTAGTTTCCAGCTGTACTTAAGGATTTCTCTTTTAAGTTCAACCCTTTAAGATTTTAACATTCCGGTATAATGTTATTTAGTTTAGAAGAGCGGAATATTTAAAAGGGAACTCTGTAAATCTAGCTGAAGATTAAGTCACACCTCAAGAGATCTCAGTGATCAGCAGTGAACTGAACTGTGGCAACTGCTCACACTCAGGGGTACAGCCTGATTTCATTCATACAGGCAAGCCATCATCTGTAACTATGTCCTGAACCGCTCTGGTGACAAATTTGAGGTGCTGAGAACCGAAACTGGCTCACAAGCTGTTGAATTTATTAATGAAAATGCCCACTAATGATTCAGTCCACTAAATGCAACAGTGCCATCTATTATATACCATCCTGCCTATGTATTATTCACAAACACTTCTTTTAATGGAAAGGTAGATTTTGTAAAAAAAGTGACATTTCTCTAGGAGTACTCTAATAATCATCTAGAAATGGAGGTGACATGAGCTGGGTGACAATCAAATATAAAAAAGAAAATGCTATGCATCCCTAGGGAAAGTGAACTAGGAAATGGAGAAAGGACATCTATCACAAACTCTGGGGACACGGTTCATTCTCCATAAAGAGAGAAAGGAGATATCTGTCTCAAGATACATCAGGAAATTCTCCCCTCAGCTCAGGTCTAGCGTTGGAGGAGCCCCAAGGTACATACATGGGTACCCGCTTAATGCTCTACAATAATTGCTCCGGCCTCTACCCTGCAAATACTCAAGGTAAATCCAAAGGCTTATCTTAACACTTGTCTTCTGAAGAGCAGAAAACACTTTCTGGGTTCTAGCTGAGAGATACTATAGTACAGTAAGATTATACAGAACAAATAAAATTTTAAAAAATGACAATAAATTTACTTGGAAACATACAGAATGTTTGAAAGTACTAGCAGCAAACTAGACAAACACACTTCCAACTTAACTGCGTGAGATGGTACGTATTACAGGCAAGCCAAGTTACAAGCTGATCCAAGTATCCAGCCAGGTGCAAATAACACAGGGCAGGAACTTGTGAAATTCTCAGTTCTTGTTGAAACCTTATCAGGACTCGACACTAACAGAAAACACTGTGTTTTACTGATAAAGTCTTCACGCAGGTGATGGGACTGATGGAAATCCCTGACCCCGCGGATGCTGGGCATCCCCACAGTGACACATTCACCCTCTGAGAGCCAAGTGGGAGACAAACAGCTGATTGAACCCATCCTGCAGCTCTAGCACCAAACCACAGCCGTCCGTTTGACAACAGCTATGGAGAACTAACACGGAATAAAGAAACAAATATTGCTGACGATATACCCAGAGACAAAGCGGCAAAAGGCAACTAACTCTACAGCATCAGACACTGGCACACTCAGAACAAAGCTATTTAGAAAGAGGAGAACGTACGTACAGGTAACTTTAAGCCACTTTCCGGTGTCGGAAGCATTTTGTATTTTTCCTCTTACCAGTGCATCGGCCACAGCAGCCTCCAGATCTGTGCTCGTGCTCAGGACTCGCATGGTATTCACCGAAGCAGGCATCCTGCCTGGCTGCCCGAGTCCAAACCGGTCTGCACAAAAGACAACATTGAAAGGGACTGTTAAATGAATTCACATTCACTTGGAATCCTAATCAGGTGCCCGAGCAGCTCTCCCCACAGGCTCTGGGAACTCACAGTGCTTTTCCATTAAACACTCTTTTATCCACAGCTCTAGAGTTTGCCATTAGAGTAAGAAATAAACTATTGTTTGTTGGGCCTCAGAGACAATTTTTGATCCTCAGGGCAAAATTTTAATTTTTTTTTTTTTTTTTTTTTAAGCTGGGAAGCAGCATATCTAGTCTGTGTTTCTTTTTTACACAGAAGTGGTTTCACAGTTTTATTTTGATGTCAGAGGCAGACGTGCCAGTCCCGATCTGGCGCTCTCAAAAATCAAGAGAGAGCTTCTCATTAACTTGAGAGACAGAATCGTGCCCAGTGTCAGAACATGTTAATACCAGAGCACTCATCCATCCCGCAGCTTCTTCTCAGGCAGGGATGTGAGACTAGCAGCACCAGATTAGCCTATTTTATGTCTCAAGGCTTGATTAACCAGTAGAATATCCCCCGCAGCCTCACAGTATAAAGTTTATTATTTGCTTGTGAAGTGACTCCAATTTTTGTTTTACTGCTGTTCTTGAGAAGCAGTTTAAATGCCATTTAAAGGCTCTATGATTTATCAAAATTGATTTATTTTTTTTTGATCTAACAATATTACCGTTCTCCCTTTGCATTTGATGGCAAAGCTCTCAGTAGCATCTAAAGCAACAGGATTGAGTTGAAAATGCCATTTACAGTCCTAATACTTTATCATTTGCCCAGTCTGCCAAAAAAGTTACTGAAGTTAGTTTCTTTGGGCAAAGGCCAAATTCAGAAAACCATGCTCACGGATATGAGAAAATATGAGTGACTATTGTGGGCCAAGTTCTGTCAGCACTCCTCCTAGATGGGAGTAGATGAGATACCATATTGCTGGGATCCTGGCTCTGGGCTATAAGCAGCAAGAGCTTGGTTTTGGCATTCCAAGTTTTTGTTTCCACGTGGGCTCGTCTTTGCTCAAGAAGGACCGGGAACATCCCTCCTGGGACATGCTTTACACGTCTGTCCCCTGCACCCGCACGTGCCAATAAGAGTTTTGCCAGCAACTTCAGTGGTGCCTGAACCCATTTAATAGACCGTCAGCCGATCCCCAGTGGAGGCAGTCATCAAGCAGCAAGAGAGAGGGATCAGGTCACACAGGTCTTATCAGTTCATCTATATTTAATTTAATGAAGGAAATATACTCTTTATCAAAATGTGTAACTGTATCATGGATTTCCACAAGCCTGTTATTCAGTAGCTTATGGCATTTTTTGCGAAAACACTGCAATTATCACAAAACTTCATTGTTTTCTTCTTTAAAAACATACTGCACTGAAATATCTTTTAAGGAATTAGCTCACGCTGACATGCATAATTTAAATCAGAGACTGAAGTCTGCCAGTCTACTGTCCTAATTCTAAAGCTTTACCTGAGTGTGTCAGAGATTAAGCTACTGAGGGGAAATAGGGAAGATTTTTAAAATCTGAAGTATTTTGAGAGGGAAAAAAAAAACCACCCTGAAGACTATTGTTTATTTCGATTAGAAGTGTTATCTATCAAATTTACTGTTTCTCAGAGTTATGTACCCAGACAAGACATTTCTGATTTACAACAAAAGCACATTTTCTACAAAACACATTACAAGGGGAAAAAAAAAAATAAACAAACTTCTTAGAACTACTGCCAAAAAGTAATCAAATCATGAAATTTCACAAAGAAATAAAAGTTGTATGTGTTATTACTATTCCCTTTTTTAATGCACTTGGGTTGAAGAATCATTTCAAATATTTAGGTGAAACAGTACTGCATCCCTAAAACAGAAAGGTCTGTACACTCTTAATAGAAGTGCAGGGAAGATGATAACGCATTAGGTCTGATTGAAACTAAAGTCACTACAACGGAGATATACTTTACAAAGATGTACAGAAGACAAGTCTTTTCCTACGCGCAAATGGCAAATGGTAGCTGGTACAGTACAAGGGCTGTAAATGTTGAGACAAGTTCTGGACTCAGTCTTATATTTAAACCCAACTCAATAACATTACTCAAGCGTTACTGAGATCAGGATTTGGCTTTAACTTTTGAAATAAGATAGCATCAAAAAAATACAACTGTCATTTGTTTTCACATTCATTTAGTATTACATTAGAAAAGGGAAGATAGTTTGTTTTTTAAAAAAAATGAAGAACAGAATGACAAAGTAATTCAGTTGTAGTTCAGTTTAAATACCCAGCATAAAGAAACAAAATGGAGCTTTTTTAACAAATTAAGTACAGTGTGGCATGCTGGCTTTTATCTGTCTCCACGGCTATCAGGAATTTTCTGAAATACTTCTTTCAGTGATCTTTAAACTTGTAACACCCAAGTCACTCCGGGCTTCTCCCCAAGACACCCTTACCGTACCTGAGTGCAGAAGGCAGACCTTAGGAGAGACCTCGGCATATCTCTAACGTGGGGCTGGGAACACATTTGGCTCCAGGAGTAACCAGTACAGGCAAGCCCAGCATTACTGGGCAAGAAATAAGTAGAGTATGCTCTGGCCACACTCCCTTGTCTCCCTGCCTAGAGTCATTATACTTGTTACAAACTTGATGAAAATTCCCAACCACCATTTTTGGCCAGATTTTGCCATTTTTAGGGAGATTTTGGCCTTCTTCAGAACACAAGAAACCATATAGAATTTAATTATGCTTTGTACCAAACCACAGGAGCCAAGTATAAAGTGACTATCACAAGACGTTGAATGCAAACAAAGCTTAAATCTGGCATTGAGGTATTTTAAATTTTTTCAACTATTTTTGTTGAATTCCAACTCAAAACTGTTACTTTGAAAAATGCCAGTCAAATCAGCTTGCATCATTTCTGCCGAGTAACTCGTAAGGGAAGTGTTTTGAGAGTTTAAGTGACAGCCATTTAAATAGATTTAGAAACAGAGTATTTTTCACTCCCTACCTGAAGGGCGTTAATCAAATAACTTTCAGAGTCACTAATTCTTTATACAATTTTAGACTTCAAGACGACACTGAAGCCCTCGTCTTCTACATCATCGTTGTCCCCACAATTAAGTCTCTATTGTCCCAAAGCTTTGCAGCCCTCATTTTTTTTTTTTTTTTTTTTTTTTTTTTTTTTTTAAGACTCCCAGTGAAACATCCTGATTCCAAAGGGAGTTACAGGTTCTCCACAACTGTGAATCCAGCACAGACGTGGGGAAGCAACAACTGGAATCTGCAGATTTTTCTCATTATATGTAAGCCTTAGTCTCCTGATGCAAAGCCCTGTGAATCATTTTTTCAACAACTTCCGTGTACTTTGGACAAGGCCTTCAGAATTAAGTGAAGGATGGATCAGCATGTGTTTTGCTCCAAAGTTCATTTTGAAAGCTCATCAGGTGCTTAATTCTTGCTGCTCTAGTGTATTTTAGAGAGGATCCCACAAAGAACTTTCATTAATAGAGACAGGAGTCCAGAATATTTAGTAATAAATGGGATGAAACCCACTGGGATCCGGTCCTAGGCATTGGGAACTGCTACACTGCTGAAGAGGAAATATAAACAGAAGTCACAAGTGCTCTGCATCTGTCAGGATTTAGCCCATGCTGCACAACTGATCCAATTTACAGGAGAATTGAGAAAGCCCTGGATCACCCTTTGTTTAAACACTGTTCACAACGTTCCTGAAATGCATAAAAATTAAAAACATCCAATAAATGAGATTCAAAACAAAAAGCCACGTTGCACAAAAACAGAACAGAAAGCCCCACAGCGGTGAGAAGCACATGCCAAGTGCTGGCTGATGCACATGACAGCAAATGTTAAGATGGTGTAAAACACGACTACGTATAAGAAGCGGATTCATGCAGTTAGCGCTTGTTCACCTGACTGCCCAACAGAATCAGCAGTGGAGAGAGCACTAGTGGACCTGGAATGACGTCGAGAAGCTGCAAGTAGAAGGAATGGCAACACCCACAGGATTAACACACATTGAACCCGAGACAGAAAATGCCACAATCCAAAGGGGATGCGTGTGACCGCTACCGGTAAAGGTGTTTCATAGTGACAGGGAAATGACGCTGTATATGGATGCATAACAGATACAGTGCAAGCCCCACAGCGACACCTCTGTCTGTAGCTTCCCCCCACCACTTTCCCCCATGACCGTAAACATGATGCATGACAAAACTCATTTCTAACAGTCCCAAACCCGGTGCAGTTCAGCAAAAAAAAAAAAAACCAAACCAAAAAACCAAACCAAAAAACCCCAAAAAAACCAACCCAGTGCACATCAGTCACGTTCCAGACCCACAGATCTGGCAGACGGCCATCACGAGGACGTGGAGCACATAACTACAGAGCAGGATTTAGATGTGTCTGATCTAAACCCCAAAGTGAAGCCATGATGAATGGTTAAGAATTGTGCTTGCAGGTATTTTTTCCACAACATTCTAGCCTATGCACAAAACAAACCCCAACATTAACAAAGGGAATGAATAACCACAGAAGTAGAAAGAGTCATACAGGGAGGTCAAGTCTTTGGGTTGGGTTTTTTCCCCAAGTAAACACACGTACACACATATTGTTGCTACTACCAAAAGTCTCTTGCTTTTAACAAATCTTGCATACATGTTTTTTGAATGTAAGTGCGTACATGCACAGCTAGTCTGAACACGCACATCACACATCTATCTAGAACCACACCACATGTATACAAATTGTTAATAGCAGCGGAGCACACGCAGTAGCGGAAGAGCCGGAGCCAAATATAGCTCCCACTTCAATTCCCAGTTGTCAGCAGCCCATGAATCACAAAATGCCTTTGGAGAGGTTTTCAGTTCTTGGATTCAGCATAAAGGTGAGATCTTTATGAAAGCAAATGGAAAGCTGGCCCAGGCGTTTCCAGATTACAGAAGTTTAGTTTCTCTAAAGAGAGTTTTTCCCTGTGTCTAGCAATGACAAGCCAAGCTCACCTAGCTCAAAGCAACTGACCCAAGAAACTGATTGCTCATTTGAGCAATTCATCACCACAGACTCACTGAAGGCCTTGTTGCTTTAACATCATTACTAGTACTGTCAAGAAACCGAAAAAACAAAGCAGAATCACCTTCTAATACAAATAGGCTTTGTCATTTATGCATATACATATGCAGTAGAAAAACTAAGTCTTTCGTTTAAGGCAAAGCATTCATAAACACAAATACTAATATTACAAAACAGAAATCATCAAAGTGAGAAAAATAAAATTTAAGTATTTTCCCAGCTGTGAGAGCTTGACTAAAAGCTATACAGAATATGCAATGTGGTCTTTAACTATGGAGAACACATGCATTTATTCAAGAGAACAATCCCACTGACACCATAACCCATGAAAGATTTGCAGGATCAGTGCAGGATTATGGACTGAACCTCACAATTAAGATTCTGAGCTCGCAATTGCTTTCTCCTGAGCCATCCGCTGTGCCCCTGTGGATGTCACTGCAAGATCAAGGCCCACGAAGAAACAGGAATAACAATTAAAGATAATAATTTAAAAAAATATCACATCTCTGCAAAGAAGCTGAGTGAACCTCTTCACTGGGGTTTCCTAACTTCAGAAGCAAGAGGTTTGGTGCAGAGATGTGCATCCCTGCACGGCAGCCCCGAAACAAAGCACAGCAATTTGCAAGGTCAGGATGTCAGCGTTGACATTGACCATAATATCATTAAATGCAAGAATCCTGTCATTTACATATAGCTAGCTTAAGCATAATTCACTAACATACAACTTAATCTTTATGAGCAAAAATAGATCATGCACAGTAGGATTATATTATCTTAGCATTAATGTAAGATTAGCCTGGGTTCTAGAAATACTGTAATAGACTCATATTGTTTTGGCTTAAATCGACATATATAAATTTCTGTCAGATGAATAACACACTACATAATTAACAAGTTCATGAACATGCTCGAGCTTAAAGCATTTAAATGAAAACACAAGAAAAAAGACAACATGATAACAAGTATATTGGGTTGCTATTATGTTGATATTCCCACCTTGCTTCAGTAACTTTTAATAACAATGTATTTCTAGAAATGTATTACTCTTCAGGTAATTAAGTATCATTAATTAAAATGAAATTGCCTTCTCCCCACAATAAAGTTTGTTACAATCAGTGTAATAGACACCTGTAACTGAAATTTTGTGTTCGGTGTACAAGTCAGACTCGGTGGTGGACCAAACTCACACCGATTGTGGTACACTGCATTGATTTTTCCAGAAAAAGGGCTCAAAACAGTATTTCAATTAATATCTTTTCACTAAAATGAAACACAGCACAATGACATAGAACACTGACAAGTTAACCCCTAAATCCAGCCTGCTTGAACACTTTGGCTGGAGAAAGTCATCCATAACTGAAGCTAGACAGGTAACTAAAAATGAGCTGCAGTTGCATATCTACTATTCTTTTATGGCTCTGGTATCAAACCAGCTTTATTTAATCAATAAAAAGGTCATCTTAAAGAGCTATGAACCAAGTTCTGAATGTTAAGTTGAACTCTCATTTTTCACCAAAATTTGAGGTATTACAGATAAAGCAATTATATTATTTTATAGATCACTACAGTTCAAAACAATGAAGTTTTGAACCCCAAATCCTCTCTAATATGATCTTGAAGATTCCACTCTACAGCATTGAAAGCAACAGGAATTTTGCCAATGATTTCATATGGATGAAGACAACGAGCCCCTCTACTGACAGTGTTTGAAATTGAGATGAATAACCAAACCAATAACGACAATAGCTATGTAATTTTAAAAGATTACAGTACAGAATATTAATCAAGTATGAGAACCAAACAGGAAAATTTTGCCCATCTGTCCACGTTTTTTATTACCTTTTCTCACTATTGGATTAAAGTTGCAGAATTAAGCCCAGAATGCTATGTTCCACTTAGACACTACTTCATATACCTGTGTTTTGGCACTATGTGCAAAACAGATCCCATAATAACATTCTTCAGCATTGATGAAATTTTTAAGAGCTTTTTTTCTCACTTTTAAATACCACATGCACAGCTATGAAATTACTATGCAAATGAAGAGGGCAGGGAGATCAACTACATTTCATTACGTCTGAGATGACAAACAAATCTTTCATACAATTGATGTATTTGGTTGAATATATGACATGGTATTTGATCAGAAACATTAACTATCCTGCTGTTTTCAGTCTTGTGCAGAAAAAAAAACTTCTGCATGTGGTAAGTGTAATGAGATTTTCTATTTGTACTGTACACTTAAGCTGCACGGTAACGATTCTCTTCTAAAACCTCAACCTTTCCATGATTTTAGGCTGCTTGAAAACACTTCCTATGAAGTGGCACACGCAACTTGTTAATTAATGATTGACAATGTCATGTAAACCCTCTACAAAACACAGGTTCTATATCTATTGGAGGATTTAATATAGAAATGACATACCGTTACTGTACCTAGCTGTAAGAAAAATCAGATCATGAATAATGAGAGTCACCCAACAACACACTATGATGCTACCAACTACTACACTGTGACCTAGAAAATAGAGGCTTGCTCTCCCATAGATTTCCATCAGTGCTGTAAAGTGAAGCACAGCAGCCCCATAAAAGCTCATTTAATGAAACTAAAATTTACAAAAGTTTAAACTAAACTATTTTCCTAACAGTGAAACGCTGAGAACCAGAATTGAAGCATGCAGAAGAAAACAGAAGGGAAAGAGGGTTGGAAATGGGGAGTGTGTCAGGATTCCAACAGAGGAGAGGAAACAAGCTCATTTCACCTGGCAGCGTCTTGAAAGGGCAATCAGAACAAGGGAAAAGGAGAAAAAAAAAAAATGACCCTTAAAGCTCCAATGCCTACATGTACTCACCAAGCGGAGGAAAGCCCCGAGCAGGGCTTGTATCTCGACTGCTCTCACGGCTGGTATCACGGCTGCACCCCTGACTCATGCTGGGTCGGGGGATACGACTGCTCCGTGCTAGCATGCAGCATGGAGAGTTTCAGAGAAGGTGAACAAGTTTAATGAGGATAGAAAGCTCAAAGTCAAGTCACATTTCTGTTAGTTACGGTAATTATTACATTAGTAATTATAGTTTGCAGCAGCCTGCCCAGGCTCTTTACAAACCAACCACGTCACACGCTGAGCTGTGTTTGTGATGTGAAATTTCAGCAGCATTAAACGTCTGGTTGACGGTCTGCCTTTTTCTTAAGTAATTCAAGTTTTGTTATTCAAGTAGAGCAGGAATCTTCAATCAATTAGGGGAGCTCTACTGTTACAAAACATGCAAAACAGATGATGCCGAAAGAAACCCTTCTGGAATATCTTTTGCTTGATTGTAAGATAAACACCCTTCCGGAACAGAACAGCAGCGTTTTTAAACCAGGTCAAAATTTTTTAGAAGTAGTCACAATACCAATATGCTATTTTTACATAGATTTGCCTTTCACAAGGATAGTTTTGCCATTAACAAATATCCTAAGGAAAAAAGGTGTATTGTACAGACTTGCAGAGACATTTTTCTCCAATGAAGGATACTGGGGAAAAAAAGCATTTAGAACCTGAATACCTGACAGACAAGTTTAAAAGTGGTTTGAATTTTCTATCAGCAGCAGCTTCAGATCTTTAACAGAAGCTAATTTCTGCTCCTCAAACATTTCTAAAATCTTATGGTTTTACGTGCACAGATTGAGATATACGTGTACTCAGGGGGAGCTTTAAACTACATTCTTTACTCTGACAAAACCCTACACCAATAAGACTCTTATCTTTGGTCTGGGGCTATCAAGTGCTCAATTCCCACAGGCTAATCAGGCTCCTGCCTATCAGCTGCGTCACGGGAACTCATCATATGCACACTCTTCATTTGGCCAAACGCAAAGCAGAAGACAGAAGATGAAGCTGCTTTCAGAGCAAAAAAGCAATTCCACTGACTTTAGCTGGTTTTGTCCAAGTAGGAAAAACAGAGCTAGACCCCTAGAAGGTTATTTAACATCAAGAATTTGAGTTTTATGGTTTTATAAAACGAGTAATTTAGGTATTTAAAACTGGATTACTCCTCTGCAAATTCTGTGTCATTTTGATAGGAGAGATGTTTGCAGAAAGTTATTTAATAAGCTTCATGCCCAGTAGAGAATACAATGTTTTCTTAGGAAAAAGAATAGTAGTTAATCATCATGAGTCTACCTTGAAGAACTTAATGACTAAAGAGGTATTTCCTCTGCTGTTTTGAGAAGGCAGTAGCATATTTTAAGTGTTCATGAAAAGCCATTAAAGAATTTTCTCATGCAGAGTAAAATCTAATCTACCAGCTTTGATGACAATGTAGCATAGGCACATACACATAACATGAACCTACTTTATACTAATTCTTTAACAGCATCCTCATATTTATAAAAATAGTGCCATTGCATGCTTCAGAATATACGTATATTCTTATAAATGCCTAGACTCAAGCTAATAAAGTTTCCCTACAGTGCCTCCGGGGGCTCATATACACTGGATCTATTACTATCCTTTCAAGCGGAACAGTACAGAACAAAATAGAAACCTTCATATTTAGGCTTTAAAATTCAAATACAGACTACTGCCAGATTCTTGGTTTGTCAAATCCCTCCCAGTTTTGCAAAACGCAACTCGTATCTTTCAGATGAATTAATGGTTCTGATGGTTGACCTTTGATGTCAGACAATACAAGATGAGTTACTGACCAAGTTGATTAGATCACCGTAGTGTCTAAAACTTTTGAGTTAGATGGTCTTATAATAAACAAAACAGACTAAATAGTATGAACTGGATGAAGTCAGGGTCCATGAGCACAATACTCCCACCTCAAATATACAAGGAAAAAAGCTGACAGGTGAACTACAGGTGAAAGTAACACTCTGAAGTCTTCCACACAAATACTTGCTCGAAATCGAGGGCTCTGTAGAAGCAAACTTCTCATTCTTGGGTCTCGTGCTTATATGTAAATAATGGCAGCCTTCACATCAGGTTTGCACAAGCACTTATTTCTCTTAAGTAGAGAAGATCTGTCAATCTTTTCCATAATACAACCCTACTAAAACTAGCAAAAGCTCTTTAGAGAGGGAGAGATGTGAATGATTAATATATATATATATATGTTGATGGATGCATAGAGTACATTCTCCTTCCATAACAGCTAACAGCGGCAGCATGAAGTATGAAGAAAACGCACTTTAACTGGATGAGAACAGACTAGTCGGACAATGCTGCAGATGAAGCACAATATTGACTGCACAAACAGAGCACCCAAAACCAAACACTGGGCACTTCATGAGTAATGGTCAAACAAAAGTTTTCCATGTTACCGGATACAGACACAAAAGCAAAGGAGAAAAAAAAAAGAATGGATTGAAAAGAACTGAATGATGAGTCTGTTGTGGACTCCCAGGCACCTGCCCCACATTTTTACTGCTGTGTTGTGTAGGGAAGATTGGATATCAGCTGTTCAGAGTATTTCCTTGGGGCACTGCCAGCAGTTAGGGCCAGCAGTGTTGTCATTTAGATGAGTCTCTCGTGCTGTCACGGCCTGTCTTTGCAGTGCAGGCAGCAAAGGCAGAGAAGACAGACATAAGTCTTAATTTCAGAATTCCCAACCCCCAAAAATCAAACAGAAATTAAGTAAACGAGTAGCAAAATTGATTAAAAAGAGTAGGCAGGATGAAAGCAGATGGTGTGCCCATAGCCAGCTCTGGACTGAAAGTCTAGGACAGAACAACAATGGATTGTTTTCAATAAAATCCCAACTTTTTAGACATGTCCTCTACACGTAAGTTTTACGAATTTCATTTAGAAAGGCAGAGCAACTAGATATGGTTCACGCCATTACTAAAACACACTATTAGGCTGTCTTACACCAGTGAAACCCAACAGATGCAAGGAACACCAGCAGAAGTCGGTAGTGCCCCTGTTTACCAGCCTAACGCTTGGAAGAAATCTGCATTTCATTAGGGTGTGATTTTTAATGATTCTTAAGCAGAGACTAAAAATCAGCAGACGCTTCCTTTACATCAGTACGAGCATTTTAAAGCGCCTGTAACTGCTGCCAAAGCAAAGCTCTGCAGTGGGGTACACCCAGCGGAGGCAAGTCAAGAACTGCCTTCAGCTTTCCAACACACACACAGAGCACAACCCCAACAGAGTGCTGCTGCATGAAAGTGGTGGCCAGCTGTGCCTGCTCCAATTTTTGGAGAATGACAATCTCAAATCTCTGACTCCTTTCAGATCTAACTGTGCCACATGATCTGCTGAGCATCCTACAGAATTAACTTCAAGCACATAAATTTCCAATCCATGGGAAATGGACGTCACCTATTTTGATGAGGCCTCCTTCAAGGAGCCAAAAACACCAACTTGACATTAAGTGGACTATACTCTTCCTTCCCCAAGAGGGTATCACCACTAGGAAATCTCCACTGAGCAGACAGGAAAGACAAGCCTAAAACTGAAAACTGCCACAGAGCAGGGCCACACAGGTGACCACACAGGACCTCAGCATGCCGGATGTGCCTCGTTGTGCTGCCTCTTGGGAAAACAACATACTTCAAGGTTTCCAGCATACATACGGAACATAATTCATGGATACCTGTGGTCCTCATGGAAACCTAAGCTAACAGGAAGGTACTGATGCTAACAGCACCCACATGCAGAGGCTCTATCGGCTTGCCACGGCCCTAGAGGGGCCTGAAAAACTCCAGTGGATGGTTCCTGTCATAAAACCCAACTGCACGCAGGGACCGACACTCTGTGTGCTTCATCTTGCACACATACATCACTGGTCTGGCTGCAACTCCCAGTCACCCCTGCAAAAGCCACACAAGGCAATGGATGAGTTACGAACAGGATCCAGGAATCACCCATTTCTAACAGCCTCACCTGCACAGTGGTTCAACACCTGCTGCGCTGCAACATGACCACAGACTTGAGATGTTTCAGCCCACTGGATAAGCACACGTGTATCAAATACATAAATAATCCCACAGAGCCAAAAGTACTGCATGTACATTTGATGTTATGTGTGTGCTCAAGCATCATCTTGAATCAGACTCTGAAAAAGTCTATCGACATATTTAGGACTGAGGTGAGTGGGAGTCTATTCAATGAAATGAAAAATGAAAAAAGCGTCAAGAAAGATAGAGACTGAAGCAACACAATAAAAAAGCATAAAATACTGTTAGCTACTATGTTGTAAAGCAATAAATACAATGGAATAATGGTATAAAGATGACAGCTCAAAAGCTATCTCCATCCAAGCCAATATTACCATTTTCAAGACCCAATGAAGACACAATTTCTGCAACTGAGTGCTAAAGGCACCACAAGTGTTAAACTCTCCTGCTCCCACGACAGCCCGAAAGAGCAGGCTTGGGACATCAACTAGGGGGGAGGATGGGTGGAAACCACCCATCTGATACATCTGTCAGAGCTCTCTCCCACTCCCAAAGAACACACACCAATGAGGTAATAAATTACAGTTTCAAAAGAATTCAAGGCTCCCATAATACACCTGAAAGCAGGCAACCCAAGAGTGAGGATTTTACACAAGACAATTTCCCTTCAGATGCTCAAGACTGTTTCAAATCAGAATCATCACATAATGTGATGATCAGCTTAAGCGTATGTGATGGTACTACCCATCATTCTTTGTTGCCTCCTAAAAAACAACCCACTTCTGCAGAGCAATGGCAGAACAATTACTGGGAGGCACTTTACACTTTAAAGCAACAAACAGAAAAGCACAACTCATACAGAGGCTGTAAAACAGATCAGACACAAGAACATTGAATTTGGAAAAATAATCACAATGAACGTGCAATATTATTTATGAATCATAACAGCATATGCACTCAGGTGCTTCAAATTCATTTCAATATACTTGAAGGGCAAATGAGATACTTCTCTATTAACAACATTCTAAATAGAAAGGTAGCTTAAATTTAAAATACAGTTGCTAGGGCAATAGTTAAAACTTTAATTGACAACAGTAGGAATATAATTTCAATCAATTTCAACCTACTAGTGAATTCTTTGGAGATATAAAATAATTTAGTAACAGTATTATTTAAAGTGTTCTTTCTCTACATAAGCTTCACATTTATGAAAACATTTCCATTTAAAAAATGAAAACAATATTTACTTGTTCAGACAGCACACTGCATACCTTTCCACCTCATTTCAGATACACAAAAGTTTATATATAATGATGCTTACTCACCCGACTTAAAAAAATGAGTCTGCTGATAAATTTGAAAATAAAAACTATTACAGAATATTTATATAACAGTCACTGAGTCAAGAATATTGGAAGCAGAACAGTTAAAGCATAAGTCTAAAACACCATCTAAGAAAGCGGCTCCAAGACATTAAGGATGAGAAAAGATATTAAGGATGGACAAATCATTTAAGCTGCAAAATTTCTACAGTAATCCAAGATGTTGTTCTTTGCCCTTGATGCCAACTGACTGTAAAGATTGCTCAACTCATTCCAGGACTAAGCAGTTGATGCCAAATGAGGTATTTTTGCAGTGATGGTTATTCACAACTATTTTTGCTGCCTGATCTAATAACATCGCTCATGTTGAATTTCAAACAGCAGACATCTCATGACATCTTTAGGCCTACTTTGAAACTATAGCTCAACCTGGAAAATTAAAATCACTCTTCTACAAGGCACAATCACATTAACCTGCCAGCTGAAAAACTCAGACCACCAACAGTAACGCATAAACACTTTCCTAGTCAACAGGAAAGTCTCTCCTTTGAGCACGCCGGTCAGCGTGTCACTGCAGTGACTATTCTTACCTAGGCCTATTCTGTTGGGACTTGTCTCTCGACTGCATCCCTGGCTCCGAGGGATCTTGGTGCGCTTCTCTGAAGATGATGGCACCGGCTGAACTCTGGATGTTCCACTGCTCAGGCCACCATAGGCGCTTCCTAACAGCTTACCCGGAGAACTAGACCGGCTACCAGCTAGAAGAGAACCAGAAATAAGGGGAAAAAAAAAACACAGTTAAAAACCCATGAGATTTTAAATACTTTGACAGCAAAACTAGAACACAATCAACTCTAAGAATTCCATCCAAATAACTCAGAAAACTAATGTGAGTGTTCTCCACAGGCTTTTGAGGAAGACTGAGGAAAGCCCATGCACAATAAACACTGACATCAGCAACCCTGCCTGTATGAACCGTGCTGCCCAGCTGGGATCAACACCAAAGCAGACACCGCGGTGTGTGAATACCCCAGCCGGCTTTACCCTAGCTTGCGGAGATGCCAGGAGCAGCCTTGCTGCAGCAGCACGGAATTCCCAGGCTGCTTCAACTCCTCATGACGCAACAGGAATTAGCCTGCGTGGAGCACTGTGCTGCAGCAAGCCTGCTTCTGGCACCGGAAACCTGCTGCAAGGTGGCTCAGGCATCTTCACGCTGCACTGCGGTGGTGGCATTACTTTCCCCCAGTAATTCAGTGGTGGAAAATTTAAAAAAAAATACCATCTCAACAGCAGATGAGCACAATAAAGGGTAAACTGAGTGAGCCTGTCACATTTGTAGAGATGCTGTCTTACTTGGGTCTGACTGGTTAAAGGTAAACTATTCAGTTATTTTTCAGCTGGAGACAATTTTTCGCCAGTTAAGTAGGTGGCCTGGTTTATTGTTCCTTGTCTGTTTGAATAGTCCATGGCAAGTTTACATTTCTTCTAAGCAATGTTGTCTGCGAGACAGTCTAACCAGGACTGATTTACATATTTACATTTCAATTGCAGTAGATATTCCTATCTTAAATAGCCTTGCTAACTCAAGGAGTTGAATAATACTTTTTTTTTCCTGTGGATCTTCATTTGCTAAGTTGTTTGAAAATTAAATAATGCTAGCTTAAAGGTAATCACAAAGAACTGTGAAAGTAATAGATTCAAGACTCTTTTTTGCTTCTTCAGTTATATAAAAGTCACTGAAAATTTGCCGCTGATATTATCATTCCTGACATTCTCTTTGTTTACTACAACACCCAGGAAAACTATACTTGAAAAGGTTACAAGAATATACTCGCGCAAGCTTACATTCAGAACCAATATTCATGTTGGTTTCTTTCTGAAGAGTATCTACACATCTCACAAAAATTTCAGTTGCAGATATTATTACAACTAGCAAGAGTTAAAGACTGTTCTTCTGTGTTGATTTAAGAAGATATGCACTTCTATTAATCTGATGGACAATAACATAAGGCATGTATTTTAACCTACTTCCGCCTCCAATTTCTTGGCCAAAACCATTCTGAAACCATCAAACCATATGCTCCAACATTGTATGTGGTGCTGGCTCCCTCCCCACCACCCCCAAAGTGAGAATATTTGGGCCAGATGCCAGCCTCACACACAGCGCCCGCACCCTGAAAGCCAATACTCCTCCCAGTTACGCTGCTGCGGCCTCGCCCGTGTCAGCAGGGCTGCACCGAAATAACTGGATGAAGAATTTAGCACCTGGGGTTTAAGTGGCAGCAATGAGCCAGCTTCAGTATGCAGAACGTATGCTTACCATGTCTGATTACTATGAGAAAGCAAAATCACTTGCCATACACATTTGGATTTATGACTTTAAGAAAATGCCTTTTAAGTCTCATAGTTAGGAGAGCGTGAGGGAAGCTAAAAGCTTAGCAGTTAACAAATGTGAAGGAAATAACGTGAGAAAGCAAGAAAGGGAAAACATTTCTTACCACCAGCAGGATTAGCTGATCTGGATCCTTGATTATGAAGGCAGACCAAAGGACAGGCAAAAAGTGGATTAAAAGACAGCAAGACAATACAGCGTTCAGCATGCGGTTTATGCTATACACAATACAGACAGATTTATTCACAAACATGTCACTCCAAAAGCCTCTGCAGAATGCAGTGAGTTAACGAGCAGATGCAACTAACAGTTTCTCAAGGTTGATCAGCTGCTTAGCTAAATGTCAACCGACACTCTTGAGACCCAAGTTCTGCTCTAAATTACACCCCGACCAGGCCTGCAAAATTGCAACAGGGTTATCCACTGTGCAGGCACGGAGAATTCGGTCCTGTGACCATATTATATTTGAATTCATAAGTTATTTCATGCAACGCTTGGCTTAAGGATAATGATCACATCTGGTTGGGCTGGGCTGGAATCGGGATTCAGCAAACTAGACCAAGGGAGCAGGTTCAGATGTGACCAGCCTAAAGCTTCATAAGACTTTTTTGTAAAAATAAAGCCCATAATCTTTGAAACCTTTGGATAGTCAACTATTCTTTAAATAATTCTGAGACTTGTCTCATCTGGTCTGATAATTTTTCACCAAACTAAGTTTAGGAAAAAAGGTCATTCCTGGCTTTGGATCAGTTTTAAGTTCAAAACTGAAGAAATCAATTTATATTGGCATACCAAAGCCCGAATTCCTTCATTGCCTCCATGTTAAGATTTCCTTTTGGCCCCATTCCCAAATACACTACTTCTCTCTTCAGCTCTCCCAGCCTAACACAATGCTACAAACTCCTTCCCCACCCCTCCAGCAAGACAGAGCAAAGCAACGAGAGCATGAACAGAGAAGGCCTTTTAAATAGGGGTACAAAGCAAGACAAGTCCTTAAAACAAATAGGTCTTCCCACAAACCCCATCCCCTCTTAGCCACAAGCTTGAAGGTCCTCAAAACGTGAGGGGCTTTCTCCCTCCCCCCAGATCCCTTTTAAAGTTTCAGTGGCAAAACTCTCCTTAGATCCACATGACAAATATGCAGCAGCACTGTACATGTGGCTCCGAGGGGAAAACCCTGCCTTGACAGGAGGCCAGGGAGTGCACACGTGTCACGTGAATCAGAGAGCAGAACCATCTCCCCGGTATCTACATAAAATAGGTAATGTCCTATTTTAAATTGATCCCAAATCACATTAGACAGCTCACGTTACACGTACAGAAATACAGTCACATAAGCAGGAGAAGCTTTGCAGGGCAAGAACCCAGGACAGCAGTCAGCTACAGACACAGAGGGTGCCTCAGAGGGACCCAGGGCAAGTTATTTAGTCCTGCACATCACAGCGACATGAAATTCTGCTGCACAACTGGTAAAAAAAGGCAGCAACTAAGCACTCAGCAGGAGTACACAGTGGTCGAGTGGGGATTTGTTTTGTTACATGTCCAAACGTTATTAACAGAAGTGAGCCCAATCCTCAGCTGATGCTACTACAATTCAAGGGAAACGTATTAATAACTATTTGTTCTGCTCCCCCAGAAATAAAACACTTCTTACGCTGGGACTGGGAAACTACTTTAGCCCGGCTGCGGCCTCGGGTATCAGCAGGCATCGAGGTGACGCTTGTGGCACTGCCAGAGCTCTGTCTCCTTGTACGAATCCGACCTGGAGGAATGCAAAGACAATCAGAGTGTCAATAGGTTTCTTCCAAAGGCAGCAGCAGTGTCTAGCATGCTGTTCTGTGCTTGCAGGGTCGCTATACACACAATTCACCAGGGTACAGAAGGAAAATTTTACAGGGAGAGGCAGCATCTTTCATTAGACTGGCTGAGACGCAGGGCAGGGAGTGGAAACAGTCACAGTCCACGAGTCTGAAAACTTCTTTGCTTTCTGTAATGCTATCAGACATTTAATTAAAAAAAAATATTACCTCTCTATAGCCTTTGCTTCTGTTCTATAGTAGCTTCTTTACACAGAATCGACAATAAAAATTTCAGCTTCCTAAATGCTGCTTCCTATATCAAATTATTACTTCCCGAGAAGGCGATCACTCTTTCGGAGACGGGTGTGACAGATGCCCCCACAAATTCCATCGCTGGGATTTCCAATTAGCAGTTCCGTGTTTTATATCCTGCTCTACACGCGCAGGCTAGCATGCGCTCCTGCGAGAGTCTGTCAACACAGCCTGACTACGCTTTTATTTCAGGCTTATTGAGGTTTCCCTGCTGTTTACAGATCCCTCAATATTTATCCCGAGATCAGAGTAACTTTATTTGTAATGGAGAGTCCCATTTAACACAATCAACGTTGTGGAAAAATGATTCTGTGTGTCTCCGTTAAGTGGAGATTGGATATAAAGTCTCAAAGTGTTCTAAATCCTTTTTCTGTCCTTTCCTCATGAAAAAGCCACAGAAATTTGAGCTAGGAAAGCTTACAGGGTCATCAGTTCATCCCCTTCCTGAGGCAGAACTGTTTCCTACAGAATGTTCTTTCCAGTGCTAAGCTTCAATTATCTGTCTCTAGTTAATGGGAAAGAAATTATAATTAAGAGCAACACAAAGAAAGCCTACATTAGCACTTTTCAACAACTCAGTTCTCAGCCAAATGTGAAGCTGTTTCTCAGGACTAATGCCAGTGCTCTCCTCCATTCAGAGGACGACTTCAAGTTTCAGGCACAATAATAAAAGAAAGAAAAAACCACAACAGGTAAGAGAAGAGTCTAGACAACTGCACCCACCGGTTACAGATATTAATCTCCTGCCCTTTGTCTCCGCCGTAAGCATACAGAGAAATATGAACAGGGAGATATACGCTTCCCACCCAAAAAAATCACTTCACGTAAGGTACACATGCAGCACAAGACAATGGTAAGCAGCCCAGGCTGAACGGATAGAGAGCTCTGTTCTTCTCCCAGCTCTCAAAATATTCATAACATGGTCTGCAAGTTTCTGATAGACACAAAGCAACAAGGAGATGTTTAACTTTGAGAAGAAAGCCTAGACTTATCTGCAGGGGAAAAAGCCTGGAAGACAGCTGTACCTCAGACCTCTCCACCAGCATCACATTTTAAAATAGCTCAGTAAGCAAGATACAGAGACCTACGTTCAAACACTCGTTTGTAGACAAGACATAGAAGAAATCATTAGCATAAAACTGGGAAAATATTGGCTCAACTAAACAAGCCCTGAGCATGTCCACGTGGGTCCAGTCATGCAACTGGCTGCTGAGGTCCTCTTACCACCAGCAAGGCTGCAGATCTCCTCTGCTCTAGGACATTATCTGCCCCTTACAAATGGCGAGCCTGATACACAACCCAGAGACAGCTCTATAGCTCTTTGCTGGCCCATTCCCAGCCCTCGCAAGTTTGGCACATGTGAAGCAACACACAGATGAACGGAGCCACTGTGTGACTTGCCGCAAGGTGTGCGCCCCCAAACCCCACTGCAGGCATGTGTGGGGAAGGAGGCAGAAGGACCTCACACTCTTGTCAGAAACCTCAAGGCTTCCTTTCATTTCTCACATCAGAAGGGCTTCACTGGTGGCAGCAGGAGTACAAAACAGTAGGACAAGAAGTTAAACCTGACCAGTCTTAGGAACCAGTAATGGAATTAACTTGCATCATTCCAGAAGGCCAACAGAAACCCTTGGCAGAAAGTGCTGGGGAGTAACTCAAGCTGAAATTCAATGTTACACCCAGTAACAGACAGTACTGGAAAGCACGTTTAGTGGTGTACGTGGTCCAAGAATAGGTGAGAAGGGACCGATACCTCCTTCTTTGATGCACAGGCCACTCAGGATCCCCAAAATCTTCTGTTCTTCCTGCACCTACAAAATCTCCCACCGCCCCTTTATCAGCAGGTGACTAAGAACAAGGAGAAAACTGGGACAATATGTAATAAGCAACTCTCCTACCTTAGGAAATACAAAGCTTAAAATATATAAAGAGAAACCAAGATTAGCTTCCGATACCAGTTTTTGGGGTTTTAAGAAAGAAAACTGCACTAAAGGGTCAAACTTCATTAACATATGATTATCAGCAGGATTAGAAATAGAGAGCTCAGTCCTGTTTTGGAACCCCTGAGAGCCAGCGAACAGACTCCTACCAACTTCAGTAGTTTCTGAATGAATGAATGAATGCCCAGGAACAAAATTCTGCTTCTTTTTGGACTGGTAGATTTGCACACTGATTTTGGCCTAACGGGTATCAGAGAGAACAATGTGGGATGAGGAGCTACCCTTGCACAGAAGAAACAGAGTCCCAACACCGACACAGGTTTTCTCATCCTTCTAAAAAGGCTGACAAGCATTTGAACTAACACCGCACTGGACTTGCATTGTGCGAATAATGGGAACAGCAGAAATTAGAAATATATGACACACAAAAATGACGTAATGGTACGAACACTGCAATAGCACACTAACAGCTCACCCTAGGAGTACTTTATGATTTGAAGTCCATGGGATAAAGTAAAACAAAAGGGCAAAAAAAAATGCCTCTCAAATTGAAGGTCAAGTTTTTCCCACAGTTACAAGGAAACAGTGCCATCTGATATCAGTTATATGTATTCCCTGAAGTATGGATTGTTAATATACTTTCCAAAGTTTTATTTTCTCAACTTTAAAGCCTATATATTTATTTTTTCATATAGGTAACTAATCTGACTTGCAGCATAAAAACGGTTCAAAATAACTGACTCAAAGCTACTCTTCAAGAAAAAATTTAAGATTCTGAGTTTTTCCTACTCAAGCAAAGTTTTTAGCTGTAAAACAAGAAGTGACCAATTTGAACTCAAAATTGCTGTGGGCAAATCTGTATGAGATAAAAAACCGGAAGAGGGATCTGGGGTGTTTCATATATATGTTAATTGACCTTCACACATATGCACAACTTTTAACTTAGTCTTATGATATCCAAACTCTATTTGCTTTATAGTAATGTAAGATGAATGAACATTTGTCTGACTTGAAAATCTCAAGGTTTTTAATATATATTATACCACACACAGCATGTATATACAGAAGTTCCTCTATATAATACAAACATGTCTACTGCATTCCCTTAAGGATTTCATCTACAAAAAAAAAAAGTCATTTGCACATAGGACTATTTGTGTGGCTTCTACCACAGACAGAAAAACTAATTTCAAGCAAGACTAAATAACATTTCAAATAAGTTATTCAGACTTTTTATTGTGTTGTTAAACTCAAGCAAACACCTCCCCCTCCCAAAACTACTTTGCTTTCAAGTGTTTGTTTCCATACCTAGCTCAAACTGCAGATATAGCAATTCATATTTCATAACCATTATTTTTCTGCTCCTCTTAAAAGAATTACTGCATCCTGATAAGAGCAGCACAGCAAAGGAACAGATAAAGACCCCCCCAACTACTTTCCAAAAAACATAAAAGTATTTCCATAAAAAGGTCCTTGATCTAAATTTGAGATGGGACACACTGCTGTTGGTACAGAAAGTATTTTGAAAGACTCCATATAAATGCTTTGCGTTAAGAAACTATTTGGAGGGGGGGAGGCTGGTTGGTTTTATTTTTTAAAGTTATTGTCAATTTTTACAACAATCAATGGATCAGAATCAACCTTGAAGTGTGTAACGTATGTCTAAACCTAGCAAAGTTGTTTTGTTTTTTTAAAAAGGAACAAGAAAAGCAAGATTCCATGATAATGTTTTTGCATTACAAGAGGCTCCATCCAGTGGTGTTGCCTGGAGCTCCGCTGGGAGGGTACTGCAGGGTCTCCATCCCCAGCGCTCAGAACAGACATAAGCTTTGTAAGTCACAGGCCTGTATCCTACACTGAAGAAAACGGCTTTCAAATAGTCTAGAAATGGTCTGTAACAGCTCCACAACTGAGTTTAATCAGTTCCATGCTGTGAACAATGATATCTACAACCACACAAATTATGCATGGAAGCACTGGGATGGTAATGGTCTCTCTGTGGATCAGGTTAATGCATTTAGATTACTCAGCACTGGGTTTTTCCCCTGCTTGGAGAGAACCACTCCTGAAAGAGCCTCTAGGACCACCCCCCGCCCCGCTTAGCTGTGTCACTGCTAAATGACATGTGGGAAACTGTGAGACATGCACACATCAATTAAAAACATGCTTTACATATAAATCCGTAAACAGCTTTTTTTTTTTTTTTTTTTTTTTTCAAGAAGCATGGTATGGTTTCCATGCATATTTAGCACATATCCAACATTATACTAGTATAAGACCTGCTTCTGCACTGTGATTTCCCCCAAGAATCACTCGACCCTTGCTGGAAGCCAGCAGCACGTGATGCCTCTGGGTTTTGCACAAGAACTCCCTCCATGGCAGAGGGGCTGAGGGAACAATAGTGGCACCACTTTGCTTTACACCAACAAGCACAGGCAAATCAAGTCAGCGCTTGCAAAGGGATGGACCAAGAGAACAAAGAAACCTACCACCTGAGCACCTCCATCTAAGACACCACATTCAGTCAAACTTTTGACTTGTTCCTTGTCCTTGAGGTCAAGGAAAAGCTTTAAGGCAGAGAAGAAAACAGCAATGGTGATTTCGTAAACCTTGTGTTACTCCCAAAGCCTTTGGTAAGGCTCAAGAAGTCCAACTGAACTTAGGCTCAAAAAAAGCGGTCTGGTATCTGAAAACTGTAATATACCAGATTTCATTTCCCTTCTGATAAACCATAAAAACTATTCAAAATTGTGCCACTGACTCTGGAAACTGCTGATTTTGTTTTAAACTTGCCAGTTTCAGGACAGACCAGTATTTATGCTTTCTCCCTTTTGGGAAATGCTTGTCTGAAGGGCTTGTCTTTATGCTCACTTTGAAAACTGGCAGCCAGATAACAGAAACACTCCGAACCATTATTCTGTACTAAAAGTCACCATCACGCACAGTTTTAAAATATTCCTTGAAAAGTTGTTTCATGATAAAACACACAGAAACTTTAAGGTTTCCTTTTAATCAGGTATAACAAACACGGCACAACTGATACCTGCATAGCACTATCTGTGAAGTCCCGATCATGATTATAAATATAGAAGTTTAGATCTTACAAGCTTTCTCCCTGCCAAGCTCTTAATGTAGTTCAAGAGATACCCAAAAATGAAGGGTCTGGGCAATCAAGACATAACTCTGCACTACATAAAGACACAGCCTCACAGCGCAGAGACAGCAGAAGACCTGCACAGATTTAAGTGGCATATAAGACACATGCCACCTTTCCATAAGGAAGTCCACATTAATAGCATTTGTCAATTAGGATGACACTACTTAAAACCAAAAGACTGATACTCGGCTCTTAACTTGTATTCTTGCTGCTGGCATAACCCACTCTCTATCTTGCTCCTGTTTTGAGATGTCTGGCTCAAAAACAAAACGCCGAGGAGAACTGAGGGCATAGCAGATGGGAACTGCCAAGTTCACACAATGCTGGCTCCCAGCTGAGGGGAAGGTGCAGAACTTTCACACTGCAGCTACAGAAAGCCCTGATGGGAAACAGACTGCAGATTTAATGTTAAGCTGAACCACACAAAAAAACACAGGGATTTGCTATTAAATTACTTACTGGTGACCTGCAAAAAAAAAAAAAACACCGGGGCACAGGCATGGATGGAATTTCTGCTTTATGTTCAAAGAGTGTCTCTTGCACACATAGGTATTTCCAGAGCAAGGGGGATGTTTTTCCCTACCCCCTTAACTTTTACATTTATGTCAAGAATATAAAGTTTTGCCTTCACGGTAGTTCCTGGCAAACTCTGCAAGATTGAAGAGTTGGCAGAAGACCTTTCTCAGCCCACATCTGTAGGACACACGAAATCCTGAACAAAGGCTGGTTTTCCCTTAACTGTCTCAATAAAGAATAATAAAGATGAAGAGTTTCAAACAGTGATTAAACTCATACTTCAAGTGCTCCGTCTGTAGCATGCCATGTTATTATAATCCTCCCTGATCCTCATTCTCCCGCAAAGAGAGAATCCTATGAGCAAAAGAAAGAGATGAGATCTGGTATTTAACAGGAGGGGGATGGCAAACACCATTTCTGAAAGTTCATCTCAATCTTCCCCCTCAAGCAACTTGCTGGTTTCTATTACAGATTTTTACCAAATCAAATCTGTTTCCAATATAGCTGAATTGAAAAAAAACAAACTAGTCAAACAAAAAAACCCCATGCACGACCCTTTTCATGACAATAAAGTGTTTAATGAACAAAAAGTAAAGGTATTCCAGAGGACAGCTGTTGGAAGAGGCCTCCAAAATATTACTACAGCCCAGCAGAGGACTGAGACCTGCATAGGGTATTTCATAAATTAACATTAAACATTCAACATTTCAAAATTAGGCCAATAATAGAAAAGTTTGAGAATGGGGGGGGGATAAAGAGGAGAAAAAGAAGGGTCAGCAATGAATAAAAAAAGCTCAGGATTACAACAACATGGAACTGTCATCTAATTTGCCTTTGATTTAGAAATACAGGTGGTTTGGGCCAACTTCATATTTCTTATCACTGAGAGATCACCAAGGACAAACACTTGCCCATGATGCAGAACCAGTTCATCTCCAACAATAAGATTAAGTGCCAGTTTCGAAAACAGTAGAACCCTTTCCTTCTAAATAATAAATCAATGCATCAATAATAGTACGGAAAAAACACACACGTCACAGTGGCACTTCTGAGAATAGCACATCCAAATACAAGCAGCCATCAAGAATACGAGCAGAGTCCCACAAGACAGTAATAGATCCCTTGAAAAAGAGACTTGCATTAGGGAAAAAAATGGATTTGCTGGGGGGTACAGTGTCTTCATTATATGTCGAAGGCATTCTTGTTTTCAACTCCTGTCTACCTCAGAAAAAGTGATTTCCCAGTGATCTTTTTTGCTTGAGAGAAATAAAGGACAAGCTTTGACAACGAGCCAGAGAACCAGACTGGGAGCCCTCCCAAACTAGGCGGTTCAGTGTTCTTGGAAAAAAGCCTTTCCTCCAACTGTCTTAGATGTAAGCCATCGCGCTCAGACAGTTAACAACAAAAAGAGAGAGCTCAGGTTTAAAGAGGTTGACTAAGTATTCCTTCCCTAGAGATCATTGTTTACTGTCCTCATTTTTCTGCCATGTGATCATCTCATTCAATTCTCTCGCTGCCCAGTCTCTTCCCGAAAGCATTTGGCAGTTGCGACCTGAGCTTTGGATGGAAAAAAATCACAGCAAACCTTTACACATCATGGAGCAAGAAAACACAAGCCCTGTGTTGTTTTTTTAGCTTTTGTTTGTTTGGGTTTTTTTTTTTTTATCTGTGCACAGGTCACCTTCAACCAAAATCAGTGCTTTAAATATGGAGACCCACATCCAGTTTTGTGATCAGAAGTCATAAAAACAGACTAGTGCCTATTAGCGGGGAGGAGCTTGAAGAGAAAGGGAAGAATACCCCATGGCATCAAAATGAGCAGGACAACCATGCAACACTTCATGCAGGTCACCAGTGAACATGGATGAGAACCAGATAACACTTTGAGAACAGAGACCAGGTAGGGTGGTACGACTGTGGACACACCTCAGTTACACAGAGAGACTGCTTACCCTCGGTTTTACTGGTAGTACCATCTTTAGGCAAATTAAAAAAAATAAGGAAAGGGTTAATAGGGAAAATTAGTAACATCAGTAGACGCCGGCACTATATATTAGCTGCAGAAATACGCAAAAAAAATTAATACAATTAAAGAAATGAAAAAAGTTTGACTGAGCAGCAAATCAAAGCTCAATGTACCTGAAGGACACACTTGCAGGTTTTCCCTCCTGCAATAACCAACCTTTGCCAAACTCCATTTTTGTTGTTTGCCTCGCCATTTCTCTCATAGGAATGCGCAAGTGACAGGTGTCCCTACTAGCTCAAAAGGAAGCAGGGTCCATAGGAGCAGCCATGTTTGCATCACTTACAGTGCATTTGCTGCTTTTCTCCTACAGCCTGTTTTAAGAGCAAGACTAACGCTGTATTCAGTCTCCAGCTTCAAGGACAAAGCCAACGTTAGTAGATACTTCCCCCCTTCTTCCGTTCTTCCTCATGACATAGGGAGTGTTCGAAAGCAGTTTTCACACTGAAGCCAGTGTGCAGCGCGACCGAAAAATGGTTGCATCTGTAAGCTCAAAAAGCACGCTATTATGCGATCAACTTCATATTCTGTGTTACTTTTTCTCTGCAATGTATCTAAGTCTTGAACCAAGTAGGAACAATTCAAATCAGAATAAGAATTCAACTTTTGAACCAAATACAACCGACACATTTAAGCCAAGGTAAAATATTTCAGATGTGAAAGAAACCTGTCTACAAAAGGAATCCATAGAAACCATCCCTATATAATTCACCAAGCCTATTTTATCAGACTAAAGACAAAATCCCTTACAGTAAGGAGAAGCAACTTTTCAATGGACTCAGTGAAGACAATCCACATAGCTTAAATCAAGATCACCGATTTCTGAACTTTCTTCCTCTTGTAAAGGTAAATCAATGAAAAGTCTGGAATTAGATTATCATGAAAACAGCAGAATGAGAAACTAGCTCAGATGATCAGCTCTGCTCATAATTAAGTGGAAGCTCTGCAAACATGGTGTCAGTCACCACCTTGCATTTCGTCCTCCGTGCCTCCTTCAACAGCAACTCCAGGAGAGAAAGATCAAATGCAAACTTTGTTGTAAGAAACCCTGGGGCACCTGAAAGTGATATATGATGCTTTAAGAGAAAAATGTGACGTGGCTATAATGCAAAGAGTCACCATAAGGAACAGATACTTGTATCCTGTGTACTGAAATAGAAAGACTGACTTCTCCTCTTTGCTTCTACACCTTTCTCTTTTGTAAAACAGAAAGTGATCAAACTCAACTAAGATGTACTATTCACAGCATAAAACAATTAATGGAAAACCAGTTTCAGGAAAGGAGGGAAGGAAGAGAAGGGAAAGAGACAGGGGGAAACGTCAAAAGGAATTGAGCAATATTTCCCTCAACAACGTCCCAGAACCAGAGTAAGATCTGCTTTTCCCCAGAAAGAAGAGCGAGACGCAGACCATTAAACAATTCAAAACCTAAGAAGTTGCTTCAAGTCAGTTCTGTTGCAAATTTTTTCCTTAACCCCAAAGGGCAAGAGATTCCACTGTGATCCTAGAGAGCTGGTAATGATCTCAGAGATATGTTCTTCTACTTAGAGTTTAATATTCAAATAAAATTATGAGGCACTTTCTGGTGTTAAAGAAAGCTAACTGCAAGAGTAGAAGAACATGTAGATTTACCTAGTGATGCGTATGAGCCCGGGGGCAAGGCTGCAGCAGAACTGAAGGGGATGGATGCTCCAGAAGACGTCACTTTTGACTTGGCACTAGCTGCTGCATTCACATCGACGTCACTGCGGGATCGCTGCAGAGATCCTGGTGTTGACACAGATTTTGTACTTACTGTAGATGCTGCAGATGGGAGTGGGAGATCCAGAATAAAGAAGATTAATTTTTTGAGCTGTGTGCTTCAAAGAGCTTGACAAGCAGTTTAATGTACTATTTTTAATGCTCCCTGCTGGCACTGAAATAACTCAGCTAAGAATGCTTTATCAGGGCAATGTGGGCTTCCCCACACTGCCTGCAAAGATATTTCAATGCTGACCTGATGCTACTTCTAAGAACTTTATCAGACACTAACCTAAATGCTGCCAGGCACCAAAAAGGCTGCCAGGCCAGTAGCAAAGACACTTCTAACAGAACCTAGACGGGAAAGTTCAATCACAGTACTCATCACCAGCCTGTGAGTTGTTGGGCAAAACAGACCAGCAGGGCCTTCAATCCAGGTTCTACTAACTTCCTTCCCAACAATTCATCTTCTCATGTCATGAGGACTGCTGCTCCCATCACTTGTTGATGCTTACCCTCTTAAGCATGGAGCTTGTCTAATCAGCTGCAAGCAAACATGCATTTGTGTGCACAATCAAGTAGGTTCCACACCAGTATCGCCTTGAATCAAAGGTCTCAGCAGGGTGTAGTGTATACACAAACCAGACAGAACCCGATCTTGGTCAGGTGTAGAAGGCAGCTTATTTCTACCAAGAAAGTTTCGTCTGTTATATTCTGTATTGAAATTTACTATTTAGATTATTGTATGCATTTACTTAGGACAGGAAAGCTGCACCTAAATATTCCATCTAATAGTAAAAACAGATTAGCAACGAGATGGAATTTAAGACTGTAGGACTTGCGTGCAGATGATGCCTCCAGCAAGTGCTGAAACCACAGAAAGTAACTGACAGAAAATTGTAAAGCTGAATGCACCATTAGACTATGTAGCTGTATGTCTTATCGTCAGCAGTAGTTTATTCCGGCTGCTACACAGCTAAATGTACCTTGGCTACAATTTTCAAGGCTTTTTAGCTTGCCCTTCAGGTGCAAGCAATAGCAGATTTACAAACTTTCAAAAGCATCATTATATCAGCAGTTGATGCACACAATGTGATGCACAACCCAAAACTAATTAAAAATTTTACACAGTAAGTTGCCATTTTAAGGAGCAGTAAACAGTGATCAAAGTTGTCCATTGCATATTACAGTGTCTGAAATTCTCATTCTAATTCATCACGCTTCCTTAGCAACACCTTTTTCAGCTTCTATTCTCACCTCTAGATGTAGTACTTCCAGTAGGGCTTCTTTTGGCAGACAATGGACGGCTAGAAGTTAATATAAATATTTATTAAATCAAAATTGGTATTTCATAGTTATCAGTAACAGTGCTACTCTGTTCCCTTGCACAATTGTGTTAATAGTAAGTTATTTATATACAGGAATAGACAAGAAAGATTATTGTTTAAGAATAAATACAGCACCACCATGAAATTCTTTACAAAAGTATTAAGAAAAAAATTTGCATGCACATTGTTTGAGCTAGAAGAGATTTTTAAGCACACTTTTTGTAGATTTAGAAAATAACACCAATAAATTATGGATATTTTTCATATAGGTCTAACCCTGAAATTGCAGACATTTGGATCCTAAGTTGACTATATCTCTAAGAGAAGCTGGAATACATACATTCAACAGAAGGGTTAATACATTGATTTTGCAGTTACAACTCAAATTTCGTTTAGTCTTTTTCTCTTCTATGGAAAGAGGCATACTTGCACCTCTAGGATTAACGTTAAACACAGACTTTCAATCCAACCACTGTTTTCAGCATACTCAGAAGGAGTGACTAACAGTATCTGCTGAGCACAAAAAGCTTCCTAGAAACTTATTTATGGAATCAAGATAATGATTTTGTTTTAAGCCAGTAATGGGATTTGCTGGCTTTTTATTTTAATACAATGGTAGCTAAAAAAAATAAATTTTGGAGTAGCCAGGTGTTGAGGCCAAATGATGACCAGATGAGACAAAACAACGTGATGGCTCCCTCCAGTTCAATGCAGCTATCCGCAGTTGTTTAAAACAGGGAGGTGGTGACATCAAAGGACTTACTTGAGACTCTCCTGGGAGCTGGAGGAGGAGCGATCCGACTGGGGCAAGGAAACGATGCTGTCAGAGTTCTTCAAATGTGACTGCAGGGCCTTCTGATAGGAGGACTCCAAGGTGTGGTACAAATGCTCTGCCTCTCTGCTGAAGTGACTGTGGAAACCCCAGTAACACCTGGAAGAAAGGCACAATACTGTGAACATTTCCTCGTCACGTTTTAGGGGGCAGTGGAGCACAGGTACAGTCAGAGCCCTTTTCACTACTGGTATCAGTGGGGTCATTAGCCCAGTCATTTCAACCATCTACTGCCCCTATGACACACTTACGACATAGCACTTTTTTTAACCCATTGTATTGCTCAAACAGCCACAGAGCAGACAAACCAAATGAAAATAAGACGAGAGGAACGCACCATTCGGTGCATTGTAAAAGCACAAGTAGTCAAAAAAAATACTATTCCAGAAGAAACCCTCATCCCTCTGTCTAATGTACATAAGAGATGGTAGACCCACTAGATTGATGCTAGTTTGGAACTGGATGCTCAGTAGCTACTTAAAAAACATGCCAAAAGCAGAACACACACACAAGCCTGACTCAGGAAAGCAGCAGCTGGTGGTGTTTTCTTCCTTAAATTTAACAAACAGCTCTTCTACAACACTGCAGAGACAAATCTTCTGTACTTAGTTGAGGCTATTGGCTGAGGTTTTTTTTAGGAACGAAATAACAAGGAAAAGGAAAAAGAGATGCCCCTATAGACTTCCAATCAGTGCCATGCTGAAAACAGAAGAGCATTTGAGGATGAGAGAAGAATTCGTCTCTGGTCCAAGTCTCCTGGCTGATGGCTAAACATTCATTCTCACCACAAAGGAGATGAAGACTCTAGGCACTTTTCAGGAGACAAGTAATGTCCAGTTTAAGAGTAAGATTGTGAGTTCAAATGAATCAAGAATTGGTTGTGCGACAACCACTCCTCAGAGAAGTCCCATGCATTCTCACATCACTAGAAGGAAACAAGCTTCTGCCTTACAATCAGACACATTGTTAATTAAGCAACGTGGGACGAGAGAATTAAGCTTGCTCTCTGAAGTCTCATGCCATTCTCCTTGCTGTCTATTCAACTTAACTAGACACCTGCTGCGAAGTCTCAGTGTCGGCTGTATTTTTCAGTGATGGACACATTCCCTTTTCAAAAGGGTTTAAACAGTCCTACTGTGAAACACCTCTGCTTATAATATAGCATTTAGGTTAATGAAATCTATTGTTCATTGATTTCATATTTTACAGCATCCCATTTCTGAAGAAAAATGTTCCTGTTGCGTTCTGTTCAGAAGAGCATGATCCTAGTGTATCAGCATACTGTAAGTACAAACACATTAACGGAAATGCAAGAGATCTTCAACAGAAGAAAATTAATTGCAGTTATTATAGTTTCCTATAGATACACACAAATATGTTATTTTGGTGTCATAAGATTTCCTTAGTTTAGGATACCATTTAAAAGTGTACTACCACAAGGACTTTTGTTTCAAGAGTAGCAAATAACCTGGTCTCGCATACAGGCCAAAAAGAGAAGAAAAAATATATTAGAAATAATAGTATTTTTGTACTAAACAGAAGAAATCTCAGTTAACTGCAAGCCACTCAAACATCAAAAAGAAAGACAAGGTTACTCGTTCTCAACTCTAGACTCTTGAACAACTCAGGTAAGCATTTTACCTACTCAGATAAAAAGACAATAAAATATTACAAGAACAAAGTGAAATAAGCACCGTTAGAAGATGCAATACATATATAACTCAGCCCTACTCAATCACCTCGTATGACGTCTGAAGTACACACTCCCACTGAAGCCAAGAGAAAGCTGGCATCAACTGTCAGGAGAATGGAACTTGTCTGGACTTCATTCTCCACCATCCAACACCATCGACTCACAGCACAACAGGGGCAAAGGAGGAGGGTAAGAAAAGGCACCAACAACAGCTTCCACTTACTTTCTTGCCTCTATCCTGGCTTCAGAGTCTGCATCATGAATTCCCTTCTTTATCGTTTCAGCTAACACTGATATGTGTCTGAAATAAGAAGGAAAACGTTATCCAGCAGTCTGGAAAGATAGGCCACACTTATAAACAAATGACTAATCTGATTTTGCTTTGGTCTCCAAGAACAAAGGGTTCACCACATCTTCCCGTTTCCATGTAAAATCCTTTGGAGCCTTTACTTATCTACTCTTACAAGTCAGTGTTATTTCACCCACATTGCTGACTAGGGAAAGGCAAACAGCAGTCTTCATAGGTCAGTCTTTAGTTAGCTACTGAAACTGCCTGGCTGCAAAAAACACTCCGTTAACCCTTAAATAGTCTTGCACAATCTAGGGCTAAGGAAATCACGTCCCAGTCTCTTTCCCACAATTACTTTCACTGTTCCTTAGTCTAAAGTGCTGTAGAAGCCTCAGAAGCTCCTGACAGACGTGTAGTTGCGTTCACATCATCTCACTTTAGGGTGCAAAAAGGAATGCTGAGTTCAGGGATTCACTTATCCAGGTTTTCCAGGGCTGGCATAGGACTCACCAAACTCTGACTGCCAGAACTACAGGAATGAATGGTGTGTGCGCACACACGTACATGCTTTTTTTAAGGCAATAATATCTCTACTAGACCTACCTGATATAATCTCACCTCTTGGATTATCCTTTCTCCAAGACTTAACCTCCTCAGACATAAGTAGGAGAGAAATAACCCACTTGTTTTCAGAGCTTACCTTTCTAGGGAGTGCGTTTGCCACTCCTGTAACAGCAAGTCTAAAAATTCAAAACAGCGCCTGAGAGAAGAAAGACAAGAAACGCTGAGTTCTCAAAGTTAACAGAGGCGCACTGACAACAGCCACCTTTTGTTATGAAACTTTTGGGGACATTAGAATTCAGTAAAAGCCCCAATTTCAGGTGTGCAGAGAGGATCGTTAGTACATCCAGTACAACTTCCAGATGACACTATCAACAGAGTATTACTCCTGCTGACTGGCTCAAAGTGTCACTATAACGGCTACTAGTGGGGAATAGGAACATGTCTGTAAAGAAGCCAAAATAATATGACGTTATTATAACACGTTATAAGCACAAAGATTAGCTTAAAGAACATTCTTCTTTGAGGAAAAGTGCATATTTTTTTTTTTTTAACTCTGCAGTGCAGCTGGCTTATACAAGACAGCTGACTTTGAACTGGACCCCATCTCATGGGGGAGAATGAGATGCATTCTTTACGAAGCGTGTCTATCAACCTTTTCATGAAAAAAAGAAAAAAATTTACACTAAATTCTCACCTTCTAACTGCAACAGACTTGGAGGTACAATTACTTGTTATGATGGGTATTAATCGAGGGATGTGCGTATGCTAGAAGAAAACAAACACAGAAACAAAAAGGAACCTTTACACCACAGTTCCATGGAATGAAAGCCATTCCTTCAGCCACCTGAACCCAGTATGTAGATACTTATTTTTGTTCAATTCTTAAAAATAGAACTGCTAAATAAAAGAACACTAACAGATATGGACAAATATTTTTATTAATAAAAACATTTTATATTTGATCTGTTAAAATATCTTTAACAGATATTTTATTTTCTTCCATAATGGCAGGCCCCAGTGAGTCAAAGAGCTGAAGTCACTGCAAGAAGATCTGAAGTGTCAGTGGTGACAACTTGAGAGATGTCAGGCTATCTATCTACAGCTTCCCCAGTGAATCACTAGGCAGAAGTCACCTCCGTGACCTAATGGTTTTAGGAAGTGTGCACTGTCCGCGAGGAGTTTTAAAGCGTAATTAAGAGGATGAGTCTGTCCTGCAAGGCAGGTTTAAAACCCATTCAAAGAAAAAGCTTTGCTCGGCTCTTAGAGGGGTGGAAATACATTACTCTGCAAAGAAATGTTTTTCCTACTATTTTGGCAGGGCTTAACTATCATCATCTACACAAGGCTGCATGACATCTGAGAAAGCCAAGCCCAACACAATCAGAAAAGTAGATTAGGCACTTAATCTCTTTTTCATTGCAGTAGCGTTCATATTTTTTCAGAAACACCATAGTATTTGGAAGTGATAAAATTTTTTTCTGTTTTGATATATACTTACTCGAATGATTAATCTAACTGCTACAACACCAGAAGTGGCCATGACTTTGGCACTATTTGGAATCAGATTAAAAATTGTTGGCATGATGGCTTCTGCCCCGTGGTCAAACTTGTTTCCCAGAACTGATGACAAATGTCTGAAAAACAGAATGAAGTCATGCTGGTAAGTGTGCTGAGGATTAAGCCGGTCAGACTTCTACAGAACATCTGACATAAGCACATCTGACACCTCACTCTTCCCAACTGTCACCTCCTCTCCAACTACGAGAGGCAGAGAAAACCATGTGTCAAAAAAATAGTTCATCTACTTTCATTTCAAACTGATGTTCTATGTTCATCTGAACTCTGAGAAACAGTAAGTTCAGCATAAAGTAAATAAAGTAACTAGCACAGCTAAAAAATTATCAAACAAATGGGACAATGCTGAAAGAACGTATTGTCCTGAACTTGTTAGTCTGCATCACAGTTTCTCTGAACCAGTCTATTTTGCCTTAACGTGCACAAATTTCAAAAAAGCTGTTAGAAACACTGCGGTGCCCTTTTTCTTGAAGCATTTCACAAAGGATAAACCATCAGAAATAAAAACTAGCATAATCCAGACCAGAACAAAGCATATGCATTTTCAGTTTTACTGTTCAATCTTTCCCTACTCGGTGCGTGAATGCATGGCTTGCTCATTCATTCAGCGCATCTCAAATCAGCATCGTTTAAAACTCAACACCACAGTTTGGCACGATTACAATTACTGGCCTACATGGACATGGTTTTAAACAGCTGTAGTAAAATCACGGTCTACCTATAACTATATAGTACTAGCAGACCAAGTTACATCCTAAATGTGTTTTAACCAGTGTCTGTTCCTTTTTTCTCCATCACATTGCAAGCATATGTAGAAAGTAAACTTACCCCAACGTGATACAAGCCTCCCGCACTACTTGAGACCGCAGGTCTTTAGCGGATAATTTAAATGCTCCATCCAAAAGTCTTAAGTGTTGGAAGAAGTTATCATATTCTGCAGCTCCAGCCAAAAGTAAGGAGCGTATCTTTTTCAACTGTTAGGACCAGAAAAGAAAGCAGTGACTGTTAACGAGCAATAAACACAAGAACAGTTATGTTCAGGGCTGATAACTTGGTTCCAGGGTCCTTGTACAACTGTTCCTCAACACGCATTGAGGAACTGCATTCTCAAAGTCCAAGCAATTCATTATCTCAGATCTTATGTTCAACTCATAGGTTAGCGTACCAAACACGATAATATAAACACTCCAGCTAACTTTTATAGGAATCCAGAAGTGTTGCACACAGCTACTCAAATTGCATTGTTAATAACCCAAACATCACTTTATAAGTCAAAGGATGTCTTGAAGGTTCTCTTCCATTTCCCCTCAGAAACCATCTATTTACAACAGCATCTAAAGCTTAGATCTTCTCACAACTAACTATTGTATTAAAAAGATGACTAGAATTAAAAGGGCATGGCTCAAACTCAGATCTGAGTAATACTGACTTATATCTAGAATATGTCTGTTGACTTCATTAGAATAATTATCTGGCTCTATTAGAAGTGGAACCCTGACCCCACCAAAATGGGAGACTTTCTATTAATATTACAGGGACCACCAATTCATCCTATAGTAATTCTTCTGGACATCTTCACAGGCCCTCGTGTATACTGAGGATTCTGTACAGTGCCTTGATTTAAGTTCACTGTTACTCAGTACAGCAAATAATAAAAAAAAAAAACCAAACAACCCTGAAGCTGAATCAACACAGTTTGCCACTCAGATCTGTAACGCAGCATTTGACAGACATGCCAAAGTTGCTCACCAGCAATGAAAGCCTACAGTGTAGACAAGATCATGCATCTATTTATATTGTGAATACACAGCTTACCTCAGTAAATAAAACTCAATCTTGGCATGCATATAACACATCTGATTTTCCACTTCTGCATTTCCCACAGTCGTATTTATTTATTCAAAACTTAAGTGTGTAAATTCTTTCTGAATTGTTTTACACCTCCTTTTGCAAAGCATAAATAAGTTCTCTAAAAGCAAAGTGACTTTCTGCTTCATCAGGAAGTTTTAAGATATTCTGAATACCACTTTAGACATTTTCATTTCCGCCTCTGCTAGCAAATTTCTAGCTTTACATCTGGATTCGCTGCATGACTTCCAGTTCAACCTGATACTGCCTCTCCACATTCTTGTACAGCAAATAGCTTTTTCCTTCACAGATGTGTTTTAAATTCCGTCTCGTAAGGAAACATTTCCCCCATAGCTTGGGGGAACGTAACAGATGTTCACCACAAGCTATGTTCCAGCCTTACTCTGAGGTCCTCCCAGTACCCTCGTCACAGGATTAAGCTCAATGCAGGAAAACCTTGTGTTAATAGATTTCATATCCAAGTTCACTACTTACCGCGGAAACTCTCTGTTCCCAGTCATGCTTATCATCTGATAGGATCTCTCTTATTTTGTTTATGGATTCCTCAAGATCCCGGCTGGAATAAATCTGCAAATTTAAATACAGAGTAGCATCATAATGCAAGATTTACTCCAAAAAAATCACTTCCCAACTTCCTTTTTACATCCTTTGCTCCTCAATGCTTAAATGTCATGTGCTAGCCTTAGATACAGCTGTCTTTGCATAACGCAAAGAATTTACACCCATTTCCTGCAATAAAAAAAAATCCTAGATGCCCACAAGATGATTAAAGGATGATCTTTTATTATTTTACCATACTTTCACAATTCTAAGCAGCATTCCTGCAGCTCCTAGTAGCTATATTAGTGAAGACCTGCACAAGATCATGAGTAGATACGTGTGCTGTTCAGCTGTCCCAAAAATAAAGCTCTGGTGAACGAGATGGGATACATGACACTATTCAGCTAAACCTATCGGCAAACATGCACTACCCAGTTGTGGCAGCGATCCCGGAGACGCAAGTCACCTTTATGGCTTTCAGTTCCCAGATGGTACAGAGGAAATGTAGAGAGGCTCCTGCTGACTTAAGTGTTTGTTCAACCAGACTGCACCGCACAGCATGCATGTCCAGTTCCAGCTCCGTGTCAGCTCCCGTGATACCTCTATCACAACCCTCCCACTCCCCTCCATTTGTGAGCATTCCACACAAACTACTGGCAGATACCACCGTTTAAAACTTGCCTCCCTCCAACTTTCAACTTGCCTTCCCCTTAAAGAAGATTTGTCAACATCACAATGAAGCACAGTTTGCCAGCGATTAGGATGAGAACCTACATCCATCTTCTGCTTTTTATTATGTGTGTTTTAACATGTAATTCTACTTACCTGAACCGTTGGGACATCTTCAAATGCCTTAATGAAGTCTTCTTCATCCACAGCACCTGCTCCCTCTTTGGCTGCTGGCACACAAATGAAAAAGCCTTTTCAATCTTCTTATCAACAAGAGAATCAATTAAGAAACCACCAGCTATCAAGGCACCTAATCAGGAGAAAGTTCACTATCCATGCAGCCTCAGAATGCTGCAGATGTACCAAAAGCAGAGACAGGGAAATTCAATGCCAGGCACAGACTAGACATTCACAGCATCCTTCAACTCCTAGGCACAGAGGGCACATTAGGGAAGTCATTACAGTAGTCACTCAAGAGTTAGGGAACACAGTCTGAAAGATGAAAGGGAATATTTGCTTTAATTATATGTGAGATTTTATTTTAAAGGATTTAATCCCGTCTATAATAGATGAAGGTGCAGATCTGACAGGTGCACAAACCGACAAATGTTAAGGAAGATAAATAGTCTATGGACTACTAATCAGATTAGAGACTGGCTGATAAAGGGAGCTTTCTCCATTTCTCTAGGTCACATGTAGAATAATAAGCACATGTAGGATTATTGCTTACACTCAGAATTACTGCTCAGTTTTCTTTCTGCACCTTCATGACCAGCAATGCCCAAAGGCCTTAGAAGAAATCCAGTCTGTCAGTTTTGGATTGTATGGGCTGAAGTTTAGCATGTAGCTGTAAGCAGCCTGCTTCAGTTCAACTACAGTTGCAGTTATAAAGGCAAAAATCTACATACTGCAATGTTGACGTGACTGACTCACAGAACCTCGCAGAACCACACAAGTTCAGCCTTTCACAAACGCAGAATGCGTTATAGGGATGTGGGGACTGCTTGGAGATTCATCCTACCAAAGCTCGGTCGTGGCATGCAGACAACATTCACATAATGATTTCACAAGGGAAAATTTGTTACTGGATTCTGGGGGCCAGCCTGGAAATCCTTGCAATAAGCTCAAACGTGCACATTATAAATACCTTACATAAAGACCAATTCATATATGCTATCGGCTTACTTGAAGACTTGGAGCCCAGAGCTGCAGACCCAATTCTGCGGGCAGTCCCCATCCCAACTCTGCGTGAGTTAGCAGGGGCCTTTGACGATGTAGAGGAGCTAGCTGAGGAAGGTCTGTTCCCATCCACGGAGTCTTCATCATCAAAAATTTTATCTGCCAAATAAAGCATACTGAGCTGTAAGTCTGATGAAGCAAAGGGACGCCCCAAGGAACATGCCCACACGATGGCAAACATGCTGCACGTTCAGCTCTGCTCTGCCAGCTCTCATCTCAGCAGTGTCTTCACGCTAGAAATCTGGTTATTCACAAACAACCACCAGGTCACTGAACCTAATACTTTACTATTGTGACTACTATGTTATAAAGTCTTTCAATGAATGCATTCATAAAGAATACACTTCAAGTCTACAGCAGAACAGTGCAAGCCACAGATACTACTTGGGGTGTCTACACTCTGTATCTCTGATGTTCACGCCTCCAAGAGCTATTTTGCCATGAGCTGTAGTGAAACAAGACCATGAGCAAATCCAAGATCCAAGTGTGGCAGGATCAGGCAGCACAGGCTGCTCGGTCACACGCTGCCAACTGCCTGCACCCACACCAAGAACAAACAGGGCAACCCAGGAAACATCACGTGGCAACACCCCTGCTGCTGATAAACCACAGGCCGTTAATCACAAAGCCATCCAGAGCTACAAAACCGCTTTTAACTTTTATAATTAAGTGACCAACAGAGATTCTTTACAACGAAATAGAAAAAGTTACCCAAATTCATAAAAACTATAAGATGTATTAAAACTTATTGAATCCTCTGTGTACATCCAAAGGGAACTACAGCCTCTACTTCCAAATGTGAAAATAAATTAACTTAAAATGAATTACAGTCACTTTGATTCTCAGTGAAGGTCACTTCAATTCCAAAGGAGTGCTTATATTGCGTTTTTACACAGATTAGCTAACCCACTTAAAAAAAAAACAGCCTTAGGTTGAAAGGTGACAAAGTGTTTGGACAGCTGGTATATATGGCACACATTATTTATTGAGGCTGGAATGTCACCTCAGTCCCCATCACAGCATCTCCACACTGACACATCTTCCAAGATTTGAGACCTGCTTCATGTCCATCCCTCTCCAGCAGTCCAATGTACGCACCCACTCTCCACCATTTCAGGAACATTTCCTTTGCAAAATTTCACTCAGCAAAAACTCAAGCAGGTGCTTTAATCCATCCTTATTCAGGAAAGCACCTGGGAATATCTAGTAACAAATACAGGCTCCTAGTTAGACACTAATGAGTGAAATTCAATACAGCTTGAGCTTTCCGAAAGTAAGAAAATAAATTGCTAACAGCATAGATGTATTCTAGGGGAGGCAAAAGAACAGGGAGAAACGCCTGTCTTGTTCTCAGCCCAAGAGCCTTAAGGAGTTTTCCCTGCCCAAAGTGGTATTGGCTCATTAGCAGCCAGACACAGGAGAACCATCATGTACCATCTAAAAAACCTAAAACCCACATTTCCAATATGTACCCATGCACACAATGCCATACTCCAGTCACAGCACAACAATGAAATGTCAGGTAGACACCAGCATCCAAGTTAAGAAAGGTGGCCAAGGGCATCTCTCCCCTTAGTTTTGATATTCAAGAAGTCTTGGAATACGGGAAAGGGTCAGAAAAAAAGTAGCATCTAAAGGAAAAGGGTAATATAGTAACAGTACTTGGACTGTTGTTCAGGCAAAAGTGAACAAGTGAACCTTAACATCAAGAAATTTAAGGTCCCACAGCTAAGGAGAACATAAGTCCCATTTAGGATGTGGGCTCTCTCTTTAACACAGTGCCTTAAGGCAGCCGTGGAGACCCTGCTGCCTCCCTATTGACACCGGTCATGTTCTGACATACGCAATTCAAAAATAATTTGAAAAGAGCTCAGGGAAGGACCATGAGAATGATTAAAGGATTGGAAAAACATGTTTTTAATTAAAGGAAAATTCACTGCAGGGGACTGTTTAGCCTGGCCAGATTCTTAACAAGTTGTTTGATTATATTCTGTATTAACAGAGCAACTCAAGATTTATTAACATAGTTTTCCAGTGTGATTTATTAATATTGTTTCTCACTTCATAGAAAAATATACAACAAGGCCACTGGCTGGAGGTTAAGAACAAATTAAATTCTGAATTGGCTTTTTTCCCCTCCCTTTTTTTCTTCCCTCGCTCCCCCCCCTCCATTTAATGCAATAGTCACAGCACTGACTCCCTGCGAGGTAAGGACATGTGTCACCCAGCGAATTCTATCCCAGGCAGTTATTAAAAATCAAGATTGAATTTTTTTTCCCTGAAAGATACAGTGTAGTTCAAACAGGAACTATTTCAAAAACATTATTTGGTGAGAGTTGCACAGAAGGTCATGGCAGATCAAAATAGACTTTAAAACATGTAATCTCTGAAGCCCCTAGGAAGAGGTTTAAGCAATGCAGGAAGAGCCACGCAGACCTTAAATACAAAAAACTTCTGAGCAAAGTTTGCCCCAATTGCATTTATTTCAAAAGCTCATGTAGATATTAAGCAAATAATTATCATAGATGTATTACCAGACAAGAGAAAGTCAGTCATACTCAGAAAATATACTTTACTACTTCAAAACCACTTTCATCTGGGAATAAAATTCCCCATCAGCTGCATTTCAGGTTATCTATATGTCTTAGTTAATTCACTTCCTCTTGTATCTGCATTTTTAAAGCCTCACCCCTCTGAAAGGGGAAGAGGGTGTGGTTTGCTATTTCATATAATAAGTAAAAAAAAAAATCAGGAAAACAGATATTAAAAGAATCACACTGCTACAGCATTTTAGCAATTACAGCAACTATCTTTTCAGTGTAAAACCGGCTTTTCTGAGCATTGGCTAAAAAACCAACACTCCAAAAAAACCAACCAGCCAGCCTGCCCACAGTTTCAGGGATGTTTGGATTACAGTCATATCTTTCTGTTCATTAAGTCTACAAACTAAGCATTACATATCTATCAAATCAGAATATCCCTTCTATAACCCATCAGCATTTTCTCATCTGAGCAGCGCAGAATAACAGCGCCACGTTCAGAACTGCGCACCAAGTCTCCCGGCAGCACGTGTGCAGGACAGAAAGAGAAACAAAGAACGGAAAGAAACCTGAACATGGGAGTTCAGAAAATAAGAGAAAAAACAGTCTACTATACATTACCATTAAAAAGCCTTCCCCCCCCTCCCCCATTTGTTGGCTGCTGAACACAATAATCATTTGAACTAGGATCTCGTATTTTTTGCAGCCCATCTGCAAATCACGAGGTGGTGAATTCAGCATGGGTGTAACTCTCGTGACTCCAGCAGAGATGCACCAAAGCGGAATCGGTGCCACGTTCTAACATTCAATAACAGTTGATGTTCTCCCATCCCAAGACACCCCCCCCCCCCGCCCCGCGCTCATTTATAAGGGCCATATAGCACCCTCCGTCAGAGACATGCCCTTATAAAAGAGGCCTTTGTCTGCTCACCACTCTGCTGTCTTAGAGAAACAGAGAACACAATTTGCTTTACATTTTTCAATTCCTTTACATTATTTAAGGAGGGGAAAAAAAAACAATGCTTACAAGTACATATCCTTCTGCAAATAAGCTTCCTCAACATTCCTTCATATTTTCCATAGCATGCCCAGATGTAACAGTGCTTCACCGAGCGCCGCGGCTTTCAGTCCAGAACATAATCAATCATTGCCCCTCGTATTCATTAAGCATGCTGTCTTCACACGTGGATTTAAACAGCGATGGCTTCAGTCCTCTCCCTGCGACTGTGGCTCTGCAGAATTCTCATCAACACCCATTTCAGCCCAGGAAACTTCACATCACTTCTAAGAAGGAAATTCCCTGCTAGCGAGGGGAGCCCAGGACAAATAATCCGGGATGAAGACGAGCTGACTCTGCCTGGCTGGGCTGGCTTGCACTAGGAACCAGCCTGACTTTATCCCCTGGGAAGCGCTAACAGGAGCATCTCAACAGCTGTCATCGTTTGTCCATGACGAATAAATTTAGTCATTATTCATTTTAAAACGTAACCCCTTCAGGCCTGGGCAAGGTGTAAAATGGGGAGAAGAGACTGCGCTAGTTGTTCAGGAACCACAGTGAATAAGGGCCAGCATTTCCCCTGCCTGAACGCCAGCCTGGGACCTTTTAAAGCAAAGTAATTGAGTCTCAAGTTTCCTTTCCAAGGAAAGGAGATGCCTTCTGGCTTAAAAAAAAGAAACTAACAACAACAAAAAAAACCAACAAAAAACCCACAAAAAACCACCATAAAAACCTCAAAAAAACCTAACAAAAAACCCACCCCACTTTAAGATGTCAGATTCAAATCTTTTAGTTATTTATCTGTAAGCTTTAGAGAAGAGAGCTACACTGTAGTGACTACAGAGCGTGAAAAGCAGCTTACCACCACGTCTGTTCCTAACAAAGATGCCCCACTATGGTCTTCAGGCCTGACTCTGCAAGGTACCAAACCTGCTCTGGCCCTGCTGTGCCCATTCATCATGTCCCACGTCCAAGCATCAGTGCCACTGAAGTGGGCAAGCAACTTGCAAGAATTTCCTTTTACAGGACATCCCCTTCCCCCCACTTCAACCTTACATCTAAATTTAAGCGGTTAAATCTCTAGTCTGACATCTACATAGACCAAAGCACCACAACCAGAAGGTGGAGTCTATAGATGCTCTGCCTGCTCTGGAAGTACTCCTTTTTGCCAGACACAACCCAACGTACATTGGCCAGTGTTTTTCAGACAGAGACTCCTTGGATACCTCAGACGGTGCCCTATCCCAAGGCCAGCATCTGGCCCCACCATCTCCAACTGTATCCCCCATAGGACACGAGGCACAGCTCACTCCTCTATGGGTGCACCACTAACCTCAGTTGAAGCTGTCACTTTTGGAGGTTGAACACCTCTTCCCATGAGCACAGACCAACCTAGTAAGGCCTAGCTACAAGCCTGCTCAGCCCCAATATTTACATGTATTATACAGGTTTCTCCAGGAAAACGAGTTTATGAAGACACTGAAGATAGAGGGACACATACATGCTCCTCAGCAGGACTCAATGTTAAAAAACAAAGGAGTCACGGTCCACGAGCAGCAGTATACAGGCACAGCACATCATTACGGTTTCTCGCTTGGCCATCTCCCACAGTTTCCCAGCTGCTCCCTCCTCCTGGCCCCAGCCGTGGCCCCTCCTTCCCCATGCTTCACACCAGGAACAGTATTTTGAGCCTTTAAAACACTGCCTACTTGGGCTCAGTGATCCTGGTAAGACCCTGCCGGTGCCACCCCCTGTCCCATTGGGTCCAGTTCTCCCAAGCTTTAACCAGCTCCAGTCCCAGGCCATCCCGCTGCCACCTTTCAGCACAATTCAATGAACCACCTCATCATCCTTCTCAAAGGGCCTTCAAGTGAATTCCCCAAAACCCAGCCTCAGTGGGGATCCCTCCAAGGGCTCACCAGGACTAAGGCAGCCACAGCAATGATGATGTCTGCAAGGACATGTGTATCATCATCACCTCGGCTTCTTTCTCTTCTCACATACATTCCCCCATTAAAACTAGAACATATATAATTCTGGGTGGGAGCTTGTCTTCTGAATAAGATTTTCTACGTGTAAATCTAGACAATATATTTATGCCCACAATAAATACAATTAGCAATACAGCTGCCGTCAGCCACAGGCAAGGTGGTACTTAGAGACCCAAGCCAAGAACGTCACGCCAGGTAAGTGGACAAATGCTTTTTAATAATCCTTCCAACACCCACGAGCTTTTCCTTAATCCATAATGTTTCAGTTTTCCTTCCTTAGCCAGGAAAGGTGACATTCATCATCTTGGCTCCTGCCTCATTCTGTCTAATTATGAGCTAATGAAGCTGCCCGTGACCTAACAGGTCTTCAACTGCTATCACAAAGGGAAAGAAGATTCCTGAAAGAAGTAACACTTGGAATTGTTTTCTGCTCCCAATGCATCACATTTACACAGGCGGTTGTTTTGATACACACCCTGCTCAATCCCAAGCACACAGCTACGGCAATTTCAGAGTACTGATGTCTGACATCCCTCTGCAAGCAGAAAAAACATTGGGCAGTAGTAGAAATAATGAACAAAGTGAGGAATCCTACATTTATTAAACCAATTCCATAAAGTTAACTGAGGAAATTGATGTACACCCTGACCTGATCACATCCAACACCAGACTGAGCAGACACAATCCGCTTATGGAAAGTAAATTCCAACTTCTACCTGAGAAAATAAGCAATAGCCCTGGCAACGTTCCCAACCTGCTCTCAAGGACTGGCCTGGTAAGTCAGACAAAATCTTCCTGCAGAAGACTAAACTGAAATCATGCAAGTCATGACTGATCAAGTTACTTTTCCAAGGGTTATTATAAATTTTAATCCTGGAATCAGATGGCTCCAATTTAAGTTGTACCCATGATGGCTGTGGGGAAGCTTTAGAACAAGAGCCTTGAAGACTTGAAAACAAGAGACAAATAAAAAGGATTCAGTATTTATGAGCCTGTTTGCTTCAAAACATGACTTTTAAAACCATAAGGTTGACAATATTAATATCACATTAACAAGCCATAGCATACACTCTCTAATAGTGTATGAGCATTAACACAAGTAAGAACACAGCAGACAAAGTACTTTTCATAAACTTCTGTTCATGAAACTAACACACCTGGAAATAGGAATTTTTAAGAGTCATTGAAACTCTTTTGGATGGTTTTCGGCAGTATGAAAGTTTCCATTAGCTCTAACTAGATTTAGAAAAGAGGCAGTACAGAGGTTTCACGTTGCTACAAGCTTTGTAAAATTAAGTAGCAATAGGAGACAACAAAATAGCTAGGATACTGAGCTCAAACAGCCAAAAGAATTAACAAACACACTGAAAGCTGAGATAAATCCATAAAAATAGCCAGGATTTATTAATTTTGTTAATTGCTTTAGTACAGTTCATACAAACACCTAAACAAGAATCACAAACCCATGCACTAGGCACTGCATAGACACAGCCTTCACCCCATACTGATTTAAAAAAAATAAATAACAAGAGACAGACACACACAGAAGGCAAAAAAAAAAGTGAGAAGAAAAACATAAGGGTCTGTTTTCATCAAAGTTATCCTTGGAAATAGAATATTCCCACAGATCTCTTTCCAGCCAGCCACACAGCTTTCCCCCAGACCTCAGGAGCATCAGGAAACCCACAACACACACCCTGGAAAAAACACACCCACCACAAAAGGCCACATGTTTACATATAGTTTCAATTTAAAGAGCAAAACCAGCCTTTCCCTACCCCGCAGTTATCCCTCCTGTCACCCTGAGGCTCATTATTAGGCCTTTCAGGGCACCCGCCTGCCGTTCCCAGCCCGGCTGTCCGTACAGGGATAGAATTATCTCCCAATGCAGCCTTCCGCAAACACACCAGCTATTTCTGAGCCTATTAAACACTCCACAACAGGGTGTTATTTCTGTCTTTCACTGCCGCAGCTTTCCCTGCTGACTGCACTTGGGGTGGCTGTCCCTTGTTTTGTTCTGGACCCTTGAAAATACCCTTTACGTTGTGCCAGGTGGGGAGAGGCCAGCAGCAGCCCAAGCACAGGCATTCCTCCCTCCTCACCACGCTCTTGCTACCATAATCTTCATAGATAAAAAATGCAAAGTGGGTCATATACCCTAAGCTCTAGAGATACCAATCAATAAGAAAGGCTATTTATACAGGACGGACCAGGGGGATCTTTTAGAGTCAGAAAATATCTTTTTCCAGAACTACAGGAATTAGTGGCCTTATTGCAGGACTGGTATAGCTGCAGGAAAGCATTCCTTCGTTCCTGAATGGCAGGCAAAGCTATCCTCTCCGCTGCAGTGCCGACGTTAAGATTTCCCCTCAGTCCTAGTGAAGTTTAATTATTTAGGCAACTAATTATATAGAAGAAAGCAAATTCTTCTGCCTTCGTTCACAAGACAGCAAAATTCAATTCTGCAGAAGCGCAGGAGCTCCCTGGGGCACCATCTCCACGCGCACACGTGTCAGGGATGCTGAAGACCAAGCAACAAACCTTTCCCCTCCAGATTTTAGCCAGCTCTCGGCACTTGCTGGAAAACTTACAGCAACAGCCTGGACTCCCTGTGCTTGCAGCCTCTGCTCGCTCAGAAATTCAGGCAGCAAAAATGGGCAGTGGCATCATTCCGCTACTGGTCACCCAGGCTGCACGCACCACCCCAGGCAGCAGTTTGCTTCGCCTGGGTCTGTGGTCACCCTTGCACAGTACTTGTTCTAAAAATGATAGAAACATGATTAAAAGGCAGAGCCATTCAACAGCAGTGAGAAGTACTTGTTACGATTTTAACATCTGACTAAACTGAAATAGAGTTGCTGAGGGTGTGAAAGCCTTAGGACATTGCCAGAATCGGGATTAAGCTCCATTCCTAAACATATGCTTTTTTCCAATTTTTTTCTCTCACAAGGATTAGAGTACTGTCCCAAATATTTGCTTATTTATTATCTTCAAAACTGATTTATGCATATTCAAAAGTGACATTTGCAAGTGGCTTGGAGAAAACAGATATCGCATCACAAGGTATTAGAAAAAAGTGTTTTAATTTAGTTGTTCTTGACAGGTTGCTTAAAGCTTAGCCACACTTGAAATTGAGTTCTCTGTGTTTCACGGGGTTGGTACCCAGCAATGCTACAGGAAAACAGCTACCGAAGACGGTGCTAAACCGAGCTCCCAGGGAGACATCTGCTGGCGACAGCTCGGGTTTTATTTGCCAAAACCCGTATGACAAAGCAGATATCTGGGGAAGAAATAAGTAAAGTTCTGCCTTACCTGGACCGTCTGTACCCTATAAAGTGAATTAAGGAATTCACCAGGAATCTGAAGCCTTTAGATAGACAGATGCTTTTCACCTGTGAAGGACAAGGGCACCCGGTGCCTCCAGCCCCACAGCCCAGGTTCAGGTTTCCAGCCATTAGCACCATCTGTTGCCATGACATCATTAGAAAAAACCTCTTCTCCAGCCTGTGCTTCCCAACCAGCATTCCCTGCACAGACCCCTCTGCCTACTCTGGTAATTAGCACAAGGGCAGCTCACCTGGATGCTGACTGCCCTAACAGGCATCACTGTCAACAAAAGGAAACCGCATTTTATATTGCTATCACTTATTGCTGGCTGAAGGGCTGCTCATTTTCTATACAAGCAGCAAGGCATACAGCGTTGACAATTAGCATGCACAGCTATATCAGGAAGGAAAGAGCATCCTGGCATTTTCAGGACAAAGCAGTGTTACGAAAAGGCCAAAAGCATCTTACTGCCTCAAGTCACCCAGAGCACATCTGGCAGGTAGAAATGCTGCATGAGATCCCACTTCCAGCCACCACAGAACACCCTCCCCGGTGCAAAGCCTGCTCCTGCACACAAGTCCTGCGGCAGGAAGCTTTCTAGAAACACCTACAAGGAGAGAAAAATGCCAAACTGCAGCTTTGTTTACTTTCAGGATAGATCTGAGAGGACAGCTGGGACAGTGAAGTTAAGCCAGTAAGATGTGTTGGAGGGACCTGGGGAAGCTGTAGCACCGGCCCCACCCAAGATCTTCATTTAGGTGTATTTACAATCAGTAACAGGGGCAACATGCTGCCCAGCACTTCGCATTTGCCAGGGGAAGACCACCCTATGAGATGGTGAGGCATCCTGAACTTTCCAAGCAGCCCCCTCTGAGCCAAGAAACATGTGCAGTTATTCCTGAACGATGAAGGAGAAAACAAGGCTGTCAGCCTATGTCTTCTATACAGCCACAGAAAACAGGAGCCAGGGCTTCTGCCCCAAGACCTTCATCTGCCTAGTTAGAGAGTAATGCAAGAACACAGGTACTACAGCCGCAAAAACTGTATGGTATTAGCACATTACACATCAATGACTCCCACCCAGAACGCCTGGCCTGATGCATAATTAATATACTTTAATTAGCTAACCATTTAAAAATACTGTAAAATGCTCAGTGGGGCAATAACTATGAGGTAAGAATGTCTAAAACTGCAGGTGGTTGAGACAAAAGAACAATGATAGAAAGAAAACTAGGGAGCAACGGGCAGCGACGCAACAGCCTGCATGCATCTGGAAAAAGATTATCAACTACAACAGGTATGACCAGCACGATGACCAGAAATTTCTACCATAAATAAATGCTTCATCTTTATAAAGATGCATATTACTACAGACTGTGAAGGCTCATATGCAAAGTGTACAGACAAGTTTTGTTTATTTAAAAATAATTCAAAGTTGGATGTTATGACCAAGGCTACGCTCTGTACCTACATACAGTTACCAAGCAGTGGTTTGAGATACTTCTGACAGAAAACGTGTCTGGCAATGGCTTCGGGAGTTCCTGGGACAATTGCTGCTAGGTTAAAAGAGTTGGCTGTATGTTCTCCAGAGCATCCACTGCAGCTGTTCGCAAGGAAAGGGATGGGGAACCTGACTTGCTGCTGACTCTGGCTCTGGAGTATTTAGTAGTATGGACTGGCTGCATCAGCACTCTGCTGATGCACTAAAAAGCAAAAGCTTCTGCCTATTATTCCTGGCTAGTAAAACTAGCATGAGGAGGAGGAGGAGTATTCTTGCCCCACCACCACCTCAATTCAACTCTATACAAGCAAGTAGAGCCCAGCTTTGATAAGCTGCGTGCACACAGGATCTTACAAACCATACTTCACCACCACTATGCCTGTGCTAAAGTTCTCAGCCCACGCCAGCTTTCGTAATGCCTACGTTACGCACATTCAACTACAACCAGAGCTTAGATCAGCATCCCGTCAGAGCTGGTGAGAAATAATCTTTTCCCTACCCACATCACACTCATTTTGGTAAATATTGGCAGAGAGATGGTTTGCCAACAATCAAGTCGATTTTGTTTATTCTCTGTTGAGACACTGGGGATAAAAGCCCAGTAACTCCATAACTAGCATTTTACATTTCCCAGGATCATTGTAGAAAAAGCAGTGAAACCACACTCAAGATCAGTGACTTCAATGGTAACTTTGAAAACGTTCATTTTGCAGAAGCAGGAACCAGTAGATAACAGATTATGAAAACATTTTGGATTCTAATGACTAGTTTGAAAAAAAGCACCCAACCTCAGAACAGTAAGACATGTTTTAGTGGAAAAAAAAATGCTTGTTCAGTAACTTTTACAATGGATTTTCACTAATGATTACTTCTAATAATACTTGGCACAGATTTCTTTGTGTATAATCTAGATAGGATTAGTTCAATTTTTTTGACACAGTGGAAACAGGCAAAATGCACATAAAGAGGTTAACTCCAGGTCATGCAGAAAAGAATCAGAGCAAATGCCAGAAGACGTATTAGAGTTTAGGAGTTCCTATATTTAATCACCATCACACTAGGTTAAATTCTGCTTCCAGCTCTATACATTGGGGATGGAGGTGAATGCAAGGGAGTGCAGAACTTGACCTCATTATTTTTTAGAGGCAAATATCTCAGATTTCCTTCTATGTGATTTCAAATAAGCACGGAGAGGTTTTAGTACACTAAGTAGTGGCCTATTCAATAGATGCTTCACTACAATATAGGGTTTCCATGTGGTTGGATAACGGAACCTGAAAGAATCAAATTCGTATTTAATATGGCCTCAAATATAAACGCAGCCTGAATTACTGATCTACAAGTGGAAAGCTCCAGTTCCTGAGACACGTCAGTTTCTCAGGCTTTCTTCACCCACCCTTCAAAGCTGCATTTTAAGCAAACCATTGCCTTAAGGAAGAAAGTCATGGGGAAAAAGGCTCCTAAGCCAAAAATGTGTCACAGCGTATAAAATATTAACAGTCAGCATGGCTTCTGTTTTCCCAAAGCAAGCCTTCCCCCTGCAACTCTTAAAACAAAAGATAGATCTAAGCTCTTTCCCTCCACATTCCTCCCCCATAAACAAACACCATCATTAGGTACAGCAAATAAAGCAGTCATATTCGGGGGGGAAGGAAATACAAAGGTGAAGTCAAGACACAGCTGAAACTTTCCTTCCTTTTGTCATTAATGACTTTAGACTACTAAATATGATATTCATATTTCAGAGGCAATGTTAAACCCTGAGTAAGAAGGAGGACTCTAATGTGCTACAAAGAAAAAAGCATCTTTCCCAAAGCGCTTACAATATAAATAATGCAGTCATAGTTAAAAAAAGTTACCGTTATTCAGATTTTATATACAGGAAAAATAAGCACAAAGATCCTTCTCCCTTTCTTTTAAAAGAAAAAGGGCGTTAAAGAAATGCATGTACTTGTGTCCTAATTAGTCTGTTTAACATAATCCTGCCTAACCCTCTCTTATTTGGCCTCCATCAATGGTACCATTCACTTTCTCCCCGTGGCTCAAGCACCTTTTTCAACCACCCTCAGGTCTCTGCACCTCGCTTGGCCAAAACTTAAGCCTGTCACCCAACCATCCCAAATTGTCTGCCATGATTGAAGGTTGGTCCCAAATGATACTCAATAACTAACTTTGACGCCACAGCTGGTGATTTGAGTTTTTTTAGTAACCATCCTGTTTTCCTCCCATACATTGTGTGCACAGTAGAAGACTTCCACAGCTGTTACACCCATCAAAGAATGAGGAAAGGAATCCGTTTCCCCATATAAAGTTATTTACTGCATCAAATACAGAGATCACTCAGGATCAATTAGGAAATGAGAATTAGAAAAATGGGTTGTGACAGACCAGTAAAATCTCAGTTTCTCTGACCTGAATTCTACCCGTTCCTCTACCGTATCTCCTATACCACTTGACTCTAACCCCGAGACCACCTTACCCACAAGAAGAGCTAAACAAAGAGACTAAAGGCAGGCTAATTTTGACCTCAGTCACTTAGTTTAAAATCAAATTTCAGAACTTGGTAAGAGGTGCTGGGAGCTATAAATAAACACATTGCAAGGAGGCAAAAGATCTCCTCTGGTTCAAGGGCAAAGTCTGTCAAGTAAAAACGAAGGATGAATTTGCCTCAGGACCCAGGCTCACAATCAAATTATTGCTGCTTAACAAGTTATGAGACACCAGCTGAGCCACAGTAACAGCCCTTGTCCTGCTCTTAAGCTACCAACTGCAAGGTAATACAATTTTACTTAGCCCTAAAGAAAGTTAAGCCAAGCAGAATCATTCACATTTACCACAAAGAATACAAACGTTAATCACAGCCCAGTTAAAACATCTCACTCTGGATATAGCCATTACAGACTTTCCAAAACAAATACTGACCTAAACAGAATGAGACATTAAAATTCAAAGAGGTTCCCATGCAAAAGCTGAGAACACTGATTGCAGAGAAAGCCTGCCTTAACTGTTTTCACCACTGCTGGGGAAAAGAAAAAAGAAAGAAGGAAAAAAAAAAAATCAAAATCACTCATCTTTCCTTATCAGTGACACCTGCTCACAGGTGATTCTGCCAACTTAGAGTAGCTGATATAGAACAAGACTCAGACAAGGTATTGAGCACAGCTGGTTTAAGTCCTACTGTCTTCCTCATTCAGAAAAGACACTGAAATCATTAAGTTAGGCAACATCAAACCATTGGCATTTATGAAACTAAACACCCCAGATCTGAACAGCCATAAGGAATCTCAAATCTATGCAGATACAAGGAAAAGCTCCATCCACATCTCACAGGTTAACTAAACACAACTGATTTCCATCTGTATAGATTTCTGGTTTCACACAGGCATACTTGCCTCCATGCAAGACTTCAAAGGAGTCAAACAAGTCAAAACCAAAAAGAAAACACTTCATTAATATAAGGAACCATTTTCTAAACAGCTTGAGATGTCTCCTCTCCCTAAGGCAAGTCTGGCTGGCACAGCTATGTTGTATATCTGTGACCCTGAAAGATCACTGCATTGATAATTCAAACAGACAAATTAGATAGCAGCTTCTTCCCCCCTTGCACCGGTTTGTCTACCCTGTAGAGAGCTACTTCCCTTCATCATGACATTTACGCTTTATTCCTAAATAGCAAGCTGTAAAGGGTAGTCCATATAGAGACTCAGATCCTAGAAACAAGCTGTCCCCTTTTCAGCAGGCTGCTCATGCTGGAAGCAGAAGTCACCAGGAGAACCTGACTCCATTACACCACTGTGTTTCCGTGCTGTTTAATACTGTGTCAAATAGTAAAGAAAGTCATAAATATACATGTTAAGATGAACAGTTCCTACATTTTTTTTTCAGTTCTAGCATGTACAATTCACCCTAAAGCTTAAACTCATAAACCTTAAAACTCACATGGTTTTTTACTACTTGCCTGAAAAACAGAGATTACCCAAAGTGAAATCTTTCAAGTGACAACTTGTTCCAGCATCACCTACGCAGACCCCACACCCTGGCAATTTTTCCTGCCAACTGTGAGGAGTCTACCAGGAAATTAAGCTTATGAAGTTATTCTCTCCATTTGGCTGCCACCAAACACCACTCGTCCATATTCTAATTTTGCTGACTAATTTGGAGTCAGGTGGGATATTTTCTTGAGAAAGGGTGGAAAAAAAAAAGTGATCAGATAAAGGCAGGACACCCATATAAGTGATTTTTTACTGGCAGCACAGAAGTTATATTTGGTCTTGCTGCAATCAAGCAATGCACATAACTAGGTAATGAGCACAGAGCTTAATATGATACCTAATGTACGCTGCCTGAGTTAAAGTTTTGGGAGATGGAAATAGGCTCTGGAACACACCAAGGAGAGGCAAAGAGATTAAGTTTCTACAACACACAAGGAAGCTGAGTTAGGGAGTAGAAAAAGGAAGACAGAAATCATTACAAAACATATATTGGGCCTTCGGGAGCCGTGTGTTTTATGAGCCATCCTGAGAACTGGTGTGTGTGTGCCTCCTCATTTGTCAGATCAACTCAGATCATGCTCAAAAAAAAGAGGCACACATCCCTTTCAGTCCAGCAATTCAATTAAATACTTCCTAGTGCCTGAAGTCATGATTCCTTATCCTCCATTATTATAAAGTCGCTTCATACAGTTTGATGTTAGAAGTAAAGAGTGACTAAAACAATATCATACCTAAGAGATAATTCAAATGTCTAATAACGCCACTAAGAATGCCTTTGTTGATGTTTTTGAGTTGCTAGACACAGGTCCAAACCCTAGGATATTCATCTAGGATGAATCAGAGATGATCAATTTAAGCCTTCCTCCTGTTCAGACCCGTTATGGCATGTACTTCAACGCATGAAGCTCTTCTGGACAGGCCTCCAAAACTTTAGGCCCGTCCGGTCTCTGGGACTTACAAGATTGAGATACTTTTGTATTCAGGGGGGTGTGGGAAAAGAGGTAGAGAAGTCAAGATAAAGTGGATGCATAATACTGTAATATCCTACCAGTTCGGAACGGAAGAGAGCACGTGAGCAACCAACTGCAAAACCAAGTAGCACAACATTTGAGCAGAAGTCCTAATCAATTAGGACTGACGATAGAAACTAATAGATTGCTTTAATCCTAAACAGGCTTCTTTCAAAGTTATTCAGCAAATTTAAAATAAACAAACAAGGCTGAAGTCTGAGACAATTCTATCTTGGAAAACCCACAACTGGTTCCACGGTTGACTGAATGATCTTCAACTACTTCCTGGACCTTTTTCAGTGCAGTAGTGCTGCTGAAATCCACTGATGACATCTTTCCCAGAACCCAGGTTTACCCTAAGTGATGACTGGGAGGAGAGAAATTTGTTTTTCAAGTTCACTATTATCACCCCAAGGTATCTGCAGCTTCCAGGCCACAAAGAGGACAGACGAACTGAGGGAAGGGAAAGCTCTTTCAAGCACCTACAAAACAAAAGACAGGAGGCGGCTGCTTCCTCAGGCTTCTGTTACTTCCTGTAGTCCCATTTTTATTGAATCTCTATTTTTAGATGATTTTGTTGCCATCTCCCCCTCACTTCACATTCTTATACAGGAGAAAAGGCATGACTCAGAGCAGAGGAGGTGCAGAAGAGCATCGTCTCTGTTTCGCAAGAAGCAAAATAGATTATTTTCTTCAGAAGGGTGAGCTCATCCAGTGAACTCCCTGCAGGTCCTCACTCAAATACATGATGCTCTGTAATAGCCCTGTGTGCTGTATGGCAAAAAAAGCCTAAGTTCAAGGTTATTAAAGGCACTGTGTTTCACGCAGTGTATGACATTCAGACGCACCTAGGATTTACATTCCAGAGCAGGATCAAAAGGAAATGACATGTCAAAACATTAAAATATTTGATTTTTAAACACATTTCATTTCAGATACAGGAGTGTGCCTTGGGTCAGAGGTACAAACATTACATGGATGCACCAAGACTAAGATGGCTTGGATCTGCTTTCTAGCATTAATATTTAAAAGTTCATATGAAAAACCTTTTGGAATATGACTGCTCCTTTTACGCATATCAAAAAGGAGTACAAGTTGGGCAGAATTAAAAAAAAAACAAGAGTAAGTTGTTCAAAATGAAATATATTTTACAAAGTAAAGTCTAACAAGGAAAGCAACGTTCCTTGCTTATCACTTATTTCACTTTTTTGCATATCGCTCATTTCACGATAGCCTGTCACTTGAACGTGCAAAGCTCTACACTTCTATTATATGCAAGTATATTTATTTGGTGGCTTATATTTATTATTTGTACTACTTTGTGTAGCAACATCAAGAATCCAGGTGATGCCAAGACTTTCCTTCTACTAGCTGAAAGAGACACTGAAGCCAATCTTAAAATTACGACAACTAGTTAGACTTTATCTGAGAGTTTCTTTTTCGAACCTTCAACTTCTGCGCTTATTCACCCGAGCTTTCAGTGACACACAGCCCTGCAAATACATCTGTCCTGAAGTGTGTCCCAAAGCACATGAAACTTCTTCAAGTAGTTGTAAAAACTGTTTGAGAGTAGAGACTCACTGTTTCTATTTACTCATTCATCAAGTAAAAGGAGTTTGACAAGCAAGTAACTTATTTTTAAATTATAACACTGCTTAGGAGCAACAGTCAGACTCCAGACTGTTATGCATTTGCTTTATATTTTCACAAATCAGAAGCAGGAGTGACCATGTCAGTGTTATGCTACATATAACTAAGTGTTAATACTCGCTTTGACAGGCAGGATTACTATCTGTCAGCACATTAAAAAATGCTCACAAACTCCACGGCTCAAACACTATCTGGTATGGAAATGGTAATAGCACAGAGGAGGTGTGAAAGTGGAGGCAGAGACAAGTACCAAATTAGCAAGTTTTTATTATTAGCAGCTGTTTCCAGGCATTGCTTAGACTATCTGAAGAATCAGTATGAAGAACTAACATTAAAAAAAAGCTGCATGAACAATTGACTATAGTGATTGTGAACTGAAGAAAAACAGAAAAGCGTATCAGTAGTAGCATATCAGAAAGTGTCAGAAGACGGGGTTGCAGAAGAAAAAAGCTACGTAAGTCTTTCTCCACCCAATTCAGTAATTTTTAGCATGCAATATAGGCTGCTGGTACCTTGTTGTTTAACCACAAATAACATGGAGCACTCACAGGGTATACTGCCGTCTGCCAACAGTACTGAAAACCAAACACGTGGGGCAAGCTAACAGTTAGCAGCACCCTGCCTCCAGAAGCAGCCAAAACTCAGAAGAAACACGAATAAGATCTGTGGGAAAATAATGTCTCATCAAATTACTAAATCCAAATTCTATGCTTAATATGTAGATAAACCTTCATCATTTCTTGAGAAGCAAGGACCAACTACTGTTCAAGGGGTCTGCTACACGGCTTTGTTCCTTTTGCGAGCATGGGCGCTCAAGTCCTATATCCTTGCAGGTACCCCAGAAGTAAAAGATTTCTGTCTAGGGATAATTGCTTTTCATAAGTGGCCAACTGCTTTACCAGGTATTAGTCTATTCAGAAATAAAAGGGTTTTGGGTGCTCCCAGAACGTGAGAGCGGGATAGGCCTGGTTCATCTGAGGCTCACAAGTCAGCCACTTTGGTCACTTGAGCCACCTGAATCGCTCCTCTCCATCACAGAGCACTTTATTTCCAAGTAGCAATTATTACTATTTCATCCAGACTGGAACCAAATGGCTCTGTTATACACTGGCTATTTACTGTTTGTACTGCTGTGGCAGCCTGAGGCAGACAGTGACCAGCAGCACCCTGGTTCACTGGACACAGGGCACAGCCCAGCGGTTCCCTAGAAATTGCCAAATATTGAATCTGTGCTTCGAAGACACAAGCAAGCCAGGGAAGCGAGCTTTGAACCATTAGCCTGCATATCAGTCAGCACCGGGGGGGGCTTTCAGTCCAGCTAACTCAATTGAGCTAAAAAGATGAAACTATGCTCATGCTGCCCCTCTAGTGAGGGTCTCTTCTTGGCATTATTTACTTTGAAGGAAAGGGTCTGTGAAGGGATGAGGAGACCTTTGTCTCCTGGCAGTATGGAGAAAGGAATCCGTCTGTCTTTTATGGAATTAAGACATGTCCTACATTTGAACTTCTCCATGTATGTCCCATTCTCATTTATTCTCCACACCTAATGAGAACAGCTCATTGACAATAAATGACTGAAAGGTCAACAAGCACCTTGCTAGAATGTAAAAATCCAGAAATTAATCCCACCACAAACTAAAAAAGGAGACTAAAGTGAGGAATTTCAACTTCCTAAATGAAAATTTTGAACTAAAAGCAATCACAACAAAGCAGCCTCAAGCCTGTGCGAGTCTCCCTCCTGCAAGCACACCACCATGCTGGCAAATCATCTGGTTCCCTTTAGCAACCATCTGTGCTTGCCTTCACTTAAACAAGAATTAGCAAACAGAGGAATCGGCACACGTGAAGCACAGCATGTGACAGACTATATTTAGATTTGTTTTCAGCTTTGCTCCAGAGACTGAAAGCAAGGAAAATCAGGTGTTTTAACTGGGAAAAGTGAATCTCAATGCCACCTTTACATAGTGGCATTCATAAGAAGTCAAAGCTGCAATTAGCCTCATTGTGAGCTGTTTGCCTTGCCTTTTCTTTCCCATGCAAAGCTTCATGGGTCCCTACTGTTGCACTCTCTCCAACGAGGAGACTGAATTGATGAAACCTTCACTGAAAAGCAGAACAGGGGAGATGGGCCAGAGAAGTTGCCCTCCTTCTTTCTTTTATAGTCATTTTGTGTTTAGAACCAGAATCCTAATTCCTGCTAGCATCTGGAAACTCCCTCCCACTGACACAAAGAACTACTGACAATTACTGCCTGGAAGATGGTTGGGTTTGTTGGGGATGGGGGGAAGGTTCTTAGTCACCTAGATTACATTTAAACCAAGCTCACCTAGATTCCTTTTGCAAACATTTTGAGAGAAGAGGGTCAAAACCTTTACTTTGTCACAGAGATTAAAAAAAAATGCATTCAAACACCATGAATTAAAAGAAATATTCCATTTTTCTACACGGGGAACTGGAAGCCAGAGCTCAGCCAGCAAAATAAAGCTTACCATTACAAGCAAAGGTTCAGACAACTTCTCAAAAGAGTATTTTAGAGAATGGCATGAAGATTAAATGGAACAAAATATAACCTCACCTACTGATTTGTAGCAAGCTGCTCCTCAGATAAACAATTAGAATATATCCACATTTAAGTATCAAGCTTTAAATCCTTAATATTACAATCAGAGTATTCTGCATCTTAATTCTTCACTAAATATGCCCATGTGCAACTTGACAGTCACACTGATGACAGACCAATAAAACTAGAATGAAGTATTCTCATCAACTCTAGTATAACACCAAATCAGCAGAGGAGGTACAGTAAGTGATACACGCTGCCATTTAGAGAGGTGCCTCTGCTGGGGCTTGCAGGCATTTTATGCTGACATCAGGTTGCGTTGTCAGCTGAGGTCACATTTTCTTCTGCCTTTGGCCCTGTTATCACTCTTGATAAACTGAAGTGTTCAGCAACAGACAAACACACCATCTCAAATGACACTGGCAAGCTTTGTCTTCAGCTTCCTAACACACACGGCTATAAAAGTACTGAGGAAAAAAAAATTATTAATTTGGAGATCTAAAATAACTACTGCCCCTATTAAAGGAAATATAAAATCATAGAATAATTTAGGTTGGAAGGAACCTGTGGGGGTCAAGTGATCCAACCTCCTTCCTCAAGCAGGGGTCACAAAATTGTATCAGGTTGCTTAGGGACACATCCAGACATCTTTTAAAGTCTCCATGGTGGAGATCCTCTGGGCAACCTGTTGCAGTGTTTCACTCACCATCCTCAGAGTGAAAAACTATCAGCTCATGGAATAAATGAGCACAGGGCTGTCCCCTGAGTCCCTGTTAGTACATGAACTTCTGCAACTTGCGTAAAACCAAATGAAAAATCTCTTCCTGAATAAAGTCTTACTTCCAATTTGGAGTTTTTCTGGAATTAGTGGTTTATGCATTATAGGTACAGAAAAGTCAAGATTATTTTTTAATTTTTGGTCTATAAGTTGCTCAGTGTGTTTTATTGGCACTTGGTACTGTGTCGTTTTACAGAAGTCACTTCCATGTCACAAGGGAGCCGAGACCACCCGCTTTCAAAAATGGCTGGTAGGGTCATCACTGGCCAAGGGCACAGAACACCATCAAACATTGCTCAGGTATGCTCTCATCTCAAACTGGTAGCATACAGCATTTTCTATGGCATATAAAGCGTGCTGGTTTAAGGGCTCTGTGATCCAGCCTTCCCAGGAGGAAGCTGGTGGAAAGGACCGAACCAGCGTGAGGCCCAAAAGGGACCATCCTGCTGTAGCTGATGGAGTGCCCTGACTGGTTTATACACAAGGCATTGTTCCCCGTTGTTGTCAAGCAATCACCTTTCCCCACCAAGAGTTTCAAACAAAATACTAAGTTTTTAATTCTATTTTTAATGCTGTCTATCTAGATAAAATAAAGACTTCATGTTTATCTCAAACTACTCCGCAGGACCTCTCAGTTCACCTCTGCCACAAAACTCCCCAGTGCCCCAGCATGCCACCGCACCTCCCACACTCTCAGGCAAGAGAGTGCAGTGAGCTGCTTATACCACACTGCAATAAACAAGCAATAGTTTGGACAAAAATAGGGACAAGACTGATTTATAGCCCGTGATAATAAATAAGCTTCAGGAATAATAAATAAGGAACACAATGAGCAAGACCCATCCCAGACTTAGACCCTTGGAGAAAGCCCACTGTAGTGAGACAAGATCCAGCACATCACAAAAAAAAAAAAAGACATCTGAGGAAGCACTAGAGACAAGTATGGAGCTTCTTAAGGGGGAGGGAACAGAGAATAAGTTTCAGTGAGCTGGTGCATAAACATTTTGCCTGTGGAAGCTTGGGATCAGATCTTATTTAGGTGTCCAGTGAAAAGGAGCATGATTGTCTCTCCACATCACAGAAGCTCCGTGTGATTAGAAGTCTCTGCAGATTCAGCTCCTGCCCAGCACAGAGCTCAAACAGCAGGAGCGTAAATCGGAGCTGAAGGGCTCTGGCGGAGCTGCAGCCGGAGAGCAGCATGCCCAGCCCTGCCCCTGCTCCCTCCTGCTCACCAGCAAGAGCTGAGGGGGTCAGGGGGAGAAACGTGAATGCTCGAGAACACAGACACATTCTTCATAAAGCACACCTAATTAGAAGTGTCAGGTCTCATTATGAGCCAGAGCTCTGCTAGATAGGAGTCCCATTACTCAGGAGATACGTACATGGAAGACAAGCATCATTTCTTAAAGATGTACACATCTTTACCCACACCGTACCCAAAGGGAACAGTTTCATCACGTGGGGGTGGAGGCAGCACCAACTCTGTAAGAGCCAATGCCGACTACATGAAGGAGACACTAGGAGAAGCAATGCCAGCACTCTTTCGTACATACAACTTCTATATCCTCCTTCCCTCTGAAAGACTAGGAGCAATCATGCCTAACGCACCCTTAAAAGGCTATCACAACATAGTCAACCAGCAGTTTACAAGAGGCCCTGTTCATTTCCCATTTAAATCATTAGGAAGAGTCCATTAACATCAAAGGGAGCAGATTTTGGACTTAAAGTGTAAGTTTATCTTTCCTACCTCTGCATATAAGCATCCAAAACCCTCTATCAAACCACTATCCATCCTGGTCTCCAAAGTCCAGATATGTTTCATATTCATTGGACACTAGCATCTGCATCTAATACCAGAAGCTTCCATGTCAAGCATCTAAAGGTCTTTCGTGGTGCCCTGATGAGCTCTGAAGGAAGGTGGGCCAGGCCTGCCGCCAGGAAAGGAGCAGATCTGGAAATGTAGTTGCTATAGGTTTTGCCATTCTTGAGAAAAGCAGTTCAGGTGACGCTATACTGTAAATGAAGGTATTTACCTCTTCCCTCATGGCGCATTGTTTGTGTTAAAATTCACCTGGCTTGACTCTGGAGGCCAACTGCAAAGACACAGCCATTAGCAGTTTTCCTCATGAAGATTTGGCTGCAGTGAGCTCCCTTCAGGCTACACGGAGGGTGTAAACCAAGCCAGGATTATTCAGGGCTGTCTGCAGTTTTAGGCTTCAGGGGAATAAATAAGAAAGAGACTCAAACCGCTTTGCACAATGCAACAAAAGGATTCCTTTGGCAGAGCAGCAGGGCAGAATTAATTCCTTCAGCAGGCAAAAGAAACCCAGTCATTATACAGTATTTGCTGTCTTAATAATACAAAAATAGGACGTTTTTACTTATTATAGTTTGGGTTTGCTCTATTTCACATCACTATATCTAAGTTACAAACAAAATACTTCAGCCAAACATAATGAAGGAGGAGGGCAGCTTGGCTAGAGCAGGGCCGAGTACGGACAATGCATTAACTGTACTTCCCACTGGACTAACAAATCAGCATTTGTCCACCCCAGCGTTTAGAAAAAAGGACCTCTTCATGCCCCGGACTCACATGGCTGTAACTGCAGTTATTGTTCTACCACTGTATATTAAAACTGGATACACCATCTGTATTAGTCTGTCTTTCTCAGAAATGGACTTGGTAGTCTAATCTCATCCAGCCTAAGGTCAATGATTTGAATATGAGACGTGACTAGATATGAGAAGACCTTCAAGCCTGCAAGCATTTGTTCTTAGGTTCTTTAGAAATCTTCAGTCTAGACACTTGAATAAAATGTCACAGTTACGGAAGCCGCAACTACTGTGGTTATGCCACACATACCCAGTTCTGCAAGGGCAGGGATGCTCTTCATCACCAGCAAGAGAAACACGTATCTCATGTACTCTTATTGCCCCAAAAGCCTACACTGTAGTTCACCAGTTACCTTAGGGTGACTGCTGTCCTCAGAGGCTGCTAATTACAGCAGTTAAACTCATTTCACTTGTTACATGCTCAATCTGAAAATAAGTCTCATAAACGAGAACAGCAGCACAGGAATTCGAAGTGCTCCACAAGAGGTGCAGATTTCATCTCTCCCCCAAGTAGCCTTTGGCCATTGCTGAGACTGCTGATTAAGGACAGCAATTTAATTCTAACTGGGACAGTGATTCTATATAAAAATAGCCCAGAGCATTCGCTTATCAGAAGTATCAGGAAACCACTCTCAAACACTCAGCACCCAGCCACCATACAAAAAGGGAGGAAAAAAGACCCCCAGCTCTCCACCACTTTTTCTGGAGACTGAACTATTTATGAGCCTCAGGCAAAGTTTCCTAGGTCAAGAACACTTTTGTAATTCTTTCCATAGCAGCACAAAAGCATGTGATACCATCACTTGTGCTCACTGAAGTACTTCTCTGTGCTTCCCCAGCAAGCACTAAAGACAGAATGTGTGAAATACATAAACACAACCCAAATAAGCTTTGCGAATCTGCAGAATATACAACTATGGGATACTTTTCACCCATCCTAGATTGCCCTTAGCATGCCAGCCTTCCTTTAGGATATTTGAGGAACTTGTACTCCTGTTTCTCAGAGAACTGTTGAGAATTAAAAGGCTGACTTAATCACTGCTGTGTTCACAATGACCAACATGTGTGTGTACGCACATGTGTATGAACCATCCTGTTAATAAATTTGCCCCTGGAAGTTGTCGTGTATAATAAATGGCAAAGCTAACAGATCAAAAACTTGACATTTAGAGTTAGTCCTCTCATGTGAAAATGTCACTGGAGTTAATATTGCTCCAGCCTTGACCCCTAAACTCTTTCTCACAAAAGATCTATGGAGGAGAGACAGTGGGCAAAGCAGCACAGAAGATACCAAGAAACTGGACCAGAGATTTTTAAAGACAACAACCACTGCAGATTTGAGGCTTTGTTTTATATACCAAACCAACCTTACAGAGAAAGACATGAAAGAAATTGGAGGAAAAGACCACAGGAGAGAAAACAGCAAGACTACTAAGCATCACTGAGATGTGATCGCCTCCACAGCTTTACCAGATGTTACTGCAGTTTCCATGGGAAGGGTGTAGGATCTTTCCTAAGTCATTCTAATTCTTGTTATGGACACCGGACTCCAGATTCATCCTTGCAATGCGTTCTAAGCTTCATGTGTTCTTTAAGACAACCATTGAGGCCCCTCAGATTCACATGGTACTTTTACCAATGGGGAATAAGAGAACATGTCCTGTGTAAAGAAGCTCACTTCCAGATGTGCAGGATATTCATGCATTTAACCTCCATCAGTGTTAACAGATTTGTACATGTTAATCTTTTGCTCATGGGGTCCACACTAAACAGCATCATCTCATCATTCAGCTGCCCACTCCTTTAGCCTACATTTTATGCACATCTGTTGGAAATACCATGAAATGCAGTGGTAGAGTGGTTCTGCTTAGTTACACCAAAACTTTGCCAAAAAAACATTTCTGTGTTCACGTATAAAACATCAGAGGTTAGGGAAGTGATGATACACACACATCCAAAGTAACTCTGGTCTACTCCTTCTTTGCAAGGGAATCCTAGAGTCAAGGTACTTTGGATTCAATTCAGAAGATACAATGGCATTAACAACTTACACACTTATTTTTCTTCTGACATTTGCTACTATCACAGTTCAGACAACCAACAGTGACCTGGAGGTCAGACATTTCCCAGCAGATAAAACCAGCTGGACTATGGCCGCAGGCTCTTCATTCTACCAGCTGATCTTTCAGAGCTGAGGAGTTCCCAGCACAATGAATCCATCATGCTTCATTCACAACAACAAATATGTGCTTGTGTTCTTTAAAAAGCAGTTAAGTACATTAATTATTCAACGCAACCACAACTTTGGAAAAATACTACTTTCAAGTCCTTTTTTTGACCTGGACAGGAGGAGCCAGAGTGAAAAGGTTTGAGCTGTAGATAGTGACACTGTCCAGTGACAGGTGATGTAGCTTGGGATGAGGAAGAGACCCATCCTAGACAGGATTTGGTATTTTTCTTCCTCAATCTGGGAGACATTTACTGGCTGTTCACAAGTAACAATACACACAAATGCATCCCCTGCCTCCTCTGAAAATACATGTAATAATTGCCTTGGAAGAGCACTGAGAAACCATAATATTCAAAAGGGATTCAAGCCCCTAAAATGAAGAACTGCCTGTAAAAATGGCACATACTGTCACATGTAGTATCAATTCCATAGCATTCCATTTGCCCAGGTGATTTCCACCTTCTAATCCATTACAAAGAGCTGCCAATTAACTCACACCTTGAGACAGTAAATATCAATACAAAACCAAGGTCCATACAACTCAGATGTTGACAGTCTCACACTTCCTAGATTTAGCCTACTGCATCCACAGTGTAATGAGGGTTTCTTACAGGACGGAAGGTACGCTGAATGCAGAGAAGAGAGGGAAGAAAAAAGGAAAAAGATGCAGCTTTTGCAAAGGTAGCTAACAGAAATCATTTCCTCTGAAAGCCAAAACAAAAGGCACAGGCTTCTGATGTACCAAAAATAAATGTAATACACACTTCTACCCTGTAAATTAGTTCTTCACAGGTGAATAGATGCAGCTCCTCTGCATTCCCATTTCACCTATTCCCCTCTAGCCTCTCCAACTTCCACAGATAGTCTTTTCCAATGCAGCTAAAACACAAAAATGCAGAAAAGCCAGCAATGTCTTCATTTGGCACATTCTTGGAACTGTGATTCAATGTTAATTCAAAAGTATTTACAACTAATTTAAATCATCTTCCCAGCTGATGCTGCAAAAGGAATCAGTTTAGAAATGAAAGCCTCACCAATCACTCAAAAACATCACAGACCGGGAAGGGTGTCTGAAAATACCTGTCCTTTACCTCTCACAACCTGTTCCAGTCCCTTATATACACACACATCTTCCTCCTTCACCCCATAAAACAGATCGTTTATCATTTTTTATAGAAGCTTAAACTGAGCTTGACACCACCAGGCTACAGATGTTTACAGGCTCTTTTTGTTAAAGTTCCACTTTTACTGCAAGATTGCTTCAGTCTCTTCACACCATTAGAAAGAAATTTGACAGGCAAGTATTCCGACGCTAACAAACAAGCCTGTCCATCCCCCTGGCACGTTCATTAGCACCTACCTTTCCCCGTAGTCATTATCTGCAGTGCTGGGGAGATGCTGGGGAAGAGCACTGCGCTCCAGGAGCAGTCCCACAGTACGTGTCTCTCGGCAAATTACCCACCAGCAAACTCTCCACCCTCCGAAATGACTTCTCCGTGTCACCCAGCCGACGATTGCCACCTCTCCTCCAAAATAAAAGCCTGCCCAGCATTCAGCTCAGCGCCATGCGTCCTCCTATGCCTGCTTGCTCGCATCCCTCCCTTCTAAATTTGAGAGTTTAAAGTCCAGGAGGCATTAATATGCTTGCTTACAACGCTGTGTAACAGAGAGGGAGCAGAGCTCGTCTTGTCCATTTATACCTTCCACAAGGATGTACTATCAGTTAATAGCACTCATTCAAGTATCACTCAGACATTCCTGCTCTGCTCTCTCAGCCCCCGTGCAGGCAAAGGGGTATTTCCTTGCCTTTTTTTTTTTTTAATGCCACAGGAATGCTGAGTCAATGAAATAAATTTTCTATTTGATTTTCAACTTAAAAACAGTATTCACAGAGAACAAGCCATAAGGGAACTTAAATTGCACAAGGAGATATGAATGCAGAAAATCACAGTGCAGCGTTTGTTGGTTCAGAACCTCTCTGTGTTATCAGACAGTCATCCCTCCTTCCAGTCTCTAATTCTGGTGCTTGGATGTGTGTTGACAAACAAACAATATCCCACCCACAGACGCATGGCAACGCTTGGCAAACATGGGTGATTCTTCCTCCTTATAATAAATATCAAAATAGCATTTCAGTGACACTGCTTTATTAACAGCAAAACACAGGAATCTACAATAGTTCTATTTCTGTCTAATCGCCTCCAAGTTGTCAACTTCATCACAAATAGAATTAATTCAACAAGGAGCGTATTTACCTTAAGCAATACCTCAAATACAGTTATACTCAGAGCAACACTGCTCCTTCTTCATAGGCTTTCAGTAACCGGAATTAACACATCTGCTACTTTAGCACTGTTTTCAATAACCTGCATTCTCTTAGAACATTAACTCACGCAGGCAACTACTGAACCTGCATCCTCACCTTACTCTGTGCAAGTATCTGTGGGGGAGAGATCTCAGCTCCAGACTTCTGGTTTTAAGACCACCTGCTTTGATTTCCTTGCAGCCCAAGACCACTGCCACCTCCACTGTCCCTAAATCTTGTTGTCCTCAGAAAAGTCAAAATTCAGCATGGCACAAGAAAGTTCAATCCGCCCCCTTCCCACAGGTACCACACTGGCACACCACCGCAGCACACCTCCACGCACCAGCGCAAGTTGTATCACAAAAAAAAAAATGAGTGTTTACATCAAAGAATGTTATATTACAATATTGCAATGATAAAGAGCATAAAAAACACACCAAAACATTTTGGTTACTAATAGCTTTTGTTTGGGTCATCATTTCCTATCAGCTGTATCTCTCAGCAGATCACTTATTTCATTCTTAATCTGCCCTGAACCTTGATTATAAAGTCTTCTGGAGTCCAGGTCTGATCCAAAGTCAATTCAAACCCATGGAAAAACTGTATACGCTTTGTGTTCAGGTCCTTCTAGACATAATACCAAGGAAACCCGTGCAGCATAAATTTCTTGGAGTCTCTGTTTATGTCCAATAGCCTCTCCCTGCATCACATCCAGCTAAAGATCATCGCACAATGCCACATGAAGACAGCAGCTGACTAGCTGGCAATTATTGGCTCTTTCATGCTGAAAATGTATTTGTCCTAGGGGAATAAGGCATCTGCATAATTAGCAAAAGCAGTTACACAAAAAATAATTAGCTCGCTGAAAGCCCAAAGGGGGAAAAACTATAATTTTTGCTTCAAGAGGCTGACTAATTATACACCAAATAACAAAACAGAGATGCACTGAGAATCATCGAGAAATCCAACGTGGATTTTAACTTCATATTCTAGCTATAAGGGCTGCTGCCTAGCAACAAGCAGCATACTTCGGCATGCCAAAACCTCCCTCTGACTTAATGAAACACCTCATATTACTATGCAAACCTCCCCCACCCCACTACTCATTTGATTCTTGTATTACTACATGATAAAAACAAAGCCTAGCCAAAAAAAAAAATCAAGCAATTCAAGATAAACACAAAGAAGCATTAATGGACCACAGTATAGAAAGATAAGTAAATTTAACACACGAATTATTTTCATAGATATAAAATTCACATTCTGATTAGAGTTGATTTATTCATGGGATCAGGAAATGCCTTATTTTAAGCACTTTTTCTAGTAGACTAAGATTTCCGTTTGCTCGTGCCTTGGGAACCATTAACTAAGAAATCTTTAACAACTTAGAGCATGCTTGCTAACCTCCAAATTACTCCTGATATACAAATAATGCTGCTGCAATTGCTTTCTTTTACTTGAATCCTCAGTGAGCTGGTAGAGGAAACTTATCCCAAACAGTACTCTCAGAGCTAAGAGACCAGATTTTAGTTATCCTCCTTCTTTGACCAGTACTTTCGCCATATTTCACCATTTCAGAAGCCACAGTTGCTTTCCCACCTGCCCAATACCACTATGTTCTGCAGTAAGTCAGGTTTGACAACCACTTTCAAGTCTTGTCGTAATTAGCACCACTCCAGTGCTCCGTTATGAGTGACACTTTAGCCAACAGCTTGCTCTTGGTTACCCCCCGACACTACCCACCAGAAGTTTAGACTCACCATAGTCACCCATAAGACCGCATTAAAAAAAAAGTGTCAGACATTGTGTTTGCTACTGATCTGGGAAGTCATGATACAGCTTCAGTTAGCCTTTCCATTTCAGAGCCACGCATTAACCCTAAACAACAGAAAGCCCTTCCCCAGGGGGCGAAGCGGGTTACTTTTCATTCGGATCTGTTCTGCAGCTTCTACACACCCGACATGGGGAGCAGCTCTGAGCAGAAAACCCACTGCGAGGGAGCTGACGCTGCTCCTTCTGTAGTGCCATCTTACGCTGACAAAGGCTTACAGACGACAGTCTGCGCAAACATTTGCCAGTCTGCCTCCCAAAACCTCCGGGACACTCATGCAGCCTGCATAGAGATAGAAATAGAACACGCTGGCTACAGAGAGGGACTACCATGAGCTTTTAAGACAGTACAACTCCACTGTGTTGCTTGAAGTCATCTGATCCAGGCCATAGAACGTGAAGGTTAAAGTGTTAGTATTGCACGCACACACTTACAGCCCTTACAATCTGAAAGGAGCGGTATTAATGGTAACAGACAGACATTCCCCATAATCAATAGCGGACTCTGCCAGACTCAAAGGATTAACAAGATCGAGACAGCTACTTCCTGAGAAAGGTGAATCTTTTGGATGTGCAATATTTTTGTCATCACCTTTCCTGGTGATGTTGACAGCTGCTGAAAGTGTCACCTTTGTTCAGAAGCTGCAGGAGGCGTCAGGGACACAAAAACCTGACAAACTTAGATTGTCTTTAGGCCATAATAAACTTGTGACCATGGATGAAGATAAGCCTCCTCCACTGGATTATACAACCTCAAAAAGATAAACTGGAAGTTGCACAGAGCTGCTGACACATTAGATACGGTGAGCATGTACGTTCTATTTGTGCTGTGCTTGGAGGGCCAGGAAGGATCAACAAACCAGCCTATATAGCACTATGAGAAACTGAACCCTCCCTCAAACGCACACAAAGAGGTATTAATAACTAGTGTTCTCATTATTAGCTTCACAAATAAGAACTATTTTAAAATTAACTCATGCAGCTACTGACATTTTTTATGGTTAGGGAGGATGAAAAGGCCCTGGCAGAGCAGTGGGAGATCCTTATCCTTTCCACACCCTGGTCTCTGACCCCATAACACCGCTCCATTATCCCCAGCTCCATTCCCCCCAGGCTGCTTTTCAGTCTCAGTGCCCACACAGGAGCTTCAACAGAGGAGAAGTGCTAACACACGTGCTCTGGGCATTGCATCCAGCCACGGCACGAGCAAGGAGGGCGAGACATCAGCAGATCAGGTGAAGCAGAGTGAGGGAAGACATGAGTACTTGAGGCTAGAAGCCTAAAAAGCCCATCAATGAAGTCAAGGACATGAGATAGGGTATGTAAGGCCCCAGGCACTATATCTGCAATAAAGCTAAATCTTCAAATTCATCTAAACAGTGACAGAGGAAGGGATATTAGAAGAAAAAAGTAATTCTCAACGAAGCCTAAAACAAGCAGACCTAATATACATAGACACTTTACCTGCAGTTACAGGAAAGAAAAAAAAAAGTGTTCCTAAGGAATCCTTCCTTAGGAATTTTAGAACAGATTATTTGCTCTCTTGGAAAGAAATGGCACTCTAAGAACTGTCAGCCCAGAAGAGGTCACCCTCATTGTCTCATCTTACTCCTTTTGATATCTTCAGTGGTGCCAGCAGCCCTGAATCACATCACAGTGTGCACTGGGAGGCTCAGTCTAGAGATCAGAACTACCTCTCAAAAGCCAATGATTCGCAAGCGATGTCTCTGGTACTGTTCTGGGACACACACGTAAAAATGACTGCACAGCTAAAACTCATGTTGCAAGTTTAAGGTAACTCTAGTTTCTTTCTCTTAATTGATGTTTATTCTTACACATTTCTCACCTATTGCATACTAAATACTCTTCTAATCAGCTGTGGCACATCGCATTTTCTAAGATCACCTTCATTTGGATTAGAAGAGCCCTCTATAAACAGCTTAAATTTAGCTAGCAGCACATTAAGCTCCAAAATCTTTCCCCCTCCCACTAAAGCAAGCCAACAGAAATCCCACCCACAGCCATCTTCCCACCACAGCTTTTGTTTAACATGTCCATGTAGCAACACATCTCACCCCAGAGCACAAGCATGTCTCCTGGAACTCCAGACAACAGCAATCTGCATAGTACAACAATGCATCAAATTAACTTTTTCTTTTTTTGAAACCCCATTTTATTCCACTACTAGCAAAACAAACAAATCTACCCTTGCCTAGCCAAGTGGAAAACAAAAGTTGGATCAGCAGTAAGCTTGTTTCAGTTTGAGATAGGATTTCAGAACACCGGGAGGTTGTAAACGTCAAGATGTTTGCTAAGGGATTAGATATTTACTTCCCTCCTTTTAAAAAAGTACAAGGATATTTGTTTCTCAACCGCACTTTTTTGCCACTGTAAGCCTCATTTACTTATGCAGCCATTGTTTTCCCACATTATGCAAAAGCACAGCTTTAACCCATTCCATCAGAGGAACCCGCACTAGGTCTTCAGCATTCCCAGACATACAAGAGAATCACATCATATTTCGGATGACATATCCAAAATATAACTTCAGAACTTTCAAATAAGTCCATTTTATTTTTTCGTGCAGGGACGAAGTTTACCGTATTTCAAAATGGATACAGCAAGAAGAATAGTGCCTAGACCACTCTGCTCTCTTGGCGTCTAAGAGCACGATGGGAAAGATTGGGGACATCAGCTCTGCTCTCAGCCTTGCAGAGGGTGTGAGCGTGATCGGAACCCATGGGACTGAACCCAAGTTCTTCATCTCTGCTCTAGCTGGCTGTTGGCAGAAAGTCTAATTCCCTCACCAATAATTTTCTCCAGAATCTATCCCTAAAAAAAAAAAAATGAGTGACACTTACTGAAAGTCTTTTCTAGCTCATAAATTTACCTATGAGAAAAGCAGTAATAGACATTTGTTTTTAAAGCAAGCAAAATACTTGCCTTGGACAAGAAAGAACAGAATTAAGGCTCTGACAAGGGCTTTGACTATCAGTTATAAACATAGGAAGTACGTAAACTTAGGAGCGGCAAAATACGGTGCCTAAACAATATCAGCTTTAAATGGAACACTCCTACACTAATATGTACGCTTTCTGTGATATTTAGGGCATTAAACTAAAAAGGCTTCTTCTCTGGAATTACTATTTAATTTACCTTATGAACAGTTTAAACAAAGATGAACGTGGACCTGAAAACAGAAGATATATTTCCCTAATGACACTCAAGAGGAAAAGGAGAACAGCTCTAACACCATCTTCTGTTCTTGAAACTTCAGCTTCATTCTCCGTCTTGATACTACCAGGAAGACAAAGCAGACCAACTAAACATCAATTTATTTTCTGCAAGAGCTATGTATTTCTGAAAAATCACCTAATACTTTACTTCCCCAACAGAACGAATGCTTGCTCTGTGTCCATTTGAATGCCACACCAATTGAAAATTGCTAAAAACACCAAAAAAGAGAATACAAGTACATCTACTCACCACCTGAACTCTGGATCATGTTTCCAGATTTTTGGACCTCGTCGAATTTTGTAAAAATTACATTCAACCTGTTTGAAAGTTAAAGAAAGAAATACACCATGAACAACTGAATTGAATTTTTAGGAATCTTCTAATTTAAGATGTTATGGGACAAATTTTCCTATGACCACATAAATCAAATTGCAAATAGTCTTTTTTAAAGGCAGCTTAGGTCTAAAAGCATTGACAATATTAGTGCATTCACAAAATTACATTTTAAGCTTGATCATTCTAAAAGCCCTAGATTTAAGCAAAGCCAGTTTTATGGAGTGCCTTTACACCACACTCTACTTGAAGAACGCAGAAATATAAACCAGCAATGGGTTGTGACATATGTTGCGCAGCTGGTCCCCACCAATTTCAATTTGGATCTTTGAAATCAAAACGCAGCCCACAGAAATCATGCAACTGTAGCAAAATTTTAGGACTAGCGTTGCCAGTTATTCCAGTGTGGACGACCCAGTAAGAAAAAAGGAATGGATCTGGGCAGCAGTTTCAGCTGCATTTGCTGCCTCGGGACAGTCCCCTTTATGGACACAGGAATTTTGAGTCCAGTTTCAGGTTTTCTGAGGGATTACCGTTCAGCCTGGAGAAGAGAAGGCTTGGGGTGACCTTATTGCGGTCTTTCTTATAAGACCTCTTCATATATTGAAAGACGAAGTGGGACTTTTTAGCAAGGCCTGTAGTGACAGGACAACAAGCAATGATTTTTAAACTGAAAGAGGGTAGGTTTAGATTGGATATAAGGAAGAATTTTTTTACGGTGAGAGTGATGAGCCACCGGAACAGGTTGCCCAGGGAAGTTGTGGATGCCCCATCATTGGAAGCGTTCGTGGTCAGATTGGATGGGGCTTTGAGCAACCTGGTCTAGTGAAAGACGTTCTGGCCCATGGCACAGGGGTTGGACTAGATGATCTTTGAAAGTCTCTTCCAACTCTATGGACATTCTACGCTCACTCAGGTCATTGAGAGCACTGTCAGAAATATCAGTGTGGAGGGCAGTTATTTTAAAATTTAAGAAAAAAAAAGTCACAACATGCAAAGGCTGATAAGAAAAACTGACAGGCAACTGATATTACAGAGAAATAAGAGATACAATTGGAAATACATTACTGAAGATGACATGTCTAACTGTAGATGCATTTCTAGTCCATTACTACTTTTCTTGTCTTAACTATTTGCAGAAATACTACAAAAACAACAAACAGCTTCACACATTTGTTTTTAGCCTTGACACTTCGTTCCCATTCATGTCACAGGTCCGATGGGGCAGAAGATCTTTATCACATCTCATTATCTGTTAACTACACATCTGTAATGTTTTTATTGGTTTTCCAAAGATGCTGTGGCATACTTGGGCAAAGGTACAGGAACCACATTAAGTGCAACCTCAGTAAGTGTTTGTAGGATCTAAAAAAAAAAAAAAAAAAACAAACCACAAGCCAAACAACAAAAAACCCTGATCACAGGAAAAGGTTCAATCACGCAGCTCCTGAAGCCTTCTAAAGGAAAGATGGGAATAAAAAGCAGACCAAAAACAGTGAAGACATAAGGACATTCTTAACTTACCGAGATTGGGGTAATCCTTTTTTACTGAGATCAGCCCTTACGCGTTCACCAACATGTCTATAAATTTCCACAAGGCTGTTTATTGCTGCATCTCGAACCTGAATGCAAGATATAAGAGAAATCAATCATCTTTATCATTTAAATAAATAAATCCCTGCCCTACCTTGGAGAAAGAAATTTGCATATTTCTCAGCAACAACAGTTGCCACTATACACATTACCACAGAGTTCATGAAGGAGCTCCCATCCCTGCATTTCAGGTATCAGTGGGTCTAATTTAATGGAAAAGGCAGTCAAGACATGAGATGAAAGGTTTTATATGTAGGGACACACACAGGGAGCTGGGCTGCCTTTGCCAAACTCTACCCATTGTGTGCAACAGGTACATTCACTGAATAAGAAAAAGCGAGTAGAGAGACACAAATAGACCTTATATTCCTAGTACGTTATAAAACAAATGGATTTTAAATGCCATCTTCTGAACTTATGTTTCTGTGTTGATAACAATATGGGAGGGAGAGACAAGTAATCAATCACCTGAGTCACCATGAATTTTGCATGTTTTCCAAACTGATTTGGCAAGAAATTGCTGAGCACATCCTTCCCTCCACCCAACAGAAGAGCCACAAATCTGATTAGTGTCACCTTTCTGTACTGAGCCTCCATCAAACATGGCAGGCAGAGAAAGTAAACTATCTGCTCTGTCTGCAGAAATGCCTATGGACGTATGCACTTCTGCTTCTCAGACGGTGGCCTGGCAGCTACCCAAGCACCCAGACACAACAGGACTAGTCACAGGGTATCTTGTGGGCACAAGCTAGAATCTCCTATAGGTGGGAGTCAGAGGGCAGGCATACATGCCCTGCTTCCTAGCCATAAAATAAATAAATAGAGGCAAGCACTTTACTCACACTTATCTCACTCCGTTCTCCTGCCCTGCAGCCTTCCCATCCAGCAGGTCACTGCCACTTTCCAAACCACTGCCGTCACTCACGCCAGCCCTTACTTACTCAGGTTCTTACCTCTCCTCTCTCTGCCCATCAGCCCCATACGCCACCATGCAGGACTTCTGGACACAGCTCAGGGGGGACTCTGGTGTCCCTGGTTTCTGGGTTATGCAGACCCTAACCCAGCCTCACTCTCTGCCTCCGACAGCCAGGGAGAAGTGGCAGCACCCGCATCTCTGCCCACAGTGAGCCAGAACATCCCGACAAGCTCTGCCGTACCCCCAGCCTGACACCGTGTCCCCTCCGGCCACGGCACACAATGCAGCCAGCCATGGAAGTCCTCACTGCATCATCTGGAAGGACTGTGTGTGTACAGTTAACCAGAGAAACTGGGTAAATCCCATACTGGGTAAGGCAGGGAGCCCCTACTATCATACTTGGTTTAGTCTACCACAGCAATAACAAAGCTTTAATGCTCAATTTGCTCTTTGGGAAAATAGCCATAGTTTACATACTGTTGTCATACCAGATGCTCACTGGGTTGTGCAATTGCATTAGTTGAAAACAACAAAACCACTCTTTCTGAAAAGGGCAGTAACAGAACAGCTTCCACATCCACGACAAAAGACAAAAACACTGCGCTTGACCTGGATCTGTGTTTCTCCACCATCTCTCACCAAGAGAGGGCAGCATTGACCAAGCATCAGGTCCCCCAGAGCTCAAGAGGAGACGCTGGCTGGGCAGAAGCAGCCCTAGGGGAGCCCAGGACCAGCCCCTGCCCCAGGAGAGGAGCCGTTCAACCAGGAGCCACTTTGACAGCGATTTGTGTCGATCGGTTTGGGCACGGGCTTTCTGGGGATGAGGAACCAGACCCAGGAGAAGGGGCAAGAGATCAGCCTCATTTCCCCCTGCAGCTGAGTACTGGGGTAGTGAGCTGTGCATATTGGAAAACACAAGGAGGGAAAACACATATCACTGCCCTCACCAACTTTCTGATTCATTAACAGCTCACCAGTGGCAGGACCAAGGTGTCTGTGCAACAAGTCCAAGTCCTAAGCCCAATATCCCCTTGAAGAGTAACAGCTTGCTCAGTCACAGCTCAGAACTACCAAGACCCTGAATATTAAGCTTCCTCAGAAAATTCTTGGGTAAACAGGTTTATCATCCTGCATTGGCACAAGCAGCGAGGGAAGGCTGCTTCACACTCAGTCCTCCTGACAGCCATGGGAAGATGGCCAACTCTCCAGAGCCAATGTAAATAAACCCATGCCACCGTTGTCCACCCCACGCTTCCTTCCAGCTAAACGCCCACTCCAGACGCGGATCACAGATGCGTCACCCATGCTGGGAGGGCAACAGGGATATTCAAAAACTGCTAATACGCGTTACATGGCATAAATTTGAATCCTGCTTCCCCACCTCCCTCTTCTCACTAACCTCACATACTTGCATCTAATTTCAGGTTAGGTCCTGGGCAGGGCAGGACAAAAAGCACACAGAAGTGACAGATTTTTTTCCAGCATGTATCTTCATTTGGGTTGCATTGCTGATTTAAGGTTCCTATACAGCTTGCCTTCTCTCCACACCTTATTCAGAATCTCCCCGTAACAACTTCTGGCAGCGCACATGGCCAGGCTGCCTGACTGGTCCCATTTGCCCTCCCTGCCCAGACTGGTTCTTTTCTGAAGGTGACGGGTGCTGCACCGAGCCCAGAGGGATCCCTACAGCCTCCCCTGCGTTCGGGCTGTAAGGCACAGGAGTTCCCTTCCCACAAAAGCCTCCTGCTCCATTCACCTCACCTGCAGACTCGTGTTGTTCTGTTGGAACTCTTACAGTAATTGATATGCTGGTTTAGGCATACTTCAAATCACACCTCTTCCAAACCAGCCAAGGGCTCTTAATGAACAGCATTGTTCAGAGTTCACCACCAGCACCACAATTAGCAAATTTACCAACCAGAACAGAGAGCCTCGCTTACCAACAAGGCAATCAGCACAACCTTCAGACCTGACTCACAGCAAAAAGCTTACCTGGCTGTTTGGATCTCCAAGTAAGTTACATATATGTGGCACTATCTTACTCAGTGTTAAGCTCTGAGCTCCAGATCTGGGAATAAAGAACAAAAGAGCACCGGTGTGAGTCACAGAGCAGGCTCGTGTACAAAACATGGGTTTGCAGCAGGTTCCGACTTACGCATTGAGTGTTGCAATAAGGCAGAGGCAAATCCCTTCCCTTGTCCGGAAATTCTTGTGTTTGAATCCTCCTAGCATCCTGTCCCACACGTACTGTGGAAGACAGAAAAGAACGTGAGACAGAAAAAAAAGGACGCGGGGAAAGAGACAGATTCTTTCTTCCAACAGACATACAGCATAACATCTCTGGAGCTTAAATAAAAGCTTTTCATTCACCCAAGCAGAACAGGACAAGAAGTAGAAGACATTTTTAGATCTGACTAATTCTTTGCTCTGTGCTGACTGCACAGTAACTCCCCAGTAGCTAAAATGATGCTTTTACTTACAGAAAGTATCTTCCAAGGACCCAGAACAACTCCTCCAACATCCACCCTTCCACCCACCCATCCCATCCTTGGGAAATCCACTGACAGTGATGCTCCCATGTGTACCCTGACTTACAGCAGCAATCGCAAATGAAGCAAATATCTCCTAATGAGGTGTAAGGAGATGAAGCCATTTCAGTCAGAGACACAGGAGAAAACCCTCTGTCTGACAGAAGAAAGTTCTCCTTTTTAAGCAGCCATTTGCTCTCTCGCACTGCAAAGGGCTGTCGAGCATACCTGAGGGTTAGCAGCTTGTTCCATGATTTTTAGCAGCAAGGTCTGATCCTGCTCCCTCACCAAGTCCTTTGAGTCTCCCAGCCTATCAAGTAAACTTGGCAGCACTGAGGAAAGAAAACAGGAACATCCAAATCCCTCACAAAACTGTCACAGCAGCACAGCCCCTCTGCTCTCCCCTCACCTAACAGAGGAACGAGCCTGAAACCACCAAGAACCTCACAGGGGCTCTCCTGGGGAGAAAGAAGGCTTTGTGTGCACAGCAGCCAGAGGGGACCCCACCAGAGCGATGATATCCCCCCCTCACACACAGACCCCTTACCTGTGCCAATCTGAGCCTTGAAGCGATCTTGCAAGCGGGACACCAGCGCTGAAAGGATGTCAATCCCCAGGAGAACCACCTGCAATCACAGGACAGAAGGCGTTATAGGTGGCAGCCCTTCCCCCCGGCCCCAGCCAAGGCACGCAGAGGTGGGAGCACCAGCACTTGCTCCCCAGGGAGAAGGGCCACCGGCACCACTCGCCCGGGTGACAGGGCTGCACAGATACACACAACTGCTCCTTGCACAGCATACGACAGACAAGCCGACTGGTTCACAGAACAGAAGAGCCCCCAAATTATTGCTCCCCGTGACATTTACAAGGCAAAATTCCCTGCCAAGAGCTTGACAAAGCTAACAACTGTAATTGCCACTCAATGCTAAATTCATACGTATATATGTGCAATGTACACATACCATATGCATAGCAATTTCAGTAGTTGCTGTAACTAGCAGTTTTAATTAATTGTGATTATTACACTTATAATTAGAAAATGGTGTGCACTAACAGCTGCCTAATTATTTACTTGCAGAAATTAAACCCAACACTTTCATGACAACTGAAACACGGGGAAAGGCATTTTGTTTGAGAGATGCTTCAGGACAGTCTGCAGATCAGAACCCCCACCCTGATTAGCCCCATTTAATAACAGTACAAAAAAAACCCAAAACATCACACACTAAATATACTGCACAGCTTGTATACTAAATACTTGGCAAGACCCTATAGATCGTGAGAGTTCTCTATGAGTGCCCTTCCCAGGTTTTTAGCAAGGCGCTGAGGTAGAAGCGTTACGGACCGCCAGGCTTCCGCGGGGGTGCCACCAGGGCTGTCACAGCGCAGCGGACGGCGAACATCCCGCACACACATGTACCTACAGTATCTATACATTCGCAGCAGCAGGGCCGCGGCTGCTGGCGGGGCGGCCGGCAGGGGGCGCGCTCCGGCGCCGCCCGGCGCGGCTGGCCCGCCCCCTATGCAAATAGAGGCCCGGCTGGCGCACTGCACTCTGGGTAGCGCCGCCACAGCCGACAAAAAGGCTTAAAACCGGAGCCGAGGGACGCGGTAGAACCGCCGCTCCCGCGCCGCGACCGGGAGGAGCGTGCCCCGGAGCCGGACGGCGGGGGAGACGGTCGGGCACCGCGCCGCCCCTCGCCGGTACCGTGGCTGGGGTGAGCTCTCCCCTAGCGGCGGCGCAGCAGAACAGACAGCCAACCGTCCTTATCTGGGGGTTGCGTGGCTGCTCAATGAACGCGTGGTGAGGGCAGCACTGCTAACGCCTTAAACAACACACCAGCGCCCGCTTCGCGCGCGGCGCAATTTTTGGAACCTCGCACTGTGGCGCGTGCCCGGCGCGTTCCCAACAACGGCCGCTGCTACGGCTGACCCTGTCCCACGGATACACGGCTCTGGACGGCGTCCTGAGCTGATCCAGGGCACCGCGACTCTCTATGACTAACCTGAGCTCCCACCCTCAGCTCATCGCATGGAGTCACACCAGATGCAGCTCCACAGGAGCAAGGGAAGAAGCGATGAACAGAAGAAATAGCCTGCTGCACATCAAGTCTCCCAAAAAGAAAACTTCCTAATATAACTGCCTGGATCCAAACTTCCCCCAACGTACCACTTCACCTTCTCCAAACAGCTCCTGCACTTTTTCTCCCATCACAGCAACCTACCACCGCCAAGTGCCCAGCCAGCTCCAGAGCCAGCTGCCTTCAGCCCTACCACTGCCCACTCGGCTCCTCCCAGCTGGGTACAGCAAGAGGAGAGGCTTTAGGCCCTCGTTAGCCAACAGATGTTTTCAAGACAAGTCACTGGGCCTGTGAAATCCAGTCATCGTTCACAGCTGTCTGACCAGAGTCCCATCACAGCAGCATCCTGCCTGCAATCACCAAGGTGTGCCCCAGGGATAAATGGGATCCCAGGAGAGGAAAGGATCCATCTCTTCTAACTGCCTGCAAGCTGGGAAAAGCAAGGGGAACTCATCACTCAGACATTAAAGGAAACACAGGCACAGTGCAAACACAGCCAGTTACCCTGCAGTTCGCCCCCAGGACAAGATGGGGAAGATGAGCTAAGCCTCCCAAGACTTTTTGCTGTTGTGCTGATAGAAATGGAGAGTAATGATTACAGCGGCGGCTTGGGCAGCTATTGAGGAAACAACCACTGGGGGTGAGCAAGTGTTGTTCCCTTCCATGCTGGATTCATTTATCAACCCTGATGCACCACCTGCCTCCCAAACTGCTGAAGGTCAGAGGTGGAAAGTTGAAATCTTGTATGGATTGAGATCCAAGGGGCCTGTTAGAGAGACAGATAAAAGGAAAACCCAGGGCACAATTGTCAAATGAAGAATGAATTGAATTCCAGCCCTTGTTGCATTGGATTGACTGCACTGAAGAGCCCACCCCAGTTTACTGCTGAAGCGGTGACTGAAGCTCTGCCTGAATTAACACACACCAATGACCAGAAGGAACTTCAGGAGAGGGGAGACCGTCACACAGGGCCAGAGCAGCGATGGGCCGCATCAGCAGCCACGCCACTGCTGTGATCTCACAGCACAACCCTTGCCGGGGAAGCCAGCCATCAGGCATTGCTCCACACCAAGGCACAGGAAGGGCAGCTCTCCACATGAAATTCCAGATAACACTGCAGTGCTGATAACTACGGAGCTATTCCAGGCCTTTACATCAGCACAGGTCTTGCTTCATGCTCCAAGCAAGGTAAGACTCACCAGTATCTGTAGGAGCACAGAGGCACCCAGCCCTCAACTGAGAAAACGCCAGGTCAGCAGATGCTGCTTTTAGCCCCCTGCTTTATGCAGGCCCCAAAACAAGTGATCTCAGGTCTCCCAAACCCACTGCAGAAAGACATAGTGGCACAGCCCCAGCTCTGCCACTTTGCTTATTTGACTCCAGAGGTTCCCCAAGACAGTCAATAAAGCAATTTGTGCCATCCCATATTCAGCTCAATTGGCATCCGCTGCTGCTTTGTAATGTCTCAGAGTACTTTCCAGAGACACTAAGGGCTGTCAGCAAGCCCTTCTCCTGCCTCCCTCCAACTGCCAGGTCTCAAGGCACCACCATTCCCAGTAAACAAGCCTCTTGTTAGTTCCTGGGATGCAACACAGCCTTTCCCAATACAGAAAATACTTTTTTTTTTTTAAAGAGGTCATTAAAAACTTAGTTCAAAGAACTCAAAGCATCTGTCCTTTAATACATGGGTGGTGTTGAAAGACCTGCAGGCAGCTCCATGTATCAGACAGCAGATAGCCTACCATCATCTGCTCTAACAGTAAACGCTCAGCAAGCATGGCAGACAAATAAACACATCCAACACAGCTTAAAAACAAGACACACCTAAATGCACTCCCATAAAAGGGCAAGAAAGCAAACTGCACAATCCAGCACAAAGTGACCAGAGTGAAACACAGCCTTGGGCTACCCCGACAGCCTGCACTAACACAGCAGCTCCAGATCATAGTGGGGAAGAGATGAGCCCTTTCCTCCACCATCCACACCATGCCACACACAGCAAAAACGTATGTGGTGGCTGCTGCTTCATCCCACTTCTGTTGCAGGGAATCATTGATGGGCTGAGCAGCCCATCCCCATGGGCTGGTTTCACTCCACTGGCTTCCTGATGGAGGACAGGCTGGATCGATGGGCCAAGGTCAGTTGTATGAGGTTTAATAAGGCCAAGTGCTGGGTCCTGCATTTCAGTCACAACAACCCCAAGCAACGCTACAGGCTTGGGGAAGAGTGGCCGGAAAGCTGCCCAGCAGAAAAGGACCTGGGGGTGCTGGTGGACGGCCAGCTTAACATGAGCCAGCAGTGTGGCCAAGAAGGCCAACAGCATTCTGGCTTCCATCAGGAATAGGGCAGCCAGCAGGAGTAGGGAAGTGATAGTGCCTCTGTACTCAGCACTGGTGAGGCCTTACCTTGAGTACTGTGTTCAGTTCTGGGCCCTGCTGTACAAGAGGGACATTGAAGTGCTGGAGCGTGTCCACAGGAGAGCTACCAGGCTGGTGAGGGGTCTGGAGACCAGGTCACATGAGGAGAGGCTGAGGGAGCTGGGCATGTTTAGTTTGGACAAGGGGAGGCTGAGGGGGGACCTCATTGCCCTCTACGACTACCTGAAAGGAGGCTGTAGAGAGGTGGGTGTTGGCCTCTTCTCCCAAGTGAATAACAACAGGACCAGAGGAAATGGTCTGAAGTTGCAGCAGAGGAGGTTTAGATTAGATATTAGGAAGAATTACTTTACTGAAAGAGTGGTCAGGCCCTGGAACAGCCTGCCCAGGGAGGTGGTTGAGTCATCATCCCTAGAGGTGTTTAAGAAATGTCTAGATGTGGCACTTCAGGGCATGCTCTAGTGGCAGAGATTGTAGGGGTTTTTTTGTGTGTGTATGGTTGGACTCGATGATCTCAAAGGTCCTTTCCAACCATGAAGATTCTATGATTCTATTCTATGATGGACCTTCCACACCTGGCAGCTTCAGACCCCAATGGGAATGCTGGAGGTACAGTCTCTACCCCAGCTGTGCCAGCATCTTACTTCATGCTCAGTTTCCTCATCTCCAACACAGTGGTGACATCTTTTAGCTGTTTCACTTTGGAGTCTGTCTATGAGGTCTTTCTTGGACGAGGAAAAGGAGGTGGAGAAAGACAACCTTCTAAATCTCAAAGTGAAAAAAAAAACCTGCAGGAGAATTCAACCAAGTTTTTGGTTTTTTAAATACTTGCTTAGATAATCTTTTGGATTCATAAAGACACAGAAATGCACTTGCGTACCTTAAGTAGACTTAATATATTTGTGAAAAAGGAGAACACTTCAGATTTCACATTGAGAAGCCTGAGACAAGCACCAGTGTTCCACAGCACTGACTGATGACTAATGCTCATCAGTCAGACAGGGAGCAGTTCTAATTCCTCAAGACATGAAACATCCACCAAAACTGAACTGGAGACCCAAGACCAAGCAGGAGCTAAAGTTATCACACATTTGCAGATTTAGTTTTGAAGTCAGGTATGTATTTTGGGTCAGGACAGCAATAATACAACTCCCAGCAGACAGACAGACAAAGTTAGCTTATGAAATGCTGACTGCTGTATTCCACCTGCACACAAGTCACCTCATCATGCACACATCCACCCTGGAGGACTAAGTCCTCCTCCTGCCATTCCAGCAGTTAACATTTCGTGTTCCAAGGCAGGATCACATCTGCTACCGGTGAGCGCATTGCCCCAGACCAACGATCCCAGTACAGACACAGGTCATATGAGCTATACTGTACAACACAATTTGCAAAACCAACACCAGCAAACAAGAAGGCAGCAACAGTAGCACAACTGGTTTTACTGGCATGACTACAAGCTTTGGTCAAAGAGCTGGGAGTGGGGGGGAGGGGGAAGACTTGAAATGGTTATTTCTGGGCTCTTTCTCTATATCCATTCTGTCACAGACACCACCGTCAAAATCCACAAACAATTCTGGACACTGGCCCATTGATTTGCCATTCAATATAGCAATGCCTCAAGAGACCAGCTGCTTGGTTTGGATATATAAGTTTTTCCATTGGAACATGGATCACAGTCTCTTCAAATTACTTCCCAGAGAAAAAAAATGCCCCTTTTATTTCTCCATCATCTACAGATTTCTAAATTTGTGAGATTTAGAAATTTTAACTAATTAATGTGGGAATTTGCTCTGTTTGGAAATTTAATCTCACAGTCACTTTTCTTCTGTTTTAACATATTGATGGGAGTCCAGACATCTGCTTTGAATTTAAAAGAATGTGAAAAAGAGCTACACTACAGAAACCTTTCGTAGTGTTTTTCTACACTCCTATACAGCTGATCAGAGTTATTCTGCCCAGAACACGGAATTATGCTAGGCTAGAATTATGCTGTGGATCAAACACAGAAAGTACCTACAGCTGAACAGTCACAGTGGGTCAGGAACATCCCTGGCACTCCGTCCTTCCCCAGCAGGGAGGCCAGATCCTGTACACTGGAAAACATCAGCACCGAGGGGCTCCTTACAGCACAGCACGCAACTGTTCAGCAAGTCAGACTAGCAGCACATCTAGCAGACCTGGCAGGATTTAAACTACACAACAGCTTTCATCTCTATATCCCTTTTCGTGGTCTCTTCTACCTTATGGTTGAAGGCCTTTTTTCCTCTCTTGGCAGTACATCTAGGGATGCCTCAACTCTTCCTCCTCTGCTGTGAATCCATCTCCTGCTGCCCATGAAGATGGTCCATGACAACCGCCCTCTCTAAAGGCAGTGAAGCCCAGGCTACTTATGCTGCCTCTGGCATGCCACCCTCTCAAAGGAAAATCCAGGAGGTATTGACTGCTCTGCGCATCTCCGCCCAGACAGGCTCCCAAATCTCCACTATTTGTGGTCTCCTCTCAGTCCTAGGCTCTGTCCACCATCATCCTGCAAGTTTATCTTCCCTACCCCTCCATGCCAATACCACCCTGTGCTCCCGTGGCTGTACTGACCCTGCAGTGACTCTCCTTTCCTCGCTGATGGCAGCCAGTACTATTGCAGAGTCCCCATACTACAGTCCCAACCATCTGAGCCTCTGGCAAGCACCTCATTTGTACACCACAAGGAGCAATACAACTTCCCACAAGTCTTCTGGGACTGGAATAGCAGGGAGAACTGCAATCAGCCCATCTCCTTAATCCCCCGCTGCTCTAACATAACAGGGCTCAGAGCACATCTCATCACTTTCAAACTACTGCTTGTAAAAAAACTATCAAGAAGCAGCATCTATGAATTAAGGACCACTGTTCACCTCAAAATTCAGGAGACCAGCTTTTTGACGCCAACTCACCCAACAATGGTGCAGCACTGTTGGACAATGTTCAAGGACAGTAAAGCCTGCATGACAAGTGGAAGCCTGCCAGGGCTCACTGCTGGACTGATGGAAACAGCTGAACCAGAACACCCAATGAAACCACCAACACTCAAAGTGAGCAAAAACCTGGTTATTTAAAGTTCTCCTGCATTTACAGACCCGGGAACAGATGAGCAACTCAGTAAATAATGCATAGCTCTAAAGTGAAATAAATCCCGGAAGGACTAAGGTCATTTAAGTGTTTGGAGGGATGTATTTTTACAACAACTGTTAGGACATAAGGGCGCCTTTCTTATGCAAAAGCAAAAAACCCCAAGAACTATTTTCTATATCCAGTAAAAAAAAAAAGCCAAAAAAAATTCAGTTGTCTCCTGATGTAAGAACTAGAGACTTGGTAGAACACATGAAAAATTCAAAGCAATTCAAGGAAATGCACCACAGAGCAAGAGGTTATCACTACAGAAATTCCACAAAGAAAAATGGAGGGGATGCTTAAAAGAACATGATCATTCTGAAATGTGGACATCTGCTTCCACAAGAGATGTCAAGTATGTCCTAGGTGAAGCAGCTGGAGTGAGTCAGCCCACAGCCACACTGCTCCTTGCCCTGGCTCCACTCAGTGGAATTGAAGGGGTAGGGTTCCCAAGACTAACAAATTCACCCTCTTTTACAAAGATTCTGCATCGGTCCTTGAGTGGTTGCACATAACCATGATGAGAAGGAGCAGCATGTAACCAACCACTGGGCTCTGCCCAAAGGATACAGAGGGAATCACAAGTTGCAGAGTCACTGCTGTGGAGCACAGGTGGCTTTTCTAGCCTGAGCAAGGTCAAAGCTCCAGACCACACAGCAGGTAAATCACTACTGACACAAACTACAGTCTGCACTCAGTCTCCAGGGAAGCAGCACTGGTGGAAATACACCAGGAGACCTTGCAGTTGAAGGTAGAGTCCCAATTTAAATCACGCTTTCATGTCTCAATTACCCCAAACACTGATGAAAACCAACAGCAGCAAACACTGTTTCAGGAAGGTAGTCCCATTTTTGGAGGGCCTTACAGGTATGGATATCTGCATGGCAGTACTCAATGCTTAGTGTCTTCACATAAAAAAAATTAGAACAAAACACATGCACTACCAACTCCTATTGCCTTTGGTTCCTCACCACAAAGCAGTTAAATATCTGAGTCACAAGCACTGCCACTATTCTGTACATTTCCATTGCCCCCAGGCTGAGCACTTACATTTACAGCCAGGTCCTCAGCCAGTAAAGAAAAATGGATGTCGCTCTGTGAGTATGGATGAGATCACGCCTGTGTGCGTCAGCTGTGGATCGGACCCACCAAATCCTTGAATGAGCTTGTAGCTTTGGTGACAAGTTGCATCTTGGGAGCTCAAGGCAAAATGAAGCATCATAGAATGAGTGCTAGGATCTCTTACAGAAAAGCAACAAGAACGCGTCAGGGAAAGGAAAAAAGCCGTTGCAATACCCTGCTTTGTTTTTCATGGGAAAACTGAAAGCCTTTATTACGGCAACTAGTAAATTGATAGTTTAGCAATGTGCCTTATTAACAGACCAGGTTGGTTTACCTAATGAAAGTGTTTTCCGCTCCATTAGAGGCAGAAGCCTGATACAGTACATGGACAAAGCAAGAAATCACACTGGCAATCCGCCTTTAGGAAGAACCATATTAGCTGGGGGACCTCAAGATTCCCAGCACAGAAGTGCTGACCCCGACACCATCTCCAACACCTACAGGAATAGAAAGTGCTCAGCACATTTTAAAATTGAAACAGAAGTGCTTCTGATGGTTTAGACAGCAACTGGAAAAAAAAAAAAACAAGAAGACAAACACACAACCTAGCAGATAATCACCCACCGTCCTCTCTGCTCACTTAGGGCTCAAGAGGAGTAGTGAGAATTGTGAGGATGCTCCAATATCCAGCTACCTCCCTTGACCACTAGTTCCCACTCTTCTGAACACCTGCACTTCCAGATTACACCATTCAACATAAGCTTTTATGAGGAACCTCATAAAAATCCTGCAGATCTGCAATCCTGCAATGCTGTGATGACAGGCCACATGGACAGCCTCACGAGGAGGGCATCAAAGAGGTGCAAACACAGCCAAGACCCACTAGCTGCTGGTAATGTGAAAAAAAGCTGGGGACCTCTCAGAGAGGCCGAGCAGCCACCATGGGTAGGAGCTGACAGAAGCTGACTTGAGCAGGGTAGAGGGTAGTTACCACATGCTGACATCTCCTGCTAGATCACAGCTAACGTAGCTTTTTTCTTGCCTTTTTTGGGAAGAAAAGAACACATGCAATTAAGAGTGCAATAGCATTCTCCCTAGCCACAGCCTTTGCAAAACTCTGGAAACACCCTAAGACCTGAAGCTTCCACAGCAGCTCCCAGCCCTGTGCAGTCAGACTGCCTGCTCAGCATCTACCATACGCTCCTACATCCTTGAGAAGAGTCACCAGACGCAATCCACAGCAGCCTAATAGTACAACTAAGAACTCTACTGAGAAAAGGAGAAGAAAGGTTCAAGATGCCTTTGTTAGCTGCAGGAAGAAGTAGAGACAATAGCCCAAGTAAGCGAGGAGATGGAAGCTAGGTAGAGAAAGGGGGCCACAAGTGTCAGGAGGGAACACTCCCTCCATGGAGTGAGGCATCACTTCAGCAGGAGCCCTATTCCTGCAAAGCTGCTTCTTTAGCCCACTGAAATCTTTTCACCCAGAGAAGACTGTAAGAGCTGAAGCTCTGACCAACTGGCCATATGGAAAGCCTTTAACAACCTCTTAACACAAGGGCAATGGCTTCTACATCCTGCCTAAATTCTAAATTACAGCTTCAGTAATTACAAAATTCCTATCTGGAATTCCCCCTCAGTTTGTGCCCGAGGAGTCCTTTCTTCACTTTCCATTGCTAAAAACTGCTGGAAAGTGTTGCTAGCACTGTGGTGCTCTAACAGCCAAGTAAATAGGCAACTGATTTTGTAGCTGCCAAAGAGCCCAAAAGGTTCAGTTATTTAGAAAGAACTGCACTAAGTACTATGCTGGAGAGTGCAGTTGGAAGAAAAGGTGAAAGTGAGACTACACTTGACCACAGAAAGTGAAAGGAAGAGGCTGCTTATGTTCTTCTTACTTGGAAGACAATATTAATTTGCAGCCAAGGAAAATCACCTCTTGGTGTAGACACAAACAGCCCACTGGGTGAGGCTAGGACAGAGCTGGCTGTCCCACCAGCAACCACAGCAGCTCACAAACAAGACAATCCAAACAAAGCTTTATATTTAAAAAAAAAACAAACAAAAAAACAACCAAACACCATGCTCCTGCATCATGTTCTACAGATCTTCAGGCAAGTTTTAGATACGACAGGCCCAACAAGTGCTGTTCACAATTCAGGCACAGCTCTTCCAGTGGCCAGCATCACAAGAGGAGATGATTTTAGGATCTTGTGTGACAAAACTAAAATTCAGGGTTTCAAGAGATTTCAGAACAGAGTGGGACCCTGACACATGAAGGAAAGAGACAAGCGTGCTGAGAAGCGCAAAGAAACCAGCCTCTGGAATACGCAGCACCATTTTCAAGTATAGAGGATCTCTGAACATATGCTGCCCTTTCTCTGCTGGACCTACACCTTCTGCTCCCATCCCCTTAGGGATGGTGAAGCTTGAGACCCATGCAGTATTGGCAAGCACTACCCTCCAGGCAAGTCTTCAGCAGTAAAGTCACAAGGTCTTCCTTCACAAGTGAGCATTGGAGAGGAGACAGTGCATTTCCCACACCGTTCTGACCCAGAGGATGCCCCTTAGAGGCACACATTAAAATACTTCTCAGTCTCCCCTTCACCAGTGGGGAGTGCACCTGAGCTAGAGCTAACCCAGCAGCCACAGCAGCCAAAAGATCTAGCACAGCCCATACAGAAAATGTGATGCTTCCCACACCTTACTCTTCAGTACTGTCAAGACAGGTCAGTGAAGACAAAACCACTGGTTTAACCTGTTGACTATATCACTTTCTTGTTTTATCATTCTCTCTCTTAGTCCCCTCAAGATACAGTTAAATGCTCTTTCTCAATGTATGCCTAAAAACCTAAAGGAAAAGCTTCCAGAGGTTTACTATCAGTGCAACGCCAGTGACTCCAGCTGAAATCAGGACCCCAGAAAACCAAATGCCACAGAACGGGACAGTCCCAGTCCTGTCCTACTTACCTGAGTGTGCCTATGCAGGTAGAACCAGACCTTACATCAGCAGATATGCACCACTGCCCATCTACAAGCTGGGCAGCTGCCACTGTGCCCTCTGCTTGAGCCATTGTGTCATCCTGCAAGGGGTCGGGACATTTCAGTGAGAAGTGACACAACCGGCCCAAGCCTGGCACCCTGCAGACCTCTTTACACAGCTTCTGGATCAGCAGCTCCAACCAGCTCAGAGCTCTAACCAGTCCATAACTCACACAAGCCTCTCAACTCCAGCTCTCAGCACATTTCTTGATCAATTCAGGCATCATTTTTAATATCTTTTAACTTCCAGCAAGTAGATATCTTCTAAGAATTTGACCCATCGGAATTTAAAAAAAGATTCTGTCCCTGCCCATTTAAAAGCTATTGCTAACTTTGAGGGCAATACTTTCCAGAACTAAACCCCACATGCCACAACACACAGGAAATAAGCATTCTTCTTCCTAAATACATTCCTCTCCTCAACTCCTTTTGACCTATGCGTCTGTCCCTTTGCCTTTTTGGCTGTCATCATCAAGATCTGGAGCAACAGCTGAAGCATCACTCTAACTGAGCTCTCACAAGAGAATAAAACATCTGTTTTCCTCCCTCAGACTGAAAACAGACGCCTTTTTTCAGTTGTTTCCAACAGATACTCAATTATGACAGCATAGCGAAGCACAACGCATCTAAATTAGGGCACACCCTTGGACCACACTGGTGCATGGCATGTGGTCAGAAACCCAAAGAGGTTTTGCAATCTCGAGCGAGCTACCTATCCATGAGTACCTGGGGTCTGAGACACCACACACAGGCAAGGGTAGATTTCTTACCTTGGCACTTAGAGGCTGCAGATGCCCGCAGAACTGGTCTGGAGCAGAACACATGCACCAAGCACTATGCACTTGCACTGCAGTTCAGCTGGTACTTGTGGCTTTTTCTAACAAGCTGTCTGTAAAACCAAATTCCATACATATAACACTGCTCATCTCCTTCACCTGGTGTTCCAGGTCTGAAATAGGTGACAGCTGTCACCATGGGACAGCTGTTGAACAAAATCTGCCTGGAAGGAGTTATACTGGCTATTGTAGTCCTGTTGGAAACCCACTGCTACACAAAACTCATGCAACTGGCTCCCATGGAAGCCACAGGGAGACCTAGGAGAGCAGCCCGGCAATAGCTGGTTCAAGATCCAACCTGAGACACAAGGGTGGGCTGACATTGGTAAGACTCAGCTCAACCAGTACTCATGCTGTGTCTGGTCCTGGGGCTGAAGCACTCCAGTCACCAGAGCTGTTAAACTGGTGAGACACTTTACAGAAAACAAAAGAACAAGGGAAGAGAAGGGAATTCTTCACCCTGCATTGTTTGAAGGAGCCAGCATTTTCTTAAGGGAGGAGAACATCTGAGCAGCTGATGGCACAAGTGGAAAAACAGTTGGAAAATTATAGGGACAACATACATTTTGGCTTCTACATCACATTTAACATTAACATATCACATTGGCTCTAGAATCACTTTTAAACAAGTCAGGCAAATAGTTCCTATCAATGCTCTCATGCTGCAGCTACACAAACAACCATCCCTCACATTAGAGGCTTCCACAAGTTCTTGTGGATTGATACAAGAAAGGAATTCATTAAATGTTTAACTAAATCATTAGCTCTTAGATTAATGATCTTAAATGGAACTCTTGAGAAACTGAAATACATCAGAGGAACAGAAGCTATAGATGTAATACAAGAAGCCACTCAGTTCAGCACAGGCTACACAAACAGCTGACACCCTGGGAAAGCACAGCCAGATGAAGCAGGTACCTCCTGGACAGGCTCTACTCACCTTTCTCAATGTTTTTACCATGTCCTTCTCTACTTCATCTCCCATCATTATTTTCAACACAACAAAAGGTAAGCTGAATCAAGTGTTTAAATAGCCATTTTGATCGTGATTTTAGATGATCAGTTGCCTTGCTTTGCAATTCAGTTATTTTCACAAAACGGTTTGTTCTCACTGGACACTTGTTAACATGAACAGCCTTCTAACTTTCTGCTGAACAGGATATACTATATATTAATGCAGGCAGTTAACAGCACAGCATACCTTTATAAAAATGCAAAAACCTAAGACTTAATACAGCTTAGCAGAAGAGGCTGGGCCATGCTTGGGGGTTGGGGGTGGGGACAGACAGTTTTTTTTTCATCCCAACACAGCAGAAACTTGAAGCAACACTGAAAAGCAACTCTGAAGAAATGCAACCCACTGGATGCAAGTTACACTTCACCTCATAAGGGGAAGGGGAAAAACAACTTTACAACTTGTTCCTTCTAAATAAAAACAACATTGACTAAAGAAAACATTTACTAAAGAAATGCAGAAACATTTGTAATTCAACAAGGAAGGGACTCAGTTGTTCCTCGTCATCACAGCCAGGTTCAAAGGTGGATTTTTTTATTTTTTTTGTCTCTAAGATTGTAAGGGAGGTTTGGTGGAGTTTTCTAATCTGTAAGTTATATGCCATCTTAAAACTGAAATCAGCAGCACCAATACCTTTAAAAATGTGCCCTTTGCATCTTTGAAGCCTCTTCATTCTAAGCCATCTCATTTCTTTTTATTCATACAGGTTGGAAGTTACGCAAGCCTCCCTGCTCCTGTAACTTCAGATGTGGTTTCTTGACTTCAGTTTGGAATAGTTGCAAAGTGCCCCATTAGTATTAAGCAACACCTTTTACGCGGAAAAGCACGGTAATTCTGAGAACTCCCAGAACCAAAACCTGATGTCTTGTGAACTCTGAAACAAGATAGACACAGTGCCGGACAAGATACTGTGCCATTGTTAACCTGAACTGAAAAGGATGCTGCTTTGTTTCCTCCCATCCAGCCCTACTACACATTCTGTACCAAGTTAAAAGACATAATCGCTCTTTAGCCTTTAGCACAATAGACCTCACCAATAAAATCGGGTTAGAAAGGGTGTCCAAAGGCCATCTAGTTCAACACCATTTCCACCTCACTGCTCAAAATTAGATGAGGTTGGTCACATTTCTATAAACCATTTTGTTTTAGTTGATTCTTAACATAAAGAACATAAAGCTGCTGTTGACTTCATGTGTTCATTAAAACTTGAAACAGTTTTACATATTCTAGTTAGAAGCAACCCTGTCAACTCATGACTTTATTTAATGAGCTTCTGTGCCACCACCGATAAGACCTTGCTGGCAGACTGTGAAACAGGAAAACTGACTTTATTTTTTTTTTAATCTTTATCTAGGTTCAGTAGTACAAGCCAGGCAACAATTTGTAGCCCCCAAAGACTCCAGCTACATGATCTGATCTATGACAATCTTGGACTTCAACAGGGTTTCATGAAGGTATAAAGGACCTGAGACATGGATCAGGCAGCAAGATCGGCACACGCATATGCCAAGTTCAAATACTGCCAGCCATAGTAGGAACTGGTATATTCTTTTCAGAAAAGAATTGGCATCGGGCTTTTGGTTTATTTATCTAAGAGGTTTTGTTTAACTTGACATCATCTGATAAAAGTAAAAAGTTCAAAGTCACACACAGTGATAGGCTCCAATTACTACTCCTCTCTCCATCAGTCTGTGTCAACAGCAACTTTGTTCAGGAAGGAGGAGGGATTGCTGCAGGCAAGTCTCTTGCACTCTACCGCACAGAGATCATTTCAGAAGAACAGGAGATTGAGTTTCACAGATAGTAACCATGTCAGACTAGAAAACATTTAGAGAAAGAGGAGTTAAGACGTGTAGATGCCCAAGGATAACACCAAGAAACATAACATGCTTTCCTGATAACACTGCCTGTGGTGCAGGTTAGAGATCGCGTGGCTACTTTTTCTTACAACATCTGCATTGAACAAAAAGTCAGGCAGATCAGTTGCTAAGTCTTCCACAAAATGACCAGCAACTGATTAGGAAGGGGACGCAACTATAGTTACCTCTCTTCTTGCCCTTCTCTTGTAGGCTAATAGCACTTTCCTGCACCCTAGCAAGACAGGAAATACAAACTAGTGTTTTTCAAGAGCTTTCATATCCTCATCTGAAACTACACAGCATTATTAGTATTGTAAACTTGTCACACTGAGGTCTAGCAGTACAGTCTGTATGTTGGAAAGAAGTACTATCTGGCTAATTCATATACATCTGCCTGCACTGTTGGGACTGTGCCAGCATGCAGTCCAGTTACAAACGAAGTTCAGCCTCAGATCTATACATACAGGAAAAAAAAAATCCAGGCAGAGCTACTCGTATGCTCACATCACCATTTAAAGATATTTCTCCTCCCTCCTTCAAAGGACTTAATTTTATTTTTTTTTTGAGAGTGTGCATATACATTCTGTTCCTTGTCTTCGAATTCATACATCAAAGAAGATGCCACAAACAAAAAGCAACACTGAAGCAAAGCACAGATTCTTCATTAACTCTTTCTCTAAAGAAAAGAACTGCAAGAGATGTGCAGACCCTGCACTGTTTTTTAATGTATCTTGACCTTTTAATCAACCAAAGGCAAGTAGTTTAGATTTGCTGCTACAGGGCAGATTCTGACCCATCAGACTAGCATAAAGACAGAATCTGAAGCCAGCTGACTGCACTCACATCATTCTCCCCAGAAACAGAACAGGGGAATCAGCAGTCACTGCATGTTTCTTACCTTTTGATAACTTAATTCAGACCTTAAAGATCACCTAAATTGTATTAGGTCGGGACAAACAACCCCAGAAACAGACTTCTAGCTAATAAGCTACTTCAGTCTACTAGGTAGATCATATGCTCCTTAAAGAGTTGCCCAATTACGTGCTGACCTTACATATGCCTTGATGGTTTAAGTGACTCATTAAATAATCCAAGATAGTGGAAACTTTATTTTGCAAGACAGATAAATTCAGTTGCATTATTTTTCCATAAAATTCTTCTTGATCATTAGATAATTAGGACTAGAAATCAGAATATGGCAGCACCAACACCTCCCTTTTATTCCTCATTCCCAGCAAGAAAGAAACACAAGGTCCCAGGCAAAATACCCATGGAAAGCAATCTCACTCCCTGCTCCTCAGAGCTTAGCCTGAAATCCCTTCTTAGAAGGGTTTGAGAAGGGATATAATACTAATCAACACCAGCACTGGTTTTATTGTTCCTTTCGCCTGTGTAAAGCGGCATGCAGGCAAATAGCACCCTTCCAGCCTACACTGTCTCTGCAGGTACACAAAGATTTTGTTTCTGACTTTACACCGAGGAAACCGTGCATTTCCAGCTGACTCTGGGCACCACAAAACAGCCTTGCAGCAGAGCCAGGATTACGCTCCCAGTTTGCCTCCCAAGGCTTTGCCCAGGTCTTCATCCCCTGCACAGGGGATGTGGGTCTGACCCATCTCTAAGGGCCCTAAGCCAGGGGAGGGGGTCAAACAGCAACATCAGAAGAGATCTTAATGCAAACCTCTGGGGTGGGGAACCCATGACCCAGCACACTAAAAGTGACTGCTAGAAAGGAACTGTTACAACATAACCAATAGCTCGTTTTTGCTACAAGTTATGTCCTGCCTAAATAGCCTTGAGTGAACGATTTTCACACTGTGCCCACCCGCTAAAAGCCTGAAGGTCAGTTCAAGTGGATCCAAAACTTGCACCTCCCATCAGGGTCCCATCACAACAGTGCCTCCCACACCTTCAGCTTTCTGGGTTTTGGTTAAGCCTAAGGAAAGGCAGGTTTATGTAATAATAGTAATTAACTGTCAGATCATGGCTGGAGGATTTTGAACTTCGAACTCCCTGGACACAGCTGCCCCCACAACCACAAAAAACAAAGAGCAAGGCCAGCATGGGCCATGCTCAGGAGGGAGCTGACAGACACACTGCAGCTCTCCTGCCCCACCAAGTTAAAGCAGAAGAGCACAAGTCAAACCAGTTTTCTGCTCACATAATTGCAGTTCGGGAACTCCTTTTGAGGCAGGCCTAAAAGCCATCGCTCGCTCCTTTCAAGCTCTCGCTATATTCATTAGGCTTCTCTCAATATAGCAGCATGCTGCAGTTCAGCCTCAGTCCACGTGCAAGGTGTACTCTTCCTCAGGCTGCAAAGCTAACCAGGAATACCAAAAAGGTAGGCTCACCAAGGAAGGGCTATGAAAGACTATGCCCATTAAATGAACACAGTCACAAACCAAAGCCTAAGGACCATTGACACCACCAGTCACTTCTGCCATGTATCTCAGACGACTGCAAGACACTTTATAAGCACAATGACCACCAAGGGAAAGTACAGCCCAGCTGACTTGTCCAGGACACTTCTGCTGCAGCCAAGAGAATAAGCCTTAAAGACCTTTTCTCTTGTCCACTGTTGCTTTCCAGGTTGTATATGCAAGTTCACCCGGAGGAGACTGACTTGAGCACTCCGCCTCAAAGGGCAAAATTCCCTGTGCACACAGATCAATCCTACCATCTTCTACTGATCCCCTCCCCAGAAACGCTTTTAATTCATATAATCACATTCTTGATGGCAGCAGAAGTTCCTACCCAGGGTGACAAATCAACACTGTGACCCACTTGTCTGCCACAGCACGAGAGCTTCACAACACTGTCTCCTTGGTATGACTGTAGCTGCACTCACCCCATCTGCCAGCGTGCTCTTTTCCCTGCCACATGCTGTGCCTTTCTAGAGATTACAAAAAGTATCTCTGCCCACGACAATGCCTTTAAAGTTTCATCCCACATCTCCCCCCCTCCTCCTCTTCGTTAATGACACTGCTACAGAACTGGATCTAGAAACCAGAGCAGCTAGCGTAAAATGGCTAAAGATTAATTTAGGAGGTCTTCATTAAATAATGAAGACGTTACACCTCCAAGGGTACATGATCCCTCAGTCAAAGGGACACATAAGCAAAGCCTCTGCCTTTGAGCAGATCTATCTACAGGCTAGTGAGGTGGCTCTTCTCTATCCTTCAATTACTTATCACCTTTCTGGGATGAAGAGAGCAGTATGCCCTTATCCCAGAATCATGCCAGATCCCGCAATCAGAGGACGCCGTAGCACAGACAAAACTCCACCAATACACTGCAGAACAAAGCACAAACTACTAGCCTCATTTGGCAGACAAGTAAACAGAGTGGAAACTACATTGAAGAGATTTTGCTAGCATGAACTTGAACAAGGGTGGTGATCAACTTTTCCCATATCCTCCAGCAGGATGAAGAGAAATCCTCTTAGATTAGCTAGAAAGGAAATTAAGCAGGAAGAGCAGAGGGGCACTGGAGCAGACTCATTGAGGAGGCTGTGAAATCTTCAAAGGACGTATTTTAAGCATAGGTTGGATAAATGTCTGACAGAAGATACCTGGGTACATTTGGTTGTCTTCTGTGAAGACGACACTGGATTTGACTGTTTCCTGAAGTCCCTTATATTACAATACCTACCAAGCCTCAAAATTTCCTCCTTACCATTAGAAATACAGTATCAGCAAAATAAGTTATGTTACTAGTTGGTAAACCTCCTTTGTGAACAATAGAAGGCAAACTGACAATAGACTCCTATTAGCAATCCACTAATAAATTACACTGGCAAATACGAGTTACTCCCCAGGGTAAGGCTGACACCCTGGTCAACAAAACTTTACAACAATGGCTTAACTCAAGAGTAATGTACAACCACAAAGTATATAAAGGCTAAGGTGAACCCTAGACTCCCTCTCCTGTGTCTAAAACCTAAACCATATCCATCCTTTCTTTCCCTGCAGGATCCTTAACTCTACACCAATGACCCCAACTAAAACACAAACATAAATACAATTTTCTTCTTGACAAAACTTATTTTGGGCCCAGCTTTTAGAAGTATGCATGCATGTCATTAGATTTCTTGGAAGAACAAACTAGGGAAGCGCTCACTCACAGAGAATATGAAAGAGCTTCCCCCTTGCTGCAAGCAAGATGCAAGGAGGCATTTGGATTCTATCATGCTGAACTGCTCCAAGACTCAATAAAACTCCTCATACTTGTGACATTCATTATTCAACGGCAAACAATAGGTCTTAATAAACCTCTGGCTATTCAGAACAGATTTCCAATCACCCATACATCTAACTTCACAGACCACACATGCTGGACATCACATGAAAGGGAATCAAGGTTAGCATATTCAGCTATCTCTATCAGTTTCCATCTCAATGCAAATCAGTTGTGCTGCTTTGCTACAGCAAGACCTGCTACTAAAGCCAGAATAATACACAGACCAGCCCTTTCCCAATGAAACTGAACCCATTTATGCAACATTAAGTGAGCTAAACCTTGTAAAAAAAGTCCCCAGGCCACTCAAACCAATATGAAGTACACTTTAGGCTTGTAGTGTTTTAGCTCATCAGGGACGAGTTTAAATTAAATCGTACGAAAGTGTGTCAAAAAAGAATTTGCGAAGTTTCCCAAACCTTAAGATAGGGAAAGTGTCTTCCCTCTGTGTAGTTAAGATCCACCACTGAATGAAACCCTAAGGTGAGGTCTATGCCAGGAAGCTTTCACACATCGTCCTTAGCTGCTGGCTCTGGAGGGGGCAAGAAACAAGCTGAATTTGTTAGACATCCTCCCTCAACTACAGAGGTCTTGACATGAGCCCCCAGTTTCAAATCACTACAATGGGCTCACACAGACAGCATCCTCAATTTAGTAATCACATTATTTTCCCAAAAGAATAGAGAAGAGAGTTAGGAAGAGGGAAACACATTACACACTTGGACACTGTATACTGTCAGTCAGCGGCAGAGATGCCAGCTGAACCCAGGTCTGTAACAGCACAGTTCCTGCATGTGGCCCAAGCCTTGTATCTCTGCTGACTCAAGCCATGAGGTTCACAACCTGTGCTCCCAGACCTTGCAAAGAGATTCACTGCTCCTCCTTTAATATCCTGTGAGGATATTAAACAGCCCAAGTTAGCAGGAAAGAGAAACTTTTCTTTTAAAACCTTATCTCATGAGATTTCTTTTCTTCAGGACAGCCTGAATGACATAAAGGCAGAGACCCCCAAAACACATTAGCTACCACAGGCTGGTCGTACACATTAACATGTAGTACTCATATCACATTATTGCAATGCCTATTCATCTTAAAACCACAGTAAAAAAAATACAGTCTAGCTCATGGTTAAGGTTTCATAAAAAGTCATATGCAGTCTCTGAACACTCAGATTTTCTCCAGAGCTTTCCCATGAACACAGATGAACAAAATGGGCAAGAAATTTCCAAGCAGGCGACTCTGCACTGCTGCTAGAACTGTCTCCTCTTACTTCCTCTAATGCAGGGCACAATCTCCCACAGGCAGGGACTGTGTCGCCTTTGTGCCTGCAAACACTGCAAGCAGTACAGAAACAATCAAAAAAGGTATGCTAGTGTCTGCAAGGTATCTAAAGCTTCATCTCATGAGCCACCCTACAAATACACTGGACTGCTATTCTGACTGCCTATGCAGAAAAGTTTGGTTGTAGTGCAGATCTGTGATTTGCAAACCTGGATCTTGTCATTACCACCTTTGTTTCACAGCCTCAGCATCCAAAGGAGGGAGAAGGGTTTGCTGCAAGCTAAAAGTCAATGGCAGGCTCTTCAGTATTAACTCCTCTTCACTATCACTCTCCTCTTATTCACATACAATAAAATCCACGCAGCTCCTTCACAGGCCAGACTGGGAGCAGTACTAGCTGTCTAAGAGGGATCTGCAAGAGAAGTTTTCGTCTTTCAAACCTAGACTACGCAGTATGTTCAGGAAGGGAGAAATGACAAGGCTCTGCCCTCTAGTCATTTCCCAAGAGCCCAAAATACTGGAGGCCACCAGCTCAGCAGCAACTATGTCCCTTCCCATAGCTCCTGAGTGAATTCACCATGGTGGTTTTAGGAACTGGGTGAACAGAACAGACCCAACAACCGAATCCTGCCAATACACTTCTCCCTTCTTTAAACACCATCCTTGAGGCCTGGGGGAACAAGGCATCATTAACCTGGAACGGGAAGCACCTGCATGTGGCATTAGCTAGAGCACCTGCATATACAAGCAGGAGAAAACACCTTTTCCCCTGAAGCTAACTCCTGCAAAGGCACCTGCTTTCCCAGCAAACATTTACACCAGCAGAAACCCAGTTCCCACTCAGTTGCTCACAGTTCAGCAACCCAAACAGATGGTCTCTAACTTGTAATTACACACACAAAACCCACCTGCGATAGTTTAATCATGTTCTTATATCTAAAGGGGCAAGGTTAGCAAGCAAACCACCCAGCCTGTCTTCCACATAGTGAGAAATCCTCAACAGGAATTTGTGGAGCAGCCTCCATTCTTTTGGGAGCTGCTTACAGCTTCACAGAAACAAGGCAGAAAATGAAGAGTGTGAAAAGTAACCAGGGACTTCCTCTCCACTACAGAGTCACCTTGCCTGCCAGCCTGCTTCAGTCACGCAGACAGAGGAGGGCTCCCTCCCACCATGTCTGGTACAAGCATTAGTTCCTAACACTGGTTCTGTACCTCTCCCTCCAAACGGAGGTGACAATACCGCACACCAGGCTCTTGTGCTCAGTCACATCACAGCAGGCCAAGGAAGCTCCAAACCAGCCTGGTAAGCAAAAGCTCTGGGCTGCCAAAGCTGTGGCGGGCAGACTGCAGGCAGAGCAAGAGCAATGTGCCCCAGGAGCCAAGTTACCTAATGCAACTGCTGGTGAAGCAAACAGAGGAGAAGAAAGAGGGAAGAGCTTCTCCACACGAAGCAGAAGACAGCAAAAAAGAACATCTCTACTACTGGTTCAGCAAATATTCTTGTATCTTCAGTACAGTTTCTTTTCCACTGAGAGGGCAGAAGGGAGGCAGGATACACTGCAAATACCCTGCACCACTTTCTATCCAAGTCCCACAAGGTCCAATTTCTGTAGCTCCAGAAGTATCAAGCAGGAAAGAAAACTTAAAGTCAAGTCAAAGGAAGCAGGAGAGAGGCATAGTCTTACCTCCTGTCCAGCCCTGGGTGTTGGTTTGTTGTGTTTTGGGTTTTTTTTGTTTGGTTGTTGTTGTTTGTTTTTTTTTTTTTTTAATTAAAGAAGAGACCTTCTGCTAACGCAGTTTGGAGAACATTGTATCTGAGAGCAAAGTACTGTTCTGGCCACCAGCAAGAATCAGCACAAGCTCCTGCTTGTAAAGGGAGGAAGGACATCAGGCAGGAACCTGGCTCCCGTGGGCTTGTCACACCTACAGCCACAGGAACACATGGCCATCAGGACCAGCACAACTGAATGAGAGACACAGCTCAGTAGGGCTCAGCAGGACCTACCCTCAGCACAGCCATGAGGTAAGAGCTGTCAGGGAGAAAAGCCATTCTCCCACTCCCCTTTTGGAAGCTTTGCTGGATGTGTTGTGAGCTGAGCTTCCAGACCTGCCTTCCAGACCTTCACTTCACTGGCAGCACAGTGACTAGTTCAGAGGCCAAAGAGCACTAAAATTCACTAGCCCGTTGCCAAATTTTCCCTGTAGGATTGCTTTGCTACTTTATCTGTGAACCAGGAAATAAATACAACCTCTGCCTTAATGCCCGGTGACTAAAGAACATAGCATCAATATTTAAAGCAATGCAATTCCCTTGACAGAAAGCAACACATTTATGCCAAGTTTATTCTTCAAGCAGGTAAATGCTGCAGGCTTCACTGATGGGTTTAGCCATTTTGTTGGTCTGAGAAAACAATTCCAGATCCTTTTGCATGAAAAGCGCTACAGAATTTTAAAAATTTATATTAGTCTCATCCTTCCAAAATCATTTTATTTGCTTTTGATCTAGCATCAAAGACTTTCAGGATACATGTACCATTAACTATGCCAATCAGAAGCGCAGTGACTCTTCAAACCAACTACTTACAGTATATGTAGAGAAAAACACGCATTAAATATTTCTAAACCACACTTTGCAAGATCAGGGGAGAAGCACAGGGTTCCTGCTACCAAGAAGGACTTCCAGGGAGTTTTATACACAGATTAGGTCTAGAGAAGACTTCAGACATCAGGAGTCAAATAGCATTATCTGCATTGACAGAGTCCATTAAATGCTCCAACCCAAATATTGGGGGCAAATACAGCCCCTACTGGAAGACGACACTACACAAGGCATGTGCCATCACCATAGTCCAAGACCCACCAGGCCTAGAAAACTACATAAAGACTGACATGTGAGGCTCAACTGTCCATAGTGCAGACGGATCACTTATTGCTCATTACTCACAAAAAAGCATCAAAAAAATAGGAGATCTACAGTTCCCCTGAAACAGAACATTTATCTCCCCCTGACTTGCCCATTGCAGACTCCTGGTGCATGTGCACAAACTTGCTTACAGCAGAAAGCTGGAGCTCACCGCATTAAGAAGAAAATTAGCTGTGCAAGTCAAATGAAGAGCATATGCTTCTTTTCAAGTTTTCTTTTAATCTTTTGATGCCAGATAAAAGGAAAAAATAAGATCCATCTCACAGGTATGCAACTGTTCCCAAAATGAGCACTGAGCAGCAGACACTCAAAACAGGCACAAAGATGAAAACAATATCCATATGCAGCTTAAATGTGTCATCCACAAACACTGAACCTGCCAGCGAGAAAGAAGAGGATCACGTGGCAAAGGACCCCTCCAGCCTTACCTGGGTTCAGTCTCCATCACCCTCCCTGCCGAGCCTCAACCCTCCATTCAAAGGAACAGGATGCGCCTGGAGTTCTTAGAAGAATCTGGACCCTACTGCAGGTCCTGGGAAAGCCAAGTATCTGCTGATGGGCTCTTCCAAACACCTCATTCTCAGCTCTTTTATTTGCTACAGAACAATACCCCTTTGAAATAGGATGACACAACCTCCCCTGACTGATCACCTAGCATTGACCCAACAAATAAGGTTCTGCACAAGGACACCCCTTCGTGACTGAAGGAAGCCTTAATTCCAAATCACAATCCAGCTTGTAATGTCGGATAGTCAGCTGCTCTCCTCAGAGACATTTATACCTATAATGATTAAAGTCAAATGAGACTCTAAATTTCCTTCAAAATAACCAAGAGCAGAATACAGGATGTCAAAACAAGCATTGTCTGGAAGCAGAGGGAACATCCTTCTCACACCACTGATCCGGGAAGGGCAAAGGAAACAGCAAGAACAAGAGAAGTAAAAAACTGATTGAAAACAGCATTATCTGTCTATCATCAAGCCACATTATTTTAAAGAACACAGCCAGTGTTCTCTTTACCCTACATTATTTGCACCAATAACAGATTTTTAGATGCAGAAGGGCGTCATCAGTTATATCTAATACATATGGTTATATTATCAGTTAATCTGATATCCTATGTAATACAGTTCATGAAATCCCAACCAGTTCCTCCTGCACTAATTATTTTTTGTGAATAAAGCATTTCTTCTGGAACAGCAAGCGTTAGGGCTTAATCTGATTTAAGATTTTCAAATTGAATAAAGGCAGATGATCAGAACTAAGAATTCTGACCAACAATTTATTTTTTGTTAGATACAAGCATTGCATACACAACAGTCAAATGCAGAAAGACACAAGCGTTTTTCCCATTTGCCAAAAAAGGACCTTGCCACCCAAGATTCACACGCAGTAGTTTTCAAGCTTCTGAAGTGTACAGGCACCTACATACTCTTTAGTAAGGATGTGGATCTCTGGAGAGTGAACGTAAACCCACAGGCAACAGCCTCACTTCCTTCAAGTTATCTTTTTAGCTCCCTAAACGATAATCTGAGTTCTACAGAGACCAGAGATGACAGGTGGGAAACTGGTGCACGCTCCAGCCAGACTGCAAACAACCAGAGAGCTTGGGTTGCTCTCGTATCAACTCCTGTAGCAGTACAAACACCAGTAATAGCCCAAGAATTTTTTCCATCTCCTATTGCATAAAAGCTTTATACAAAACAGCATCTTCCAAAGACGCTGCATTCACACAATGCCACAGTAACTGACATGGAAGCCAAAATTTGATCAAAGTTCACATTTATTTGACTATAAAAAGCTAGCATGTTAAGAGAACCAATGTGTTTTTACTTTAAAACCACCGAAACTATCACTAGGAAATACAGATTCAAAAGCTTCAAGCAGGGGCAGTGGGAAAATCCTAAATTTCAATCACATACTCTGACTTCTGTAACAAAAAAGTAAACAAGATTAATTACCTCCCCCAATTATCTATTATTAAAGGTTAGCCTCAAAGGAATGTCTCCCAGAAAAAAAAATAAATCCATAAGAAACGAAATTCCAATGTAAATTAATCCTTATTAACATGCACACAAGTAACACAGGCATAGATGTTATTACAAGCATTTCAAGAGGTAAAACTAAAAAAAAAAAAGAGACAGATCTTTCCAACATTAGCTGTGGTGTTCATCCAAAATTACATCCTACCTCCAGAGAGCCTGCACATGGGCATGCTTTAAGCAGCACATTGCAGCAGGTGGGGTCAATTTGAGTTTGCCCAACTTTAATGGCAGCAGGATCTGGCTGTTAATTAAGTACCAGATTTCCCATTGTCCCAACCCTACCACACCTTTCCTGATTAAAAAAAGTAGCTTTTAGAGCATTTTTGTTTTAGTTGCTGCTCAGCCAAGTTTGGCTGTAGAGCTGTTTTCTGGCATGCATTCCCTTATCAAAACTGCTGCCCTCATTTATCACAAGTGCCTTTCTAATGCCCAGAAAGCAACCTCCAATGACACATTTAATTTAACATCCTCCAGCTTGAAGATGCCAGTCACCCACAACTGCTGATAGCCATGAAGTAAACAGAAGGAAGATAAACAGGCTCACATCATCTCCTTGACATCCCAGAAGTTTTTCCTGGCTCACCTCCCACCCTGATGAACACCACCTCATCAAAGCCCTGCCCTCAGCCTCTTCTCTTTGCCTGTGCTTACCTCACCCCAATTACAAGAGGCACACCAGAACCTGTCCTCCTGTTCCATTCCTCTCAGTTGATTGCCACATGAGAGTCACCAGTGGATACCTCCCCACAGGGAATGCAGGGTCTATCCCACCCTCATCTTTCCCCACAGCCCCATCTTTCCTCAGGTCAGCAGCTCCCTTCTCCTCCAAGCTCCCAGCTCGTGCACACCTGCTCAGATTCCCCAGAGGCCTTTATCTAGACCTTCTGAACCGCCAGCATTACCCCATCTGCACAACTAGTTATTTGAGACACGGCCACTTACCCAGCTCCCCACACTTTCTCAACAGATGTCTCATACACCCAAAGCACAGCCTTTGCTCAGCAGTGTCTGCGGGCTGCAGCTGCACCAAATGAGCCCCTTTGGCCAGGGGCATGAAAACAGCATGCCAGCCACCATGCATAATCCAACAGAATTATACTGATGTTGGACCAACCATCTTGGGATCATCATAAAACACACTCCTGGAAAACAATTTAGTGATAAATTTGGATTCTAGTTAAAAACAGAAAACACCTAACACATGGAAGTCTGGAGTACCCACAGAGAGTATCTAGTACATATGCAGCAATTCATCCTGGCGCTCCTCTCTAAATCAACTTTCCCTTCACCTCATTTCCCTCCCCTATGTTAGCCAAAAGGACTGGCGAACCCATGAGACCCACATGACCTAGATGACTTCACTACTACGTCATGAGAAACCTGCTTTCCATAGATGAAGTCAGCAAACCACCCCCCACATGACTTCGTTTTGTATCAGAGCTACCACCTAGAAAAGTAACCAACTCTCATTATGAAGTGTTTGCCCAACTACAGCAGAGTCTTCTGCTACAAGTCCCATGCACCACTTTCTCCTGAAAATGGCAACCATCTCTTTGAAAGATGTCTGTAAGATAGCCATCAATTACCATTAGCCCCAGAGACCTCAGTGATAGCACAGTGAAGGGTAAACAGCTGAGAAAAGACCAGGTTAGTACCTAACACTCAATTAAAACTTCTCCCTGCCTAGGAACTTGTATAATTTCAAAGTTTGTTAAGTCTCTAGTCTTGCAGTATTTCACACAGACCTAAAATCCAGCCTTTCCCATTTGTCCTAAACAGCTAGAAGTTCTCACGTGGTTCTCAGTAGCTCCCCTTTCTGCTGTGACATACCCTTTTCCTTCCAGTTTTCACAAACATTCCAGCTCTGCCCCATTTTTATCAGTACTGCTGTAGAGGGAATTGTCTTATCCTTGTACTTGGGCTAGAACGATCCTTTTCACACCCCCATCCCTTTCTAGCAGTTCTGCACACTGGAGTTATCTCTGTACCTTCAAAGCATTGCCATTTCGTCTGAGATGCCAGCTCCTGCCTTCCCATTCATCTGTGGAGTCAGTTCCCACCATACCACCTCTACGTGCAAATTTTCAAACAAGAACCACTGCACTTTTCTCTGCACATGCCCTCCTGCTTGAGAAAAGCTTCTCATTAATTGTAAACTGGCTTATTAGAACAGGAAATTCCAGAAGGAAACGGATGAAATTGCATGGAGAGAATGGGACCCGAGCAACACAAAGAAAGCAGCAGAGCTCTTTAAAGGCAACAAGAACGCTCAGATCTTGACAGGGACTGGAGCTGGTGGAGTCTTTCACAAGACTTACTCACATAACTTATTCACAGTTCAGCAACATTATACAGGTAACAACTTTCCAAAGACCTAAAGGGACAGCAGGTAGAAGAGGCAGACAGTAGACTACCAGGAAACCCACCTATGCAGGCCTAGAAGAAAAAAGCTTTAGCCAGACAGGCAGGAAAAAAAACCACAAATATTTCAATCTGGTAGGTACCTCCTAAAACCTGTGTGCTTTCCATACAACATACAATCATTTCAAGAGAAATTCCTTTTGGAGGTGAAACAGTTCAGCCATGCACACAACTGCAGCACATCAGCACTCCTCAGGATACAACATAGCAGTGCTCCTCTGCAGGTCTCAGACTCAAACAAGGTACACAACTATCTTCTCCAGGGTCTTAACAAAAGCTAGGAGAGTACACTAGCACCTGCCCAAGGATCACTCTGTCCACAGCACCAAACAGGTTTAAGAACACGCACAGATACATTGTTTATTGAGGAGTACTGGGATAAATTGGTGCAACAGGACCAACTCCATCAGCTACGAGCAAACAGGATTCCCTCCAAAACTCAGATATGCTTTCTCAATTCCAATGTGAAATCTAGCATTGTCTATATTTATAAAGGAATTACAGAAATGGGGTTCTAAACAGGTCTGGCTCCATCAGATAACTTTGGTGGTGGGTGCACATCAGTAAAAGCCTGTAACATTCAGCTTTAAATAGCATTCCCTTTATTTAAGCTCCCAATAGTCAGACATTAAGTTCTCCTAAACCGTTAAAAGCAGGCATTTGTTCCACATCACTGCATAAGCAGCAATGCCTCCATTTGCGGTAAGATTTCCAATTAGACCCCATCATGACTATGTCACTTGATATTAGTCAAATGGACAGTCATGACAATACAAAGCAAAAACACTGTCTTTTAATTAAATATAGGTCTAACAGACACACAAAGAACTAAGACAATTAGCAGAAAGAGCTGGTTTCTAACATACCATTCACACTAAATGCAGATATTACTCAAACACTGTAATTTCAAAATACACTGAGCAGAAGCAACTTTGGGGTTTACATTTGCTACTACCAGGTTCTCAACCACCAAAAGACAGGCACAAACACTCTTAGCCTGACAAGATGGCAACGCGACAGTTAACCTTGCAATGCTTCCAGGTCCCCAAAGAGATCCTGCCAGCCTTCCCACCTGGGCGCATGTCCTGCCCATCTGAGCAGAGTCAGCCACAAGACAGGTATGGCAGGATGGGGCTCTACCACCTAATTTCTCATTGTGTCCATAAACTTCTCTTAAAAAAAAAAAGAGGTACCTTTGGAGATGAGAAAGCATTACTAAGCATGAAAATTTTCTTTCTCACAGTTAATTCAGGGCCCAATCCTACACAGATTCTTTCCTCTGGCTAAACTCCCAGCCACACTATAAAAAATTATCTTGCTTTCCACGCTCTGATAGCTGGGACTCTTTGCTCTGATTCTTGAATACTCAAATGTTGCTTTGTTTTAAAGTTTCATATTTGGCACAAAAGCAATACCAAATGAGGAACATAGCAGGTTTTGTCTAGTTAAAGAGAGATCTGATTTAGCAGGAAAGTAATAAACAATTCGTGGGAGGTAACATTGACTTGGAGAAAATCAGAGACTACATGTCTCCAGAGCGTTCCACACCTTCCCTCCTGCATTTAATGATATGGCCACAGAGCAGACGACACATGGGATACAAATACAAGAGGTAGCTTTATACAAACTCACACATAGCACAGACTGGCCATCAGAAACCTGGAGCTCTAAGCGAGCCAAACAGCAGGACAAACCCAACTGTGCTGAGCCTCCACCAGACTGTCACTGGAACCTTGCGTAGCTTATCTTAGAGTCAGCTCACATACCTTTAAGACAAACCCAAACTGCTGTGCTGTCATCACTGGCATCCCAAAAGCGCTTATATGGGAGTCAACTCATGCAGGCACTTCTAACACTGGGACACCTACCATTTAAGTGCTAATAAATTTTGTTAGAAAAACCAAGTTAAGAAACAAGTTTTCAGGCCTTGATTGTAAACAATAATACAGTGGATGGAACTACATGAGCCCTTGAGGACCCCCTGCAACCCAAATTATCCTGTGATCCTATGAGCTGATCCTCCTACGATACAGGAATTCTTATCTTTCATTCCCAAAATGCAACTACTGCCACAGGAAGGGCTGCCAGAGCCAGAATCACATACCAGAAAGAATCCCTTCAGACTGCCTAGTCTAGTGGGCTGGTCCTCCAAAAACTAACACAGGTGCACTTAATGCTAAGGACACATTAGAAGGTTGAGAAAAGATGCGCCAGGAAGAAAGAAATATATGTATCTTTATTACTATATAACAGCTATTTCTCAGTCTGATTTTTAAGGATGATATTGTTATATTGTTCATCATTCATACGTTCTTCCCTCTCCCCATAATTTCCAGATTCTTTAACTGATTTCAAACTTCAACCAGATGCGGCACAGAAAATAAGAGATCCCAAAGATATTATCCTCTTACAAATATAGTAACAAAGCAAAAGAGGTTCCATTAAGCAAAAGACTTCAGTATGAGGAAAACCACAGCATTAAACATCAGTAAATCTACATAGAAAAAAAACACAAAAGAAATGAGGCTTCATAAAACTTCCCTGCTTACAAAATGATTTAATTAAAACCAGGCAAAGTCAGGAGCAATTAGATCCCACTTCCAGTGGGATTGTCACTAGGTGATTTTTCATGCTTAAGTTCAAAGAATAATACAAGAAAAGCTTCCAAGAAAACTTCAAGGAATAATCCCACAAAGAAGACACAAAGAGTGTGTGTACTTTTAGCTGAGAAACTAACAGGCAGGTGAAGCTGGTGTTGGTGTGGGACCTGAGGGGCTGATTAATACTTCTTTCAGCATCAAGAGAACAACAGAACTCCACTGAACCATTTAGAGCCTCTGCTCATATCACCAAGATTGCCAAAAGTCAAGATGCCAGTAAACCCACCACTGCAACAAGCCTCCAGTTCAGGCAACAATCCTCGGGCAGGAGTCACCACAACAGGGAAAGGAAGGATTCTCCCCTACTCAACCAGCTGCCTGCTAAACTCAAGGGGAGCTGGATCACACATGCATATGAGCCACTGCTAATTCTAATCCAGAGATAACAGGCACATGATCCTCAGGCACAGCAGGAACAGTCTCTGTAAGTCACTTTGGGATTTCCGAGGACCAAAACCAGTACGCTTCAAATATGTGTTTATTCACAGTGTTATAGCAGTTTCAGGCACAGTATCATACCTGTTCTACCACACAAAGGACTGAAATTAACTTTCCCTACCACTGTGCATAATCCCGTTATTCTGTATTGTATAAAAACTGCTCAAAATCATCACAAGATGTATCCTAAAACCAAACAGATGTCTTGTCCTTATCTATTCTTCTCCAAGAGTTTTCCAGTCCCTCAATGTTCTTGCTGCAGGCAACTTTCATCTCACATCCAGCCTAAATTTACCCACAGCCAGTTTATACCCATTCGTTCTTGCACTAACCTTGCCCTTTAGCTCTTAATAGTTCTTTCCCCTCCCTGATGTTCACCCCTCTGATGTATTTATAGACAGCAGTCATATTCCCTCTCAGCCTTCATACTGTAAACTAAACAAGCGAAACTTTTAATCTCCTCTGGTCAGCCAGGCTCTCCAATCCCCTAAACACCACACTAGCCCTTCCCTGCACCTGTTCCAGCTTGAATTCCTTCCTTGCAGACAGGCAACTAGAATTGTACAACACATGCCACAGAAGGGCCCAACAAGGCGCTGTACAATAGCATTAGTACACCCTTATCCCCACAGAAATAAATCCCCAATAATCTGTCTTTTCCACCGATGCATCAGCTGTGGCTCTCAGCCTGCAGTCAAGTTACAGACCCAAGGTTTCCCGAGAGCTAGCAAACTGTGTTAGACCTCTGAATAAACCCTAGTGACAAGCACTGAAGTGCTGCAACTGAAACACTACACCAGCATTAAAGGAATAGCTTTATCCTCTCAATTTAGTAACCACAATGGTTCAGTCTGTTGTGTGTTGACCAGACTCTCAGTCCCAGCCGAGAGCCTGTTTGGCCTTGCCGATGCCAAGGCGGCCACACTACCAAACACTTAAGAGAAACGTCTCTAAAGAAAAAAATAGCCATCAACAACACTCTTGCCCTGAGACAGTCCCAGCACTAAAATCCAATGGGAATGTAATATAAATCTGGTCAGAAAACAAAGTCAGGGTCTCAAATCTCCACGAGCCAGAAGGACGTGGAAGGGATGCATTTGCTTTATACCCCATTTTTCTTGTCATCTCTCACAATCCACTACCAGCCAACAAGAGACAGGACACCAAGTCAGACAGACTTTGTGTGCGCCACTATGAAAACAAATTTCTGTCCTATTTATTTCAACATTGGGTCTCCACTCTTCACACTCCCTTGGGATCCTGTACGTTCTCACTATTTACATTGGATTTCTTAATACGTTGGTAAACAACTGAAAGATACTGTTGTCTCCTACACTCAGGCTCACAAACTTTTTGTTTGTTTTATTCAACCAGCATCACATCCACATTGTGTATAAAACACTAAGTATTACTATTCCACTACAGTCCCTCCCACCCCAGCTGGAAGAGGACAACCGTTCCTGATACAACCACTCATTATTACCTTTTAAGTGTTAAGAAAAAGCCACAGGAAAATTACAGCAGTACATTTTTTCCTGTTCTGAATATGGAGGACTGAAGCTAGTATTAAATTTGATCTACCCCAGCTACTACAGATCTCCTGTTCTGCAGTGCATCTTCTATGGCATTCCCCATCCTGCTGATACCAAATAAATAAGAGCTGTACCATAATCTGATCAAATAACCACACAGAGTGGTAAGTGTTAGAAAGGCAGGCCCAGATATTACAGCCACAGAAAAAAAAAAAAAAAGAAGTGATCAGCTGGACTTGGAGTTAACTACATTAATGCCTACAGGAAACTGGATATCCTGGAGCCAAAACTCCACTCTTTTGTAAGTTTAAGGCAGGAAAACCCACCTATTAGGAACATGCCAGCACAGGATCCTAAAAACCAAGCACTGGGCACACTCTGCAAATGCAGCTCAAGCCCAGTGGGTTGTTAGCCCTTCCTAAGATAGCTCTTCTCCCCACATGAGAGGAGCCAGAGGCCATTTTTGCCAAGATACCTTTTGCAATATGGGCATACACAACGAATAGGCTGTAGTCACAAGTCCGGATCTCAAGATTACTCTTCCTCCATAGTCCATTTCTCATACCTTTTGGGTATCAAAACTAATTCAATTAATTTTTATTAGCAGTTGCAGCTTCATGGTAAAGAGGTTTTCAGGGCTGAAACTGCTAAATTAATATTTAGCAGATATATATTACTGATCCTCACGTATCCCTCAGCATCCCAAAACTCACCAGCTAGCGGCAGCTGCTTGGAAACCCTTTACAATTCTCTTTTTTCTTCCCCAGATGGTGAAGTCTTTTTTTTCCCCCTGTGCATTAAATACTCAAACACACTTACCAAATTATCATATCAACCCATAACCATGCATGATAATTATTTCTTAAATCAGGATTTCTTCCACTGAATTTCAACCAAAATAAACACAGTACAGAGAACAAATGTATGCTTATAGTGAACAACCATTCATCAGCTTAAGTAACTCTAATAGATGCCACTTTAAACTAAGCCTGCACCATCTGTTCTACCCCTCAATTAGAGAAGATGAAAAAAATTTATTCAATACACAGTTTAAGAAAGCCAGCTAATTTATGTATGTAAGTTTTATTTCTCTTCAGCTCAGTGAAGCATGCTCTTGTAATGCTTGATATTCAGACACAGATCAGAATAGAAGGCTACTTTCTCTAACACTATTAGGAGTTTTGTCAGGGAAAATAAAGTTTCCCTGCAATATTTCACCATATAAAAAAAAATTCTCTGTAACATCTCACCATACATTTTATTTTAAAGAGTATGATGTCTCCATAAGTAACAAAATCAGCTAAGGAGCTAAACAAATCAAATCTGCAGTCCTGCACACATGAACACAAACCAACCTCAGGACACAGCCATGCACATCTCTCACCCTGACAGCCTGGGTCTACCAGCACAGCCAGGAGGCCTTCACAAGTGGAAGTGTCCTCAGCCACACAGGTCTGTTAACCATGTCCGTTCCTAACTCCCCTTTCATAGGCAAAGCCTAGTCCTGCGAGCTGCTGGGCACAGAGCCTCACCCAGACCAAGCTGCTCTGGGGCAAAGGGACACCCCATACAAGGGCAAGATCTCTCCTTGACAAGCACAGCCTGTACAGCAAGAGTAATGCAGTGCCAAAAAAACACTACTTGCCAAAGTGCAGGAAAAAAAAAAACAAAGTTTCATCCAGTTCCTTACAGCAAACCTCCACCTAGTTTCACTTCAAACTGGCCTCTCCTACCACTGCAACATGAGAAAACACTGAGTAGAACCTCTCTTCGACTTGATGGACCCTGACCTGCTTGAAGTCTGTCACCATCAAGTCTAAACTGTGTTCACTCTTGAGTGTTGCTAGCCAAAAACAGACCATCAATACCAAGGGCAATACAATACCTTCTGTGTAAGCCTCAGTTGCAACAGCACAGACCACACATCACAGGGAAGAAAAAGGTGCAAGAAACATCATCCCCCATGCTAGATGGAGGAGATGGTACAATACTCTCCTGTTGAGGAGAAGCAGGCAAGAGAAGATGACTACCAAACACCCTCAGTTCACCTCTAGGAATATCAGGCTGGTAGAAAACTACTTTAAGATCCTGGACATATTCCCTTATGCTACACCCCAAAATGACACATCAATGGCACATCATAGTCTGGGTACAGAGAAAGGCACATCAGCCACAGATGAGTCAGGAGATCCTGCGTACTTAACATCAGCATTACAAAATACTGCCATAAGCAGCTCAAAGTGAGATTGTTCATTGAGGAATTACTGATGATTTCAGCTCTCTCCCCTTGCTATAGGATTGTGAAGCTGAGAGGACATGCTGAGGCCCCTGACACTGCTGTGTTGTTTTGTTTCATGTCTCAAGACAGCTCAGTGCGGGCCTTAGTTACTGTTCAGGGATTCAAAGCTCTGCAAAACAGTGGTCTCTTTTTTGCTTAGCAGGGGAAGAAATGGAGTCAAGCAGAACCACCATTCTGAGGCAGCACAGACTGAGCAAACAAAGCACATGAGGAAATGAACAGAGGCAGGATTCCTCTTTGGTCTGCAGCATCCTGCAATACCTTCCCCAGCCCAACCTCACTAATATGCCCCACAACTCCTAGTGCCCATGAAAACAGGCTGTCTGCTCTAAGTAACTGAGCAAGAGCTCTCAAAGAGAATTCATCTTTCCACTCTGCACCATTCTTTGGTATTCCACCTACCCCTAAGTACTGCTGGGAAAACACAGACCAGGCAATGCCTGTTGGGTGCAGTTCAAGCACAGATACGCCAGTGGCCTTGCACTGGACCTTAGTGCCTTGATTCATATAACCCCCATGTTTCCTTGACTTGAAAAGTATCCTGAACTATCCAAGTGCCTTCTGTACCTAAGGCAGCTGCCTGTTATGAAGCAGGGACCAGTGACCAGGTCACAAGGCCATTTGTTAAGAGTTTCAGAGTTCTGAGTGCTATCAGAAGGGTGTTGGGTCTCACTGTTTCACACATGATGCTTTTATAGACTTGGATAGCACCAAGGAAAGGAGAAGCATCTCTTCCCCCCCCATCATTGCTTTTTTGCCACATCACTTGCAAGGGAAGATTGTACTGTCTCCAATCCCAGTGTTGAGGTCAAGGACTTCATAAAACAGTGACAGGTTAAAATAGAAACAACGTACAAAAGCCACCAAAACCTAAAAGTGTCAGTGATGGTCACGACTTACATAGCTCAAACTTGTATGCCAATGAGTGAGACAGCTTGAGCCCTCCTTCCTTGTAAAGGCATAGTAATTTCGCCATCAGTTGAGGCTCCTTTTAATCCAAACTGAACTGGATTGCCTCGGAGATGTCACTTCTCTTTGGCTCGCTGATGTTTCCCCAGTGATAACGTATAAGCACAAGTGTTTAGTTAGAAGAGTCTTAGACAGGCAGGAGCCATGAATCAACTGGATGCCCTCCCAAGATAAAGGGTTTGTTATCCAAAACCAGTCTGAGAGCACACATTTTATCTCTGAAGTGTTAGGAAATTTCAGATCATGCAGATGATCTCAATCTTCATTTTAAGCTGATACTTTTTCAAATGAAGGGAGTGAGGTGAGCACAGAAACAGACTGTGAATATAATGGCTTTTTCAACCATGACCAAACAACTGCAGTTTAGCTCTCCAGATGGCTATTCTAGGGCAGTGATACTTGGCCTTTCACTCCCAGGGTTGTTACGCTAATCCATGAACTGGATCAGATGACACCAGCTACCCTGTTCTCCCTCTCGCCACACAGAGCTGAGCTTCTGAACCCCCAACACCACAAGTCGTCAGGAAGAAAGGCAACAATAACACAGATGTAGGCACTAAAACAAAAGGAAGAGATTGGCATGCGATGGTGCACTAAACCTTGGTCAGGTACTGAAGCAAGACCTCTCTACATCACTAACCTCCAGGTAGTCGGCTTGCCCCATTCAAAGGTTCCACATCCTCCATTATACTCATTCACTGAGAAAACATCCTCCAGACACCCGAGACATGCCTCTGTTACGCCTACTAAAGCTTATTAAACACAGCAAATGCTATCTGTAGAACACGCACATTAATGAACAGTCAGCTCAGCAGCATGAGTTCTAGAACAGACTCACTGCAGTACAGAAGTGCCACCAGCCTGTTACCAGAGAATGAATACCACGGTGAACATCTTCAGTGTTTAGTTTAGCAAACAAAAGACCAGAAAGGGCATTGGAAGAGAGAGAGAACAAGTTATCCTTACAGAAGTTCTGCAAGCGAAGTGTGATGCTGGAAGTGCAAAGTACTGCATAGATCCACAACCCACATCACTTCGTAAAATCCATGCAAACAGCACATTTTGTAACTATTTCAAGTTTACTGTGCTTGGGTTACCTTTCCACTGAGAATCACGGAAGTCTAAGAGAAATCCAGTTAGCAATAAAAGGGGGAATAAGAACATGCAATGCTCTCAGAAACATCTATGTACACTACTTGTTAATGACAACAAACTAAGATTTCTCCACATGCTCAGCCAGAATGGATCCTCTGTTGAGACTGTATTGGCTTTGGTGGTTTGTTGTTTTTTCTTGCCAAAAAGCTTTGCCACAGCTGCTTGTTGACAAAAACGAAAAGAAAAATGCAGCTGTGGAGAACACATTGACCAGTACACTGCAATCTCACAACCACTTCTCAATCAAAATTTCCGTTAAAAATAGTGTAAATTGATCTGAGAGCATTCAGCTCCAGAGCACTTGCAACCTACATGGCTAGTCTCTCCTTCATTTCTACTGGAAAGAACTCCAGTACGACTCTCAGTTAATCAGCTTCAGGCTCAGCTCTCTAGGAACTTTAACTCTTAGATTTTTCTGGACTTATCAGAAAGGAATAAAGTCTCCAATTATATCCCATATAACAGCTTAAGTACCCTATACTTGTCAGAGTGCCTTGTGAGGGGACCGGGACAGGAATTTTCCAAGCCACAGCTGAGAACACCTCCCCTCTCCACAGTAGATGGGAGCGTTAGGACTTCCTCGCTAAGATCTGTAGGGAGATGAAGCAACTTGACAGAGATAACAAGGCAGTGGAGTTCCATGTCCTACCAACTCATTTGCAACACTGCCAAATCCAACAGAACATACGTACATAAACACACACTACCTTTCCTGAGCTAAGTGCAGTAGATCAATTATACTTAAGTTCCCCACAGAAAGTGGGGAAAAAAAAAGTCTAGCAAGAGGTAACAACAGTGAAAAATACTGCAGTTTTATAAACTTTTTTTCGTATGGCAGGAAATCATCAACATTGCTAACTACTGGGATGATCAAAGCATGCCACCAGCTAACAAGACACATAATGAAACCAGGACAGTACAGAGTACGAACACCAAATGTAAATACATTTATTTAAACCCCAATTACTGAATTCTTACTGCTTTTTGTTCTCAGTATCACATTGGCTATCAACTATGAAGAAATGGGTCAAGAATTGTTGATTCAGCATAATTATCAGCTTACAGAATCGTATGTTAGAAAGTCTACACTACAGCTTTCACTTGGATCAAGTAGCACTTTACATTGAAACTTCTGACTGTAATCACATTCCATCTGACAAATCTTACCTTATAATTGCTGGAATTTACCCAAGAAGTGGCCAGTCCATCAACCATTTTATCCAGCATAGTCTGATCATGTTCGAGATCAGTTGATTTCTGCTTATCTGAGAAGTAATCTATCAATTCCTGGCCAACCTGAAGTCTCTTTCCAACATCCTTCTGCAGCACCTGCGCTAAGCAGTACTCCATACTGGGCTCCATAGTGTCTTAGCAATACAGCACCAGCAAGAAAGCTAGAGGGCAGTAGGTCCGAAAAATCCCTCTATAAACGTACGCAGGAGGTCGCCTCTTTGTTCGATGAAGGTTACTGAGGGTCTGGGTTTCAAAGATGCAATTCTGAGAATGGCAACAATGCACCATGTGTGTGTGAACAGCAGCTGGCAGGATATTAAAAGTCCAATTTAAATAACTAGTAATAGATGAAGCAACGAGCTGTGCTGTACTGTTGAGTCTGCAATAATTCCCAATTCAGCAGGCCATTCTGAAAGAAATGAAAAAGAACAGTATTATAGGTTAAATTAAGACTGGAGCAAAAAAAAGATTGAAAGCATGTCACAAAATAGGTTATTCATATACAGCTGCAAAGCTGTGATAAGCTGGATACATGCAGCATTGTTCTATTTTAAGGAATCAGACAAGGTAGGTCAGGACAAAAACCTTTGGTTATTCTTTACAACAGCAGTTACCCATCAGTTCCCTAGAAGCCTTAGGGACAGTAAATCTGGAGCTTAAGTAAGAGCTGATTAGTAATCAATATTATTGCAACTACCACTGTCACCATCCAACTACAAAGGTAGAGACAAAATCCTTAAGCAGGTCACCAGGAAAACACATCTGCTTTAAGAAGTGAAAGCAGGAAGAGGTCTGGATCCTGTTTTGACTGTTGGCCTTCAGCAATCAATGCCATCAGCTGGCCGGCAGGGTACAGCACTAACACTGGGCTCCAGGAACGTAAAACAAGTAGTTTTCAAAAATTAGGTGCTCAAGCTGTTTCCAGGCTGAATCCTCTATATATCCCAACTACACATGCCCAGGAAACAGCACTGGCCTAGTGCTATAGTGTAAAGGCAGCCCAATCGACAGTGCCTGTGGTGTCCTGAGAACCAAGGCCAGGCCAAATTTTGCTGCCACTCAGAAGCACAGGATCATCTGTGAAGTAAGCTTTTGGCTTGCGTCTAAAAAGAGTGGCTATGTCTGGGGTTTGGTTATGTTCTCCAACCCTAAAAACCCTCCTGTCCAACAGGGACTCAACTGCAGCTTTTTTTTTATTTGTCCCTCCATCTGCAGCCAAACAAATCCCTCCAGGCAGCCAGGGAACAGACCCCAGGTCTGTCCTCCCCCCTCCCACAGACCAGGGCTCCCAGCATCACCATACTGCTTCCTGAAGCACTCCCTCTCACAGGTTCGCTATTTTAGGAGGGTGTGATAGAAATCCAGAGTGTCTTTTTGTTTCCTGTCTAATAATATCTAAATCTAGAAATCTGCCCTACTTTTTCCGCCAGCATAAGGAAAGCAGGTCAAGCTCAGAGCAAGGGAAGAGGCTGCGGAGCAGACACCTGGTTTAATAAACAACTGGAAGGAAGCTGGAGGCACAAGTTCACTAATTGGAAGCACTGGGGCAGCAAATCTAAATACCTTCTGTTTGAGCAAATAAGGCCTTCACAAAAGTCTTAATACAGCAAAGTGGATCTGGCAGCAGATAAGATGCACGCAAGAACCCTAGCCTGGAAACAAAAGCACACCTCACACAGCAGACTATTTCAGTTCATTATCTCACCTCCATCCTCCTTAGCCAGACTTACAAACTGCCACATCTTACCAATACCAAACACAGCATCCAGAGGCAGCACAGAGGCTTGTGGTCTTGAGCTTCCCTAACCCCACAAGCGCTGCCAGACAGGTCCCAGCTGTCTGCACTGCTATTCTTCAGGCAAGAGGAGTCACCAGAGAGCAGGTCCCTCTGTTCCAGGCAGACAGTTCAAATCCCCACTGGCTGTCGGCGATCAAAACTAGTTCTGTACATCCAGGGACTCACCTCAGCCAACTGCCTGGCAAATCCTACCATCAGCCACAATGCATTGCATGTGCCTGTAGACTAAACTCCCCCCTCACCAGCAAAACCTCCCCCTCCAGAGCCGCAAGGAAGCATTAGCTGCAACTGCACACACAGCACCTAAGGGTTTATGCTAGTGCCATGACAGCTTACTGCTTGTGACCACGACCCCAGGATGAACCGTCTAAGAACATACCAAACTCTCACCATTTTGCTTCAAGTCACTTCAAGACTGATTTGACTTCAAGTTCTAAAATCTTCAACAACACCCCAATCGATACCCTTAGAGCAACTCCTTTTTTCTTTCTAAGAGATACTGCTTCCAAACCAGCGGAAAGCCATGCCTTTTCTTATCGCTGAAGCTACAGTTTCTCACTCATTTCAGTTTAGCACCAACTCTGAAAGCAGTGCTCTGAGCTTTCCTGTGCTCAACCAAAACGGTTCATGACACGGCTCCAACTACCCATGGCAGCACAGGCAAAAAAACCAGGGTTGCTTCAAGCCATCATAAAAGCACACCAGAAGTTTTCCTCCGAGTCTCCCTGTCTGTACCTTTGAATATTGGCCCCTGCCCTGCCCTCTAGCATGGGCTGGTCTTGCTCCTTGCTGCAGGCACTGCAGTTCCGCGAACCAGTGTTAGAGTCTCTAAGCACCTAACAGAAGGGTTTTCACACAGGAGGGCAGCATTTCAGTGGACACCTTGCTAGCAGACAGCTACTGGAGAAGGGGCAGGTAAACGATACTTAGCAGCTACCACGTTCTAGCGGAAGCCTTTCAAGTTAGCTGCGTGGTTTGCTTCCGGACTCCAGAAGCTGCACACGTGTTCAAAAGGGGACTCTTCTGTTAAACTGGATAGAACATGGTGAAGAACGTCCCCTAACTGCTTTTAAAATGGAAATGTGGAACTTGCTTAAACTTGAAAATTCAGATTACAGGAGGGTGTGAATGACTTAGTTGCCACAGAACAGCCATTTTTTATTAACTTCAGACATAGACAAGTCTCAACACATCCAATAAACCATTAGCTGGCCATCCTGCCATGAGAAAGGAGCACTCAAAGTTTCAAGTCTTTCTTCTACATGGTTTTCATTTAAGAGTTTGTAAGTCTCCACCTAGAGGCACAGAAACAATCTTTTAAGCAAACTAACATAAACAAACTTCTCTTCAAGTTCCTCATTTTTTGAAAATGTGAAGAAAGGCATAGGATAAAAGTTATGGTGCACTACAGAAGAACAGATTTGTGTCATAATCTTGAAGACTATAGTCTAAAGAAGATCCACTACGCATTATGGCACCACCATCGAACACATACAGGGGAGGAGAGCCAGAAATACTTTTCAATCCTGGGGAAAACAGTAATAATAAGCCAAGAGGAAAGGCTAAAGCTGGCTTGTATCTACCAGACAACAGGTGTTTAAGTTGCATTTCTTTTTAACTAAAAAAAAAAAAAAGCTTTTCCACACATGTTAGGAAGTCTGTTGACTCCCCCTCTTCCTCACAGGAGGAAGTGGAAAAAATACCACCTGAGAAAACCAAAACCCAAGATGACAAAAAATGAACCTCCCAGGCAATGAAGCATATGGCTGCTACATCCCATCAAGCTGGAAATGAACTGGGCAGATGCTCCCCACATAACAAGCTTCGGAAAACACAAAGCCACAGTCTCGGACCCAGTGGTCCACTTCTGTTCCTGGAGAATTTAAATGCCATGGGTTTGGGGTAGCCAATGTTACAAGACACAGTTTAGGACTAGGATTTTGAGTACAACCTCTTCCCACAGAAGCACAGTCATGCAGAATTCAAAGCTAACAACTCAGCCTTACAGGTCCTGTGTTTGGAACTCCTCCAAGTTTTGAGGGGGGTTGCGAATATAGGCTCCAAAGCAAGGGTTTTCTCCAATGCTCCTCCTAAGCTTGCGGTTTACACCCAGGGAGACAGGCTAGGCTACGTCTGAGATAATGTCAACGTGTAGACAAGATAGTCTAAGAGAAAAAACCTATTCTCCCCACCATCCCAACTGTCACTGCAAAAATAAAGCTCGCTCTTTCACTAATAAGCCATCAAAATTATGTGCTTTGTAAAAGCCTCTGTCAGTAACACCTACATTTTCCATCAAGAGCTATCCAGGAGAAAGCCACTAGAGAGGTTTAAGTTTAATGCCAGCTTGGAGCTCAAAATAATTAATTTAAAGGAGAAAGATGACAAAGACTGAACAGCCCAAGGTTACTCAGCCTAGATACTACCACCACAACACTATAAACTGTCTCAGCATGTAGAATAGGTCTATCCGAACAGTAATACAGAAATACTTTTTAGCTAAGATGCTGTGGCAACATTAAACTGCATACATAAGTCAGTGAACTTTTTTCAGTGCTTAGGAGAACCTCACTGACCTCAGACTACATGAAACTCCATTATTCACAATTCTCAAGTAAGGCTTTATCTTAGGATAACTTTACGGGAAATTTTAAATCTTCTTCCTCTTGCAACGAGGAAGGAAACCTGAAGCATGTAAAGAATGCACTACTACTTTCCTGGGGTCTTGTCTATACTTGGGAGCTCTTCCAACATAACTATTCAACTTTAAAAATTATGCCCCACTCTCTCCTGCTCTAGTCCACAGGCTGAGTTATCTTTGTCACTTTTCTCTGCCATCTTCATTTGCCAACAAACCAGTGGAGTCCTCAACCTTCCCAGTCAACTACTCTAACACAGCTAACTCAAGACACAAACTTGCAGAGACAAAATATTGCTGCAACTCATTATCACTGTAGGCAAGAGCCAGTGCCACTGGTCTTTCTAGTCACCTTCTTTAAGGGACCTCTGTACCTACTTCCAGCCAATAACCTTAACTTGTAAACAACTTGCAAAAGTGACACCACTTCTCTGGTGTCCTTTTTTGTGTATGTGGTTAGCTACAACCCAGCAGCTGTAGAAATAACACAGCAATACAGTTGTACCAATAAGCCTCCCTCTTCACAGGTCTCAGGACCTAACTGCATGCAAACTTCAGTTTAAAATTAATTCAAGGTACATTAGACAGACACTTCCTTGAACCTTGACTTTCCACAACAAAGAACTCCTCTCCCTACTTCAAGAGATCTCCACCCTAGGCAAATGCAGCAATTTTTCAAATATAAAAGGTACCAGGCATCAAACCTGCAGTAGTTCACTGCTACTGGAAGGTGGGCAGTGTAAATACTTAACTATTGGGCTTGCCAGCCAAGCCACCTTGGGCAAGAGGTTCAGAGCAATTAGAACAGCACCTAGAAATCACGTCCTCCAAAGACTAGATGGAGATCTCATGAGCAAAGCAGTGTCAAACTGCAGCTCTGCAGTAAGGGTGAGAACTCTTAGTCCTTTGTCCACTCGTTCTCCTCTATTTTTGCTTCAACCTGTACAGCTATTCCCTGCCCAGAGGAAATTTGGTATCAGGCCTTTACAAAGTATGACACTCACTAAGCACTCAAACCTACTCTTCCCTCCATGTGCAAGTAGCAGTGGACAAAGCAGCTGTACTGACAGTCTCCAAGCTCAAAGTATTCTTAGTTGTTCAAACCCTTCGAGAGAATGAGATGACAAGTAAAACATCGAGTGTCCTACTTGAAGAAGAAAGCAACCCTTTTCTGGAGCCAAAGGCAGTTTGCAGGAGACACCCACCCAGCAACTGACAGATGGGCTCTCCCTTTTGTTCACCTGTCTCCATAAGTAGGCAATAATGTTTCTTTAGTGCCCGGGAACATTGCTCAATCACTGTGATTGTTTTAAATCAGTAATTAGTGTTGCCTTGTAGTTGAGCCTGCCCCTAATCCAAAGATGATATCTTAGATTTCCAGCCTGACAACTCATGCTTTTCTAATGAGGAGAAGGGACAGCCCCGTGCTTATCTCAATGTACTAAGTGCCTCTGACTGCACCTTATGCAGAGACTCCTTCCACACCCCCTGTACAGTAACTTTAACTGTCTCCAGACAAAGTAGCCACCACACCTCTAGTACTCGCCAGGACAGCCTTGTTGACAAGCAAAGCACTGCCCATGCCACTTCCCTGCTGGAAGCATTATTAGGTCTTCAGTGGAGGGTTTCTTCCTCCTAACACTAAGGAAGTGTTTGTGAACTGCCTACTGCTGCGGGCAGTTCACCCTCAGAACCACGAAGAAGTCTGGCTGAAGGCTTCCTAGGACTCTGCTAAATATCAGCTGTTCTTCAGACTTGCTTGGAGTCTATTAAGGGGTTCATGTTTAAAGTACAGACAGAAACAAATTAAACCAGGGCACAACTTCACTGCCATGAAGAAAACTGAGGCAGATTTCTAGAGTGAAGACGGCTGAAAGATTTCCAGGGCTTAAGCTAACTAAGGCCTTCTAGCCTTCACACAATCCTCCTAGGACAGATGCTAGCTGTGAAAGTTGCATTACTCTACCCTGGGTAAGATGAGAGATAAGCTTCACATAACAGGAATTCTTATGCCTCCGCTAAAGGTTTGCATTGCTGCCTCAGTAACTGAACACCTCATAGAGAACTAACGATTTCAGCAAGGCATCAATCTTCCAAAAATCTCAACAGTAACAAAGCTGCAGCAAATCAAGACAACTTGCAGGTCACTTCAATGTGACCCCAATACTCTACACTAATGGAACCACTTTGCAGAGTGGGAATAACCCTTCAAGAGAAGGGTAGAAAATTAGACGATGTTTAACATCCTTTGTTTTCCTAATACAACCCTTCTCCGAAATTAGTTTGGTTTTAACTTTGTCTGAGACCAAGGACAAGTCTACAATGAGCTTTCAAGGTCTCCTTCCTTTTTAACAGTTTGAGCGCCGAGATGCAGATCAAAATCCTACACCGTTAGGAGCTGCTCTGTGTGACTCCCTTCTGTAGGCATCTCAGGTCATGGTTCCAAGGTATCACACTACAAGCAATTTATTAGGGGCCTACTAGATGTCGAGGGGTGGGGGGCGAGAGAAGAACCAACCCTATCCTCATGACCCTTTACCACTTTACTGACAATTAGAGTAGGGTGGCCCTTCACTAGCCAGACTGCTAGCAGGATGAGTGGCTTCACAGCAGGTATCTGAATCTTGTAAACTCTATTTGTATCACAAGAGATTAAGTCCCTTGGGCTAAGATCACTATTTAGCTGGTCCTGAAGAGGGAAAGCACCTCTTAGTGTTCATCAGTTGAAGAAAAAAGGTGGGAGAATACCAAAGACCTCCTATTTTACAGACAGGAATGGGGTAGAAATTCAGTCCATCCCCAGAGCCACTGCAAAGCAAGTCTCCAGTGGCAGTGGGAACTGAAGGCAAGATCACATGTTGGGGAAAGAAAAAACCCATACCACCACATGCTGGTACAAGATCAGGATAATCTAGTTTTAAAGACATCAGTGGGTTTGATATAAATTCCATACTCACCTAATCCTCCAGGACCCTGTTATCCCTACTGATGTGTAAGTGGTTAGTGACACAGAAGAAGTAGGTAAGTTTTTGTGTACCAAGCCCCAGACAGAACTACCTTGGAAGGAAGTACTTGAAAGACAAGTGCTAGTAGTAAAATGACAGATTGGAATGGAAAAAATAATACACAAGCCCTCAAGGGACACTGAGCGTCCAACTAAGCACCTTTCAGTAAGATTTCTTCCCTCTGCACCCCACATCATTTTCTCAAAACATACGTGTGTATTTTAGACAATCTTAACAAAATGTGTGTGATGTGGGAGTAAAGAAGGCGAAAAAACACTCCAAGCAGTCTATACCTCAAACAAGTTCACTCACAGAAGAGCCTCAGGCAGCTAAGCAGATACTACAGCCACAGACAATGACTTACACGCATACTTGTGACAACAAGTCATGCCAAGATGCTGCTGATATGAAAAACAATCAGCCACCCAAAACTGAACAAGACAGGAACTCAGGCAGGAGCCTGTAAGAGACTGGCTCTGGGAAGCAACAGCAGCAGTTTGTAAGTCAACAGTTTTCAAAAAAGTTAATTTTCTTGGTCTCTCTTCAGGCTTCCCAGCTAATGTCCATCTCTTCCCCATGACTACACACAAGCTTGCCTGCATGACAAAATAGGGCTCTTTGCCTACCCCTGTTCTTTGGGGATGACAGCTCTCCTGGAAACTGTTGGCCAAGGACAGGAGAACTCTCAGCAGCAGCGCGAGTTCAACTGCTGACAGGGGCCAGCAGAACACAAGCACCTCGGACCTGTTCAGCTCCAGGGAGGGGAAGGAGGGCTACCCTCTGTGCTCGGGCATAAGCAGATTCTATCCAGCCTGGCATTTGCAACCACACATAAGCGGATGGCCAAAGAAATCCCCAAACACAGGCAGAAAGGGATTGCAAGAAGCCACCACTGCATTTAAGATTTATAAACCGTGGGTGGAGGGAGCACAGGACAATGAGGAGTAGAAAGGGGTTTTGTTTGACAATACCATGAATTGGCTAAACTGTAGTGGCAGTTAAGAGACTGCTGGGCTAAGAAACCACAATTTAACAGGCAAAGAGACACATCTGCAATTCCTCCCTTCTGCTCATCATCACCTTGAAACACACGTCAGAATCTGACTCCATTTTGATCAGATCTTTGCCTCAGCAAATCGTTGTTGGTTCAATTTGGCTTTCTGAAATATATTGGAATCTAAAGCATCTACAAGTGTAAAGAGTGCCCTAGCTTAGACCTGAAACACAGAAACGCTGCACCAGGGACTGGCCTGGTTAGGCTGTTTAGCCTATCATTTTGCTGGCAGGAGAAACAAATCAGAGATTTTTAAATCTGCCCATTCACTTCCAATAAACTAATGATTATGACACTTTTCTAACTATTAATTTTGCTGCTCCTACTTGGCATATTGTTTCTAGATGCAGAATGGACATCTTCCTTGTCGAGCCAAACATGCAGAAATTTGATTAAGTGACAGAACAGGAAACCAGATAAACACTAACCATGAATTGAGATCACATCTCTTGGAGAGCACCTGCAGCCTCTCAGACCTCAAAACGTATTTGTTGCCACAAAACCCCTAACTTGAACAGTTACAACTCCATCCAATTCATTTGGGCTTTGTTCTGGGGTTGGGATTTTTTTTTTTGTGCAAGAGTGCTAGTGCTGCCAGAGAGGTGAAAGTGATCTCTCATGTTTATGACAGCCAGACGCTAGTGTGGCACAGAATGCCAAGGAACTTGTGTGTGTTTAGCTCTTCAGTATCCCACTATGCAAAAACTCTTAACTAGCTCATATCAGGCTTTCAGACAGCTTTGAGGACCGGTACCAGGTTGTTCCAATAGACAATATCCAAAACACCAAGTGAGCTCTAAAGAAACATGCAACACAAACTTCAACACTGCTCAGGTTGATGAAAATGAAAAAACTGAGCAAAGCACAACATGGAGTGTAAATCATTAAACAGCGGGATAAAGCTAAGGCCCTTCTGCACAAGACTGCCACAAACATCAACCCTTCATCAAGGAAAGAAGCCAACCCCCCTTTCCTCACAGTCAGACTGTTTGCTTACAAGTTACTAAAGTCACAGTCTGAAGAAAATAATAGACAAAACCAGTCTATTTTATTCACGCAGCTGAGACACCTCTATATACTTGCCAGCATTTTTTTTAATGCGCTGGCAAGTGCTGTTTGAAGGTGCACTGTCAGAATCCAGGAGGAAGCTTCAATGACAACTGCCAGCCATGGAGGCGTCAGCAGCAGCCAGCCCAACCCAGAGGCGCGGGGACAAGATCTCCAGGCCCAGTCTAGGCAAGGCCTGAGATAATGAGAGACACAGGGTGACACATGAGCCTGATCCTAAGTCATCTGAGGCCAGAAGGGTACCCATAATGGCAGTCCACAAGCTTCAGAGCCACGTTACTCTCACGAAAATCTGCCTACACGTTGAAATGGGGAGGTCATTACTTTATCCATCCAAACATCCAGCCTATTTCACTCTTCTGATAACACAGCATGACCTGCCCTTAACACAAAAGATGGCGAAGGCAAGATCTAGCTCCTCATCTTGTAACTCATTACAGAAGCTTTCAGACTTGCTGTCAGCTCTCATCCTCTACCGACCAGTAGCCCTGACCAAATTGCCTGATGGATAGGGAAGGGTTGACTAACATATGGGAGAAATAAATAAATCATTTCAGTTCTACCTTATAAATATCTGATTTTCATAACATGTAAGTTATAGCTCAGATTTAAGATTCCTATAGAACTTCAAAGTTGACTGGAGGACTAGCTGAGTTGATCATAGGTGCTCTCTGCAACTGGCCCTCTAGGGAACATCACATGAACTAGAGAAACATTTCCATCTCACAAGCATGCTGCTGTCTCACTTCTAGCGCTGTTCGTTACCAGCCAAGTGAAGCAAGGCCAATGTGTTTAACTTCACGTCATTTTTCTTCTTGAAACAGAAGCTTTCTGATCAATTCCAAGGACTTCACAAGAATGTTGCAGGCATCGGTGTAAAAAAAAAAAAAAACTCAAACAACTCCACTTATGTTGGCAGCAATTTTTTAAAAAATTAGACAAATGTGACTACAAAATACAGAGAGGATCACCTCTGCATCTATCTAGCTGCAGTCCCCTTTTCAGTTGCAAACCTCTTTTAAATCCAGTTCAGAATCCCACAGAGAAGCAAACACTCACACTTCTAATGCCTTTGTAAGATCTCATTTGATAACTACTGATCTAAATGGTGGATCTGCATCATCAGGTATCAAGCAACAATACCTTGGTTTGCCTTCAACAGCATCCAGGTGGCATCAAGAGGAGCACACGATAGAGATGCAACTGCTCAAAAGACGCAGAGAAACAGTTTGCGCTACTGAGCAGCAAAATGGAGTCCAACATATTCGCCTGAGATGCTGGTACAAGCACTGGGGTGGAGAACACACCTCTGCCCTACCAACACCAGCTCGGCACATGCTTCTTGGCTTAACCCTCACCTGCTTTACTAAACACTGACTTAGGAAATAAGGCTGCGAGGGACAGACAGATCTACTGGTCAGGACAACCCTCACACCTGGGAAGTCTCTGCTCGACTCCACCACTGGCTTCCCATACACCCTTGAGCTTGTCACCCTGCCTCAGTTTCCCACCTTTCTCAAGAAGCTCTGCAGGGGGGCTGGGGAAGGGGGCGGCTTTTCCCTTCCTCACAGGTATCTGAAGACACATACATTGAAAATACCTTACGCATAGCCCCTGCAGGCCTGTATACGCACACTGACAAATAACTGTATTTTATTTATTCAGACCCAGCGTCTCTCCAAAGCGTTTTTTGCAGGATCCATCTAACGATCAATCCATCTCTTTGTACGGGCACAAACTTCCAGACCTCGCCCAACGCGCCTTAAAAATTTTGGTAGAAATAAATGAAGTAAAGCACCACACGTGCACAAAAGGGCCGGCCAAACGCAGGAGCCGAATCCACCCCGAATCCCAAGATGGACTGAAAAACACAGCAGCCCCAAGACGTTACCGCAACCCTGCCCTGCCGAGCGAAGGCAGCACGGCCGCGCTTCCCCCCCACCCCGCTCAGCGACCGCCGGCACCAGCCGGGACCCCCGCGGGAGGCCTCTGCCCTGCCGCGGACCGAGCACCGCCGCCCCTCCGCCCGCCGGGCTGCCGCTGCCCCCGCTCCCCGCCGGCCCCAAGCCCTGCCCGCAGCGGAGCCCGCTGGAAGCCGTGTCCGGCCGCCCCCGTGGCTCGCTGACCCCCGCCGCCCCAGCCGTTGGGCCCCCGCACCCCCGGCTCCCGCTGCGGCCGTTACGCACCGTCCTCCCCCACCCCTCCCCTCAACAACCCGCACCGCCGCCCGACCCCGGGCTGCGCTCCGGCCCTCTACCGCGGGCGGGACGGCCCCTGCGGCGCCAGCCCCGCCCCGCTCCCCTCACGGCCGCGCTCCCCGCCGCCGCCACACAAAGCCCCCGACCGCGCTTCTCCTCATCCCCCCACCGCCACCACCCCACCCGGCCCGGCGGCAGTTCCCCCCACTCCCCAGGCCCAGCACGGTGCTGGCGACGGACATTACCTGCCGGGGGCGGCGGCGGGGCGGGGGCCGGACAGCGCTCAGTGCCGGCGGCGGCGCCCGCTGCGCTGCATGGCTGCGCCCGCCCCGCTGCCACGGGAAGAATGGGAGCCAGCGCGCATGCGCCACTACACCCCCTCCGCGCCGGCGCTGCGCCGCCCCGCGCCTCTAGAAGGCTCCCGGGCGGGCAGCGCGCATGCGCGGACACACTCCCCCCCACCACCACCCCGGCACGTACCATAGAGTGCGAGGCGGCGGCTGGGGAACGCGCGCCTCCCGCCGATCTCTATGGTTGGGGGCGGGGGGGAGGGGGGAGACCCCCGGCACGGCGGCGGTGAGGTCAGTGTGCGCCGTGCGCGTGCGCGGCACCGCCCCGCCGCCGCGGCCGTGGCCGTTAGGGGCGGGGCCCGGTCGCCACGGCGACGCCGCGCGCGCGGCGGGAGCCGTTGGGGCTGTGAGGGCCGAGCGGGCGGGACTATTCCCAGCCATAGCGGGGGTAAGGGCGGGGCGGGCCTCAAAACCCGGGCCCGACCGATTCGGCTTCGGGGAGCGCAGTGCTCCTGGCTGGTGGGCCCTGATTGTGAGAGGCTTTAATGTGCCAATATTGGGCAGAGAGAGCTTGGGGGCCAAGCGCTGCTCTGTGGAAAGAGGCCTGAGGCTGTGTGTTAGCGCACAGCCCCCCCTTGTAACGATTCCCTATTGAAGGAAAGAGTGTTTTGTGCAGCCTTAGTTAAAAAGCTGCATTTAAAAGCAACTAATTCTTCTAAATGGAACGAGTTGCAGCACTCCTACGATATGACTAACTGAGGTGAAAATAGGAAACAAACTCCCTGTGCAGAGGCTCTTTACCAAGGCACATTTGATTATTTTCTTCCCTAGGCTTACAGCCGCATCTCTCCTGTTGGTTGTAGGGAACCTCCATTTAATCTCAAACACCCCAGCTCTCCTCATCCTCTGCGCTGCAGAAAGCAGTCAGCCTCCATAAGGTGGTGTAACATCGTGGTTTCCAATAAGTATGTAGTCTGAGCCATCAAAACAGTCCACATGTAAGAACCCTTTGTGGGAAACGTGGTTCCTTTTCAGCCAGATTTTCTTGAAATAATAATGCCCTTCTTCACGGCTTACAGTTTGGCACAGGAATGGCTTTTGGCAAGCCCACTCCAAAGAGACCTAAATTTGCTAATTTGTTCTTTCCCACCACCAGGTTCCAGAGCAATATGTAACTGCTGGTTTGCATGAAGGAATCAACATAGGTCAAACGTACAAAGTGGAACAGGCTGCACAGATGTCAAGAGAAAGCTGGGGATATTACTGCTTAAAAGGATGCCAGCTCTGTGTAAACTGAACGAACGCAGGTGATTACAAACCAGCTTTAGAAATTACCTTGGTTCTCACCCCTCCGGCAGTAGCTAATCTCCTGAGAGCCCTAACTAGCTAAGTACTACCCACGTCTAGTAGAGACACAACAGCTCTCTCAACCTACTGTGGCTTTCCAGTTCCCACATGACTGCCCATGTGCGCTCAGGGAAGGGCCAGCCCCTGTGCTGAGTGCTCTCCCACCCCAACTGCCCAGTTCTGCAACCAGGACTCCAGTTGTTTGCCCTTCTCTCGTTTTGCAGTCTTCTAACAGCAGCTGACGACAAGGCAGGATCATCAGTACATTAATAAAGCACCAATCATTCCAGTTCATCTGAATCTGTTAGAACTATAGGCAAAGTTTTCTTGGAGACTCTAGATAGTTCCCTCTCTGCTACCTGAAATACCACCACATTCCATTTTGAGCAAGAAAATGAGATAAAAATTGATCAAATATTTTTAAGTTAGCTGAATTACGATAACCAATATTTCATTTAGCTTCCATAAGAAATCAATAATTGTGTATTGCACGTTTGCTGTGAATTCATTCTCTTCAGTGTTACAATAGAGCCATTTACCTTGGAAATCTCTCAATACTGCCTTCTGATATAATGGGGTGTTTGCCCTTCTTTTCATAGATTCTTACTTCTGGCAATTTTAGAGTCACTGTTTGGCAGTCTAAAGCTTCATAGAGAAATGCTGACAGACGCAGTTGTCTTGGTTTTTAAGTACTTTTTCCCCCCCTTCCCAGATAGAACTTGCACAGAAAATATAATTTTTCTTTTCTCTTTTGTTGCAAGACTTCAGGTGACAACTTCAAGAAACTTCAAAGCTTCCTCACTGTGAAATCAACAGATAGACTGCAAACACAGTCTGTATGTGTTTTCTTCACATTTTTATTATAAAACAGGTAGTCTCTGCACAAAAAATACATTTCTCTGTCATTTAATCAGCTCTATCTATTATTTTGGGGTTTTCTGTTATTACATGACCGTTTCCTTGGTTTCCTTTGTTCCCTGCAGAGACTTTTAGAACAGTTTATATCTGTATTTTTAAGATAACCAAATTGTTCCATGAGCAGCAGCACTAATGATGCCTGCTTTCCTACACATCTGTGTTCTTTGTCCCTCTAATCCGCCCTGCTCTCTCTCAGCAGCCCTACCTTCCTTTGTGTGTCCTGTGACACTCCCCTCTAAGAAGACACAGGCAGCACAAGGTACGGTTAGTCCAGGGCTGTACCCATGTGCAGATCGACTGGCAGGCTGCTGCCAAAGGAACCACACCATGCCCGAGCTCCCTCCTGCCTTTCCCTGAGGCTGGAAATCATTATTTCTCTCCTCCCGTTCTCATGAAATGTGAGATTCTTTCCTCCTCCCTAAATGCTGAAAAGGAAAAAGGAGGGGGTTAGCCTGACAGATGAATAGATGCAGACAGACTGATCACATAAGCCTCATTTTCATTAGGAAAATAAGTCTAAAATACATTGTAACCTGCAGGTTTTCTTTAAACTTCTTAAAAGTAGGCAGTGAAGGCACTGTTCTGATTCTTGCCCTTTAGGTTTCTTAAAATTAATCTCTACTGCATATAGTACTGCACTATATTGCACACTTCATCCTGCTTTCTCTAATAGAATACTGTCCTTTCAGGGATATTTTTTTTTATCTTTCTTTTAGAGTCTCACAGCATCTCAGCGTTCTTTAATTGTGTTCAGAGGAGGCTCTTGATTATGCTGTGCCGCCCATCAGCTTTCAGAGGGACACTGATCATTGGTTCTAGCACCATCTATGACAGGCCTGTGTGCCTGTTGCCTGTGACATTTCACAATGGAAACCCACCATGAGGGCATGCTGGGATACCCCAAGAGCAACCAGATCCAAGCTTCCGGATGGAATCCAATCTGCACAGATACCTCAGCTTCTCTGAAGGTACTGTTAGGTAATGACCATGCTATTTCTAACCAGTCCTCGGGGATTCATCCCAGGGTGCAGAAACGACTCTCTAAATGAAGGAAACTGGAGGAGCTGCTACCGTCACATGTTAAGTGCATGACAAGGACTTCACTACCACTGGTTTTAACAGCAGGCATTTGGCATTACCCTTATAAATAACATACCTAAAAAAGGTACTTCTTACTATGCTCTCCTTTCTGAAAGATCTGCATTTACTTACCTACCTCGCACATGAATCTCCAACAAAAACAGACTAGTGCAGCACAAAGGTAGGAACACCTGTCTCCTGAGAGGACACTGTTCCCAATGAAGTAGCATGTATCTCTCTCATCGGTCCACCTGCAAAGGACACTGTTCCCCACCTGTTGAGAAAGGTCTGGTTTGTCACGAGTAGGAGGTGTGTGCCTATACACGTGCAAAATAAAGCACAGTCCATTTGCAAGATGAAACAGGAGAGCAGCGCATGGACATCTGCAGTGAGGGCACAGAAAGCTGTGAGGAAGGGCAAAGTAAAACCAGAAAGCTTTTTTTGAAATAAAGGAATGTATGTATATTCTAGCTTTCATTTCCCAACACTGCTCTTTCAAACAAAAAACGTCAACAAACTAGAACTAGTGGGAAGCAGAGGGATGGATTGGGAGGGAGAGGTTCTATTTCGTTAGAAACACTGACTATACCTGAGCGACCTGCTCTTCCCTTTCCTTCAGGGCCCTTTTGCACAATGTCTGCTCAGGGATCCGAGGGCTCCAAGGAGAAACGTATTCATTTACGAATGTCAGTATGATGATGTATTTGCACATGACAGCAGAGGCAGCAGCACCAAAGCCTGGCTTCCCCTGGGTTGCTTCCCTAGAGTTGAGCACACTGCCATGCAGACTTAGAAGCCACATTTCCTTTATGTGCTATCCAGACTTGACTACTTGACTTCAGATCAACATTAAATTTAATAATTCCTCGTTCTTTCCTTTGCACGTGGCAGTTGTCACAGCCCCAGATTCGAGCACTTTCAGTTCAGACAATATGCTCCTGCACTGCTATCTTTAATTGGCACTTTCCTGCCAAGCCTCAGCGTTTTGCGTTGGGCTTTTTCCACGTGAGAGCTGCCACAAACAAAGCAGCCCGCTGACCCACTTAACTCCCACGTGAAGGCACATGAAGCTTCGCTTCGGTCACCAAACAGAAAAGAAAAAGCGAGCGGAGAAGGTTTTGATTAAAGGGAAGTGAGCAAATGGCTTCAAGGCTCATCGTGTGCACATGGGCATGTCTGCGTGTGTTCACCCCTTGCAGAAATTTGGCCACCCAGGGAGAAACATCACATACAAAGCAGGTAGCCCTCATGCAGTGTGAATTGGGTTTGATTTGAGATTTTCTGTTGGCATGAAAGTCCTGTGAGCCATGAGACATCCCCATGGGCCTCCTGCTCTGACCTGAAGTGACTGCCTCCAGGGTGGCAGGGGACAGTTCATTCGCCCCGGACAAAACATCAAGGAAGGTACCAATTAGTGTTAATTGAGACGTTCTTTGTTTTGTAACTGGAGTCTGAGCAGAAACCCCCCCAAAACTGAACACAGGCTACTGGTAACAGCTTTCCACCCTTTCTGATCTGAGCTAGGTTTAATGCAGCAGCCTAGAAGAAGGTCTTTAGTCTTAACAAGGCACAAGCACTAGGTCTTGCATTTGCATCAGAGACCATATTTTTCCTGGCTTGTCCCAAGCCTCTGGGAAGAGACATTTACGGGTCAAACTAACAGGAGTCCTATTTTTGTCTTGCACTTTAATTTACATTAAACAACATTTCAGTCCCATTTCCTCTTCCCTCATAATTCCCCATTTACACTCTTTCAAATGGATTTACCTCTTCCTGTGCTTGTTCTCTATAGTCATCTGCTGTTATTTTATATAGTTATCTGTGTTATTTTATCTTTTTTTCCACCACCCAAACATTTACAATTATGCTCACATCTCTTTTTTTTTTTTTAATACTTGCATATCACACATGCACATACCTTAGCAGCATGGATTCTTTTAATCTTTGAAAAACATTTCCTTTTTATCCTCACCCAAATATCAAGCCAACTGGAAAGTGACACATCAAGGTTAGGAATGCAGTCTGCTCCTGACAAGGAAAAAATGCTGAGCTTTGCAAGAGAGGCTAAGTGGATTAAGATCCTTTTTAAAGATTAGGTCACCCTTCACCCCAAATGCAGATTTCTACTGAAATTAATGGAAGCTCTTACAAAATGCAATGGGAGGGCTGACACTGAACAGCAACACAGCAAACATATACCAGCAGCTCACTCAAAACCGATTGTCCAAATCACCGACTCCAAATGGTTCTTAACAACCGACTGATTGAATCTATACTACATATTAACACGGCAGGATTTCATCTTGTAAAATTATGAGCTGATGGGGAAAAAAAGCTGAGCTAGTAGTTCTCAGGATAAAAACTTGGGCTGTGATTCATCCGATGTGACATTACATGAAAGGACAGGTTTGCCTTAGGAGAATCCACACCGCCTCTGATACCAGTCCTTTATGCTCACATAGCTCCTGCCAGCCCAGTCACAAAGCTCTGGCAGCTGCAGCAGCTCCACACCTGGATGGTTTGTTTTTCAGGATACAATTCAATAGAACACATTTTAAGAATTGCCCAGCCAGCAAACCACAAACATCATGTCTTTGTGGGGCATACCTGAGGGAAAAGCCTTATAGATTTGCCTTACATTTCCTCTGCCCGTCGCTTCTGGGCAGCTTAACCTGGTCCTTCTAACAGTCAGACCTGAAAATGCAGCTCAGCACCTGCAAGTCACACTGGGTTCCTTCCAGCTCTCACATCAACAGAAATAAAAACACTGCAGGCAACAAAGCAGCTCTACTGCTGCGACTGGCGCAGCCCCCTGCTCGCTCCCCACCACACGACTGCCTTCTGCAGGGCATGATGGTGAGACACAGTAACTCTGAGTACACCCAGCAAGCAAGACGGAGAGGCAAGGTGCTGCCTTCGCTCTCAAAATGGTGCAACGCTTTCAGCCTTGCAAAGCCACCCTGACAGAAGTAACTCTACTTCCCTGCTCGTTTTAAAGAAACGAAAATACATGCAAGATGGGGATTTGTGCAAGCACTTGTGGGCAACTGACAGCAATGCCACACTGAGGAGCAAGCAGCCTGATTTCCAGGTCCGTACCTGCCCCCCAAGCCCTCCTCTCAGTCAACACTGGAAAAATGCACAGAAAAAAACAGGCTTTCTGGAATCATTATCCTAAAAAAACAGTTTTATTTGTTTTTCTCCTCCCTGTTCTTTAAAACAAGAAGTTTCAAATCCAGGCCAGGTCCCAGACTCTATGTGATGGGTCAAGTGCAGGGTTGAATGTGCGGACACAAAAAGGAGGTGACACCAGAGCCTGTGGCTCACTGCAGACACCCATCTTGCTGTCTCGAAGTCCTGCAGCATTTGTCCTCAGAATCCTGCCCGCTCTCTTCAACACCACATTTGAAGAAAATGATAAACCAGCATTTTCTTCTCTGCTCAGAGCCAAGACTTGTATACGAGCTTCTCTGTAGCTTATGCTTTCCCATCACAGGAGATAAACATCATTACTGGCCACAGACACTCAGATGTGTAACTAGTCCAAGCCTCCCAGGACAGCCAGCATCTCTGTCCCTGCCATATGCTTAATTAATGCTGAGCAGGAGAAGTGATGAGAGGCCCTGCTGCACCCTGCATGGAAGAAAATGTTTCACTATTAGCAGTTCTCACTCATGCAGTTAACCGTTTCCTCGGCTTGCTTTAACAGCTGCTGGCCTTGGGCAGGGAGGGATGTGCCTGGATTCGCGGTGCCAGGCAGCAGCCCTGCTGTGCAGAACGGCCCTCCCCACCGCCTCCATTCCAGCAGCACCCTGGGGTGGTCGCCCACATATCTCTGGCCAAGAATGTGCAGATTACCGCTACCTGGAGTTGGATGTTACAAGGCTTTGTGGGTTAGGTTATAAACTCTGGAAAACAGGATGTGTTTGAACAGCATCTTGGACAATGAAGGAGTCTGGTCCTAGAGGAAGACTCATGGGTGCTCCTGGAAAACACTTAATGGAGATCACATCCACTATACTCCTGTTACCTGCTTGCCCGGCTTTCACCTGCAACATCCCGCCCAGGGCAGGGATGTGCACAGCACCTCACCCAACACAGCCCTACCCTGGCTAGCTGCATCAGACAGGCAAAGTGAGAGCCAAAGACCCCAGCACTGTGAAGGGAAAGCTGGGAGAGGAGGAATTTGCTAGAGCTACCTTCTGTTTTGCTGGTGCCTTACTTGGAGAGGATGCACCCCTCGGAGCCATACACAAATCCTCCCTTGCACCATGAGCTATTTGTAGACAGGTTCTAGCCTTGTTCCTTGGGGCTGCAGCCGTTTTTAAAAGCCAGGTATGCAAACAAACAGGCTTGTTACTGGCAAGAGCGTCACTTGCCCAGCCTGCTCTCCTCCTCCACTCAGGGCTCACAAACAAGCACTAGCACTTGGACCACGGTTTGCAGCACACTCCCGACACACTGTACAGCCGGGCAACCCGCAGCACATCTAACAGGCAAAACAAGTAAGAAAAACATCAAACCGTATCTTTAATTTCAAGCAGTTTAACACTGCCAAATTCACCAACGCTTTTTTCTCCAGAGGTGAGCACTGGCTTCATCATTGCTTTCTCCCCTCTATTTTGCATCCAATTCTGCTTTTCTCCCGCCCCATTCCTCTTTTACTTCCAGTGCTTCACGTGCTGGGGAATGCCGTGCACTCCTAAGCCCAGCTCCCCTTCCTACAAACAGAGAAATCTAAATAAATGAGTGTAAATTAGCAGACTTTACTATCACCTAAGTGTTTCTGAAGCTTGAAAATGGTATTACATAAGTAGGTGTTCAGTAACCCAGCTCCACAGCCATTCATTACAGAAAGGCAGAGAGCTTGCATGTTATGCCTTGAAACCAAAGCCCCAACACTCCTAGCATCCCAGTAAAAACAGCTCACAGCCTGCCCTAAAATCAGTGGCCAGGAGGTTTGTGTTTGTCCAAGACAAATGAACAAATGATTGGAGCTGAGAAATAAAAATCAGCGCAAGGACTGAGGCATAACTCATGACACAGCACGTCTGTCCACTTGCTACGGAAACTATATTTGGCAAGTATCAGGTGTCTGAATTTCTGCTTATGTACATCTCCCAGGACAGCAGTGTATTAATAACACAGGCAGCCTAAAAACAGAAACTATCACCAAGAAAAGCCACCCTTCTGCTCAGACTTCCTTGCTGTAGCCTGGGTATTGTTGTGCTTCACTCAAACAGCACAGAATTTTGTTTCCTTGCTTTTCAGATTTGCCATCTAAGCTGATCTCAATTGAAGGAAGACCAATAAACAAAAGGAAGGGAAAGGAAAATTATAGCAGGAAGCAAACCTTATTGTAAGCACAGCTTTCTTGAATGTCTTTCCTTCAAGGCTCATGTTGTCATGCGAATATGGAGAGCGAGCAGCAACCAGGGTGCCAGCTTAAAGGCACAAACCTTTTCAAGAGGTCTGCAGAGCATAAGCCCCTGGAAGCTCGTGCATGTAGACAAGATAGACCAGGTACAGCAAGTAGCGTGAAAAGAAGCCACAGAGTCAAACATGGAAGAAAGCAGCAAGCAGACACGGGCTTCCAGGCAGGGGCAGAACACCGGGCACAGAGAGGAACACAGTAACAGAAACAGAGTAGGAAAAAATCAGCTCCAGGTTCAAAATGCAGGCTAGGGAGTTGGAACGGGAAGCACAGGAAGGGAGCTGCTCAAGCTTCAGTGAACATGGAATGGCACTGGGTAGGTTACTCTAGTTTTCTTAAGAGCAGCTTTAACTCAACAGCCTTGGAAGGACTATTTGTGGTAGCACCAAAGAAATGGGCATATTTGATTAAGATCCGTACAGGTTTCTCCCATATTCTTAAATCATGTTACAGATGCGTTAGTCACACCAATGCAGCCGGCCACTCCAAACTACACAGGTTTCTTTATAACTGAGAGGTCAGGAAACCTTGTGCGCCCTTTGTCAGAGGGCAGCGTGTGTCCACACAACTGAAGAGTGCTGCCCCCCGGTGTCAGACTGCTCCCAAGAGACTCAGCTCCAGACAGGAAACAGTGCAGCCACGTTTCTAGTTCATCTTGACCCAACAGACATCTTTATTTGCACGAAAGTGAGGAACATGGACTTTCAAAGAAAACTGTGCATTCTGGGCAGACGTACAACGACACTTCTCTTCTGCTGCTCTCTGCCATATGAAGTCCAGGTAGAAAAGTTTTTTCAGAGCTGCATGTCAGCTACTAACAGATAAGCAATTTCTGCCAGCCACTCTGATCACATTTACCTCGAACCTTAGCTAAGGATATATTTTCCACAGGTTTGAGATCTAAACACTGCCTGTTTCCCATCAAACAATGCATGGAGAAGAATGCCTGCAGGTGTACACAGCAACACTGCTACTAAAAAGCAAGGACTGTCAGTGACCATTGGGCTGCTTAACAGATTTCCCTAGCATGCCGGAGATAGATGACAAGCATTTGATAGAAAGACGTGCTCATCCAAGCGGCTTCCCCGACAGTTTAGAGCAACAAAGGAGAATGATCTAATTTGAGTCAGCGAGAGAACGTCATTACGATCACATGATTATTCAAGTGATCAGGCCAGATAGGACAGAATTAGCTAGGCCAATGGTTCAGATTTCTTCTCCTCTGCCAGGAGTCCGACTCTTAAAATAACCAAGGAATTAGCGCCAGCCACCCACCTGAGCAGCTGGTTATCGTCACCTGGGCTTTCCTCTGAAATCTTCTGCCAAGCCTGACCTACAGCCAACACTGCAGCAGTAGAGTGTGTTTCATCTCCGACAATAAAAGATCAAGGCTAAGTACGTGCCACAAAACTCAAACTGGAATTTCTGCAGGTCTCAGATTTGCAATAAAATCCAAATTCTAATTGCACAGTGAAACTGCATTTTCAAACTGGACTGGTTATTTGCAGTCAGCTATGACAGGTTATGTTGGAACAAGAATAAATCTTGATGCGCAACAAAAAGCTACACTCAGTTCTCTGAACTCATACTATTGGTGACAAAACCCTGTTTTCCCATTCCCGGTTCACCCATCCAAACGCTTATTACAATATTGTGATGTGCTTACCACCTCCTGAAGCAAAAGACATCCTTGTTTCACACAGGCAGTGAAACTAAAATACAGGGATAAGGTGCTGCAGGGCCCAGAGGACAACAGAACTCCTAATACAACCCAAACTGCTCTGGGTGCATCTTTTCAAAGAGCCTCGCTCACTCTGAGAACAGCCGGTCAAAAGAGAGTTGTCACCATTTGCTCCTCTCCACAGTCCACCAAGAAGTCCCTCTAAAGGCAGCCACACTTTGCAGGTCCTTGAATGTTTTCTGAACCAGGCAACAGCACGTTTATGGCACACAAACCCCCAAAGAATTAGCAAGTTACCTTTGTCTGGTCAGCCCAGAGGAAAAGCAGTATGTCAGTACGTGCATGCCTGGGACCTCTGCAGCGTGAAATGCCTTTTACACAGGTGTGCGAGGAATGAAAGTGTAGCTGTGATGCTATGCCACCAGCCAACAGAGGACCCCAGTCCACCACAGTAGGGTACACTCTCAAAATCTCAAATCTTTTGCCTGCATAGGGAAAGGAATGGGAATCTTGAATGCAAGTGATTTCAGCCATCTTCCTCTGTCTCTTACCACCTTCCTAATCTCCATCCTTTCAAAGTCCCCTGCAACCACTCCGCATCCTGGCAAAGGATGTTTCCCAGTCTGAAAGCAGGGTTGGAAGGCACTGGCTTGCTCAGGCAACGCAGTATTCTGCCTCTGCCCTGGACAGTACAGGCAGATCTTGTCTGATCACAAACAGGAGATGAAATTCAAGGGGGGAAAAAAATCCTTCCTTCCTTGGAAGGGGATGTCTTCCTTGGGGGGAAAAAAATCCTTCACCCTCTATTTCTGTAAGTATGTGAGAACTCACATGAAACACAGACATTCAGTTAAACAGAAGAACCACTACCAAGAGCCAACGCAGTTGAAAAATGATTAATTTTTTTTTGCTTGTAACACATCATTAATTATAAACATAAGATACAGCCCACATCAGCAAGTTGTGAATGGACAGCCTCACGCTGTCTTTCAAAACAGTGAGCACCGGAGACCAGTTACAGAATTAACTGAAGGTTCTGGGATGACTCTTAGCGTGTCACAGCATGGGCACTTGTGAGCACAACGTCAAGAATATCTTCAAAGGCAGAGAAGACTGTAAGTCTCCTGATGGCTAAACAGGAGGGGGAGGATTTGTGAATAGATTCCTTGCCTAGGACAGACTGAAACAGCCTAGTCAAGACAAAACGAGCCAGGGCAGTGGAACACTAGAAGCTCCACCTCAACGGTTTTTGAGTTGAGGAATAACATGGCTACAGTCATCAAAATTTTAAGTCTATTTCTGTTTCTTCAGGTTTGGTCTTTCTCTTGGCTGCTTCTTTGGTCTCTGCACAGCATTCTTAACACTGGCAGGGGGCAGTCTGAGAGTTATTTCATTGTCCTCTGCATCATCATCCGCCTGGGAAGTTTTCCGGCGCTCGAGCACTGTTGGAGTACAGACTGGAGTAGGATCCTGAAGAGATCAGAAAGACATGGTTCATTGCAAAGCATATGCCAGAGAAGTTGTCACGGCCTCTGTGGTACCTCAAGGCACCTCACTCCAGCTCTCCATGAGAACTTCCACGTGTTAGGGAAAACTCTTTTCTTTTTATAACGAGCTATTTTTGTAGACAGTATTTATTCAGGTAAAAGTGCCATCTTCAAAAAGGCATATGTGAAAGGCAAATGTAAATTAATTCACATTTTCTAACATGTCATTAAGCACATTTGCTTTCTAAACTTTATCTTTCCTGACTCAAAGCACTAAGAAAGCCAAGAGGAAAATAATCAGGAGAAAAATAAAAACAAAACCGTATTTGAGACCAGCATACAGAAATGCCACATTCAAGCCCACAGCAGAGGTGAAACATCCCAGCTCCATTATTTCAGTACATTCCCATAACTCAGTTGACCGAATGTATAAATTATCCCGTCCTCCTCACAACCAGCCCTGTCACAATTATCACAAGTAAATCCAGTAACATTAAAAAACCAAAACCAAACTCACAGCGGTGACGAAACAAAACAGAAATGTTAAGACCTGACAGACTTTTCAGACTGTCAGTGCCCCAAATCTCAGTCACAATGACCTGAGCTTTCCTTTCATCCTATTGCTAGTTTTAGCTGGCATTAGTTTTCAAAATAGTGGAATACCGTGCCTGGAGAGCACAAGGGAGGAGGGACAGTATAATATGTAAATGGGGACTGTATTAATGGTTCGACTTCTTTTTTGTCAAAACAGGCTGGTATTAGAATGTAGCGCAGACCATCAGGAGGATGCCAGCAAGGAGACCATTCCGTACCAGTTTAAGGCACAGATGCAGGTGGCGTACAGGTGACTGTCCCCAGCACCCTGCTTTTCTCCTGCCTCAAGTTAGGGGTGCCCTGACACACCTCGGGACAAGCGCTAGTAGTCACAACATGCTAAGCAGAAGCCTTTGCTGCTAAATGCTGCTCCAGGAGAAAGAGCTGAGAGGATCCAACCACCCTCCCCCATTCAAGAGTGTTAATATGTATCATGGGCTACTTTTGGCACAAAAATTTCTCAAGCAAACAATGTGAAAGTTTTCAGGTGTAGAAATTAATATGAAGAAACAAGCTGCAGACCTGAAACACCTGCCCCACCGTGAATGGTGGAGCATGGTGCTGGGCACCACCAGGACTGTTCGGTCTTACCTGGCTGCTCAAAGAAATGTTCAGCTTTGATTTCTTGGATGCTTTAACTTTTTCTCTCATTTTGGAAAGTTCCTGTGCAGCCTAGGAAGCAAGACAGATCAGGTAGATCACTACAAACTTCCTCGTGTGAAGATGCAAAATGGTCACCTAACAGTCTATAGGTTTCTTTGCTTCAAAACTACATCATCTTTGCTACAACAATTAGGTTTGAATTAATAAAATGACTTACAGTGCCACAGAGGTGATGTGGTTTGAACAAAAACACCCAAAGTAACATAAGAAAACTGCTGCCGTGCATTGTAAAAAAATACCATGTTAAACAGCAGTGCTTAAACTTCAACTTACTTCACCCAAGCACTCTGCAAATGAGCAATACGCTCGGTTGGCTTAGGCAAGGTCTAAGGACGGAAGCTATAGTCTGGGGACCTGCCTTCAAATACCTGCCCTGACAAAGCCCCTGCCGCTCTTCTGTGATCTACAGACAAATACGAAAACCACAGGACAGCCAACTGTTTATACAAACAGAAGAAAAGGAATGTCTTCCCTTTGCTGTTACTTATTTAATTCTCCAAAGGTAAACCCACACGTACATACAGTACAACCCAGCAACAGCACTACACTAACTTCCAGGAGCTTCTATACGACGCTGAATGCAAGGAAGTTTCCCTCGTGCTCCAGCTCTTTTACCAGTTCCACACAAACCCCACTGATTTTCTTGGATTTAGTACAACCTTAGAAACATGTTTTGCAGAAAACACTCATCAAAACCATGCCAAACTTACAAATCCTGGGAAGTCATAATCGAGCCCCTTTTCAGCAAGCCTCTTCCGTAAGAGTTTCTCTTTTCGCAGCAGTCGCTTTGTCATCTTTGCCTTCTGAATGAGTGAACGTATCCTATTGTACCGCCTGACTGCTGGCTGAGAAGGCTTCAGAAACCTTTTGCTACAGTTTTTGAAGAGGTTTTCATGGACCCTTTCAGGAGATATGAACTGACCTGTAGCATAAACATCAGACATCAAATTATAGCAGAGCTACTCCTCCCACCAAAGGTACTCACATAATGCTACTCAGGTCTCGTTATAACATTATCCACTGCTGCAGCAGAGCAATAGTACGGCATTTTATGGACACAGAAGATAGAAAGTAACTGAACTCATAATGGATGGATGGAAGAAAAGAATACTTTTTCAGTTTCACACAGAAAACAATCAGAGAAGCTTGTTTTGCAAAAGTTGATGCATATATAGCTCATAATCCTTTACAAAGCAAGCATCACTATCACCATATCTCAGGAACTTACTAATTTCATTAATCTTTTCATCAAAAAAGCCCCTTATATCTAACTACACAGACAGCAGCTGCAACAGTTACAAATGACAAAGAATTTCCACATCAAAGGAACTGTCTCTGCAGCAAACCCCACTGCTCCCTGAGATTTCACGTTACATGATTACACGAGGAGTATCAGCCTAGAGGAAAAAAACAGTAGAAGTGACCAAATGGCTGCTGAGGATGTTCTTTACACACGAAGAAAGGGAAGAAAAGCTCAGCCCCACAGAAAATCCTTTTGGGACAAAACTTCATTAAAAAAACCACCAAGATTCCCCAACCGTCCGAAAAAGTAACACAAATAACTATGAATTTCCTTTCCACGTTAAGAGGATTTACACTTCAGCTTATACTTACACTTCAGCAGTCTTTCAGAAAACAGGTAGTTGTTCATTGTGTCTGCAACGATCTTAGCCACGTCATCGGACTCAAACTCTATAAATCCATAGCCTTTGCTAGCTCCGGTCTGCAAGCAATGACAGAAAGAAATCTGAAATGATGCTGCGATACCTGAAGAGCTAAATTAAACTTATTTTATGCTTCTGGCGTCATAGCCCATTCTCAGCTAAACACAAGTAATTTCACAAAGTCCAGTGAAATCATTAAAAGCAGCAGATTTAGTCTTAATTCGGTAAGACAATATTCATAAATATATATCTCTGTACATGAAACAAACTGCTCACCAATACCTACTTGTTAAACAAAAAAGCTGCCCTGCATTGTTGCTGTTCTGTTGTTGTTACCCAGCGTACACAGCAATATTATAAGGTGGTACTAAATCCAGAAATGAAAAGTTAAATTTCTCAAGCACAAAGCAACAAAAAAGCACGACATTTCACGTTCTACCTTGAAGTCGTGCATTCTGGCAACACTTCTCACATAAGCGTATTTACTTATGGAAAAAGGGGTCTCCATTAAGTGTCGCTGAAGCTGCCTGTTTGCAGTCCGGAGCCAATGCTGTCGATCAGCCCGACACCCGTCTTGGAAGGAGGATTTTTAGGACAGGCCCTTATGCACGGCGCCCCCCTCTGCCCGATCATGAAACTGCAACGAAGTTTCCCACGCCGTGGACGGGAGGCGGAGCACCGGGCAGGCGGCACCGACACAGGGAGCTGCTGCAGGGAAGTAGCTGACTCTGTCCCTTCACCGAGGTTTGTGCGAGGGATCAGTCTCAGAGCCTCAAAGCGACCGCAGTACCCAGCCTGAGGCAGCCGGCGTCTGTCTCGGGCGCTCCAGGAGCAGTAACCGGGGAAGGGGCGGAGGCGAGGGGCCGGTCCCGGCGCGGTTCGTTACCTTCTTACTCCTTGAAAGCCGGAGCCGCGTCACCGTCCCGAACTGCCCGAAGTATTCGTGCATCTGCGGCTCGCAGAGCCCCCGCGGGAGGTGCCCCACGTACACCACGCCCGGCGTCAGCTCCTCCTGCGGGGCACAAGGCAGCCGCGTCAGGACAGGACGCACCAGGCCCAGCCCGGCCGCCCCCAGCCCGCCCCGGCGCCCCGCTCACCTTGGCCGCCCGCTGGTTGCGGACCCGCTGCACCTTCTGCTGGAACTCGCGCTGCAGCCGCGGCTCCAAGGCCAGGAGCGACGCCGTCGGTACAGGCGCGGGCACAGCCACCTCCGCCGACACAGCCTCGACCGCCGCCATGCTGCCCGCCGCGCCGCTGCCGGAAACGCGTCACTCCCCGCGCACGCGGCGGCAAGGGCGCGCAGGCGCAGAGCCGCGAGGCGCCGTCTCCTAGCAACGGGGGGCGCCGCCGCCGAACTCCCCACACGCACACGACGTCGCGTAGCAACGCGGCGCCGTCCCCAGGCAGCGGGAACCCGGCGCCGCACCGCGCCCGGCCCCGCCGCACTGGGAGGCGGCCCCGAGTCACGGGTACCCCTCTGGGGCGAGCGGCTCCCCACGGGCACCCGCCCGCGCGCCCCCTCCGCCATCTCCCGGCTCAGGCACTGCGCGGGGCAGCCCCGGCCGCGGCGCGGTGAGGCAGCGCGCAGGGCAGCCCCCGCGCCGGCGTCAGAGAAGGCCCCCTACGGGCGCGGGAGGCCCCAGAGGCGGGAGGCGGTGGCGGGCACCATGTCGGTGAGCGACATGTTCATCGTGCTGCAGGGCGTCCTCACCGCCGACCAGGACATCCGGGAGGTGGGCGCCGGGACGAGGAGGGGACCGGACGGGGGGGGCGGGTGGAGGGCCCAGTGCCCGGCCTGATGGCGGCCTGTCCCCGCAGGAGATCCGGAAGGTGGTGCAGGCGCTGGAGCAGACGGCCCGGGAGATCCTGACGCTGCTGCAGGGCGTGCACCAGGGAGCCGGCTTCCAGGACAGTGAGTCCGCCTTCCCCGGGGAGCGGGGAGCAGCCGTCTAGGGTGGGCGGGAAGGACCCCCCGGGGTGCGCCGGTCCCTCTGTCACCGGCGCCCCTTTACCTGCGTGTCCTGTGTGGGCTTCTCAGAGGCTGCTGGTGGCACGGTGCGGGGGAAAGTGGGAGCTGGAAGGTTTCAAGCCAGATAAGTAGAGAATCTGCCGTTCATCCTCAGGAACTCCCGCTCTTTCCCTTTCTCCCCTCTCTGGGTTGGTGTTTCGCTGTCTCTGTGCAGAAGAGTGTGGGTTTTTTGCAGGTGTTCGTTTTCTGGGTTGTTGAATTGGCTCATGAGTTTCCCTCTAAGTGATGTGCATGTAGATTTTTATATCCTGCAAATTTTACCGTCACCTGTTGAGCCCTTGTATCTGTTAATACCCTTATTCACCATCGCACCCCACCCCATAGAACTGTGATCCCAAACACTCTGGGGGGTGTTCAGGATGCTGTGGGAAAGTGGGGGGCTTTAGTCTGGTTTGTACAAGGTTGACTTTGTATGTGTGTATGTATAAAGTCTGCTTAATGTTGCAAAATCTAAAGGGAACATGTAAAGGCTGATAAAGCAGGAGCTGTCCTTGATGTATGTTTCAGTGGCAACTTGAGGTTTAAGTTGTAACTAGCGTGGTTCCTTGCTTTCAGTCCAAATTTGTTTAAGATGTTTGACATAATGTTTTTGGGCCAACCCATTTCCTCCAGGGCATGAGAACAGACCAACAGATCTAGATGCCAAATCAAATCTCTGCTTCCTCACCCCCATTTTTAGACTTACTGGTGAAACTACTGGAATAAATGGTTCTTTCCTGTAAATGTGTGGCTTAAAAGATATTTTTTCAAGTCAGTGACTATCTCCTGAGAAGAAGCATCCATTCTGACTTTCTTGGAAACTATTGAGAGGAATTTGGGAAGGGGAAACATCTGGCAGGCCACCCTCTGAAGGTGAATAGGAGAAAGAACCTCACCAGGTGCTGTTTTATTCACCTACAGAGCTGACTGGTTGTCATCTGCCTGGTGACCTTCACCAGCACACTCGCGCGGGAGCTGGAGGCCTGGGATTTCTCTGGCCTCTGAGAGGGTACGTGTTTAGCAACGTGCAACACCTGAGGTTTAACCTCTGCTGGCAAGCGCAGCTTCCGTCTACTTGAGAAATCTGGCAGTGATAAAAATTAGAATTGCTAACTGTTTAACTTACGCAGACATTCATTTTTCCAAGCTGAGTAAACCTGTGGATGTTGTGGCAGTTGTTTTTTGTGGGTATCAACTTCAGAGGTTGCTTTCAGCATTTAGTAGTAGAGACCTGTGTCTGGCTCACTGTTTTTCACACTTGATTTTTAGTTCTGGGAGAGAGCTGGTCCTGGAACTTGCAGAGTCTGAAAAGAGATGTGGAATAGTTAAGTGGTAAAAAAAAAGAAGGAGGCAGAGGAAAAAAAGCTTATCTTATAATTCTTGTAATACCAAAGATAATGAATGCATGCTTAATAGGTTAGGAGTTAACTCATGATAATAGACCTGTCAGTTTGTCATCAATTCTAAGCATAATAAAGAAAGCCAATAAAGGTTTAGATTAATAAAGGTTTAGATTAATAAAGGTTTAGATTAATAAAGGTTTATAGCAGAATGATATAATGCCAATTAACAGAAGGATTGTTGGGGGATAAATAGCACTTGTCAGATGTCACACGTTTAGACTACAGTTTTATTTGATAATGGTTGTAGTTCTGCAGTGTACTGCGCTTAAATGGCTGTTTGGCTTACTGCAGCATCTCATTTGTTGAGTCAGTACCATACTTTTACTAAGAAACTAGAGTGATTCTTCCTTAGTAGATTAAAAAGGGATAAATGATGACTCTTGGAACTATGAAAAAGGGGATTATTCATTGCAACAAAGTTCTGCCTAGACTTTGTAGTGTAAAGATTTTGTTTTTAGTGTCATATCTATTTACTTCAAGATGTAAGAAAAACTATTAATGCTATTAATAAACTATATTGAACTATAAAAATATTAAAAGATAAATAAACTATATAGACTAATAACTAATCAATAAAAAAGCAAAAATAATATTAATTACTACAAGTTCACAGGTGACAGGGTAACTAATGGTGCTTGGTGACTGCAGCTGTATTGCCATGGATGGTTGAAGCTGGTGCTGCTGACAGAAGCTGTGGTGCTTGTTGTGCCCCCTCCCTTGTGCCAGTGTAAGTGGGAGTCGACTTTCTTTCTCCTGCAGCCTGCCGGCTGGTCCTTTGTAATTATTCTTGCCTCACAGTTGAGGTAGAGAGATGAAAACTTAAGACAACAGAGAGCCAGGCTGAGCAATCCACCCTGCCAAAGAGACGGGTAAGGGGTGGCGTGATTTCCGTTAATAGAACTACAGGGTGGTTGGAAGTTTGATGGAGGGCAGTTTCCTGTGCCAGTCAGTGGTATTTAAAACGTTATCTCGCACAACGCCTTTCCTCTGTTCTCCGGGGACTTAAAATACCTCTTGGCTAAACCTGTTTTCGTTGAGTTTTTCACCTAACCTTTTTTACCGTGGGGCAGCCACCTACCCACAGACAAGACCTGTTTCACGGTGCCAGCTTCTCTGTGGTCTCTCTCTGCACCGAGCATGAGACAGTTTGGCTGTGGGATAAGCACTTTCAGTCGTAGCCTTTATTCAGCTATGGGGAAGGGAAGGAAAACTAGCAGAGCCTCAAGCTGGCAGCCTCCGGAACAGGGATAGAGGATCTCCTTCCACTCCCTCTGCTCCCTGTCCAAAATGGAGTTTGAGAACTGCTCAGAAAGCTGCTCAGGGCAGTGTGTGCTGCAGCCAGCTGTTGGCTGACATGAGTCTGAGTGACAGGTAGGGTCTTTGGAGGCTGAAAGTCAACTTAGTATGTCGTTGCTTTTGAAATACATTGTGTTAAGTTTAGCAAAGCATCAGCGGTGATCCAGTGACTCCTAGAAGGGCTTGTTTGATAAGAATAATTCATCACAGCTTCCAGATTTAGCTTCTATGGATCTTGTTTAAATAATCCTAGCTTCTATACATTGAGATGCAGGAGAGCCTGTCGGGTTGATCTTCTGCCTTCCTTGGGTCATGACCAGGATTTCTGAGGAGGCTGCAGTGAAGAAGTACTGGTTTGGTTAGTTCTGTCGGGCCCTGGTACTGAGTGCAGTGTGGCTGTGATTCGTATCAATAAACAGGAGGTGGCAGTGGATGGTACATAAACAAGGGACCATTTCTCTGCGGAGATATAACATACATTGAACAGGTATAACATACGTAGCCTAAAACACAGTTTCTTCAAATACATCACTTGAAAGCAGGAAATGTAGTTTCCTGAAGGGATGTTGCACCTCATCTAACCTAACTCTGATCGATAAGAAAAAAAACCGTAAGATTTTAAAATGGAGAAAGTCAATTCGACTCATTCATTTGAGTCATTTGGCGGTGCTGCTTGGTCTGTGGGCTTTCTTTCGGGCCAGTTGTCACAACAGAACAGCACTGCACACCTGATTGTTGCTGTTTTTCCTAAACCACTGCATTAGGGTGCTCTCCAGAACATCTTGTTTCTCTCTTTATACCACCTGTACGGCCCAGCTGACCGCCCCTTTCTCTTACTCCATCCACACGGCTAAGATTAAAAGTGTCCCGTTATCAGCTCATGCCTAATCTCTGCTGTGTCCTTCTTCCCCCAGTGCCGCCTGTAGCCCTGCCACTCCAGAGCGCTGCTGCCTGGAGGGGCTTGTAGCAAGGGGCTTTAACCGTGTCGCTGCTCTTGCTGGTTCCCTCCCTTGCCCCTGTATCTGTTGCCATAGTCCCAGCTCTTCTGCATTTACAGACCCTCAAACAAAATTGCTACCTCTGATGAGGTCTTACAGTCGTCGTCTTTTTCAGCCTTTCTCTGTCTCTCCTTGTCATCTCTCCTTCAGCACTGCCTGTTTGTTGTCCTGCTCAGCACATTGCCAGGCTCCTTTGCTTGTTGGTTCATTCCACAAACACCCCATCGACTCTCTGTTCCTCCATTCCTGCCTCCATCCGTTTGTATCCCCCGTTGCCTCTTGGTCTGTAGGTTGCGTGACCTTTCCAGCGTTTTCTTCTGCCAGTGCCCATTACAGAATGGGTTCTTCATCTGTGACATAAGTTTTATAGCAACAGTAATTATTCATGATTAGCAGTGATTCTTAAATAACACTGGGGCATCTTGTCTCGAGTTCAAAACTAAGGACTAGAGCAGATTAGACAGCCCAAAACTCAGGAGTATTTCTCCTCTACCTGTGTGACTCCTGGTGCGACAGTGAGTATTTCTGAGACTGAATTGAATGTGAGTAGACTGTCTTGGACAACAAAGGAGCAGACACAGCGCTGTCTACACTAGAAAACTCTCTGTTTACAAAACCCTGTTCCCTGTCAAGTACTGAATGTTGTGCTGTTTCTTTTTCAGTACCAAAGAAATGTCAGAAGGCTCGTGAACACTTTGGCACAGTGAGAACGCAGCTGGAGTCTCTGAAGACCAAATTTCCTGCTGATCAGTATTACAGGTGTGCAGGATCACACACAGCCAGGCTGGATATGCGAATTGCCTGGGCATATTTGGCATCATTACTTTGGAAGAATGATCTAAAGGCTTATGGGCCCAATGCTTCTTTCTGTTTGAGAAGTGTGAGGTTTTTATCAGCACAGATAAAAAAATGCTTCTGCTTAAACACTTGTTTTTTAACTTTTCACTAAAAGTATCCAGTATTCAATTATTTTTCTAGAAACCTTTTCAAAAAAGAAAAATTAAAGTTTAAGAAAGTGGTATTCTGCTGGAGCTGCCCTTGTTTCTGAGAGCAGAGCGTTTGCTGCTCCATTAATTTCAGTTAAGTTGTTAGGTTTGGGGCATTTCTGAAAACAGAGCTCTCAATCTGTCACAAAATGGCTGTTCGATACTGCAGACACTAAATGAAGTTGTCACCTTTGTGTTTTGTTTGCTGCCAGAAGGGGACAGTGTCTAGCAAGAACATTTCAAAGAACAAGAATCTTGTCAGCTCAGATCTGCCGAGGGAAGATGGGAGGGAAAGCCCTGGGTGCTCTTCTGGGCATGACAACCTGAAAAACTGAGGAGGTGTGTGAGGTGCGCGCAGTGCCAGCGCCCAGCGTACTGTCTGCAGAGAGAAATTCTGGAGTACCAAGGAGACGACTTTAGGCTGGTGTCATTTTGATAAGCCAAAAATATTGCAAAGTGCTATGTGTAAAGGTGGAAAACATAATGTATACATAATGTATGCTTGTTGCCGAACTTATTTATACCTTGACTTGGTGTTTTCTTTGACAGATTTCATGAGCACTGGAGGTTTGTGCTTCAGCGGTTGGTGTTTCTGGCAGCATTTGTAGTCTATTTGGAGTCAGAAACGTTAGTGACCCGAGAGGCTGTTGCAGAAATACTTGGAAGTAAGTTAATGTTGTAGCTGAAGAGAAAAAACTTGTGACGTTTTTTAGACGTTGTAGCTTTCAGAGGTCCAGGGAAACAGCAGAACTTCATTTCTTCCCAAGAAATAGGTTCCAAAATTTATCTGGTATTTGATTTCATTATATAAACAAATTGTTTTAGAAGGTGGAAAATGGCAAACGTAATGTGAACAAAAGTATTTATTTATTAATAAGTTTGTCATCAATGAAGTTTATTCATTCAAATTGCCTAAATCTACTAAAACAATAATTGAAAGATGAGAGCGTATTTGTATCGCTTGTTGCTTTTGGTGTTTAAAAGATGTGGAAAAGGGATTAAATTTTTATGCTGAAGGAGAACTATGTCCTCCCAGAGCAAAGGATTTGAAAAATACATCAGGCCAGTATTTTTCTAAAAAAGGACTGCAGACCCCTCTCCTGTGTATTAATGTAAATTCACTTGTTCTGTTGGATCAATTATAACCTATTGCACGTCCAGTGGAGGATGTATGAGATGGTAAACTGAAACACTGAGAAGAGGCAATAATTGCATCACATACAGGAAAAGGCTGACTTTTATTTTGTAATAATATTTCATAAATCTGATATTTCAAATTAGCTCCAGTAAACAAATGCAGTTTCAACTCGCTGGTTTTGCTCCTGATTACCTCTCTCTTTCTTATTGTAGTTGAAGCTGATCGAGAGCGCGGCTTTCACCTGGACATTGAAGACTATCTTTCTGGTGTGCTAACTCTCGCCAGCGAGCTGGTAAGGAAGATATTCATGCATATATTTGGATTGAAACTGACTTGAAAGTAAAGTGTTTTCTAACTTTCCCAAGTTGTTCCTAGAAGTTAGGATATGCAACACCTCCATCTGAACTTCTAGCAAACTGCCTCTCTATGTCAGAGTTGTTCCTCACGGATATTTTAAGATTTAAACTAGTCACTTGATTGAAAATCCAGGATTGTTGTCAACAAAAAGGTAGACGAAAGTATAAATAATCCGACTGCCTGGAACAAAACTGCTTCATTTGGTACAGGATGGGAATAGTGATGTGATTTGGGTGGTTTCCTCTGCTGATGTTCTCCCCGGCGTCTTCCTCTCGTAGGCCAGACTGGCGGTGAACAGCGTCACGGCTGGTGACTATTCTCGCCCTCTCCGCATCTCGACTTTCATCAACGAGCTGGATTCTGGCTTCCGTCTCCTCAACCTGAAGAATGACTCCCTGAGGAAACGTTACGATGGCCTGAAATACGATGTCAAGAAAATTGAGGAAGTGGTTTACGACTTGTCGATCAGAGGACTCAATAAGGAGGCAACAGTTGGTGCGGGTGGAGAGAAGTGAAGGATGCTCGTTTTAACAGCGTCATTGATTACCTCAGATGGTTGCCAATTTAGGAGGCATGCTAGCGAAGCCTCCCTATAGTAGTTTAGAAGAACTGCAGCTGAAAGCTGCTCTCTATTTTCTTACAAAAGGTGTAGTACGGGTGTTAGATCTCAAAATGTTTTGTAAAATCACATCTAGATTAGGGCAGGAGGTTCTCTGTTTCCAGTGGAACTCCTCTGCCAAAACATGGTGCCGTTCTGAGCACAGCAGCAATAGTAGTCAGTAACTCCCATGAGCTGAAATTCTCCTTAGTTGTGTAGTGTTGCTTCCCTGCACTGGCAGTGACGTGCTTCAGCTCACGCAGCGCAGATACATGTGGTGTTTTAAAAAACACAGTGTGTAAATATCTATACATTTTTTAAGACGGTGATTTTTTTTTTGCCTTTTTGTTTCTTAAATTTTCACCTATGTCAGTAAGTTGAACAGATTTGCATAACTGTTTATTAACCTGATCTTTTTAAATGGCTTCTGTTAATGTATCGCCCTTAATTGAGAAATTAGTGAGAATATTCCTGAGAATTTCTCCATTGGAACTGGTGTATTGCACCCGGACACATCTCTCTCTCTCTCTTGGTATTTTCCTTTCCTGCAAGATTTCTTTTGCCAGGGAGAACAAGGTGTTCTCAAACATCTGCTTTCACTGGCTGCTGTTTGTTTTACTGACACGAGTAAATGCTGAGTTTTAATATGATCATTTGCCTTGAGAACTCGGTGTAACTAAATTTTTTCTATTTTTTTTTTTTAAACTACCAAAGTTTCCGAATAGAGCAGTGTTAACTGATAAACTGCAGGTAGCATCTGAGTTTTAACAACCTAAGTAGGCTACAGCTGTACCTGTGTCCTGGGATTAAAGAAAAAAATCACATCAGAATTATAGTTCATGTAGTAAAATGTTTCTGTCTTCAGAAAAGAAGGAATTACTAGTTTCAGATACTTTGCATGTAGAATGTTTGCAAATACCAACAGCCTCCTTCATTTGTGTAAATACTCCCCAGGTTGGTTGTTCTCTTGTCTTAAATGACTTTGAGTTTTGCCGTTCTTCTACTCCTGGTGGTGCAGGAAGGTTAAGGAGAAAAACAGACTTACTTAGGAGGAGGAATTTTTCCAGAGGATGAACACGAACAGCCAAGTGTATGTGGGGTTTGTTAATGTTTCATTTTGTTAGCAAAGATTTCCCACTGTTTCAGTTAGGTTTTTGTTTTGTTTATTGGAAGAAAATGGTTTCTTGGTTATTTTGGCCAATAAAAGCTGTTGTTTGATTTTGGCCATTTGGTAACTCTGCCTGTTGGCTGATATAATCTGTTGTTGTTTGCTGCCCTTCCTGGGAGCCTACTCTGAAATATCATAATTTAAGTTTGGCCTCCAGCTGTACTTGGACAATAACAGAAGTGTACACTCTTCAGTGGGTCACTCACGTGCTGGTGAATGGAGCCAAAGTCAAGCTGCAAACAGATTTCATAGGCTTTTTTTTTTTTTTTTACTTTTATTTTTGACCTATTTCACCAAGTAAAACAGGAGAGATATGGAGGAGTTTATAATTACCAAATCCAAGATGTGGCAAGGTTCATCTTCAGAGCATCTCATGCTCTTTATTGTTCGTCCTCATCCTTTGTATCTTATGTCACATAACGTGGGGAGATGGTAATATCCCTCTTTCACAGCTGAAGAAAACGAGGGTGTAACTTCCTGGGCCCTGTGGCAATGAACCAGCTTTCAGACTTGTTCTCTCTTCTTGCCCGGTGCCGCTCTTTGCTTCTTTCTCGCTTTAACCCCGTGGAGGTGGGAGGAAGGAAGGAGCTTAAGCCAGTTCTACTGCCAAAACCAGAGACTCGCGAAACAACACCCGAAGGCTCTGAGACACAGCAGGGTCATACAGGAAATGCGTGGGAGCGGGGCAATTAGAGAAAGGTTTCCCGAGCGTCAGTCTGATGTCTCTGGGGCTGGAGGACTCCTGGCGTGCGGGACTGGGATGCGAGGCCACGTGGCGGGGCAGGTTTCTGGTTTGTTAAGGCTTTGTGCTGGCTTGTGTCCCAGGCGCTCCGGTCACATTTGGTCACGCAACAGGTCCGCTTCCTGACATGGGATCCTGTGGGCCTAATGCAGCTTTTCAGTAGATCCTAGATCTGCCAGCTCTTGCTACTTACGTGGTTTCTGAGAGGTGGTGGAGATAGAGCAGCGCTGCGCCACAGGTGCACATACTGTGGGAGAGCAGCTGGAAGAGCAAGTCTCTTAGGGCTTACAAAGTCTGTAAGGTGTGGCATCCTTCTGTCTGAGGCTCTGGGAAGAGCAAGTGCCTGAGAAAGAGACATTCCAGTGTTGTGTTCCTGGAGGGTGTTTAGCAAACACCTCGTTCTTTCCCCTTCCTAGGTTTTGGGGGAGTCGAGCATCTTCCTCTGGAAAAGCATCATTTGCAAGAGCCGGGTTGTATAGCGTGTTCCCAAGCCAGGTCTGGGTGAGGGAAAAGACAAACACAAATTTTCTCCTTAGGCTGCAGCAAGGGAAGTCGGGGACATGCTTTTCGTGGCTTCCTCTGCGCAGAGGTAGCCTGTAGGACCTTGTGGCCTTGATTTGAATCTGAACATTCCTCTGGTCCTAAATGATGAGTTGTGTTTCTGTCCCAGAGCTGGGAGCAGAGGGAAGACCCAGAAGGACTTGAGTAGGGGGTTTCTCTTCTCTGACCCTTCCTTTTCCCAGGGTTATCCAGAGGAACGGCAGTGAGAGACGGAGCTCTGAGGACTGCAGAGACTCCGTGGCTCATGATGAATCAGATGCACTTGAACCCTGAACAAATCACTGGGGTTGGCAGTGAATGGGCTGCGCAGCGTGTGCTGGCAGCTGGGAGGGGAGTGAGTCAGCGCAGCAGCGCTGGGGAGTCTGACTCAACAGCCAGCACGGCTACTCCCTGAGCCACTTCAGCCTCAAGGGCGTTCCCGGGAGCGCTCTCTTGGATCATCTTCATATTCACTCACTGGTTTGGGGTTTTTGTTTTCCCCTATCTTGACGTCATTTCTGAGGGTTTTCTTTATTTCAGTAAAAAGGGCACTTAAATAGTTGATTAACTGCTCTTTGTTTATAGCACTGCCTGTTCAACCCCCGCAGATCAATGAAAGTGCTGACCTGAAACCGTCTGGGAAATAGGGGTGACCAGAGCTCCATGGCACAGGATACGGAGGAGACCTCTGGGCTGGCTCTTTAACTGAGCTCCGTCTGCTGGAATTGATTAACTGCAGCCCCACATCAGCAACCTCTTTACACTGGCACTTGGTAAAGGACACGTTATCACCTCCAGGCTGCCCTTTTCTCATGCCAGCGCACGTCTTTGTGCAGTGAGCCGGATCAGGGAACTGATCTAGCTGAAACAATCGTTATTTTTCAGCAGTGTTTGCTACCAATCCATCTCACCGCGCAGTCCTGCACACACCGTGCCAGTGCGTGGAGGGAGGCTTCTTCCTCTGCTGCCAGCTCTAAGCGGGCCCTGAGCTGTAACACTGCACAGTAAATCCTCTCACTTTCTTGCAGTATTCTGTTAGGATTGCCAAGGATTTTCTCTTTGGGTAAACAGTTTGCCGTCACTTTACTGCAAAGCAGTGATTTCTGTGCTATAGAGCCTTGCTCGCATCGTTCAGCCAGTAAGGTCATTACACACAAAGGCAATTAATGAGAGCAGAAAGTGAGCATGAATGACTCCTGGGGTCTGTGTGTGGATATTGACCCGTTCCTCATCAGCAGCCCCTCTCCCCTCATTAAAGTACTGTCTGTTGCTGGATACTGCTGTGTACTGAAGTGTGTGGAGGGGCTGTTCGGAGCCTCCTGCCTGCTGCATTCACGGAGTGTCATTAAGAAAGTGATCAATTTTGAGAGGAACAGTCCTTTATGGTATCTCTCTCTTGTATGTATGTCGTGGGTCAGGCATGAATTACTTGAAGATGGGTGTTTCCTTGCAGGTTTCTCGGCCTCTCTGTTACTGTCACTTCAAACTGCAGCGCTTCTGGCTGGCACTGGTTAGCCAGCGCTGGGGGCTTGCCCTGCCCAAGGGGAAAACGGCTGTCTTAAAACCTGTCCTTTTTTGAAAGAGGGGGGGAATACATTCCTTATCTGAACGCTTGTTCCTCTGCCTATTCATGCTTTGGGTGTGCAAACATCTAACCTGCTTCTGTCGAGGAAAATGTAAGAGCCTGAGCCCTGGAAGGGCGCTGCCAGCTCCGCAGGACACCTGCTGGCTCCCACCCCGGTGGGGAGAGCTGTCCGGCTGCCTCCAGGTCTGCACTGGGGCCCTGGCACTGGCAGCTCTCACAGGCTTCTGTGAAGCCTGATGACCACCACAGCCTGCTGGAGACTTCGACAGGGACTGCAGAGAACCTAAAGGGAAGAAAAAGCTTAAGATTTCAGCCAATGGTCCAGGGCTGTGAAAGTCTTGTGCTCTTTGCATGTTTTGGTATCAGTCACGGAATCTGCTCTGTGACCTTCTTGTGACCTCTGGGCTTTGCACTCTCATCTGCCAGCGCTCCCCACAGCACCCAGAGAGACATTTGATGTGGGTCCTTCCAAGGATGTGACACTGCAAGGGAGGTTCCTGCACTAAGAGGGAAGGGTTCAAAACCACCTGGGGCTCCACTGCCACTGCAACAACGCGTTCCTCTGCCTGCTCCTAAGCAGGGCACCTTCCCTGGGAGAGCTGTGTGCAGTTGGGGTCTTCTCACCTGCAGCTGAGATGGTTTCTCAGGGACGCGAAGCCTCTGCTGGTGGAGATCGCACCAGGGCAGGATTTGAGCTGGAGAGTTGCAGAATATCGTTACGTCCATCCCTGCTAATGGACCTAGGGCCTAATGCCAGCTTTTCAACTCTTTCCAGCTGTGTAACTGCCCCCTCTGCCTGGGCAGACACCAGTGCTGGAGGATGCTCTGCCTGTGTTGGGATTCCTCGTTGGGGTTCTTCACTCTTTGTTGAAGAGGATCCTCTATGCTCCTATCGCTCGACTTTTCCATCCGTGTTGTAGAAAGGTTTCCCCTAGGGGACCACCTTCAGCTTCCTGAGGGAGATGTCTTTTTTTTTTTCTAATGAGTGTCCTTGGGGCTTGCCTGGAGTTTTTGGACTGTGCAACGTTATTTTCAAAACTTTATTTATTTTTTTAGATTGCTTGGACCTGTCTCCAGTCATACTGATATTCTGCAGCAGCCTCTGTGAGAAATAAGGCAGTTCCTTTGTCTGCATGATCAGTAAGACTTTTTGCTCTGTCGTATTCCGCTGTAGTGACAGAAGGTCATCCAATGGTGACAATCTTTGAAAATTTATTTGATCTCTGTCAGGAGGACGGTTTCCTCCATTCCATTTGGTTCCAGGTTTTTCCAATTTCAAGTCAGAGAATGTCAGCCTAATTCCAGCTGAATCTTGCCTGGTTCCCGAGCATACATTTAAGAGCAGCCATGGCTGACATCACGAAAGGAGAGTTACTACAGCTGCATCATCCATGAGCCCTGAAGGGATATCTTTGATGTGGCTCTAGACGACTTGAATTATCTCCCCTTTGAGGATATCAGGGACAAGCAAGAGATTGACCAGAATCTCCTGCTGGAGATCTGCCTTCCTGGGACTTCAGCTCCGTAATAGATTCACATGCATTGAATGACTGAAGTTCCCCAAGGCAGGAGATCTGAGATGATCTCAGAGCTTTTTTCAGGATTTGGGATGTGCTGAGGTCAGTCTCTCAGTCTCCAGTGACAGCTACAATAGCTTATTGCTGCCACACCAAAGCTGGTGCTCTGCTTCAGATGTGTTCTTGATCCCATAGCGGAGACCCACGCTGAACATCCCTTCCCCATCCGTGCTTCTGTAAGGACCAACGAGGAATGTACAAGAGCACCATAAAAGAGAAGATCTCTGTTCGCTGCAGCAGAAGTCTCTGTCCTCTAGAGTATTTGCTCTTCATCTCCCTGTGGTTTGTTTTCAGGCTTTTCCCCCTCAGCCTGCTGATTCTTAAAGTGGCTGTTCATCTTTCCTCGGGACCTCATCTCTTAACCCAGTGTTGTGTCTGCTTTGTGAGCTCAAACCCACATGGACTCTATGATAAAGACTGCCTCTTGTTGTTGTTGTTTTCCTGGTAAACAACCAGTAAGACTCATCCTAAATTCTTGTTAAATGTCATTTATGAGTTCTGATAAATCAAGGGAGTAATTGACTTTCTCTTTTTTCCCCTAACATGGTACTTCCAGAGAGGCCTGCTTGTACTTAGCCGGGGTAAGTTCAGTGGGCAGGAGTCCTGTAAAATAATCTTAGTATTGTCAGTCATGACAATGAGAGGTATAAAAATATTACGGAGCCCTAGGACGGCCAGTTTGGAACAAATAATTGCTTTCTTGGCTTGCAGACAACCCTTTTCCCAAGTACCCTGGGCTATAATAGCATTTTGTCGGGTTTGTTAATCAGATATGGAAAAATACAGCGCAACTAATCTCCTGGGCTGCCGAGCAAGATGTCTACATGTGATACTGAAAGACCTGGAACTTCCCAGGAGAGGGATCATCCAATCCTGAAAGGTTCCTGAGGATAATGGAAACCTGCTGCCTTGTCAGCGTGCTGACGCTCCTCGCCCATCCTGTGCGGGCTCACCCCACAGCACGAGTCCTGGCGGGGCCGCAGGGACCGCTCTGCGCTCCTGCTCCCTTTCAACACCTGTAATTTAAAGGCGGGCGGGCAGCTGAGTACACACCGGATACTTAAAAGATAAATAACATTGGAAGCGCCACCTCTGTCTTGTTTGACAGGTTCAACAATCGGGCTGTCGCTTCCCGTGGCACCTGTCCCAGATCAAAGAGCCCGTACTGTTCCCCGGCCGTGGGTTTTTTAGGACAGGGCTACAACACCAAGTACACGTCCTGCTCGTAACTCAACACCCGGCCATTATTTATGGACCTTCTTCTGGGGAGAGTTTGCCCAGTTCAGAGGAAATAGGCCACGATTAGCAGGAGCCTGGCAGGCAGGTGTTTCCTGTGATACCTAGAAAAGCCCTGAATCTGACAAACCGAACAATCAGCCAAACGCAAGATTGATGCTAAATATCAGGCCTTTTACATGTACTTATTGTTCCCTAACCTTTTTGAGCAGCCAGGGTGACTGAAGGTATCTTGATTTAAAGATAACGGCTGTACAAACAGTCCACGGCTGGTTTTGGGGGTGAACTGGCGTGGAGAAAACCACTGTGCTGGAAAGTAATTGAAAACTTTCCAGAAAGCAGCAGCTTTCTGTGGCTGTGAAAGCCACTCGCTGTTTGGATAAATTAATCTATTAGGCTGACTGTACTTTGGCCTTCCCTTATCAAAACTGCTACTGGCGGTAACGAAGAGAAGGTGGCCGCACCATTTTGATCTTGGGAGAGAAAACAAAGGTGCTACAAGCTGTTGCTTTCTGCTTGTTCAGTGAATGGGGCTTGACGGCTGTTAGATGCAGATCTGTCACGACAGCGTCAGAGAAATCTTCCTCCAGCAGCTGTGCTGCTCAGCCATCCATCTATTTGAAAAACAAACAGCAAACTATAAAAGCAATGCCTTGTGCTCTTCACTGGCACTTCAGTGTGTTTTTTGGGCAACAATTTATTGTCTAATCACTAGAAATAGCTGGAGGGAATTCCATCTCACTTGAGGGAGTCAGGCTGCTGCCCCAGCAAGCGTTCTGCCAGCTATCGCTCGCTACAGTGCTCAGCTGCGTGCTGCCACCCTCGTGTCTTGGTGCGTGTTTGCAAAGCCTCCAGATGATGCAAAACCTCACATTTCCTCAAGGACAAAATGAAGGACTAAAACGCTGGATGGTGCAGGTGAAGAGAAAATACAGGCAGTACAGTACGCACACGTCCCTCTGCTGGTGCCTGCCTCAGCGCCCAGAGCTGTGTAACAAGCCCCGGCAGCGGTGGCAGGAGGACAAAGCGCTGGGTACGGTTTGGAGGGCTGCTCAGGCGTTGGGTCAGTGGTGATTTCACAAGACTAGGGCTACCTACGTGAAGGTAGCCTCTGACCGCCTCCATTTGTGCGCTCACCGGTGCTGGTTGGTCTCTGGAGAAATACACAAATATGCTTCCCTGTGTGAATCCTCCTGTAGAATACATGCCTGTAACAAATATTTTGCTGGGAGTGAACGATACTGATTGGCTTTGTCTTAACCCTGGGGGGGGCTGAAAGAAGACTTAAAGGCTGTCCTCCGAGATCCACCGACCAAAATTCAGGCTCCTTTAATTTAGCCTGTAGGGCTGTAATCTGGCCTTTTAACCGTATAAGTCACAGCGTGACATTTCGCTGATCTTGTAATCGCAAGGCCACGGTCAGCGGTAACGTCAGTCTGAAAAGGTTAAACCCTGTTTGCCTTTTTCCTATTGTTCAGCTTGGAGTCATTTCCCCGCTGCGGAGCTGAGAGAGGCTGGGCCTTACGGGGGAGCGCTTTGTGGCCTCAGTTTTGGATCTCACGTCTGCTGCGCTGGGGCCTGACCTACCCAGGCAGGGCTGCGGCCAGAGCAGGAGGTTTTGTGCCAGTCTATTGTTGTCTAGGGAGAATTAGGATAGGGGGCTTGCACCGGTCTCCCAGTCTCATTAGGAGTAGCCCCTGAATTATGTTCAGGGGATCCAAAGAACAGACGTAGGCACATTGTCCACTTGAATGCCACCCACACTAAATGAACTATCTACTCCAGAACACAAATATTAAAAAAAAAAACAAAAACCCACATAAAGTCATTGAAACAAAATTATTAAAACCTTTTATGTTACTCTACAGTACAATGTAAATTGTTCCTTTCAATTAAATTCTGAAATACACTAGATTACATCATTTAAATAATTGCAAACTTTTAAGTTCACTATTAGTGGCAGCAGAGCTATATTTACATACACTTCTGAGATATTTCAGATGCAGCGTTATGTTCCTGTCCCTAAATCAGTTAAATAACAGACATCCAGCGAGGGTATACTGCTCTTCCACAGGTTCTACACATATTTGGGGTGTTTGTGTGAGAGAGCAAGAACTCCTTTTATTCTTGTCTGGATTTTTTTATGCTGTGTGCATGCAGCTGTATCTGAGCAAATTGATACCTACTTGATTTGGATTAAAGATGAAAGACCTTCTTTTTAAACAAGTATTTTGACTGAATATACAGAGGTGAGTAATGAAATACAGTCTGTAGGAGTAGCAGTGGAAAACATAATTTTCTCCAACTTTCCTCTCCTTTTGCATAATACTGCACCTAATTTTGACCCTGACTTTACCTAATGCTGATGAAATACAGTCAATGGTGGAAACCTCTCTCATGTTGTCAAGACTGGCTTTCAACACAATCCATGCAATGGCAAGCATCATACATCATTCTCCCGCAGTGCAACATTAACAAGTTAAACAACTCAGTATTTTCCTCCAGAGATCTGCTCCTCGAGGGAAGCCCATCTCTCTATGTACATCAGCCACCCATCACTGTACATGTACAAGTCGTGAGTCCTGAGGCTGGAGACCAGAATTAGGCTGCAATGCTTGCTTCCAGTGCTGCTAAGAGTCTTCGTGGGACAGCCTCCTCCCTGTGTTGTCCATGGAGCAGAGCAAGTTCAAGCCACGGAGGCTCTCGATGAGCGCGTGGCACTGGTCAAGCCGAGTCTCCCTGCGTGCTGCCCGTGCGGGACTCAGGGCCTGGTGTGAGGGGTGCTGATCATGATGTTGGGCAGCGCGTTCCGCCGCTTCTTCCAGGAGCCCAGCTCCCTCGAGTACCGCCTGATCTGCCTGAACCAGTGGTGAGTCCGCGCCCGGTCGCTGTCCCGGAACACAAATGCCTCCCGCCTGATCTCAATGAGTTCAAAAGTATCGTCGCAGTCAGGATCAGTGGAGACGATGCAATTACTCAGCCTCAAGGGCTCCCTGAGCAAATGGAACTTCCCGTTATTTTTGTCCCTGATGAGTACCAGCACAGCGTCCTTCACAGGCCCTGGCTCGGCTGACTCCAGGCTGGACTCGGACACGCGCTTCATGTTCACCAGGAGGAGGACCTGCATGTTCTGGAACTTCAGGGTCTTGCTGCCTTTCTTCACCCACTGGCCATCGGGAGGCTGGGCCAGCTGCAGAGACCCCTCCATCACAAATCGTGTTTCCTCCCGCAGCCAACCTACAGTTTTGAGGGCAGTTTCTCTCATCTCAATGTTGATGACTTCTCTCTTCTTCTTGCTGTCCTGGCGAAAGGAGCGGAGGGTCCATGTGTTCCCCTCCTGCTTGGTTTTCATGTTGATGTGCTCCAGGTGGGACTCGATACGGCTCTTGGCCTCCCGCAGGCTGCCATGATCTGGGTGGTACTCGGTGGTGGCCTTGATGATCCTGCTTAGCAGCAGTGGGTACTTGGTGACTCTTTGCAAAGGGGCCATCAGGAAGGACCTCAAGTTCATCCGCCGCAGTGCTGTGTTGTCGTTCTGGGAGACATTGAGGAATATTCTGCAGGAATTTAAGAAGAGGGAATGAAATGGTGGCTGTTCTGCCAGCAGATGCTGCAATCCTAAATGCAAATGAACAGCGTGGTGTGACAGCTGCTGGGCACTGCAGCATCCCCTCTGGTTTTAACAGCCTTGTCAATTCTGACTTCTCAAAAATGAACAATGATTTCTGCAGCTGTGCTCAGCTGCAGAACAGCGATGAGGTGCTTGGGACATTAGCACGTAACATCCTAGCAGTCTTCTATTAAATCATAAAACATGAGGGTGTGATCTTTCTCTGGTACACGCTGACGTAGGCTCAAGGCAGACACATCAGTTTATATCAGATTACATTAATTTGTAGCTCTTTCATCATTAGATTACAAAGTACTCTAAACAAGAATTTGTTACTGTCGTCATTTTAAGTTGTTGCAGTGGAAAAAGAAGTGACTTGCCTGACGTTGCCCAATAGTCCAGGGCTAGAAATGGGAAACGCATGCTTCACACAGTGGCTTTCCTCAGTGGAAATCCAAACTGTGCTCTGGCACGGGGACTGAGAGCTGTTCTCAGCTGAGCATTATTTGGTGACAGTTCAGCGCAGTGCTCAGTGGGCAAACACTGCTGCCACAAAATACAGTATATACTGGGGAGCAACCGGCCGCCTCAGTGGAGATATCAAGGACTGAATATCTTTTGGAGAATAAATTACTCTCCTCATCACAAGAGAGAGCAGCTCATCACCGAAGAACATCATTAGCATCAAAACTTTGATCTAGTTGAGCTGACAAAGGGTTCACCCTCAGCCTGGTGCCTGCCTGTCCCCAGAGCCTGGAAGCACACACCCAGCCCCTTTCTCACCTGAGCAACTCTTTCTCCTTCTCCAGTGCGTTGAGCATATTCACGGAGGAGGACTGCTGAAGACAGTAGGTCTGAAAGGCTGGCAGCATGTTGACGAACTCTAGAAATACTTCGCCGATGCACACGGTCATCAGGTCGTCATCACCCTGCAAGCATGGGTTAGCTGGGTTAGCTCAGGAGAGGCACAAGCATGGAGCCTGCCTTCAGTCCTATCAGCATCAACCTATTGCAGGATCTGGTGAACACCAGACCAAAGGTGGAACTGCGCTCGCCCTTCCTGGTGGAAAGACAGTCCCTGCGGGTTCGGGGGGAAGCAGTGTGTGAGGAGGGGAAGGAAAGTTGGTCTGACTGCTTGCTCTTCTACACATAAAGAGCTGTCTTCTCTGCTTGTGTGGGCTCAGCCAGCTTACCAGAGCAGGGACTCAAAGGCCAGAAGGAGTCTGCTAGTCAGGAGGGTGTACTGGGGCCCTTCTTGCCGGCAGATCTGCCATAAGCCTAATGCAGCAGTGCATAATTTAACAGAAAGCATTTAGGAGCAAATGGGTAGGTGAGGCATGTAACTCAGGTAACAGAACTTAACAACTTCTGCAGCTGATCCCAGCAACAGGCCTGGCTGGCAAGCAGTCTCCTCCAGCTGTGCTCTTACTGGCTACCACGATGCCAAAATGAAAAATAAATTTCATGGTAAACTGTTCTGTGACCTCTGGGTGCGTAATAAAATAAGGGAATAATAAGAATCTGGTGCCACACAACGCTCTTAGCTCAGTCGAGGTGTATGCTGACATGCTCTGCAATCACTACTCATTTCAGCAGCAAGAGAGGGAGCAGTTCTCTGGCTGCTGGCAGCTTTTTGGTGCAGTACCGAGCTCTGACTGCAACAGCAACATGGAGGAGGAGATAGGGAAACCCACGGCTGTTTGTAGAAGCCATTGTCTCGATAAATTATTCACAGGGGACATCACACAGTGCACATCTGTCTTCACTGTGCCAGGTGCATGAGAGCGTTTATCAAAGTTGCCAGTTTTTGAAATACGCGTCACTCAGTTTGATAGGCAGGGTTTTGGAGAAGGAGAGGAGGGATGTGTTTCCTAGAGAACAAAACATCCTGGTGAAACTGATACAGCAACAAGTGGCTTTTGCTTTCTTGAAGAAAGGGGGGTGTGGAGCTGTTTATATGTCCTTTGCAGTGATTGTCTACTGCTCTAGAGTCTTATTTCTATTTCTCTGCCCTCTGACCACCATGCTGGTGCCTGCATTACCACAGCAGAGAGTAAGGCCAGCAGCTGTGACCTGGCACAGGCCTACTGAAACCACTGATTTACAATAGCTGAGGGAGCAAGGCACTAGGTAGATGACCAGAACCCAGGAGTCCTACCTCCTGATCCTCTGCTCCACCTATGCTGGCTCACTAATATAAAACCTGTTCCTGTCTGCCCGGTCTAGCTCCTTTAGAACACGCAGCATCATACCTGGTCAAAGGCCTGATCGATCTCTTCCTGGAGTATCTCCAGAAAGTTCTCGTTGAGGTCAATGAGCTCCTGGATGTTGCTGAAGATGCCCAGGAGCTGCTCCTGGCTCAGCAGCCCAGCTGCCTGCATGGGGAGGTAGAACTCCTCTTTGATGATGCGCAGGTCCTCTCCATAGCTGGCCTCTGTGTTGACAAACTCCAGCACAGACTCCTTGCGCTCTGTCCTGCGCTTGCGGCACTTCTCGCAGAGGTCAGCCCGCCTCTGATTGCAGTTTTGCGCATCCGTCTCCACCGGGAGGTCCCTTTCTCCACAGTCGGTGCAGGGACGGTGGGCTTCCCAGGCCTGCAGGGAGCTCAGCGTTTCGGATGCCCTGTTCCTCCACTTTCTGGCTGGCATCTGGCCAATGCCACTATCTGCCCTCTCCACATCTGCTGACTTGGTCCGGGTGGCCTCGCTGGGATCCAGGTCATCCCGGACATCATTCACGCCAACAATCCCACTGTCCGTGCTCAGGCTGCTGACATTGCTCCAATGATGTCTGGAGCGGAGGGAGCCACGTGGGGCACGGCGGGTCTCATCAAAGCTGCCACCATGGCCAAGGTTGGCTTTTGCTACCACTGGACCTGAGAACAGACACAAATCATTACAGGAACTGCCAGCTGCACCTGAAGACCTCAAGGTGGCACAGCCATGAGTGGTACGAACCCTGGGGGGCAGGCTAGACCTGGTGAAAGCAGAGCTGTTAGCTGTCTCCCCTCCTGTTCTGCTGCTAAGACTGGTGAGAGTCAGAATTAAATGGCTCCCAGGTGATGCCCAGGGCCTGTCATCCCTGTGCTGCCCATACCTGTGAACTCATTTAGGCTCTCTCTTCCCCTGCCATCTGCCAGGCACAGACAGAGAGACAGCAGAGCATAACCTAATTGCCTGTGCACCTGGGTTAAACCCAGAATGCTTCTCTCCCCCAGGTCAGTAGAGTTACTCTATATTTACACCAGCATAGAAGGGGTCAGCATCTGGCTCATCAGCCCCCTCTGAGTGTGCAGAACATACCGAGGTCTCGCTCCTGCCGGCGCTTCTGCGCATGCTGCCGTGCTGCAGCTGCAATCTTCAGCTCCAGCTGCTTCCTCTTCACCGAGTCTGTCGGCATGGGGTCACTGAAGTGCGGCCGCAGCCGGCACTCCCGCTGGGCTTTGGCACCCTCCGTGCTCTCATGGACGATGTCGGAGCTGGATCGGCGGCAGCCGGGACTGGGAGTCTGCAAGAAAGGCAAGTGGATTTGGAGCAAGGTGGTGGTCAAAGCAGGACCTGGTTTGCAGCCACTAGACTTCAGTTGACAAAGGAGAGAAAGAAACACATCAGCGCTGGGATTGTAAATGCAGCTCTGCTACATAGTCATTAGGAAATCTGTGCCCCCAGGTCCCTCTGTCCCTGTCAGCAAGGACCCCTCTCTCTTTGTTGTTGGGTAGCTCTGAGTACGGTGGCTCCGTGGTGGCTGGATAACAGCTGTCAAATAACCATGAAGAAGGCAACCCAAGGGCCTCAAGGAGGGGCTCAGCCTGTCCTCCAGGGATCTGAGCTAGGTTGCCTCTGTTCTGTGAATGGTTCAGCGCCGCAGGGTCAGGAACTCCAGCCTCTGTACCTTACCTACATGAGCAGTTTGACCAAGTAGGGACTAGGAGGGAGCCTGTCTGATCTCCTGGGCAGTGCAGCAATGAGGGGCTGGCGGCTCACTGAAAGCCATGACGGGGTTATTGCTGAACTCCCTGCAAAAGATCCAGCGGCAGATAGGCAAGGGCACAAAACTGACTCCTGTTTCATTAACTGTAATAAAAAAGGCACTAGAAATGCTTCAGAGTTTAATCACTCATGGGTGATTTCAGACCCCAGCCTCCCAGTTTGTCCAGTTCCTATAACGATGGGATCCTTTAAAACTTCTGTCAAGAAAAAAAACTAAACACATGCCCAAGATGAGAGGGGAACTCCTCTCCCTTACATTCCCTGCAGGTGGAGTGTCGCTGGATGTCTCATTGCTTGGCTTTTCCTCCCAGGTCTCTGTTGCCATGGACATCGCTGAGTGCTGCTGGCTGTCCTCTGGAGGGGGGAGATCAGCTTCCCTCAGATCACACTGTCCCTTGGAGGGGGATTTGGCCGCAGTCTCAGCATTGCAGCTGCAGGGGAAGAAGCAGACTCTGATGAACATCACGTATGCAGTTCACCTGCTGTTCCTGACACAGATGAGACTGAGCAGCAAGCCCAGGTTCGAACCACCAGCCGCAACAGTTCACGGAAAGTGCAGGCAGGAATCTAGACTGGTTGGCATGGATGGCGGTGCGTGTGTTTCAGCGGCTCTAAACACAGCTCAGTTACAGCAGCGCAAATCGGGTAATTGCACTCATGCCAGCATCAGTCTGGGATATCAAGACTTGGGTGCTCACAGGGCATTTTTGTGTCCATAAAACATGAGGTTCTCCCACAGGGACCAGAAAAACTTCTTTCTAAGTAGGCCATATCCATATTTGCTGCTATTTAAAGAGATGTTGTCAACACAGAAACCATATTGCTCATCTGGAAGAAAATCACCTGCTAAAAACCGTAATACTTTGAAGAGATTAGAGGATTAAAGGAGCTTTCCCTCTGTTTTTCATCTCATATGATCCCGAGCCTGCTGAAACCACTGGAAAGATTCCCTCTGCTTTCAGTGAACTCAGGATCAGGCTTTCTGGTGCACTTAAGAGTCCTGAAAAGATTGGCAAAGTCTGTTGTTCTCACTTGGCAATTCTGGGCTGCTCTTATTCAGGGCTGCCTGGCGTTAACCAGGGCCTGGCCTGGCTGATCCAGGCAGCCTGTTCCAACCCCACGTTCCCCTTTCTGTAGACACCACCACCGCTCCATACAGACAAGAGTCTGGTGCAAAACCACTGACTTGACAGAGTAGCTGACAGGCTGTAGTTTTTGATACTACTTGTGATACTTTTTTTTTAACAGACTCTCTAAGACACTTTATTTCCATGCACAATGAAGCCTGCTCGGAAGAATATTAATTTTTTTCATTTTGGGTTTACTTAATTTTTATGGACTTGGATTCCTTTAAAAAGAAAGGTTGTCAGGACTGGATATGGATGCCTGCACATAGAGGAAGCCTGTGTCTGGAACATATTTCAGGTTATGCATGTATTTTATGCTTAAGAAAAGTCTCCCACCACAAAAATCTGCTTCTTAAAGGCTTCACTTGTGAACTTATGCTGGTAGGTCACATTGCTAACGTGCAATTCCAACACTGCATTCCACATTGCTAATGTGCAATTCCAACACTGCCAGCTACAAGCAAACACATGAGACGGGCATTTTCCTTACAATGAATGACAGTTGGCTTTGATAAGAAACCATCAGCCAACACTGAAATCACTGAAGAGGGAGCAAATCTCCCAGAACACAAACTGGCTCTGATGTCAGGCCAGAAAAGCTGGTGTGCAACTTTACAGCTGATGCTTTTTCATCTTCCTCCATTTTTGTTTCCAGGTCCCAGCTGACACTACCAGAGGATTTACCAACTTTAAAAGAGTTTAGCTGCAGCTCTGCGGCAATGGCATGGTGTCAACAGCAGGCTCCTGGCTTTTACTTTTTGCTGTGCTAACCTCCTGCCATGTGGATTTGGAAGCATCGCTTCACCTCTCCAGGCCTTTTCTTCCCAGAAGATGGGGATACCAACATCAGCACTGTCATGAAGAGTCTGTAGTACAGACTGCATTATCTCCGCTACAGGCTTGCAGTAAGAGCAGCGCAGGCACACAGCAAGGCTGTGGTCCCACCATGGTACTGTCCTGTGTCCATCTCCTTCCTCCCTCCTGGCCCCAGCCACATTTGGGATACCACTCTTTCAGCCGGTCCAGTGTAACTGCCTGTGTAGCCATGATCTAAAATCAGTCTTGAAACGATCTAGGTTTAAAAAAATATTCTCCCTCATGTATTCCCTGACAGATTATTTCATCGATGTTTCATTGAGTTGGGTAAAGTATGAACAGTTCAGCTGGAGACACCTGTGGGAGGGAAGGCAGAGGTTAAGGAGCAAGAAAGCTCTTGAAGAGGATCTGCCACTGCTGGAAAACCACCATTTCCAAAAGCTGCTCCTGCCCAAACAGATTCTGGTTGGAACATGCAGAAAGAAGGGACCATGCTGAGGCACAGAGAGGCAATGGGATGTGTCCAAGGTCAGTAGCAGAGTTCAGAACTGGAATATTATCTTCTCTTTTTGATCACGCCACTGCCTAGCATACAGACCATAGTCTCAGAGAGAAGCTGAGCCTTCATTTTTCATTTTACAGTGCTTCACGATCATCCACTTAAACATGGAAAGTACTCCTGAGTATTACTGTTCCTCTAAGTGAAGGTGACAGCAGCTCTCTGCTTATAAGGTCTGCAGACCAGATGCCAGTGCTTATTATGGTTTCCATAACCCAATAGGGATATTTTTAAAAAATCTCCAGACGTGACCTGCAGTGGGAGTAAGAGCCAATACTACCCAGAGAGCTGAGCTAAGGAAGTGTGACTGGAGACTAAGAAATTCAACCCACCCCATGGTTGGCCAGCTAGAGGTAAGAAAGGCAGTAATGCAAAACCCATATTGTGTGAAAGGAGATTTCTTCATCCCTGGTTTGACTGCTCTACTTCTAGTTGTGATTAGATCTCTCCTGCATGATGTACTGGCCATGCCGTGTGGGGGTAAGTACTGTTCTGCAGAGCAGTTGCTCCGCACCCCACCATCAGTGTGATCAGAGGGATGTAGCAAAACAGGCAGGATACAAGCAGCTTTGTAGAACCAAAACTTATGGCTGCTCCTTTAACCTTTGCCCCTGGCTTAGGAGGAAGAGGGGACATTGCCAAGAAAAAGGAATATTGCTCCTTCCTCCGGTCCACTCCCCCTGGCCGAGATCTGGGCTGCCAACACCAATGCCTGCTCAAGCACTCCCCTCTGCTCTCATGCAGAGCTGCAGAAGTGGGGACTCAGTTTTCCCTGTTCTCTCTTAGGACAGATGATGCAGTTGGGCCAGCACATGGTTCTTTCTGAACAGCCTTTTAAACCTCTGGGCCATCACCTCTGAACCTCATGGAAGCAGAGCCACTAGGTGTGTGGTGTACAGCTGGAAACGCATCTGCTTTCCTTCATGGTCTCTATGGGATTCTTCATGGTTGTATCGTTGTCCAAGCCAGCAGCTCTCAGCCCTTTCCACATGTTCCTGACTCTTTCTGACCAATGGAAATGTTTTTGTCCACTCCTTCCCTGCTGGCACCTGCCTTCCAGATTTGAGTCCTCTGCTATGGGAAGCTGTTATTGTACCCACCAACCCAGTGTCACCCCAAGTACACCCCATCACTCTTTTCAGGTAGCCTTCTTTCTTAGTCATGTCCTTTGCTTCCTTGGGCACGTTCTTCTTGTCACCTTGCCCGCCATTTCATAGACAGGAACCCCAGGTCCTTGCCACGTCCTTATCCTGAAAAATTCACTGCTTAAACAAGTTCAGAAAATGGACTATATATTGAAACGCGTACAGGATTTCGACCTAGATGTCAACACCCCTTCCCCTCCAGGACTACAACCTAAGTTAAAGGTAACCAGTGCCCTATGAGGGGGCTAAAGCCGCCATAATTATGAAGCTGAAAATTAATCTCCACTGATGAAATATTAAGCCATTTGAATGAGTCTTAAGTAATTAACTATGAATTACTAAGGAGGTAATTAACTAACCAGACAAAACTGCTTTGTGAAACTGTAACATTTACACAGAAACACTGGAAAGTGAAGACAATTTCAGCTATCTTATTCTGTGATGCTCCACCACAACATCTCTATCAAAGGCTTGCTGAGCTCAGTATCTGTGGAAATGGGACGAAATCCCCAGCTTTCAGCTCATTTCATTTGAGACTTAGAAAAAAAGTAGTCTGGATGTCAGCAATCGTAATTTAGGACCCAAAACATCCAGACAAAAAGCATCCCACCTCTGCTGTGAGAATCAGCTTGAGTTATATATGAATATTCAGGTACTTTACAGTCTCAGGTGAAAATGATGGAAAATTGAGAAATTTCCAGATAAAGGAAACTGGAGTTTCCCACTAACCAGTATTTTGGCACTCCCAACGAATTTGTCTTCCGCCTGCTATCCTGAAGAAATTACAACCTCTACCATTAATCGTTATTCCTGTGGAAAATAAACAGGCCAGGGTGGTTCCTTCACATGAATCAGCCTCTCTAGTACTGGAACCACTCTCATTCTAATTTTTATATCAATTGTCATTTTGGTGTTAATAAAATCACTTCATATATTTTAACAAACCCAACTAGGGAGACTGAACACATTCACAGAAACAAAACCCACTGAGCATACTAAAAGCACAGAAACCACGCTGAAACCATAAAGGCCCTAGAGAGAAAGTGTTTGGAGGCTGGGAGACTAGTAGGAAAAAAGATCATATGCACTACCCAGTTCCTGTATACTTTGCTACGCATGCACCTTGGGCTTCAGATACTAGCCAAACCTTTGATCTACCTGGAGACAGCTGTTCTTATGCTCTTACTCATGGCTTGTGCCATTCTGTGTATTTTATTTCACATCAATGATAAAAATAGCCCTGCTCAATGAAAATGGTTGCATACCGTAACTTTCTTGTCTGTTTCTTCATTGGGTTTTCATACTCTAGAACAAAAGCACAAAGGCTGGACAACTGAAGGAAGCATTTAGGGCTCTGACACCACCTACTTCACCTACGTCCCTTTGGATTATAAAGTTGCAGAAGTATTACTGCTTGTTTTTCTGGCTCTGTCTACATGGGGAGCTTCAGCTCCACAGAGGCTCTTTCAGATGACTCATTCCTGTGCTGAAGTCACTCTCATCTCCTCTAAAACCTGAGTCCAGTCTCAGAGCTCTAGCATTCCAGAAATACCAAGCCAATGTACAAAGCTGACACCCTGGCGTCTCACACACCGCATCTGTGGATGTCGGAAGCAGCCAGGAACCAAGTCAAATGTAATTCTTGGTGAAGCCAGTCCTGAAAGCCAAGTGTATGGAAACAAACCACTCCACCAATATTTACTCCTCCTTTTCCCATCAGCCTTATCTAGTGAAAAGGCAGTGATAACTGACCCAAATTCCTAGCTTCCAGAACTTTGCTGATTCCTGTTGGTCCACCTGCTTGCATAGAAAGGGATCCTCATTTCTTTGGCAGGAGGGAGGTAACAGGACTGCAGTGTCCAAAACCAGGATAGAGAAAGCAGTCCTTGTGAAAATCTTACCCAGAGAAGGGCAAAACCCTGGTTGGAGAAGAGGGAGGAAGGCTTTATGTAAGTATTTTCTGTCACTGCTTATGTTGAGTTGGCAGAAGGACAGTATTTGCAAGATTTTCAGTCGCTGCCTGTGCTGGTCTCCAGAGAGTTAAAGTCTCCAGAAAGTTAAAGACTTGTAGCAGCCACCTTGCTCTTATTTTGCGTGTTCACCACGTACAGGCAGCAAGTGAAAGCACTTGTTGCTGCATGTCACACTACCTAAATTCATGTCCTGCAGTGGTGGGACAGACTTTACATCTTTTTTCAAAGGAATCGTATTAGTACTTTGTATTCCTCTGCTGTCCTCTACTTTTAACAGATGTTAAAAAAAAAAAAAAAGACTTGTCAACAATTTATTACAGAAATAAAATGGGCAGGAAATTGAGTGTCAGGACCAAATGGTTGCTGTCTGGACAGGATTAAGACATACAAAAAGGCAAAGTCTAGATGAAAATGTTTTTTGATGTTTAATCCCATACAAAGATGGAGCTTAAGCTCAACAGTTTAAAGACATGTCCATGTGGCTATCAGAGACCCTAAGATGAAAGGCTCTGACAACAGTGTATTTATGCTATGGGAGTTAAATGTAAATATCATGAGAGAGACCAGATCATTAACAAGGGAACTGCTTTCAGGGGACCCCACAGAGCATGTTACCTTTTCTTAATAAGTTCCAGGGCTGAACCTATGAATTCATCCTTCATTTTTTGTAGCTTAGCTCCATAGCTGGATAAGTCTGTGGCTTCTAACAGCAGCGATGAACAGCAAGAGGACTGGGCTTCAGAAGCCAGCGACTGCCCTGCAAGGTGGAGGACATCATTTAATTGTCTTGTCTCTCCTTTCTGCTGCTCATCACTGAGGATTTCCTGCCCAGCTCTGTGTATTGCTACTGACTGCAAAGGTGATCGTGGAATAGGGCTAGAGCAAATGGGGACCGGGGATCTATCCGGGCTGGAGATCTGGAAGGTTCTGTCCTTCACCTCAGGGCTGCACATTCTGAAACCATCCCACGTGGCTGGATATTGGGAAAAGCTAGCAGAGGTGTGGTTTTCATGGAACACATCATCATCATCCTCCGCTGTGACAGCAGCTTCATTCACAGCGTTGGTCCCCAGAGCTTCTGGACAGAGGTTCTTACTGTTCTCCTCCTCCAGGGTCTGGTTTGCAGGCAGACCCTTATTCAAGCACTCTGTTGGCCCACTGCTGCTGGCAGATGAATATGCCTCCTTACTTCTCATTTGCTTGAATTCCTCAAAGGTGGGTATGTAGAGCCTCTCTTTGCAGCGGCCTTTCTTGCTCTGTCCCAATGTGGCTTTGACATCTGTTTCCCCACTATATTGTTCCAGGGTTTCTGCTGTTCTGGATTTGGCCATCTCATGGCTTTCCCCAGCATGCTGAAGGGGCAAACTGGGGGAGCTATTCTGCCTTCGGAGCTGAAGTCTCCTCTGAGCCTCCTGCTTGATGTCTTCTGGACTGATGTTCCTGTGTGCAAAACACAGTCTCTGCCTCCCTGTGAGGCTGTGCCTGAAAGCAGTGTGTTCCACCAAAACTGTGCAGCAGTTGACAGCACAACCATTCTTGTACTGCCGGCACATCTGGCATTCAAAAAACTCCCGGGCCATCAGGTCAGGCAGGGCCAGCTGTGGACGCACTGGCTTGCAGGGCTCTGCCACCTTACTGCTGTGCAGCCTCAGCTTCTCCTTCAGCTCTTTTTTGGCATCCCCATGTAGGGCTCTTTCCTCTGCAGAAGGGAAAAGCCACTGAGGCACTTTGGCAAAGGGAGGGAGGAGCACATTCTGTGCTGATCGAGATGTCTGTTTAGCATGAAGAGAAAGGTTTCTCAGAGAGTCCGATGTGCTCTGTACTGGGGCCACATCCACACAGCCTTCTGTCCACTGACTGGTGCCTCTATAGCGAAAGATGATCTCGTTATCCAGGCTCCGGCAGTGAGAATATAGCCCAGAGTCAGCAACTGTTGACCAGTGAAGGTTCTCCACGCTCCGATACATCCGGTTTTCCACAGGACTGGCCAAAGGTGCCTTGCCTGTGTGGCAGGAGTCTAGAGTGTGGAAGTCCCCAGAAAAAATATGAGTGTCTAGATTCTTTAGTGGATGCATGCTGCTAACCGAAAAATCCTTTAAGCCATGTTGTGCATAAAGCTGATTATTTTGGCAGCTCAAGACCACCCGGCAGTGTTCCTGTCTCTCATCAACACTGATGTATGTCATAGCAAATGCACATGGAGGCTCTAAGACAGTGGCGTCTAGGGGGAGAGGAGGGAGCTGGGGTGTCGCTTAGATGCCAGTCAATGTCCACAGACCACAGACAGCAAAGTGTGCTGCTGGGTACTCACATAAGAGAGCTCTCACATGGGTTGAGTCGCCATGCGTAGAAGACCTGTGAATGGAAGGAAAGATGAGTTACTGAAGCAGCCTGGTGATGACTCGCAGGATGCAATACCAGGTCTGCTTCCAGGGAATGCAGAAGCCAAACACCAACAGCTTGGGTAGAAACAGAGCAGCATAACTAGGAGATGAGCCACAGGGCTTGGGGCAGGGAATCTTTTCCATCTCTAGCCAAGCCAACAGTGGCCTTACACTACCCATCCAAATTTTAGACCAGTTTACCCTACCTACCCTCAGCAATTCCCTCACAGTAACACTGCTCAACTCTAGTGAGGAATACTCAGAAGTGCTTGCTGACAGCCCAGCTTACTCACACTGCAGTGCTAAGGAGATGGGAGGCTTACAAGAGATAATGAGGTTCTTTCCCTCAAATGGGGTGCAGACAAGAGTTTGTGGGTTGAGGAGGCTGGGGGTGGGAAGGGATGACATGACAATGTGGTCTCCTGGAAAGCTCAAGTAGCAAGGAGGAAGAAGAAGGCTGTCTGGTGGTGGTTTTGTCCCTAAGAGTCACACTGCAGCCCCTTAGTGCTCTGATTTACCCTTCACAGGGAAGATGCATATGCTTTAGTGACTGGTAGCCAAGCATTTCCAAGGCCTTTCCAGTGCACAGACTTTCACAAATGCACCCTCCTGACCCCTTAGCAACAGGCCCAAAATGATCACCCCAAAAAACAGCTCATCGGAGGCCCAGAAAGAGAAGGTGTGGTTTCCAAGGCTGTTCCTATGATCTTTATTCAGCATTGTAAGGCCCAGGGAACTTAAGTGACTAAATCACATGTTCAAAGCAATGTGGAGAATTAAATCCCAAAACTTCAGTTTGGGCCAGCAGGATGTAGCCTAAGTGTCAAAGTCATCCTTGGAAGCGGAAAGAGCCTCCTTACATTGAATGGAGTGACTCCAAATTTCTCTTAAGGATTTAGGCCTCATGGACTTGACAGCAGTCACGCAAGACATCAGTGTCTGCTACAGACCTGCCCACTCCCTCCCTTGGCAACCAGAGGCAAAGGGAATGAGTGAGTGCCATATTTAAGGAGAACAAGATTGGGCAGGGGATATGGGGTTAGCCTGAGATTCGTAAGGGCAACATAGAGCTGGGATGGTGGGGCATTGGTCTGTAATAATAAGCCAGGCAAGAACCAACTAGGTTAAACACGCAGGAAGAGGTCTTGGTAAAGCAAGACAGGACCATGTAAGTTACAGCCCAGACTGTTTGCTTTGCAGTGCAGCTGGGTTCTCCACACGCTGCCAATCATTCAGGCAGCACAGCCACCTTGACCAGGAGGGGAATGAAGAGGCTTGTTACTCCCTGAAGGATAAGACACCTCAGGCATCTAATCGTGTGAGGCACCAACAGACATCTTCCACCTGAGGAGAAGTCTGAGGCAGTGTATTGCCTGGAAGCCAATCTTGGTAACTCGCTGGTAGCTTGATTCACCCCTTGCCTAGAGTGGTTCAAATTAGCATACTTTCCCCACATTAATGAAACCATCTCTAATCTAATCCCAGAGAGGGAAGGCAGAGCTGCTCCTGTGGATCACCACTGAATGGAGAACATTATTTCCTCCTTCACAATTGCTAAAAGTAAAAATTAGAACTAGCTCTCAAGGTGTGGCTGTTCCCCAAGATGTCACAGGCACTTCTCACCCAGTCTTCTCATGGTGGGGCTGGAGTTTCCCTTTCTTCACGGCTCTGGAGGAGCCCACAGGTGACAGCAGAGAAACGTGAGGATCAGGACTTTCTGTGATCATAGGTTATAACATGATCTGTCAAGAAAGAGAGAATGAGATGATGTGAGAGCCAGTCACTGAGCAGGGAACAGGGCTCCTGTGAGTGCTGAAGGGCTCCTGTGAGAAAGTGCTGTTAATGAGGGATGCCATGGCCTGTCTGGTTGGTCTGTGATCATTTCACAGCCACGGGAATAAAAGCCACTGTGTACTTTCTGCACTCTGCTTTCATACCAAGTAGAAAGAGCAAACAACCCTTGCTGTTGTGAGAGCTGAGAATAAAGCAGTCCTTGCCCAAGGCAAGGAATTATATACAGTAAAGCCTGAAGAGAAACCAAGGCCCATGTGAGGCAGGTTCCTGGGCTACATGCTTGCTTGGCAAGCTCTGCGTGTGTACGTGTGGGAGCAAGGGAGCCGGAGAATAAAGTGCACAGGCAAGGGGAGAAGCAGTCAAGAGAGGAGCAAGGTAGCAGAGGCACAGAAATGATGGGGTGGGATCTGTCTGTGGCTGCTCCCTTCACCAACAGACGGGGCAGCATTGAAAATACAATTGACTTGTGTCCTCATGGTCTCTCTTCAGGTGGAAGTTCACTGCTGGGGCCCGTAGCACTGACCCCTCTTTGGGCTGCAGGACAGCTACAGTGAGAGCAGGCCAGGCAGCAGGAGAGGGTACCCCCTTGCCCTGCAGGGAGAGCAGAGGCCCATTTCCCCAGCGGGTGTGGAAGGTGCCCATGCTCACGAGCACTGACAGGCAGCAGGGACGTGCCAGGGCAGGATTTTCCAGAAGATGCGCGTGGGGCATCAAAAGTTGCTTTCAGGGAAGGAGCAGCTGGGAGAAACCTCTTGTGGGCAGAGAGGGGCAGGCAGAGAGCGAAGGACAGAGAGGGGCAGGCAGAGGCAGGTTTGCAGAGTGGAGGACGAAGAGAAGAGAGAGAACAGCCACAGCCAGCAGTGAGAGACTGCAGGAGACAGAATTTCCAGAGGAGGCTGTGCAGAGTTTGCTGACATGTAGGCAGGCACCAAAAATTACTGGATTCAGTGGAGGAAGAGGGAAATCTTGTTTCCAAATAGTTTATTTTAATCTTTGTCACCCAACAGAGCTGAGCTTTCTTTCTCTAAAAAGTGACTTTTTGCTTTAAGAAAACACTTCAGACACGGGAACTGTGTCTGAACTCTTTGATACTTTCAGGAGAGCTCAGAGCAAAGGTGCATGTGGATGTAGCTCACAGGTGGGTGTACAAGGGGGTTCAGTGCCCTGGCTGGAGTGAGAAGGAGCCTCCGATATCGGTGTGCTCTGGTTTGCCTCATGCCTTCAAGGCAGCTGTGGAGATCTCAAAACAGCCAGCTTGGAGAGGAGCACCTTTCTTCCCTGTCACTCCATCCTTGAAAGGACCATCTCTTTCCTACTGAACTCTTCTAATCTTGCCTGTTCCCCCCACGTCACCACTCTGAGGGCTGTGCACAGCATGTCAGGTAGCTAAGCTTAATTCCACTCATCACCGAGGCCAACTGCTGCCCCAGTCACGATCTGTGAAGGGGGACCAGCTGTGCTGAGGCACTGCCTGCATTCTCCCCAGGGATGCCTAGAGCAGGAATAAAGCAGAGGTCTCTCTAAAACACCAGATAATTCTGACCTGGCCTGTAATCAGAAAACACTAAGCCCTTCTCCCTCCTTCCCCTGTTGTGCACCATTCCTCATGGCACACAGGAACAGCATCACGGTTTCAGCTCGGGTGCCCGTGTTTGTCAGGTCAGTGACACTGCTGTAACATAAAGCATGTGTCTACACACTCAACTTTAAAGTAACATGACCACAAGCATGTTCTAGGCACTCTGCTGGATGAGAGCACGAGGTGGAGACAGAAAAAAATCCCATCTAAGTTAATATACTTATGGTTGATGTGCTAAAGATGATCCTTGCAGGCTCACTGTACATACAGAATATTTAGCTGCAGTCTTACAGGGTCACCATCGAAGAAACACTGGGAAATACAGCAACATGAAAGAGTTTGTCATCCCACCACCTCAGAGCTACAACTACAGTCTGTAGCTACAGCAGGTGATCCCAGGTATGGAAACTAGCAAATGCCACAGAAGCATGAAGCAACGGAGTGAAGTAAATGCTGATCTCTCACATGGTGCCCCAACTCAGGGTCCTAACTCACCCTCTCCTAAAGGTACACAGCAGTCCTAACGCACCCTGTGTTCTCTTCCAGTTAAATCAAGCAGCAACTTGACAGTTCTTTGTTGCTCCCTGGCATATGTAAGCACTGTGGGTTGCTGCTGCACTCCTTTGTTGACCCACCTGGGTACTTCCAGGCAGTCCTGTACACACTTTCCCAAAGCTAGGGCTTTATTCTAGTCCAGCCCTCCTCCAGGCCAATGCTGACCTAGTCCAGGCCAAATAGCAAAAAGGAGCTCAGCGTTGGCTGCCGCTGTGGGAATGGCACATCATTGCTCTTTTGATCATATTGTCTATGCAACATTTGCCTGTTCCCCGTCTCAGGGACTGAAAAGTTCCTGGTGGTTAGGAGACTCACACCTCCAGTGAGCATAAGACTAAAGGCATCGTGTGCTCAGCTTATTTTCTACCATGTGATTCTGTTTAATCAGCTTCTCCTCCACTACTCTGATAAGTGCCTGCTTGGAGACTTGCCACTAACCTTCATTTTCCTGCAAAATCCCCCCAAAGAACTTATTTCTCAAGGATTAAAGCTTGAAGGATAAATTATTTCTTCCCATACGCGTAAGAACCGTTCTGCCTGGCTGACCTTCCCAGAAAAGCACCAGACGAAGTGTCAGGAGGATGAATCAGGCAAACACAGGATAAATTGTTCAGTGCTGGTGAAAAGCAGTGTGGAGAGGACCAGTCATGTCCAAGGACTACAGGGACATCAGGACAGGGCCCACAAGGCCTCAGGAAAAGAGGCCACCAAATCTGGCAGGGCTGAGTAGGTTCTCCAGTGCTGCTTCGCAGAGTTCACTGCAGCAAGATTTGCTCGATAGACTTGTCAAACAGGGAAGCTTTTTCCATGAGATGGTGGAGAGCAGCTTGCTATTGTCTGGCCTCTCCTGCCTTCATCAGAGGCATCAGGTGAGTCTGGCACATTTTCCACTCTCCGCATTTACAACATCTCAGTCACAAACAAATTAACTTCTGAGTCATGGCCACCACACCAAACTCCTGTTTCTAGGGGAGGGAAGTAACCGGAGCCACCTTAATACATCTTGAAATAAGAGATTCAACTAACCTTTAGGTCTTACTCTAATATCTGCATTGGGTTTTGCAAATTGCACCACTGAACAGAGGTTGGTTTATTCTGGAGTACACTTTCCCTTTTATTTCAGAGATCCAACCAGCTAGAGGGATGCAAAAGGCACATTTCAAAGAGCTATACAAAGGATTTTAGCAAGCTATGATACTGCTGTGAGTTTTTTGCTATCTGATACAGCGAACCTCACAGACACAGCATGATCTGTCTATTGCCATGTCACGCACATCACTTCAGCTGCTTAGCAGAACAACAGCAACCTCAAGGGAAAGAATGCCAGATACGTCTATTTTTTCAAGTTAAAGGTTAACAAGAAAAATAAAGGTGCCTTGGCTGTATTTGCTTTCTTAGCTGTTCACTTAACTAGAGCTGTGCTGCAGGAACTGGTTGACGCAGTGGGATGATTAGGTGACTGCAGTTATATTTCTTGGAGTTTTTGTCCATTGTAGCAGCTGAAACAGGAACAGGGCTTATATAGCGTCTGTTAATTGCAGCAGGAGAGATATGGACCCGGCAGTTACCTAAACCAGTCCAATTTCCTGGGCTTCTTTTCCTTCTTAGGGTAAACAGCTAGGCGTAACTTTCCTTAAGTTTACAGTATTATCACTGCTTTCATTGTCTGCTCCATGGCACAAATCAGGTTTGCTAGCAAGAGGAATAACTGCCACCTTGGCTTCAAAACTAGGTAATATAGAGAAAACCATAACCTCTATAGTCTGCTCACTGTATTTATAGTCCTTGTGTTCTCTGCTTAATCATAAGCATGGACCATGACAACTCTGAGACAGCTTGTCATGGGGAACAAAGTTTCTCTTGAGCCTCTGAAGATCCAGTGCAGCCCAGGGTCTGGGGGTTTGCTGAGAGCATAGGCAATGACATCAAATTTCTGCTGTACAATGAGCTGTTTGCCTTGTCACATTATATTTTCTAACCATTTTCCTCCTTTCACATCTCTTTTCCTCACTCTTTTCTTTTTTTTTTTCTTTTTTCCCTGCTTCCCCAACTCTTCCTCCATCCCACTGCATTCAAAACAAATTTACACAGCCCATCTGTGGCTGCTTCTTAACAGGTACCACTTCTGAAGCATCACCACTGTTACCATTGCCTCCAGAAAAAGAACTGGTCTTGCCCATGGTCAGGGCGGGCTGATCAGAGCAGCCCAATAGTATACACGTATCAGCCAGATATGCCAGAGAAGAGTCTGTCCACATTATCTGTTGATCATCATGGGAACATCCTGCTATGGTGCACACAGTTCCACCAGGGAGAGTGTAGGAATCACCATAACTCCATGTGAACTTCTGTTTTGGTCACACTGGCTCCTAAATAGTCTCAAGGCAGTGGAAAAGCTAATCTCAAAATTATATGGAATCACTTGAAGGTCTTAAGCATTCGTGCCTCCCTTTCTGTGGGATTTTTAAGCTGTTGGGGAACTTTGCTTTACTGACATGAAAGGTTTCACTTGAGAAGCCCTACTGCTCCACACATCTGTGCAACTGGCAGCAACACCTTTGAAGAATTTTTCTGGCTGCTCTCTAAATCTGAGCAGTTTCTCCTTCTTGTGTCACTGCCTGGCTTTCTCCTTGTGTTCCTCCTTCAGAAAGGCTGCGATGACACGATACTTACAGCCTACTTCTAAGGGGAGGCATTCCAGCACACTGATTTCAGGCAGCATATTTTCAAGGTGACCTGCATTCCCTCTTGATTCCTTGCTTTGGGAAACAGTACCCCCTTTTGTTTCACCAATGCACCACTCGATCTCTTGGACAACACTGCTCCAACAGTCCTGCTGACAATGCAGTAGAGGGAATGGAACTTGAGAGGATCAGCGTTCACCTTGCAGCAAAGGAAGGCTGAGTGTGTTAGTTACTGTAACAAATACTCCTGAAGACACCAGCGTGACACCCCCATCATGTTTCCCAGTTGGAGCTGCTTGGCAGCGTTGTCTGTGAAGTGCCCCAGGATATGGCATCACCCATCATCTGCCAAGCTTTCAATGAGTCAACACCCTGGTTGGACACAAAGTTCCTCTGGATGACTCCTTCTCAGGAGGAAGAAAGTCCCATTTACAATAAAGTCCTCTCCTGGGACAGATCACCCACAGTACTTAGGAACCTGCAGGGTGCAACTGATCAATAGATCCTGCACTTCTCTGTAACACCATGAGCCATTCTGCTCCCCTCTTACAGATGAAGAAAGAGCCCATGGGGGTTATAACCAAGCAGAGACAATGCTTAGGCTCAAGTTAGCTGATGTTCAGGATGCAGGTGGTTTCCCCTGCTGTGTACACACCATGAACCAAGCACTCCCATGCCTTTGGGTCATGCAGAGCAGATCTTGCCCACCACCCACCTTGGTCTGGGCATACACACACAGCAAGCGCTATTAGCATCATGAGGAACAGACATGAGCAGAGCACAGACTCCAACCCTGCTCCATGCCTGGCTCCATGCTCCCTGGCTCAGACATACGCAGTTCTTGGAGGCAAGCCTGAGCCAGGAAAACCAATCCAGCCCTCCATGAGATCTGGGAAGTACAAAGCCATATGTGAGCCCATTTTACAGCGTGGCACCTCCATTCCTCCTCCAAATTCCTACTTTGCATAGATATAACATCAGCACTAACTGCAGAAAATGGTCACAATATAGGTACAAGTGAATTTATTATTCCTTGGTGGGGCAGAAAAGATCAAGGCTGTGACCTGAAGGTCAGTCCCAGCAAAGGGTCCAACATCAATTATAACTTCCCAGCGCAAGCTCCAGACTGTTCTCCTCTGACTTCCCGCTGACAGAGGTGCACCCCCAGCACAACCCCACCAATGCTCTGCTGATTGCTAGACATGCCTTTGTGAGCCAGCCAGCCCCGTATTGCCAGCCTAGAGGCCTTTCTCCGGCAGTGATGAGCGGCAGATAATTTTGGAAAGAGCAGACACGGATAGAATGTGTCTGCAGCAGGTAGCTGATGAGGTAGGGAACTACATCTCAGATCATCTAAAACCATCTTGATCCTCTGTATGTGTTTTATGAAGGCAGAGAGGGCAGTGCAAAAAAATCAGGTGGCATGTTAGGTTAGGTGAACATGAGAACAGAGGGAGGGAAGTAAATCAAGCTGGTATCAGGAAAAAGCTGGTCACTCCCTTCCCCTTGCCAGCATGTGATGAGGATCAACAGAGCCCTCACCTAAGCACTCAGCTGAATATTTTTTTCCAGGGCGCACTGAAGACTGGCTTTTCAACTCAGTTTTCACTCACTTTCTGTCAAGAAAGAGGTAAAAAGCCAAGTCACACTAAGTGGGAAAAAAAAAACCCAGGCTTTTTTTTAAGATCATCCTTTAACACATGATTTAATCTCATGATGTGCAGGGCCTGAGTCATGGCACTGGATTTTTTCAAGGTGGAAATACTCATGGCTGGACTAGCAGTACATGACCAATGGGGAACACAGAAAAACAGCTTTTTCCATGTCCTGTGACACTGCCTCCGCCTGTCCCGGGAAGACAACAGAAAATCAGTCCTATAAAGTTGGATCTATCACAGTTGCTGAAGGGATTCCCAATTTCTTGTTCTAACATTGTCCCAAGAGTCTTGGCCCTATCCTTCAAATGCATAGGGCAGGGAAAAGAAATCACGCATTAATTCTAAGAATAAGGCGTACGTCAAAAGTTTCTGCTCCCTTCCTTTTCCCAGGAAGATGTATTTTGCAGCACAGCCATAAATCTCAGACTTTGAGTGCACTAGTGCCTTACAGCATTGGTCTTTCCAACAAGGCAATATAAACCCAAACCCTGACTCTCATCTCACTAGTGGGGAAAAAAAATCCCCCAACCTAAATCTATTGATTTCAGTTCATTAACTTTGCACTGGGACTTAGTCCAGCAGCCCCCAAAGCCCATGGAAGGTGGATGAGCGGAGTCCTTCCAAGCCAACAATGCACGCCTCATGGGTGAGCTCAGAGAGAGGCCTGGGGGAGGGAAGGAGGTGTTCAAGAGGGTGAGGGAGATGGATGATCTCATCCTACACCTTGCTCAGTTACATCCCAAAGCCCTCAGGCACTTTGGCGTATTGCTGGCAGAGGCAGATTTGGCATGAGGAAACCTGGATGGCAGTAGTGTCAGCAGTCCTGGCCAGGCATGGATGGCCATGAGCACTCACATTTCCCACCCCTCCGAGGGTGGAGATACTTAGCAATGCTTCCACAGAAAATCTGGGAGCACTGTACCCATCAGCTGTCTCAGTGGAGGGATCTGTCCTCAGAAGGTCCAGCCCTGCATGTTGCCTGCTACCAGGCAGTGAGAGTCCTGACAAGGAACTGGTGCAACTGGCCAGGCTCTGCCTCTGCGCCAGCCCTGGGGAACATCATGAGATTTTCCCTACCTACCTTGACAAATTTCTTTTTCTCTTTTTTGCGTGTTTTCAACTCCTCAAACACCAACTCCTCCCACAGGCCTCTCCAAACAACTCCCTCCCTTTCAGATGCTGATGCTTTTCAGCTGATTAGACTGTGAGCCAGACCATGAGCTGGGTGTAAATCAGTATAGCTTGTCAATGCTAATTTACACCTGCTGAGAATTTCCCTTCCTTCACCATTTAGCAGAATTATATGACATGTCTTTTATCTCTCCTTGCAGTTTAGCCTGCCATTCCCCTTTCCTGGCCTCTAAGCCTCCCGCTTTGCTCTGAACTCCCTGTAGGTTTGCAGGATAAGTTGCTTATTTGCAATGTAAAGTGTCTCTCAGTGCCACAGCGCCACGCAAACAAACCCATGAGAGGCACATCCATCCTTACTTGCGCAGCAAATCCAGCCCCATCTTTTCCTGCCAGCAGTTCCCTACAGCACACACTGCACATAACTTACTGAGAGAAGAAATATGTCCCTTATTGACACTATGCAATGCAGGACCTCTCTGGGGAGATGCAGGGGAGAGAGAATGAGAGGACCGATCCCACGGAGATCCTGAGCTCTCGCCTTTCTCCTTAAAGCTAAAGGCGATAGCTCACCACCCAGCTCAGGGCCATGTAGTCTCTGACTGTCAATAGGCAGGATCCCATTAATTCTTGTTGCTATGGTGATATTGATGGATAGTCCCTGAGGTTAGTGGGAATCCAGGGAAAGCTAACCAAAAAAAAAAAAAAAAAAAAAAAAAGTGGGTCAAAAAAATCCCCCAGGAACATGTGGGTTTGCCTACAAATGGGCAGTTGTGTGACATCCTAGATGAATTCAGTGGCACTTCACACCTCCCGACTCATCCTCCCTCTTACAAGAACAACATGGTGTTCCTCAGAGCCAGTGCAAACACTCCTGCTCGCAGCAGGGCTCTGGCGCATAGGTGCACTGCTGCAAGCGGATTTCATTACCAGGCGTTATTTTTGCAGCTTCACCCTTGCAATTCATTGCACATACAGAATAAAAATCTTGGCTCCAGTGAAATCACTTGGACCTGCGCCAGCGGGCACAGAGCCAGGATTTTCCCCAGCTCTCAGGATGCCTTATCACAAGTGACAATTTCATTCAGCTGCCACGATAGCCACTGGGAACCCCCTGCCTCTCCAGAGCTGTCTCAAGCGTGGAAAAGCTGCTGTTGCACAGTTTTTTGCTGTATTTTCCTGAGGCTCAGCACTGTGCACTCTCCGAAGGTGGTGGTATGGGCTTCCTACTCTGTAATATGCAGTTTAGAGTAATCTTTTACCCTTCATCCTAGCTGAGTCAAAACCACCGACTGGCAAGGACAGGCTGCGCTCCAATTGCAGTTGGGCCCTCTCACCTTGCACAAGTGTTCTAGGGATTTGGGGCACAGGAATCGTCCTCCTAAAATACCAGTTCTCTCTTTGGCCTTGCTTTCTCTGGAAAAAACATTCCTAGTTCACGTTGGTGACATATTAATGAAGAACTGATAAAGTCCCAGTGGAACTCCCTCTTCCTCTGCACATGCTATTTATCTAAGCCCACCAAAGGATGTACAAACTGCAAGATGCTTTGTTTTGGGGGTAATTTTAGTACGATTAGTAAATTTCAGAGTATGCTTTTTGTCCTAACAATGACTCTTATCTTTTCTGCTGTGTTTTATGTCTAGGAGTTGCCCTATATGCGTACAAACTTACTAGGGAACTTTTTAGTCCGAACAGTGGTACTGCTCCAGGCACGTACTACTCTATCACCTGATGGGCACTCTTACTCCAGAAAGTTGTTATTGGTTTTGATCTGTTATTACAGAACAAGGATATCCACAGGGGAGAAGTATCTAGAGCAGTATCATTACACGGGCAGTTTTGCCAGTAAATGCCCTGGCGTAGATCATATCCAACTGATGTGTCAGCTTTTCCATCCACTTGTGTGTTTAGATCCTTTGCCTCCATGTGAACTCAGGAACTGGAGACAAAATTACCCTGCCCGGCTCTTTTGCATCTTTTGATAAACGTAGTTTTAATGGACTATGGCGTCTCAAAGCACTTTACATCAGGAACTGATCCCAAGAGCAAAATTCACTTAGTTTCCCCTACATTACATGTAGCTGTTCATCAAATTTATTGGGCAAGGTTCCTAAGCACATGGAGGCTGGACCAGCACCGGCAGAGGCTCTCTCTTCTTTAGCAACCCTTTGATCAGACTGTCGGCATTATTTATTTGCTTGTGTTTCATATTCTTGAATGCTCCAGTAAGTTATTTTTCCCAGTTGGCTATCTCAGAGGCAAAGGCTGCTCTTTCAAGTTGGATTTGCACCTCTTCCCCTCCTCTCCATCTCAATTAGCTATGGAAATTATTTTTAATCTTTTTTTCTAGCCCCTTTTGCCTGCCTGTCTGCATTAGAAGCTTTAGGCACACCGATGGCTGGAGAAGACTCCTATTGGTGTCTTCCCTATAGCAAAGGCTGTGGCTTGCAATTAGCATGCCTAATTGCTCTGCTTGGCCTGCTGCTGGCCAGGGTGGGGAGCACGTAACCAGCTGCAGTGTCCTGCCTTTCCCCCAGCTAGAAGTGAGAGGATGTGGGGGCTGTGAGTGCTATGGATGGAAGAAAGGAGGTATCACCACAAACTGGTGGGGCCAGACAGGAGCAGGAACTGGTTTACTGCACTGGGAGACAGAGAAGGCTATAGGAACATAATAGCTTCTTGAAACTGGATCTCCGCCTGTGGGGAACTGTTGTTCTACCGTGCATGCAGCTATTATTTTTCTACTAATGACTCTGTGACTGCAGAGACACGGCAGGTGGTGAACTGCCCAGAGCAGCTCAGGCTGAACAGAAGTGGCCAGTTTGGCTGGGCAGGAGCTCTGGGTTCCTCCACTTGGAGACACCAGGGTAAATGCCTTTAGGCACAAATCCCAGCATCATGTCATGCGTGGTTTATTGGCAATGTTTTTAAAGTCACCATTGTAACAAATTCTAAGACTGATTAATACCAATGCATATGGTCTTGGGATGCTCCTAATCACACCTATATATTTTAACTTAACAATATTGCCGAGGGACTCTCTTTTTGGTGCTCCACCAGCTCCTACACTATAGCGAAAGGTGATGGGGGAGATGGCAGGATATGCTCCTTTGTTTAGAGCTGGCTGAAAGAAAATGGTTTTGTTTACTCAAGTGCACTGGATACTTTGTGCAACTAAGCTGCATCTTCTTGCAGTGCAGGTTAGCCATTGCTCATGTAAGATGGTGAACAAAAGTAAGAATAAATGCAGCAGTTCTACAGCTCTTTCTAAGCGAGTGAGGGAGAAGGACAGTAAACCAGATCCCTTCCCCCTGTGCTGTGGATCTCAGATATCAGCTAGATCACATAGTCCCCATGACTTTAAGTGTGAAGAAGACCCACCCTGGATCCTGAGTCATGAAACCCCATCCCCCTTCCTATGCCACTAACTTGCTGCAGGATCTGAAGCTGTCTGCTGTCAACCAGCTCTGGTCTCTGTATTTCCCTTGCAATCCAAGTTAGGTATAATTACTTTCATGCCATTTTGCAAAACATTCCATGTGTCTCCTGAAGGTTACTACAATCTTGTTAACCTTTATTTTTTTTTGTAATTGAGAAAAAATAAGACACAGATCACAGTAGCTAATAAGAGCCCTCGCATGCACATTTATACCACCAAGGCTGTTCTAAGAGCTGAACCAAGAGCATCATGGCTGAGCTACAAGCAAACAACCAGCTTTCTTCTAATAACTTAACTCCTGCACTGCACTGAAAGTCTGCAGCCTTTGTGGTTGTCTCAGTGTATCCACACCTACCCAACGCTGAACATTCTGCTGCAAGGAGAGACCAAACCACGCTATAGATACAACTTGGCACTATCATTCTAAAGAGAGGAAATACTGTCTATGCAGACACCAGTCACTCATGGGAAACAGATATGAATCCTTTGTAAACACCTTTTTTAAGATGTATTCTGAGAAGATACGGTGGGGATGCTGCATCCAATGTGATGCTAAGAATTTCATGCAACACAGCATCTCAGAAAAGGATTTAACCTCAACTTCATAAATACTGCCCATCAACAATTCTTGCATGTAACTATAACACTTCAGAAAGTTTAATTACCACTTAAGAAATGGAAGACAAAATGAGCTACGTGACCTTTCCCACCCCAGATCCTGTAGGTCAGCATTATTTAAGACAACTGGGAGCCTGAAAAGCTAAACATTAGTGTTGGCAGATGAACAGATGGATGGATCGCTGCCAGCATAATCCATCTTCCCACTTGCCTTCGTACGACTGGGTGACATTCAAAACTAACTACTTCCCTATGCAAAGAGAAATGCACGCAATGCAATGAGCAGGCTTTAAAATGGACTCATCAGCTGGCAGGACCAGTGGCAAAATGCTTTATGGCTGCTATTTAATGTTGCAGGCGAGGCTGTAAACAAGAGACATCAGGCTGTGACGGAAGTGACCACAGTGGATTTGCCGTAAGCCAACCCCTGCGCAAGCTGTAAAAATCTGTCAGGATGCTGTCGTTTTTCCTTTGTGTATAAATGCTCTAAATCTAATTAACCTTTTAATCAGAGCAGATAAAATTACGGTATTATCAAAGGGGATGCTCTACCTACAATTTCATGAGAAATTTCCCTCTCTGCTCAACTTGGATTTTTTTTTTTTTTTGGCTTGAGTTTCTACAAGTAAATCCCCCCAAACACTGAAAAATTTTGTAGATTTCTTGACACGGCCAGTTACTGTGCAGACATCAGCTCGCCTGATGCCGGATGGGACTTGGTCCAGAGCTTTCAGACCCAGCTCAAATACCTGTTGCCTGAGCATGGAGAATGCGCCTGCTCCCCGACCGGGGCAGGCACAACAGGAGCTGTGACGCACTGCACCAGAATGAATCACGGTACCCTCACCAACAGAGAGGGCACTGAAGCTCGCAGACTCCCACATATCCCAGGACTTTCTGGTGCTCAGCGAGGATTCAAAAATAAAATAATTTCCTTCATCTGGTAGCTATAGCACACTGTTCTGTCAGCTACTAGATGACATGACTTTTCTAAATTGACACAAATAACTCCGTGTACCCCAAAGGGCAGAGATCTCTGTCTCTGACTGGTCCACAGTATCACCCAGATCAGACTGTATATTGTGGGGTTTTTTTAAAACGGCTGAAGCCTTCAGGATTTTCTACATCTGCTGGCAAACAGTACTGTTGACAAAGTCAGCCAGCACAGCCAAGTGCAGAAATAACTCCAATCAAGATCTGAACCTGGGACTCCAGGTGAACAAAGCTTCCTGACTAACCCACTTCAGCATCTGGCTTTACAGAACTTCCTTGTGTAATCTGAACTAAAAAAGCACTCATTCCCATTTACTATTGTCCATATGCCACCTCTAAATATACTTACACATTAGCATTTACGCAACGTTCAGTACAAAATCCATATGGCTCTTTTCAGCAAGCAGCAACAGCAAGAAGGGTGAGTCGCAAGAAGAGTCTGGAGATGTAGCTTGTAAAGATTTCTTTCTAAGCACCATATAACACTCATTGCAGATGGACAGCAATGGAAGAGTTGTTACAACCTGCTCCAGATAGGCCATGTTTTCCTTTTTGTATTAAGCTAATATTTATTTCTTTTATATGAAGTGTCTATTAGCGATCCCTGGGGAACAGTTGAGTAGCAGAGCAGATCCAGGCCTAGACTGAGGAGTGTCAGACAGCATCCAATTACCTTGACCAGCCTCATCTGGGACCTCCACCCTTGCTCCTGCACCCATTGGCCTGGGAGCTGCATTTAAGTCCTTGCCCCGGTCCTTACCTGAGCTAGGCTGTCTGTATACTGATTTTGGCCTGGCCAACTTTACTTCTTGGGTGACATCAGAGCTGCGTTGGGACTATGGCTTTCTCTGGTGTTTGCTGGACTGCTGGCTGAACCAAGATACAGTCACAGGGCTCACTCTGCTCCTCCCATTTGGGTCAGTGGGACTATACCCCTTGTCCAAGGTTGTGTAACCTGCCCTGATGCCTGGCTTGCACCTAACCTTCCTTTCCAGAGATGTCCATCCTTACTTACTCCCTGATAAGGAGCTTTCAGAGCCCTTGAGTTTGTTGAGTATCACTTCCCTAGGTTAAATAGAAGAAAGAAATGTTCACATGGAACAAGGGAGTAGAAAATCAAGAGTTTTCAAATGTCTCATGAAGCAACCACTGCTAGGAGACCTTCCAGGATGTAGGAGCAGAGCATCTCAAGCTTGTCACAAGTGGCCTTCTGACTTCTGAATGGCAAACTACCCAAATGACAGCCCTTGAATGTTAATGATTTGCTTTAACCGATAAAGGGCAAAAATGTGTTTGCTGTCACTGCCTAAAGCACAGAAAAAATTGTGGCAGCTTCTTCTGGATAATGCTTACCTTAACCATCACGACTACAAGACCATTAGACTTTCACATCCACTGAAAGAGAAAAAGGCTACGTGCCTGTACGAGACTGCAGTCAAAGTGGTAAATCAAGGGCCTCATCCTGCTATTACTCCCAATCATATAGATGATGGGTTCTTAACTCCAAAAATTGTTGTATCCCTTGTGGGCATGTGCTGTGTTAGACTGAATCTTGACAGATAACAAGGAATTGATTGTAGAATTAAAAACATACCTAGTTGCTTAGTTACCAATGATCACTACACAGTTGTATTTGCTGTGTGCAAACAGAGCCCAGTGCAAACCAATTATCCATCATTACGACTGTAAAAATGTCAGTTTCAGAGAGCTGAAAACAAATGTGAGCCAGGTAATAAAGGAAATTTGAGTAAAAAAATACAAACAATAATTGGGAGTCTATGGGGTTTTTTTGCTAAATGTTCAAATAGCCACAATCTTGTGGCCGAGGAAAGTAAATATACTGGTTTGGAAAAAAAAACCAGGATTATTCTTTATTGGGAAAGTGAAAGCTAGCGTCTGATATGTATAAACACTGTGAAAATAGAAAGTAGTAAATAAAAACAAGCTAAGAATTACACAAACTGGATAAGGAAAAAAAGACACTGGGAGAATTAAAGAGCTTCAGGATTAACGATGGTGTAAAGGAGCTGAAATACGTTGGGTCTCAAAAACAGCTTACCGTCACTCTAAAAATGAAGTGGAACTACAATCAGTAGTGGTGTTGTGAATGCAGAGTGAGTAGAAAGCTACCTCTGTCAGCTGCTCAGCCATAACTGTCTTGGGAGATCTGCAGCATTAATCTGAGATGATGATTTTTATTTTTTTTTTGGGGGGAATACCAAAACATGACATGAGAGTGGCCTTAGTCTTAGGTCAGTTTGGAAAATACATTTCATAAGAGCAGCACATTTCTGCTGCTTGGGAACAGAAGCCAGAATAAAGCAGACTACAGAAAGGTGCATGATTTCATAGTGAAGATATTTAACCTCCAGAACAATTTTCTGGGGGCTGTGATGATTAGTGGGAATAGCTAGGGCATGGGAAACAGCCCTATGTCTGTGTGAGGCAGACTAGACTAGAAGAGCCAGCAGGTACAATGGTTGCAGGGAACTGCAGAAGTCCCACTTCTTGAAACACAGATATATGGATATTGCTATTTAATACACTGTGAGGAGCCACACTCTTATTTCTCGCAATTAAGTGCTATTCTTTCGTGTTCCATCCCCAAAGATCAAATCATTAAATCTCTTATAACCATGACCTTCCTTTAGCAAGGTCTGTCTTTCATCTATCAATCAGACTGAGCCTTGGTGCCAGACCTGTGGATGAGCTGCTGTACTTGGATGCCTTACCAGCAGCACATTCATGAGAGTATGCACCATGCAGATGCTGGCAGGTTAGATACTCACGGGCTAACCCGTGCACTGAATTTATCACCATGGCCGTAAACAACTCCTGCTCAGCATTGCTGGTGTCCAGCCTCTCTTCTCTTCAGCATTTCATCTTTCCTCTCCCAAAATATATGATAAAAAAGCAGCTACAGAGATTTCTGCCTTCCTTGCATGTGCTGTAAGGTGCAGCTATGTTATATCTGATCTTATCCTCATGACAATTTAAGCTGTCTGAAGACAGGAATAGTCCGGGCTGGATGCAGCCGCAGTAGAAATGGGTTTGGGCTGAATGCTCTGCTTCTCTCCAGTAAAAACTGCATGTCCTGTGTACAGGAAGGATAAGGGCCATAAGCGCTAAACCCTCTACAAGACCCGGGCTGGAGAAATCCCCTGGCCTGAGTAACCTGCAGTTTACAGAGGAGAAAAAGGAGGAAATAGGTCAATCTGACTTCTTTATGCAACAAAGCACAATATGGTAAAAATAAATTCTATAGGGGACATACAGCATCTTTTTGCCTTTGACTCCATTATGAGATTGATTCTTATTTGGCCAGGAGAGCGGAAGCAAAGAACAGACTGAGCAATTTTAAGGTTGATAGCAAATGAACAGACAAGCGTGTTCCTGCCTGCTCAACGAGAGGTATGCAAAGTGCTAACAGCGCTTCAGTGTCAGAAATTATTTTCTGTTGTTGAGTTTGAGCAGAAAAGGGAAAGATAGGTTGCAGGAGTCACCAGATCAACTTTGCGTTTGCTGTGGCAATTATTGTGCTGTGAAGTTTTTCAACAGCCTGGACAGGATGTATGCAGTGTACTGAGAGATCCTGCTTGCACATGCATTAAGCATGGCGATGCGTGCACGTGTTACATGTAAGATTGATCCACATAGATGCTTACTAAATGGGATTGGCTCATAAACACCACAATCTGCCTGCTCTGGAGAAATATTAGAGACCTAGGAACAATTTTGTGAGTCTGCACGAAAGATGGAAAGTGCCTCTCTCAGCTGCTGTGTGTCCAGGCCATCTGTCTGAAGGGTTGCACTCTGCCCTGGAAGTCAGCATGCAGCAGCTGAGTCCATTTCTGCACATCTTCCCCGTGTAGAGACAGGGCTTTGCCACCTCCTGAGAGATGGGGGAGTTCCGTTGCCACTTCTGCCCACTGTAGATCTACTCCAAATTAGCACTGTCTGCTACTAATCTCTTGTTAACGATAAAAGCCCTCAGGTTTGTAAACCTAGACCAAATGAAAAAGGCCCCAGGAACTAATGGGCTTACCTCATCATATCCCAGCTGGCAGCACTGCCGAGAACATGGTGGAAAACTTGATTTATTAAAATTAATGAAGGAACTGGCTAGTTTTGAATAATTCATTACATATCAGCTGCTGCTGAGGTAATAGGAGCTCAGCAAGTTCCTCTTTAGCACCACACAGTGCCTAAAATCTTTAAATAAAATGAAGTCAAAGATTGGCTAGTTAAAGATTGAAGGGCTTTCTCCATGTGAAGTGGGAGGCCCTGATTCCTGTCGCTGAGGTCATCCAGCTGCCATCTGTGAAAATGATGAGGTCTCTCAAATGGAAGCCAGGCCGGCTAACATCACTGATTTATGCCAGGGCACAAAGCATTCTGCCTCAGCCATCAACTTCTGCAGAATATAATGGCTCCATTTTTCATGATTCTTACTGAAATCAAGTTTCAATTTTGATATTTACCATAAGGTAGGGATATCTGAGGGTGCTGGCTTCCTTTTCTGATCATTATGTATGAAAATAAATCAGCCGGACACGCAAAGAAGTAGGACTACCATCTGAGTATGCAGATCTTAAGGTGCAATCTGTGCTGCTGCTCAGGGCTTTCGCCAGCGCCAGCAGAATCAAATTACCAATGGCCTGGGCAGTGTCAGGGCTGGATTTTGGAAGCATGTCAGATGCCCTGGAACAGAATCCTGCTAACTTAATCTGGTGCCACTTGATGAAACAAGATCTCTTTTTCAACTCTGCTGAAGTCAATGGTAAAACCTTTGATAAATGTGTAAAAGCAGCAGCAAAATCAGGCACTGTAATTAGATCGCTGATACTCCTCTTCCTGCATGTCCTCCTGCAGAGGTCAGAGGAATTGTAGTTAATAAAGAAAGAGGAAGAACATAAATGCAATGAACACCCTCCTGCCTCCCAGCTGCTGGTACGGGGTCTCCTAATGCAATCACGAAACTCTCCACTAGCCACAGCGAAAGACCCTCTCTGAAGTCCATTGCTTTCTCTCTTTCCAAATGGTGACGATGGGAAATGGCCCACAGGCCAGCACTGTGTCCCATGGTGGTACTGTTCTCAGCTCCAGCTCTGGCGTGCATTGCTTTCCTTTGTCCCGCCCGGGCACCTAGGAGTTTGTGATGCCCTGATGGTACAGCAGCTCTGGATCGTATTAAGACTGTTGGACAAGACAGCCTTTGACTCAAGATCCTGATGAATAGGGAGAGATATTGATGCCTTGTTGATTGCTCAAGCCAGATTTTATTTCCAGATGCTATTCTTGCTTCAGCCAGAGGAGACGATTTTGGCCAGGCCACAGTGTCTGAAATATTTTGGTAGAAGTACTCTGATGTAGACAACTGGCATCATAAGCCATTTGACCTAGCCCCAGAAGACTGCCAGTTTCCTCTCCTCTCCAAAAATACTGCTTCATCAATCATTTGTGAGAGTATTTTAAAAATTAAAGCCAACTCCCCTTGCCATGAAACGGATGCAGCACTTTCTTCTCTTTCTATCTGTTAATAGCCTCTCTGCAGAAGGTCACAGAACATTGATTTACGCTCCTGAGTTTTTTGTGGACCTGGGTTAAGATCATTTGGAGAAGCCACAAGCTGACATTTGTGACTTCTCACCCTGAAGTGTGTGAATAAAACAAATATTGTAACTTTCATAGCTGCACAGAGTGGGAAATGCTGTGAAAAGGTTGTAACCTGGTAACATGTGAGACCTGACTACTGGTTCCTGATCTCCTGGGGTCCTCCCAGACAAGACACTCCAGTTCCTGTGTTTCAGCTCTGGTATCTGTAAAAGGAGATAATAAAACTGCCTTCCAGCATCTGCAAGAACTAGACCCTTCCTCTCCTTGCAGTCTTTGAGCACCAAGGAAAGTCGGGTAAGGTTTCCTAAAACTGAAGTGTAATTATTTGGAACTAACTGAACTCTAGGACCTGTGTATAAGCGTAACAGCTCCAAGCCACTGTCTGAGCACAAGCTGACATGGCTCTAGCTACCTTCAAGGACATGGGTGCCTTCCCCTCTCAAGCTGTAAGGAAATGCAGGTATGTGGGCAAGGACAGGACTGAGAAATCAAAGGACCAGTCTTTGAAGCACACCTGCCTCTCTTTACACACCACCAGGGCAACTGTGTGTGTGGTTGTGTCTTTACAGCCACTTTTGGCCTTTCTGACCATTGTTTTCTTCTCCTTTTCCTTCCTTCTCCCTCTTTTTTTTTTTTTCTTTAAACAGTCATCTGTTGTCTTCTGGAAAGGGCACCTGACTAGCGATGATGTACAATTGCTCTGGGAGCTGGTTTAGGAGGTACGGTGCCCCTGTGACTTGCCAGACAACAGCAGTTGCTATGTGGCTTCCTTTGCTTTGTCCCTTCAGGAGACCACTTGCTATTTACAGCATTTTCTCTAAGCAAGGCATCATCCCTGAGATATGATTACACTAAAGTGCTTCAGGGAATTTCATCTGGGAGGTGAGAGTAAAGGATTTCATCATTAACAAAAAACAAACCAAACACACACACAAAAGCCAAATGAAAAAAAAAACCCACCACAAAAAAAAAAAAAGCACAAAACCCCAAAGAAATCCTGGAGGAGATGCTGTTTGCTTCCAAGTGATTCTGTGAGGTAGGGACTGTAAAAGAAGTAGGGAAGCAAGAGCTTTACCGGTTCAATACAATGCAATTTTTTTCAGCAAACTATTAAAAGTCCAGTTCAATGCAAACCATTTTGGGGAAGGGTGGAGGCTGAAGGCTGTTCAAACATTCACCTGGTTTCCACTTTCCCAGCCTAAACACTGAATAAAAGTCAGAGAAGGGTACAAAGCAGCCTTGTTCTTATTCCAGGCAGAAAGGAAGACAAACTTGGTGCACATCAAGAGTAGCAAAATTTAGATGCTTCTGTTAAGTTTGTTGAGGTTTTTTTAACCTAAAAGATATAAAATGGATGTTATTGAGCTAGGACTTTGGTGTGGCTGGGATCACAAAACAGTCTCAATGTTGCTTGAAGAAACAAACTTGTTCCCCTGGGGTCTGACAGTGAGGGAACAGAAGGGCCCTTCTGCTTCTCCCAGTTCTGCCCTCGGTGCTGTGCTGAAGGCACACTTGCTGTCACTGACAGGTGAGCCCAGCTAAGTGTTAAACTTGGCTTAGTCTAAGCAGGGAAAAAAAAAAGAAAAAAGTTAAATGCTTTTTTATTTTCTCTAAGGATATGGTGGAACTAAGCCAAGAGTGTGTATTTGTACTGCTTCGCCTACGGCAGCATAAGCACCTTCTCTGGTGAATCACTACATCCCCAAAGGTTTTGCAGCTCCTAAATGAATGCAAAGTATCCTGGGGAAATGCTGCTGGGTGCAAGGACACTGTGACATTGCTGGACTAATGCATGATGGATGTCTGTGGCTGAGGGTCTGCGGATTCTGCCCCAAGCTCCCTAGGATGATGACATTTGGGATCTAATCCCCAGTATCTGACTTTTCACTGCGTCCAAATTTACCTCCGTTTTTCTGCCTAGTGCTATTTTCTAATCTTTCGAAAAGCATTTTGCCAATCTGTTGCTCAATATCTCTCAAGAAGCTGGTGACAGCAGTTCCTCACTGTTCAGGGGGCAGCATGAGTGGGGTGTTGGCAGGTAGATGCACAGGAAAACTTTGGAGGTGAAACAAGACAGAGATAGACAGAAGATTGCTGCCACCACGATCCTATGGACAAGTCACACAGAGCAAGGTTTGGAAACAAAGTTTCTGCAAGATGGAGATAATGGGGCAGGGGCAAACCCACTCAGATAAATCTGAGGCTTCCTTGCAGCTACAGCAGCCATATTAACATGCACTACATGAAGACCAGGCTCAACTGTTTTGATGTTAATTGCCTGGCTGCTTTAATTGGATATAGGCTTCTAAGTCCTAAAGTCAGTGTGTGACAAGACAAACTGGTATTTACCTCTTATCTACTTTATCTTGGCTTGCCCAGTGCTGCATGGTCAGTATACGCGTTCCTGAGCCTTAGAATTGTCCACAGAGCTGATGGATGTTTTTGCAGGAGGGACAAGTAACATTTTACATCTGAAGTGACTGTTCAGACTCTGAGTTAAGGCAAAGCTACTCTGGCCTGAGTTTAGTTTCTGCTCCAGGGAACGCCTCCAAGGCGCCAATAACCATCATCAGCAAACAGGTAATAATCACTGAGCTGTAGGGCTGCTCATCAGCAGTGCAATGACTGCACTTGGATACCGGATGGCCTCTGACGATGTGACACTCGTGTCACTCATGCAATGGAGTCAGTGTCCCTTTGGACTTGCCGAGGGACACGCTGGTCTCGTGCTGTAATGATACACAGAGCTAGGGGATCGGTTATCACAAAGCACTGTGAGGGTGGTGAGGCACAAGACCAGGCTGGTTGGGGCTTTGAGCAACCTGGTCTAGTGGGAGGTGTCCCTGCCCATGGCAGGGGGGTTGGAACTAGATGATCTTTAAGGTCCCTTCTAACCTGAACCATTCTATGATTCTATGGCTGAGGACAAGGTAGCTTTCTAAGATGAGTCCTGGCACACCGGGCTTCCTGCTGCAGTCCGTGCCAAGGGGCTGGCACAGAGAAGGATGCAGAGCTGCTGAGTCTGACTCCTGCCTTTCTCCCCCCTTTCTCTTTTGGCTCTCTGCTATCCAAGATCATGTAGGATAGTAACACCATGGGGGAGAGAAAACACCTCCACTGCTTCTGAGCACTGCACTGCCCCATGAGATAATTTGATTAGGTGGAGCACCAGGTTTGCAGCCAGGCCCAGCAAGCCACCAGCAGGCAGGAGCAGCAGGCTGTGTGGTGCAGAGCCAGCAGTGGTTCCAGCCTAGGGCTGGCTGTGTACTTGCACCAATATAGTGACACACCCAGCCTGGCTCCACTGGGGTGTCTTTGAGCCTGTGGAACAAATTCTGGCTAATGGCGCTGCAGGTTATCTTGCAGTCACTGCTGTTACAACCAGCAAGACATTGTCTCAGCCTCTTTATCTCCACCTCTGGTTGGGCTTTGTATTGAGAGAACTCAGGGTCTGTCCCCATTAGAGCTTCAATGACGTAATTACAGAGGAAGAAAGACATGAATTACTCTGCATTAAGGACTGCAGGGCGTTTCTCTAAAAAAAGCCGGGGAGGATCCCTCAGTACAGTGCAGTCTTATACCATAAGTTTTCCTATCAGGTTTCCTCACTGAGAGGGAGGTCTTGAGGCTAAGAGTCTCCCTGCTGCTCCACAACCCCATGAACAACTGGGCAATGCAGTCTACCATATGCCCATCAGCCAAGCCTGGCACATGGGGACATGGGCAAGAGGCTGGCCACTGCCTTGCCAAGGGCCTTCCCAGGCAAGGGTGTTCTTGGAGGAGTGCTGCTGGAAGACACCTCTGACTACAGCTCTCCTCCCTCCTTGCAAGATGATTCCCCTCAGTGTGGGTCACCCCTGTGCTTGGCGCAGAAGCAGGTTCATCTCCATTAAATGATCATATCCTGTCCTCACACTTAGTACATTGAACAGAAAGAAAGCTCGGAGACCTTGACTATTGCATATGAAGAGGCACTAACATAGGCCCGAGTTTATCCTCAGTTACATGGATGTAAATAACCTAATCAGATGCAAGCAAAGGTACCCAATTTTGGCTACTGCTGGAGCGAGGAGGACACTGCATGTGGTACAGAGCTACCAAGGGAAGCTACAGTGAAATCAGCCACCTCTTGGAGCCATCTACCACATCACGAGGCACAATGAATCAATAATACGTATCGAGCTGGGAAAGTTAATCTGCATCCGGAGCATCATAACAAATTAAAAGGAAATAAAATCACTACAATTCCACTGGCTCTCATTACTATCGCAGCAGAGAGTAATTAAAATCCATGGGCCAAATTCAATGCTGGGAGAACTCTCCTGAAGCCAGAGGCACTATACAAGGGCATTGCTTTTTCCAGATGCTGTGTATTTCAAACAGCAGCAGAAATGGCAACATAGACAGAGAGCACGGGGCAGGGTATGAAGGGAATATATTTAGGAGGCAGGCATTCTGCTCTTCCTTACCTGAAGTCACGCTGCCCACCTGCTGCTTTGATGCTTGATAGGGCTGAATCTCAAAAGCTCCAGGCATTTGAGATTACATGGTCTTCCCAAGCCAATAAACAACTGCCATTCATCAGCCGCAGCTAACACCCCTGTCCTGCATCTTCCCTGCTCCACTGCCTTACCCTGCTCCCTCTGAGCTCCTCTCTCCTCAGCACAGACACCACTGCTACACCCTCTCTTCCTTGCCACAGAAACTCCTCTCCCTACCACAGAGCACCCTCTGCTATCCTGTCACCTGATGAGGCTTCTCAACCCATTTTTCTGTGTTTTGTTATAAACTCCTCATCCTTTGTCCCTCCCACAACCCTGAAGAAGAAGGTGAAGGAGGACTATCACCTGCCCCCAAAGCCATAGCCACTCGCACTCCCGTTACAGCTTTGGTCAAGCCCTGCATGAATTATGAACTAGAGCTGTGCTATGAAGCAGGGATTCAACTTGAAGCAGCATCCGCTGCCCACACCTCCGTACCCTGCCCCTCGGTGTGTCCCCACTGCCCCATGTGGCTCTGTCTGAGCTCAGTCCAGCAGCTGATTCCCTTTGAGTGCAAGCAGAACGTGTGATGCACAGAAAGAACATCCCTCGTTACCGCACACAGCATTGTGTCCAACTAATCAGCATTGCAGCACGAGGTGAGAGCACATCCACCGCACAGGTGCCCAGAGAGGCAGCTGATGGTGACACTGGCTGCTGACAGCCAGCAAGACTGGGGATGTGAATGCCTAAGTTTGGTTCACAGGGCTCAGGGGCTGGAAACAGCCATTAAAGGAGAGGGGCACTGGACAGAAGAAATCAGTTTGGGGAAATCCTGTAGCCCATGTCTAGCAAAAGTTTACATCTCAGCATTCTTGTCCAACCGTCAAGTTTATGAACCTCTTACCTCCTGTTACCACACCCTGTGCACGGCTTCCACCTAAGGAAGCTATGCTGGCATCAGCAGGATTATGCAGCTGCTAAATACTGTGTGTGGCAAACTCCAGTCTGCACACATATGTTAACGCTGAGGACTTTTACACATGGACACATTTACTATGCAACAATTATGATAATCTACAGAGATAATCCAAAATGGATTGTTAACACTATTTTACAAAATGATGTAGTGTGGTCCTGCAGGTGGAACCATGGACTGGGAGTTGTATTTCCAGACATATCGTGATCTTGTCCATTGCCTGGAAAGGTGGACATCTCACTTGACTTAGCTTTGCCTCAGTATGCATTTCAAAGGTTTAGTCACTCTGCTAACACATATCCACCTCTCCAACCACATTCAGATCCACCAATGAACAGCACAAAACCCTCATTCTTAAAAGTGTTCAGCACCTATATTCATAGCCATATTCTCACAGAATGTGCCACATCATTTCACCAAAAATAAGTACTCGCATCTTTCAAATCAATTCAGCAGGGACTGCAGAGACCCTCTGGCATTCTGCCCCTTAAGTACATGCCTATCTAGAGGCCAGCTTTCCCATTTCTCTAATTTCCATCTGAAAATAGCAGACCACTTCTCCTGGTCCAGAAAGCCAGGAATTTTCTGTGAGGACACCTTTATAGCTTGCTCACTGAAAGTGAGCAGTACGAGCTTCTGCTGTGTCATGCAAGCAGGTGCATTCACCTTGGCTACTATGGGAGGGAAAGGCTGGGTCTTGTTCTGGGAGGAAAGCAGAAGGCATGACCAGGTAAGGGCAAGTGTTTCTTACACAGATCCTAAGAAGGGAAAGTATGTCTAAATTTTTCTCTTTATGGAGGGCTAGGAACATTATTTTTAATGATGTACTACTTAGCATATATATATCATCTGCCGTTCCTATTACAACAACTTTGAGTTGATTTGTATAACATTTAGATATTCTCAAATGGATTATTCTTTATAGTAGTGTTAGCTTGAGGCATAACTGGAGTTTGACTCAATATGACTTTACTCAAAAAGGACTCTGTTTTGACAGTCTTTACACAAGGTGAGATACAGGTAAAAGCATGGCTCCTAATGCAATGAGGAAATAAAGCTGCTGACTCTCATCCCTCTGCACAGGGCAGAGGGAACAGGGAGCTTCTTCCCATGGAGGTCAAAAGTCAGCCTGTAAAAAAAATACAAGCTATGCACTTATGCCTACTGCACTGTTGTAAGCGTGGAGGGGATGGCTGATGTGACTGGGGGCTATGCTAGTGCCTGCAGTTGCTTCATAGAATCATAGGGTTGGAAGGGACCTCTGGAGATCATCTAGTCCAACCCCCCTGCCAGAGCAGGGTCACCTAGAGCAGGTTGCACAGGAACGCGTCCAGGTGGGTTTTGAATGTCTCCAGAGACAGAGACTCCACCACCTCTCTGGGAAGCCTGTTCCAGTGCTCTGCCACCCTCAAAGTAAAGAAGTTCCTCCTCATGTTTAGGTGGAACTTCCTATGCTCAAGTTTGTGCCCATTACCTCTTGTCCTGTTGCTAGGCACCACTGAAAAGAGCCTGGCCCCATCCTCCTGACACGCACCCTTTAAGTATTTATAAGTGTTGATAAGATCCCCCCTCAGCCGTCCTTTTTCCAGACTGAAGAGACCCAAATCCCTTAGTCTTTCTTCATAAGAGAGGTGTTCGAGTCCCCTCATCAACTCGGTAGCTCTCTGCTGCACCCTCTCCAGCAGTTCCCTGTCCTTTTTGAACCGGGGAGCCCAGAACTGGACACAGTACTCCAGGTGCGGCCTCACCAAGGCAGAGCAGAGGGGGAGGATGACCTCCCTCGACCTGCTGGCCACACTCTTCTTGATGCACCCCAGGATGCCATTGGCCTTTTTGGCCACAAGGGCACATTGCTGACTCATGGTCATCCTGTTGTCCACCAGGTCTCTTTCAGATGAGCTGCTCTCCAGCAGGTCAGCCCCCAACTTGTACTGATGCATGGGGTTATCCCTCCCCAGGTGCAGCACCCTACACTTGCCCTTATTGAATTTCATAAGGTTCCTCTTTGCCCAACTCTCCAGCCTGTCCAGGTCTCTCCGTATGGCAGCACAGCCTTCCGGTGTGTCAGCCACTCCCCACAGCTTTGTGTCATCAACAAACTTGCTGAGGGTGCACTCTATCCCCTCATCCAGGTCATTGATGAATGTATTGAAGAGGACTGGACCCAGTACTGACCCCTGGGGAACACCACTCATCACTGACCTCCAACTAGACTCTGTGCCCCTAATCACTACCCTCTGAGCTCTGTCTTTCAATCAGTTATCTATCCACCTTACTGTCCATTCATCAAGCCCACTCTTCCTAAGCTTCCCTATGAGGATGCTGTGGGAGACTGTCGAACACCTTGCTTATGTCAAGGTAGACCACACCTACCACCCTCCCCTCATCTATCCATCCAGTCATGCCATCACAGAAGGCTATCAGATTAGTCAGACATGATTTCCCCTTGGTGAATCCACGTTGAGTACTTCTGATAGCTTTCTTTTCCTCCACATGCCTTGAGATGATGCCCAGAACGAGCTGTTCCATCATCTTGCCAGGGATGGAAGTGAGGCTGACCGGCCTGTAGTTCCCCAGCTCCTCCTTCTTGCCTTTTTTGAAGACTGGAGTGACATTGGCTTTCCTCCAGTCCTCAGGCACCTCGCCTGTTCTCCAGGACCTTTCAAAGATGATGGAGAGCGGCCCAGCAATGACTTCTGCCAGCTCCCTCAGCACTCTCGGGTGCATGCCATCGGGGCCATGGACTTGTGAATATCTAATTGATTTAATTGATCCCTCACTCGATCCTCCTCAACCCAAGGGAAGTCGTCTTCTTTCCCCGTTACTTCCCCCAATGCCTGGGACTCCTGAGGGCTGGGCCGAGCAGTAAAGACTGAAGCAAAGAAGGCATTTAGTAACTCTGCCTTCTCCGCATCCTCCGTCACCATGGCTCCTGTTTCATTCAACAGTGGGCCCACAACTTCTCTGGTCTTCCTTTTGCTTCCAATATACTTGTAGAAGCCCTTCCTGTTGAGGTTGACATCCCTAGCCAGGTTTAATTCCAAGGCAGCCTTGGCTTTCCTTGTTTCATCCCTGCACGCTCTGGCAGCATTCTTGTAATCCTCCCAAGGGGTCAGTCCCTTCTTCCACTTACTGTAAACTTCCTTCTTCCACTTGAGCTTTTTCAGAAGCTCCCTGCTCAACCATGCAGGTCTCCTGCATCCCTTAGCCGATTTCTTTCAGGGATGCACCGATCCTGAGCTTGGAGGAAGTGGTCTTTGAATACCAGCCAGTATTCTGGACTAGGCTAGCTCCGTTTTATGTACTAGTGCTACTCCTATAATGAAGAAAAGCTTGAGTGTGCTGAGAGCCAGAATAAAAAGTGTTGCAGAGTTATTGCTCTACTGTTTGCATGTGACTAGAGGTAACACAGTGCTGCGTAGGCGAGCAATGACTGTGTCCCTTGGGGACACGACTATATGGCAACCAGGTAGGAGAGAACCTGAAATAAAGGCCAGAGAATCCTCCCTGAAAGACGCAATTGTCTGTGTACTGGCAGACTTGGTTCTCAGAGTCAGAAATGGGATGCCCATACTTGCTGGAATGTGTCCTGAGACTCAAGTGGCAGATCAAACAAGCAAGCTATGCACCTTAATGTTAAAAAGCGGATCAGCTCAGGGGCTGCTTATCAGTAAGGAAGGCTTTTATGGCCTACTCCTTCCTCTTTCAAAAACAGATTTTCTTTTTCTTTCTTTTTTTCTCTCCTGTGACTGGCTGTTGTTTGTTCTCAATGACACTGAGCTTTCAGAGAAGCTGAACTAACGCCTTGTGAGGTCTCGCCACTGCAGGTATGGCTTCTGCAAGCATAAAACACCAATTTCCAAAACTATGTCTAGCCCTTAAACCAGGAAGAGGACTGCTACATTGGGACTCACAGACAGGTTATCTTGTGTTGTGGAAACCTGAACCCTGATTGTCCACAGAGAACAGAGCTGTTGCAACAGCTGTGGTAAAAAACGGGGCACATCAGTGCAAAACAGTTAAGTACCGCAAACCAGGACTCCTGAGGGAGTGCTCTCAGATCTTACTGTAATTGAGAGGCCTCAGTTCAGTTCATGCCTGAGGTTTTTCCAGGTTAAACTACCACAGCGTGGATTAGCAGTGAAACCGTATTGATCCTTTATGAGAAGCAGTTACCTCCCTGGCTTTTGAAAGGCACTTTCTTGAAAGGGGTCTTTCAAGAGGGACCTCCTCTTGAAAGGGGTTGCTTCTGTCTACTCCTAGAAGCAGGCTGGAAGGATAAGTCACGCCACCATGAGTGACAGGAGTACTTCAGCACTGAGCTGATCAATATCCCCAGGCACCAATGTCCTGTTAATCCAGAGGGCTTGGCTTCCATCCAGTACCAGCCATGGCTGGTGCTAATTCTCCTCCAGTCAAACTTTGAACCACTCCTTTGCCTCTAGACCTCTCTGAAGGATGGGTTTATTGAGCGAGGTGTATGAGATGCAAAGATCCTCAAGATGAGCAAGGACTTGATTAGAGGGAATGGTAGGCGAGTTGTCCTTGAGACAAGGTATGAAGCCCGCAGATGAATCTCTCACAGCAGCTCTGACTGGCTGTGACAGTAGGAACTAATGCATATCACTTCTGTGCTAGGTCTGAATGGAGCTGTCTCTCCTTGGTGTCTAAGGGTCTTTAATTCCCTTCTTCCTGGGGGAAGAACCTTGCATGAAAAGTTCAGCTGTGTGTACTCCGAATCTTGTAAATCACTCGCTTGTGGTCAAAGCCACTGTCATCTTTCAGTCAGTAACTGGCTTCCTAAACATGCCTGCAGAAACAGTCAGATTGCTGTGTTGCAAACAAATGAGTTTTGACAGGACACTGAGCACTGCTCCCAGACGCCAGGGAAGGCACAAGCTGGGCTGCACAGTGTCTGACTGGAGCAGCTCTAGCACTGCATCCACAGCTAGTGCAGCGTCTGGCTGCTTCTGCAGGCACTCACAAAGAACCAAGCCTGTAAACTCCCACTAGCATCTGCTGAAGCTTCGTATCCCAAAGGAAAAATGGATTTTTGCTTACATGTATCTTTAAGCATTTTAGCAGCAGAGAAGGCAAGGGCGTAGACACTCTCTCTAGCTAAAAACACAAAGCCATGTTTTTTCTTTATAAGAAAAAATTTACTGTTGCTCCTTGACTTCCTGTCTAGGACAGGAGACAGAGAAGGATTTCAAAAGCTTTAGTTCCTTTAGTTCCTTCCTGGAAAGAAGTCTTTAGGACAGGTACTGTTTAATTCCCAATCAGGTTATTTCTAGAAAGTGAGGGGACTGTCTCAAACCCACGTTCCAAAAGGTCTGCAGAGAGCCCCGAGTTGTTACATGGCAAAATGAATATCAGCAGACAGTGGAGAATTTTTTTTTCTTTTTCCCCTTGTGCTTCACCTTGAAGCAGCTGTTAGCAAAGCCAGAAAACTCCTCTGCCCCTCAGTGTATTTAATACAGCCTTGGCAAAGGGACTGCAGTCTGTCATCTCATGAATATGGGAATTGCCTAATTCTCCAGCTACTCTTATTACCTCAGCCTGAGGGTCCCAGCTTTCCATAACTAATTCCTGAAATCACAGACTTTCCAACGTCCTTGCTGTCCTTGAGCAGCAAATCACTGCTCCTCATATAACTGATGCTGGTGTCTGCTGCGGTGACGCAGATTTTCCCAGGGCCCTCCCTGAGCAGGGATGGCACTGTGTACAAGGCAACTGACCCCAGCACTCCTGTGCAGTTCTCAGAGCTACTCACCTTTTGTTGCTGTAACTTACAGCAGGGTGTTTTGAAAATAACAAATGCTGCATGGCACTCTGCAGTGGCTCGGGGCTGGCTGAGCAGCTCTGAAGCCTGAGCAGTGGGCTGGAAGGCTGGCAGCAGTAATACAATTCATCCCTGGCAGCAGAGGAGAACCCCCTCACTGTTCCTACAAGCTGCAGAGCTCCCTGCTTCTTCCTCTGTCCTACCTCGTCTGCGACTTCTACGAAGTCTAGGCGTTTGCTCCCACCTCTCGCTTCATTTTCCCCTCATTGTCACATATGTTCTCAGTCTACCTTCCCTCCCTGTGCCCATGCACCTGCTTTCTGCACCTTCATTATTTTTCCTAGTATCACTGATCCTGCCAGCCCTGTCCATCCTCCCAAGACTCTGAGCTAAAGCTGTTCCTGTGCTGGAAGGTGACAATGGTTGCCAGGAACCAGCTGCTAGGGCTGCTACAAACTGCAAAGCAGCTGGAAGCTGAGGCTGAGCTAATTATGAAGCAGGGACTGCGAAACTCATGGTGATTCTGGCCAGAGGTGCCTAGTTTATTCCCAGAGACAAACGGGCACACCCTTTGAATGTCAGCAGGTAAGTCACCATGCTGTGGACAGCTTTACAATTCTGGCTATGGAGTGCTTCATGTGATGCCTCCTCATCTCGCCAACACCCATGACTGCTGCTGCCAGGCTGCTCTGGACAAGGAGAACGTGCTCATGGACTGCAGTGGCAGCTGAGGAAATCTTAATGCTGGTTTCAAGGGCTAGATGCCTGCAGAGCATAGGCAGGTAAGAGCTTTTCTCAGAGGCCAAGAAGTAGCTACAGTAGGCTACTGAGTCGGGATCATGGCAAGGTGGAAAAAAACCCGTAAGTTCTTCCTGTTTCTTTTGTGATAGAGGATTTTTTGCCCTAGAATTTGCCAAAAAGGAAACTGCATCAATGGTAAATAAAAACTGGCTTATGTTTTCTAGTGTTTCATTTCTTCTTCGTGGTTCAAAACTGGCCCATACAGAAGCCACGGAGGAATCACCTTGGAAGTCCATGGTTTTGTAATCAGAACCTCCCTTTCAATGAGTCATATTATAGGTCTGTAAATACAATAATTCCATCAATACTATGGAACAGTCATGCTGCATCTGTATGAACATAAACGAGTGCTAATGTGCCATAGAGCTAATCTGATATGACAGTAATTGGCTGATGCCCAGCCATGGAGGCCCTGGAGCTACGCTTGCTCTGTCTTCTCTGAAAGAACTGTCCTCTGAAACACTGGAAAGGAAACAAACTGTGATACCACATCTTGCCTACCAGCAATGAACAATGCTTCCTGCAACTGCAGCACCGAAATGGTTGGGGGCGGGGGCAGAATGTATTTAAAGTGAAACTGGATCTCCTACAAACTTAAATATTAAGAAATCAGCATTTCTAGAACACCTTGTAAGACTAGATGAGACTCTGCAAGCACCCAATGGGTATTAAACCCAGAAAAGCATTCAGTCTGCTCCTTTCCCTTCCCTCTGCGACTACTGGGAGCTGTACATCATCACCTAGTCTGCATCAGGCTTTTCTTACACAGATGAAGCTTAAGAAGCTTAAAACTTTGTAAATGCTTTGGGGCTACCATTGTTATCTTGTGGAGGGCTCCACAGGCAGGGCAGCAAGACTTAAATCTGAGACTGCAGCTGGAGTTCTCTGGTTAAAGGCCTTAAAGGAGATCAACATAAGCAATGCCTAAGGATGGGAATCAGATCTCAAACACAGCCCACCTCCTGTCTGGGCCACGAAAGCAAGTGGATAGACTCAAAAACAGGTTAGGATCAGGAGTCTTTTGGGTTACAGTCACAGTAGGAACCACTTGTTTTGCTTTTGGAAATATGCCCTTCAAAGAGAGTCTTTTGCAAGGGAGGCCGTCAAAGAAGTCATAACGGGTATCTACACTTTCTGTACTTGGCTTGTCAGCTCTGCGCATTCTTTGCTATCTGGCTGTACAACGTCTTGACTAACGCACCCTCATCCATAATGGGTTCTACCTTGGGTAGAACCTTCTTGGGTTCTACCCTAGTACAAACCAAAGAACAATCACAGGCTTGTTTTAATCAGAAATCATTCTTCTCAGCAGTATGGCACTAAAGGCACATAATTTTCGGCAATATGCAAGAGCAGTATCTCAAAATCCCAAAGCATACATGGCCTGTCAGTGTCCAAAACAGCTCCTGGAGCAACCAGTGAAATTAAGAGAGAATTTTGCTAGAGAAGGTGGGGAAGAGCACCCTAAACAGAGGGTTTAGGATATGAAAGATGATGGCTTAGGTTCTGAATTTGACTTCAATCTTTCTAGGTCTCCGATCTGCTCCTCCATCTGTAAAATGGGATCAGTAAAACCTCTCTGACTTGCAGCAGGGCTCCCAGTCTTAATTGATGTCTGTGAAGCATTCTGAGAGCCATGAATGAAAAAAACCATTACCAAGCCCTCAGGCCTTACTATAATACCAACAAACAATGCAGAGTTGTTTATAATGCTTTTCAGTTCCACAATGACTAGGAAATGAGGGAAGGCAAAACTGTAGATGCACCCAGAGCTGCTTTGCTGCAGTGTAAATAAAAATGGTAGGAGCAGGTTTTATAGATTTCCCCCCAGGGAATTCTGTCGTAGCTGCTATTTTCAACAATGCAGTAAAACTTCTACCTCTATGGATTCAAACAGATGCCCTTGCTAATAGCTCAGGTATCAAAACCTATTATGAATTTGGGAAAAGGCATCCCGGAGTTGAAAACGTTATGAATCACATGGAAACGAATTAAGAAATGACTCACTGGCACCCCGCAGATTTAAAGAGCTGTTCAGCCACCCCTTACAACAATTAAACTCAGGCTAATACCGTACCAGCACACAATATTCCACTTTGCCTAGGACAAAAGCCCCTAGGCATCGAAAAGGCTCTAACCTCCCAATTCGCAAAGTTGCCTCTGCGGCTGCTGTTTTAGGACCCGAGGAGAAAAAGCCGGGGGCGGATGGGGAGCCCTAGGCGGGGAGGGCAGCTGCCTGCAGCCCCGGGCAAGCGACTTGCCCAGGGCAGAGCCTTTCAGCCCGCTCTCCTGCGCCAACGGGAGCCATGGCAAAGCGCTGCGAGCGAGGGGCGAGCAAATGCAGGGGGTGGGCGGCATGCGGGTCCCCCAGCAACGAGCAGGTGGCAGCCGGGAAAGGTGTTGGGAAGGCTTCGGGAAGCGTGTGTCCCCCATCCCGCTCCCCGGGCTGGGCGCAGAGCTAGCGGTTGTACCCGAAGGGCCCCGGGACGGAGACCCAAATAAATACATAAAAAGCTGCGCCCGGTTCCCCTCCGTGTGCCATCCGGGAGAGGGGCAGGAGCCAGGCAGAGGCAGGGAGGCCACCGCCAGCCCCGCAGCCCTCCCCGGCGCGCAGCCATTTGCCTTTGTTGCAGACCCGCCGCCCGCAAGGTGCGGCACCGACGCCGGGGCCGGAGCCGGAGCCCGCGCCGCGGGTCGCTCTCCCCTGAGGAGAACGGCCCCCTCAGCACGGCGGAGGGCAGCCGTCCTGCGGGAGCGGCTGCCGAGAGGGGACCTATCCGCGCCCCCCCGCCCGCACCTACCTACCTGCTGAGCCCGTCCGGGACGCGTCGCCTCCCGCCTTTGTTGTGCATGCCCCGGCAGCGCCGAGCCGCCGGCCCGCCGCCGCCGCCCGTCCGCCCCCTCTGCGCCCGCCGCGCCGCAGCCAGGCCCCGGCTTAGCCCGTCGCCACGGCAACGGCGGGCGCGCGGCGGCGCGGGGGGGTAACGGCCGCCGCGCAACGGCTGCGGGGCCCCGCCCGCCGCGCGCCTGAGGGGAAGGGAGAGGGGTGAGGGGAGGGGGGCGGCAGCTGAGGGGACAGATACCGGTGTCCCCGCGGGGGCGGGAGGAGCCGGACCCTCCTCCTCGGCTCTGTGGGCGCCTCGGTGAGGGCTTGGTGGACGCTGGCGCTGCTGGGAGATGGTGGCAGCCCCGCCAGCCCCTCGCCGGACCCGGCGGCACCCGCGGGTGAGGCCGGCCGCCCCTCTCCCCAGCCCTGAGGGGGCTTAGCTGGGCACCCCGCCGCCCCTCTCCCCAGCCCGGCTCCCCTCCTTTCCCGGCAGTTTCCAGCGGGGAAGGTGGGGTTTGGGTTAGCTCTGGGCTTCCCCTCACGGTGCTTCCCTTCATTTTCCGTATCCAGTAGATTTGCTTTAGACTGACCACCTCGTAAGTCCCTAATATCTGGCCGCGGATGGCACGTTCTTTTGTCCTGAAGCAAGCATGGTTCTGGTGACTTCCGTGACTATCTTCCTCTATCAGCCTTCACAGGTGACGGGCAGCCTCGCTTAAACCAGTGGAGCTACTCTCAGAATAAAGCCAAGGCAATGGTAATGCCTCCGTTTTTCCCTGTTCCTGAGCACAGAACAGAGTTGTATCCTGCATTTGCAACTATTTTATTTTGATTCACCATTCATTTTAGGGGTAGCAGTGCCAGCTCAAACACCTCTTCCCTTTCAGACAGTAAGGGGTTTGGCAAACTTAAAGGTTGCTTTGATTGTTTCTAGGATTAAGTGTCACAGTCACTGGCTCTATCATGTAATACTAGATTGAGCTGGGTCATCTTATCTGTCTCGTATGTGTGGATGTTCACCTTGTTCGAAACAGGCAGGTTCTGGATTGGCAAGATGTGTTAAATGAAGTTTCCCTGATCAGAACTGCTCACTGTCATAGGTTTTGTTAAGTGATCACGCATAGCTAAAGACATTGTTTCTGTTAGATGATGTAATTAAATAGAAAAGAACTAAACTCTGCGGAGAGAAGCTGAATTCAAAGAGAAATAAAGAGCATGGCAACCCTGAGGTCTTTCTGTGTGTTCAACATCTGGTTATACAAACATTTTTTCTTTCTGGGGCCTGTCAAACTCCTGTTTCACCTTAGTAGAGAGGGACTTCCATGGCACTGGGCTCACACAGCGTCCTCCACTGAAGGCTCTGAAAGCAAATTACCATGCAACATATGAAACCTCTTCATAAGCCTCATTTGAGAGAGGAAAAGACAGAGGCAGAGACAGAATGTTCTCAAGGTCATAGAGGAGTTCTTCAGCACAGCTGGGAAAAATTGCCAGGGCGGCACTGTCCTGACCTTGGTCCTCACCTGCCAGACTTTGCCCCTCTGTTCTAAGAAGGCAGCCAGAGTGAACCCGGAGAGAGGGGACAGGAGTTCCCCTTGGTAAATCTAGGCCCATATATCGCTCATTTAGTAAACAACCTCTTTATTAAAGAGTTTTTCTCCGTACACAAGAATGCCTGGAGCATGACCCGGTGTTCCTGTGCTATGAAGAAGGATGACAAGGAGAACTTAAGAGACCGATTGCGATGATCTTTGCGGATCCCCCTTTTCTGATGCATGCTTATTTATAAATAGCCCCGATTCCGCTATATGGAGAAAGCTTTCATTTCTCCTTGTCCTTGATGTACATGATACTCTGCAGTGGAGAGCAGATGTTTGTACCAGATTCTGCTCCCATGGAAATCAGCAGTAGAAGACTCGGCGGCGAGAGGTGAAACAGCATCGGGGTTATCTCCCGTCCTCAGTTCAGAGCTCCTGTTACAGGCAGCCTGGCAGGCCAGGAGATGCCCTTGGACTTAGCAGCATAGTCTCAAGCACATGCCTGTGTCTCCACTAGAGATGAGCGTCCTGTTGTTTGCAGAGTCCAGTTACAGCTAAAGCTGAAAAAAAGCATCTGTCCGGATAAACAGGAATCTTCCTCAATTGCAGGAGCCAGCAGAGGACACTGCTTTGTCTCCAGCTCTGAAAGGGATGAGTGATTTTTTTGTTGTTGTTGTTCCTTTTGCTGCCTTCTTGCTGTTCCATGACTCTGGTGGCACCTTTGGCAGGAGAACAGTCACCGTTCCTTCTTTTTTACTTCATCAGAGGATTTTGTTGTCCAGATTGCTGAAGCTGTGTCAATAACACTCCTGTATAGCTTTACTTAAGGGAGGGAAGAAACAAAATCACATGACAAATTGGTCCAATTTATCTCAGCAACAGAAACCTGCAATTCAGCTAAATCGCCCCCACAGGCCAGCTTAGATGGCATCAATATTTAATGACCTGAGCACCGCTGCCTTCACAGCTCCAGCTTCACCTCTGCACATCACAGCATGGCACCCCAGGTTTGTCACTCCACCCCGCGCTTCCTCCGGGCGTGTGCAGGGTCTGTCTCCAGGCTGCTGGGGCAGGCCTGTTTGCTATCCGAAGTGGCACAGCCCAGACCTGCTCGGCACGACCAAATTCTGCCCCTTTTCCTACTCAGCTGGAGGACCTCTCTGGCACGTTTATGTGCTTTCCAAGCGTGCCTGTGGTCTGTGGCAAGCAGGGAGCAGGACTGGCCCCATCTCAGTTCACAGCCTCTCCTACAGTCTTATTTTTGGTGACCACATAACTCAGACAGGACTGGTCACCTGGTAGCAGGCTGGAGGTGGCTTCCGCTCAGCTGTCTACATCTGTTCCCATTATTCAGACAGGAGTATTTTATGCCAGAAGGAGCTGCAGTGAAGTAAGTCGCCAGCGACGTGTCCTGTGCATGGTGCAGGAGGACCTGAGGAGAGGATGAGCCAAGCTATGCCAAATCCCTCCCACTCATGAGCAAAAGGGGCAGCAGCAGGGCAGCTTGGGGGTCTCTTTTGCTGGGCCCAGGCTCCAAGCTGGCCACAGTGACTGGCATCTGAGAGCATCTCCCAGCACTGCCCCAGCATGCTCCAGTGGCTCCTTTCTGGCTTGCTCTGCCTGGGACAGTAACGGGAACAAGTGACAGGTTATACAGTTATCTACAGCCATAGGCACGTTCCCTTCTGGCTCTCTTGCCTTGCTTTCCCTGCTCTGTAAAATGGAGATGACTGAGATCTCCTGGTGACAAGCACAAAGTAAGAAGAGGCATTTTTACTTATCAGGGCAGTGGTGGGGCAGGGGAATTTGTGCTGCTGGGTTGGGAATAAACAACCCAGCAACTCGAATTCCTCCAGCAAGACTGCACCTTCCATCAGGCTCTCTGTTCACTTAAAAAAATCCCATTATTCAGCAAATTGCATATTCCAAAGGGGGAGTTCATTATCCACTCTAATGGCAGTGAGTGGCAATGGCCATTACAATAAATGGCTTTTTGGTAAGATGGCTCTATAATTCAGTTGGTATTTAACACTGGCCAGGGGGCTCGTCTCTTTACATCAAACACATTAAGCAAAGCACCTCTGTGAACATCCCCCCGTACTAAAGAGCTGTTATAATGAAGGTGATTAGGTATAAACATAACATCAGAGGCTGCCGTCTCAGAATAGTTTGGGTCAGTGGCTGCATGGCACAGGGGACTATGCCGTGCACAGAGGACTCATGTATTTGTGAGGGACCAGCTGGCTTGCTGCAGTTCATACAGAGATGCTGGGCCTTTTCCAGCACCAGAGCTTGGCAGCTGCTGGGGAGTAGCTTCCATCCCCAGGAACGCTTGGTGACTGCCCCCCAGCCTCTCCACTCTGGTGGTTGTAGGGCACCTGTCTTCTTATGGGCATGGTGTAAAACTAATAGCAGGGCTGTGCAGAACAGTTTGTAACTCAACAGACACATGCAAGGGCTCTGGCAAATGCTTAATGGATTGTTCCACCAGTTAACTCTCCAAGAAAGGAACTGAGAGCCAATTCAGTGCCTTCCAAATCACAGCTCTGTTAAAAAATTAACCTAGAGCACAGCTCTTCCTCTTGGCAGCTGTCCAGTTATTAATTTCAATGTATCAGCTGCATCTGAACGGGCTTGGGCTTCTGCCCACTATTTCTATTTATTTGTTTTCCATTCATCTCCACTAAAATTAAAACTCAAAACCTTCTAGAGAGAATGGAAAACAAACATGCTGAACCAGTATTGCTGCCCACATACAACTGGCAGAAATCACTGCGCTTTTTCTTTTTCTGCAGTGAGGTAAGATCTTATTCTTAGGATTCTCTTGGCCTCTCACCTAAAAAAATAGCACAGGCACCTATGGCACTAGCTGCAGCCTTGAGTTCTCCTTGCTTTCTGGGCACATCAGTAAGCAGCAGCCTTCCGCCCTTGACTGTAGGTTTTTACTGCGTACCAGGTCACAGCCACTGCAGAGGCCCTGTGCTGTAGACCTTTCCAGATTAAACAGCATCTGCATGGTTTGAGAAGACAGCACTGATGGTCCAAATGGTCACACTGAGGCTACAATCCCTTACAACAGTTCGGACTGCGGCCATGTTACAATGCACTGCATTGGCTGTGGAAAGAACTGCATGCTTTTAAAGGAGCACACATATAATCCAAGAATATTGGCATTTTTTCCTCCCCTTGCTTTTTCTCTTGCTGCTGTCAAGAGGCTGGTGGAGTTCCTCAGGCCAAGCTTTGCCTGTGCTCACTGAAGTCCACTGCTCTACCCTGCCAGAAGCACCCAGCCTGCCTAGTGCTTGCTTGACTTCTTATTCATGTCTTGGTTTGTTCCGAACCCATCTTTATCTCAAAGCACATCACCTGATAAAATATTTTGCTATAGAAGCCCAGGCTTTTACAATGGCATGATTCTATACACATCTGAGTGTGAGTAAGAACTGAAAAGCCAAAGGTTATGAACTTACTTTTAAAGTGATACAGATTACAAAATATCCTCATTTACAACTACAGTATTTAAATCCTATTTGCAACAGCACAATCAATAGGATCTAACTGTTGATGTACAGGAAGAGATTTTTAATAAGTAAAATGCACTAAAATAAGGCTTTGGTCTTTTTCAGTGCTTTGTCTTACAATTCAAGTGTTTTCCTTCCTTAAAAACACACGCAAGTGAATGCATAGTGCAAGATATGAGTCTGGTTGCGTAAGAAATTCTTCTGCCTGTTACCTAAAAGGATTTCTTTCCACCAATAAACAGAGTTCCCAGTTCTGCATTTAGGGCATCATCAGGAACGACATCATCCTCCACAAACTCATCTCCAAGCTTCTTCCACCACGGGCAGCGAGTGTATTTCAGCATAGTGTTGTGGGATTGTCTTGCCTTGGTAGCTACAGGGACTGATCGACTCATAAAGACATCAAGATCTTTTTCTGTGATCTCTGCTAACCCTGGAGCATCTGTAAAAACAAGAAGAATAATTTTCTTTATTTTGTTTGTGGTTTTATGAGTATTTCAAACAAAAAAAGGACCTTTCCTTCCCCTCCCACTTCCCGCTGTCCTAGGTAACTCCTTTCCCCATGCTGGCATTACAATTTTATGGCTGCATGATAAACCTGATTGGAGAAGCAATACAAATTAAGACTAATCTGAAAAAATAAATACATAATGGGGGAAGGAATAGAAGAGGGGAAAAGCAGGACAACTTCATTCAGCAGACAACAGTCATTCATCCACCAAAATGACTTTTTGTGAAACTATGACCTAAGAGAAAGAGGAGCTGCTGGTTGCTCCGGCTGGATCATCGCTCCTGGCGCAGGGTGACATCAGTATAGTGTTTCCACCGCTCTGGTGCGGCAGCGCTGTGTATTCCCTGCCTGGGGGACCCAGCACAGTGTGAGTGTGTGTTGCTGATTTGCCTGTTCAGGGAGCGATGAGCTGCAGTGACACAGCACAGGACAGACTAAATAATGGAATTCAGTAACTTGCTGAATTTTGTCCGGCTTGGGTGCTCTCTGGTGGCTGCAGTTTGCTATTCTTGCTTTTTTACTCCAGGCTACTTGTCTGGAATTAAGGTAGCACAATAGTGAATTCCGTTTCAAATAAGGACAAGCCGGAGAAAATAAAAACATGACTCAGAATTCATAACTCAAAGATTTCCCTCTTTATCTGGAAGAGGTGAGAGCACTTCAACGAGTGGCTTGCTTACAACACAAGAAAACAGAACAAAGCAAAACAAATGTAGAGGAAGAGGCTGTGTGAGATTCCCTTCTTAGAAATTTTAATGCCTTTCACAGGGCCATTGCTTTTCTTGTGAACATAACAGAGAGAGACTATTAGCAGAAGAATAAGATGCTCCTTGAAAAGCAGATGTGTATACGTAACCTATAGCAACACTTAGATAATCTCTAACAAAGCCTGAATCTCAAGATAAGGCAGATGGCAAAGGAAGAAATATTTTCAGTTTTGAAATGAGGCTTTACCACTGTTCCCTCCAATTTTCTCTCTAAATTAGTTTAATCCAAATGGTAATCAAAACTATGACCAGAGCATTCACATACTCATTAACAGCTCCACATCGGTGTTGACCTGAGCCAGTAATGTCTCTCTCCGCTGCGCTGCTCTCTGATCCAGTCTGCTCCTCAATAGGAACTGTGCCAGCTTTTCCTGGGCCTGCATATGCAATTCTTTACTCATTTCTTCTGACATTTGTGAAGCCTGGAGGAAAATAACATTTTGTTACCATTAGGAGCTGGTTATTTTAAATCTTCTGGGGGCAGAATAATGTCTAAACAAGGAATGCAAATGCTGTTCTTAATTGTTAACCTAATAATTTTGCTTCCTCTGCAGCTCTCTCCAAAGCTATCCGTCATCAAGTATATGAATTTTCCAATTACAGTTTGCTTTGACCCTTTTTATTAGATTAATGGTTAAAATCCCCAATATCCTAGTGCCTCGCTGTCAAACAAGCAGGGTTAATATATGCATACCTCACATGGATTATCTTGATCAGAATTTATGAAGCTGAATATATTTCATCCCTACAGTACTTTATGTTGCATCATTAATGCGAATTATGAAATGACTAAGAAACAGACCGGATGCAATTTGATGTAGTCATCCACCTTCTGCTGCAAAGCTAGTCTCTGCTCATCAGTCAGTCCCTTGGGATCTTTCCAAGAAGAGAGAGGTCTCCTCCTTCTTCGTTTTTCCAAGAATTTACAAGCCTTTGTAAAGAACATATGAGAATATGACAATCACAGACAGGAAGTTTGTCTTCTCGCTTTGTTTGTAATCAATCAGTGAAAGAAAAGTATTTCAGTACTGCATCTGTTAAAGCATAAATTTAGCTATGAAGCTGAAAAGACAACATACAATGGTCAGCATGAATACTAAATCATAAGTAAGAACACTCATAATAAATTACCAACTCATCTGTAGCGTGGTGAAATTCCAACCTTAGGTTTCAAAGTGGCAGCTCTTACATTTTAGTTGCAAGGCTGTACAAGATTTTGTAATATATGGAAGGTTTAACCCATCTAAACAACTTGTGGCTCTAGACTACCATCCTCTGAATATTTTTTAATAAATTATGGGTACATCAACAGTAAGAGAATAAACAGAGCTTTTTGAGGCATTGCAATAATCCACTCAGTCCTACCTAATGTCAGAACAAAGTATATATACTTACTGCTCTCTGAATGACAACAGCCGCTTTATACTCCTTAAGTGATTGTCTCTGTTGATGAAAATTTCTTCTTGCTCTATACCCTCTCCAGAATCTCTGGATAGTTAATGCTGATTTCCCCTCCATCTCCTCCATGTACTTATTTACCTCACCTACAAATGTAGCAAAAAACCAGTTATAAGACTGTAGGTTGGGATCTCTTTACAATTTATTTTTTTAATCCTTAAACTAGATAGTACCAAAAAAGCTGGGGCGCTATCAGTTAAAAACCTCTTTTCATCCAAGGTCTGTCATCCAAGCTGTGGGCCATGTCTCAGAGACTTATAGCTGCAAGGGAGCTTTGTAACACAAGAAAGTTGGATTTCCCTTTCTCCTGGGCCATTTTGAAGGCAGCAGATCTTGATCAGTAATTACCCTTGTAGAATTAGCATGTTCTCTGTCAGATAATTGGGTCAGAAGAGACAGTTGGACTAAAGTGCAAACAGACAGGCAAGACTAGGAAATATACTTGGGGAAACTGCTCTTAAGGAGACCCAGACAGTTTAATCTTCTAGTATAGTTTAATATATATCATACTGGCATGGATTATTTCCAGTAAGGCCAGCTGTCGTTCATGGAAGAGTCTCATGGCTCTCTGCCTCTGAAGTTGCATTTGCAGTTTTAGAGCCTCATCTTCCTTCTGTTTTTTCAAATGCTGCAGCTCCTGTTCCCGCTTAGCTCTGCAATACACAAATACATTAACAATTAGCTTCAATCGTACATTTCTTAAAACCATCTCTTGTTCTCTTTGTGTTAAATGGTCCAGCACTGAGGGAGGAAATCCACAAAATAATCTGCCATTCCCGCTATTGGCTGCAGGACCGCACCAAGCAATGAGGAATCATCTGCAAGCTAACAAATTACCACACTATGTATAGCCAAGAAAAAAATCTGAGCCAGTCACTCAATCTGGTAGCCAATCAAAGGATAAAGTTCTAAGGACTCTGAAGGGAACAGTGCTCCGTGTGGGACATTCATAGCCAGCACGAACTAGAACAACAACTTTGATTCCATTATCTGGGGAAGAGGTAAAGCAACATTAGTCATCTGCTCCAGTATGCACCTTTTCCAGAGCATCCATCAGCATGCATGGCACCTGCTTTCCATAATACGTACTATTATTTTTGGACTGACTGCAAAAGTAGATCAGAATGTTGTCTGTTAAGGCTCACTTCTTAAATTTAGAGGGATTTTTTTTCTCCAGGAAATACAGACTGCCACATTTTCTCTATCAACTTTGTTAACAGAACACTAGGAAAGAATTTTCTTGCAAACTCTTCCTGATCTGTACTAGTTGTTGTAACTTGATGTTAGGATGTTGCCCAGCTGTACTTGGCAACAGAAAGCCCCAGCAGATGTTTCACAGCTGAGACAACTGAAAACTCTGTAACTGGCCCCAGAGAGTTTAAGCTAATAATAGCCTATATATATATAATTGATATATACACTAACATATTAATATAGAGACTAATATATTAATACTAGATATACTGATACTAATAATTACTGAGACCACTTTGGTCTCAGTGAAGCATAAGGAGCTGTGAGCCAGGACTCCCCCTCCCTTCACTGCTCCTTCTTGTCCCAATGGACCTGACCTCATTAGCAGCTTAACACTTGAGACTTTATAATGAGGTAATGATGTGACTCCTCCTCTTCTCCTATTGCAGCAAAATCACTTGCCCACTCAGGACCCGAGTACCTCCACTGGACCCACAGCCCTGAGCTCTTCTCTAGCCCTTTTCCAAGGACAATGAAAGGAGCACCTTGAGCACTAGGAAAGAGAACAGACAGACAGAGCACAGGCATAAAGGGTACCGGAAAGGTGAAAAAAGACCATAGATTAGAACTAATGTCCAGCAATCTTTATATCGCTTCATGTCACATACCTTTAGATTTGCAGTACTATTGAGTTATTTGTGTGTTTCCCATTGCTAATATAAACTGCAATATATTTTTTCCAGCAACCATACTTTCTCCTCAACCTCCATAACTGGGTGGGGAAAGATGGGATGGAAGCTATTGTGTAAAAGAGATGCTCTGGATTTAAAGATCTGGCCCTAAGTGATAAACAGTCTCCACCATGATCTGAAAGACCATAATCCTTTTATGATGGTAATGCAGACTTGAAGCGTGGCCACACATCTACCTACAAAGACAGATCATGATATATGTGATTACATCAGAATAGTCTCAAGGAAACTAGAGGCCTTCAGCCCACGCATTTCTGCAAATTAGAGCTGTAAATCTTTGCATTTTTAATCCAGGCAGGCACATATTATACTTCTCAGTGGAATGATGTCACAGGATCAAGCAGGATTTTTGATGACATTTTCTTGATAAAACTATTAATAATTTTCCCTAGAAATTTTTATCAGCTCCACGAGGTGGAAAACTACAAGAATGTTTCATGAACTTCTCAGATGTGCATCTGTGAAACTACCAATAGCGTCTGTCAGATATTTAAATGTTTCTTTGATACTGATTCTTTGCCATGTAATCTGCAAAACACACGCTCTTCTTCAGTCTCAGTTCCTCCTAATGATAAGACCTATTTGTTTGCACAAGACCACAGTGTGACAGAGAAATGCCTCTGAACAGAAACAAAACACATACAGAGTGAGATCCATGCTTCCTTCAGCAGTTCATGGCACAGATCAGCCTCCCGCTGATCACCTCTTTTATATATAAAACGGTTTGATTTTTGATGCATGGCTAATACAAATTATTGCCATTTCAACAGTTCTACAATTAGCTGTGTAACACTGAACTAACTTCAAGGAGAAATTAACAGGCTTAAATATTCACTGAGGAGACATTTCTGAAACCAGAGTTTCAGAAGTTTTTAACTTGCAGAGCTTAAGATCTTCCACTGCAGCTGCAGGTGAGCCAAGTTCACAGTTTCAACCTCAGCAGTATTTAACCACACTTGTTCTAAAATAAATCTGTGAATATAACCAAACCCTGATTGTTAAAAAATCAAAAAGTCCTCTTGAAAACTTTTCTAAAGTCATGCTTAAAGTATTCCAAACACAGTAATTCAGTATAACACTAACTGCAGCTTTGGCCTAGACAGAAAAAAAACAACACTGGAGCTGTACAGGTGCTATATTTACTCAGTACATCGGTACTGACTGAGCCACAAACACACAACTGCAAGGATATTAATACATTTCCATTCCTCTCAATATTAAACAAACACATTCAAAAGTCCATCTAAATGACTCAAGAACTATTTAAAAGGCATGTACTAATGCTTACAGTACTGAAAATATGACACAAGAAAGTCAAGTAGCTCGTTGATTGCTCACTACCCTTTCCCTTCTGCTTTACCCTGTTATGTCTTAGTCCATCATTCAAGTTTTCTGGGCTATGATTTTGGCTTGCAAGGTGCCTCATAAGGGCAGAAATATTGGCTCAAAGTGTATGGTGGAGTAGAAAGGAGTGGCAAGGATGTCATTCTTGGTGTTTCCCCACAAAAGCTGGAGTGGCTAGTGGCCCTCAATGGACACTGCCACAATGCCCCTGCAAATCCTCCAGAATTTAAAGATTACACCCTTGAAAGTCCAATATTTTTTCTAATGCCAGTCTAGACGACAAATCAGAACTGTCTGCTTTCTAATCCCTTGATCATAATGCAATTTGATTTGACTAATTGATTTCTAAGATCTAGTTTTGACATGGTAATGCTCAAGATGTGCAAAAAGAGGTTGAAGAAACCTGCTGTAGAGTCTGAACTTGATTTAGATCCCTTATCCTATGTTAAATTCACACTAAATTTCTCAAAAGAGTTAGCCTAGTATGTGCTACCATCACTGCTGAAATCCTACTTCAAGTAAGACAAGCATTATTTATGTAGCTTCATTCTTCTGTGGTGCTTCAAATCAAAGGATACTATTTCTAGGTCACTGAAGTGACTCCAGTTCTGAGAGTCAAAGATTTCAAATATTAATGAAGAACAAGGTCTTGCAAGCACTATATGGAGAAAATACTATGGGCCTTGGTTTCTGCAGCACTCTGGCACATCCGATTGGAAACTCCAGGACAGCTCCACATTCAATTTACAGTGAAATTTCGTGTCAAGTTAACTGTGAACCAGTAAAATGTTCTACCACCAGTACCTCATCCTCTAGTGCTATTTAGTGCAATCCCATGCTACAGTGTACCACGTTTTAGTGTTCTATATGCCATAAATTTTTACACAGAAAACATATAAAAGCATCATAGAAGTAAGTGTTTTCGCAGAGAAGTTTGGCAGCTGGGAAAGGGACAGTTGGAACTTTTGGCACCAGAAGTGGCAGTTTGGTGCTGCTGGAAAAGCACATTGTTTGGATGTTTCTACTAAAAGAATCTGTAGTGAAGCAGCTCATATTGGCATTACATTACCTTTATGTTACAGAAATAACAGCTGACTGGGAAAAAGCATCTTCAAGATGAAGGAACTCTTGGTCAGCCCAAACCTATGGCCTGGGACGTGGGAACAAATCCTCAGGGAAGCTATTTCCAGGAAGCACAGGAAGTGAATGGGAACCATCAGCATAGATTTATCACAGGCAAATCATATTTGACCAGCCTGATTGCCTTCTGTGATGTGATGACTGGCTCCATGGACAAGGGGAAAGCAGTGGATGTAATTTTCCTTGACTTTATCAAGGCTGTCATCAGAATCCCATGCAGGGCAGAGCTGACAGTCAGAGGAGCCTCCACAAACACAGAAAATGGGCCAACAGAAACAACATGAAGTTCAAATGTGAAGTTCTACACCTGGTACAAATTAACCTCATGAACCAGGACAGGCTGGGCACTGACTACCTGGACAGCAGATCCAATGACTCTGTGACCTGAGAAAAACCAAACCAAACCTTTTAACTAGTGCTTTTTACAAAGCTGTACTGGTTACCTGAAGCTTCTCTGTAAAGCGGTCACAGCTTGGGGTAGTTTTTTCAGCCTTTTCCTTGTCAGAAATCCCCTCCATGTAGCCTGGATTATACAAGCTGCTTGATGCTGCATCTGAAATTAATAAAGCAGTTGGTAGAATATTTTCTCTGCATATAAACCCACTTTATTACTGCTTGCATATTTGGAACAATCTCAACATTTGGCCAAAAAACCATCAGTTTTCAAATACATCAATATCCAGTACTTGTAACAGCTTAGGGAATTTAAGGTCCTCTAAGATGATTATTATCATGACACCTGTACTTGCTCCAAGGGCAGCTAATCTGATCATCTGGATCGATGCTCTCTGTGGTAAACAAATCAATTTACAGCAGAAATATAAAATATATATTAACTGCATTCATCAATGTTAGAAATTTGTATTTAAAGCACTTGAAGCACTTGATATTTCAAATGGTGATTCAATCAAAATACCTACACTAGATGGGACAGAAATACAAGTTTGAAGAATTAGCAGCAGGAGAAGTGTTATGTGTGCAGTATGATCAGAAGTCACTGAAACACAACAAACATGAAAAAAAAATTATCTATTCTAGTGTTAAATGGATTTTTTTTTTTTAAACCCCAACACTAAATACCCTGCTCTGTTGAAGATGAAAGCAGGTCTCTATAAAATATAACTTTGATTTCCTTTAAAGTATTGTCTTTGAGAAACCTGCATGTAAAATTTTGGTAAGAAGTTCATAAAACACACATCATCTCTTTTATTTGGAACACAGCCCAGAAGGTGTTCTTTCTGAACATTTTCTCTATATGACTTAATTCTATATGAATGCTGCCTAGAGTTCAGAGATCCAAATTTGTCACACTGATGTGAGAAAAGCAGACACAGTTATTTTTGTTTTATAGTTAGCAAAACTAAATTAATTTTTTGCCCCTATGGTTGTATAGAAATCTATGGTGAATCTGCGACAGAAAGTCAATCTCTTGAGTCACAGTCACCTTTATCACTGGACAATTTCTTTAGGTCTTCAAAAATGGTGGAGGGAAAAAAAACAAATAGCAAATTTAAAAATCCATTAACAAAGTGAAAAAATAACACAGGCTTTGAAAAGCGTCAAAGTGACTGAGTAAATCCACTCTAAATATATATAAATCACATGTGACTAGGATTTCACATACAAAAATCTCGTTAAACTTCAGTACCCGCATTTCTCCTTTTCCACTGGATTGTTCCAAGTCCAGCAGGTCCAAGAGTTGACTGAGATCCCTGTCAAATCCTTTGCCAGTCCACTGTTTACTTAAAAGCCCTTTTAATCCTAAGTGAGAGAGAAGCAGCACGTGATACCACTAAAGTGATTATTCTTTTCAGGATTTTCAAAAAATCAAATCTGATTCTATGTGCAAAGGAACACTAGAGCTGAATATCATCAGTCATCTTTGAGTTTCAATACAGAGTATTATCTGGTGCTCCAACCATCACAGAGAAGTATTATACAGCGATTGCAATTTTGTACGTCCAAGTCACCATATATTGTGTCTACATAACTGGCAGTTAAATTATCAATGTACTTTCAGTGTCTTGTCAGTAAGTCACTGTAAGGTACCAAAAGGATGTAAAGCACCATGCAAGTGCTAGGTTTTATTAGCACTGATTTCATATTTTTCATAAAAAAATTTATTTATAACTGGAATTCTTTGACGTCTTACCTGTATAGCATAGTCTAACTGTGAGTACATGTGCATCCAATCCCTGAGACAAAACACCTTTTTAAGTTCACAGCAGCTAAAAAGCACACTTGCGCTCCCTGCATATCACACACTCGGGGTGTCACGCACAGGGCACAAGTAGACAGTAACATGTGCTTTTTAGCTGTGTATGAGACAAATCCCAGAGCCTGAGAGTTCTGCAGAGAGTTGGAGGGAAAAGAAAGGAGAGCAGGAGGTAGACACATGTTTAGATACCCTCCTGAAAAACTGCAGATTCAGGAAATTTCCATTTTCAGATCATTGTCCATGAGCATATTCATACACTGGGCAACTTCAATACTCATATATACTTACAGGATCTAGATATGGAGCACAAAGTCCTTCATGCAAACAGAAATGGCACCTCTGTTCTATCACACATGCACCATTTTGGAAGGACGATGACAGTTAAACACTTCAGGAGAGACAGGTGAGACTCCAAATGGAGTCAGTGTGTGCCTTAATGCTGCCTGAGCTCTGCAAAACCACGTAGCCTAGTAACACAAGGCAGGTCCCTCACAGAAGTCCTGTGGGTCTGACACAACTATTTGCCAGTTTCTGTACTGACTATGTAGCCATATGTGCCTTTCAGCTACTGCCAGGGAATAGTACCTCACATGTGCCTCTCAGAGGTTTTAGTGCCCTCCTAGAAACCTGGTGTAAAGCCTGCTAGTCTTGGAGATGTGAGGTTCAAGTGACCTCCTCACCGCTGGCCGGCAGCATCTACTGATAGAAAGCTTACACCGAAGTACCTCATACTGGCAACGGCTCTGAGCCACTGTGAAGCCATGTCACTTTAACGAGATGGCCAGATGGTGGAAATACTGTAATGCTTTCTTTGTTGCTGCTGTTCCTCAAACTATCTAAAGAAGTCCAAAGCCTGAGTGAAAACTAACATAAGGACTCTAACTTTAAAAAAAAAAAAACATACGGGAAAAAAAAAACTTTCTTTTTTCTTAGTGGAAATAGGAAATGTACAAGAAATGAAGAGTCTCTAAATGATTGCGGCATATTGCGATTCTAGAACAAAATAAAGTATAATCCTTTGATGGAGACTTGCACCTCTTCAGACAAGCCAGCATTCTACATCTGGGATGATCAGACCATCACAGCAGCTTCACAAGAATCTGCAATGTGATACCAGCCTTAGGCACATTATACTTAATTTCATACCAAAAGAAAGTCCTCCTCTCTCAATTCTGTAAGCAAAAAGGTGGCAAAGCTGCCCATCCGGTCACGAAATTCACTGCCTAATAAGCAATTAGCACAAGTGTAAAAAAAGGGAATTGGACCTTTTTGTCTAGCGTACCCACTTCTTACTGTCCTTGTCCCCAAAGGACTGAGGCTGCTCACAAGTAGTTTTGACCATCAATAACATCCAGAATATAAAAGATCTGGCGAACATCAAAGCCTCTTTCTTAGTCTCCATAGACATGACAGAGGACAAAGGGGTTTCCTGGAGCTCCCTGCTAGGCTAGAGACAGAAACATCAAATGGGACATCTCATTAAATAATTAATAACATAGCAAATTCTATGCACACTCAGCCTTCTCATCTAAAGGCATCAAGACAAAATGATAAACTCATGTCATGAGTTTCTGGAAAGAGTTCACACCAATCACTTGATAGCAAAAGATAGTCAGCGCCTCAGTAACACAACAGCACCAATCAGATAAGCAGATGTGCCACAGCCAGGGTCAGAAGTTGACTTTAAGTAAAACTTTCCTGCTTCTGGACTAGCAAGCCTTAGCGCACTGGCAGATGTCTGACACACGGCTCTTACCATGGCAGTACAGGCACCCTGCTACTAGGATCTCTCAACAGCCAACCGGCACAGGAAAAAAGATGCAGAACATCACATAGAAAGAAGTAAAGCCCATCCAGTTGGAAGTGACAAACAGCAGCTTTAAAAGGCAAGTTGCCACATGCAGAGTCCTCAACAGACTGAAGAAAATAAATCTAGGAAACAGAAAGAGGTGCGGCACCCGAAACTATAATGAAAATGAACAGAAGAGAAGGGAAAAAACCACCAACAACACAGCACTGCAGTTTCCATCTGTATTGGATGGTTGGATGGAACTGAGATGGGAAACCTCCATCTTTGTAGTTTCACAGTGAGTGTAAGAGGAGGCTGAGCGACTGGTCCCATGCATGCTTACCAACCTTTGTAGCGAGCCGTGAGTAACTTCACAAGCTGCTTGCAAAATTTTGCCACCAACAAAAGCAGTTTTGTAGCAGCATTTCCTACAACAGGATTGGTGGTAGATGAAAGCTTATAAACAAGCTCATCCAAAACAGAGTGAAGGGTCTCTTCATCAACCTGGAGCAAGACAGAACTTTAAAAAGAAGAAAAAAAGAGACGGGAAAGCACACACAGAATTGAGGTGTTAATTACAAACTATGAGCTTTTTAACAGTGACTTATTTTTAGATATGTCAGGCGTTCAGCAAATCAACATACCCAGATAGCTGGACAAGCAATCTCATCCAGGCAGTGCTACTGTTTCAATCGACTGTTTCCCATTCCCTCAATTTAACAGCAAGATAAAGAAAATAGCTATTTTTTCTATTTCTACAACAAAGACTAAGAAAAAAACCACAACCCCCCAACAATTCTTGTATATGAAAATTTTCTATTTTACCAAGCACCAGTGA